>NC_003070.9:8750000-10000000 GCF_000001735.4 Arabidopsis thaliana
TTTCTTCAGGCACTTATCAAATCATCAAACCGTCTACGAGATTCGTTACTTCCAAATGATGAACCAAAGTTAGCTATCCCCCTTTTGTTACTTATCGCGCAGCATCGTTCTCTGTAAGTAGACAAATCTGAACACTCAAAATTGTTTGACATTTTAGAAGTGTGCATTAATTGTTTGCATAGAGCATACACGTCTTTACTGGAGCAGGATGCACATCATTATACCTGGAAACATAAATTGGCACGGAAAAAGAAATCGATGTCTAAAAACTTTATATACATTGTTATATATTTTGGTGTGACTATGGACAATGTTCCTGTCTCTAAATTGAGTATTGTGCTGTACACATTCATTTAGTCAACAAACCATGATGTTCATGATTTATTCTATTATAATGTAAGCTTCCTGATATGCAGAGTTGTGGTGAATGCGGATGCGCCTTATATTAAGATGGTCACTGAACAGTTCGACAGATGTCATGGAATTCTTCTCCAATACGTGGACTTCCTTTCTAGTGCTGTCAGTCCTACTACTGCTTATGCTCGGCTGGTACCTTCGCTTGATGAGCTTGTTCATACATACCATCTCGAAGCAGAGGTTGCCTCACTCTTCAACAATATGAATTGTTGACTTTTTCTAGTCTACATCGTTAGCTACTATAGCCGCCTTTTAGTGATTACTGCTCTGCATTTTGAAACCCAGACTTATGTTATAAATCCCATGCCAGGTCGCATTTTTGGTATTTCGCCCTGTGATGAGGCTCTTCAAGTGTCGACGGAATGGTGATGTTTCATGGCCTTTAGATAGTGGGGAATCTATGGATGCGGATTCTGAAATATCAGAGTCTGAGAGTTCCATGATTCTCGATGTCGGTACATCTGAAAAAGCTGTAACGTAAGATTTCAACTCAACCTGTAGTATATTTGGTTGTAGTTCAAATAGTCTCTTTCTAAAGATTTAAAGTGATAAGAATTAGTTATTTAATTGCATTACAAGTAGATGCTGATCTATTGGAGTTCCTCTTGCTGTAAAGTAATTAGTTATTTAATTGCATTTAATTACTTCATCAATGTGTTTGCAGGTGGTCTGATGTTCTTGATACAGTAAGGACAATGCTGCCCTCAAAAGCTTGGAATAGTCTATCGCCAGACCTCTACGCTACATTTTGGGGGCTTACGCTTTATGATCTCCATGTCCCCAGAAATCGTTATGAGTCTGAGATATCTAAACAGCATACTGCCCTTAAGACACTTGAAGAGGTTGCTGATAATTCTAGCTCAGCAATTACCAAGAGGAAGAAAGAGAAGGAAAGGATTCAAGAGTCTCTTGATCGTCTAACCGGTGAGCTGAAAAAGCATGAAGAACATGTGGCTTCTGTCCGTAGAAGGCTTTCACGTGAAAAGGATACATGGTTGAGCTCCTGTCCAGATACTTTGAAGATTAATATGGAGTTCCTGCAGCGTTGTATTTTCCCTCGTTGCACATTTAGCATGGCAGATTCTGTGTACTGCGCGATGTTTGTAAATATGCTTCACTCGCTTGGAACACCCTTTTTTAACACTGTCAACCACATTGATGTCCTGATATGTAAAACGCTGCAACCAATGATCTGCTGCTGTACTGAATATGAAGTTGGAAGACTGGGGAGGTTTTTGTTTGAGACCTTGAAGATTGCATACCACTGGAAGGTAACTATTGAATATTATTATTCTTTGACAATCAAAGTATAGAATCGGGGTTTTCTTTCTAACCTAGTTACTAATGCTGTTGTTGTTTCTAATCTTTTCTCAGAGTAAAGAATCAGTCTATGAACATGAGTGCGGAAACATGCCAGGGTTTGCTGTTTATTATAGATACCCGAACAGCCAGCGTGTCACATTTGGACAATTTGTGAAGGTTTGAAATTCTGATCCCTGACTTGTATATCTATTACTTTTAGTCGTATAAACTTTTTAACTTGTCTCAAGTTTTAGGTGATATAAACTCTAGAACTGTCTTCTACAGTATTTAGCTATCACGTGTTCTGCTTCAATTAATGGTAACAAAGTCTTGTTCCTTCTGTGTTTCATGTCTGTTTCATCTGTTGATCTGAAAGGTACATTGGAAATGGAGTGGAAGAATCACACGACTTTTGATCCAGTGTCTGGAGTCTAATGAGTATATGGAGATTCGTAATGCCCTTATTATGTTAACAAAAATATCTGGTGTTTTCCCAGTTACTCGGAAAACTGGGATAAACCTTGAGAAACGGGCAAGTACCTCTTGACGAGCTATTCTTATGAATCTGCTTTCAATTAGTGTGATTTCTATCTTTCCCTGTGTTTTTTTTGTGAAAAGATTAATCTTTCCTTTCTTTGGTGGTTTGGTCTTTCAGGTAGCCAAGATTAAAAATGATGAGCGAGAGGACCTTAAGGTCTTAGCAACTGGTGTTGGGGCTGCTCTGTCTGCAAGAAAAGTGAGTGCTAACCATAGCAATTTCATGTTCAGTGTTTTATACAATTTCACTGAATGTCGTTTATTTGCAGCCACATTGGGTTACAGACGAAGAATTTAGCATGGGCTTCCTTGAACTAAAGGCTCCGCCAGTACATACTCCAAAACATGCTTCTTCCCAGAATGGCTTGTTAGTTGGTGTCTCCCAAGGTGAACCAACTGGGGAAAGAGCTACTGTTAACCAGCAGCCTGAGTCTGGTGGATTGGGCAAGGACCAGATGTTGAAAACTAAACCTCTAGATGGAAGAACGGAAAGTATACCTTCAAAATCTGATCAAGGACATCTAAAATCAAAGGGAGGCAATCCATTGGATTCCCAACCATCCATATCTAAGAAGTCAATGGAACAAAAGGAAACAGATGAAACACCCAGAATATCTGACGAGAATCCTGTCAAACCTGCTTCAAAATATTCTGAAGCCGAGGTATGGCCATGCTATTTTTTCTCTTTTATTTCTTAGGTTACCAATCCCTACTTTATTTGTGAAACCAAATTTTGTCACTAGTATGTGTTCACAGAAATTATGTAGGAAAGTTATCCTGCCCATTCTATCTTATTTGTTTGGTAGAGCCAATTCTACTTTCTTGTTAATTATTTTCTAAAGGACTGATTTAGGGGAAGTAATGCTTAGAATTTATATTTTGGGGATACCTGATTTAAGGGTAGACATAAGGAATGTGTTTAACCTATCACGTGGGACCTGGGTTGTGAGTGAGAGCTCTAAGGTCAATTGTTTAATATGATGCAATATGCTACAATCTACACTCTTCGCCTTCACCCTTTTTATGTTGGAAACTGGTAGCTGAAAAAATTCAGCTAATCAGCTATTCAGGAAGTTTTGGGGATCTAACTTTGTATTATGTATAATTATTTTTGGCTGGCAGTTAAAAGCTTCCTCTAAACGAGGTGCGTCAGTGAACAAATCTGCAAAGCAAGATTTTGGAAAAGATGATGGAAAGTCCGGTAAAGCTATTGGAAGAACATCCACAGCTGACAAAGATCTTAATTATCTGGAGAGCAGGCAATCAGGTTTGACCAAAGCTCTTTCCAGCACAGCAGCCAATGGTAGCATAGCTACTGGGTCGTCCAAAGGTTTGATCTCACCCACAAAACTATTAGATATTCGTAGAAGCTAATGTAAGTTGAAGGTATTCTGACTTTAATTTCTGAAGCAGTAAAAGATGATGGCGCTGAAGCTTTGGATGCACAAAAGCAATCTTCTCGGACTGTTCATTCCCCTAGGCATGAAATTGTCACTTCTGTGAGATCCAGTGATAGGTTACAAAAACGAGCTAATGCTGTTGAAGATAGTGAAAGGATAAGTAAACGTCGTAAAGGAGATGCTGAGCACAAAGAGCATGACAGTGAGCCTCGATCGAGTGACCGAGATAGATCAGTCGAGGCCCGATTGGATTTAAACAAAACAGTTACTGATGACCAAAGCACCCATAGGGATCAAGATAGATCAAAGGATAAGGGTTATGAAAGACAGGATCGAGACCACAGAGAAAGAGTCGATCGTTCTGATAAACCTCGTGGAGATGATGTTGAGAAAGCACGAGACAAATCCTTGGAACGTCATGGTAGAGAACGCTCAGTTGAGAAGGGTCTAGATAAAGGAACAACTAGGAGTTATGATAGAAACAAGGATGAAAGAAACAAAGATGATAGAAGCAAACTGCGTCATAGTGAAGCATCACTTGAGAAATCTCATCCTGATGACCATTTTCATTCTCAAGGTTTACCCCCACCTCCACCTTTACCTCCTAACATCATTCCACATTCTATGGCCGCAAAAGAAGACCTCGAAAGAAGGGCTGGCGGTGCAAGGCATTCTCAGAGGCTTTCCCCGAGGCATGAAGAAAGAGAGAAACGACGCTCTGAAGAGAATTTATCAGTTTCTGTGGATGATGCAAAACGTAGAAGAGATGATGATATTAGGGACCGAAAGCGAGATGACCGAGAAACAATCACTGTGAAGGTATAGCTCCCTCTTTACATATTAGGAACTGCAGAATATCGGCAGTAGCTGCATCATCATGGTTCTTTGTCTTATCTATTTTTTTGTTATGGTTATTCGTTTCTGATTTCTTTAAGTGGTTATTTTGTTTGATACATTTGGTTAGTTTTTATCATTAAAAGGGAGAAACTCGATGAAGTGTTTTCCGCAGAGATCTCCCTATTTGACTATAGGAATAAACATCTTATCTACTCTATGCAGGGAGAAGAAAGAGAAAGGGAAAGGGAAAGAGAGAGGGAAAGAGAAAAAAGCCTCCCTTTGAAAGAGGATTTTGAAGCCTCCAAGAGAAGGAAGCTTAAGAGGGAGCAACAGGTCCCATCTGCAGAGCCAGGAGAATACTCTCCTATGCCACATCATTCGTCTTTATCGACCAGTATGGGACCATCATCGTACGAAGGCAGAGAGCGGAAGAGCAGTAGTATGATTCAACACGGAGGTTATCTTGAAGAGCCAAGCATCAGACTTCTTGGAAAAGAAGCTTCCAGCAAAATGGCTCGTCGTGATCCTGACCCGTATCCTTAAATAAAAGAGCCAACTTATAAAATCTCTCTGCTTGAGTATTGCATCATGATTCAAATCCTTATATGATGCATCATTGAATGGTATCTTCAGAATTGCAAAATCCAAATCCAAGAATAGCAATTTCCTTGACATTGCTCTAGAATCTATGACCGTGAATGGGAAGACGACAAGAGGAGAGCAGAGCGGAAGCGGAGAGATCGGAAGTAGAGAGTGATGATTTGCAGATCCTTTGGTTTGTTCAACGAAGAGAGAGACAAATACTGGTATTGAACACTGCTTATGTTGTACACGTACTATTCAATGACCGTGCGGGTCTACTTTGTCATTTGGCTCCGCCGAGTTTGATAAATGACTTGCCAGACTTCAGATATATTCATAGCAATTGACTTATTCGAAATTTTTTTCAGATGATTTATGACTGAGCTTGTAAACTGTAGCTAGCCAGGGAAATTGATAGTGTAACAAATATCGAATTTTGTTTGGGGATTTTCTATGTGAGAAAAAAAAGCATCTGAAGACAATAATAACAAATGGTTCATCAAATTATATAGCTTTGACCTGCCCCGGTTTTATTAATCATGTCACTTTGCTCAGCTAAACACTGAAATAGTTACAACTTTTGGTTTGCAATGGGGATATGTGGAGTTGTAATGTTGATTATGCCCATTGATTTCCATTAACTTCGGCGAAATCAAGAGTAATATGTCTTTAGTTAAAGTCACGCTTTTGGTATATAAGCTGATGGCAAATAATTCCTTATGCTGTAATTTTCCTCGGTTGTTATCAGTGTGCTAAGGTAGTTATCTTATCCAAACCTATGGCTTAATCTCATCACAATCCAATGATGTAAAGGTAGACTAATGCAGATTGATTCTGTTCTTCTTGTGGAATAGTCATGAGTCAGATTTCTGAATTCTTTTAATGATTTCAACTTATTGAATTAGTCAGAGAATAATGTGACCATACAATCTGTTTGTTTCAAGTTAAACTAAGCAAGAAATAATCATCAATTACAAGTTTTAATTCCCAAAATTATCAGTTATTCCTATTTTCTTAACACCTTGTTGCCTGTGATAATCCAAAATCAAGCTCATTATTTTGGGTCATTAATTTATTTTTTATGAAACCATAAGAAAATAGTCACGAAAACAAAAACAATAGAGCAAAAAAGGGTTTTCAAAGAAATAAGTACTCTTTCAGTTCAGGTCTCCAATTTTTTTCAGCATATTGAAATCTCAGGAGAACGAAAGTTTTGACATCATAAGAGCTTACCCCAGATAAAAAAGACACCATAATTTGTAAAAACAAAAAGAAAAGAGATGATGAAATTGCCTCAGCTCAGTTCAGGTCTCCATAATTTCTCCGCATGATAAAATCTCGGAAGAACGAAAGTTATGATTTGATCATCATCGGAGGCAATTTCTACACAAATTGAAAAACATCGCTAGATTTGAAAGAATTTTATCAAAACCCAAAACAACGATAATAGAATCAATACGCGTGAAAAAATCAATAAAGAGAGAACAGAAGTATCAAAACGACTAAAAGTGATTGGTAATGTGATAATTTCATCACTGCGTCATTTATATGGCTCTGGAAGAGGGAGGCTGAGCTGGGGCGAGTAAACCCTAGCTCTATCTTTGAGTAAATGGGCTTTTAATGGGCCTTTGTTATTGGGTCTTTCAAAATCAGTCCATAATATTTCTTTGTAGATTCTTTATTTCTTTTACTTTTTAAACAACTTAATTAGAAGTATGCATTTAGGATTTTTATTATTATTATCGAAAATCATATTATACTCAAACGATATCAAAGATTATTACACGTTCTACCATCTTAGAGATTACAACAATACGATTAAAAGCATGTAGGGATGCAACATAAGAAAAACAAAAATAGACCGACGATGAATCCATGAGATTTCGGAGACAAATATTGAGAAAACATAACACGAGAAAGCACTAAAATACACTATTTTTTTCCTCTTAATTTGATGACATTGGTTTGTGAATGATAATGGATCGGAGCACAGGAGAATCCAAAACCAGAGTTTGATTTTGCATTTGTTGATGCTGATAAACCAAACTATGCCAACATGCACGAGAGACTAATGAAGCTGGTGAAGGTAGGTAGGAGGAATCATAGCGTTTGATAACACTTTGTGGTACGGGTTTGTGGCGGAGAAAGAGGAAACGTGCCAGAGCACATGAGGGTGAACAGAAAAGTCTTTTTGGAGTTGAACAAGCGGCTAGCTGCTGATCATCGCATCGAGGTCTCTCTAGTCTCCGTAGGTGATGGTGTCACTCTATGCAGACGCCTTGTATGATTAAGAGACTCATCAAAATATTAAATGTTTCTTTAGTTTTGTTTGGTTTGGGATTTGAATTGTCGAATGCTTGTTGCGATACCTTTATTTTTTTCTCAAGTTCTGCTCCAACCATGCCATATATATGTCACGCTAGCAACTGTCATACAGTCCATATTTTCAATCACCGATTTCAATTTTCTAGTGTAAATCTCATTATTTGTTTTTGGAAAATTAGTGGTGTATGAAAAGACTTCTTATTTTAAAAGGAAAAATAATAATTTGATTACCTAAATCATAAAAATACACTTATTTTCATAACTCATCATGAAAAAACTTTACAATTAGAGTTTGAGTTGAAGCGGTTGTAGAAAATGTAATATACTACAACGTCATGATTCTTAATATCATACGACACATTTTTTTAATAGTAAACCGATCGTCGGCGGTGGTTTAGGCTTCCATCATAAAAAAAAAAAAACGAAAGATGTATACACTTGTCGAGCTGTTAATATCATTACTAGGCCACTACTTTTACAGATTCTCTTTAAAAAGAGTAATAGAGACATGTAAGTTCGTGTGTTACAAAGCTTTTAAAGTTGAAGGCGTCGAGAGAGAGAGAGAGAGAGAGAGCTATGGAGAAACTGCTTCCGCCCTCTAAATTGCTTCCGCCTAAAGGGATTCTCAAGAGCGACGCTCTCAAAAAGGTCTTTTAATCACTTTTTAGTTCATAGAGGTTTTTTTCTCTACTTACTGTTTTGTTCGGATCCATAAGTCTTGCATGCTAATTGATCTGAAATTTTTTAGTTAGTTTTGTCTGATGAGGTGAAGCTTTATCGTTTAATGATTAAGATTTTCTATTAATGCTAAATCCGAACCAACTCATGTATTATACGGTTGTGGTTGTGAATCAAAACTTGGTATATGTGAAACAGTACATCTTTGAAACGACGGCGTATCCAAGAGAGCATGAACAACTCAAGAAATTACGAGAAGCTACGGTCCTCAAGTATGGCAATTTGTAAGTCTGGCTGCAACCTCTATTGTCCATATTTCTATAATCATTATAGCTTAGTTGAGCTAATATTTTGCAAGATATACAGTACTACTATACGATCATACTCTGATACTTTCCAACAATAATTGCAAGTATCATAACGTTACTACGTTAGATCCTACTAAATATGTATGTACCTTGTACTTCCACTCGCATAAGTTAATTTTTTTTTCTTGTTAAACTTTCCAAAAAAATAAACATTTTCAAATTTTGACAAGACTTAGCAGCTTAGTGTGGTTTGTGGTATAGTCGTAAAATTTATCAGATCATCAATTCAAGGATTATACTAGTAATGAAAAAATGGTTTGTGCTTGTATGCGTAGAAGCGAGATGGAGGTACCGGTTGATGAGGGGCATTTCCTATCTATGCTTCTAAAGATAATGAATGCCAAAAAGACGATAGAGCTTGGTGTTTTCACCGGTTATTCGTTGCTCACCACGGCCCTAGCATTGCCTCATGATGGACATGTATGTACACAACACTCCTTGATTTTTACAAATCAAATTAAGCAAAAATGATAAGAGCTAGCATCTATGAACAGGTTACTGGAATAGATATTGATAAAGAAGCTTACGAGATGGGACTGGAGTTCATAAAGAATGCAGGTGTTCATCACAAGATCAATTTCATCCACTCTGATTGTCTTCAGGCCTTAGACAATATGTTGAGTGTAAGTAATCAGTCTTCATTTTTCTCTCTTTTGGTATGCTATTCTCTTAAGTTGATGACATTGGTTTATGAATGATAATGGAGCACAGGAGAATCCAAAACCAGAGTTTGATTTCGCATTTGTTGACGCTGATAAACCAAACTATGCAAACATGCACGAGAGGCTAATGAAGCTGGTGAAGGTAGGAGGAGTCATAGCGTTTGATAACACATTGTGGTCAGGGTTTGTGGCGGAGAAAGAGGAAAACGTGCCAGTGCACATGAGGGTAAACAGAAAAGCCTTTTTGGACTTGAACAAGCGTCTCGCTGCTGATCCTCACGTCGAGGTCTCTCAAGTCTCCATTGGCGATGGTGTCACTCTCTGCAGACGCCTTGTATGACTAAGAGACTCATCATAATACCAAATGTTACTTAGTTTTGTTTGGTTTGGGATTTGAAATCTTCGAGTACTTGTTGTGATGTGATTTGTTCAAATATATCAAATCATATATTATATATCAGCAAACCCAAAATACAAACGAATAAATCACACAAAGAGTGCAATAGAGTAACAAACAAATAAAAGGAATCAGAGGTACACAAGCTCTAGAGAAGCCAAATACCAAACCTATACACCAAAAACAAACTAACTCCCGAAAAGAGAGATGAAAATGTTAGCCAAAATGTCAACATCTCTCACTCTCTCCCTCGGCTTTTCTTCTCCTCCCTCTAACCACTTTAACACCAAATCTATGTCACAAACTCTCTTTCTTATCTTTTTACTAGGTTATAGGTGTGAGGATGGGATTATCAGCATGCTAAGTTATATATGGTGATACAACCAATCACATGAGGTAAACAAAAACAAAGTAAAAGCCATGATATAAGGTTAAAACAGCTGAATAACAAGAGCCAAGGACATTCTTTTACTTGTTATTTTCTTGAATCTCCCTTCACTGGGTACTCTTCGTTAACCCGCCACTTCGTCCAGCAGCTCTGCGCAAATCCAAACTCCAAATTTAGTTTGAATACCAAATTATGAACTAAGAAGTATATAGCATTATAGCTAACCATGAAATGTGTAATACAAAGTGAAAAACCACATAGCTCTACCTTCCCGCAAGAATCTGGGCGGTGTTGGATGGGCTCTTGCTATTTGAAAACCTTTTGGCTCTGGCGTCCTGATCTTTCTCCACACGCATTGCAGCAACTTCTTTTTCCATTGCAGCTACTTCCCGTCTCATCTTCTTTGCTTCAACCTCCATTGCCTTTGTTAATGTTTCCACCTTCTTCGCTAGCATCTACGAACATCAACGTATCATTACTTCCTCCGTTTACAACAAGAATGTTCTTCTTTAAACAAGATTAATATGGCATAAAGAAACAGAACTTAAAGAAACAGAACTCTTACCTCGATGGCATCATCTTTGTCTTTGAGGCTTTGATCCTTTTCATTAGAGGCTTTCCTCAAAGAAACTACTTCTTTCTGTAGTAAATCATACAAAACACCAGGGACACTGTCCTCAGTTGCTGCTTCAGGGTCTTCACTTTGTGGCTTCTCCTCTGAATTTTCTTTCCACCCATTACCTGACTCTGCTTCCTTAGAGTCATCAGTAGCCTTGTTGAAGGAATAATTCCCAGGTCCGTTTAAAAGTGCTTTGCCTCTATCCACGGATCTTGTGCCTCCATCAAATGACTTAGATGTTCCTTTAGCATTCTTCAACACCGAAGTTGAATTAATAGACAATGAATGCCTCATCTGAGATGCTGGAGCTTTCTTTGATAAAGCACCGTTTGATGTAAATTTTTGTAAGTTTTCAGCTCCACCAAGCGACTGCCTGCGAGAAGGTCCATTACTCATGCTTCTTGCCTCGGGTGTGTTCCTGGTGGCGCTGCTTGAAGTTCCTCGAAGTGTCTCCTCAAGCACTTTAAGCCGCAGTTGAAACTTCTCCTGAAATTGCACAAACAAAATATATTACTTCTTGTTCTGTGTAACAAGATCAACTGAAAGAAGCTGACTAATGGATAAGATTTGTTACTTTTAACTGTGCCTCGGATTTTGCAGCCCGGTCTGTTATGGCGAGCTTATCACGAAGTTGCTGCATTTCTCCCTGCAAAAAAGTTGAGGATCAAGAAGTGAGAATGTAGATATGGATGGGCCTTGCTCACTGCAAATAATTTGCGTCCTAAGAATCTAGGAGAGGGGCCATCATATCAAAGTAAACCTGTAGAAACCTTCGTTCTTCGAGCCATTGCTTCACAGGCATCACTTTATCATTACCATCTTTCCACTCATTTGCTACCACAGTGGCAACTCTGTTTGCTGTAACCTTTGCACGTGCAAGCTCCCGGTCAAGAGTTTTCCGCTCTTCCTGAAAGACAAAAACAAGAATTATTCCTACATCAGTAGGCAATTGTTGTGACAAGAAATTAGAGACTTTATGAAGTGTGTTTAGTTACATTCATCTCTTGAAATTTCCGCTGGTAATCCCTCACGGCATTTGCAGCAGCACCACCTGCAAGAACAGCCTCTTCTAGCTCTCGTACTGTCTGAGTAAGCTTTTCCACTTCAGCAACCTTCTGCCTATGCATTCTATCTAGAATTTTGTTTTCTTCCTAAAACAGAAAATAAAGTTAATCAGATTGTTGGCAAATCCATAGATTAAGTAAATACAAAGAACAAGATGGCGACCACAGAACCTGACAGATTTCAATTTGCTTCATTAGCTCCTGGTTCTTATTCTGAAGATCATCAACCATAGCGGCTTTTGCCATGGCAGCTTCAACGGTCCTCTCAGCTTCAAGTAAGGCAGCTTCCTTTGATTTAGTCAGACGGTCCAAAGCCCTGTTATCTTCTTGAAGCTTTCCAATCTACACAGATACAAGAGATTTGATCAGTGACCTCATAAACTTTCAATATCCCATATGAAAGTAAACAGCAAGCAGTTAGACTTAAAATGACAATATACCTCTGATCGTGCAAGCTTAAGTTCAGCTTCTAATGGAGCAAGGATGGCTTCAATAGGAGGCATGTCATCATCCTTTTGAGCAGCATGGACTCTTCTTAAAGTGGCTTCAGCAGCAAACTGAGCAGCCATTGATGCTTTCTTTTCCTCATTGATTTTCTTGATTTCTAGATTCTGCAGCAAGGTTGATATCATATGTCTATAAGCTTAAGAAACGAAAGGTGAACATCATCGAACCAAGGAAAGATTATCGAACAATACTTTGCTTTCGAGAATGGATTCAGTCAACTTGAGCTTCTCATCCAACTTAGTAAGCTCCTCAGTAAGCTACAACAACAACAAAAAAACATAGAGGAAACTTCATTCCACAAGAAGAGAATGTGTAAATAAAAAATCCCACTGTTAAAAACATAAAAGTCAAGAACAAACACATGATGTTATAATTGATCAAAACTAAAAGGCAAAGTTAAATTCTGAATGTTCTTCTCCAACCACATTGCCCAAATACCACACTACGATAAATGCACCTAAATTCATTATAAATTATTTCTTCAACTAACAAGGAAACTAAGACTTTGTAGTAAAATAAAGTGACCCAGATGTGAAATTCATCAACCATTATTTGATTGGTTGAACCAAAAATGTAGAGATTAATAATCGTCCCTGAGAAATTGCTAAATGTGTGAAATTTATCAACCATTATTGATTGGCTTAACCAAAAATGGAGATAATTTACCAAAACATCAAGAAATGATTAAGAATTGGTAAAATGTGAAAAAGCTTCAGACAAAAATAGCAAAATTCAGACACAAACAAACCTCTTCAACAGCTTTCTCTCTTTGTCTCTCAGACAACCTAAGCGCTTTGATCTCAGCGTTTGCTTCTCCTAACTCCCGATCCTTATCTACATCCCCCCAACAACCAATAATCAGAAACCGAATCGACAAAAAATAAAAAAATCGAACAGCATTATCAGACCTCTAACTTCATTCTCTAGTCGATTAAGCTCCACTTTCACTGGATCCGAGCCATGAAGCAAAGTAATAAACTCATTATCAGCCGCAGCGTCGAAACTCGGCCTTATTGGTCTCCTCTTCGACGAGCTTTTACCTCCGCTGCTCTCTTTGTAAGACGCCGACACCGTTAATGACGGATACGTCGCCGAAGAAACCGGCGGTTGTGGAGTTACTTCATGTTCAGTAACCGTCGCCGATAAATCTCCGTCACCGGAAACATCCGACATCTCCGATCTGATTCCTTTGTTGGATATATATACAAAAAGCACTTCCAAATCCAAATGCCAGAGAGAGAGATTGTTTGAGAAAGTGAGAGAGAAGAGAATGAGTAAAGAGAAGAGAGATTTATAAATAAATATGCAGTTACAGATTTGACAAGACAGCGAGAGATGATGACGCAACATTTGTATTAATTCTTAAACACTAACTTCAAACATGTTACTTTTTCTGATTAGTCAATAAACTAATTAATTAGTAAGCAAATTAGACAATTAAGTAGTAGTACTATGTTTTCTACTATTTTTCTTTAGTAGCTTACAGTGAATTTTGTCGCTTGGATCTCTTCTAATATTGTTTATTTCAAAAAGTTAATTCTTGGTGTGCATCTTTATTACAAAAAAATAATAAACACAAAAGTAATAATGAGAAATAAACCTGAGTTTTTTGTAGCAGACACTTAGTTGAATGTTTATTGAGTATTAATGTCATGGAATTGTTTCTGGTATTTTTTCTTGTGATTTATTTAGTTAGTTGTGAATTCATCTTTTGATTGTAAGGTAGATAATTAATTATTACAGATAAAATATGTTGACTTGGTCAATATGTTCAATTGTCTGATAATTAGTAAGGAAAAGGTATAACTAGTAATTAGTGAAGATTAGATTTAAATGCTTTGCCCATGAAAAGAGGGAAAATGTTCGATGTCCCAAATATCTTTGTTTCGCTTTTTCTCTTTTCGAGGGATAATGCTTCTTCTCTTTTTTCTCAAGTAAGGTTGGTTGGTTCTACTTCTAATGGACAACAATAAGAAAAGTATATGAATCTTAACACCTATGACCTATTCTACTCATATTTTAGAATCCTATTCTTAAAGATCACTTGAGATTATTAGCCTAAGTTAGGAATAAATAACTATATGACTATTTTCATATATGTATTTGTTCAATAGAAGCATGTTAACCTTGTTGACAACAAAACATTTGTTCCACCCATTAAAATTATATGTTTATATAGGTTATTTTAGTAAAGTGGTTAAATGCGAGTTATATAGGTGGGTAGTTCAAATGTATAAAAACAGGATGGTGTCTGAAACTTTTCTTTAAATTTACAGAAAGAAAATAGATACTTTTCCCAGATACAAGAAGTACACATTAAGCAGCTTATACAGTTTGATATTCCTCAAGTCGGAAATTCTGCAATCTTTACTTAACAGGTATTTTATTTAATCAGTATTCCGTACTCACATGCTTCCACTACAACGAGACCTTTCGATAAAATATAGATCTATTTAGACTATTATTAAAATTTAAAAGTAACAAAGACAACGAATATACTAAACTCAGATTATATTTTCCAAAACTATTACTAAATTAAGAATATCAATACGTACACTAGATATAGAAATCGGAATTAGGTACGTTGTGATCAATTTCAGCTACCATAAACTAGTCAATTGTAGTGACTAGTGAGTATGTGGACCTTGGATTCATATAGAGTTATGAGATTCGGTTTAACGTATCATGCGAATCTCAGTGTCTACTAAATGCAAAAGGAACAAACGCATATTATAGATGATAATACGTGATTGGACACATCACATAGTTTAAGGCATTACATATATCGATATACATAATTAAATACGTATTACTTCTATGGCGTGTAGTAGAAAGACTAGCTGCATATGGCACCTAATTAATACACATATGGTTCATGTGAAATGCTGGATATGTATATGGTATACCACCACTTTGGTACCATAATGCAACATCTAAATTCGAGAAACGTACTTTCTTATGAATACAACGTTTTGGGCATCATTTAGGGAGAGATGAACTCCATTACCCAAAAGTAAAATTATTCTCTCATATTTCGGAGACGTTATATTTGAAGTCCATGCCATTTTTTAACCTCGTTATTTTTTCATGATAAACTTTTGTACCGCCGACTAAGTACTAAGTTTTTGATACCGCAAACTCTTAACTGTTTTTCAAACCACTGATTTTTACGACTTTATTATAGTTTTACACATAAATAAAAGTCGTCCATGTAATTAAGTATGTAACCATATTTTACCGTAACGTACATCACCAAATAAATCTGAAAGGAGAGAGGAGGATAAAATAAAGGGAAAAAAAGGAAAAAGGGTAGCAAGGAAGAAAGCTGCGTGAACCCATGTGCCACTTCTTTGCTATGCCTTGAAGAATCAGACAAAACGAGTGGAGTCTAGAGACTTTGATCCTAATACCACTCCTTAATATATGCCTATCCTATCATTATTTCACAACGCATGTTTACTTTTGTTATGAAATATAGTTTTGTTTAAAGGGTGGTAACGTAATTTATGGGTTCCATTAGGATTGTGTTTTATTTTCTCTCCTCATCCTCATGCATGTAAGAATTTGCATTTTTATAAATATATACTATGAATTCAGTCCAACCTTACAGTGTGAACAATTTAATTAAACGAAGCATAATCCTAAAAGAAAATAAAACTAAAAAAAAATAGTTAAGATGGTATAAGATAATTTTATTAAGTTAAGATGTTGCACTTTTCACTAAGTAAATCAAACATTTACATAGTGATTTGTCATAATGTGCATATTCCATTTTTTCGGGTCTTTCATTTCCATATTCCTCAGCTCTTTCATATATTGAAGATTGAAGAGAATAAGAAAGACGCTTTTTATAGGAAACGAATTAAAGAGTGTTGACTTGCCGTAAAAGTAACTTAAATTGTTCGTCGCCTGAGCATGGATTTATATAAACGTGAAGTACTATACAAAACCCTAACCAACATTTGATCAAACGACAATGATGTCGGAACTTCCAGAGCATTTGTTAGAAGAGATACTCTACCGCGTTCCAGCTATGTCTTTGAAACAGTTAGGGTCTACTTGCAAAGGATGGAACTGTTTATTCAAGGATAGGAGATTCACAAGAAAACACTTGGATAAAGGCCCAAAGCAGTTTCTGATTCACATGTCTAAAGGGCTTAGGGTACGCTCGATGAGTGTCGATCTCCATAGACTTCCACATGTAAAAGTCACAGTTGAATTTACCCTAATCAACCCTAAATATCCTAGTTGTCTAGATCAAGATCAATTCGAGATATATAAAGTCTCTCACTGCGACGGCTTATTGTTATGCGTCTGCGTCACCAAGGAGGACAATACTTGGCTCGCGGTATGGAACCCGTGTACTGGTCAAACAAGGTGGATTCAACCCATGACTTATATGACAACTATACTCTCGGATCCTACCAAAATAATAGCTACAATATATTGGCACACACTGGTTTTGGCTACGACCACGAATTCCAAATTTATGAAATTAACTCCAATTCATGGAGGATTATTGATGCCACTTTGGACTTCAAATTAGGGTATATTGGTCGTGGCGTGTCTTTGAAGGGAAAGACTTACTGGATTGCTAGTGGTGAAGAAGAGAAACGGCTTGGCAAATTCTTAATCAGTTTTGATTATACGACAGAAAGATTTGAACGTCTATGTCTTCCGAATAAGTATCCTTGTTATGCAACTCTGGCTCTATCCGTTGTTAGAGAAGAGAAACTTTCCATGTTATCGCAACGCGGAATTAAATCAAAGGCAGAAATATGGGTGACAAATAAGATTGGTGAGACACAAGTGGTGTCGTGGAGCATGGTCTTAGCTTTGGATTTGCAGCCTAAACGTTGTATTGGGGAAAGCGGAAGTTTCTTGGTCGACGAGAAGAAGAGAGTGGTCGTGTGTTGTGATAATATTAGAGACCAAGGAAAAACCACGGTACACATTTTTGGAGAGGACAACAAAGTGAAACAAGTGGGTTTTGAAGTCGGATCATCTCTGTAATGTATGTTTTATTATGTTCCAAGTTTGACTCAAATCTACCAAGGTATCACAGGCAAAAGAAAAAGGGACGAATGATCATAGTGTTTGGTGTGGATCTTGGAGCAACTATCAGATTTTTCAATTATGATAAGTTTTCTTCTCAATTTCAATTAATCGCTTCTTTATGCCATAATTTAGAGGCAATTGCTGTAATATTTCTAAATTTTTTAGGCATTCTTTACTTTGTACTTCTCCTTTTAATTATATAGGTAGATTTGATGATAATTAGAAGATTAAGACTTCAAAAATGGAGATTATGTGAAATTGAGAAAAGCATCACACAAAGAAAATGGTTTTTGGTGGAACAATTGGGATATTTGCATAACATGAATTTTGATTCCGGTTTACTATACATTATTTGTTTCTTGATTCCGGTTTAGTATATCCTAGTACTTACTTAAATCAATAATCCGGGCATGGTTAAAATTAATCAGACGTTGAATCAATGAGACTCCCCGTCACCGTCAAAGCCACTAAGCCGTCGTTTCTCGTCATTTGGATCCGATACTCCTCCGCCGCGTCGTCGCCGACAGTCTCCTTGAATCCAGTAAACCTCTCTCCCGCACACGCTTACATGTATATGCGACTTTATTATCCATTGGAATCATTTTGAGTGTGTTTTTTTTGTCTTGGGGTTCAATACTGTAGAGTGGACGATTACAGCAAACTCTCGCAGGATCTGTGGAAGTGAAAGGAAAATCTCTGCACTCCGGTAAGTTCTCGACGGTGAAGCTAAATCCGGAGATCGCCGGAGCTGGTAGGTTCTTCGAGTTTCGATCCAGATTCATCCCTGCGTCGATTGAATTTGCTCAGGAATCGCCTCTTTGCACGACGCTGTTGAAAGATGAGCTCAAAATCCGAACCGTTGAGCATTTGTTATCAGCTCTTGAGGCGAAGGGAGTTGATAATTGCAGGATTCAAATCGAGAGCGAAAGTTCCGATGATCGAGAAGTCGAGGTTTGTTACCTGAATACATACATTTTGAGTAATCATAGGTCGAATCAATGTCTCGTATTGTCTATTTTGACTGGATTTGTATGCTATAGAGATTGTCAACATCTTGCTGTGCAGTGTAGCTCTTAGTTTTATAGACTTGGTACACTGGAGGAGATGATGAGTGTAGGCAACACTAACCAAGTGACAGGTCCCTATTTTTGATGGATCAGCTAAAGAATGGGTCGATGCGATACAAGGAGTTGGCATAAACGCGGCTCAAAACCATGATGGTGAAAGTGTAGAGAAGATGGTCGCACATGTGAACAAGCCTGTGTATGTTTGCAAGAACGATACTTTTGTTGCTGCATTTCCGGCTCTAGAGACTCGGATCACTTGTGGTATCGACTTCCCACAGGTTCAGTCTAATGGCATTTTGACTTATTTTCTGCTTGTACATAAATTGTTATTGACTTGGTCTGTTGTGTATGATGATGAACTTTACAGGTGCCTGCTATAGGCTGCCAATGGTTTTCTTGGAGACCTATCCATGAGTCTTCTTTTGCAAAGGATATCGCATCATCAAGAACCTTCTGTGTCTATGAAGAGGTTAGTTAGATCCATTGTTGTTGCTTAGGAGCTTTGGAATCAGTAAACTGGTGTTCGTTCTTCAACCATCTGTGTCTGAGGGTTTTGTTTGCAGGTGGAGCGTATGCGTGAAGCAGGGCTCATTAAAGGAGGTTCTCTGGATAACGCCATAGTTTGTAGGTAAATAATCTTGCATATTGATGACTAAAGGGACACAATATTCAACTGAAACTGTCTCTAATGCAGCGCTGAGCATGGATGGATGAATCCTCCTCTGCGGTTTGATGATGAAGCATGTCGACATAAGATTCTTGACCTAATCGGTGACCTCTCCCTTGTTTCACGGGGCGGAAATGGAGGACTCCCCGTGGCTCACATAGTCGCATATAAGGTAAATAATACTAGCTTAACATCTTATAGTTTGCACAAAAAAGAAAAAAAAAAAACATCTTATAGTTTTCTCGAGAAAAGAAAACAATAGTATTATCTTTCAAATGCAGGCGGGTCATGCACTGCACACTGACTTAGCACGTCACCTTACCATGGACTGAAGAGTATGTGCTCGTTGTCAACCATATCCCGCAAAAGCCTTGATCGTTTCTGTTTCTTTTTGGATTCGTTATCCAAAGATGGTACCAATGTGGGATTTTTGTTTGTTCAATGGAAGATCATTACTCTTGTGAATACAGTAAAATTTGTAACATTAAACTATTTTAGGTACTAATCATAGGGACATTTTAACCGATCAAACTGTTCCAAAACCAAATTGAATTGAAACTTAAGTTGTAGTTCAATAATAGTTTTACTCTGTACCAATTTAACATATTGAAACTGAAAATAAAAGAAAATGGAACAGAACTAATAAAAATAATAAAATAATTTAAAACGAAAAAGAATTTGACTTGGATACATTTTTCACATTAGGAAAAGGTAAATTCCTCTCCTTTTTTATTTTTATTTTTTTACTCGTATTTATAATTGTTGTACATTATAACGTATTAGGATACGTATTAAGAGAGAAGAACCCTAATTACTTACGAGAGAGGAGAACCCTAATTTTCAATTGTGGTCGAAAATTGGAAGAATGAGGAGGAGGAGGTGCGATCTTCAACCGAAGAGAACGAGAATGTGCGATCTTCAACCGAAGAGAACGAGTATGTGCGATCTTCCACCGAAGCTGGTAGGGGAGAAGATCCTCACGAGGATTCCGATAACATCTCTGAGAGCGGTGCGATCCACTTGCAAATTATGGAACGCTTTAACCAAAGATCGGGTTCTGGGTAAAGCAGCGGCGCAGTTTTTGGGGTTTATGACGATGGATTCAAAGGTCTGTTCAGTTAGATTCCATCTCCGTCGCAGCAAGGAGGAAGAAGAAGACACGATGGATCTATCTATAAAGCAGGTAGATTTGCTTAATCAAGTCGAGATATCTAGAGTGTATCACTGCGACGGCTTGTTGTTATGCGTGGCTAAGGACAACTCGAGGGTCGTGGTTTGGAACCCTTATTTGGGGCAAACAAGATGGATCAGACCCAGAACAGAATCCAACATAGGAGACAGCTATGCTCTTGGATACGACATCAACCGTAACCACAAAATCTTGAGGATGGTGCAGACAAGAAACGTTTCCGTTTACAGGTACGAAATCTACGACTTGCGCTCTAATTCATGGAGGGTTCTCGAGGTCACTCCCAACGGGGAAATGGACCCTAATCATCCCCTCTACGGCGTTTCTGTGAAGGGAAATACCTACTTTTTTGCGCATGAGGATAGCAGCAGTGGTGAAATTGATGAAGATGGCGACATAATCGATCTTGAAGATTTCTTACTCTGTTTTGATTTTACAACAGAGACATTTGGTCTGCGTCTGCCTCTTCCGTTTCACTCTACTATCGATGCGACTGTGACCCTCTCTTGTGTTAGAGACCAGCAGCTCGCGGTGCTATATCATAATGAGGGTCTTCACAGTGATGATCGGTTTACCACAGTTGAGTTTTGGGTTACTACTAGTATTGAGCCCAACTCTGTGTCCTGGAGCAAGTTTTTGACAGTGGATATGAGACCATTGGCACTCACTGGTGTTCGGTTTGACAATGATATGGGTGCCACCTTCTTCATTGACGAGGATGAGAAAGTCGCTGTGGTTTTCGATCTAGACGGATACCTAAGCACCGAGAGCGCTCGTTACCACACCGCTTTTATCAGTGGAAAGGATGGATTCTTTAAACCTGTGACTCTAGGAGTAGCTCCCAATGTCGGGGAACCTTGTCCCAGAACCGGGCATATTCCGACTACATATCGTCCCCCGCTTGTCTGCTCGTCTACTTACCTTCCGAGTTTAGTGCAAGTCAACCAACAGCGCAAAAGGAAAGAAAGACATGTTTAGTTTTCTGTTCCTTGCAGTTCTCAAGACTGCTAGTCAATTCTCAGTTACATTTCCATGTTATCTTTCTCCTCTTTTAGTTTCTCTTCTCAAACTTACTCTTGTCATGGTTTAAGTTTCTTACTTTTCGTCAGTGAGATGGTTAGGTACCTTATTTGTTTCTTGCATTGTCGTCTGCTAGTAAATTTATCAAAGCATTGTTCTAGTCACTTGTTCACTTGCACCATCCTTAAGCAAAGCATGACATGGTTTCATGTACTGTTAGCCCAATTATGGAGTACATATCTCATATAAGTTAGTCTGTTTCTGCGTTTACTTCTAAGTTAGTCCCAATTATGGAGTACATATCTCATACATATCTTATATATACGAAAAGTGATATCTGATCTCATCTCATGTATGTTGTGTTTCTTACACCATTATGAATACTATCTGGCCTTTACAGGTTCGTCCTGTAGTGAAAGAAGTACTAGACACATTTTGGGTAGGTGCTTAGCTAGGAACCAAATAAAAACTGAAAGACCCTCGGCAATTTTTGTCGCTAGGCATGCTTAAATAACCATAGCTTTCTGCTTTCCACATTTCACAAATTAAGTAAAAGTGGAGGAACAAGTCGAATTTTTATGATAGAAACAATGGGAAGATGGCAAGGAACATTTTGCATTGGCAAATATTATTACAGGGAGGCACTATTCGAACACAGCAGATTTTCTCATTCAGGCTAGTCTACGTCAGCTTCTCGGAATCCTTTTTCTCTACGATTTTGATGAAATTGCGGACAATTGTCTTGCCCTCAGTTGTTATAATACTCTCCGGATGAAATTGAACTCCCTGTGAACAATGTTTACAAGACTTCAAGAGTTCTGTTTTGAATGGAGGGGGCAATAAGATTACAGTACACACTTGTGCGGGTTTTACCTGTATATGCTTGTACTTTCTGTGACGGGCAGCCATAACCAGACCATCTTCTGTCCATGCTGTAACCTCGAGCTCATCACTAGGAAATGTATCTTTTTCGATCACGAGACTGTGATATCTACCTACAATGAAAGGGCTGAAACCAACCAGATTTGTTTTATTACACATTTTTACAGACTTATGATTAACTATATTAGACAACACACAAAAAAAATTGATTTTGATTCATACTTTGATAATCCAGAGAACAAGCCTTCTTCTCCTTTCTCATCATAGTGAACCATTGAGCTTTTCCCATGCATAACACCAAATGGTGACCGCACAATCTTTCCTAATCAATGTTCAAACAAAATTGCATTTAAGCTGTGGATGCATAGAATAAAGAACAAAACCATGTTTGAACACTGATACGGGAAAATAAGATGTCTTGTTTATATGCAACTAACCTCCAAATGCTTCTCCTATACACTGCAAACCCATACATACTCCAAATAAAGGAACAAGTGGTCCGAGTTCCAAAACAGTTTGCAAGGAAATCCCAGAGTCTTGAGGGGTACCTATCAAATTCAAGAAAAGTGTTATCCACTTCTCCAGCATATAATTATAGGAGAAATTTCAGAGGCCAAAATATTTACCAGGTCCAGGAGAAATCAACACTCCTCTTGGATTTTTTCTGCAAGAGGGAGAGAATGATAAAGGAATGAACATCAGTCGATTAGCCAGATTACGTTTTAAACAGAATGCATATAGTTTCTTCTTACCTTTTCAGCTCTTCTACTGTAAGTTCATCATTGCGGTAAACTTCAAAATGGCATTGTAGCTCTCCCATATACTGTAGAAATAGATAGCAATTCTCAAAATTTTGTTTATACTAAAGCAGAAGAAACCATATCAAGAGAACGATCACAATAAATAGTATGCACCTGACACTATTCTGCGTGGAGAACTAGAAGTAAGACATGATCAAATTGTATATTTGGTATCTATGTGCGTTAAGTCAGATATTCAGAGCAGCCAAAATCTCATGAGAAAGCGAGATATTTCAACTAGGAATAACAAATCTAAAGTCAAAAATAGCAACTCAGGAAATCGCCAATTCAAACTTTGAACATGATTAAAGATTCTACTTAAAAGACCAGACTTTAGGCAGCAAAGAAGTGATGTGTTAGCTTTTGCTGGATCAACAATTACTCCTTACAACGACAAACAAGCAACGAGGAGCTTTCGACAATAAGATTCGATGGCACGACATAGCAACGACTCTGATCACATTAACAACAGATGGTCAACATTACATAGTCTTATCTATTAGCAAGTCGAAAGTAGATTGGATTGTGAACTAATGAGATTCTAACATTCAATCACAATGCATATACTTGAATACATTTCTAACAAAATGCAAATTCAGCTGCTTTCACATCAAAAATCTAACGAGCCTAGTAAGATTTGAGATTGTGTTAGAAATGAAACCTGGCAGAGATTGTAAGTGAAGCTGTCGTAATTATCAATCACGATGATAGGACCATTCTGTTTAGAGGAATTGATAACAACGGAAGGTATCGAATTCGATTCTGCCATTTCAATAGAAGCTTCAGCAAATGTACATCTCTACGACTCTTCCCCAAAACTGAAAACTCCTATATCACAGAAGTATATTTGGGATCTAAGTGAGATATTCAGAGCAGCCAACAAGGAATAACCCAATCTAACAATAGCAACTCAGAAAATCACCAATTTTCAAACTTTAAACAAGATAAAAGACTTAAAAGACCAGACTGTAGGCAGCTAAGAAGTAATGTAGTAGCTATTGCTGAATCAAAAATTACTCCTGGCAAGGACAGAGAAGCAAGGAGGAGCTTTTTCAAATATATACAAAACCAAGAAAAATTACTCATCTAGAGAACTAGTCTTACGTGAATAAGATTCGATGGTGCCGCATAACGACTCAGTCTGATCACATAACAAGAGAGAAATTACATTACATAGTCTTGTATATAAGCAAGTCGAGACTAGATTGATTGTGAAATAAAGAGATTCTAACAATCAATCGAGATGCATACTTGAATACAATTCATATGAATCAAGGACTTGCAATTAGCCAGGACCCTAATTGATTAAGACATGGTTGACCAAAAAAACAAAACTATTAGAAATTATGGTCAAAGTAGTAGCTACAGAGATTAGAAATCTATTCCAATGGTCTTAGCTCTAACGTCAACAAAGGTTTAATCATCCCCTAAACTTCAAGTTTCAACTTAGTCCGAATCAGGAGAAAGACTATGAGGGAAGTTATTTGGACAAATGGTTTAATGCTCTACTAAAGGGGAATCGATCAGATTCTAATTGTAACATTTTGGGTACCTGGAGGTTGAAGATCCTTCGAAGAACGAAGTGAGCCGCCTCGCGAACATTCTGTTCAGGTGATGTTGACCCGACTCGCTGATTCGACCCGGAGCTGGTTTTGAAACGGTCAAGGATATAAGTGGCGCTGGATTGATGAGGAAATCGCTATCAATTGAGATAGACTGCGAATAGTACGAGAACACCATCATTTTGGATGCTTTGACGCAGATTCATTCATGGCTTCTAGGTCTTTTATTACTTCATTAGTTGTTGACTTAAAGAAATATATCTAAGTAACGTTTAATGATGTGGGGGATATTAAGCAGCCAGGTTTTACACTCAGCTATAGTCATCTTTTCGTATAAGCATCTAATTCGACAAATGTATAGTATAGTCATCTTTTCGTATAAGCATATATAGTATAGTCATCGTATAAGCATATATACCGTTTTCAATTTAATGGTCACACGATCCTTTCTGAAAAAAAAAAGAAAATTATCATTAAACAAGCTTCTGATCAACAAAATAATATCCCAAAAAGGTGGATTAAATTTTTGTTTTCTTCATAGACATAAGGAAATTAACTTTATAGTCTGACCATTGATTAACTTTCAGCAATGTGCACAACTGCCATTTTGATAACACCATAGTTTAAGATGCCAAAAAAACAAAGGAAGATGGAGCGAGAAAGATGAATTACGCTATAGGAATTGATTTTCCTCTTAAGTGCTCAAGTCTCACTTTAAATTCAACTATCACGGATGAGCCAAATGCCCAGCCCTAAACAAAAAGATTAACTTAGTAATTGATACCTTGTAGAAAGACAAACCGTGAGATCAGTGAAAGTGGTAAGTTGCCTGGATATCACGAAAGTGTCAAGACTCTTCTCTTCACCATCTTTAATCATATCTTCCATCATATGAATCTTCAGCATCTTGAATTGACGATCGAAGACAGGCTTGTAGAGATGACTCAAACGTGTACCACAATGGCCTCATAATATAGATGCAAGATTATTATGATTGAATGACGATTCTTCGGATGCATATGTAGGAATAAACACTGCGTCATACGAGTTCTCATAACCATCAATTCACTTTCGAATAGAAATGGTAAATTTTCATTACAAACTGATCCAAGCACTTCAAGACCTAATGAGAACAAAGTAAATCAACACAAAGACAGTGTCCGGACTTTTGATAGGATTTATTTTTTAAAAGGTATTTCGCATATAAACTTCTTAACATAGATCTCTACATATATAGACAAAATGAAATAAATACAAAGATGTGCTTCATAAGTTCTCAACAAAGCCCAAGTAATCTCCACAATAAGGCTTATTTATAAGTCCTCTAATCTGAGTGACTTCAATGATTCTTCCAGCCCAAAACAAGGCTTCTCTCCTCCAGAAAAATAATTAGGATTATTATATTATTATTTGTTTTGTTTCCTCGAATAAAAAAGAGAATCCGAGAACTTTTTAAGACAAAAGCCAAGTCTTCGAAACCTTATGAGATGTGATAGAGTTACAAGGGTAAAACAGGAACTCAGAATAAAAATAAGTTAATCGAGAAAGCTCCAAATAAACACCACTCGTCCGCCTCTCTGTCTCTCACCAAAATAAAAAACTCAATCTCTCTCTCTCTCTCTCTCCATCGAGAAACACTAAACTGCTATAATCATTACCTCTCTTCGATTTCTCAAACCCTATCTGGCTCTCTACCCATATGCTTCAGATCCGCATTAAAAAAGCTAAGTTTTTTGTTATGTCCTTCTTTCTTATTTGATCAGTTTGTTCTTGTTTCACGATTTTAACCTGAGATTTTTTATATATTTTCTCCAGATCTGCTATCCGCAGTCATCTGTTCATAGGAAAAGGCAAGTTTTTTTTCCATCTCTACTTCAGATCTGAAAAAGATGGATTGTTCTTCTTGTGTTGTCCGGTTTCATCAATTTAATCTGTTCTTTGTTATTATATTTTACAGATCTGGCTTTACTTTTAGAGATTATCTCAGATCCAGCCTTTTACCCAATTGAAGGCAAGTTCACATACTCTGTTTTTTTTGTCTTGGTTTTAATTTCTCGGTTTTTTACATGTAACAGATGTTTTAAGCATGATTTTTTGTTTAAACAGTTTGTTTTTCCTACCCTTAAAACTTCTCTGAATTAATATCCCATTTATATGACCACTCTAATGTCTTCTTATACGACTACGCAAGTGTTGCATATTCTTGACCTTTTCACACTTCATTTGCATTTTAGTCTAACAATATAAATCCGCAAATATCTTGTGTTTATACTTATTGAAATTAGTCTTCCGACATATATAATCTAGGATCTATTTGGATTATTTGGGCCATCAGTCTCATTCGTTTCATTAACATCTGAGTCTTTGAACTTTGTTTATCTTTCCTAGCTTGATATTTTAATATTAGTTTTTTTGCGCCTCTTTGTTTTTGATCATTTATTCTCTCAATTGGATAGTATAGTGAAGTAAATAATGTAGCTATGACTTTACCTGTAGCATTTACCTGTAGCATCTTAAAAATATGAATTAAAAATGATTTAGCTAATTTGGGCTTATGTTTATAAGCATAGAAGTTTATACTACAAGTTCGTTTAGATTTTTCCAGTATCAACTCAAACATAGTTTTTACTCAAGCATAGTTTTTACTCAAGCATAGTTTTTACTCACACTAAAACCCACATGTAGTGTGCAAAAGTAAGTACCCCCCCACCTCTGTTCCTCACGGTTTTTCTGCAAAGGACCCACCCTCCTTGAACTTCAGCGTCCATCACAATGTCCCCATCATCATCAAACCTGTACAAGCCAGTGGCGATCCTAACATTGTAGAAGTTGATAGCATTTTTGCAAGTGGAGGGAGCACTTGTGTTTCTCCACGTATTGCTGTCTTGATTAAAGCGGTTGTCAACTCTGTAAAGTCCCTCTACTTCAATAGGTATGGTAAATGAGTTTGATTCTGGGAATAGGTTGTGGTTGTTATAAAGAATGCTCCACTCAGCAGCGTTGAGCCAGCGCTGTGTTGATGTTTGAAGCACAGCTGCTACATCTGTCAAAAATAGCAACCAAACATATGAGATTTATATATATATTATAAGCAACTGTTTTATTCTGAAATTTTTAAATCTTGCCTTAATTGTACAAATTCCATAGATCTAGGAGACTATTCTAAGATTCCATAGATCTGTAACACTGTGCTACGATTTCTACACTGTTCTAAGATTCCATAGATCTGTAACACTGTACTACGATTTCTACACTGTTCTAAGATTCCATAGATCATAACTTTTCTAAGATTTCTACACTGTTACCAATTCCATAGATTGTAGCCTCGATTTCCCAAATTCACAGATCTACTCTAATTTTAAATACATTCCTCCAATTCCCAAACTCACCAATGTTTCTTGATACTTTCAATTTCAATTTCTTTATTACCCCAAATTCGCTACCCCTATATCTTGCTTCTGAGAATATAATCGTTTTTTATTACCTTCATTTCCTTCAGGTAGGTCCATATGCTGAAGATTTATCGCAGGAGCGACCACTACGGGAGCCGCCATTGGAGATTCTCTGTGAGAGAGAGAGAGAGAAATAGTTTGAGAATCAATCTTCTGTATTTTATTGTGTAGATCAAGTTATTTAGTATATGCTAGTACTTATGGTTAAAATAGACTATTATTAAAATTCAAAAGTAATAAAGCCAACGAGTACACTAAACTCAGATTATATTTTCCAAAACTATTGCTAAAGAATATCAATACGTACACTAGATATAGAAATCGGAATTAGGTACGTTGTGATCCATTTCAGCTACTGTTAGGGGTAAGATTTGGGCTTGCTTGGCCCAAGGCCCAAATCCAAGTCAAAGGCCTAAGCAGAATGTTAAGTCAAGAGGGTAGGCTCGTCAAAATCCTGGAGGAGTGTCCTACACGCAGAAGGCTATAAATACGGAATAGCATGTCTTGTCAAAGGGGGATTCCGCCGGACACGCAGAGACACAGAGCAGCTCGTCAGCTCACCCGTCCGAAGTATCCCGCCAGCCGGTCCGTCTCAAGCAGCTCGTCAGCTCACCCGTCTCAAGCAGCTCGTCAGCTCTCCCGTCCGAAGCAGCTCGTCAGCCGGCCCGTATCAAGCAGCTCGTCAGCTCACCCGTCTCAAGCAGCTCGTCAGCTCTCCCCTCCGAAGTATCCCGCCAGCCGGTCCGTCTCAAACAGCTCGTCAGCTCACCCGTCTCAAGCAGCTCGTCAGCTCACCCGTCCGAAGTATCCCGCCAGCCGGTCCGTCTCAAGCAGCTCGTCAGCTCACCCGTCTCAAGCAGATCGTCAGCTCACCCGTCTCAAGCAGCTCGTCAGCTCTCCCCTCCGAAGTATCCCGCCAGCCGGTCCGTCTCAAGCAGCTCGTCAGCTCACCCGTCTCAATCAGCTCGTCAGCTCTCCCCTCCGAAGTATCCCGCCAGCCGGTCCGTCTCAAACAGCTCGTCAGCTCACCCGTCCGAAGTATCCCGCCAGCCGGTTCGTCTCAAGCAGCTCGTCAGCTCACCCGTCTCAAGCAGCTCGTCAGCTCACCCGTCTCAAGCAGCTCGTCAGCTCACCCGTCTCAAGCAGCTCGTCAGCTCACCCGTATCAAGCAGCTCGTCAGCTCACCCGTCCAAAGTACCTCGTCTGCCCATCCATCTTGAGTAACTCGTTTACTCGTCCGTCCGAAGTGTCTCTCCGACCTGCCCGCCCAAAATAACTAACCTACTCGCACGTCTCGAGAAGCCATCCAGCTCGTCGCACATCTGCCGGCTCGTCAATTACCTGCCGACCTTCCTCCAATAATGGCCTAGCTCGTTTATCACAATATGAACTACGTGTGGCTTGATCCCTTTCTAAGGGTACGTAGGCAACCTTTTACAAGGTTCAGCTATAAAACGAATAAACTCTATTCTTCCTCGGAAGATCGTCTTCCGGCCTCAAGCTCGTCTTTCATCTACAATCGGCTCGTTCTTACTCCATTTATGCTCGTTGAAGAAATCATCATTTGTAATCCGTCCAATCCGCCTAAGTCGCGGGCTCGTCATTAATAGAAAGATTCTTCTTCCTTCCCTAGAGATCCCATTTTCGTACTTGTGTGATTCGTGCATCAACAGCTACCATAAACTATTAATTGTAGTGAGTAAGTGGACTTTAGATTCATATAGAGTTATGCGATTCGGTTGAACGTATCATACGAATCTCAGTGTCTACCTAATTAATACACATATAATGCAAAAAGAACAAACGCATACTATAGATGATAAGACGTGATTGGACACATTAAACACATAGTTTACGGCATTACATAAACCGATACACATAATTAATTACGTGTTACTTCTGTGGCGTGTAGTAGAAAGACTAGCTGCATATGGCACCTAATTAATACTCATATATGGTTCATGCGAAATGCTGATATGTATAAGGTAATATATACCACCACTTTGGTACCACAATGCAACATCTAAATTCGATTATGATAAGCTATGATAAGCTATCTTCTCAATATCAATTAATCGCTTCTTTATTCTAATACCACTCCTTAATATATGCCTATCATATCATTATTTCACAACGCATGTTTACTTTTGTTATGAAATAGTTTTGTTTAAAGGGTGGTAACGTAATTTATGGGTTCCATTAGGATTGTGATTTATTTTCTCTCCTCATCCTTATGCATGTAAGAATTTGCATTTTTATAAATATATACTATGAATTCAGTCCAACCTTACAGTGTGAACAATTTAATTAAACGAAGCATAATCCTAAAAGAAAATAAAACTAAAAAAAAATAGTTAAGATGGTATAAGATAATTTTATTAAGTTAAGATGTTGCACTTTTCACTAAGTAAATCAAACATTTACATAGTGATTTGTCATAATGTGCATATTCCATTTTTTCGGGTCTTTCATTTCCATATTCCTCAGCTCTTTCATATATTGAAGATTGAAGAGAATAAGAAAGACGCTTTTTATAGGAAACGAATTAAAGAGTGTTGACTTGCCGTAAAAGTAACTTAAATTGTTCGTCGCCTGAGCATGGATTTATATAAACGTGAAGTACTATACAAAACCCTAACCAACATTTGATCAAACGACAATGATGTCGGAACTTCCAGAGCATTTGTTAGAAGAGATACTCTACCGCGTTCCAGCTATGTCTTTGAAACAGTTAGGGTCTACTTGCAAAGGATGGAACTGTTTATTCAAGGATAGGAGATTCACAAGAAAACACTTGGATAAAGGCCCAAAGCAGTTTCTGATTCACATGTCTAAAGGGCTTAGGGTACGCTCGATGAGTGTCGATCTCCATAGACTTCCACATGTAAAAGTCACAGTTGAATTTACCCTAATCAACCCTAAATATCCTAGTTGTCTAGATCAAGATCAATTCGAGATATATAAAGTCTCTCACTGCGACGGCTTATTGTTATGCGTCTGCGTCACCAAGGAGGACAATACTTGGCTCGCGGTATGGAACCCGTGTACTGGTCAAACAAGGTGGATTCAACCCATGACTTATATGACAACTATACTCTCGGATCCTACCAAAATAATAGCTACAATATATTGGCACACACTGGTTTTGGCTACGACCACGAATTCCAAATTTATGAAATTAACTCCAATTCATGGAGGATTATTGATGCCACTTTGGACTTCAAATTAGGGTATATTGGTCGTGGCGTGTCTTTGAAGGGAAAGACTTACTGGATTGCTAGTGGTGAAGAAGAGAAACGGCTTGGCAAATTCTTAATCAGTTTTGATTATACGACAGAAAGATTTGAACGTCTATGTCTTCCGAATAAGTATCCTTGTTATGCAACTCTGGCTCTATCCGTTGTTAGAGAAGAGAAACTTTCCATGTTATCGCAACGCGGAATTAAATCAAAGGCAGAAATATGGGTGACAAATAAGATTGGTGAGACACAAGTGGTGTCGTGGAGCATGGTCTTAGCTTTGGATTTGCAGCCTAAACGTTGTATTGGGGAAAGCGGAAGTTTCTTGGTCGACGAGAAGAAGAGAGTGGTCGTGTGTTGTGATAATATTAGAGACCAAGGAAAAACCACGGTACACATTTTTGGAGAGGACAACAAAGTGAAACAAGTGGGTTTTGAAGTCGGATCATCTCTGTAATGTATGTTTTATTATGTTCCAAGTTTGACTCAAATCTACCAAGGTATCACAGGCAAAAGAAAAAGGGACGAATGATCATAGTGTTTGGTGTGGATCTTGGAGCAACTATCAGATTTTTCAATTATGATAAGTTTTCTTCTCAATTTCAATTAATCGCTTCTTTATGCCATAATTTAGAGGCAATTGCTGTAATATTTCTAAATTTTTTAGGCATTCTTTACTTTGTACTTCTCCTTTTAATTATATAGGTAGATTTGATGATAATTAGAAGATTAAGACTTCAAAAATGGAGATTATGTGAAATTGAGAAAAGCATCACACAAAGAAAATGGTTTTTGGTGGAACAATTGGGATATTTGCATAACATGAATTTTGATTCCGGTTTACTATACATTATTTGTTTCTTGATTCCGGTTTAGTATATCCTAGTACTTACTTAAATCAATAATCCGGGCATGGTTAAAATTAATCAGACGTTGAATCAATGAGACTCCCCGTCACCGTCAAAGCCACTAAGCCGTCGTTTCTCGTCATTTGGATCCGATACTCCTCCGCCGCGTCGTCGCCGACAGTCTCCTTGAATCCAGTAAACCTCTCTCCCGCACACGCTTACATGTATATGCGACTTTATTATCCATTGGAATCATTTTGAGTGTGTTTTTTTTGTCTTGGGGTTCAATACTGTAGAGTGGACGATTACAGCAAACTCTCGCAGGATCTGTGGAAGTGAAAGGAAAATCTCTGCACTCCGGTAAGTTCTCGACGGTGAAGCTAAATCCGGAGATCGCCGGAGCTGGTAGGTTCTTCGAGTTTCGATCCAGATTCATCCCTGCGTCGATTGAATTTGCTCAGGAATCGCCTCTTTGCACGACGCTGTTGAAAGATGAGCTCAAAATCCGAACCGTTGAGCATTTGTTATCAGCTCTTGAGGCGAAGGGAGTTGATAATTGCAGGATTCAAATCGAGAGCGAAAGTTCCGATGATCGAGAAGTCGAGGTTTGTTACCTGAATACATACATTTTGAGTAATCATAGGTCGAATCAATGTCTCGTATTGTCTATTTTGACTGGATTTGTATGCTATAGAGATTGTCAACATCTTGCTGTGCAGTGTAGCTCTTAGTTTTATAGACTTGGTACACTGGAGGAGATGATGAGTGTAGGCAACACTAACCAAGTGACAGGTCCCTATTTTTGATGGATCAGCTAAAGAATGGGTCGATGCGATACAAGGAGTTGGCATAAACGCGGCTCAAAACCATGATGGTGAAAGTGTAGAGAAGATGGTCGCACATGTGAACAAGCCTGTGTATGTTTGCAAGAACGATACTTTTGTTGCTGCATTTCCGCTCTAGAGACTCGGATCACTTGTGGTATCGACTTCCCACAGGTTCAGTCTAATGGCATTTTGACTTATTTTCTGCTTGTACATAAATTGTTATTGACTTGGTCTGTTGTGTATGATGATGAACTTTACAGGTGCCTGCTATAGGCTGCCAATGGTTTTCTTGGAGACCTATCCATGAGTCTTCTTTTGCAAAGGATATCGCATCATCAAGAACCTTCTGTGTCTATGAAGAGGTTAGTTAGATCCATTGTTGTTGCTTAGGAGCTTTGGAATCAGTAAACTGGTGTTCGTTCTTCAACCATCTGTGTCTGAGGGTTTTGTTTGCAGGTGGAGCGTATGCGTGAAGCAGGGCTCATTAAAGGAGGTTCTCTGGATAACGCCATAGTTTGTAGGTAAATAATCTTGCATATTGATGACTAAAGGGACACAATATTCAACTGAAACTGTCTCTAATGCAGCGCTGAGCATGGATGGATGAATCCTCCTCTGCGGTTTGATGATGAAGCATGTCGACATAAGATTCTTGACCTAATCGGTGACCTCTCCCTTGTTTCACGGGGCGGAAATGGAGGACTCCCCGTGGCTCACATAGTCGCATATAAGGTAAATAATACTAGCTTAACATCTTATAGTTTGCACAAAAAAGAAAAAAAAAAAACATCTTATAGTTTTCTCGAGAAAAGAAAACAATAGTATTATCTTTCAAATGCAGGCGGGTCATGCACTGCACACTGACTTAGCACGTCACCTTACCATGGACTGAAGAGTATGTGCTCGTTGTCAACCATATCCCGCAAAAGCCTTGATCGTTTCTGTTTCTTTTTGGATTCGTTATCCAAAGATGGTACCAATGTGGGATTTTTGTTTGTTCAATGGAAGATCATTACTCTTGTGAATACAGTAAAATTTGTAACATTAAACTATTTTAGGTACTAATCATAGGGACATTTTAACCGATCAAACTGTTCCAAAACCAAATTGAATTGAAACTTAAGTTGTAGTTCAATAATAGTTTTACTCTGTACCAATTTAACATATTGAAACTGAAAATAAAAGAAAATGGAACAGAACTAATAAAAATAATAAAATAATTTAAAACGAAAAAGAATTTGACTTGGATACATTTTTCACATTAGGAAAAGGTAAATTCCTCTCCTTTTTTATTTTTATTTTTTTACTCGTATTTATAATTGTTGTACATTATAACGTATTAGGATACGTATTAAGAGAGAAGAACCCTAATTACTTACGAGAGAGGAGAACCCTAATTTTCAATTGTGGTCGAAAATTGGAAGAATGAGGAGGAGGAGGTGCGATCTTCAACCGAAGAGAACGAGAATGTGCGATCTTCAACCGAAGAGAACGAGTATGTGCGATCTTCCACCGAAGCTGGTAGGGGAGAAGATCCTCACGAGGATTCCGATAACATCTCTGAGAGCGGTGCGATCCACTTGCAAATTATGGAACGCTTTAACCAAAGATCGGGTTCTGGGTAAAGCAGCGGCGCAGTTTTTGGGGTTTATGACGATGGATTCAAAGGTCTGTTCAGTTAGATTCCATCTCCGTCGCAGCAAGGAGGAAGAAGAAGACACGATGGATCTATCTATAAAGCAGGTAGATTTGCTTAATCAAGTCGAGATATCTAGAGTGTATCACTGCGACGGCTTGTTGTTATGCGTGGCTAAGGACAACTCGAGGGTCGTGGTTTGGAACCCTTATTTGGGGCAAACAAGATGGATCAGACCCAGAACAGAATCCAACATAGGAGACAGCTATGCTCTTGGATACGACATCAACCGTAACCACAAAATCTTGAGGATGGTGCAGACAAGAAACGTTTCCGTTTACAGGTACGAAATCTACGACTTGCGCTCTAATTCATGGAGGGTTCTCGAGGTCACTCCCAACGGGGAAATGGACCCTAATCATCCCCTCTACGGCGTTTCTGTGAAGGGAAATACCTACTTTTTTGCGCATGAGGATAGCAGCAGTGGTGAAATTGATGAAGATGGCGACATAATCGATCTTGAAGATTTCTTACTCTGTTTTGATTTTACAACAGAGACATTTGGTCTGCGTCTGCCTCTTCCGTTTCACTCTACTATCGATGCGACTGTGACCCTCTCTTGTGTTAGAGACCAGCAGCTCGCGGTGCTATATCATAATGAGGGTCTTCACAGTGATGATCGGTTTACCACAGTTGAGTTTTGGGTTACTACTAGTATTGAGCCCAACTCTGTGTCCTGGAGCAAGTTTTTGACAGTGGATATGAGACCATTGGCACTCACTGGTGTTCGGTTTGACAATGATATGGGTGCCACCTTCTTCATTGACGAGGATGAGAAAGTCGCTGTGGTTTTCGATCTAGACGGATACCTAAGCACCGAGAGCGCTCGTTACCACACCGCTTTTATCAGTGGAAAGGATGGATTCTTTAAACCTGTGACTCTAGGAGTAGCTCCCAATGTCGGGGAACCTTGTCCCAGAACCGGGCATATTCCGACTACATATCGTCCCCCGCTTGTCTGCTCGTCTACTTACCTTCCGAGTTTAGTGCAAGTCAACCAACAGCGCAAAAGGAAAGAAAGACATGTTTAGTTTTCTGTTCCTTGCAGTTCTCAAGACTGCTAGTCAATTCTCAGTTACATTTCCATGTTATCTTTCTCCTCTTTTAGTTTCTCTTCTCAAACTTACTCTTGTCATGGTTTAAGTTTCTTACTTTTCGTCAGTGAGATGGTTAGGTACCTTATTTGTTTCTTGCATTGTCGTCTGCTAGTAAATTTATCAAAGCATTGTTCTAGTCACTTGTTCACTTGCACCATCCTTAAGCAAAGCATGACATGGTTTCATGTACTGTTAGCCCAATTATGGAGTACATATCTCATATAAGTTAGTCTGTTTCTGCGTTTACTTCTAAGTTAGTCCCAATTATGGAGTACATATCTCATACATATCTTATATATACGAAAAGTGATATCTGATCTCATCTCATGTATGTTGTGTTTCTTACACCATTATGAATACTATCTGGCCTTTACAGGTTCGTCCTGTAGTGAAAGAAGTACTAGACACATTTTGGGTAGGTGCTTAGCTAGGAACCAAATAAAAACTGAAAGACCCTCGGCAATTTTTGTCGCTAGGCATGCTTAAATAACCATAGCTTTCTGCTTTCCACATTTCACAAATTAAGTAAAAGTGGAGGAACAAGTCGAATTTTTATGATAGAAACAATGGGAAGATGGCAAGGAACATTTTGCATTGGCAAATATTATTACAGGGAGGCACTATTCGAACACAGCAGATTTTCTCATTCAGGCTAGTCTACGTCAGCTTCTCGGAATCCTTTTTCTCTACGATTTTGATGAAATTGCGGACAATTGTCTTGCCCTCAGTTGTTATAATACTCTCCGGATGAAATTGAACTCCCTGTGAACAATGTTTACAAGACTTCAAGAGTTCTGTTTTGAATGGAGGGGGCAATAAGATTACAGTACACACTTGTGCGGGTTTTACCTGTATATGCTTGTACTTTCTGTGACGGGCAGCCATAACCAGACCATCTTCTGTCCATGCTGTAACCTCGAGCTCATCACTAGGAAATGTATCTTTTTCGATCACGAGACTGTGATATCTACCTACAATGAAAGGGCTGAAACCAACCAGATTTGTTTTATTACACATTTTTACAGACTTATGATTAACTATATTAGACAACACACAAAAAAAATTGATTTTGATTCATACTTTGATAATCCAGAGAACAAGCCTTCTTCTCCTTTCTCATCATAGTGAACCATTGAGCTTTTCCCATGCATAACACCAAATGGTGACCGCACAATCTTTCCTAATCAATGTTCAAACAAAATTGCATTTAAGCTGTGGATGCATAGAATAAAGAACAAAACCATGTTTGAACACTGATACGGGAAAATAAGATGTCTTGTTTATATGCAACTAACCTCCAAATGCTTCTCCTATACACTGCAAACCCATACATACTCCAAATAAAGGAACAAGTGGTCCGAGTTCCAAAACAGTTTGCAAGGAAATCCCAGAGTCTTGAGGGGTACCTATCAAATTCAAGAAAAGTGTTATCCACTTCTCCAGCATATAATTATAGGAGAAATTTCAGAGGCCAAAATATTTACCAGGTCCAGGAGAAATCAACACTCCTCTTGGATTTTTTCTGCAAGAGGGAGAGAATGATAAAGGAATGAACATCAGTCGATTAGCCAGATTACGTTTTAAACAGAATGCATATAGTTTCTTCTTACCTTTTCAGCTCTTCTACTGTAAGTTCATCATTGCGGTAAACTTCAAAATGGCATTGTAGCTCTCCCATATACTGTAGAAATAGATAGCAATTCTCAAAATTTTGTTTATACTAAAGCAGAAGAAACCATATCAAGAGAACGATCACAATAAATAGTATGCACCTGACACTATTCTGCGTGGAGAACTAGAAGTAAGACATGATCAAATTGTATATTTGGTATCTATGTGCGTTAAGTCAGATATTCAGAGCAGCCAAAATCTCATGAGAAAGCGAGATATTTCAACTAGGAATAACAAATCTAAAGTCAAAAATAGCAACTCAGGAAATCGCCAATTCAAACTTTGAACATGATTAAAGATTCTACTTAAAAGACCAGACTTTAGGCAGCAAAGAAGTGATGTGTTAGCTTTTGCTGGATCAACAATTACTCCTTACAACGACAAACAAGCAACGAGGAGCTTTCGACAATAAGATTCGATGGCACGACATAGCAACGACTCTGATCACATTAACAACAGATGGTCAACATTACATAGTCTTATCTATTAGCAAGTCGAAAGTAGATTGGATTGTGAACTAATGAGATTCTAACATTCAATCACAATGCATATACTTGAATACATTTCTAACAAAATGCAAATTCAGCTGCTTTCACATCAAAAATCTAACGAGCCTAGTAAGATTTGAGATTGTGTTAGAAATGAAACCTGGCAGAGATTGTAAGTGAAGCTGTCGTAATTATCAATCACGATGATAGGACCATTCTGTTTAGAGGAATTGATAACAACGGAAGGTATCGAATTCGATTCTGCCATTTCAATAGAAGCTTCAGCAAATGTACATCTCTACGACTCTTCCCCAAAACTGAAAACTCCTATATCACAGAAGTATATTTGGGATCTAAGTGAGATATTCAGAGCAGCCAACAAGGAATAACCCAATCTAACAATAGCAACTCAGAAAATCACCAATTTTCAAACTTTAAACAAGATAAAAGACTTAAAAGACCAGACTGTAGGCAGCTAAGAAGTAATGTATTAGCTATTGCTGAATCAAAAATTACTCCTGGCAAGGACAAAGAAGCAAGGAGGAGCTTTTTCAAATATATACAAAACCAAAAAAAATTACTCATCTAGAGAACTAGTCTTACGTGAATAAGATTCGATGGTGCCGCATAACGACTCAGTCTGATCACATAACAAGAGAGAAATTACATTACATAGTCTTGTATATAAGCAAGTCGAGACTAGATTGATTGTGAAATAAAGAGATTCTAACAATCAATCGAGATGCATACTTGAATACAATTCATATGAATCAAGGACTTGCAATTAGCCAGGACCCTAATTGATTAAGACATGGTTGACCAAAAAAACAAAACTATTAGAAATTATGGTCAAAGTAGTAGCTACAGAGATTAGAAATCTATTCCAATGGTCTTAGCTCTAACGTCAACAAAGGTTTAATCATCCCCTAAACTTCAAGTTTCAACTTAGTCCGAATCAGGAGAAAGACTATGAGGGAAGTTATTTGGACAAATGGTTTAATGCTCTACTAAAGGGGAATCGATCAGATTCTAATTGTAACATTTTGGGTACCTGGAGGTTGAAGATCCTTCGAAGAACGAAGTGAGCCGCCTCGCGAACATTCTGTTCAGGTGATGTTGACCCGACTCGCTGATTCGACCCGGAGCTGGTTTTGAAACGGTCAAGGATATAAGTGGCGCTGGATTGATGAGGAAATCGCTATCAATTGAGATAGACTGCGAATAGTACGAGAACACCATCATTTTGGATGCTTTGACGCAGATTCATTCATGGCTTCTAGGTCTTTTATTACTTCATTAGTTGTTGACTTAAAGAAATATATCTAAGTAACGTTTAATGATGTGGGGGATATTAAGCAGCCAGGTTTTACACTCAGCTATAGTCATCTTTTCGTATAAGCATCTAATTCGACAAATGTATAGTATAGTCATCTTTTCGTATAAGCATATATAGTATAGTCATCGTATAAGCATATATACCGTTTTCAATTTAATGGTCACACGATCCTTTCTGAAAAAAAAAAAAAAATTATCATTAAACAAGCTTCTGATCAACAAAATAATATCCCAAAAAGGTGGATTAAATTTTTGTTTTCTTCATAGACATAAGGAAATTAACTTTACAGTCTGACCATTGATTAACTTTCAGCAATGTGCACAACTGCCATTTTGATAACACCATAGTTTAAGATGCCAAAAAAACAAAGGAAGATGGAGCGAGAAAGATGAATTACGCTATAGGAATTGATTTTCCTCTTAAGTGCTCAAGTCTCACTTTAAATTCAACTATCACGGATGAGCCAAATGCCCAGCCCTAAACAAAAAGATTAACTTAGTAATTGATACCTTGTAGAAAGACAAACCGTGAGATCAGTGAAAGTGGTAAGTTGCCTGGATATCACGAAAGTGTCAAGACTCTTCTCTTCACCATCTTTAATCATATCTTCCATCATATGAATCTTCAGCATCTTGAATTGACGATCGAAGACAGGCTTGTAGAGATGACTCAAACGTGTACCACAATGGCCTCATAATATAGATGCAAGATTATTATGATTGAATGACGATTCTTCGGATGCATATGTAGGAATAAACACTGCGTCATACGAGTTCTCATAACCATCAATTCACTTTCGAATAGAAATGGTAAATTTTCATTACAAACTGATCCAAGCACTTCAAGACCTAATGAGAACAAAGTAAATCAACACAAAGACAGTGTCCGGACTTTTGATAGGATTTATTTTTTAAAAGGTATTTCGCATATAAACTTCTTAACATAGATCTCTACATATATAGACAAAATGAAATAAATACAAAGATGTGCTTCATAAGTTCTCAACAAAGCCCAAGTAATCTCCACAATAAGGCTTATTTATAAGTCCTCTAATCTGAGTGACTTCAATGATTCTTCCAGCCCAAAACAAGGCTTCTCTCCTCCAGAAAAATAATTAGGATTATTATATTATTATTTGTTTTGTTTCCTCGAATAAAAAAGAGAATCCGAGAACTTTTTAAGACAAAAGCCAAGTCTTCGAAACCTTATGAGATGTGATAGGGTTACAAGGGTAAAACAGGAACTCAGAATAAAAATATGAGAATATTACACGTAGAGGCACTATTTCAAAACTTTGGACACAATAGAACACTTTAAAACCATTAGTCACTTTAACTCAGTATAATTACCCCTTTACCCTGAAATCGTTGGTTTAATAAAACATAACAAATTTAGCCGGTTTTCTCTAATCCGGTTCCGGTTGAACCACGTATTATCAGTTACTGTCATTTACCAACACGATTGTAAAATCTTCATTTACCAACACGATTGTAAAAAACCGCTTACCCAGTAAAAACCCTAATTTACTGTATCTCCACATCGCCACTGCTCCCAATCCGTCGCCTGCTCCGAATCCGGCGACTCCTCCGTCGCTGTCCATCAATCCGCCACTCAGGCGAGTCTATACTCGCTGAATAAAAACCAAATAGTAATTTCCCCCAAATCTCTGCAATAATCGAATTCGATTTCGATTTATTGTTCTCGTAAGCCAGATTCATTAGCATTCCAGTTGATTCTCACTGATCGGAATACTCAATGGAAGGTACAAATCGTTTCCAATCATCTTATTTTGGTCCAATTAACTCAGAAGAAGAAATCCTCTTCTCGCTGAATGTTTCTGCAATTTTTTTTTTGAATCGAAAAATGTTTCCCAATTGTTTGTAGCTAAGCACAGACGTTTGTACAAATACTCGTTAATAATCGTTATCTCTTGAACTGGTTTCTTGCCAATGAACAGGGTCGACATCTCAGGAACCATCTTCTCAGTGGGATTCAAACCTTCCAAATAGACTCTTCGCCACCGATCATTATCCGAGGGGAAGGCTGAACGTATACTCTAGACCGGATATTCTATCCTTTATCAAGAAGGTTTTTGATGGGACAGAGGAATTAGATTTTATACTTCAGTCTTGCTTTGGTCCTTTATTCCATTTGCCAGTTAGTAGGGTTGCGACTTCGGGTAAGGTCATTCATGCCTTGTTATGTAGACAGTTGCTTACTAAGAAAAAGTATGAGTTTTGGACAGTTTTTGGTGGACACCCAATGAGATTTTCACTACTAGAATTTGCTTCCGTGACTGGCTTACCTTGTGGGGAGTTTCCTGACGAGTATGACCCTGAAGATTCTCCTGTTTATGATGATGGCAAGAAGAGCTACTGGAATGAGTTAATTGGTCCAGACAAGACGGTTACATTAGGCGAGATACTTCGGACGGGTGAGCTGACGAGCTGCTTGAGACTGGCGAGCTGATGAGCTGACGAGATGCTTCAGACGGGTGAGCTGACGAGCTGGTTGAGACGGGAGAGCTGACGAGCTGCTCTTAGTCTCTAAGTGTCCTCGCGGAATCCCCCTTTGACAAGACATGCTATTCCGTATTTATAGCCTTCTGCGTGTAATGACATCTTTACAATCATTCAATAATGAAATGGCGCCTTTCATGTCGAGAGAACAGAACCCTAGCCTCAAGCTCTGGAGATACATAGCGTAAGGGTTTCTTTTTGCAAGACATTTGGAGTAGAATGAGAAGTGAACAGAGTCGGGTGAAGACATGTTGATGAAGTCAGGGCTTTTATCTAAACGAACTCGGGATAGTGTCTCGACAGAGAAAGCTGCAGATTTCCCTTCATGACCAGATTTAATCCAGTTTTTCAGAGCCTCAATTCCTTCTTCTGAAACGTGGCTAACAATTAGTGCGAGAATTGGTTCCGGAATGTATAATCTTGCAATCTTCCTCTGTTGACAACGAAGACGAAAGTTTATAGAAGTTACATATACTTTGTGGAATGAATGTAAACTATATTGTTTAAAAAATTGAAAAATTTAACCTGTGTGTCGCTAGATTGTGTGATAGAGTGTAGACATTTCGATGATGTACTCATTTTGTCAATTTGTTGCGAATAACGAAAGAGTAAGATGTGATGGAGAGAGAAGTTTTAGTACTGATCAAAACGGTTTAGAAATGAGTAATAAAAACAGAGTAATTAATTGGATGTTTCTCTTAATAGGTCACAATCGTGAGGGATGAAGCTTAGTGGGGAGTACGGGTTCAGTTAATATTCACTATATATTAACTCTAAATATAAAAGCTACCACTTGAATTCCATTAAACCAATTTCATATACAAAAACGCAAGTCATAGTTCTGAAACAACTCAAATCATTTGTATAATAATTGTGACACCTTTTAGTTGTTGATTATTAAGCTTTTGGAAAACGGTTTATAGGGATGGCAAATGATTTGAGTTGTTTCATAATTAGCTCGAATGATTTACAAATCAACAACACAGTTTACAAACAGAGGTCAAAATTAATATTTTTGTGTATTTTGAACTATTGTTGATTTGTAAATCTTAATATAAATGTCATCCAGTCATAGTGAATTATTCAATCAGACAAACGAATTAATACAGTTATGTTGTGGATGGATTCATATGGATACATTAACAATTATCTTTCTCTTTCAACATGAAAGATAAATCTAAAATTCCTTCTACCGGAAATATTGAGATACTGTTGTATAGCGGAAATATTCCCACCATCAGGTTTTAAACTAGGATTTTTTTGGTTCGAGCATAATTCGGGGACATTATGGTTAGAGCACAATTATAGTTAGATCATTATCTTTTTTTTTTTTTTTTTTTTTTTTTTTTTTTAATTATTATTACGTTTATTATGAGAAGATAATTATGGTTAGCTCTCCAGTGTTTAAGTTTCTTCCATTCCCCATTCCTACAAAATAATCTTATCTCTACATTGCTGTTGAATGTTTTAGTGGTTTGTATCATATTATTTGTTTGTTCCATCCATAACCCCATTTATTTTCAAGTTCATCTAACATTTATATCAGTTAACAATGCGAAGAGAAATAAATAATTTTGAGTATTTTGAACTATTGTTGATTTGTAAATCATTCGAGCTAATTATGATTACAAATACGTTAAAACCAGTCATAGTGAATTATTCAATCAGACAAACGAATTTATACAGTTATGTTGTGGATGAATTAATATGGATATATTAACAATTATCTTTCTCTTTCACCATGAAAGACAAATCTAAAATTCCTTCTACGGGAAATATTGAGAAACTGTTGTATAGCAGGAATATTCCCACAATCAGGTTTAAAACTGGGATTATTATGGTTCGAGACAAATCCGGGAACATTATGGTTAGAGCACAATTATAGTTAGATCATTATCCTTTTTTTTTAGTTTTATTTTTTTTAGTTTTAATTATAATCGTTTATTATAGATAATTATCCAGTGTTGAGCATAATTATATACAGTTACTAAACAATCACGATTTGTTTAACTTTCTTCCATTCCCCATTCCATCCGATGAATATTTATATGTCTATCCACAAGCCCCAGACCAATCAGATATAACCAATCTTAAGTATTTTTGGAATTAGTATAGTCGGAAAATTTTGCTATGCATGCTCCAAAATCGAAAGAGTCCCTATAAGTTATGATAAACGAGAAAGATGTTCACTAGTTTAAACGTTAAATACAAGAGAGAAATACAACTTCATAATAAGATTACATTAATAAACTAGATAAAAGAGGGAAACAGAAGAGATAGTTATATTCTGAAAGTGAGTTACTCATGTTTTTAAATAAACTAGGAAAGCAAAAGGATGTCTCTGAAGAGGAAGAAGTAGACGCAATGTGAACATCTCTCACCATTATATTCGTTGTAAAATTCATGGATGACCCAACAGTCTGGATAATCCTCATAATGAAAGAGCTCAGCGTAAGATCCGAATCGTTTTGGTTCCAAATCAGAAATGTGGTCAATTAGTGTCTTGGCCATGATATCTACATCTGTAAAACACTTGTTCTCTCGTTTGAAAGTATTAAACGCGTCTAATACTTCATTACCTGCGCAGCGGTTTAGCGCAATGTAAAGAAGCTTGGCTATAGGAATGACATCTTTACAATCATTCAGTAATGAAATGGCGCCTTTCATGTCGAGAGAACAGAACCCTAGCCTCAAGCTCTGTAGATACATAGCGTAAGGGTTTCTTTTTGCAAGACATTTGGAGTAGAATGAGAAGTGAACAGAGTCGGGTGAAGACATGTTGATGAAGTCAGGGCTTTTATCTAAACGAACTCGGGATAGTGTCTCGACAGAGAAAGCTGCAGATTTCCCTTCATGACCAGATTTAATCCATATGGATAAGAAAACGGTATTGCAGAGGATTCCGATACAATCAGGATATAAAATCAGCAATAACTAATTATAAGAACTGAAATATTTTACAAAAAACATAGCAACTAGTTTTACAATAAGAACTGAAATATTAACAACTTAAATTCAAAAAATACAATTTTTCATTGGATTAGATCAACATGTCCTGTTATGACCCAATCTAAAAAAAACAAATACAAGTACTCAAAATGGATTAGAACTACTTTAACTGTTAAAAAAACATCTCCATATGGATACGGCTTTACGGATAAGCAAACGGTATTGCAGATGTTTGTGATACAATCAGGATATGTTTCAGCAATAACTAATTATAAGAACTGAAATATTTTACACATAAGATAATAGAAAATTGGATAGTTCTATCTGTATACAATTACGTTGAATAGAGATTTGTATCATAAAATATATTAATAATTGGTGCAATCAAGCTTTACTTTGAATCAAATCAACAAAAATACCTTTAATCATTACATAAATTAATGGCTTTACAAAAAATAATCTAAAAAAACAACTACAATTACTAAAAATGAATATAACTACTTTTCATGTTAAAACATCATCTCCATATGGATAAGAGTTTGTGGATAGTTAAACGGGATTGCACAGACTTGCGGTTTAGCAAGATATGCTAATTATAGACTATTTTAACACAATAAATAAACATATATACTTATATTTGGTACATCAAGAACTAGGTTTACAGAAACGAAAAAACATTTATGGGAATATCTTACAATAAGAAATGAAATATTTTACAAAAACATGGAAACTAGTTACAGATCATACATTAATTAACAACTTAAATTCAAAAATAAAATTTCTCATTGGATTAGATCAACTTGTCCTGTTATGACCCAATCTAAAAAAATCAACTACAAGTACTCAAAATGGATTAGAACTACATTACCTATTAAAAAGCATCTCCATATGGATACGGCTTTATGGATAAGCAAACGGTATTGCAGAGGTTTGCGATACAATCAAGATATGTTTCAGCAATAACTAATTATAAGAACTGAAATATTTTACAAACAACATAGCAACTAGTTTTACAATAAGAACTGAAATATTTTACAAAAAAAAATAGCAACTACTTAATCATCATACATATATTAATTCAAATTGGATTAGAACAACTTGTCCTGTTATGACCCAATCCTTTGCAGCGTGAGCACCTGTTCTGCTGCGTCCTTCCTGTCTTAGGTTTCTACGTTTACCATGTTAACCAACATGTTGCATTAGTTTGGTTAGTTTTTCAAAAGATTAGACAATGTACGAGATTTACAAAATATTTATCTAACCTTATATTCCCCTGTTGATGGTATTCTTGCTACCTTAGGCCTCCCTGATGGTCTCCGAGTATATGGTGGAAGCATGGAACGGTGTGGGATCTCTTCGGGTATGTCTTCTTCTTTGCCATTTGCTTCAGGGAATACTGCTCCTTTGTAACTCGCAACCCATGAGTGTGGTTTGAAATAATCATCAACTAAAGCCTTGTACGAGAGGTTAATGCTATTGGCAGCCACCAAAGCATGACCACATGGTATCTTCAGTTTATCATATCTCTTGCAGGTGCACTGCTTCTTTTCTAGATCAACAACATTGCTACCACCTAGCTTCCCAACTACCTCGTAGCTCCAGCTGGTTACCCTACCAACCTTGCTTCCACTTGATGTTGTCAAGTTTTTTGAAATTTGCTTGTCAACCTCCGGAGGTACTGGACCTGAATGTGCTTGTGACTTCTTCCGACGCGCGTTGAACCAACGTGTCAACATAGACCTAATAAATCTTAGCAATTCCACAATATGTGACGATCTCCCCTTGAACAACGCCTTGTTTAACGTTTCAGCAATATTGCTAGTCATCAGATTGAAACGCTGGCCAGGGAAATATAGCCTTGTCCAATGAGCCATCCCTACGTCGTGTAGATACTTTATGCAAAGGGGGTTAATGGCATTAATCTGATTATAAAGCGTTTTAAACTTTCCACTCGTAAACTCATATCCAGCGTTTTTCACTAACTGCGTCAATCCTCTGTTCTTGAACCTTGCTTGTATATTCCTACATAGGTGAATAATACATGCACCATGATGTGCTTGCGGAAATACCTTCTTCACCCCTACCTTTATCGATTCGTGCCTATCTGATAATATAGTGAGTGTGTTGCTGTCAGCTATTATCCTCTCCAACTTTGTAAAGAACCAAGTCCATGCATCATCGTTCTCACTATCCACCACAGCAAATGCGAGTGGATACACTTGGAAGTTTGCATCTTGACCACTTGCTGTGAGTAAACCCCCTTGTATTTTCCTTTCAAATGTGTTCCATCCACACCCAAAATCCTTCTCAGATGCTTAAAACCTTGTATTGAAGCCCCAAAAGCTAAAACATATATAAAAACCTCTCTTTCCTTTCATCTTCAATATCAGGTTCGGTTTCTATATGTGTTATCGTCCCTAGATTTGTTAACTTCAGAAGATGCAAATATTCAGCCAAATTGCTATAAGACTCTTCATCACTCCCGCCAACATCTGTTAAAGCTGATTCCCTAGCTCTCCAACACTTTTTGTATGACGCAGAAACCCTCAAATCTTCTAGTACAAGTTGCTGAAGATCCATTGGAACAGGACCAGCAGAAGCTTCACTGTATTTTGCCTTAAATACAGATGCAATCACCTTTGACGTTGCTTTCTTCATGTACTGCCTTCTAGTATCAACCGAACATGTGTGTTGAAGCTGCGCTTTCTTAATTTCATAGTAACCTGTGCCATTCATTACAGTGGCCAATATTCTCCAATCACATTTCTCATCTGAGCAACTGAGAACAAAATAATTCCATTTTGTTCTTGTTTGCTTGAAATGAAACTGATTCTTTATCGCAAATATAGCCAATCCTATTTGGCAATCTTCTTTGCTCGCATACACTTTTCCCTGGTATATACCTTTACCATCATCATCAATGTCCAAATCAGGTAAGTTATCAACTTCATACTCGATGTCCTCAAACAAAGGTGGGATGTCAAACTCCTCGTCATCCACTTCCTCCAACTTTTTGACCTCATTACTCGTTTCCTGAGAGCTTCCAACTCCACCGACCATCTTTCCTTTCATAACTTGTGGGGTCTTTTTTGTATGCTCTGTCTTTATACTTTCGCCAGCCCCATTCACATATATAGCGTGATCAAAGACTCCGCTGCCAGTACAGAAAACCACTTCATCCGGATTGGAGCCCACAACCTTATTGTTAGACCCGTACCTTACATCTAAACCTCCTGTTGCCATCAACTCATTAGCATTGGAGCCACCATAATCATCTGTTAAGAAATTTGACCAAAACTCCTTATCATAACCGCCACAGGGCATACTATCTTCAGGTTTTTCCGTGACTGCTTCAACTTCCTCTGTATCGTTATCAACGAAAAACAACTTTTCAACATCATTGTTAAAACCTTCGTTATCAGTATCATTCCGTGACGATTTATGCCCACTGTTACTTCCTATGTTTGCTTCTGCTTGTTCCAATTCCTCCATGAATTCGTCATCACGAGGAGTCAACACAATTGTAGGAGTTTTTGAAACAAATACAAGTACTCAAAATGGATTAGAACTACTTTAACTGTTAAAAAAACATCTCCATATGGATATGGCTTTATGGATAAGCAAACGGTATTGCAGATGTTTGTGATACAATCAGGATATGTTTCAGCAATAACTAATTATAAGAACTGAAATATTTTACACATAAGATAATAGAAAATTGGATAGTGATAATAACTGAGTGACTTCAATGATTCTTCCAGCCCAAAACAAGGCTTCTCTCCTCCAGAAAAATAATTAGGATTATTATATTATTATTTGTTTTGTTTCCTCGAATAAAAAAGAGAATCCGAGAACTTTTTAAGACAAAAGCCAAGTCTTCGAAACCTTATGAGATGTGATAGGGTTACAAGGGTAAAACAGGAACTCAGAATAAAAATAAGTTAATCGAGAAAGCTCCAAATAAACACCACTCGTCCGCCTCTCTGTCTCTCACCAAAATAAAAAACTCAATCTCTCTCTCTCTCTCTCTCCATCGAGAAACACTAAACTGCTATAATCATTACCTCTCTTCGATTTCTCAAACCCTATCTGGCTCTCTACCCATATGCTTCAGATCCGCATTAAAAAAGCTAAGTTTTTTGTTATGTCCTTCTTTCTTATTTGATCAGTTTGTTCTTGTTTCACGATTTTAACCTGAGATTTTTTATATATTTTCTCCAGATCTGCTATCCGCAGTCATCTGTTCATAGGAAAAGGCAAGTTTTTTTTCCATCTCTACTTCAGATCTGAAAAAGATGGATTGTTCTTCTTGTGTTGTCCGGTTTCATCAATTTAATCTGTTCTTTGTTATTATATTTTACAGATCTGGCTTTACTTTTAGAGATTATCTCAGATCCAGCCTTTTACCCAATTGAAGGCAAGTTCACATACTCTGTTTTTTTTGTCTTGGTTTTAATTTCTCGGTTTTTTACATGTAACAGATGTTTTAAGCATGATTTTTTGTTTAAACAGTTTGTTTTTCCTACCCTTAAAACTTCTCTGAATTAATATCCCATTTATATGACCACTCTAATGTCTTCTTATACGACTACGCAAGTGTTGCATATTCTTGACCTTTTCACACTTCATTTGCATTTTAGTCTAACAATATAAATCCGCAAATATCTTGTGTTTATACTTATTGAAATTAGTCTTCCGACATATATAATCTAGGATCTATTTGGATTATTTGGGCCATCAGTCTCATTCGTTTCATTAACATCTGAGTCTTTGAACTTTGTTTATCTTTCCTAGCTTGATATTTTAATATTAGTTTTTTTGCGCCTCTTTGTTTTTGATCATTTATTCTCTCAATTGGATAGTATAGTGAAGTAAATAATGTAGCTATGACTTTACCTGTAGCATTTACCTGTAGCATCTTAAAAATATGAATTAAAAATGATTTAGCTAATTTGGGCTTATGTTTATAAGCATAGAAGTTTATACTACAAGTTCGTTTAGATTTTTCCAGTATCAACTCAAACATAGTTTTTACTCAAGCATAGTTTTTACTCAAGCATAGTTTTTACTCACACTAAAACCCACATGTAGTGTGCAAAAGTAAGTACCCCCCCACCTCTGTTCCTCACGGTTTTTCTGCAAAGGACCCACCCTCCTTGAACTTCAGCGTCCATCACAATGTCCCCATCATCATCAAACCTGTACAAGCCAGTGGCGATCCTAACATTGTAGAAGTTGATAGCATTTTTGCAAGTGGAGGGAGCACTTGTGTTTCTCCACGTATTGCTGTCTTGATTAAAGCGGTTGTCAACTCTGTAAAGTCCCTCTACTTCAATAGGTATGGTAAATGAGTTTGATTCTGGGAATAGGTTGTGGTTGTTATAAAGAATGCTCCACTCAGCAGCGTTGAGCCAGCGCTGTGTTGATGTTTGAAGCACAGCTGCTACATCTGTCAAAAATAGCAACCAAACATATGAGATTTATATATATATTATAAGCAACTGTTTTATTCTGAAATTTTTAAATCTTGCCTTAATTGTACAAATTCCATAGATCTAGGAGACTATTCTAAGATTCCATAGATCTGTAACACTGTGCTACGATTTCTACACTGTTCTAAGATTCCATAGATCTGTAACACTGTACTACGATTTCTACACTGTTCTAAGATTCCATAGATCATAACTTTTCTAAGATTTCTACACTGTTACCAATTCCATAGATTGTAGCCTCGATTTCCCAAATTCACAGATCTACTCTAATTTTAAATACATTCCTCCAATTCCCAAACTCACCAATGTTTCTTGATACTTTCAATTTCAATTTCTTTATTACCCCAAATTCGCTACCCCTATATCTTGCTTCTGAGAATATAATCGTTTTTTATTACCTTCATTTCCTTCAGGTAGGTCCATATGCTGAAGATTTATCGCAGGAGCGACCACTACGGGAGCCGCCATTGGAGATTCTCTGTGAGAGAGAGAGAGAGAAATAGTTTGAGAATCAATCTTCTGTATTTTATTGTGTAGATCAAGTTATTTAGTATATGCTAGTACTTATGGTTAAAATAGACTATTATTAAAATTCAAAAGTAATAAAGCCAACGAGTACACTAAACTCAGATTATATTTTCCAAAACTATTGCTAAAGAATATCAATACGTACACTAGATATAGAAATCGGAATTAGGTACGTTGTGATCCATTTCAGCTACTGTTAGGGGTAAGATTTGGGCTTGCTTGGCCCAAGGCCCAAATCCAAGTCAAAGGCCTAAGCAGAATGTTAAGTCAAGAGGGTAGGCTCGTCAAAATCCTGGAGGAGTGTCCTACACGCAGAAGGCTATAAATACGGAATAGCATGTCTTGTCAAAGGGGGATTCCGCCGGACACGCAGAGACACAGAGCAGCTCGTCAGCTCACCCGTCCGAAGTATCCCGCCAGCCGGTCCGTCTCAAGCAGCTCGTCAGCTCACCCGTCTCAAGCAGCTCGTCAGCTCTCCCCTCCGAAGTATCCCGCCAGCCGGTCCGTATCAAGCAGCTCGTCAGCTCACCCGTCTCAAGCAGCTCGTCAGCTCTCCCCTCCGAAGTATCCCGCCAGCCGGTCCGTCTCAAACAGCTCGTCAGCTCACCCGTCTCAAGCAGCTCGTCAGCTCACCCGTCCGAAGTATCCCGCCAGCCGGTCCGTCTCAAGCAGCTCGTCAGCTCACCCGTCTCAAGCAGATCGTCAGCTCACCCGTCTCAAGCAGCTCGTCAGCTCTCCCCTCCGAAGTATCCCGCCAGCCGGTCCGTCTCAAGCAGCTCGTCAGCTCACCCGTCTCAATCAGCTCGTCAGCTCTCCCCTCCGAAGTATCCCGCCAGCCGGTCCGTCTCAAACAGCTCGTCAGCTCACCCGTCCGAAGTATCCCGCCAGCCGGTTCGTCTCAAGCAGCTCGTCAGCTCACCCGTCTCAAGCAGCTCGTCAGCTCACCCGTCTCAAGCAGCTCGTCAGCTCACCCGTCTCAAGCAGCTCGTCAGCTCACCCGTATCAAGCAGCTCGTCAGCTCACCCGTCCAAAGTACCTCGTCTGCCCATCCATCTTGAGTAACTCGTTTACTCGTCCGTCCGAAGTGTCTCTCCGACCTGCCCGCCCAAAATAACTAACCTACTCGCACGTCTCGAGAAGCCATCCAGCTCGTCGCACATCTGCCGGCTCGTCAATTACCTGCCGACCTTCCTCCAATAATGGCCTAGCTCGTTTATCACAATATGAACTACGTGTGGCTTGATCCCTTTCTAAGGGTACGTAGGCAACCTTTTACAAGGTTCAGCTATAAAACGAATAAACTCTATTCTTCCTCGGAAGATCGTCTTCCGGCCTCAAGCTCGTCTTTCATCTACAATCGGCTCGTTCTTACTCCATTTATGCTCGTTGAAGAAATCATCATTTGTAATCCGTCCAATCCGCCTAAGTCGCGGGCTCGTCATTAATAGAAAGATTCTTCTTCCTTCCCTAGAGATCCCATTTTCGTACTTGTGTGATTCGTGCATCAACAGCTACCATAAACTATTAATTGTAGTGAGTAAGTGGACTTTAGATTCATATAGAGTTATGCGATTCGGTTGAACGTATCATACGAATCTCAGTGTCTACCTAATTAATACACATATAATGCAAAAAGAACAAACGCATACTATAGATGATAAGACGTGATTGGACACATTAAACACATAGTTTACGGCATTACATAAACCGATACACATAATTAATTACGTGTTACTTCTGTGGCGTGTAGTAGAAAGACTAGCTGCATATGGCACCTAATTAATACTCATATATGGTTCATGCGAAATGCTGATATGTATAAGGTAATATATACCACCACTTTGGTACCACAATGCAACATCTAAATTCGATTATGATAAGCTATGATAAGCTATCTTCTCAATATCAATTAATCGCTTCTTTATTCTAATACCACTCCTTAATATATGCCTATCATATCATTATTTCACAACGCATGTTTACTTTTGTTATGAAATAGTTTTGTTTAAAGGGTGGTAACGTAATTTATGGGTTCCATTAGGATTGTGATTTATTTTCTCTCCTCATCCTTATGCATGTAAGAATTTGCATTTTTATAAATATATACTATGAATTCAGTCCAACCTTACAGTGTGAACAATTTAATTAAACGAAGCATAATCCTAAAAGAAAATAAAACTAAAAAAAAATAGTTAAGATGGTATAAGATAATTTTATTAAGTTAAGATGTTGCACTTTTCACTAAGTAAATCAAACATTTACATAGTGATTTGTCATAATGTGCATATTCCATTTTTTCGGGTCTTTCATTTCCATATTCCTCAGCTCTTTCATATATTGAAGATTGAAGAGAATAAGAAAGACGCTTTTTATAGGAAACGAATTAAAGAGTGTTGACTTGCCGTAAAAGTAACTTAAATTGTTCGTCGCCTGAGCATGGATTTATATAAACGTGAAGTACTATACAAAACCCTAACCAACATTTGATCAAACGACAATGATGTCGGAACTTCCAGAGCATTTGTTAGAAGAGATACTCTACCGCGTTCCAGCTATGTCTTTGAAACAGTTAGGGTCTACTTGCAAAGGATGGAACTGTTTATTCAAGGATAGGAGATTCACAAGAAAACACTTGGATAAAGGCCCAAAGCAGTTTCTGATTCACATGTCTAAAGGGCTTAGGGTACGCTCGATGAGTGTCGATCTCCATAGACTTCCACATGTAAAAGTCACAGTTGAATTTACCCTAATCAACCCTAAATATCCTAGTTGTCTAGATCAAGATCAATTCGAGATATATAAAGTCTCTCACTGCGACGGCTTATTGTTATGCGTCTGCGTCACCAAGGAGGACAATACTTGGCTCGCGGTATGGAACCCGTGTACTGGTCAAACAAGGTGGATTCAACCCATGACTTATATGACAACTATACTCTCGGATCCTACCAAAATAATAGCTACAATATATTGGCACACACTGGTTTTGGCTACGACCACGAATTCCAAATTTATGAAATTAACTCCAATTCATGGAGGATTATTGATGCCACTTTGGACTTCAAATTAGGGTATATTGGTCGTGGCGTGTCTTTGAAGGGAAAGACTTACTGGATTGCTAGTGGTGAAGAAGAGAAACGGCTTGGCAAATTCTTAATCAGTTTTGATTATACGACAGAAAGATTTGAACGTCTATGTCTTCCGAATAAGTATCCTTGTTATGCAACTCTGGCTCTATCCGTTGTTAGAGAAGAGAAACTTTCCATGTTATCGCAACGCGGAATTAAATCAAAGGCAGAAATATGGGTGACAAATAAGATTGGTGAGACACAAGTGGTGTCGTGGAGCATGGTCTTAGCTTTGGATTTGCAGCCTAAACGTTGTATTGGGGAAAGCGGAAGTTTCTTGGTCGACGAGAAGAAGAGAGTGGTCGTGTGTTGTGATAATATTAGAGACCAAGGAAAAACCACGGTACACATTTTTGGAGAGGACAACAAAGTGAAACAAGTGGGTTTTGAAGTCGGATCATCTCTGTAATGTATGTTTTATTATGTTCCAAGTTTGACTCAAATCTACCAAGGTATCACAGGCAAAAGAAAAAGGGACGAATGATCATAGTGTTTGGTGTGGATCTTGGAGCAACTATCAGATTTTTCAATTATGATAAGTTTTCTTCTCAATTTCAATTAATCGCTTCTTTATGCCATAATTTAGAGGCAATTGCTGTAATATTTCTAAATTTTTTAGGCATTCTTTACTTTGTACTTCTCCTTTTAATTATATAGGTAGATTTGATGATAATTAGAAGATTAAGACTTCAAAAATGGAGATTATGTGAAATTGAGAAAAGCATCACACAAAGAAAATGGTTTTTGGTGGAACAATTGGGATATTTGCATAACATGAATTTTGATTCCGGTTTACTATACATTATTTGTTTCTTGATTCCGGTTTAGTATATCCTAGTACTTACTTAAATCAATAATCCGGGCATGGTTAAAATTAATCAGACGTTGAATCAATGAGACTCCCCGTCACCGTCAAAGCCACTAAGCCGTCGTTTCTCGTCATTTGGATCCGATACTCCTCCGCCGCGTCGTCGCCGACAGTCTCCTTGAATCCAGTAAACCTCTCTCCCGCACACGCTTACATGTATATGCGACTTTATTATCCATTGGAATCATTTTGAGTGTGTTTTTTTTGTCTTGGGGTTCAATACTGTAGAGTGGACGATTACAGCAAACTCTCGCAGGATCTGTGGAAGTGAAAGGAAAATCTCTGCACTCCGGTAAGTTCTCGACGGTGAAGCTAAATCCGGAGATCGCCGGAGCTGGTAGGTTCTTCGAGTTTCGATCCAGATTCATCCCTGCGTCGATTGAATTTGCTCAGGAATCGCCTCTTTGCACGACGCTGTTGAAAGATGAGCTCAAAATCCGAACCGTTGAGCATTTGTTATCAGCTCTTGAGGCGAAGGGAGTTGATAATTGCAGGATTCAAATCGAGAGCGAAAGTTCCGATGATCGAGAAGTCGAGGTTTGTTACCTGAATACATACATTTTGAGTAATCATAGGTCGAATCAATGTCTCGTATTGTCTATTTTGACTGGATTTGTATGCTATAGAGATTGTCAACATCTTGCTGTGCAGTGTAGCTCTTAGTTTTATAGACTTGGTACACTGGAGGAGATGATGAGTGTAGGCAACACTAACCAAGTGACAGGTCCCTATTTTTGATGGATCAGCTAAAGAATGGGTCGATGCGATACAAGGAGTTGGCATAAACGCGGCTCAAAACCATGATGGTGAAAGTGTAGAGAAGATGGTCGCACATGTGAACAAGCCTGTGTATGTTTGCAAGAACGATACTTTTGTTGCTGCATTTCCGGCTCTAGAGACTCGGATCACTTGTGGTATCGACTTCCCACAGGTTCAGTCTAATGGCATTTTGACTTATTTTCTGCTTGTACATAAATTGTTATTGACTTGGTCTGTTGTGTATGATGATGAACTTTACAGGTGCCTGCTATAGGCTGCCAATGGTTTTCTTGGAGACCTATCCATGAGTCTTCTTTTGCAAAGGATATCGCATCATCAAGAACCTTCTGTGTCTATGAAGAGGTTAGTTAGATCCATTGTTGTTGCTTAGGAGCTTTGGAATCAGTAAACTGGTGTTCGTTCTTCAACCATCTGTGTCTGAGGGTTTTGTTTGCAGGTGGAGCGTATGCGTGAAGCAGGGCTCATTAAAGGAGGTTCTCTGGATAACGCCATAGTTTGTAGGTAAATAATCTTGCATATTGATGACTAAAGGGACACAATATTCAACTGAAACTGTCTCTAATGCAGCGCTGAGCATGGATGGATGAATCCTCCTCTGCGGTTTGATGATGAAGCATGTCGACATAAGATTCTTGACCTAATCGGTGACCTCTCCCTTGTTTCACGGGGCGGAAATGGAGGACTCCCCGTGGCTCACATAGTCGCATATAAGGTAAATAATACTAGCTTAACATCTTATAGTTTGCACAAAAAAGAAAAAAAAAAAACATCTTATAGTTTTCTCGAGAAAAGAAAACAATAGTATTATCTTTCAAATGCAGGCGGGTCATGCACTGCACACTGACTTAGCACGTCACCTTACCATGGACTGAAGAGTATGTGCTCGTTGTCAACCATATCCCGCAAAAGCCTTGATCGTTTCTGTTTCTTTTTGGATTCGTTATCCAAAGATGGTACCAATGTGGGATTTTTGTTTGTTCAATGGAAGATCATTACTCTTGTGAATACAGTAAAATTTGTAACATTAAACTATTTTAGGTACTAATCATAGGGACATTTTAACCGATCAAACTGTTCCAAAACCAAATTGAATTGAAACTTAAGTTGTAGTTCAATAATAGTTTTACTCTGTACCAATTTAACATATTGAAACTGAAAATAAAAGAAAATGGAACAGAACTAATAAAAATAATAAAATAATTTAAAACGAAAAAGAATTTGACTTGGATACATTTTTCACATTAGGAAAAGGTAAATTCCTCTCCTTTTTTATTTTTATTTTTTTACTCGTATTTATAATTGTTGTACATTATAACGTATTAGGATACGTATTAAGAGAGAAGAACCCTAATTACTTACGAGAGAGGAGAACCCTAATTTTCAATTGTGGTCGAAAATTGGAAGAATGAGGAGGAGGAGGTGCGATCTTCAACCGAAGAGAACGAGAATGTGCGATCTTCAACCGAAGAGAACGAGTATGTGCGATCTTCCACCGAAGCTGGTAGGGGAGAAGATCCTCACGAGGATTCCGATAACATCTCTGAGAGCGGTGCGATCCACTTGCAAATTATGGAACGCTTTAACCAAAGATCGGGTTCTGGGTAAAGCAGCGGCGCAGTTTTTGGGGTTTATGACGATGGATTCAAAGGTCTGTTCAGTTAGATTCCATCTCCGTCGCAGCAAGGAGGAAGAAGAAGACACGATGGATCTATCTATAAAGCAGGTAGATTTGCTTAATCAAGTCGAGATATCTAGAGTGTATCACTGCGACGGCTTGTTGTTATGCGTGGCTAAGGACAACTCGAGGGTCGTGGTTTGGAACCCTTATTTGGGGCAAACAAGATGGATCAGACCCAGAACAGAATCCAACATAGGAGACAGCTATGCTCTTGGATACGACATCAACCGTAACCACAAAATCTTGAGGATGGTGCAGACAAGAAACGTTTCCGTTTACAGGTACGAAATCTACGACTTGCGCTCTAATTCATGGAGGGTTCTCGAGGTCACTCCCAACGGGGAAATGGACCCTAATCATCCCCTCTACGGCGTTTCTGTGAAGGGAAATACCTACTTTTTTGCGCATGAGGATAGCAGCAGTGGTGAAATTGATGAAGATGGCGACATAATCGATCTTGAAGATTTCTTACTCTGTTTTGATTTTACAACAGAGACATTTGGTCTGCGTCTGCCTCTTCCGTTTCACTCTACTATCGATGCGACTGTGACCCTCTCTTGTGTTAGAGACCAGCAGCTCGCGGTGCTATATCATAATGAGGGTCTTCACAGTGATGATCGGTTTACCACAGTTGAGTTTTGGGTTACTACTAGTATTGAGCCCAACTCTGTGTCCTGGAGCAAGTTTTTGACAGTGGATATGAGACCATTGGCACTCACTGGTGTTCGGTTTGACAATGATATGGGTGCCACCTTCTTCATTGACGAGGATGAGAAAGTCGCTGTGGTTTTCGATCTAGACGGATACCTAAGCACCGAGAGCGCTCGTTACCACACCGCTTTTATCAGTGGAAAGGATGGATTCTTTAAACCTGTGACTCTAGGAGTAGCTCCCAATGTCGGGGAACCTTGTCCCAGAACCGGGCATATTCCGACTACATATCGTCCCCCGCTTGTCTGCTCGTCTACTTACCTTCCGAGTTTAGTGCAAGTCAACCAACAGCGCAAAAGGAAAGAAAGACATGTTTAGTTTTCTGTTCCTTGCAGTTCTCAAGACTGCTAGTCAATTCTCAGTTACATTTCCATGTTATCTTTCTCCTCTTTTAGTTTCTCTTCTCAAACTTACTCTTGTCATGGTTTAAGTTTCTTACTTTTCGTCAGTGAGATGGTTAGGTACCTTATTTGTTTCTTGCATTGTCGTCTGCTAGTAAATTTATCAAAGCATTGTTCTAGTCACTTGTTCACTTGCACCATCCTTAAGCAAAGCATGACATGGTTTCATGTACTGTTAGCCCAATTATGGAGTACATATCTCATATAAGTTAGTCTGTTTCTGCGTTTACTTCTAAGTTAGTCCCAATTATGGAGTACATATCTCATACATATCTTATATATACGAAAAGTGATATCTGATCTCATCTCATGTATGTTGTGTTTCTTACACCATTATGAATACTATCTGGCCTTTACAGGTTCGTCCTGTAGTGAAAGAAGTACTAGACACATTTTGGGTAGGTGCTTAGCTAGGAACCAAATAAAAACTGAAAGACCCTCGGCAATTTTTGTCGCTAGGCATGCTTAAATAACCATAGCTTTCTGCTTTCCACATTTCACAAATTAAGTAAAAGTGGAGGAACAAGTCGAATTTTTATGATAGAAACAATGGGAAGATGGCAAGGAACATTTTGCATTGGCAAATATTATTACAGGGAGGCACTATTCGAACACAGCAGATTTTCTCATTCAGGCTAGTCTACGTCAGCTTCTCGGAATCCTTTTTCTCTACGATTTTGATGAAATTGCGGACAATTGTCTTGCCCTCAGTTGTTATAATACTCTCCGGATGAAATTGAACTCCCTGTGAACAATGTTTACAAGACTTCAAGAGTTCTGTTTTGAATGGAGGGGGCAATAAGATTACAGTACACACTTGTGCGGGTTTTACCTGTATATGCTTGTACTTTCTGTGACGGGCAGCCATAACCAGACCATCTTCTGTCCATGCTGTAACCTCGAGCTCATCACTAGGAAATGTATCTTTTTCGATCACGAGACTGTGATATCTACCTACAATGAAAGGGCTGAAACCAACCAGATTTGTTTTATTACACATTTTTACAGACTTATGATTAACTATATTAGACAACACACAAAAAAAATTGATTTTGATTCATACTTTGATAATCCAGAGAACAAGCCTTCTTCTCCTTTCTCATCATAGTGAACCATTGAGCTTTTCCCATGCATAACACCAAATGGTGACCGCACAATCTTTCCTAATCAATGTTCAAACAAAATTGCATTTAAGCTGTGGATGCATAGAATAAAGAACAAAACCATGTTTGAACACTGATACGGGAAAATAAGATGTCTTGTTTATATGCAACTAACCTCCAAATGCTTCTCCTATACACTGCAAACCCATACATACTCCAAATAAAGGAACAAGTGGTCCGAGTTCCAAAACAGTTTGCAAGGAAATCCCAGAGTCTTGAGGGGTACCTATCAAATTCAAGAAAAGTGTTATCCACTTCTCCAGCATATAATTATAGGAGAAATTTCAGAGGCCAAAATATTTACCAGGTCCAGGAGAAATCAACACTCCTCTTGGATTTTTTCTGCAAGAGGGAGAGAATGATAAAGGAATGAACATCAGTCGATTAGCCAGATTACGTTTTAAACAGAATGCATATAGTTTCTTCTTACCTTTTCAGCTCTTCTACTGTAAGTTCATCATTGCGGTAAACTTCAAAATGGCATTGTAGCTCTCCCATATACTGTAGAAATAGATAGCAATTCTCAAAATTTTGTTTATACTAAAGCAGAAGAAACCATATCAAGAGAACGATCACAATAAATAGTATGCACCTGACACTATTCTGCGTGGAGAACTAGAAGTAAGACATGATCAAATTGTATATTTGGTATCTATGTGCGTTAAGTCAGATATTCAGAGCAGCCAAAATCTCATGAGAAAGCGAGATATTTCAACTAGGAATAACAAATCTAAAGTCAAAAATAGCAACTCAGGAAATCGCCAATTCAAACTTTGAACATGATTAAAGATTCTACTTAAAAGACCAGACTTTAGGCAGCAAAGAAGTGATGTGTTAGCTTTTGCTGGATCAACAATTACTCCTTACAACGACAAACAAGCAACGAGGAGCTTTCGACAATAAGATTCGATGGCACGACATAGCAACGACTCTGATCACATTAACAACAGATGGTCAACATTACATAGTCTTATCTATTAGCAAGTCGAAAGTAGATTGGATTGTGAACTAATGAGATTCTAACATTCAATCACAATGCATATACTTGAATACATTTCTAACAAAATGCAAATTCAGCTGCTTTCACATCAAAAATCTAACGAGCCTAGTAAGATTTGAGATTGTGTTAGAAATGAAACCTGGCAGAGATTGTAAGTGAAGCTGTCGTAATTATCAATCACGATGATAGGACCATTCTGTTTAGAGGAATTGATAACAACGGAAGGTATCGAATTCGATTCTGCCATTTCAATAGAAGCTTCAGCAAATGTACATCTCTACGACTCTTCCCCAAAACTGAAAACTCCTATATCACAGAAGTATATTTGGGATCTAAGTGAGATATTCAGAGCAGCCAACAAGGAATAACCCAATCTAACAATAGCAACTCAGAAAATCACCAATTTTCAAACTTTAAACAAGATAAAAGACTTAAAAGACCAGACTGTAGGCAGCTAAGAAGTAATGTATTAGCTATTGCTGAATCAAAAATTACTCCTGGCAAGGACAAAGAAGCAAGGAGGAGCTTTTTCAAATATATACAAAACCAAAAAAAATTACTCATCTAGAGAACTAGTCTTACGTGAATAAGATTCGATGGTGCCGCATAACGACTCAGTCTGATCACATAACAAGAGAGAAATTACATTACATAGTCTTGTATATAAGCAAGTCGAGACTAGATTGATTGTGAAATAAAGAGATTCTAACAATCAATCGAGATGCATACTTGAATACAATTCATATGAATCAAGGACTTGCAATTAGCCAGGACCCTAATTGATTAAGACATGGTTGACCAAAAAAACAAAACTATTAGAAATTATGGTCAAAGTAGTAGCTACAGAGATTAGAAATCTATTCCAATGGTCTTAGCTCTAACGTCAACAAAGGTTTAATCATCCCCTAAACTTCAAGTTTCAACTTAGTCCGAATCAGGAGAAAGACTATGAGGGAAGTTATTTGGACAAATGGTTTAATGCTCTACTAAAGGGGAATCGATCAGATTCTAATTGTAACATTTTGGGTACCTGGAGGTTGAAGATCCTTCGAAGAACGAAGTGAGCCGCCTCGCGAACATTCTGTTCAGGTGATGTTGACCCGACTCGCTGATTCGACCCGGAGCTGGTTTTGAAACGGTCAAGGATATAAGTGGCGCTGGATTGATGAGGAAATCGCTATCAATTGAGATAGACTGCGAATAGTACGAGAACACCATCATTTTGGATGCTTTGACGCAGATTCATTCATGGCTTCTAGGTCTTTTATTACTTCATTAGTTGTTGACTTAAAGAAATATATCTAAGTAACGTTTAATGATGTGGGGGATATTAAGCAGCCAGGTTTTACACTCAGCTATAGTCATCTTTTCGTATAAGCATCTAATTCGACAAATGTATAGTATAGTCATCTTTTCGTATAAGCATATATAGTATAGTCATCGTATAAGCATATATACCGTTTTCAATTTAATGGTCACACGATCCTTTCTGAAAAAAAAAAAAAAATTATCATTAAACAAGCTTCTGATCAACAAAATAATATCCCAAAAAGGTGGATTAAATTTTTGTTTTCTTCATAGACATAAGGAAATTAACTTTACAGTCTGACCATTGATTAACTTTCAGCAATGTGCACAACTGCCATTTTGATAACACCATAGTTTAAGATGCCAAAAAAACAAAGGAAGATGGAGCGAGAAAGATGAATTACGCTATAGGAATTGATTTTCCTCTTAAGTGCTCAAGTCTCACTTTAAATTCAACTATCACGGATGAGCCAAATGCCCAGCCCTAAACAAAAAGATTAACTTAGTAATTGATACCTTGTAGAAAGACAAACCGTGAGATCAGTGAAAGTGGTAAGTTGCCTGGATATCACGAAAGTGTCAAGACTCTTCTCTTCACCATCTTTAATCATATCTTCCATCATATGAATCTTCAGCATCTTGAATTGACGATCGAAGACAGGCTTGTAGAGATGACTCAAACGTGTACCACAATGGCCTCATAATATAGATGCAAGATTATTATGATTGAATGACGATTCTTCGGATGCATATGTAGGAATAAACACTGCGTCATACGAGTTCTCATAACCATCAATTCACTTTCGAATAGAAATGGTAAATTTTCATTACAAACTGATCCAAGCACTTCAAGACCTAATGAGAACAAAGTAAATCAACACAAAGACAGTGTCCGGACTTTTGATAGGATTTATTTTTTAAAAGGTATTTCGCATATAAACTTCTTAACATAGATCTCTACATATATAGACAAAATGAAATAAATACAAAGATGTGCTTCATAAGTTCTCAACAAAGCCCAAGTAATCTCCACAATAAGGCTTATTTATAAGTCCTCTAATCTGAGTGACTTCAATGATTCTTCCAGCCCAAAACAAGGCTTCTCTCCTCCAGAAAAATAATTAGGATTATTATATTATTATTTGTTTTGTTTCCTCGAATAAAAAAGAGAATCCGAGAACTTTTTAAGACAAAAGCCAAATCTTCGAAACCTTATGAGATGTGATAGGGTTACAAGGGTAAAACAGGAACTCAGAATAAAAATAAGTTAATCGAGAAAGCTCCAAATAAACACCACTCGTCCGCCTCTCTGTCTCTCACCAAAATAAAAAACTCAATCTCTCTCTCTCTCTCTCCATCGAGAAACACTAAACTGCTATAATCATTACCTCTCTTCGATTTCTCAAACCCTATCTGGCTCTCTACCCATATGCTTCAGATCCGCATTAAAAAAGCTAAGTTTTTTGTTATGTCCTTCTTTCTTATTTGATCAGTTTGTTCTTGTTTCACGATTTTAACCTGAGATTTTTTATATATTTTCTCCAGATCTGCTATCCGCAGTCATCTGTTCATAGGAAAAGGCAAGTTTTTTTTCCATCTCTACTTCAGATCTGAAAAAGATGGATTGTTCTTCTTGTGTTGTCCGGTTTCATCAATTTAATCTGTTCTTTGTTATTATATTTTACAGATCTGGCTTTACTTTTAGAGATTATCTCAGATCCAGCCTTTTACCCAATTGAAGGCAAGTTCACATACTCTGTTTTTTTTGTCTTGGTTTTAATTTCTCGGTTTTTTACATGTAACAGATGTTTTAAGCATGATTTTTTGTTTAAACAGTTTGTTTTTCCTACCCTTAAAACTTCTCTGAATTAATATCCCATTTATATGACCACTCTAATGTCTTCTTATACGACTACGCAAGTGTTGCATATTCTTGACCTTTTCACACTTCATTTGCATTTTAGTCTAACAATATAAATCCGCAAATATCTTGTGTTTATACTTATTGAAATTAGTCTTCCGACATATATAATCTAGGATCTATTTGGATTATTTGGGCCATCAGTCTCATTCGTTTCATTAACATCTGAGTCTTTGAACTTTGTTTATCTTTCCTAGCTTGATATTTTAATATTAGTTTTTTTGCGCCTCTTTGTTTTTGATCATTTATTCTCTCAATTGGATAGTATAGTGAAGTAAATAATGTAGCTATGACTTTACCTGTAGCATTTACCTGTAGCATCTTAAAAATATGAATTAAAAATGATTTAGCTAATTTGGGCTTATGTTTATAAGCATAGAAGTTTATACTACAAGTTCGTTTAGATTTTTCCAGTATCAACTCAAACATAGTTTTTACTCAAGCATAGTTTTTACTCAAGCATAGTTTTTACTCACACTAAAACCCACATGTAGTGTGCAAAAGTAAGTACCCCCCCACCTCTGTTCCTCACGGTTTTTCTGCAAAGGACCCACCCTCCTTGAACTTCAGCGTCCATCACAATGTCCCCATCATCATCAAACCTGTACAAGCCAGTGGCGATCCTAACATTGTAGAAGTTGATAGCATTTTTGCAAGTGGAGGGAGCACTTGTGTTTCTCCACGTATTGCTGTCTTGATTAAAGCGGTTGTCAACTCTGTAAAGTCCCTCTACTTCAATAGGTATGGTAAATGAGTTTGATTCTGGGAATAGGTTGTGGTTGTTATAAAGAATGCTCCACTCAGCAGCGTTGAGCCAGCGCTGTGTTGATGTTTGAAGCACAGCTGCTACATCTGTCAAAAATAGCAACCAAACATATGAGATTTATATATATATTATAAGCAACTGTTTTATTCTGAAATTTTTAAATCTTGCCTTAATTGTACAAATTCCATAGATCTAGGAGACTATTCTAAGATTCCATAGATCTGTAACACTGTGCTACGATTTCTACACTGTTCTAAGATTCCATAGATCTGTAACACTGTACTACGATTTCTACACTGTTCTAAGATTCCATAGATCATAACTTTTCTAAGATTTCTACACTGTTACCAATTCCATAGATTGTAGCCTCGATTTCCCAAATTCACAGATCTACTCTAATTTTAAATACATTCCTCCAATTCCCAAACTCACCAATGTTTCTTGATACTTTCAATTTCAATTTCTTTATTACCCCAAATTCGCTACCCCTATATCTTGCTTCTGAGAATATAATCGTTTTTTATTACCTTCATTTCCTTCAGGTAGGTCCATATGCTGAAGATTTATCGCAGGAGCGACCACTACGGGAGCCGCCATTGGAGATTCTCTGTGAGAGAGAGAGAGAGAAATAGTTTGAGAATCAATCTTCTGTATTTTATTGTGTAGATCAAGTTATTTAGTATATGCTAGTACTTATGGTTAAAATAGACTATTATTAAAATTCAAAAGTAATAAAGCCAACGAGTACACTAAACTCAGATTATATTTTCCAAAACTATTGCTAAAGAATATCAATACGTACACTAGATATAGAAATCGGAATTAGGTACGTTGTGATCCATTTCAGCTACTGTTAGGGGTAAGATTTGGGCTTGCTTGGCCCAAGGCCCAAATCCAAGTCAAAGGCCTAAGCAGAATGTTAAGTCAAGAGGGTAGGCTCGTCAAAATCCTGGAGGAGTGTCCTACACGCAGAAGGCTATAAATACGGAATAGCATGTCTTGTCAAAGGGGGATTCCGCCGGACACGCAGAGACACAGAGCAGCTCGTCAGCTCACCCGTCCGAAGTATCCCGCCAGCCGGTCCGTCTCAAGCAGCTCGTCAGCTCACCCGTCTCAAGCAGCTCGTCAGCTCTCCCCTCCGAAGTATCCCGCCAGCCGGTCCGTATCAAGCAGCTCGTCAGCTCACCCGTCTCAAGCAGCTCGTCAGCTCTCCCCTCCGAAGTATCCCGCCAGCCGGTCCGTCTCAAACAGCTCGTCAGCTCACCCGTCTCAAGCAGCTCGTCAGCTCACCCGTCCGAAGTATCCCGCCAGCCGGTCCGTCTCAAGCAGCTCGTCAGCTCACCCGTCTCAAGCAGATCGTCAGCTCACCCGTCTCAAGCAGCTCGTCAGCTCTCCCCTCCGAAGTATCCCGCCAGCCGGTCCGTCTCAAGCAGCTCGTCAGCTCACCCGTCTCAATCAGCTCGTCAGCTCTCCCCTCCGAAGTATCCCGCCAGCCGGTCCGTCTCAAACAGCTCGTCAGCTCACCCGTCCGAAGTATCCCGCCAGCCGGTTCGTCTCAAGCAGCTCGTCAGCTCACCCGTCTCAAGCAGCTCGTCAGCTCACCCGTCTCAAGCAGCTCGTCAGCTCACCCGTCTCAAGCAGCTCGTCAGCTCACCCGTATCAAGCAGCTCGTCAGCTCACCCGTCCAAAGTACCTCGTCTGCCCATCCATCTTGAGTAACTCGTTTACTCGTCCGTCCGAAGTGTCTCTCCGACCTGCCCGCCCAAAATAACTAACCTACTCGCACGTCTCGAGAAGCCATCCAGCTCGTCGCACATCTGCCGGCTCGTCAATTACCTGCCGACCTTCCTCCAATAATGGCCTAGCTCGTTTATCACAATATGAACTACGTGTGGCTTGATCCCTTTCTAAGGGTACGTAGGCAACCTTTTACAAGGTTCAGCTATAAAACGAATAAACTCTATTCTTCCTCGGAAGATCGTCTTCCGGCCTCAAGCTCGTCTTTCATCTACAATCGGCTCGTTCTTACTCCATTTATGCTCGTTGAAGAAATCATCATTTGTAATCCGTCCAATCCGCCTAAGTCGCGGGCTCGTCATTAATAGAAAGATTCTTCTTCCTTCCCTAGAGATCCCATTTTCGTACTTGTGTGATTCGTGCATCAACAGCTACCATAAACTATTAATTGTAGTGAGTAAGTGGACTTTAGATTCATATAGAGTTATGCGATTCGGTTGAACGTATCATACGAATCTCAGTGTCTACCTAATTAATACACATATAATGCAAAAAGAACAAACGCATACTATAGATGATAAGACGTGATTGGACACATTAAACACATAGTTTACGGCATTACATAAACCGATACACATAATTAATTACGTGTTACTTCTGTGGCGTGTAGTAGAAAGACTAGCTGCATATGGCACCTAATTAATACTCATATATGGTTCATGCGAAATGCTGATATGTATAAGGTAATATATACCACCACTTTGGTACCACAATGCAACATCTAAATTCGATTATGATAAGCTATGATAAGCTATCTTCTCAATATCAATTAATCGCTTCTTTATTCTAATACCACTCCTTAATATATGCCTATCATATCATTATTTCACAACGCATGTTTACTTTTGTTATGAAATAGTTTTGTTTAAAGGGTGGTAACGTAATTTATGGGTTCCATTAGGATTGTGATTTATTTTCTCTCCTCATCCTTATGCATGTAAGAATTTGCATTTTTATAAATATATACTATGAATTCAGTCCAACCTTACAGTGTGAACAATTTAATTAAACGAAGCATAATCCTAAAAGAAAATAAAACTAAAAAAAAATAGTTAAGATGGTATAAGATAATTTTATTAAGTTAAGATGTTGCACTTTTCACTAAGTAAATCAAACATTTACATAGTGATTTGTCATAATGTGCATATTCCATTTTTTCGGGTCTTTCATTTCCATATTCCTCAGCTCTTTCATATATTGAAGATTGAAGAGAATAAGAAAGACGCTTTTTATAGGAAACGAATTAAAGAGTGTTGACTTGCCGTAAAAGTAACTTAAATTGTTCGTCGCCTGAGCATGGATTTATATAAACGTGAAGTACTATACAAAACCCTAACCAACATTTGATCAAACGACAATGATGTCGGAACTTCCAGAGCATTTGTTAGAAGAGATACTCTACCGCGTTCCAGCTATGTCTTTGAAACAGTTAGGGTCTACTTGCAAAGGATGGAACTGTTTATTCAAGGATAGGAGATTCACAAGAAAACACTTGGATAAAGGCCCAAAGCAGTTTCTGATTCACATGTCTAAAGGGCTTAGGGTACGCTCGATGAGTGTCGATCTCCATAGACTTCCACATGTAAAAGTCACAGTTGAATTTACCCTAATCAACCCTAAATATCCTAGTTGTCTAGATCAAGATCAATTCGAGATATATAAAGTCTCTCACTGCGACGGCTTATTGTTATGCGTCTGCGTCACCAAGGAGGACAATACTTGGCTCGCGGTATGGAACCCGTGTACTGGTCAAACAAGGTGGATTCAACCCATGACTTATATGACAACTATACTCTCGGATCCTACCAAAATAATAGCTACAATATATTGGCACACACTGGTTTTGGCTACGACCACGAATTCCAAATTTATGAAATTAACTCCAATTCATGGAGGATTATTGATGCCACTTTGGACTTCAAATTAGGGTATATTGGTCGTGGCGTGTCTTTGAAGGGAAAGACTTACTGGATTGCTAGTGGTGAAGAAGAGAAACGGCTTGGCAAATTCTTAATCAGTTTTGATTATACGACAGAAAGATTTGAACGTCTATGTCTTCCGAATAAGTATCCTTGTTATGCAACTCTGGCTCTATCCGTTGTTAGAGAAGAGAAACTTTCCATGTTATCGCAACGCGGAATTAAATCAAAGGCAGAAATATGGGTGACAAATAAGATTGGTGAGACACAAGTGGTGTCGTGGAGCATGGTCTTAGCTTTGGATTTGCAGCCTAAACGTTGTATTGGGGAAAGCGGAAGTTTCTTGGTCGACGAGAAGAAGAGAGTGGTCGTGTGTTGTGATAATATTAGAGACCAAGGAAAAACCACGGTACACATTTTTGGAGAGGACAACAAAGTGAAACAAGTGGGTTTTGAAGTCGGATCATCTCTGTAATGTATGTTTTATTATGTTCCAAGTTTGACTCAAATCTACCAAGGTATCACAGGCAAAAGAAAAAGGGACGAATGATCATAGTGTTTGGTGTGGATCTTGGAGCAACTATCAGATTTTTCAATTATGATAAGTTTTCTTCTCAATTTCAATTAATCGCTTCTTTATGCCATAATTTAGAGGCAATTGCTGTAATATTTCTAAATTTTTTAGGCATTCTTTACTTTGTACTTCTCCTTTTAATTATATAGGTAGATTTGATGATAATTAGAAGATTAAGACTTCAAAAATGGAGATTATGTGAAATTGAGAAAAGCATCACACAAAGAAAATGGTTTTTGGTGGAACAATTGGGATATTTGCATAACATGAATTTTGATTCCGGTTTACTATACATTATTTGTTTCTTGATTCCGGTTTAGTATATCCTAGTACTTACTTAAATCAATAATCCGGGCATGGTTAAAATTAATCAGACGTTGAATCAATGAGACTCCCCGTCACCGTCAAAGCCACTAAGCCGTCGTTTCTCGTCATTTGGATCCGATACTCCTCCGCCGCGTCGTCGCCGACAGTCTCCTTGAATCCAGTAAACCTCTCTCCCGCACACGCTTACATGTATATGCGACTTTATTATCCATTGGAATCATTTTGAGTGTGTTTTTTTTGTCTTGGGGTTCAATACTGTAGAGTGGACGATTACAGCAAACTCTCGCAGGATCTGTGGAAGTGAAAGGAAAATCTCTGCACTCCGGTAAGTTCTCGACGGTGAAGCTAAATCCGGAGATCGCCGGAGCTGGTAGGTTCTTCGAGTTTCGATCCAGATTCATCCCTGCGTCGATTGAATTTGCTCAGGAATCGCCTCTTTGCACGACGCTGTTGAAAGATGAGCTCAAAATCCGAACCGTTGAGCATTTGTTATCAGCTCTTGAGGCGAAGGGAGTTGATAATTGCAGGATTCAAATCGAGAGCGAAAGTTCCGATGATCGAGAAGTCGAGGTTTGTTACCTGAATACATACATTTTGAGTAATCATAGGTCGAATCAATGTCTCGTATTGTCTATTTTGACTGGATTTGTATGCTATAGAGATTGTCAACATCTTGCTGTGCAGTGTAGCTCTTAGTTTTATAGACTTGGTACACTGGAGGAGATGATGAGTGTAGGCAACACTAACCAAGTGACAGGTCCCTATTTTTGATGGATCAGCTAAAGAATGGGTCGATGCGATACAAGGAGTTGGCATAAACGCGGCTCAAAACCATGATGGTGAAAGTGTAGAGAAGATGGTCGCACATGTGAACAAGCCTGTGTATGTTTGCAAGAACGATACTTTTGTTGCTGCATTTCCGGCTCTAGAGACTCGGATCACTTGTGGTATCGACTTCCCACAGGTTCAGTCTAATGGCATTTTGACTTATTTTCTGCTTGTACATAAATTGTTATTGACTTGGTCTGTTGTGTATGATGATGAACTTTACAGGTGCCTGCTATAGGCTGCCAATGGTTTTCTTGGAGACCTATCCATGAGTCTTCTTTTGCAAAGGATATCGCATCATCAAGAACCTTCTGTGTCTATGAAGAGGTTAGTTAGATCCATTGTTGTTGCTTAGGAGCTTTGGAATCAGTAAACTGGTGTTCGTTCTTCAACCATCTGTGTCTGAGGGTTTTGTTTGCAGGTGGAGCGTATGCGTGAAGCAGGGCTCATTAAAGGAGGTTCTCTGGATAACGCCATAGTTTGTAGGTAAATAATCTTGCATATTGATGACTAAAGGGACACAATATTCAACTGAAACTGTCTCTAATGCAGCGCTGAGCATGGATGGATGAATCCTCCTCTGCGGTTTGATGATGAAGCATGTCGACATAAGATTCTTGACCTAATCGGTGACCTCTCCCTTGTTTCACGGGGCGGAAATGGAGGACTCCCCGTGGCTCACATAGTCGCATATAAGGTAAATAATACTAGCTTAACATCTTATAGTTTGCACAAAAAAGAAAAAAAAAAAACATCTTATAGTTTTCTCGAGAAAAGAAAACAATAGTATTATCTTTCAAATGCAGGCGGGTCATGCACTGCACACTGACTTAGCACGTCACCTTACCATGGACTGAAGAGTATGTGCTCGTTGTCAACCATATCCCGCAAAAGCCTTGATCGTTTCTGTTTCTTTTTGGATTCGTTATCCAAAGATGGTACCAATGTGGGATTTTTGTTTGTTCAATGGAAGATCATTACTCTTGTGAATACAGTAAAATTTGTAACATTAAACTATTTTAGGTACTAATCATAGGGACATTTTAACCGATCAAACTGTTCCAAAACCAAATTGAATTGAAACTTAAGTTGTAGTTCAATAATAGTTTTACTCTGTACCAATTTAACATATTGAAACTGAAAATAAAAGAAAATGGAACAGAACTAATAAAAATAATAAAATAATTTAAAACGAAAAAGAATTTGACTTGGATACATTTTTCACATTAGGAAAAGGTAAATTCCTCTCCTTTTTTATTTTTATTTTTTTACTCGTATTTATAATTGTTGTACATTATAACGTATTAGGATACGTATTAAGAGAGAAGAACCCTAATTACTTACGAGAGAGGAGAACCCTAATTTTCAATTGTGGTCGAAAATTGGAAGAATGAGGAGGAGGAGGTGCGATCTTCAACCGAAGAGAACGAGAATGTGCGATCTTCAACCGAAGAGAACGAGTATGTGCGATCTTCCACCGAAGCTGGTAGGGGAGAAGATCCTCACGAGGATTCCGATAACATCTCTGAGAGCGGTGCGATCCACTTGCAAATTATGGAACGCTTTAACCAAAGATCGGGTTCTGGGTAAAGCAGCGGCGCAGTTTTTGGGGTTTATGACGATGGATTCAAAGGTCTGTTCAGTTAGATTCCATCTCCGTCGCAGCAAGGAGGAAGAAGAAGACACGATGGATCTATCTATAAAGCAGGTAGATTTGCTTAATCAAGTCGAGATATCTAGAGTGTATCACTGCGACGGCTTGTTGTTATGCGTGGCTAAGGACAACTCGAGGGTCGTGGTTTGGAACCCTTATTTGGGGCAAACAAGATGGATCAGACCCAGAACAGAATCCAACATAGGAGACAGCTATGCTCTTGGATACGACATCAACCGTAACCACAAAATCTTGAGGATGGTGCAGACAAGAAACGTTTCCGTTTACAGGTACGAAATCTACGACTTGCGCTCTAATTCATGGAGGGTTCTCGAGGTCACTCCCAACGGGGAAATGGACCCTAATCATCCCCTCTACGGCGTTTCTGTGAAGGGAAATACCTACTTTTTTGCGCATGAGGATAGCAGCAGTGGTGAAATTGATGAAGATGGCGACATAATCGATCTTGAAGATTTCTTACTCTGTTTTGATTTTACAACAGAGACATTTGGTCTGCGTCTGCCTCTTCCGTTTCACTCTACTATCGATGCGACTGTGACCCTCTCTTGTGTTAGAGACCAGCAGCTCGCGGTGCTATATCATAATGAGGGTCTTCACAGTGATGATCGGTTTACCACAGTTGAGTTTTGGGTTACTACTAGTATTGAGCCCAACTCTGTGTCCTGGAGCAAGTTTTTGACAGTGGATATGAGACCATTGGCACTCACTGGTGTTCGGTTTGACAATGATATGGGTGCCACCTTCTTCATTGACGAGGATGAGAAAGTCGCTGTGGTTTTCGATCTAGACGGATACCTAAGCACCGAGAGCGCTCGTTACCACACCGCTTTTATCAGTGGAAAGGATGGATTCTTTAAACCTGTGACTCTAGGAGTAGCTCCCAATGTCGGGGAACCTTGTCCCAGAACCGGGCATATTCCGACTACATATCGTCCCCCGCTTGTCTGCTCGTCTACTTACCTTCCGAGTTTAGTGCAAGTCAACCAACAGCGCAAAAGGAAAGAAAGACATGTTTAGTTTTCTGTTCCTTGCAGTTCTCAAGACTGCTAGTCAATTCTCAGTTACATTTCCATGTTATCTTTCTCCTCTTTTAGTTTCTCTTCTCAAACTTACTCTTGTCATGGTTTAAGTTTCTTACTTTTCGTCAGTGAGATGGTTAGGTACCTTATTTGTTTCTTGCATTGTCGTCTGCTAGTAAATTTATCAAAGCATTGTTCTAGTCACTTGTTCACTTGCACCATCCTTAAGCAAAGCATGACATGGTTTCATGTACTGTTAGCCCAATTATGGAGTACATATCTCATATAAGTTAGTCTGTTTCTGCGTTTACTTCTAAGTTAGTCCCAATTATGGAGTACATATCTCATACATATCTTATATATACGAAAAGTGATATCTGATCTCATCTCATGTATGTTGTGTTTCTTACACCATTATGAATACTATCTGGCCTTTACAGGTTCGTCCTGTAGTGAAAGAAGTACTAGACACATTTTGGGTAGGTGCTTAGCTAGGAACCAAATAAAAACTGAAAGACCCTCGGCAATTTTTGTCGCTAGGCATGCTTAAATAACCATAGCTTTCTGCTTTCCACATTTCACAAATTAAGTAAAAGTGGAGGAACAAGTCGAATTTTTATGATAGAAACAATGGGAAGATGGCAAGGAACATTTTGCATTGGCAAATATTATTACAGGGAGGCACTATTCGAACACAGCAGATTTTCTCATTCAGGCTAGTCTACGTCAGCTTCTCGGAATCCTTTTTCTCTACGATTTTGATGAAATTGCGGACAATTGTCTTGCCCTCAGTTGTTATAATACTCTCCGGATGAAATTGAACTCCCTGTGAACAATGTTTACAAGACTTCAAGAGTTCTGTTTTGAATGGAGGGGGCAATAAGATTACAGTACACACTTGTGCGGGTTTTACCTGTATATGCTTGTACTTTCTGTGACGGGCAGCCATAACCAGACCATCTTCTGTCCATGCTGTAACCTCGAGCTCATCACTAGGAAATGTATCTTTTTCGATCACGAGACTGTGATATCTACCTACAATGAAAGGGCTGAAACCAACCAGATTTGTTTTATTACACATTTTTACAGACTTATGATTAACTATATTAGACAACACACAAAAAAAATTGATTTTGATTCATACTTTGATAATCCAGAGAACAAGCCTTCTTCTCCTTTCTCATCATAGTGAACCATTGAGCTTTTCCCATGCATAACACCAAATGGTGACCGCACAATCTTTCCTAATCAATGTTCAAACAAAATTGCATTTAAGCTGTGGATGCATAGAATAAAGAACAAAACCATGTTTGAACACTGATACGGGAAAATAAGATGTCTTGTTTATATGCAACTAACCTCCAAATGCTTCTCCTATACACTGCAAACCCATACATACTCCAAATAAAGGAACAAGTGGTCCGAGTTCCAAAACAGTTTGCAAGGAAATCCCAGAGTCTTGAGGGGTACCTATCAAATTCAAGAAAAGTGTTATCCACTTCTCCAGCATATAATTATAGGAGAAATTTCAGAGGCCAAAATATTTACCAGGTCCAGGAGAAATCAACACTCCTCTTGGATTTTTTCTGCAAGAGGGAGAGAATGATAAAGGAATGAACATCAGTCGATTAGCCAGATTACGTTTTAAACAGAATGCATATAGTTTCTTCTTACCTTTTCAGCTCTTCTACTGTAAGTTCATCATTGCGGTAAACTTCAAAATGGCATTGTAGCTCTCCCATATACTGTAGAAATAGATAGCAATTCTCAAAATTTTGTTTATACTAAAGCAGAAGAAACCATATCAAGAGAACGATCACAATAAATAGTATGCACCTGACACTATTCTGCGTGGAGAACTAGAAGTAAGACATGATCAAATTGTATATTTGGTATCTATGTGCGTTAAGTCAGATATTCAGAGCAGCCAAAATCTCATGAGAAAGCGAGATATTTCAACTAGGAATAACAAATCTAAAGTCAAAAATAGCAACTCAGGAAATCGCCAATTCAAACTTTGAACATGATTAAAGATTCTACTTAAAAGACCAGACTTTAGGCAGCAAAGAAGTGATGTGTTAGCTTTTGCTGGATCAACAATTACTCCTTACAACGACAAACAAGCAACGAGGAGCTTTCGACAATAAGATTCGATGGCACGACATAGCAACGACTCTGATCACATTAACAACAGATGGTCAACATTACATAGTCTTATCTATTAGCAAGTCGAAAGTAGATTGGATTGTGAACTAATGAGATTCTAACATTCAATCACAATGCATATACTTGAATACATTTCTAACAAAATGCAAATTCAGCTGCTTTCACATCAAAAATCTAACGAGCCTAGTAAGATTTGAGATTGTGTTAGAAATGAAACCTGGCAGAGATTGTAAGTGAAGCTGTCGTAATTATCAATCACGATGATAGGACCATTCTGTTTAGAGGAATTGATAACAACGGAAGGTATCGAATTCGATTCTGCCATTTCAATAGAAGCTTCAGCAAATGTACATCTCTACGACTCTTCCCCAAAACTGAAAACTCCTATATCACAGAAGTATATTTGGGATCTAAGTGAGATATTCAGAGCAGCCAACAAGGAATAACCCAATCTAACAATAGCAACTCAGAAAATCACCAATTTTCAAACTTTAAACAAGATAAAAGACTTAAAAGACCAGACTGTAGGCAGCTAAGAAGTAATGTATTAGCTATTGCTGAATCAAAAATTACTCCTGGCAAGGACAAAGAAGCAAGGAGGAGCTTTTTCAAATATATACAAAACCAAAAAAAATTACTCATCTAGAGAACTAGTCTTACGTGAATAAGATTCGATGGTGCCGCATAACGACTCAGTCTGATCACATAACAAGAGAGAAATTACATTACATAGTCTTGTATATAAGCAAGTCGAGACTAGATTGATTGTGAAATAAAGAGATTCTAACAATCAATCGAGATGCATACTTGAATACAATTCATATGAATCAAGGACTTGCAATTAGCCAGGACCCTAATTGATTAAGACATGGTTGACCAAAAAAACAAAACTATTAGAAATTATGGTCAAAGTAGTAGCTACAGAGATTAGAAATCTATTCCAATGGTCTTAGCTCTAACGTCAACAAAGGTTTAATCATCCCCTAAACTTCAAGTTTCAACTTAGTCCGAATCAGGAGAAAGACTATGAGGGAAGTTATTTGGACAAATGGTTTAATGCTCTACTAAAGGGGAATCGATCAGATTCTAATTGTAACATTTTGGGTACCTGGAGGTTGAAGATCCTTCGAAGAACGAAGTGAGCCGCCTCGCGAACATTCTGTTCAGGTGATGTTGACCCGACTCGCTGATTCGACCCGGAGCTGGTTTTGAAACGGTCAAGGATATAAGTGGCGCTGGATTGATGAGGAAATCGCTATCAATTGAGATAGACTGCGAATAGTACGAGAACACCATCATTTTGGATGCTTTGACGCAGATTCATTCATGGCTTCTAGGTCTTTTATTACTTCATTAGTTGTTGACTTAAAGAAATATATCTAAGTAACGTTTAATGATGTGGGGGATATTAAGCAGCCAGGTTTTACACTCAGCTATAGTCATCTTTTCGTATAAGCATCTAATTCGACAAATGTATAGTATAGTCATCTTTTCGTATAAGCATATATAGTATAGTCATCGTATAAGCATATATACCGTTTTCAATTTAATGGTCACACGATCCTTTCTGAAAAAAAAAAGAAAATTATCATTAAACAAGCTTCTGATCAACAAAATAATATCCCAAAAAGGTGGATTAAATTTTTGTTTTCTTCATAGACATAAGGAAATTAACTTTATAGTCTGACCATTGATTAACTTTCAGCAATGTGCACAACTGCCATTTTGATAACACCATAGTTTAAGATGCCAAAAAAACAAAGGAAGATGGAGCGAGAAAGATGAATTACGCTATAGGAATTGATTTTCCTCTTAAGTGCTCAAGTCTCACTTTAAATTCAACTATCACGGATGAGCCAAATGCCCAGCCCTAAACAAAAAGATTAACTTAGTAATTGATACCTTGTAGAAAGACAAACCGTGAGATCAGTGAAAGTGGTAAGTTGCCTGGATATCACGAAAGTGTCAAGACTCTTCTCTTCACCATCTTTAATCATATCTTCCATCATATGAATCTTCAGCATCTTGAATTGACGATCGAAGACAGGCTTGTAGAGATGACTCAAACGTGTACCACAATGGCCTCATAATATAGATGCAAGATTATTATGATTGAATGACGATTCTTCGGATGCATATGTAGGAATAAACACTGCGTCATACGAGTTCTCATAACCATCAATTCACTTTCGAATAGAAATGGTAAATTTTCATTACAAACTGATCCAAGCACTTCAAGACCTAATGAGAACAAAGTAAATCAACACAAAGACAGTGTCCGGACTTTTGATAGGATTTATTTTTTAAAAGGTATTTCGCATATAAACTTCTTAACATAGATCTCTACATATATAGACAAAATGAAATAAATACAAAGATGTGCTTCATAAGTTCTCAACAAAGCCCAAGTAATCTCCACAATAAGGCTTATTTATAAGTCCTCTAATCTGAGTGACTTCAATGATTCTTCCAGCCCAAAACAAGGCTTCTCTCCTCCAGAAAAATAATTAGGATTATTATATTATTATTTGTTTTGTTTCCTCGAATAAAAAAGAGAATCCGAGAACTTTTTAAGACAAAAGCCAAGTCTTCGAAACCTTATGAGATGTGATAGGGTTACAAGGGTAAAACAGGAACTCAGAATAAAAATAAGTTAATCGAGAAAGCTCCAAATAAACACCACTCGTCCGCCTCTCTGTCTCTCACCAAAATAAAAAACTCAATCTCTCTCTCTCTCTCTCCATCGAGAAACACTAAACTGCTATAATCATTACCTCTCTTCGATTTCTCAAACCCTATCTGGCTCTCTACCCATATGCTTCAGATCCGCATTAAAAAAGCTAAGTTTTTTGTTATGTCCTTCTTTCTTATTTGATCAGTTTGTTCTTGTTTCACGATTTTAACCTGAGATTTTTTATATATTTTCTCCAGATCTGCTATCCGCAGTCATCTGTTCATAGGAAAAGGCAAGTTTTTTTTCCATCTCTACTTCAGATCTGAAAAAGATGGATTGTTCTTCTTGTGTTGTCCGGTTTCATCAATTTAATCTGTTCTTTGTTATTATATTTTACAGATCTGGCTTTACTTTTAGAGATTATCTCAGATCCAGCCTTTTACCCAATTGAAGGCAAGTTCACATACTCTGTTTTTTTTGTCTTGGTTTTAATTTCTCGGTTTTTTACATGTAACAGATGTTTTAAGCATGATTTTTTGTTTAAACAGTTTGTTTTTCCTACCCTTAAAACTTCTCTGAATTAATATCCCATTTATATGACCACTCTAATGTCTTCTTATACGACTACGCAAGTGTTGCATATTCTTGACCTTTTCACACTTCATTTGCATTTTAGTCTAACAATATAAATCCGCAAATATCTTGTGTTTATACTTATTGAAATTAGTCTTCCGACATATATAATCTAGGATCTATTTGGATTATTTGGGCCATCAGTCTCATTCGTTTCATTAACATCTGAGTCTTTGAACTTTGTTTATCTTTCCTAGCTTGATATTTTAATATTAGTTTTTTTGCGCCTCTTTGTTTTTGATCATTTATTCTCTCAATTGGATAGTATAGTGAAGTAAATAATGTAGCTATGACTTTACCTGTAGCATTTACCTGTAGCATCTTAAAAATATGAATTAAAAATGATTTAGCTAATTTGGGCTTATGTTTATAAGCATAGAAGTTTATACTACAAGTTCGTTTAGATTTTTCCAGTATCAACTCAAACATAGTTTTTACTCAAGCATAGTTTTTACTCAAGCATAGTTTTTACTCACACTAAAACCCACATGTAGTGTGCAAAAGTAAGTACCCCCCCACCTCTGTTCCTCACGGTTTTTCTGCAAAGGACCCACCCTCCTTGAACTTCAGCGTCCATCACAATGTCCCCATCATCATCAAACCTGTACAAGCCAGTGGCGATCCTAACATTGTAGAAGTTGATAGCATTTTTGCAAGTGGAGGGAGCACTTGTGTTTCTCCACGTATTGCTGTCTTGATTAAAGCGGTTGTCAACTCTGTAAAGTCCCTCTACTTCAATAGGTATGGTAAATGAGTTTGATTCTGGGAATAGGTTGTGGTTGTTATAAAGAATGCTCCACTCAGCAGCGTTGAGCCAGCGCTGTGTTGATGTTTGAAGCACAGCTGCTACATCTGTCAAAAATAGCAACCAAACATATGAGATTTATATATATATTATAAGCAACTGTTTTATTCTGAAATTTTTAAATCTTGCCTTAATTGTACAAATTCCATAGATCTAGGAGACTATTCTAAGATTCCATAGATCTGTAACACTGTGCTACGATTTCTACACTGTTCTAAGATTCCATAGATCTGTAACACTGTACTACGATTTCTACACTGTTCTAAGATTCCATAGATCATAACTTTTCTAAGATTTCTACACTGTTACCAATTCCATAGATTGTAGCCTCGATTTCCCAAATTCACAGATCTACTCTAATTTTAAATACATTCCTCCAATTCCCAAACTCACCAATGTTTCTTGATACTTTCAATTTCAATTTCTTTATTACCCCAAATTCGCTACCCCTATATCTTGCTTCTGAGAATATAATCGTTTTTTATTACCTTCATTTCCTTCAGGTAGGTCCATATGCTGAAGATTTATCGCAGGAGCGACCACTACGGGAGCCGCCATTGGAGATTCTCTGTGAGAGAGAGAGAGAGAAATAGTTTGAGAATCAATCTTCTGTATTTTATTGTGTAGATCAAGTTATTTAGTATATGCTAGTACTTATGGTTAAAATAGACTATTATTAAAATTCAAAAGTAATAAAGCCAACGAGTACACTAAACTCAGATTATATTTTCCAAAACTATTGCTAAAGAATATCAATACGTACACTAGATATAGAAATCGGAATTAGGTACGTTGTGATCCATTTCAGCTACTGTTAGGGGTAAGATTTGGGCTTGCTTGGCCCAAGGCCCAAATCCAAGTCAAAGGCCTAAGCAGAATGTTAAGTCAAGAGGGTAGGCTCGTCAAAATCCTGGAGGAGTGTCCTACACGCAGAAGGCTATAAATACGGAATAGCATGTCTTGTCAAAGGGGGATTCCGCCGGACACGCAGAGACACAGAGCAGCTCGTCAGCTCACCCGTCCGAAGTATCCCGCCAGCCGGTCCGTCTCAAGCAGCTCGTCAGCTCACCCGTCTCAAGCAGCTCGTCAGCTCTCCCCTCCGAAGTATCCCGCCAGCCGGTCCGTATCAAGCAGCTCGTCAGCTCACCCGTCTCAAGCAGCTCGTCAGCTCTCCCCTCCGAAGTATCCCGCCAGCCGGTCCGTCTCAAACAGCTCGTCAGCTCACCCGTCTCAAGCAGCTCGTCAGCTCACCCGTCCGAAGTATCCCGCCAGCCGGTCCGTCTCAAGCAGCTCGTCAGCTCACCCGTCTCAAGCAGATCGTCAGCTCACCCGTCTCAAGCAGCTCGTCAGCTCTCCCCTCCGAAGTATCCCGCCAGCCGGTCCGTCTCAAGCAGCTCGTCAGCTCACCCGTCTCAATCAGCTCGTCAGCTCTCCCCTCCGAAGTATCCCGCCAGCCGGTCCGTCTCAAACAGCTCGTCAGCTCACCCGTCCGAAGTATCCCGCCAGCCGGTTCGTCTCAAGCAGCTCGTCAGCTCACCCGTCTCAAGCAGCTCGTCAGCTCACCCGTCTCAAGCAGCTCGTCAGCTCACCCGTCTCAAGCAGCTCGTCAGCTCACCCGTATCAAGCAGCTCGTCAGCTCACCCGTCCAAAGTACCTCGTCTGCCCATCCATCTTGAGTAACTCGTTTACTCGTCCGTCCGAAGTGTCTCTCCGACCTGCCCGCCCAAAATAACTAACCTACTCGCACGTCTCGAGAAGCCATCCAGCTCGTCGCACATCTGCCGGCTCGTCAATTACCTGCCGACCTTCCTCCAATAATGGCCTAGCTCGTTTATCACAATATGAACTACGTGTGGCTTGATCCCTTTCTAAGGGTACGTAGGCAACCTTTTACAAGGTTCAGCTATAAAACGAATAAACTCTATTCTTCCTCGGAAGATCGTCTTCCGGCCTCAAGCTCGTCTTTCATCTACAATCGGCTCGTTCTTACTCCATTTATGCTCGTTGAAGAAATCATCATTTGTAATCCGTCCAATCCGCCTAAGTCGCGGGCTCGTCATTAATAGAAAGATTCTTCTTCCTTCCCTAGAGATCCCATTTTCGTACTTGTGTGATTCGTGCATCAACAGCTACCATAAACTATTAATTGTAGTGAGTAAGTGGACTTTAGATTCATATAGAGTTATGCGATTCGGTTGAACGTATCATACGAATCTCAGTGTCTACCTAATTAATACACATATAATGCAAAAAGAACAAACGCATACTATAGATGATAAGACGTGATTGGACACATTAAACACATAGTTTACGGCATTACATAAACCGATACACATAATTAATTACGTGTTACTTCTGTGGCGTGTAGTAGAAAGACTAGCTGCATATGGCACCTAATTAATACTCATATATGGTTCATGCGAAATGCTGATATGTATAAGGTAATATATACCACCACTTTGGTACCACAATGCAACATCTAAATTCGATTATGATAAGCTATGATAAGCTATCTTCTCAATATCAATTAATCGCTTCTTTATTCTAATACCACTCCTTAATATATGCCTATCATATCATTATTTCACAACGCATGTTTACTTTTGTTATGAAATAGTTTTGTTTAAAGGGTGGTAACGTAATTTATGGGTTCCATTAGGATTGTGATTTATTTTCTCTCCTCATCCTTATGCATGTAAGAATTTGCATTTTTATAAATATATACTATGAATTCAGTCCAACCTTACAGTGTGAACAATTTAATTAAACGAAGCATAATCCTTAAAAAAATAAAACTAAAAAAATTTAGTTAAGATGGTATAAGATAATTTTATTAAGTTAAGATGTTGCACTTTTCACTAAGTAAATCAAACATTTACATAGTGATTTGTCATAATGTGCATATTCCATTTTTTTCGGGTCTTTCATTTCCATATTCCTCAGCTCTTTCATATATTGAAGATTGAAGAGAATAAGAAAGACGCTTTTTATAGGAAACGAATTAAAGAGTGTTGACTTGCCGTAAAAGTAACTTAAATTGTTCGTCGCCTGAGCATGGATTTATATAAACGTGAAGTACTATACAAAACCCTAACCAACATTTGATCAAACGACAATGATGTCGGAACTTCCAGAGCATTTGTTAGAAGAGATACTCTACCGCGTTCCAGCTATGTCTTTGAAACAGTTAGGGTCTACTTGCAAAGGATGGAACTGTTTATTCAAGGATAGGAGATTCACAAGAAAACACTTGGATAAAGGCCCAAAGCAGTTTCTGATTCACATGTCTAAAGGGCTTAGGGTACGCTCGATGAGTGTCGATCTCCATAGACTTCCACATGTAAAGGTCACAGTTGAATTTACCCTAATCAACCCTAAATATCCTAGTTGTCTAGATCAAGATCAATTCGAGATATATAAAGTCTCTCACTGCGACGGCTTATTGTTATGCGTCTGCGTCACCAAGGAGGACAATACTTGGCTCGCGGTATGGAACCCGTGTACTGGTCAAACAAGGTGGATTCAACCCATGACTTATATGACAACTATACTCTCGGATCCTACCAAAATAATAGCTACAATATATTGGCACACACTGGTTTTGGCTACGACCACGAATTCCAAATTTATGAAATTAACTCCAATTCATGGAGGATTATTGATGCCACTTTGGACTTCAAATTAGGGTATATTGGTCGTGGCGTGTCTTTGAAGGGAAAGACTTACTGGATTGCTAGTGGTGAAGAAGAGAAACGGCTTGGCAAATTCTTAATCAGTTTTGATTATACGACAGAAAGATTTGAACGTCTATGTCTTCCGAATAAGTATCCTTGTTATGCAACTCTGGCTCTATCCGTTGTTAGAGAAGAGAAACTTTCCATGTTATCGCAACGCGGAATTAAATCAAAGGCAGAAATATGGGTGACAAATAAGATTGGTGAGACACAAGTGGTGTCGTGGAGCATGGTCTTAGCTTTGGATTTGCAGCCTAAACGTTGTATTGGGGAAAGCGGAAGTTTCTTGGTCGACGAGAAGAAGAGAGTGGTCGTGTGTTGTGATAATATTAGAGACCAAGGAAAAACCACGGTACACATTTTTGGAGAGGACAACAAAGTGAAACAAGTGGGTTTTGAAGTCGGATCATCTCTGTAATGTATGTTTTATTATGTTCCAAGTTTGACTCAAATCTACCAAGGTATCACAGGCAAAAGAAAAAGGGACGAATGATCATAGTGTTTGGTGTGGATCTTGGAGCAACTATCAGATTTTTCAATTATGATAAGTTTTCTTCTCAATTTCAATTAATCGCTTCTTTATGCCATAATTTAGAGGCAATTGCTGTAATATTTCTAAATTTTTTAGGCATTCTTTACTTTGTACTTCTCCTTTTAATTATATAGGTAGATTTGATGATAATTAGAAGATTAAGACTTCAAAAATGGAGATTATGTGAAATTGAGAAAAGCATCACACAAAGAAAATGGTTTTTGGTGGAACAATTGGGATATTTGCATAACATGAATTTTGATTCCGGTTTACTATACATTATTTGTTTCTTGATTCCGGTTTAGTATATCCTAGTACTTACTTAAATCAATAATCCGGGCATGGTTAAAATTAATCAGACGTTGAATCAATGAGACTCCCCGTCACCGTCAAAGCCACTAAGCCGTCGTTTCTCGTCATTTGGATCCGATACTCCTCCGCCGCGTCGTCGCCGACAGTCTCCTTGAATCCAGTAAACCTCTCTCCCGCACACGCTTACATGTATATGCGACTTTATTATCCATTGGAATCATTTTGAGTGTGTTTTTTTTGTCTTGGGGTTCAATACTGTAGAGTGGACGATTACAGCAAACTCTCGCAGGATCTGTGGAAGTGAAAGGAAAATCTCTGCACTCCGGTAAGTTCTCGACGGTGAAGCTAAATCCGGAGATCGCCGGAGCTGGTAGGTTCTTCGAGTTTCGATCCAGATTCATCCCTGCGTCGATTGAATTTGCTCAGGAATCGCCTCTTTGCACGACGCTGTTGAAAGATGAGCTCAAAATCCGAACCGTTGAGCATTTGTTATCAGCTCTTGAGGCGAAGGGAGTTGATAATTGCAGGATTCAAATCGAGAGCGAAAGTTCCGATGATCGAGAAGTCGAGGTTTGTTACCTGAATACATACATTTTGAGTAATCATAGGTCGAATCAATGTCTCGTATTGTCTATTTTGACTGGATTTGTATGCTATAGAGATTGTCAACATCTTGCTGTGCAGTGTAGCTCTTAGTTTTATAGACTTGGTACACTGGAGGAGATGATGAGTGTAGGCAACACTAACCAAGTGACAGGTCCCTATTTTTGATGGATCAGCTAAAGAATGGGTCGATGCGATACAAGGAGTTGGCATAAACGCGGCTCAAAACCATGATGGTGAAAGTGTAGAGAAGATGGTCGCACATGTGAACAAGCCTGTGTATGTTTGCAAGAACGATACTTTTGTTGCTGCATTTCCGGCTCTAGAGACTCGGATCACTTGTGGTATCGACTTCCCACAGGTTCAGTCTAATGGCATTTTGACTTATTTTCTGCTTGTACATAAATTGTTATTGACTTGGTCTGTTGTGTATGATGATGAACTTTACAGGTGCCTGCTATAGGCTGCCAATGGTTTTCTTGGAGACCTATCCATGAGTCTTCTTTTGCAAAGGATATCGCATCATCAAGAACCTTCTGTGTCTATGAAGAGGTTAGTTAGATCCATTGTTGTTGCTTAGGAGCTTTGGAATCAGTAAACTGGTGTTCGTTCTTCAACCATCTGTGTCTGAGGGTTTTGTTTGCAGGTGGAGCGTATGCGTGAAGCAGGGCTCATTAAAGGAGGTTCTCTGGATAACGCCATAGTTTGTAGGTAAATAATCTTGCATATTGATGACTAAAGGGACACAATATTCAACTGAAACTGTCTCTAATGCAGCGCTGAGCATGGATGGATGAATCCTCCTCTGCGGTTTGATGATGAAGCATGTCGACATAAGATTCTTGACCTAATCGGTGACCTCTCCCTTGTTTCACGGGGCGGAAATGGAGGACTCCCCGTGGCTCACATAGTCGCATATAAGGTAAATAATACTAGCTTAACATCTTATAGTTTGCACAAAAAAGAAAAAAAAAAAACATCTTATAGTTTTCTCGAGAAAAGAAAACAATAGTATTATCTTTCAAATGCAGGCGGGTCATGCACTGCACACTGACTTAGCACGTCACCTTACCATGGACTGAAGAGTATGTGCTCGTTGTCAACCATATCCCGCAAAAGCCTTGATCGTTTCTGTTTCTTTTTGGATTCGTTATCCAAAGATGGTACCAATGTGGGATTTTTGTTTGTTCAATGGAAGATCATTACTCTTGTGAATACAGTAAAATTTGTAACATTAAACTATTTTAGGTACTAATCATAGGGACATTTTAACCGATCAAACTGTTCCAAAACCAAATTGAATTGAAACTTAAGTTGTAGTTCAATAATAGTTTTACTCTGTACCAATTTAACATATTGAAACTGAAAATAAAAGAAAATGGAACAGAACTAATAAAAATAATAAAATAATTTAAAACGAAAAAGAATTTGACTTGGATACATTTTTCACATTAGGAAAAGGTAAATTCCTCTCCTTTTTTATTTTTATTTTTTTACTCGTATTTATAATTGTTGTACATTATAACGTATTAGGATACGTATTAAGAGAGAAGAACCCTAATTACTTACGAGAGAGGAGAACCCTAATTTTCAATTGTGGTCGAAAATTGGAAGAATGAGGAGGAGGAGGTGCGATCTTCAACCGAAGAGAACGAGAATGTGCGATCTTCAACCGAAGAGAACGAGTATGTGCGATCTTCCACCGAAGCTGGTAGGGGAGAAGATCCTCACGAGGATTCCGATAACATCTCTGAGAGCGGTGCGATCCACTTGCAAATTATGGAACGCTTTAACCAAAGATCGGGTTCTGGGTAAAGCAGCGGCGCAGTTTTTGGGGTTTATGACGATGGATTCAAAGGTCTGTTCAGTTAGATTCCATCTCCGTCGCAGCAAGGAGGAAGAAGAAGACACGATGGATCTATCTATAAAGCAGGTAGATTTGCTTAATCAAGTCGAGATATCTAGGGTGTATCACTGCGACGGCTTGTTGTTATGCGTGGCTAAGGACAACTCGAGGGTCGTGGTTTGGAACCCTTATTTGGGGCAAACAAGATGGATCAGACCCAGAACAGAATCCAACATAGGAGACAGCTATGCTCTTGGATACGACATCAACCGTAACCACAAAATCTTGAGGATGGTGCAGACAAGAAACGTTTCCGTTTACAGGTACGAAATCTACGACTTGCGCTCTAATTCATGGAGGGTTCTCGAGGTCACTCCCAACGGGGAAATGGACCCTAATCATCCCCTCTACGGCGTTTCTGTGAAGGGAAATACCTACTTTTTTGCGCATGAGGATAGCAGCAGTGGTGAAATTGATGAAGATGGCGACATAATCGATCTTGAAGATTTCTTACTCTGTTTTGATTTTACAACAGAGACATTTGGTCTGCGTCTGCCTCTTCCGTTTCACTCTACTATCGATGCGACTGTGACCCTCTCTTGTGTTAGAGACCAGCAGCTCGCGGTGCTATATCATAATGAGGGTCTTCACAGTGATGATCGGTTTACCACAGTTGAGTTTTGGGTTACTACTAGTATTGAGCCCAACTCTGTGTCCTGGAGCAAGTTTTTGACAGTGGATATGAGACCATTGGCACTCACTGGTGTTCGGTTTGACAATGATATGGGTGCCACCTTCTTCATTGACGAGGATGAGAAAGTTGCTGTGGTTTTCGATCTAGACGGATACCTAAGCACCGAGAGCGCTCGTTACCACACCGCTTTTATCAGTGGAAAGGATGGATTCTTTAAACCTGTGACTCTAGGAGTAGCTCCCAATGTCGGGGAACCTTGTCCCAGAACCGGGCATATTCCGACTACATATCGTCCCCCGCTTGTCTGCTCGTCTACTTACCTTCCGAGTTTAGTGCAAGTCAACCAACAGCGCAAAAGGAAAGAAAGACATGTTTAGTTTTCTGTTCCTTGCAGTTCTCAAGACTGCTAGTCAATTCTCAGTTACATTTCCATGTTATCTTTCTCCTCTTTTAGTTTCTCTTCTCAAACTTACTCTTGTCATGGTTTAAGTTTCTTACTTTTCGTCAATGAGATGGTTAGGTACCTTATTTGTTTCTTGCATTGTCGTCTGCTAGTAAATTTATCAAAGCATTGTTCTAGTCACTTGTTCACTTGCACCATCCTTAAGCAAAGCATGACATGGTTTTATGTACTGTTAGCCCAATTATGGAGTACATATCTCATATAAGTTAGTCTGTTTCTGCGTTTACTTCTAAGTTAGTCCCAATTATGGAGTACATATCTCATACATATCTTATATATACGAAAAGTGATATCTGATCTCATCTCATGTATGTTGTGTTTCTTACACCATTATGAATACTATCTGGCCTTTACAGGTTCGTCCTGTAGTGAAAGAAGTACTAGACACATTTTGGGTAGGTGCTTAGCTAGGAACCAAATAAAAACTGAAAGGCCCTCGGCCATTTTTGTCGCTAGGCATGCTTAAATAACCATAGCTTTCTGCTTTCCACTTTTCACAAATTAAGTAAAAGTGGAGGAACAAGTCGAATTTTTATGATAGAAACAATGGGAAGATGGCAAGGAACATTTTGCATTGGCAAATATTATTACAGGGAGGCACTATTCGAACACAGCTGATTTTCTCATTCAGGCTAGTCTATGTCAGCTTCTCGGACTCCTTTTTCTCTACTATTTTGATGAAATTGCGGACAATTGTCTTGCCCTCAGTTGTTATAATACTCTCCGGATGAAATTGGACTCCCTGTGGACAATGTTTACAAGACTTCAAGAGTTATGTTTTGAATGGAGGGGGCAATAAGATTACAGTACACACTTGTGCGGGTTTTACCTGTATATGCTTGTACTTTCTGTGACGGGCAGCCATTACCAGACCATCTTCTGTCCATGCTGTAACCTCGAGTTCATCACTAGGAAATGTATCTTTTTCGATCACGAGACTGTGATATCTACCTACAATGAAAGGGCTGAAACCAACAAGATTTGTTTTATTACACATTTTTACAGACTTATGATTTACTATATTAGACAACACAGAAAAAAATTTGATTCATACTTTGATAATCCAGAGAACAAGCCTTCTTCTCCTTTCTCATCATAGTGAACCATTGAGCTTTTCCCATGCATAACACCAAATGGTGACCGCACAATCTTTCCTAATCAATGTTCAAACAAAATTGCATTTAAGTTGTGGATACATAATAAAGAACAAATCCATGTTATAGAACACTGATACGGAGAAATAAGATGTCTTGTTTATATACAACTAACCTCCAAATGCTTCTCCTATACACTGCAAACCCATACATACTCCAAATAAAGGAACAAGTGGTCCGAGTTCCAAAACAGTTTGCAAGGAAATCCCAGAGTCTTGAGGGGTACCTATAAAATTTAAGAAAGGTGTTATCTTCTTCTCGGGCACTTCAAAAAGATACACCACATAATCAGAAAATAAATTTCAGAGGCCAGAATATTTACCAGGCCCTGGAGAAATCAACACCCCTCTTGGATTTTTTCTGCAAGAAGGAGAGCATAATAAAGGAATCAACACCAATTGACTAGCTAGATTACGTTTTAAACAGAATGCATATAGTTTCTTCTCACTTTTTCAGCTCTTCTACTGTAAGTTCATCATTGCGGTAAACTTCAAAATGGCATCCTAGCTCTCCCATATACTGTAGAAATAGATAACAATTCTCAAAATTTTGTTTATACTAAAGCAGAAGAAACCATATGAAGAGAACGATCACAATAAATACTAGAAGTGAGACATGATCAAATTGTATATTAGAGACCTATTATGCATTATGTGAGATACTCAGAGCAGCCAAAATTTCATGATAAACCGAGATACTCCAACAACGAATAAACAATCTAAAGTAAAAAAATAACAACTCACAAAATCACCAATTCAAACTTTGAACATGATTAAAGATACTACTCAAAAGACCAGACTTTAGGCAGCAAAGAAGTGATGTATTAGCTTTTGCTTGATCAACAGTTACTCCTTACAACGCCAAACAAGAAACGAAGAGCTTTCGACAATAAGATTTGATGGTACAACATAACGACTCTGATCACATACATAAACAAGAGAGAAACTACATTACATAGTCTTATCTATTAGCATGTCGAAACTAGATTGGATTGTGAAATAATGAGATTTTAACATTCAATCACCATGCATACTTGAATAAACATTTCTAACAAAATCAAGGACTTTGCAAATTCAGCTGCTTTTACACCAAAACAGATTCAAAAACATTCCACATCAAAAATCTAACAAGCGTAGAGTGAAGATTTGAGAATGTGTTCGAAATGAAACCTGGCAGAGATTGTATGTGAAGCTGTCGTAATTATCAATCACGATGATTGGACCATGCTGCTTAGAGGAATTGACAACAACGGAAGGTATCGAATTCGATTCCGCCATTTCAATCGAAGCTTTCGCAAAGACATCTCTACGACTCTTCCCCAAAACGGAAACTCCTGTATCACAGAGGAAACAAAAAAACTGATAAAAATCGAAACTTTAGATTGGAATAACGCCTCTATCTCCGTATCTCGACACCGGAGACTTACTTGTGGGATTCGTAAGAGGGTTAACGAGAGAAGGGTTTAGGCGGCGAGTGGTGGAGCCAGACTTGGGTTGAAGAAGACAGGATTTGTACAATGTAGAAGCCGCCATTGTCTGAGAAGCAAAGATTCCTGATTTAATTCCAAAAGAGAGGAGTTTATAAAAAGCTCTGAGAGAGAGAGATTGGAAGAACTTGACAGGTGAAACGGTGCGTTTTGTGGAACATGAACCACGTGCTTAATCAGTAGTAGGTGAGTGGATTAATTAATTTGATTAGAAACCTCTTTTGTTTGGTCAAAGTCAAACTCATACTTGTCTAAAATGGCGTTTGGAATTAGTCCATTCGCAGGACTAGTCAATTCGTAAATGATAAAACCATCACGTTACTCTTGTCCTAAAATAAATAAAAATAATGTAATAGGGCCAGTCTTGTTTTAGCCCGAAACACTTTAACGGGCCCGGACCGGACCTTAAATTTAAGCCCTATATAACATCCCTACATGCTACACGTGCCTAACCTAAGTCTCTAGATAGGTTGGTAAAAATAAATGAACAAAATTAGGAAGTTAGTTTTCATTTCTTAAAAAGTATGAACAAATATAGGAAGTTATTTCTTAATTTAGATTCATGTATTTACGTATCCTTTACCATTTTTGGTATATTTTTCTCAATTCCGGTTGATGTGTCTTTATTGGTTTGGTTTGAATTGAAAAAGACACCAATGTTGAAGTTTTTTTTTTGCTCCCATTGAATGTAGCTCCAACTTTTAATATGAATGTTCTTATATTAGGCGGTCTATGGCCAAACGTATTTATTAAATTGATAAAGTATTGTACGAACCTCCAATTTTTTTGGTATGTGTTTGTTTGGTCCCATATAATATACTTAATGGATCGAACAAAAGAATTGTATTTACGTCATGGTTTAGCTAAATATGCTGTGATACATTCAATGACGAAGATGGCTCGTACAGAAAGTTTCCAACATTCTGCATGACTTCATGTATTCTGAGTTTGCCTAATTTACTTGATTTTTTTTTAGCCACTCATAGTAATCATATTTATTTATATGTAGAATTTATGTGCTTTAACTGATTTTCATGTGAATTACAATGGGAAATAAAAATCCGAGTCTAACATTTTCGATGTGTCCCACTTATGCAAACTATTGCCGGAGACATCATAAAAAACGACACTCAATTCTGATCTAGTGATCTTAACTGACATGAAACCTTGTCCATCGTAGAAAAATTTCATATCCTCTGGTGTTGTCCAATTGTAATAGCCTCTCCATGCCTTTGACCCACCACCACTCGTTAGAAACTGAATTGGGCTGCAAAATTATAATAAAATGTTAAATCCACAACTTTATCTCTTTTGTTATCCGCTTCATCCAAACACAGGTTTGGTTTATACTCCATATAACTATTAATCGTTGTTACCTTTGTGATGTGCTTATATGTTGCAAGCAATGATCATGACCGTTCATATAGAGATCAACTTTATTCGCCTGAAAAATCCAAGAATCTAATATTATAATAGTGTGTTTTTTTCTTTTTCAAACGAATTACTACTTTTAGTATTTCAAAAAAAAAAAATTGTTAATGGAAAATATCAACTCCCTTGCGTTTGTCTTTTGCAAAAATAGTTTATGAACAAGTGGAAATGTTAACTTTTAGAAATATACATACTTCGAAAAGAAATATTCACATATAAACATAAAAAACGCAAAAGTTAGTTTAAGAAAAAAAAACACTTTAAATTGCATTTGAAATAATCGAAACATCTCTTAAAATAAGAGTAATTAAGAAGAAAATGAACCTCAAGGATGGGTAAGAGGAGAGATTCAAGCTCTTTGGTATTCCCATGAATGGAAGCACTCTTTATAGCATGGTGACCCACCACAATTTTCCATTTTGCACTTGATTCTCTTAGACCCATCTCCAACTCCTACACATTATAAATACTAATTAGTATTTGGGATCGCCATCATGATAATTCCTACAACTGATGGTAATGACTTAATTATGTGTTTTCAAGTACCGTTAAGATGGTCTGAAGGTAGGATTTTCGCGGTGATACGCCGCTCCAGTCGTAAGTTTGGTCTTGTGGACTGAGGAAATAAGCATCTACAAAAGGAGTTGTGTCGACAAAGAAGAGCTCTGCGATCTCTGCCCGAATATTGAAGATAATAATTTAAAACCGTAATTATATGAGATGTAAGAAAAATATTATAAAATCGACACTCTTGTAAAACATGTAATGATTAGAATAAATAAAAATGTAATGGCTAGTATACCAGCGTCAACGATGAAGGATCTCATGCAAATCCAACGGCTATCCATAGATCTGAGGATAGGACTCAATTGTGCCTCAACATCTCCTCTATAGTCGTGATTCCCCAATACTGAATATATAGAATGGACAGTGACATATCTATTAGTCTCTTTTTGTTTTAGCATTAATTACTTTTGAATGAATTAATGATTGGAGACATTATTACCAAGGTACCAAGGCTTTTGCAGGCTAGGAGAAGTGTAGATATTACTAAAGGAGAGTTGAAAGGCGGGATCATCGATACTTTTCATCCCGTTATCGTAGATGTTATCACCCGTCGATACCACAAAATTGATATCCATCTCCTCCCCGATTCTCCCCATCTATGTTTCCATCTAAACGATCTTAAAATACTACAACACATATGGGTATATAGTATGTAAATTAGTACCTGGAGGGCAACTTGGGATTGGTTGTAGAGTCCATGCCTACCCCAATCTCCAATCACCAGAAAACTGATAGAGCCATCGGGGTTTGGAGCATGTTGGACCGTTGCGAGCTCAGCCTCAAGTTTTGGAGCCAAAGATAATAATAAGAAGCAAATAAGCAGAGTCATTACTATGCTTAAGGAGCCGATATCAAACTTAGAACTCATTCTGTTCTTTTGCACAACGAGCTTTATGTGATAAAAAGCAACATATATATGAATAAGTCGACTGTGCATGTGAGTGCTAGTGGGTTTCTCGCTTGTAAGTCACATTTGGATAATAGCGTGCGTCCACATGGTGGACCAAACATGATTATTATAACTGGATCCTAAATTAGCTATCTATATATGACTGTTTTTGTTCATATATTATCAATATTTCTTCTTTTCGTAAAGGGCTTAGTTTATCTACATTGCTTTCCTCCTATTTTAAACTAAAAATAAATATTAAGAAAGTGTACATTTTCTAGTTTTTTATCACGCACTCACACTCACACTCACAAAGGCTCATAATTCCAACTCAATAATACTCTTGTCATCATTAATACCAAATCCTGGCTAATAGTATTAGGCCATATATAATCTTTGTTTAGTGTGTATATATATATATATTCACCGTCAAACAAATACTTTATTGAATTGCATCTTTTTTTTGGTTTAATTGTTTTGCTTTTTCAACACTTTAGTATATATATTACATGTTATATGTATCCACCTGAATCATACATACAAGACAAAAACGACTATGAATTATTGGGAAGCTTGTGATTGATTTTTTAAATGCAAGAAGTGTGTTTTAAATTCGAATGGTGAGTATGTAGATATATGTTGTGGAATCAAAATGAACTTTTTTTTATCCAAAACGGATAATTGAGAGATAGAAGAAGATAAATTATGCCCCATACGCAATCAAGTTTGGCTGTCATGTCTCTAAAACAACTTTGCGGAAATGCCAACTACTCATATCTGGTCTACCCGAATCAAACTCTCTACCAAAAGCAAAACAACAAAATAATTGCATCACCATATCATGTATATACATCTTTATAGCCTGATCTGTTATATCCAATAATATTGTTCAATCATTGTTTCCAAATATAATAATATAACATTATAACCCCAAGAAGAATTTTGTTTTTACAAAAACCATATAAATTTTAACATCCAACAATTTCTCATGTGTATATTACAAATTTTGTTATTTATTTTCATTATTTTATTCTTCTAACTAGCTCATTAATAATAAAAAGTAGTGGTAAACACAAAGAAACATCATGATGATAATTGTGGAACGCATCGCTAAAAATTGATTTCTCGAGTAAAACTTTGGTACTACAACGTAATATTTTGAGGTCAAATCCATAGTGAGTACCCGATTTATACACACAAGTAATGCAGAAAACAGATTAAGCGAAATCAAAATAATAATAAAATGTTTTAATATTTAATGTAAAACAAATCAAAATTCATAAACCAAATCAAAACCAAATAACTAAAACAAACCAAGTTTGAAGACTAACCAAGTTAACAAGCAATAAGATTAACAAATTAAAAAAAAAAAAAAAAAGATTAGAAAATATATATATAGAAACAAGATCCGAGAAATGAGTTCAATTAGATCCGAATGACAGCTCCATTGTATCACGGGTCTCAGTTAAAATCACTACAAGTTGAAATTTAATCTGAAATTGTTACTAGTTAAAAAAGCTGGTTAAGTATTGGAAGCAAATCAATCAAGATCTGACACCTTGACTCAAGCCGAAGCGGTGGACAACACTAAATCTCCGGCCAAAAGGATAATTTTTTTCTTTGTTTCGTGTGCCAAAAGATCAAGGTGAATAGAAAATGGATGTGGTGACTTTCGGAATCATAGTCGGACTTATCATTCTCTTCTTCTGCATCGTTTGCTTCATCACCATTGAAGCCACTTGCATGCGCCGCTCTTCATCTAGATAAGATGTTTCTTTCTTACTGAATCCACTTTTTTAACTCTTGCTTATTTCTTCATCTAGCAAATTTACATAAATTTATTTTTGATCCGTTGGATTTCCAACTTTGCCGTTATTTTCCGGGTCCGGAGAAAAATTGATGAGGTGTGTCTATTCACTATTCAGGCTTCAGTTATTGGTACTATTGTTTGGAAAATGTCGCTAAGTTTACAATTTTGTAACGAATTATATTCCAGTAGCCAGAAGATCTCATATTTTCTATCTTAAATTGAGTGTTTGTATGTAGATATTTTTCATTTGAATATAATCACATGGGACAAATATCTTATAAGTTGTGTATGATAATTGTATAATGTGTTAAAATATTAAGTGTTTAATTAATTTTAAATTTTTTTTTTTGTTTCTATTTATTATTCCCTTCGTTTTTTATTTTTTTATTTCATTTGCTGTTCTTTATTTTGTTTGCTGTTTTTTTCAAGTTTCTAAAAAAACAATTAAACAACTTAAAAAAACCCAATTGTATCATGTAGCATAATTAGTTTTTTTTTTTAACCAGTAAATGGTAATTTTTTTTAAAAACCTTCGAGCTTTTAGCTAAAACCTAATATTTTTATTGTCTTACTTTTTGAATCTCTTTTGAAGCCCAATACTTGGTGTAGCTAAACTAGCTTAAGTTTTGCGAGTCTAGTGAGAACAAGTTTCAGCGTAAAAGAACTTGTACATTAGCAAGTTTAGTCTTAACATTTCACCTTCTTCTTTCTTGTACCAAAAAAAAAAAAAAAAAAGTTTAGTCTTAACAGTTTATATTTATCACTTATCAGTAAAGGTTCCAAGGCTTGTAGACTACCTAGCTTCGGTTCTTAATTAGTTTCATAAGCTAGATAAATTATGATAAGATGATGCATGAAACCGTGTGGTGGTCAGGCCGACGTGCCCAAAACTAAGTAAACGTGTTTTGATCACACGTGCCAGCTTTTAATTTCTATACTTGTTTAAAATTAAAACTAAACGAAAAACCGGTTACAACGGTCAAAAGCAAGGGTGGCAAAATAATTAAAACTTAAAATAGAGAAAACAATGTAAGCTTTGGTTTTAGAGGAAGAAAAGAGAAGAAAAAGCGAAGAAGGAGGAGGAGGAGGAGGAGGCTGATGATGAAGCTGTGGAAACGGGCTTCCGGTGCTCTCAAAGACCGGAAAACCTTGTTTACCATCGGCTTCTCCCGGAAAACCTCCTTCCGCAACCCTGACCTTGATTCTGCCATCATCCACGCAACCTCTCACGATGACTCATCTGTCGATTACCACAATGCTCACCGTGTCTACAAATGGATCCGGTCCTCTCCCGCCAATCTCAAGCCGCTTGTTCATGCTCTTTCATCTAGGGTTAACCGCACAAGAAGCTGGATTGTAGCCTTGAAAGCCTTAATGCTTGTCCACGGTGTGCTTTGCTGCAAAGTCACGTCCCTTCAAGAAATTCGTCGCCTCCCTTTCGATCTCTCGGATTTCTCGGATGGTCATTCCCGTCCCAGCAAAACTTGGGGTTTCAACGCTTTTATCCGCGCCTATTTCTCGTTTCTTGACCAGTACTCTTTCTTTTTATCCGATCAAATCCGTCGTCGCCACAAAAAACCTCAGCTAGATTCGGTTAACCAAGAGCTCGAAAGAATCGAGAAACTTCAGTCTCTTCTCCATATGCTTCTCCAGATCCGTCCAATGGCTGACAACATGAAGAAGACGCTTATCCTTGAAGCCATGGACTGCGTGGTGATCGAGATCTTCGACATTTATGGAAGAATATGTAGCGCTATCGCCAAGCTTCTCATCAAAATCCATCCAGCTGCTGGAAAAGCAGAAGCTGTGATTGCTCTTAAGATTGTAAAGAAGGCTACATCTCAAGGAGAAGATCTCGCACTCTACTTTGAATTCTGCAAAGAATTTGGGGTCTCAAACGCGCACGACATTCCTAAATTCGTGACAATCCCGGAAGAAGACATTAAAGCAATCGAGAAAGTCATCAATGGAGTAGAAGAAGAAGAGGTGAAAAAAAAGGAAGATGAAGTAGAGGAAGAGAAGAGTATCATATTAGTGGAGAGACCGGAGTTGCAGACAATCATAACCGATAAATGGGAAATTTTCGAAGACGACTTTTGTTTCACATGTAAGGATATTAAAGAAACTGATCAGCATAGAAAGTTTAACATGGATCCGAGTCCGCTGCCTCTAATAGTTATCGACGAGCCAGTTTACTTCACTCACACGTTACCAGATTTGATTACCTTCTAATTGCAACTTGATCAGATTCATTATTTTTTTCGGGTTCTCTTTTGTGTTTTTTCTTCTCTTTTGTTGAATATATATATGCCTATGATAATAAACGTTAGATATACCTCAAGGTTGGTAAGAATTTTTTAGTGCACATATTTTTGGTATTTATTTAGGCATTTGAGAATCTGAGATATTCCTGATTTATGTCTTAGGGATGTTGATATCTATATATATACCTCTGATATTTGTGCCCTAGAAAAATATGGACATATATATCGGGCCGAGACGAGACTGACTGATAGGCCAACCATTATGTTGACCGCGGGCTTAACCACAAAATTATTGTAATTACTTGCTATATCACTATAACAGCGTACGACAAAGATACTTTATAAAATGCATATGTTGTTAAAGTAGTAAGAAAAAAGATCAGCCTAGCTATGTTTAGAGTACAAGAAGATATACAATTGCAGCGCGTCTTTACCAAATTGCATGGTGAAAATTTATTGGATTTTATTTGGTAATAGTAAGTTAATCATTTTGATTTGACTTCTTAGATATGTAATGTTTGTAAATTTGTAATGAAAGCAATAACCTAGATGACAAATCGCTATCGATCATAAGAAATGGTATGGCCCTGGCAACGACTTTAAGAATGGATCATAAATTTTATGAGTAGTACTTTTTAACTAATAATAATAGACCCCAACCAAAATTACTGAAAAACAAGAAGTAGAAAAGGAAAAGATTATACGGTAGACGGATTAATTCGCTTCATCCGCTGTTACCGATAACAGCCAAAAATTGAAACATGGAGTGGCTTTGGATTTGAGGATAATATATAGCATCAAGTAGAGCGTATGGTTAAAGCCTTTCCCCCCCATGTGGGCAGGCATGAGATATGTAGAGCTTCTTATGTAGATTACGACGTAGAGACAATGTCAATATTTTATATTTCTATAAATATTATTTAAAAGATGTGAACTTTTTTGTTACTTTATGGGTTGTCGATAAAACTTTTCACCTCCTCCATCGTTACTCCTTGAAAAGCAAAAAGCCGATGGGACCAAGTCCCATGTTATCATGACTCCTCTTCGTTAAGTATCAACTAAATTAGATATAACAATGATACTTCTTATTTTTGTGTACTACTCTTTTTTGTAATTGATGGAAAAATTGGTACTTCTCATACAAATCACGATTGTAATAATTTACTTTTTCGATCCGGAGTACTTTTCTCGAACTTTGTTGAGACTTTGGTTGATAGCTAGACTTTAATATGTTAATGTAATTTGTTTTGTGAAACAATGAAATCTGATGAACAAATTCTTGATTTAAAATTTTATTTTCGAAATTTGTTTCTAATTAAAAGTACAAACATTAAAATATCACAATACTTCCCAATCACAATTTTTCTCTTAAATTTATAGTCTCTTTTAAAAAAATTATATCAATACTCTTGGCAACTGGCAAGCCAATAAGCTCTTAAAAAGACTGTAGTTAATTCATGAATTCATTTGAATGTAGTAGACGGGAGAATAAACTTTATCTGGTTAGATAGTTGGTCATTTCTTAAATATTATTCAAAAAAGCTATTTAGAGGAGAATGGCCTTGTCCGCCGAGCCACAACTTAAACTCCTGGGTCAGGCTCTCAAGTTAACCTCCAAACCCACCTAACTACAATCGAATGGAAGTTTTGATGTTGTCAATTACACAATCTTATTAGAAATTAAGAACTTTAACAAAAAAAAAAGACTTATAACATGAGTAATTTCGATGTTGTCAATTAGTAAGATTAAACCATATAATACTTACAAAAATCCATTCAATTAATGATCCCTTGTGTTTTATTTTGCAAACCTATTCATAGCCAATAGCAAGCTTTTAGGGGTACCAACTATCAAACTACAAGACAATCTAAGAGGAATGCCTTGAGTAAGAAAGAGAGAAATGAATAAATAAATAAAATAGTTGGGGCCAAACAAGAGTTAAAGCAAAGAGAAAGAGACATATTTCAATAATATCGATTTGGATCCGTGTTCCACCTTAGTTAGGTCCGCGTTTCATATGGATCCTGTCACTGTACACTTTTTACAAGATTGGCTCTTTCGTGACACTTCAAATCAGTCCAAGGCTCTTCACTCCGTTTAAAAATTTGTACTATTGATATGATGGCACCACACATTGTATGTATGGATTCCGTTTTACGTTCCACACTCACACAGAGACGTGAGTTGATTATGTGCACACGACATACGTAATAATAAGAAATGATTTGACCGACTTCCCAAAACAAATTCGTGTCGTTTACTGATTTATATTGTTATCTCCATAGTGTCATAATATGTATTTAGACCTAAAAATGTGTGCATGTGTATATGATTAGTAAACAATAAACAAACTATCCAGATTTATAAGATCTCTTAATTTATTGGTTTTTCCTTGCAAAAACTAACTAGAAATTGGTGGAGAATAATATATTTGTTCGATAAAGATTTTTCTATTGTGGAGAAGAATATTGAGTGATATGAAATAATAATGACTTGTATTTGTTTTGTTGTGAAAGGGGATGTTCTTTTGTTTCTTGTCCAAAATATCTATGTGGGCTCAAAGTTTTCAACCCCGTTTCCTTTAGGTCACATAATATGTATGTATGCATACATAGAGAGAGAAAAGAATTTGACGAGTGTATGTAAAGAAGAAGATTAAACAATCAGAGACCATACAATTGCCTTCTCCATGTAAGGTGCGAGGTCAATGAATCAATTAACAAAAAGAAGAAACTTTTTTCCAAGAAAAATAAAAAAGAAGAGTAAAGGGATAAAAGAAATCTTTTAGGACTCGAAAAAGAGAGCTGAAACAAAAGTTGATTTCAGAAAGCAAAACCCTTTGTTTCTCCCTCTTAACTCATCTCTCTTTCTTCCTCTATTAGTAAAGCTGAGACAGCAGTACTATCCACCACCAAAGAAAAGAAGAAAAGAGGAAGAAAAACCTCTAATTTTCACATGAAAAAACAAAAGATTCTTCGATTTTGTTTTTCTTTTCCAATAGTCACAACACAGTAATTGTACACTTCCTCCAATACCACCATCGTTAAACAAAAAAAAAAAAAAAAGAAAGATCATCCAATGATACATTACGAACAAAACAACAACCTTCAGAACCTTCCATCTTCATCTTCCAACGATCTTCTTCTTGGCATCAATGGAGCTGACGCAACCCATAAGAGAAAACGGAGACCCGCAGGGACACCAGGTTCTTAATATTTCCTCTTTTACGTTTTGAATTTTTCTTATTGTCTACTAGGTTTTCTATAATCTTTTTGGATTAGTTTTCTATTAAGTTCCAAAAAGTGTTGTTGATATTACTCTGTCAAGATTTCTTTTTCATTTCTAATGTTGGGTTGCCAATAATTTAGCACAAGATTTTTTATTTTTGAGATTGTTTTTTACCATATAATTTAGAAAATCATTTTTTATCTTCTGTATCGGAGCTAACAGATCCAGATGCAGAGGTGGTATCTTTGTCACCAAGAACGTTACTAGAATCAGATCGGTACGTGTGTGAGATCTGCAACCAAGGGTTTCAGAGAGATCAGAATCTACAGATGCATAGAAGACGACATAAAGTGCCATGGAAGCTTCTGAAGAGAGACAAGAAGGATGAGGAAGTGAGGAAGAGAGTCTACGTGTGTCCTGAGCCAACATGTCTCCACCATGACCCGTGCCACGCTCTTGGAGATCTGGTCGGAATCAAAAAGCACTTCCGCCGTAAACACAGTGTCCACAAGCAATGGGTTTGCGAGAGATGCTCCAAAGGCTATGCAGTTCAATCTGACTACAAAGCCCATCTCAAGACCTGCGGTTCACGCGGTCACTCCTGCGACTGTGGCCGCGTTTTCTCCAGGTTCTTTCTCATATATCATCATCTCTAACTGTGTGTATATCTATAAAAAAAAGTTTTGTTAACTTAGTCGATGTTTTGTGGAAAACCCTAGCTATTCTATCGGCTCTATACTGAGGATTAGTTTCTCTTGGGTTCTCCAAATCTTTTAATTTTCTTTGAAATTTTATTTATACAATTTAACTTTCTAGGTAAGATTATAATTGGAAATATGGAATCCTTAAACTAAACCAAAGAATGTTTTATAGGATGGTGTGTAATGTTGTTACATTACAGGTATATTTTATCTATAAGGCATATAGATTTGTTTTTTTTTAATGTGCATATATAGATTTTGACACAGCCTACCAATAGAAGCTCAGCTTGACTGTTGCCAGATTATTTTAATTTACATATGAAGTCACGTTGATACCCATTATGGATTTCCATTACCAACACTTTGTTCTATTTTGTTAATACACAAACTAAAAAGTCTTATAATCACATAATACCTTTCCAAAGATATCTAAGTCCATAACTCAATTTTCTATTATTGCTTTTTCATTTGATTACGTACGTACACCATCAAACACTATTGTGTTTTGTTTTCAATTCTTTTGGTTATCCACTACTAGCTCATTCTTAATTCTTCTCTTGTTCTTTTTTCAGGGTTGAGAGTTTCATAGAGCATCAAGATACTTGCACCATCCGGCAACCTCAACCCACCAACCACCGTCATCTACAGCAGCACACGATGGGCCTTGACGCTCCATCAAGAACCACTTCGACAGCAAGCTTCGGCCCTTTATTGCATGGACTTCCTTTGTTAAGACCTCCACGACCGTCCAATCAACATTCACCAGCTTTTGCTTACCCTTTCAATGCTTCATCAGCTCCTTTCGAAAGCCTCGAACTTCAACTATCCATAGGAATGGCAAGAACATCAGCACAAGCGAGGCACAACGAAAAGAGAGAGACGAGTTTAACAAAGGAGAGAGCGAACGAGGAGGCAAGGAAGGCAGAGGAAACGAGACAAGAAGCGAAAAGGCAGATAGAGATGGCAGAAAAGGATTTTGAGAAAGCTAAGAGAATAAGGGAAGAAGCAAAAACCGAGTTGGAGAAGGCTCACGTTGTTAGAGAAGAAGCAATCAAGAGGATTAATGCAACAATGATGGAGATCACTTGCCACTCTTGCAAGCAACTATTTCAGCTGCCTGTTACGGCTGATGAGAGTACGTCGTCTCTTGTTATGAGTTACGTTTCCTCGGCGACAACTGAAGGAGAATGCGAGTGATCCAATGCATCTTCATATATATATCCATATGAACAAAAGAAAGCAAATAATGATTTTAAACGAAATGACGGTATTTTTTGTGGATCTGTATGAGTGATCATTTTTTACTATATGCATTGTTTTCTTTTGCCACTGCATATTTCATATAATGACTGTAAATTTTGAGAATCATTTGAATTTCGATTATCATTCTTCTGCTTAGTTTTTTTTTTGTTGTTGTTGTGATAATTGAGGATATTTCATTTTAAATGTTCCTTGATTTAGCATTTAATTTAGTTTTGAACTGGTTTTGGGTAGCTTAATATATTTTAATTAGGATTTTTTCCAGAAAAGAAGAAAAGAAAGAGGAGCGGTAAATTACATATGGTAGTTAAATGGTGTGGGGTTTGGTTGATTGGTTGGTGTAAGTTGTAACTATTTTGATGAAAGAAGCATAATGATAAGGTTTTAGAAAATGTTTTGTTCTCTTAGAACTAGTGGAGAATTCTATACAAAACAAAAATAATGAATGGAGCATTGATTGAGGAGGGGAAGCAGTAGTAATTGCATTAAATTCGAGAGAAAAAAATGATAGAGAGGTCAAATTTTCTGCATACGAATCTCAGGTGGAAATGATTGATGTACACCTAATAAAATATGATCACGAGTCGCTTCTTTCTCTTTCCCATCGTTACATTCTCGTAGTTGTAGCTTAGTCTCAATCCGACCAAACAAGAAATCATCTCTCTCACATAAAGACGGAATCTTGCAAGATGCCATATGAAAAAATATTTTAACCTTTTACACTAAAAAAGGCATATGTATTAGAAAACCAAAAAAAAAAAGTGGTGTCTTAGGCTCCTAGTTTATTGCCTCCAATTACAAAAAAAAATAAAAAATTGGAGATAGTTTTTGTCAAAGTTTCATACACTAGTGACGGATATATAACACATTAGGTTGTTGTTTAATTGACCATATGGTAAGAAAATTGTTTGCATTTGAAAGCTATATACATATCTTAATTAAACACATTGTGAAAGGGACTATATCATCCCTTGTGAGCTTGAAATGGTTAATTAAAGGTTTTGAGTTTAACGTAACAAACACTCTTTTTTGGTTAACATTATTACTATATATAAAAGAATAAGAAGCAGTACAATCTTGGCATATTTACAAGTATGAGAAACCATGTGCTATAAAATGGGAGTAAGAAATTCAAAGATGCCCACCCATCATGAAAAAGCCAAAATCAGTGTCAAAGAGAGTGTGTGGACTGTGGATACATATATTACACAAATGTAATGATGGAAACGCATAGGAGAGAGAGAGAAGAGTAAATGGTGATTTAAGAGCAGAAGTGGTTGTCGTTTCCTTTACAGGAAAAGGAACGACATGAATTTCAGTGCCAAAAAGATTGAAATGGTGGTTAGGAGTCAGGCTTCAGTCTCTCTCACCTGACTCTTCACTCACTTCCATGATTTCCTTCCTTCTCTCCTTTTTCACTTTTCTTACTCCATCCTATTCCTTCTTTAAAGCCACACACTCTCTCTTTCTCATCTCACCTCAATACGTGATCTCCTTGATTTACATTTTTTTTTTTAACAAAATCTTTTTGTTCATTAGGAAAGAAGAAATAAGCAAAAAAATTAAGGATAAAGTATATGGAACTTGTTTTTCCAATCTAACTTACCTAAATTTGTATAGGCAAACTCCGTAAATCCAATAAAAGTCCCATACATGAATTAGGAAACAATTTATCCCGCATTATCTGCGGATAGAAAACAAGAAACAGAAAGTTGATATTTGATTGAGTATATTTAAATGAGAGAATATCGTATTTTCGATTTTATATATATATATATATATATATATATGTAATGTTAAGGAAATATATTAAGACATAATAGTATACTTATACTTGTTTAAAATGAGAGAACCCGTAGTTTATGTATATATTTTTTTTTTATAACAAAAATATGTTAACCAAAATTTAATTAAAAAATATGTTATCAAAATTCATAAAATGTTGAAAATCTACAACTAAACATTTGTTACGTCGGAGTTGGAAGTATCGCCTTTCCGTTTAATCTTTTACCAAAATCTCCGGTGGGTTCTATTTTGTTCAACCGCATTCGCCTCATAGTATCTTCAACCCCTTTCGTAGAAAACTGCTTCTATCCCTAACATCACAACTCTAAGCTCACCTAGTCAAACGCAATAGTTTCGGATTGCTAAAAAACAAACAAAAAAACAAAAAACAAGAAATTATCAAAAGAGATGGACGACGTGTGAACGTTGTTGGACTGCTCTCAAGCCCATGGACCACAATAATTTTAAAGACAAGAAGAAAAACTTGCTTTAAATTATCATACGCATGCCAATTAATTCGGTCCCAACACCATCTATAAATCTGTAAAAAGTAAGCAAATTGAGTAAGAAATTCCATAATGTGGCTGAATAAGAAAAACAAGGTTTTCAAGATTGATTTGCCAATATTAGGATAGGGGGTTCTTGAAGATAAGTTGATATTCTACAAAACATGTAAAGCAAGCAAAACTTTGACTTAAAACATTTGAATGCAAACCATGTGCCACAATATAAAATCCATGTGATAGTGATGATATTAAGAAAAATTTAAAGGGTGGAGTCAAAATCTTGGCTTCCTAAGAGGTTTCAACGTCTGAGAGATCTTCTCGGTAAAGCTCTGACAGATCTTCTCTGTAAAGCTCAAAGTCACTAGGGCTCCATCTGCAGAGCAAGTTCAGCTTGAAAGTAGCCATCTTCATTCGCAATAGACGCTGCAAAGTAAACAAACAAGTATAAGAAATAAAGCATACAAATTAAAAGGAAAGGGTTTTGGTATACAGAAGTCTTATTACCAAAATGTGGGCTGATTTTGGCGAAAGTTGTTTTCCTTCTTCACAAACTACAAAGTCAGCGACCAACTCCACAGTACCTACATATTAAAATAAGAAGAAGAAATAAGTTTTTGGATTAATATAGATAGCAAAAGTGAGTATGAGAAAGAGGAATATTAAGATGGTGAGACGACAGACCTTTGTTTAGTCGTACAGGCATTTCAAGCTTCCGAAGAAGTGGTTCCATCTCATGTGTGAACTGTTCTAGAGGACCTTCCTTCAGTTCAACCTAATCATTTAGGTGGTACCAATATAGTAATTAAGATAAAAGTAACGAAACAAAGTTTTTTAAATAACAAAGAGAAGCAGAGCCTGATCATAGTCAAGCTTATTTATTTATCTAGAAACAACAGTATATAGAGATGGCACAAGTTCTGTTCACAAACCGTTTCTACTGCAATGCTTCCGGTCCTTGAAAAGTCGGAATCCTCATAAGCGTTAAATAAGCTGCAATACACAACCAGAAGAAGTATTGTGAACAGTTACAACAACTAGACATGTATACAATTCAAACCCGTCACTGTTGTTTCACCAAAGCAAAAGAGGAAAAAAGAGGACGTCAAGAGATACATAGATAGATACCTTTCGACTTCTTCCTTTGGCATATCAGTAACAAGAAGTCCAGTATCACCACGAAGCAGCTGAAACAACATTCCACAACATATGTAAATCTAACTGACAAAAAATGACCATTTAACATAAAAGAACCATTGTAAGAAGCAGAATACACAAACCTTGGAGACTTTGTAGATACCAGAACGGAGTTCATCTTCTGCAGAACGACCAAGAGCAACCTGCATCACTTTGTTCGAACCTAGGAAGAACCTAGACAAATAAGAACCGAGTCAGTCATAACATTCAAGTAATTCTAACATCAACCAGAAGAAGGACAAAGAAACTAACTTTCCATTGTGCCTAAACTGCTGCCTAAACTCCTTGAATTTGATATTTCTCATGTTTTCAAAAGAGAAAACATAGACAGAGGAATATTTTTCAACAGCCTCCCTAATTCCATTCACAATACACTCCTTATGCTCTCTTCCTTTCTTCTTCGTCTTAGACAAAGTCACTGCAGCAAAAAATCAGAAAACAAAACCCTTAGATAAACCATTCATCAATCGATTCAACCATAGAAGCTATGAAAAAACATTACTAACTCCAACAAGTTAAAGTTTTTTTCAAAAGGGTTCCTCTAAAAACCTAACAAAACCCTAAAACCCTTGACGGCGGCTACAAAAGTTACAGCTTCCAAAACCAGTGACAGAGATACAATGGTTCAGACAATAGAGAGCAGAAAGAGTGAAGGAAGAAGAGTTCTAACCTGGTCTATCTCGCTTTGATTTAGGCATAGCTGAGGTTTCAAATGTTGTATGGAAGTGAGAGGAACGAAAGTGAAGGAGAACGGCTTCTGTTTATTAAGCTCCTTTCAATTTTCTTCAGGGAAACTGAAACCCTTGTTCCCTTGTTTGCTTTAATTCGCACTTTTTAATCTGGACCCCTAATTCAACCCGATCCGGATCCGGCCCGTTTCAGGCCTTTTAGCTATCAGAAATCTGGGCCGATTTTTTTTTGTCATTGGAGGGTGTACTAGTTTAAATTTAAATGGATTATAGTGTTTTTAGTTTTTTTTGTTTTGTTGTGCAAAAGTTTTTAAGTTAAGAAATTAAAGTTTTAAATTTAATGTTATAAAAATTAATTAAAAAGTGGTACTTTCAAAATCATATTATTAAACCTCTTAATAATGAATTATAAATTATTTATATGAATGCTCGGAAATTAAACAATGTAAACGTATAGGGAACAATAGGAACAACCATTAGTAGTGAGTAGTGATCTCACTACTGGCAATTTGTTCGAGACTAAGGGGATGGGTCCACTCATTTGTAGAAGTCCTCAACCCTTCTCATGCTCGTAGTAGTCGCCGTGGCTTGTGTTTTGTTCTTGGACGAGAAGTTTATTTGGGAAGGTAAAAGACAATTTATTTATTAAGATTTGATAATATTTATAAGCATACACTATATTATTGTTTTCAAATTGAAGTGTACTTGAAGCAATATATTTATTTTTATTTTTACTAGGAGCAATATTGATTGTATGTGGGCTATATATATGTCGTGCTATATGGCGAAAAGATCAAGAGATGAGTGGAATTAGTTCCGTCGGGGGAATTAAAAAAACACACAAAAATCGCTCGAGATTGTTATAGCTAGTGGTATTGATAGTGGCTCGATCTATGGCATAAAAGAAAATGATGGAAAATATATGACATTCAATTGGGGTATCATAACGTTCTCTAGAGGTTTTTTTGTGTGTGAAATTTTAATTGGGTCAGTATGAATATAACTTTTTTTCTTTCTCATTCTTATAATATGTATGTATGAATTGATACTTGGTTTTCACTTTTGGTCGTATCATCTTTATGCAAGTCACATGAAAGAGAGCAGAAGAATGGAAAGAGAATCCAAGCCCAAAACTTCCACATTTGGATCTTTACCAAGTGTATTTGGCTTTACGTACGCATGTTGCTTACTGACAATAATGATATACGAGCCTTTTTCTTTCTTTTGGAGTTCTTGTGTGTGGCAAAGCCATCGCGGAAAAGCCACAAAGCATGCTTAGCACGTGTCAACGTCAACCTAATATGTTACTTTTATTTATATCTTGTTTAACTTCACAATTATGTTTTAATAAATGTTAATAGCACCGAGCATGTTTCTGCATTGTCATTTTGGCTCATATAGTAAAACGCATTACCGTTCGTATAAGAATGTGTGGCATCGATGTAAATGTATAATAGTTTTCTTGTCATGTTATAACAAATGCTTTTGCAAAAAAAAAAGATTCTTTTGCAGTGAAACGCTCTTGAAAGCTTGTGGAGCTCCTTTCATAGAACGACAATAAACAGTTTCGTCTTATTTTTGCATTACGTCTTCACTTTGTATTCTGTTTTCCCTTTGATCATGAATATACATTTCAACACATAAACTCTTTTGTTTTTCTTTTCTTTTGTCTACAAGAAGGTTAATCCTTCCAAACTTTGCTACTTTAGTAACGAGTTTCCAGAAACAAATATTTGAATCTCACATCTTCCTATATCATGAGCTAGGAGGATTGGACAGTTAATACAATTGAAGTGGAGCACAATGAAAAAGGTATAGAGGTAGAATTAAAGACGAAAACACCTTGGCTACATAAATAGAGCTGATCATGAGCTAACAGGATTGGATAGTTAATAGTTAGAGACTTAGAGTGGGTATCAAAGTAGAAATCAGAAACTGTGGGGCGAAATCAGAGAAATGTGGGGAGAAATGAAGAGTGTAGTTGCAATGGTGGCGGTTCAGTTTATCTTCGCCGGGATGTTCATTTTGTTTAAGATAACGGTCGACGATGGTACGAATCTCAAAGTTCTTGTAGCGTATCGTCTGTCCTTTGCTACTATTTTCATGCTTCCCCTTGCCCTCATCTTCCAAAGGTTTCCTACTCTTTTTCTTACATTTTTATTTTTATCAGTGTGCATTTTTTAATGTATAACCTTATCTATATATGCACATATTCTTCAAATAACCCCAACTTCACCAAGTTATTTGTGTGTATTTGTATTCACTTATTACTCAATGTTAGTTTATTTTAATTATAATGTTTTGTTTTGGATTTCTTATAATCAGGAAGAAGCGGCCAGAATTTACATGGAGGCTGCTCTTACTAGCATTTGTTTCGGGGTTGCTCGGGTACTCAGAACTAGTACAATATCACTTTTCAGCTACATGATTTTATTTATTTATCTATTGATGGCAAGAATATACTGAAATATAATCCTAAATTCCATAGATAAAACAGTGTTGCAATGTGTAAGTTTGAATATATGATGAATGTTGGACTTACCAAATTGCAAATAAATCCTAAATCCTTAGCACCCATGGAATTATCGTTGATTTTTTTAGGTTTTTGACTATCATGCAGAGCGGCGATACCAAATATTCTCTACTTGCCGGGTATGGCTCGAACATCAGCGACATTTTCAGCTGCAAGCAGCATAATTAGCCCATTGATCACCTTGGTGTTGGGTTTGGTGTTTAGGTTAGTAGACACGCGTATCATCAATTTTGTCTTCATTACATGAAATTATGTGTTTCAGTTTTTTTTCATGAAGACAAATTCTCAAAATTTTATACACAGTTTGTATATTTTTTGACGTTTTAGTTTTTTTTTATAGAGTTCCTTATTAATTTTAGTCAACATAGTATACTTAACGATAAAATACAAACTCAATAAAATCATGTGCATAAAAAAATAAAAAAAATAACTTTTGAAATCTGAGGAATATTATTCAATGGTACGTTGTCCATTGAAATTTGCAATGGGATTATTATTCAATTTGCAAACTTAGGAATATTATCTCTTAGCTAATTTGCAAACTTGTCCATTGATTAAAGATTGAATAATTTCTAGCTGATAAGAACTTAAAAGGCTAAATGACGTTTAGTTCTAATTAACATCCTCTCAATTTGTCGTGCCCACAGGATGGAGACTCTACGGCTGGGATCGAACGAAGGGAGGGCCAAGCTAGTGGGGACGCTGCTTGGTGCATGTGGAGCCCTCGTGTTTGTATTCTACAAAGGTATTGAGATTCATATCTGGTCAACACACGTTGACTTACTCAAAGGCTCGCATACTGGTCGAGCCACTACGAACCACCACGTCTCAATCTTAGGGGTTCTTATGGTTCTTGGCAGTAACGTTTCCACCTCACTTTGGTTACTATTGCAGGCAAGTGTCACTTTTTTTGTTTAATAAATGAAGCATTTTTGTTTTGATCGTTGATAAAAATGTTGCAAGACAACGCAAAATGTTGGTTTACAGGCAAAAATAGGCAAGGAACTTGGAGGACTTTATTGGAACACAAGTTTGATGAATGGGGTGGGAAGTTTGGTGTGCGTGATTATTGCTCTCTGTTCGGATCATGACTGGGAGCAATGGCAATTAGGATGGGATATTAACCTCTTAGCTACGCTTTATTCGGTAAAACAATCTACCACACCTAAATGTGTGTAATAGACGCTTTTATTTATATTGTCCGTTATGTGTAGGGAATCGTGGTTTCGGGAATGGTCGTGCCTCTTGTTGCATGGTGCATCGCAACAAAAGGACCATTATTTGTTACTGTCTTTAGCCCTATAAGGCTGGTGATCGTAGCCCTAATAGGATCATTTGCTTTAGAGGAACCCCTGCATTTGGGAAGGTATATCAAACTCTATCATGATTTTTATGGGTGATCTGTGTGAATCATATTTGTTTTTTTTTTTTTTTTTTTTGGCGAAACTTGCAGTATAATCGGTGCCATGATAATGGTGGGAGGAGTATACCTAGTGGTATGGTGTAAAATGAAGGAAAAAAAGAGTGCGTCTACGACTTCGGACCATATTGAAACAAATAAGAATAACAAAGAACTGGACCTTGGCAATCTTTCATCAGTAAATAGAGATGTCCCCTGAATCCCCATATGGGTTACATGATCAAATATAGTTTGAGTCTACCATAGAAGCAGAATATAAAATAGGGTCGGTAAGTGAATTAAGATCCAGCTGTATGCCTCAATTGGTGTTAAGTAGCCTTTGAAGTATATCTTTTTCAATTTTTAACGTTACTTCAATATTAAAACACAATTACAACTTGCTACTTAATTTTACCTCTAAAATGCTATTTTGTTATTGTCTAAGTGACTAAGTGGTAAATTTGTTGTAAAAAAATTATGACCGCCACAACATTTCATCTCACATTTTATAGTTTTGAAGTGATTAATTCATCTTCACATATGTGGTTTTCATTTACCGTTTATTACTCTCTTTTTTTGGCTCGAGGTTTGGAACTCAACAAAATGTTTGAATGTTACATATATATTGCTTGTGCTAAGTAACTATCATATTATCAATGGATTCATATGTGCTTTCGGTGCGATGTATTCCGTAGATTTTCACTTTCATCAAATGTAAATGATGTAATTAAGTTTCTCAAAAAAAAAAAAAACTTAGTGCATGACTTAATTGGCATAACCATTAATATTAGTCACAAAAAAAAAAATTATTAGTCCACCGTCGAAGGAAAAAAACAAAAAGCAGTAGACAATTCTTGAAGTAAAATTAAAGGGATAGACAGATAACGTTTACGAGAGGAATCATGACACGTGAACATGGAGTATCGGTCAAACCTGGCAACTGGGACATTTCTTTAAATACCCACAAAATATCACTTTTGAAGAAGTAGGAAAAAACAAAACCAAAGAAGATCTAAAGAGATAAAGAGAATGATGAAGAAGCAAGTGACGATAGTGGCGGCTCTTCTGATTATGATGGCTTTATGTTCCAGCTTGAATATGGTGGCCGAGGCTCAATTAGGCCCCGGAGACTGCTACGACGGTTGCTCCACCGCCTGCGTCCAACGTGACCGTGAGTACTCTCTTCTTTCTTAGTTTTCCCCAAAGGTTTCTGTCTCCATTTGTATAATAACTCCTTGTCGATCTTCTCTTTTCTTCAGCGAGAAAGACGTCCCGATGCGATCGCAAGTGTTCCATTCGTTGTGGTCCAGGTAAACATTATGAAACCGGATACGTACCGACCGGTCTGTGATACATTTGTCTGATTTGTACCAACCCCTGATTAACCGGTCTGATTTGTACCGGAACTAATGTTGATGTTTTTTGTAAATTACAGATGCTGCCAGGGCAAGTGGGAGTGGTGTTTAAACTTTATATTTTACCAAGATCCATGCATTTGGATTTAATTATGTTGTAATCTTATTTAATAATCGTATCTCTGGAAAACATATTCTGTAATTTTTATGTAGTTATTGGAACCAATAAATAATAACAGCTACAATGGTGGAATTAAGTACACTAGTGCTGGTTTGTAATCAACTTTAAAATGTGTTGAGAACCGGATCAGCTGGTCTAACTGAAATCTAATTAATCAGTTTGCAACTATAACTTAAATCTAAAACTAAGAAGTAAGAACCGGCTTACTCACGTCTTGTCTTCTCTTTCGTCGTTAGATCCAAGCTGGGTCATCCAGCTCTATGGTAACCCAATTAGCAATACATACTCATGGCCCATTCTCAAAATTAATATATTACTCAAGTCAATAAAGAAGACCAAACGCATATATAGTCTCACTTTAACTTCAATCTCTGAAACTTTTTTTTGTTCACGTTAGACATATGATCTCTGAAAACCTAAGTTATTTAAACTGTGTGTATTACTTAAACATGGCAACATTCCCGAATTTAAAACTGTGTGTGATCTATTGTTTGTAGGTTTTCACATAGTTTGGATATTGAAAAGGATAGAAAACGTAGGGAGATGAATCATGACGCGTGTACATATAGACAAACGGTCAAACATGGCAACATTCCCCAAAAATTTTCCTTAGGTCTTTTAGTAAATGTTAACCCACAACTATAGATCTTCTTTTAAGAGAGGGAGAAGGAAAAAACAAAAACAAAGAAGACCTAACTATGAAAAAGGAAAGAAAATCGTAGCGAGGGAGAACAATGAAGGAGCAAGTGACGATATTGGCTACTCTTCTGATTGTGGTGGCTTTATGTTTTTTTCCAACCTTGATATGGTGGCGGAGGCTAAATAAGGACCCGGACCATATAGAAAGTTAGGCGCAGAAACATGCTACGACGCTTGCTCCACCGGCTGTGTTAATTCCGACAGTGAGTACTCTCTTCTTATCTTTTTTATCCGATCCTAAAGTTTCGATTTATATATCCGCTTAAATATTATCTCTTTTTCAGAATAAAAGCTGATCCGACGCCAACACAAATGCTACGTTCGATGTGGAGGTATATGTATAAATAATTAATCCTCTAACAGTATAATGAAACCGGACCGATCCATGATATTATATTTGTTTGATTGGTAACAAATTCAGATTTTGTATGGACATGAAACTTAATAAGTGTTTGTCTACTCGAATCAGATCATAAGTTGCGAAATGAGTTGGTTTTGTAAAAAAAGTTGCGAAATGAGTTGGTTTTGTAACTGATGAATGGAATCAAAAGCGGACTTGGAAGTGATGTTGATGCATGTACTTTGTAATTTGCAGGAGCCGAAGGGCCAAAGAGACTCGTGCCTAAACTTTAAAAGTCACCAAGATCCATAGATATAATTATGTTGTAATAACCAATAATGCAACTACTGCTAGATTATCATAATATGCTTTGTGCGGGAATATAATATTGGAATATAGATTCATAATTTATAAGAAAGTTTATACATCATACAGATTTGAATTAGTAGCATGACAAAAATATGCTATACGGACGATATACAGTTTGTAATCACACATAACTATAACAGTTTGTAAATTGATAAATTAGTGTCAAACATTGTTCTATTATGTATATAATGGATTATTAATGATCTTAGATTTTTAATAAATATTCAACATGCATGCTTAAATGTTAAAGTTAAGATAATTTATTTGAAGTATGCATGGTAATATTATAACACAACTTCTTGTATATGAGAAATTGTGAATCTATTCGCTAAAAGTAATGGTCACAAATGAGTTAGAATTCCTCAATGAGTCTGGATGATTTAAAGAAACCGATGGAGAACTTGAGGAGGAGACGAGAAGTATATGTTGTTGGATCAGTTAGACATGAAGGCTTGCTGATCGATCCAATTTTGATCGATCCAAATGATCAGAATCTAACCTCTATTAAAGAATTATAGATTGATAAATGATGGGTCGTCGTTCGTAATTAAACTACAGGAAAAAAGAAATTTGTCACCTGGTAATAAAAAAATGATATCATACAGTATTTGATAAACCATGCATAAACTAGTTTAAGATTCAAATATGAGAAAAGTGTCAAAATCCTAAATTATTCGTCTAATACATGGTTTTCGAAATAGATTAAACAAAATTTTCAAAAAGTTAATAATAACTTACTAAAGGATTGAATGGGGTTAGGTATGTTAATACATATATTTTATTGTATATTTTCTTCACAGATTACTCATTTACAACATTTATTTTAATTAAAATTTAACGATAGATAACAAACAAAATTTGACTTATATCCTTTTGTTAGAAAACAAAAAAAAAAACTTGATGTGATTATACAGCATATAATCAAAAATGAAATGATTTGTAGTATTATTATTCAGTGCTAACTGATAAGACTCCAAGTTCAACGGTGTTAAATCTTTCTATCAGTAACAAAAATTTGGTTAAAAAAGGTTTTAACTTTAACATATAAAAAAAGTCAAAATTATGGTTGAGTCTTCGCTTGATGCGAGGCGTAGGTCATGCGGCCTCGTGGACAATAATGCTTCACAATGTCCACTTATTACAATTTTCATTCTTTCTCTCTCTCTCTTTCTTCCAAAACACAAAAATTATTATATCAAAAAGCCAACAAGTAAGAGAAGAAAATAAGCATTTTTGTGAGAGTCCCTAGATTTATTTATATTTTCTTGCTGTCTCGTGAACTACTACTAAAGTAAAATCAAGAAAAAGCTCCTGAGTACTACTGGAAACAAAAAAGCAGAGAACAAGAGAAAAAAAAAAGAAGAAGACGACTTTATCTTTTTCTGGGTTTTGTTGTTCTTCTTTGACTTTATGGGTTCTTTTGTTTTAGATTTAGGCTCCTACAGATCTGCTTAAATCTCTGTGATCTTGTCTCTTAATTCTTCTGTTTACCCGTAATTTCCGGAGGATTCTCTTCTTGCTTTTCCCTGAGCTTCTGGATTTGGTCAGAGAAGCCTTAAGTTCAAAAGGATTTGGCTTTTGAAGATTGGTGTTAATTAAGCTTCTGGGTTTTCATCAGTTTGTCTAAAAGGTTCATCCTTTTCTCCTTCTCTCTTTGATGTTTATTGCAGTGAGATTCTATGTTCTAACCTCAAATCTCAGGTTTTTGGTATCGAATCTTTGTAATAAAACAGTTTTGTCTGAAATTAACTAAGATTTTGACTTTGTAGGTAGTAAATCAGATGAGTAAAATTTCATTTTGGGAAATACCTGATTGTTGTTGAATCTTTTAATGCTTTTGATTCTGTGTTGTTACATACGTCTCTGTTATCTCCAGTTTAAGTAAAGATTATTTGAGATTCTCTGTTAATATATCAAATTGAGTCCTGATTTAGCCTCCTATGATCTCAATTTTGGGGCATTTTTGGTGAGTTATCATCAAGATTCTCTTTGGTTGATTATTGTCTTTAAGAAAGAAAAAAAGCTATATTGGGGACATGACCTAGTTTCTTTATTGGGCATGCGATGCCTTGCATATCTCTTCTTTCCTAAGCTTTAGCGAAACACTCTTTCTCTTTTAGGCTCCACTTTACTTTTATGGCTCTTTTTCTTTTTATTTCTTACTTATTAAGAAGGTGACTCAGAATTGCCTTAGCTGAATGACTTTTTTTCTTGTGGGTGCTTATGTTAATGGACAGTGAGTGGAGTCTCTCATCTTAGTCTGAAGCTCTTTTTTTTGGATTTGAGCATTTCTGGTTTGAGAAGAATCTTGTGGAAACCAAAGAGAAATGTCGTTTCGAGGCATTGTTCAAGATTTGAGAGATGGGTTTGGGAGCTTGTCAAGGAGGAGTTTCGATTTTAGGCTCTCGAGTCTTCATAAAGGGAAAGCTCAGGGTTCTTCGTTCCGTGAGTATTCGTCATCCCGTGATCTCTTGTCGCCTGTGATAGTTCAGACAAGTAGATGGGCTAATCTTCCTCCAGAGTTACTCTTTGATGTGATCAAAAGATTAGAGGAAAGTGAGAGTAATTGGCCTGCAAGAAAACATGTTGTGGCTTGTGCTTCGGTTTGTCGGTCTTGGAGAGCTATGTGCCAAGAGATTGTTTTGGGGCCTGAAATCTGTGGGAAACTCACTTTCCCTGTTTCCCTCAAACAGGTTCGGTTTGCCCTCTACTGTTTCGCTAATTTGATGTTGTTTAAGGTCGTCAGACTACTGATGAAGATGTTTTTGTTTTGTGTTGTAAATTTTTCCAGCCAGGGCCTCGTGATGCAATGATTCAGTGTTTCATCAAAAGGGATAAATCAAAGCTAACATTTCACCTTTTTCTTTGTTTAAGTCCCGGTAAGCTGTTTTTAGGACTTAGCCTGCTTCTTTATGATGTTACTTAGTTTATGTCTAAATCAAGTTGAATAATGTTTTTTCAGCTCTATTAGTGGAGAATGGGAAATTTCTTCTTTCAGCTAAAAGAACTCGTAGAACTACTCGAACCGAGTACATTATCTCCATGGATGCTGATAACATCTCAAGATCCAGCAACTCTTACCTCGGAAAGCTCAGGTTCGTTTTCAGTCCTAGACATAGTAGTTTGCTACTGTTGAATATTATGGTCGTTTATCTATTGTTCAAATAATCTTTTGTGATTCCCATTTAATCAAGCTTAATGAGGTTTCTTTATCTCTCTCTCAGATCAAACTTCCTTGGGACAAAGTTCTTGGTGTACGACACGCAACCACCACCAAACACATCTTCGAGCGCACTTATCACTGATCGAACAAGCCGAAGCAGGTTTCACTCCAGACGAGTTTCTCCTAAAGTACCATCCGGAAGCTACAACATTGCTCAAATCACCTATGAGCTCAACGTGTTGGGCACACGCGGGCCACGACGAATGCACTGCATCATGAACTCCATCCCAATTTCATCGCTCGAACCAGGCGGTTCAGTCCCTAACCAACCCGAGAAACTCGTCCCTGCACCATACTCTCTCGACGACTCATTCCGCAGTAACATCTCCTTCTCCAAATCATCATTTGACCACCGCTCCCTCGATTTCAGCAGTTCTAGATTCTCCGAAATGGGAATATCCTGCGACGACAACGAAGAAGAAGCGAGTTTCAGACCGTTGATTCTAAAGAACAAGCAGCCAAGGTGGCACGAGCAGTTGCAATGCTGGTGTTTGAATTTCCGCGGACGTGTGACAGTTGCATCGGTTAAGAATTTCCAGCTTGTAGCAGCAAGACAGCCGCAGCCTCAAGGGACAGGTGCAGCAGCAGCACCAACAAGTGCACCTGCTCACCCTGAGCAAGACAAGGTGATTCTCCAGTTTGGTAAAGTAGGGAAAGATATGTTCACAATGGACTATAGGTATCCATTATCGGCGTTTCAGGCGTTTGCGATATGCTTAAGCAGCTTTGACACCAAGCTTGCTTGTGAATAGAAGAAACCACTCGTCTCCTTGATCATTCATGCTAATCCCTTGTCTCTCTCTCTCTTTTATCTATGCTTTTGGTTTTTTTTAGGCAAATCAAAATTTGTCTCAATACTCAGTTGCTGTACTGTGAGAGTCAGACGTCTACTATTAACATCCTCTTCTCTATTCTAAATCAATTGAACATTTAATAGGTAGTCTTTAACTAATCTTACATGTTACTAACTTCTAAGAAATCACATTGAACAACAATGTATGATGGAAACAAGAAAGAACACACAATCATGTGTCTGAAACCCGACATGGGGTTCTTCTTGAAGTCTCAATCTTGTACTAACATTGGCAAACCAATACGGCAATACAATGGAAAAAATTCATAGAAATGAACAAAGAGAGGAAGGATTTAAGCTCGAGTCTGAAAAGTAAAATCCCCAAACAAAACACATTCAAACTAAATAGTGTGTTAAAGAGTAGGACATAAAATGTAAGAGAAGGGTAAAAAATGATCCTAAAATAAAAGGTCCATTTGTTGGGAAATTAGAAACGTGAAGGGGAAGATGGTATCAGTGTCATTATCTCATCATAATCTCTGGCCACCGGAATCTGGATCTACGGCGTTTCGTGGTTTCGCAACCGCCGCTTCCGTACACGCCTGCCACCATGTTAGCCGTCACCTCCGCCTTGATTTCCATCTTCGCTCTTCCCTTAAGGTTCACCTACTCATCTTCGCTCGTTTGTAGTATAATTCCTGGAATCACAAAGCTTAAATTGCTTCGTCAGGCGCTTCTGATTTCTGGGTTAATCTCATTTTATTTGACTATGCTCTGCTTCTACAGAAACTGCAGCATTTTTCTGATGATGCAAGAATGAAGTTTGCAAGATACCAAAGAGTATTTGTATTCAATGGGGCTAATTTTCTCAAGTCTAGAGTTGATATCCGGTTGTCCCAATCTTCGCCATTTGTATGTTTCTTTAATGGTGGAGAGAGTAGATTAAACCCTAGAGGTGGTGAGGAAGGATCATCGAACCCGGAGACTTCCAAGAGAAACACAGTTAACGGACGGAGATGGACCAATGTCCTTCTTGCCATTAACGTTATGTATGTGTTCTGTTCTCTATTACATGTAAAAAGATTATGTCTTTTGGTTTGGTATGTGTTGCATTAGAAGAATGCTTTTATAATCAAGCTTGAGACTTGAGAGTTGTGAGCTAAGAAGGCTTATGGATTTCATTTTGTGTTTATGATGCTAGAATGTATATTGCACAAATTGCATCCGATGGGAAGGTCCTGACATGGGGAGCCAAGGTACTGTAGACTTAGTTAAATGAGAGGCAGTTTTTTCTTGCTGCAAATTTGATGTATGTGGATGATTGCAGATAAACAGTTTAATCGAAAGAGGTCAGCTATGGAGACTGGCTACAGCTTCTGTTCTTCATGCGAATCCTATGCATCTCATGGTCTGTTTCTAACCAATCCTTCACCCTTTGTAATATCTAATCATTGCTCTGTATGGCTAAACTGTTTCTCCTTTGTTTTAGATAAATTGCTATTCTTTGAATTCTATTGGACCAACTGCTGAGAGTTTAGGTGGCCCAAAGAGATTTCTTGCTGTTTACTTGACATCCGCAGTTGCAAGTAATTGACGACTCATAGACTTTCTTTGATCTTGATGCTTATATATCTCTGTTTCGAGTTTCCTGACTCACAGAACCCATCTTAAGAGTTCTAGGTTCAGCAATGAGCTACTGGTTCAACAAAGCGCCATCAGTTGGTGCTTCAGGTGCAATATTCGGATTGGTAAGTCTCGTGTAGCCATAAGCCTTTGTTTTAGACACGTCTCAAAGACTCATACAAATGAAGTTCTTTAAACGAATGTCCCTTTTGTTTGAGTAGGTTGGCTCGGTAGCTGTATTTGTTATAAGACACAAACAGATGGTCAGAGGTGGCAATGAGGATCTAATGCAGATAGCTCAAATTATTGCCCTAAACATGGTAAGTAATACAACAGAGAAAATTGTATAATCTCTCTTAAGTTCTAACAAGCTTTTATCACTATGCAGGCAATGGGTCTAATGTCCAGACGTATAGATAACTGGGGACATGTAAGTAACCCAATTATGCCTTCAAATGTATTAACCAGTCTCCGATTTTTTCTCGGATCAGTGGTCTGATAACATCTCCGGTGAATTCAGATTGGTGGCTTACTTGGTGGAACCGCAATGACATGGCTTCTTGGACCACAGTGGAAGTATGAATATACAACAAGAGACGGTCGGAGAGTCTTCATGGACAGTGCTCCTATTCCTCTCCTTTTGCGGTGGAGAAATGAACAGCGACGGCTTTGATTCAAGACCAACGAAGCTGAACATTTTCTCTCTCAATGCCGTGTGAATATAGGAAATGAATGTATCTTGAAAGATTCGATCCTTGATCAAAGTAGTAGCTTATTGTATTACAGAAATGCAATTGTACTACTAAATAATTGTTGTTTTTGTCGTAAATTTCTTTTATAAGAGCCAACTTAGGATTAATTGGTCAACTGGCACACATCGGAATACATTGTTCAAAGTTCAAACCATATAGAAGAAGAAAAAACCAAGCAAAAGAAGAAAGTTTTGTTTGCTGTACAAGCTGATGATGATGGTGTTCAACTGTTCATTGATGATGATGATGATGATGCTCATGATGTTGATGAAGAGGTCATGGTATGCTGTTAATGATAATCCTGATAATGATGATGAAAATAATGATAATGATATGATGGTTACCCACTCTTCCCCGATCATATTAAACTTTACTGGTCCAAGCATGGCCTTTGGCCCTTTGCGGTCCGTTCTTATCTTTGTCATCTTCTGCCCTCAAAAGGGTAAATAAATTAGAAAATATTTCTTTTTCTGGACATCAATAGATCGGTAATCTCATGATTTGGAATATTTATCTGAAGGCTGTTGCAGCTTGCAACATACATTATATAGAAAAGGGCTTATTAGCAGGTACTTTTTCAAAAGTAATTTATAAAATAGGTAGTTTTTTTTAAAATTAGAGAAATAGACACTTTTTTTTTGCTTTTGTGAGATAAAGAGACATGTGTAATAAATTAAAAAACAAAATAAGTGTCAAATACCACTTTACCCTTTGTGTTGTTAAAGTTTTTGGAGAGAGACCCTCACCATTTGTTTTTTTCTTTTCTCTTCCTTTTTAGTTTGTTGATTACTTTTTTATTAAAAAAATCTTTTTTAAAAAATAATATCTTTCGTTTCTTTAATTTACATATTTTCTATCACTAATTTGGTACACCAGCATTTCAAACAACATTTTGTACACTAACATATTTTGAAAACCTATATTTGTAGAAAATCTCGTAAACCATCAAATATACTAATTTTTCTAATACTTGTAAATTAAAATAATGATAATATTCAAAATATTTATACGGTGGTGTACAAAATATGTAAAAGTATACGGTGGTGTACAAAATATGTGAAAGTGTACGATGTTGTACACCATTAATATCATGTACACCACTAAAATGGTTCACTCTTTCTAAACGTGGTGTACAAATTATGTGAAGGTGTACAACATATCATGTACACCATATTTAAGATATCATCTTCGCACATATCGTTTGTACACCAACACGTATACTGTTATATCCAGTATATCACTTCTTACATCAGTATCATACATTACTTTTTATACTATTGTCGTACACCACTGTTTGTACACTAGTACTTTTTGCATGGTCACGTACACCGTCGGGTTGAGATTAAATATAAAAAATGTTATGTATTTTCAAAATATAGCAAAAGTAAACCTTTTAGATTCACAGAAAAAATTAAATATAAATATGTTGTTGTGAAAATATTTTTATGAAAGTTTTTAAAGCAAACCAAACTTCAAATATTTAAATCAAAAAGAATATACATGTAGATATATAAAAACAAAAAATGATATACATGTCATTTACCAATATCTCTATTAGAGAGAATCTCTATTAGAGAGAATCTCTATTAGAGAAGAGAGAGAAAAGTGTCTACTTTACTAATTTATAAAAAAACTACCCATATTACAAATTATTTATAGAAAAAGTGTCTACTTTATAAATTATCTCTATAGAAAATGGTACAAAAATAAACCCAGTTAGCCATTTCCATTAGAAGTTCTAAAACTAAGAAAACTTATAATATTATCTAAACAATGAAATATAATTTATTTATTTTAATTTAAATTTAGGATTAGTTTTTAAAAAATCAGGATACAATTTTACAGAATATTTTATGAATTTAAAATCGGATTATCATTATTTCCCTATCTAGCTAGGTAAATAGTTTTTATCCCTAATTACTGAATAATTTATAAATAACTTTAACACCAATACTATCAATATATTATATAATCTGTAGATAAATTTGGATGATTAATTCGAATATACGCAATGTTACAAAAAAAACTGCACTTATCTTGTTTTGATCCAACCTGAAAAAATGTATGGTGCGGAACTTTCTTGATACAAAAAATAAATATTGTATTAATAAATTGATGTCATTTTTTACATGTATTATATTTTATATTTTTATTTTTAGTAATAATATTATAAATTAATTTACAGAATATAACTAATAATATATTTTGATTTATAGGTACACATTGCTATTAAATAGGGAGAAATGAAAGAAAATAAAATCTCCGGCACTTAAATCTAATGTTCTTGGTCTAACCAATAAAGAACTATGTTTATCAATCTTATTAATTATTAAAGATAAAATCGTTTAAAAAGAAGATAAACTTAATATTTAATTCCAAACCAAACAGGATGAGAAAATCATATTACTAGTCGAACTCAAAACCGAAATAAGAAACAGAAAACCCTAAATCCTCTCAAATATTGCCGATCTAAGTACTTCTTACATCTTGGGAATCTCTGTGTGAGTATCGTTGTTTTGACTCTCCAAACCTCTGTCGCCGTCATGGAACCACAACCGTCGTTAAATCCTAAGCTCCATCTGCTCTGTAGCTACGGTGGCCGTATAATGCCCCTCCCACCAGAAAAATCCCTTCACTACATCGGTGGCGAGACGCGGTTAGTCATCGTTCCACGTGGCATCTCCTTTCTCGACTTCTTCAAGCTTCTCTCCGACAAGCTCCTATCTGGCCGTTCCTTCTCTCTCAAGTACAAGCTCCCTAGCTGCGACTTCGACTCTCTCATCACCGTCTCCGATAACGAGGACCTACAGAACATGATCGCCGAGTATGATTCCACACGTTTACGGCGTATCCGTCTCTTCCTCTTCCCGTTAAATCACGTCGAGTTAACGCGACAGTCCGTGACTGTTAATCGGTTGCTAGGTCTCGAGTCGCCGATATTTACCTCTTTGTCTTCCGTTCTTTCCAGCCCGATTTTCGCGCCAAATAATGGTCCGGTACAGTTTGTCCATCACAACAAGGTCAATGCAACCACAGCAGAGGAGAATCGGAGACAGGACGAGGCGGCATCTACAACATCCTCCTCTATGTTGCCGCAAGAAAACACCTCCGCCGCTAATGATGTGGGAGGATTTTTAGATAGGGAAACAGAGATAGTTGAGATTCAAGACCAGCCACGGCCAATCCTTCAAGAGCCTTTGCCGCAGCAGCAGCAGCAACCATTAATAATCTGCTATTTACCAGTCTGGCAGATGCGACCACATATGGTTACTTATCCAGTGGCTGCTTATGCATTGACTCCAGCAACAGAACATTCTCCTAGGTTAGATCCTGTACCGGAAAATCAAGAAAACGCGACCTGATGGGAGTTTCTTTCACGTCAAGGTATCTTTCAATCCTTTTGAGTTTGGGAGTCAATTTTTGTTGTAGAATATAGCGTATGGAACACGTTAGGTTGATATCTCTTGGACCGTGACTGATCTTCCTTTCCATCAAGGAAGTTTTGCACCTTAAGGCCGGAATCTTTTTCTTTATATATAATGAAGGCTTAATAGTGGTTATGAATTAATTGTAGTTTAATTGTCTTATTAGCTCTATGATGATCATGAGATTATTATCTTCTAAAAAGAGTCAACATAATCATTGGATTGAATAGGGTCATTTGACTCATTTCTCAGTTGGTCCTATCGGCATCGGAGCCTTCTCTTCCTCTCATCCTAAAGCCCGTAATCTTCTGTCCAGGATCCGCTGTTATAATGTATATGCGGAAGGTGTAAATAATCTTTGGGATCAAGGTTCAACCTTTTTACAATACCTTTGACAACAACAAAATCTATCTGCATTGGATTTATGTGTAATTTGGATTTTGATAAATTTGCAAAGACTTAGATAGGTTATTTAGATATTATGTAGTTATTTCCATTATACTTTTTTAACACTATGTATTATTAGTTTATCCATAAAAGCTATTTTAATGTCAAAGGAAATAGAACAAGGTGTACTTGAAGATATTGGATTTGATGATTATCTTTACTCAAATTTTAATACAATTCTGAATTTAATTGAATATGTTATTATTAAAAAGTCTCCTCGATGATTTCTCACATAATATTCAAATATTAGATGTTGCTGAGTTAGTTTTAAAATTGTTTTATCAATGTTAAATAGTAGAAAGTAAGAAACCAGATAATTACGCCCACCAAAAAAAAAGAAACCAGATATTTACGGTATTTAAAATATAAAAAAAGAAATTCAGATATTTCTTATACAAAGTAAATACAAATATATCAAATATGGGTTTTATCATATGAAATTTGTTTAAAATGTGATAATATCTAATAACTTATGAAATTTGAAGAATAAGTAACATGAAAAGATAAATATCATATTAACAAATAATAAAAAAGATAATTATCAAGATAATCTATATTCTCAAAATTACAACTGATTTTGCTTTGTTTATAAATATAATTTTTTTAGAAAAAAAAACAAATTATTGGCCTCCCAATCTTTACCGAACACTTCATAAAACAAAATCTTTGTGGTATTTTTTTCATTTGTTTTGTTATTTGTAGTATTTTTCCAAAATATATAAAACAGAAATTTCCGTATTTTAAATACTTTCAATTAATCATAAACACATACAAATATTTAGATATAAGATCAATTCATCTAACACTTATCCTAATTTTTTAAATTGAATTACTTGTTTTAAGGATCATACACTGATACTAGGTCCGGTTGTTAACAGATTAATTTTTCATGAAGACCAAAACATATCATAAGGTTTTTATTAAAAGAAAATGGCGGACAGTAGGCGCCTAGTGTTCGAGTATTGACTGATCAAATCATTAACTTTTAATTTGCAAGATCCAGTAGTACTAAGTTCCGAACGGAATTTAATTAAAGATGGTCTCATGGCTAAAACATAACTCGTAACATCTAAACCAAAAACATACAATTTTATTATAACAAACAAACGAAGAACTGAGGCTAAAACATAACTCGTAATATTTAAACCAAAAACATACAATTTGATTATAACAAACCAACAAAGAACAACTGAGAAAATAAGAAAACTTAGCTAATCGAAACTTTTATCAAGTATCTATATAATACAAAACGGCACCAGCTTCAGTAAACAGTCTCCAGTCGTCACATATTCCCTGCGAACCCTTGTAATGCTGGAAATGAAGAGAAATTTAAAAACCAGAAAGATAAATAATCTTTAACGAACAGATCAGAGTATGGCCATAAAAAAAAATTACCTCCGAAAAGAACTGCAAGGCGCAAGTTGTTCGTGTACTCGATAACGCAATCAAGGATGGCGTTGATATCAGACTGTAAGATTATACGGAAAAAAAAAACATTAACAAAACTAACATTTCCCAAGAAAAAAAAATCAGTTAACAAAGGAAGCAGTTGTGAACCTGTGGGCAGTTGGGTGTAATTTCCTTAAGTGTTTCTAGTTGCCTTCTTATACGTTCCCGCCGTTTCTTCTAAGGTATCCAAAGAAGAGAAAAGAGTAAATCAAGAGTTTCTTGGGGAAGACGTATCATAACAATACAACTATTATTGGTTACCTTCTTCAACAAGGTATCATGATCAGATTTGTCTGAAGATTTAATCACGCACTGTGTCTTAACTCGCTTCTTCTTTCCTTCTCTCCTCGACTCAGCTGACCTCTTTTGCCCTACTTTCTCTACACCTTTTTCGTTGTTGATCCTACGCAAGTCACTATTCGCCTCTGGATTAGTGAGCGAGTATAGTATCTCAAACCATTGCCGAAGAAATACTTCGTCCTTGTTCATTCTTTTGATAGTTTTAAGTGATTCTTTACTGATAAGTTTGGCTGATTTGAGTTTAACGCAGACATGCTTCAAGGGTACTTATACAGGGAGAAAAGGATATATATGTAAACTACTCATGACGAGAAACAACAACGTTTGCCGCTCAAAAAGCTACTCTTCGTCACTAAGTTACTAATTCTTTAAATAAAATTACATTTATGTAAGGTGGACATCTAAGGTTCATAGATATAGCCAAGAAATGTAACGTGTCCATTTTTGACCTAAGTCTACGGTTTAAAAAATTAGAGATTTTGGAATGCAGGATATATACACACATAATACGACAATATTAGGACCTTACGAAGTCACGAGGCTCTTGTAATCGTTTACTCAGAACTCCACATGCATTAGGAGTACTCTACGTCGTACCTTTAATACAAATATTTAAATATTTTCGAGAATGATCTAATTAATCTAGTGATGTAAGTTACAATATTTCTGAATGGTACCTTCCGGTTTAGAGAGAACCTTGAGTTGCTAAGGGAGATATCCGGTTATAAAACGGTTCATGCGGCAACCTTGTTTATCATGCGGCAACCTTGTTTGTCATGCGGCATGATCTTTGTCAGCATTCAGCATGTATGTTGGGATTTAGACTTTCTAAAATCTTATCTAGCACTAAAGTTTTGACATCAGCCTTATTTGTCTATATGTATGGGTGACATGGTAATAATTTCTTTAACTAAATCTCTGGGATGATTTTTTAAATTAATTTGTAGTTTCTTTAAGAAGTTACACAACATGAGGTTATAACAATTTTACGTGACATATTTATAACTCACAAATGAACTATTTTTTGTTTTTTATATCTCAGGTGATCGTAAATGCTTTATAATCTCGGGATATGGAAAACAATGTTAAATTGAGCTATTTTGTTTTTGAAATATGAAAATTCATAGTTTAAAATTTACACAATCGATATAATATTCTACAGATTGAGAAATTTATTACCCGTATATAATGATAAGTAAGATTGATTTCAAGAACTTTTGGATCATGAGTCCCTCTATTTTGTTAGTCTTAGTTTAGGACTCTTCAGATTCAAAGTTTTATATATTAAAAAAGTAAATAGTTTCTAAACATGAGTGTTATATCATCGATCCAAACAATTGGTTTTGACAACGTTGCACTATTTAGGTAAAATATGCATCCATGGAAACCAAGATTAATAAACATGATGTTTCGAAAATATTAAAGAAAACTGCAATAGAGAAAGAAAAAAGAAAAAAAACACAAAGACCAAGTGAGATCATGTTATTGCGTAATACATGTGGATTGCGTAGTTTGGTAATGATGTTAGATAGTCTATGCGCTCCAGTGCTCCACAGCAACGGCTAACTTCTCGAACACACGCTCCTATTTTCAACGTGCCAAAGTTAGAGCCTAGCTTTGATTATCTTTTCTGGTCTATACTCATATTTTGCTGCTCCATGTATCCACCATCTCTTTTACTGGGGCACACTATATATATGTAAAGTGCTTTTACTGATAAAAAATAGTAAACAAAATGATATTTTAATCTTTTTACGTTCTCGTAGTATTCTTTTGTCCAGTCTAATTTACAAAGACTGAGAACATTCATTCTTCACTTAATATTATATAGTGTTGGTGCCTTGGTGGTATGGATGATTGATATGCTGAGAAAGCAAAGCATAAAACATAGGTCCAGGCATGTCTGTTCAATGTATGATATCTCTTTTAGCAACACTTTTCTTCTATCCTATCGGAACTGCAATTACTTTTTTGGTGTCATTCTCATTCATGTGCTTTATTTTATAGGAAATTTTAATTATTTGAAAGAAGTTTCTATTATTGGCTGTTAGTAAAACCTCTAAAATTAATCTCACTACTATGAATCAGCATCTATAACTTCATAGTATATCACCACCACAACTATGTTTTTTTTGTTAAATCCCAAACTGTTATTAAATGTGAAAGATCTTTAATCAAATACATATAGACAATCTCCATTTGTATAACCTTATGTTTATTTCCTTTTAGTTAATTAGCTTGAACTAAGTTTCACAAATTACATTTACATCTACACATTCACATGCACATACATTGAATATCAACTAATTTTAAAACTGATTAGTTAGTATACGTTCGGAGTAGCTAGACAACTATAGACATCATGATTCACATTTTTCAATAAATTGATTACTTGATGATACAAATGTGTGTGTTAACGGCTGGAAAACATACAAAGAGGGACATCATAGTTCATAAAGGTGTTCCCTTTATATATAGTTATACATAGAATGTGGGATAATCATGGAGCCGTACTAATCACTCTATTATTTTCTTTACAAAATAAAGTAGAAGTAGGGGTATTACTTTTTCTACTCCAGCTTACTCTTGTCTACTGCAACTATTATTCATTCGACTGGAACCATTAGCTCATACATATCTTGTATACAATTACTTAAAAATTTGTATTGTAAATGATAATCATAAATATACATTTTTGTTTGGTAATTATAATCATATTAAATATAGTTAATTGTTAAAGGTCGGTTAGTTTGTCTCATTCCTTTTGAAGTATGAAAATCACAAATTTTCATTAAGAGAAAACGAAAAATAACAAATAAAACAGCTTCTTTTAATATTAAAGTTTTTTTCTTGAAAAATTGTAATAATAATATGTGAGCTAAAAGTATATAAAAATTGGCATAAGTGCTCTTTCGTTATGATAAAGAAAGTGCATGAATTTCTCCGCAAGAGCTAATCTTTTGCACATTTGTCATCATCATTCTCAAGTTTTGTATTTTCCCATCATTCTATATCACTTAAACTATTCAACATTGATTTTAATTCACCAATAAATGAAAACAGAAATTTGTATAAATAAAAATACTAATAAATTGTTGATCTCAAAAAAAAAAAGTTGGGATATTTATAGATAGATACCAAAGTCCAAAGGTCCAACTTAGGAAGCCCGAATCTTCTATCAACGTCTCTCACAGTCCCTTTTCATGCTTTCACACTCTCACTGCTCTTCTCTCTCCAATTCTCTCATCAATCTCCGCAAACTCTTCTCATTCTTGATATCTCCATTACCAAAAGTAAACTCTTGTCCAAATTCTGCTACTTTTTTGTACTGATTCCTCCGAAATGTCGGTGGGATCTCTTTTATTCATGTTTCTTCTTATCTGGAACTTCAATGGCGAATTGAATGCTCTAAACGACGAAGGGTTTGCTCTTTTAACTCTGAAGCAGTCTATTTCAAAAGATCCAGATGGTTCTTTAAGCAATTGGAACTCAGAGAATCAAAACCCTTGTTCTTGGAATGGAGTCACTTGTGATGATAACAAGGTTGTTGTCTCTCTTAGCATCCCAAAGAAGAAACTTTTAGGTTATCTTCCTTCTTCTCTTGGTTTACTCTCTAATCTCCGTCATTTGAATTTGAGAAGCAATGAGCTTAGTGGGAACTTACCTGTTGAGCTTTTTAAGGCTCAAGGTCTTCAAAGTTTGGTTCTTTATGGGAATTTCTTGTCTGGGTCCATTCCAAATGAGATTGGTGACTTAAAGTTTCTGCAAATTTTGGATCTTTCTCGTAATTCTCTTAATGGGTCTATTCCAGAATCGGTTTTGAAGTGTAATAGGCTTAGGAGCTTTGATTTGAGTCAGAATAATCTCACTGGTTCTGTTCCTAGTGGATTTGGTCAGTCTTTGGCTTCTTTGCAGAAGCTTGATCTTTCTTCTAACAATCTTATTGGTCTTGTTCCTGATGATTTGGGGAATTTGACTAGATTGCAAGGAACTCTTGATTTGTCTCATAATTCGTTTAGTGGCTCGATTCCAGCTAGTTTGGGGAATTTGCCTGAGAAAGTTTATGTCAATCTAGCTTACAACAACTTGAGTGGACCAATCCCACAAACCGGTGCTTTGGTGAACAGAGGACCAACTGCATTCTTGGGGAATCCAAGACTCTGTGGCCCTCCATTGAAGGATCCTTGTTTGCCAGATACGGATAGTTCTTCAACTTCTCACCCTTTTGTACCGGATAACAACGAGCAAGGTGGAGGAGGGTCAAAGAAAGGAGAAGGTTTAAGTAAAACTGCTATTGTTGCAATTGTGGTTTGTGATTTCATTGGAATCTGCATTGTGGGATTTCTCTTCTCTTGTTGTTACTTGAAGATTTGTGCACGTCGTAATAGTGTGGATGAGGAAGGCTATGTGTTGGAGAAAGAAGGGAAAGAAAAGAAAGGTTCCTTCTGTTTCAGAAGAGATGGATCAGAGTCCCCTTCTTCGGAAAATCTTGAGCCACAACAAGATCTTGTTCTGTTGGATAAACATATTGCTTTGGATTTAGATGAGCTGCTTAAGGCTTCAGCTTTCGTTCTTGGAAAAGGCGGGAACGGGATTGTGTATAAAGTTGTCCTCGAAGATGGTCTAACGGTCGCTGTTAGGAGACTGGGAGAAGGAGGTTCCCAAAGATGCAAGGAGTTTCAGACAGAAGTTGAAGCAATTGGGAAGCTAAGGCATCCGAATATCGTTAGTCTTAAAGCTTATTATTGGTCAGTTGAAGAGAAACTTCTCATCTACGACTACATTCCTAATGGAAGCCTTACCAATGCACTCCACGGTAAACTATAAAACCTTTATGATAATACTTCTCATATCGTTTCTCTGTCTTGAAAACTCAATTTTGGTTTTTGTGTATGCTTAGGAAATCCTGGAATGGTGTCATTCAAGCCTCTGTCTTGGGGAGTTCGGTTAAAGATAATGAGGGGAATCTCAAGAGGGCTGGTGTATCTTCACGAGTTTAGTCCTAAAAAGTATGTTCATGGATCTCTGAAACTCAGCAATATACTGTTGGGACAGGATATGGAGCCTCATATCTCGGATTTCGGACTTATGCACCTCTCTAGCATTGCTGGAACATTGGAATCAACTACAGTTGACCGACCATCCAACAAGACCGCCTCATCGATTGGATCATCTGCAAACTTGAGCTCATTTTATCTGGCTCCTGAAGCCACTAAAGCAACAGTGAAGCCATCACAGAAATGGGATGTATACTCATTCGGAGTGATCTTGCTAGAGATGATAACGGGAAGATTACCGATTGTTTTCGTGGGTAAATCGGAAATGGAGATAGTCAAGTGGATACAAATGTGTATCGATGAGAAGAAAGAGATGTCAGACATTTTGGATCCTTATTTGGTGCCTAATGACACAGAGATTGAAGAAGAGGTCATCGCCGTGTTGAAAATTGCAATGGCTTGTGTTAGTACTAGCCCCGAGAAACGTCCACCGATGAAGCATATCGCTGATGCTTTGACCCAAATTTGCCTTCAGTGACTCGTAACAAAAACGGTTGCAAGTCAATTGTGTGTATGTAATGTGTTTAAAGGAAAAGTCTTACTGTTGTTGTTAGTTCCCCTTGTAATATCGAAATCTTATGTTACTTCAAATAGAGTTTCTTTGTAACATATAGCTTTACTCATTTTCATGGTACATACTATATGGATAAGCTTCATAATCATAAGGTTACACATTTATGATAAAAGTATACTGACGTCACACACAAAAGATAGATAAACCTATATATACTGATCATGGTAAGTCCTTATTTATGGAGTTTAATTATAGAAAAAGAGAATAATTTCTCTGAAAATTCATAATTTTCTTATGATCAAAAGGGTAATGTTGAACTGAAATTAGGAGGCTGTGTTCCAACGCTTTCTCTTAAAATCCTTTCCATCTCTGCTGCACTATGAATATTCCCTCCCTGTAATCATTTTTTTGTTAATACAAATCCATGAAAATGTTTTATCTTATTATAATTTTAATCATGTAATATTATGTGATAGTTACCTGAAATATATCCGTTGGCTCAATATCCAAAGAATTAAGGTCGTAACATGCACTTGCCGCTGAGAGTTTCATGGACAAAAACTGTAGTCAAGAGGCCAAAGCAGGAAAACATTTAAGTATTAGTGGGATATTATAAAAGTTAATGGGATGTTTGAACTTTGAAGAGTGAAATCAATGGCCTAACTAACCTCGATTTGATTCTGGAGTGATCGTACATAATCTATGATGACATCAAGCATCACTGCCATTCCCATTGCCTGCATCACGTTTTGAATTATCATTATAGAGAATAAACCCATTTTGATTTATTACTGTGGAAAAAAAAAATCGCTATACAAAAAAACAATCTGTTCATTTACGTAAGAGACGCTGCCACACCCTTTTAGATTTTGGCGTTCCGAAAAAACAAAAACAAAAACTAATTATTTCTATAGTTTTAAAATATTCTATCACATGATTCCTAATTTTTTACACTTTAATTCAATGATACATAGAAAAAAAATATTAATAGTTAAAGAATTGTGAGCTTGAAAAATTATCTTTAAAAAGTGTTTTTAAACCAAAAAATAGCACCAGAGTTACTTGGATTTAGAGGTAACTAATTTATCTAGAGTTACTTGTTTTTAGAGTTTTGTTGATTTTATTTTAATTACAAAACAAAAATTAGGGAGTTGTAGACAACAAACAAACAAAAAGAAATATTAGGGTTTGCGTTAATTCAAGTACCTTGTAGCATCCTGGAACAAGGTCTTGTAAGCATTTCAGCCTTTCATTGATCTTCTCTCTTCGTACCTTTATGCATTCCACAAAGAATCCAACACAACTAAGAAAAGTGAAGTTTTTTGTACTTTTGAGTATATATGTATTTGTAGAATTACCCTTTCAGCCAAACTATGGCTATCAGTAGCTTGACCTCTCTTAGCTCGGACATGAACAACATCTTTTGGCTTCTGAGTCTCATCTCCATTCATGGCTTCTTCCTCTTCCGACCTCTTTCTTCTTCTCTTCGACCCACTCTCTTCTTTATTTCCTTTTCTTCTCGTATTACCTGCGATTTCTAGCTTCATCAGAACACACATAAACATAGATATAACAGTTTTTCCCACAAACAATAAAATTATAAAATTTTCACCGTGCAATAAATTTGGGAAGAAGTGAGAATTATTGTGATTGGCATCAACTAAAGCTCCATTGGAGAAAAGCATGAAACTGGAAGGGGTAGAAGCTGGTAAGTCCAGATTTATTAGCTCTGGATTTTGGTTAATGTGTGCAAAGAAAGGATCATGACCATTATTATAGTTATATGGCTCAAACCGTGCCATTAGAGACACTACAAATTAAATCAAAATATGATTTCCTTTTTGTGAGCTAGTTTTGTTTTTTTTCTTTCTCTAAGACAGTTATAAAACTTGCAATTGAGTTGTGATTGTTTATATAGATAGAAATGTCTAAGATGGGGTGAAATATTTAATAAGTTAAGTTTTTAAATGATTTGGTTATTTGCTCATGTATTGTGTGACTTTTGGTGAGAATGAGAAAGAAGCGTGTGAGACCAAAGAGACACTCGTAGCTAGGTTTCCATTTATCACTGTGCAGTAGATTTTGTGGGACCCATGTTCAATGTTAGATATATCTAACTTGTCGGGACCTTTTGAGTATCCCTTTTAATGTAACAAGTATGGTGCCAAATTGAAACCGAAGAAATTGCATTAATGATCTACGAGCGATCATCACAAGTTTTGCATTATTAGGCTATCGGACAAAACTTAAGTACGACGACTTAACATTAAGCGGCTATCTCGGCTAGTTGCCGGAAATACTTACATTGTTTTTGGTAAAACTTTTGTTTTATTATTATTATTATTATTATTATTATTATTTAAAAAATTTGGACCATTTGTGTTTTTGGTAAAACTTAAATCGATATTGTAAGAAAATAATAAATATTGTAAGAAAATAATAAGATTTATATAATATTTTCTCAAAATAAGTTAATATAATATTTTCTCAAAATAAGTTAAGTGTGAGTTTTGAAGTGGTCTAGGCAGTTTCAAAGACTTACAGAGGCTGTAGATGGCAAAACTAAAATAACATAGTAATCAAAAGGATGCATATCTTAGTTTGAAGGTTTGGATGGTTGGAAGAGACTTAAGAACCTAGAGTGGATACGATTATTTTCTCCACAACTGTTACGATTAACATGTGATTAAATTTTTCAATCAATGTTTTAAGTAAAGAAATTAGGAAATTTGACTTTAATGACATGGATATGATTGTGAGGAAGCAGAAAAATCCAAGCCCATCTCCATTGATAAAGATTGGCTTTACTACTTTCCATTTTCTTACATCAATAATGAGGCAACTATTCAATTACTAATAGTTCTACGTTGGGAATATCTCGCTTTCACATTAATTTTGTTTCGTTTCCCCTACTTTCATTTTACCTTTACGTTACTTAAAAATGGTCAACATAAATTGGACAATCTCTTTAATAATTTCCTATGCCTAATATGTATTACTAAGGAAAGAGGACTTATTCATGAAATTTTATTTACTGGGCCTTTCTAGGCCCACCTTTTTTTAGCCCATAGAAAAATGGGGGAGATAATAATAAAGGGGCGACCACAATTGAACCAGACCAATAATTTGAAAAAAACCGACAGGGGAGTGGTGAATTCAACCGGCCATTGAGAGCAGTCTTGCAGACTTCCAGTAAAATCCTCATTGAGCCATTTATTCCTAATTATGATTTATGATTGCTTTTGTTTTTGTTTTTGTGCCTAAAGATGATTGTTTGTTACCATAGTGTCGTCCTCGGATCAAGTGGGCTCTAAAAACGTCACGAGTCGGCATTATAACACCATCGGCAAGTGTGATAGTCCAACATCTAGGTGTTGGCGACGAGTCCACATAATAGAATTTTGGTGCATCTTTTTTGAGATTGATGGGATCAGCTGACCGAGTTCATATATATATATACTCATTATGTTTTTAAAGATAGATTTTTAAAGAAAAAAAAGTCTCTATAAACGTTTTATGTTATCAATACAAAATTTAGAATTTTTTTCCTATTTTGCTCTTCATTAATCATTACTACATGGTTTCTAATTTTTTGTAAAAAAAAAAATTCAGTCGTAAGACTAGTTTTTTACATTAATTAAAAGACACATTCCAACATTCTCTCTTCCCTCAATGCACCGAATATATAATTACAATCTTTTGTGTCATCAAATAAAAGTATCATTTTTATGTAAAAGTAAATATGTAAAGTTAAAATAATCATTATATATTATCTCTTAAATAACGTGAAATCTCTAAAAACTTCATCTTTGTAAGAAGGATAAAATATATTTTTTAACTAATCACTAATGAGTTTCCACACAAAAAAACTGATGGGCACAATTTACCACTAATTCTATATTTGGAAATCTTAATTACTCTGCTGTCTCCACCCCATGTTGTCTCTATTCTTCTTTCCATGTGTTTCTATCTTTTCACTTTTGTTCTGCCCCACTAAACTTATCTTGAAATAGAAGTTGTGTTATTCAATTATCCATAAAAACGAATTTCTTTTTATGTTTCTCAGTTCTCAAATTATCAAGAATTTGAGAATGAATAGTATCCAACTATCCAAGAATGACACGTGTTGCTTTAGAGTATCTTAATCCAAGATGGTGACTTCGCGGTGCCAAGATATGATTGATTTTTAATACGTCGAACTTAAATGCCTGTACTTTTAACAAGTTGCAAAGCCTGTTCTTTTAGCTCGTTATTACTTCTGATGTAGTTTTAAATAGATGAATTATTCGTTTCTGTAACCAATTTTTTAAAAACATTTTTTGGTTCATGCTTTCACTAGACCCCGGCCGTTTTGCCTTTTAACAATGTGTGTGGTGAATTCACAAACACATATCTCATTAAATATAGTATACAAGACTCGAATTCAGCATCTACCCCTATATAGGTTCAGAAATGTATTAAATCATAGTAAAAATTGTTTTTCCTTTTCAAATTGGTTTTCTTAAAACCAATGATATCTTTTTCTTCATTGTTAGTTCTATGAAAAAACTACGTACAAGCGTAGAATTACTGACTAGTCTCTACAACATATCGTCCCTGCATAACAAATATATATAGTATATTTATTTATAACCCTTAAAGTGTAAATAACTATTAGAGTGGAAAGCATAAAATACAATAAAACAAATAATTATATAAAAGAAATGATATAATGTTAATTTTAAACAATTCCAAAATATATGCGTCAATACTTTAAAATTTCTAGTGGTTGAATAATCATGATCTATATAAAGAAAGTACGAACATTATCCAATATCACGAGTCTATAAATTCCATACAACCATTGAATTCACTTTCACTTCCCAAATCATAAAAGCCTCTCTCTTAGTCTATTTTTATCTCACGGCTCTCTCTCCCCTCTCTACACACACAAACACAAATAAAGCGTAAAACTGAAATATTTTAATTACAATTAGAAAGAGAACATATTAATATGTCAAATATAACAAAGAAGAAGTGTAATGGAAATGAAGAGGGTGCAGAGCAGAGGAAAGGGCCTTGGACACTCGAGGAAGACACTCTTCTCACCAATTACATTTCCCATAACGGTGAAGGCCGATGGAATCTGCTCGCTAAATCTTCTGGTAATATTCTTTTCTTTTATGTTTTCTTTGTACTATTCCAACAAAATGCAATTGGTGAAAATGTCTTCCTCCCACTTCATATTTTTGTATTAAAAGTTTGATCTCTTTTTACAAAAAAACAAAAAAACAGGGCTAAAGAGAGCAGGAAAAAGTTGTAGATTGAGATGGTTGAATTACCTTAAACCCGACATAAAGCGTGGGAATCTCACTCCTCAAGAACAACTTTTAATCCTTGAGCTCCATTCTAAATGGGGTAATAGGTAAGTTAGTTACTCAAATGCTCTCTTTAGCTTTATAATTTTCTTATAATCTAACGTGTAACATGTTGCTTCTTAATTAGGTGGTCAAAAATTTCGAAGTATTTACCAGGAAGAACAGACAACGATATCAAAAACTACTGGAGAACTAGAGTCCAGAAACAAGCACGCCAGCTCAACATAGATTCCAATAGCCACAAGTTCATAGAAGTTGTTCGTAGCTTTTGGTTTCCAAGACTGATCAACGAGATTAAAGACAACTCATACACCAACAATATTAAAGCTAATGCTCCTGATTTACTTGGACCAATTTTACGAGACAGCAAAGATTTGGGTTTCAACAACATGGATTGTTCCACTTCCATGTCAGAAGATCTCAAGAAAACTTCACAATTCATGGATTTTTCTGATCTTGAAACCACAATGTCCTTGGAAGGATCACGAGGGGGTAGTAGTCAATGTGTGAGTGAGGTTTATAGCTCCTTCCCTTGCCTAGAGGAGGAGTACATGGTGGCCGTTATGGGCAGTTCAGACATTTCAGCATTGCATGATTGTCACGTGGCTGATTCCAAGTACGAGGATGATGTGACACAAGATCTAATGTGGAACATGGATGACATTTGGCAGTTTAACGAGTATGCACACTTTAATTAGGTTATATTATATTTATGTACTTCTTACAACTTGGAGGGGTTTATCGGTCTTTTATTAAATTTTGATTGTTTTGGATTCCTTAAAAATGTGTTCTTATTATAGTTTTTAATGAAAAAAATGTTTAAGCTTAATTTTGGTATACGAAATTTTTTTACGTAAGAAAATAATTAGTTCAAGAAATTTGCATGTTGACTAAAATGAGGAAGTGACAACTGAAAGACTAATAGTTTATAATTGTCTTCCCTACAGAAAAATCCTAATCTTTGAAGATCAAACAGTTCTCGTTCTCGTTAGTTTGGATCTTCTGAGGAGAACAAATCTTATCTCACTTCTACATGTGAAAGAATCCAAAAGGTAGGGATTCATATAGTGATATGAAATCCAAGAAAATTGATGGGAGATAGTCAAGATTCTAGAAAAAAATTGATTCTTTATCTCTTTAGAAAATTAGATGTGTGCATGGTTAGTAAGTCGATGGAAAGTCTGTAAATAATGTTGCATTATATATATATATATATATATATATATAATTAGAACCAAAGACATTCGTAGTTCGATTAGAATTACTTAATTTTTCTTCTCCTTTACTTTTGTATGCCTCGACCAAAAGCAAGATACTGACCTTCATTAATTCCATGAAGTTGGTTAGTTTGAAAGTAAACATTAAAAGAATAAAAGTAAAAAGTTAGTATACAGAAAACATTCGATTTACTAATTGGGAATATAAAATTAGATAAAATCTAATTAAACTTTATATGATACATGTAAATCCACTGCATTTTGCCATTTACATATAAGAGTTTTTTCACCACCGATCGATTATCCTATATGTGGCTTCAAAAATGATAACAAAATTAGTTGAACTCTATATACAAGAACGTTAACTTCATTGAGAGGGATAGTGTAATTTCGTATTCTTTGAAGGTCAGTTCATGGAAGCTTTAGAATGATTTGGACCCAACGGGCGGCATTATAAAGGTCAAGAAGACAAGAGTAGTACAGACATTTATTAAAATACTTTTTTTGGAGATGAAAGTCTTTGCATGCTTTGTCTCCTTCTCATCTCCAATAATTCAAGTTATCAATGGATCACATTTGGGTATCAGGATTCAGATTAAATAGAAGATAAAGCTACATATATAAAAAGATTATATTATAGGTCAAATCTTCACTGATCAAATTTTGATTTAGGAAATATTTAGGGATCCGGACCATGTTTGTACATGGAGCAGTGGGGCCATTTTCCTATAAATCTTAATAAATTTTTCTTTTTAACAGTAGCCTTGTGAACCGGAGGATCTTAGTATGAAAAAACTACAAAATGGCATTGGCAGCAACGAACCCAAAGCTACCAACACTTGGTCTTTTTCTATAACTTATCTGTTACACATGTGTCTCACACTAAAAAAGAGAGAAAATCGGTTTAATTTGTCCAAATAGTCTACAACAAAATCACGACCGGTTATTCCGGGGAATCCAACAAAGATGGAGATAGGAAAGATTAACTGGCCATGAACTGTTAGATGGTCAAAATTAGAATTTGTTCAATATATAATGTCCTTGAAAGTCGTATGTTTTTCTTGGTAGGTATTATTGGAATAGTAATCAGTCAAATTTATTGACCAACGAACGACGTTGTAATTGTCAACATGCTAATCACCAAACTCAAAAGTGGTTCCAGAAACAGTAATTGTCTTGGCAACAAATCACTCAAAATGGGACGTGCATGCACATGATTTCTTTGTTTTTTTTTTTTAAGAACACATGATTATTCAGAGAAAAATAAAGAAAGCAAATAAACATGCCCTGTTCATTTGAATCCTTGCAGGTAATGAGTAAAAACGTTTTACATATGCCTTTTTATAACGTAACTTTTCTATATAAGAAGATTTTGGTCTGGTAATGGTTTGTACATTCCATGACTGTATCCATTATCCAATATTGTAGGTCCGGTAGTTAATTTGTACATTCCATTACAGTAAACTTAAATCTAACTGAAGAGGGAAAAGAATTCACTCATATTTTAGTTATCAGACGAGAATCTTGAAATGTTTAGTGATGTAATGTGATTTTTATGGCAGGAACAAGACGTATGACCTAAACATATATTATAATCAAATGACTATGTCTTAATCATTTTGACGTCACTTTTTGTTTTTTATTTAGTTGGCGTCACTTTATTTATTGTTTTGTGCATAAATCTGCACAGCCATAAAATGACGTCATTTTTTGTTTTGTTTTATTGAGTAGCCATCCGATTCAACGGATTCACTAATGTGTTCTACCGTTTTTAGATTTTTGAAATTAAGTTATGTAAATGTTTACTCGATTAAATTTTATCTTGTGAAAGAATTTGCAGAGCATATATGTACGTGTGCGTATGTATGATGTATCTTCACATGCAGACATAGTCATGCCGGAATTGGCTGTTTCCAACTCATTCGTCAGCTTCTCTCCGAAACATATTTGATAATATCAAAAAATAAAACATTATGAACAACTTTTATCACATACTTCCCAAAGTTTTATCACTATTGTCCGTATCGCAAAAGCACCTTGTTCCTTAATCCCTAAAGTTCCATCTTTTTCCTTTACAACTTTTTTATTCTCTGTAATATTCAAATTGCAGTTGAAAATGTGCTTCCATAGGAATTCAGAACCAAATACTTAAGCTTTTATTGAGGTGACAGAGGATAATGAATTGAATGATGAGCAGGAGAATATGAAGCAGAGCACGTTGGAACCTATCACAATCCCATCAAACCACTACTTTTTTTTTTTCGATTTTCAGTAAATCAAATTCACATGTCGTAAAGAGCTTTTCAGCATCTGTTTTCTGTAGATAAAGAACTTTTCAAAAGATAAAACATGACATTGTTTTGATTCAAGAAATAAAAAACCAACTGTTGTACAATGTGCGTATCAAACCAAACGATTTCATTTACTGTTGTTATAAAACCCTTTCGGGGGAATTTTGACCAACAAAATGTTAATATGGGTGGAGTGTTTTACTTTCCACCTTTCCCGTAGCTGTCTCTGAGTGTGACCGTCCGGTTGAACACAAGCTTTCCTGGCTCAGAGTCCTTGTCCACCGCGTAATAACCTAATGCATCACAAGTTGTGATTTAAACTTTGTATCAGTCTTGCTCATCTAGAAAATTGCACACTTTTTATGATCATGAAACAGAACATACCTAGCCTCTCGAATTGGAATCTGTCCCCAACTGCAGCATCTTTAAGGGTTGATACAGCATAGGCACCAGAAATTACCATTTTAGAGTTTGGGTTAATGTCAGTGAGCCAAGCATCATTGAGTTCAGCCGGGTTCTGTAATGATTATATACAATTTAGCCTTTATGGGCACTTTTCTTGGTAACAACAACAAAAGCAAAACCTAGAGAATGATAAATACCTCGGAGTTAAAGAGTTTCTCAAATAATCGGACTTCCACCTTTATGGGCTCTTCTCCTGGGGAAGATTCAGCGACCCAGTGTAGAACCCCCTGCGCAGAAAAGCAAAGTAAAGGTTAGGAAGAGCCACAAATTTGCAGAAATTACAGAGATGGCTAAAGAAAAGACCTTTGGCTTTGACTTTTTCTCGGGGTCATATTCCGCATGAATCTCACGAACGGTTTCATTGTCATCAGCAAAGACAACATTGGTGCACTTGATTGGGAAAGCATATCTGCAAAGAGCAGCAGGAAGCACGTTTAGTCACAACTGAATCATATTCAAAGCAAAAGTAGTAATGATGAAAACTGTCCCTTTCTATATACCTTAGCAAAACAGATTTACCAGGGGCGAGCCCATAATAATCTTTTGAATCCTTCATTCGGAAGTCAGATTGGTCAATGTATACAACTCTAGAGAACGGTACCTAGACCAGGAAAAAATATCAAGAAACAGTAATATGTTGTTAGTAGAAAACAAGTATTTGCGAAATACAGCTTACCTTGTAGAATGCTGAGGGATCATCGTTCTGAGCATCAGGCCACCTTTTGGCATCAAGCTCTATAAGCTTGTCTGATTCCAAATTGGTGATGACCACTTTAAGAGGATTAAGCACCACCATGGTGCGAGGGGCTGTTTTATTCAATTCCTCTCTAATATGATGCTCAAGACGACTTACGTGTATCATGCTACCATCACTTTAACACAGAACAATAGAGAGCAGAGTTAACAAAGATAATTGACATATGCCAAATAGTATGATGTATTCAGATATATATATGTAGCAACCTTCTAGTAATCCCAATGCCTCGTACAAATGCATTAATCGCAGTTGAAGTCACACCCCTCCGTCTCAAACCAGAAAGTGTCAAAAGACGTGGATCATCCCAACCATCAACATACTTGTTTGTCACTATGTAATTCAACTGTAGCAAAAGAAAAGAAACATGTTACAACCAGCATGATTCTCTGCATAAAATACAACACATTGTTCACAGGCAAGTTGAGTATTTAACCCACCTTACGCTTGGACATTACAGTGTTTGTCACATTCAACCGTGAATATTCCCACACATATGGCATGTAGAGACTCAGGGAATGTAACAGCCAATAGTATGAAGCACGCCGGGTTTCAAATTCAAGAGTACAGAGCTACAATTATGCACATAAAAGAAATGGTCAGAATCACAGAGATAGTTTTTAAAACAGCAGATGCTTTCGATACAGAAAAGGGAATTTTTATTACTGAAAGTAAATAGTGGCAAAATGCAGCAGCTAAAGTTATATTAAGTAATGCTGCAAATAGGCAAAAGATCTCGAAAGAGACTAACCGAATGCGTTATATTCTCAAGAGAATCAACAGTGCAGTGGGCATAATCATAACTCGGATAGATACACCACTTGTCACCAGCCTTAGGATGAGGTGCGAACTGCAAAGCATATTAACAAGTCAGACAGGAAAAGAAGAGAGAGAGCCTACTTTTTATATGTAACTAGAGAGGATTTTAGTTTCACTTGCCTTTATTCGATAGGCAATAAGATCATACATATTAAAATTGTCACTCTGCATATCTTGCTTCATTCTTAGGGTTGCCTTCCCTTCCTCAATGATGCCTCGTCTCATTTCATCAAAAAGTTTTAGAGATTCTTCAATAGGTCTGTCCCTCCAGGGGCTGTTCATTTTCTTCTCTCTGTACTCTTTTATCTCATCAGCAGTCTAAAAGTGTAAAAACAATTACTCGATAGGATAAGTTTTAGTGTGGATAAAGTTCCAGACTGACTTGCAGTACAGCTTAGAACTAAAGAATGACATATAATTGGTAAAAGTAACAGGAATCCATATGTCAGAAATTTTAAATTGATTCAACCTGATGATCAACATAAGCATGACCTCTCCGAATCAACTCCACTGCCAAATCATACAGTTCCTGGAAATAATCACTGGTGTATGTAATCTAAAAAAAAAGATTGATAAACGTCAGATGAATTCAAACACAATAATAATAACAATGAGCTATTCGTGCAAAACATTGAAAATACCTTGAAGGGTTCCCAACCCATCCACTTAACAATTTCTTCAATATGATTAATATACTCTTCCTTTTCTGCCTCTGGATTTGTATCATCATACCTGAAAACCAGATTTTCAAGGAATATTGAACATTGTGCTTACAGAAGAAACAAGGATTGTTATAGAAAGGTAAAGATGTATGAAACTCAAGTAAAAGCAACCAAACTTTTTTTACCTTAGATAACAGCAACCCCCTCGCTCCTTTGCAAGACCAAAATCAACAAACATAGCCTGGAAGTACAAGCATTGGAAACGAACATAAAACCATAGCCCTAACGAACCATACACCATCAAGCAAAACATCCCAAAACCTCATATCATGTATTTCTTACCTTGGCATGTCCAATATGAAGATAACCATTTGGTTCAGGGGGGAACCGAGTATAAACTTTCCCTCCAGTCACCTTGAGATGTTTGTCAAGTACTTCCTTTGTATTGCTACATCTGAGAATAGAGCCATCACTGAAAAACACTTCTGTGTGAACCTGAGAATATAAAATAACAAAAAATCTTACGGACGCCTATGAATTCACCCATGAAAAAATGAGAATGTAACAACAAACATATTATAAAAAGTTTGTTCCAGATCGCCACAATAAAAAGTGAAGCAATACAGATCATACTTAGTCTACTATTATTACCACTGAATCAACACCTAGATGAATGATTATCGATGGACGAGGAATCAGATGTGAAGAACGTGAACTTTAAAATCTCAGGAAAATAAATCAGTAGATGTTACCATAAAATTTTGTTCTGGCTGAGGGAATATAGTATATGGATTAAGCTCCTCTTCAGATGGCTCTGCGGTAGTTTCCACCACAGCTTTCTTTTCCTAAAGATAAGCCACAGAAATGAAGAATTAAAATCACAATATACACAACAGAGAAAAAAAAATCAATGAAACCTCCAATCACCTCGACTTTGGCAGGCTTCTCCTTCTTCTCCTTCTTTTTTGTAGGTTTTTCATTATCAGCAGCGGTTTTCTCACCAAGCAGCTCATACATTTTCTCATCTATGAGTTTCTATTGCAGACATAAGACTGGATAAGAAAACTACGATATCGTTTGTGACAAGCTAAGAAGACAGGCTGCTAAAAAAAATGTTAACGCACCTTTACAATCTTAGGATCGGCCCATGGCAAACTTTTCCGGACATGTCCAAATAATTCACCCACTACACAAACATAAATACATTATTCAACCAAGAAACAGAATAAGCCGGTTATGTGACAAATTATAGAGAATCAGAGCAATGGTAGATATGCCTCAAATAAACCGAATGCCTTAGACAGGAGGTATAGAGCAAACACTAACCATTAGTTCGATAGCGCTGCTCCAATATTGTTTTCTTATTCTCTTCAAAGATTCCTTTAACTGCTTTCTCAATATCTTCTGGGGAAACTTCAATCCCTGTTCCAAAACAATGATGAAGATCTCATCTCCAAATCCATGGAAAACACACAGCAAATTGTAACCTCAAAGCATTGTGTTAATAAAGAAAAACAGAAACCCTACAAACATTGGCACTTAAAAGTAAGAAATATAATACATGCTCATAATCGCATAAACAAAAGTGCTTACCAACACCACATGCCTCTTCAAACTCATTCAGCTTAAAGTCCTCAGGACCGGTACTGGCAAAAAAGGCAAATGCAGCTTCCAATTGGGCTGGAGTTTTAATCTGCAGATTCATTAACAGAGAGAATCATAAAAACTTTAGCCCGTTTCCCATTGACAAAACAGAAAATAACCCAATTTCTGACAAAATCAAGGAGCCATATACCAACCTTAGAGTTAACAATGTACTTGAGCAATGTAGGGCGATGCACAAGAGCATTTGTAGGGAACTTAGTAGCGACCTGTTAAGTAAAACATAGCCTCAATAACTTTCTTATAAGCATTGAAACAAAAATCTGTGGAATTTTGGCTTAATTAGAAATATATCTCACCGAGTATAACAGATTGCCAGTATTTCGATCGCACCCATCAGTAACAGCAGCCTATACACAAGACAAAACATCATGAAAAGAAAGTTTTAATAATCCAATTGATCAAATCATGAACAGAATCATACATGCAACGGATTCAAAATCATCAAACTAAACATTTCGAATTGAGATTACATAAAAATTGGATTTAAGTCAACAGATTGATAGAAAGCAAAACTTTTTCAAAGGAAAATGAAAAACTTAGTCCTCTTGTATCCAATTTCATCAGATACAATAAGAATCGATAGCCAACACACAGGAAGAAGGAGGAGGAAGAAGAGAGAGAGGAGACCTCGTGGATAACGGCGGTGAGATTGGCGGTGACCTTGTTATTATTGATGGTATTACGAGCTGTTTTCTCGTCCAAACCAATACTAATGAAGAGCTCAATAGATTTCTCGGAGTTATCGTCTTTGAGAACCATGGCGACGAAACTGACAAAGTAACAGAAACGAAAGTGAGACCACCTTAGGGTTTAATGGTGTGGAGGAGACACGGTTTTACTTTAACCAGATGTAACCCAAGTATTGGGGGAAATATTTAAACCGGAGTTTATTGATTGGTTAATTTAAACCGAAGATGGCTAATATAGAAAAGAGATATATTGGTGCAGTTTGAAAATTTCGAACCGAACCATAAACATGAAATGCAACCGAATCCAGACCTTGTCCGAGCCATCGCCAACCGCTACGCCGCGAATCTCCGCCTCTGTTTGCCGCTCCGACGAACATCTCTGCAGCTCGCGCGAGCCGTCCATGGAAATATCATTACTTTCGGGTTTCAGCCACGTGCCCATATCCTGAACCGTTTGATTGATGTTTATTGTAAATCGTCAGAGCTAAATTATGCACGCCAACTGTTCGATGAAATCTCTGAACCAGATAAAATTGCTAGAACCACCATGGTCTCTGGCTATTGTGCTTCCGGTGATATCACCCTCGCTCGAGGGGTTTTTGAGAAAGCTCCTGTGTGTATGCGTGATACTGTAATGTACAATGCGATGATCACTGGCTTTTCACATAACAATGATGGTTACTCTGCTATTAACCTCTTTTGTAAGATGAAGCATGAAGGATTCAAACCTGACAACTTCACTTTCGCAAGTGTTCTCGCGGGTTTAGCGTTAGTTGCCGATGACGAGAAGCAATGTGTGCAATTTCATGCCGCAGCTCTGAAATCTGGTGCTGGTTATATTACTTCGGTTTCTAACGCTCTGGTGTCTGTGTATTCGAAATGTGCGTCTTCTCCGTCTCTGCTACATTCAGCTAGAAAAGTGTTTGATGAGATTCTTGAGAAAGATGAGAGGTCGTGGACGACTATGATGACGGGTTATGTAAAGAATGGTTATTTTGATTTAGGGGAAGAGTTGCTTGAGGGGATGGACGACAATATGAAGCTGGTTGCTTATAATGCTATGATTTCTGGTTATGTTAATCGTGGTTTTTATCAGGAGGCATTGGAGATGGTAAGAAGGATGGTTTCATCTGGAATTGAGCTCGATGAGTTTACATATCCTAGCGTTATTAGGGCGTGTGCCACAGCTGGATTGCTTCAGTTGGGAAAGCAAGTTCATGCTTATGTATTAAGAAGGGAGGATTTCTCGTTTCATTTTGACAATTCGTTAGTTTCGTTATACTACAAATGCGGTAAGTTTGATGAGGCGAGAGCCATTTTTGAGAAAATGCCGGCAAAAGACTTGGTTTCCTGGAATGCGTTGTTGTCAGGGTATGTTAGTTCTGGGCACATAGGTGAGGCGAAGTTGATTTTCAAAGAGATGAAAGAGAAGAATATTCTATCATGGATGATAATGATATCCGGGTTAGCTGAAAATGGGTTTGGAGAAGAAGGTTTGAAGCTGTTTTCTTGTATGAAGAGAGAAGGTTTCGAGCCTTGTGATTACGCTTTTTCCGGGGCAATCAAATCATGTGCCGTGCTGGGAGCATATTGCAATGGGCAACAGTACCATGCACAGTTGCTTAAAATAGGGTTTGACTCTAGCCTCTCTGCTGGAAACGCTCTGATTACAATGTATGCGAAATGCGGGGTTGTGGAGGAAGCTCGACAGGTGTTTCGAACTATGCCTTGTCTGGATTCGGTTTCCTGGAATGCGTTGATTGCTGCATTGGGACAGCATGGCCATGGTGCTGAAGCAGTAGATGTGTATGAGGAGATGCTAAAGAAAGGGATAAGACCGGATCGGATTACGTTGCTTACAGTTTTGACAGCATGTAGCCACGCGGGTTTAGTGGACCAGGGACGGAAATATTTTGATTCTATGGAGACTGTTTACCGTATACCTCCAGGTGCAGATCATTACGCAAGGCTGATCGATTTGCTTTGTCGTTCTGGGAAATTCTCTGATGCGGAAAGTGTAATCGAATCATTACCTTTCAAACCTACTGCAGAAATCTGGGAAGCTCTTCTTTCTGGTTGCAGAGTGCATGGAAACATGGAACTAGGGATCATCGCTGCAGACAAACTCTTCGGTCTCATACCAGAACATGATGGGACATACATGCTCTTATCAAACATGCACGCAGCTACTGGCCAGTGGGAGGAAGTGGCAAGGGTACGTAAACTAATGCGGGATCGAGGTGTAAAAAAAGAAGTAGCTTGTAGTTGGATTGAAATGGAGACACAAGTGCATACATTTCTAGTTGATGATACATCACATCCAGAAGCAGAAGCTGTTTACATCTATCTTCAAGACCTGGGTAAAGAGATGAGGAGACTCGGGTATGTACCAGACACGAGCTTCGTGTTGCACGACGTAGAGTCTGATGGTCACAAGGAAGATATGTTGACAACTCATAGTGAGAAGATTGCGGTTGCTTTTGGGCTAATGAAACTTCCTCCGGGAACAACTATTAGGATTTTCAAGAACTTGAGGACTTGTGGAGATTGCCATAACTTCTTCAGGTTCTTGTCGTGGGTGGTGCAGCGAGACATTATCTTGAGAGACAGGAAGAGGTTTCATCATTTCCGGAATGGCGAGTGTTCTTGTGGTAACTTCTGGTAGCCGAGGTATTCATATTTGGCAATTCATTTAGACTTCATACATAGATTTTTTTGCAAGGAGAAAGCAATAGTGAATAAAAGAGACTCAAGGAGCAGCTTTTGAATCCTGAGTGTTATGTTGAAGACATGCCATGCCATATTCACTGTTCTTGCAGATTGCTATATCTCCTCTAGGCTCTAGCAAAATCCCTTACTCTAATAATACTTGCTTCCCAAGGAAACTAAAAGAAGCAACAATTGTAAGGCTTTTTTTTGTCCAAAGGCCCACAATTCTTAACAGATCTGACTTTCAGGTTATATATTTCTTCATTCTTACAAAGTCGAACGTCTTCTTTCTTTATTTCTTGACATAAGACAAAGTTGAACTATATATGTTAACATACTTAGTCAACTTGAACCCACTATTACAGAAGAGTCAAGTTAAGCACGGCAATTATTAATTAACCACATAAAAATCTTTGTTAAAACCAAACCGGAAGATGTTAACCAGCAAAGAACGAGTCAAAAGACACAACTCACGAAAGCGGAAACAAGCCAACGCGGGAAAACAAAACACACCCCACAAAACCAAATTGGTCTCAGCTTTTCATAGGAATCATTGTCCTTGCACTGACTTGAATCTCAAAGGTTCCTTATTTTGACTCAATCTCAAACGCATTGTACCATTAAAACTCTCTTCTTCACACATTTAAGATGTTCTTCATTGTCAGTTTAATGCATTAAGTAGATGAAAAGAGAAACAACAAAAGACAAGCCCCTTTGTTGTCTAATCTAATCCCACACAAGAATTTTGGAATATCCTCTGTCGGTGCATAAATTTCACTCAAAACAAATCTTGGTTTGCTTTCACTAGTTAATCATATCACACTAATTAAGCACACATGTGAGATTTAGATTGAGATTGAGTTCGACAGAGAAAACACTTTCCTCACAACACAGTCAAGATTTACCGAGAAAGAAGAAAACTTTAATTTGTATTAATCAACTGGAGACCTAAACGTTTTTGTATAGTTTTATTCAGAACAATTTAGAAGAAAGAATTAATCAAGAAAAATATTAGCAGAGGAAGAAGGAGCTTCTCAAGAACTTGACCCTCAATTCCAGAATTACACAAATTCATCATCATCATCATCATCATCTCTGCAGATTCTGTAAAAGCAACAATGAATCAGAATCTCTCAAACTAAAAAAGTCTCAAGCTTTTCAAATCCGTGATGATGATGATGATTGATGATTATACCTTGGTTTATTCTGGAACCTTATATGCATCATGTGTCACTTCAGTCAAATACAACCCTGGAAACAAACTCTGCAAAGAACAAAAAGAATCCAAATTTCAGTTTCAACAAAAATCTAACAAAAAAATTTCAAATCGTTCACCAAATTGCAAAATCTAAAAGACTTACATCGAGTTTTTTCTGAACAGTTTTGGACCGTTTCTTGGGCCGACGCGGTGCTCGGTGACCTACCATCCCAATGAAATCTTCTTCCATCTCCTTCTTCGATAGCTTCATAGAGAACATAGGACGCTTCTTCTCCGCTTCGACCACTCCGCCGCCGCCTCTCACCGGAGATGGATTCTTCACTACCTTCTCCTCAATCACAATTCCTTTATTGATCAAACTGTTGGATTCCGGTTCTTTACACGCTGCTGCTCTTCTTTTCCTTAGATTCCACGGCTTCACCGGAGGAATCATCTCCTTCTCTTGACCGGAACCAGAACCAGAACCAGAACCGTCGATTTGTTCCTCTTCCTCTTCGGTTACGCCTTTGTTAAACATCGATTGTGTGATCTTATCTGTCTCCGTCTTCAGATCCGACATAAGCTTCACCCTGAACTCTTCGATCCCTTCTTCGCTTCCCGATTTAAACGGTCGGCGATGATCGGAGTTACCGAATCGAAACGGCATCGAAACGGGAGAATCAGCGAATTCCAGAGGCGGAGATCGGCGTCGTAGTCGGTGATCGCCGCCGGGACCTCCTCCGTTGTTGTTGTTGTTGCTGATAGAGTCGATCTTCGTGCACTTGAGTTGTCTCTGATTCCCCCATAAGTTCGGGAGAGGGAAATTGTGAAGAGTCTTCGATCGTTGCTCAGGTCTCGTTGTCGTCGTCGTCATCTCACCGGGAAATACCATTGATTCTGTTGCACTTACTCTTTCTTCTTCTCTATTCGATCCACGAACCAGGAACGAATCAATCTCTTTCTCTTTCTCTACCAAACTCGAGAAAAATCGTTAGTTTTCAGATTCGCCGGAAAATTGTTACCGGCGGTGCGTTTTTTATTTTCTCGTTGTGCGTTTTTTGCTGTGATATACAAAGCTTCGTGTATATATACCAGAAATTTTTTAGGAAATTAATGTTGCATCGGAGGGTAAGTTCGGTAATTTCATTAGATGGTAGCTAAAATGCGCATGTGTTTGGGGTTTACATTTTCCCGGGTTCATTAACATTTTCCATTTTCAAGTAAGTCGGTGAATCAATAGCCGTTGGATTGCTTTAGTCTTTCATCTTAACCGTTTATTTTAACCCATCGCACAATCTCACTCGAAGCCTTTTTGTTTCCTTTTTTTTGTGTGAGTTTCTTCTCCGTTTCTAATAACACTTTTACTAGGTCAATTTGAAAAATTAAGATACCAATTTCCTTTTTTCGAAAATTTAATGGCTTCTAGTAATCTATAATTCGGTTACCTCAATATCTTAGGTCCTTTTTTTTTTTTTGATCAAAATATCTTAGGTCTAATCTATATGCATTAGAGAAAAAGTTTGTTACACAAAATAAAAATAACCGTTGGATTGCTTTAGTCTTTCATCTTAACCGTTTATTTTAACCCATCGCACAATCTCACTCGAAGCCTTTTTGTTTCCTTTTTTTTGTGTGAGTTTCTTCTCCGTTTCTAATAACACTTTTACTAGGTCAATTTGAAAAATTAAGATACCAATTTCCTTTTTTCGAAAATTTAATGGCTTCTAGTAATCTATAATTCGGTTACCTCAATATCTTAGGTCCTTTTTTTTTTTTTGATCAAAATATCTTAGGTCTAATCTATATGCATTAGAGAAAAAGTTTGTTACACAAAATAAAAATAAACTCCAAAGTCCAAAGTCTACTCGCTTTTCTCAAAGGATCAATTTAAAGTATGATCCAGGTATAATAAGCTGTGACATATCTTGCTCGAGAAACAAATCTCAAATCATTTGAATCTATATACAATTATCTGATAAATGTCAACTAAAAATATATTTATTAATGAATTTGAGAAGTTTCCATATTTATCTGACGACAAAAAAAAAAAAAAAAAAATCCAAACGACACTTTATAATTTCTAGTAGATATTTGAGAAGTAGTCAACTTTCCATTTTTGAAGTGTTTTTATTACCTATAATAATAATGAAGTTGAAGTTCTTAAAAAGGGTATATTACGAAATTTAACTTTTTACATGATTTATAGATCCCACAATCTTTTACTATGACTTACTCATCAAGATTCAATCTGGTTCTTCTTTTTGGATGTGTACAGAAGAAAATATCCAGCTCCTGCAGCCATCACTGACATAATGAAACCTGGCTTATTGATCTTGAACGGAATCTTGCTAATGATATAACCCACTGTACACCGTATCGCAAAACGTAATCCGCAACTTGCTTTGAACTTTTGGATTGAGAATCCCTGGATCAAATCAATACAATAAGAATGAGTAGTGAAGCAGTGCTAGTAACATTTGCTAAGAACTTTCTAAGCTTGTCTTTTTGTGATATGTTTCCTAAGAATGTAAGTTTTTGTGTGCATTTGGAATTAAAGAAGAGTTTTACCTCTGGTAATTTGTTTTCTACTGCCAGCTTCTCGATATGCAGCCTTACGTTTGATGATGCAGCCCACCAGAATTTGCGATCCACACTTGAGTACACCTTAGCAACAATGTCATATAACGTCTGAGCTCCATCCACAGTGGCCTTTAGGATTGATTTTTCTCTGCTTCTGCGGTTTCTGGAAAACAAGATCACCCCTCCCATCAAAATTCCTTTATATATTAATGTATCAAATATCTTAATAAGTTCACTCTACTTTTATCTGATCAAACTGATAGACAAAACAGTAACAGGGTTTTAAACATCAGATTATCCACTACAGCATATTCTTATTCATACTTGAGATATCCACAAAGCATGTGTTTCGGCCACAAATTGACCCTTCCATGCATGGGAATCACCACATTTGGAGAAAGCTCCAGGAATTTATATGTCGACTGAAAGTAATCCTGCAACGGAAAATTGGAAATTAAGGAAGTGCATTTACTATCTTACCCAACACCTAACATTGAAACAACAAATTTGGAAACAAAACGCTACTAGAAAACATCGCAATCTACCACAGGTAAACCCTCACACTACGTTTGCATTGAAGTATTCAAAACAGAAAACAGACTGAGCATGCTTATACTTACTGTCATGTTACCACCTGCCCTGATGTCCAAGAAAGCACTTCCTTGACTGAAACAACCCAAAATGGTGAGTTAACATTTCTTGAGTTAATCAAATTTGACTGATTTGAATTAGCCTATAGCAACATAAATTTTAGTTGCTTGTCTTACCCAACACAATGATCACCAACAATCAGAGATTGAGTGGAGGTATGAAGTAGTGACATATGACCATCTGTGTGTCCCTGGAGTATTTTACTTAGTTAAGAGTTTATCAAAATGTATACTTTCAGCAGTGCAGCCAATCTGAGAGCTATCAAGGATTTAAAGAGCTGGATGGTACCGGAGCAAAAATGACGGTCAGTTTTTGACCGTTGACATAGATGTTTTCTCCTCCAGAAACTGGGGTATAGTTACCAGACCAACCACCTGGACTCAGAGAGTATCCGAACATTAGAAGGTGGATTTTATGAATGGAAAACAATATAGAAGAATGATACCAATGCGATGCCTAGTTTTAGCATGTGCCACTAGAATAGCATCAGGATTGCTCTCTTGTATAGCAGAAAGACCTGAAGCAGAGATGAAGATGAATAACATTGGCAATGGCATAAAAATGTTTTAGAATTTCAAGAGAGTAAAAATAAAAACAAAAGAAGCCACACCAAAGCAGAACGAGAAAAAAAAAACAAATCTTTACCATCAATGTGATCACGATGGTGATGTGTAACAAAGACAATTAGCTTTCTAGGTAAAGCATCAACGATTTTCTTGAGCTGGTTAAGACAAAAAAAAATGCAGTTGTGAATAATTTAAAATGCAAAATGTAAAGACCAGATCTTCTGTACCATTCGAAAAAGAAGTAAAGAATATAGTATGAAGAGCGAAAACAACACGTAGCTACTAGCTAGGGACAAACCTCAACGTGGAGTTTAGAGAGACATCCAGGATCCACTATCAACGCATCCCCATGAGCTACAAAATCAGCCCCTTGATGGTCCCCCAAACCATTTTCTGGAGCAAACACAACCAAATTTGTTGTCCTGAAAGGTTTCAATGTTTTGCTATGCATCGGCACAATCATAACACCAGGTGGATATTCCTGAGATAATAAAGACATTAAAAAGTAGGATTCTAGTAAAGAACAACATCATAAGATGGAACCGCTTTGATGAAGTAAGATGAAGAAGACAAGTATAGATACTTAGATAGTATGGCAACAAGAGACCTGGATAGCCAGAGAAGATGACAACTTATGCTTCATAGACTGACGGGAACCATCCCCAAGTCCAAGTAGTACTAATGGTCCAACGCGATCACTGCCCAATTTTACATCTATAAGAGAGTCGAAGCATGATTCCATTGACATCCACTTACAGTTGTCTGCACAAAAACAAAACTTTTTGTTTCAGTTTCCAATTCTCAACGTTTCTTTCGAATCGAGTGAAGCTATTTCCATAAGCTCTGAAAATGTGGAAATCAAGAGAGATTAATACTGTATACTATCGAATTAAGGACGACCTTGTAAACTTTGATCTGTATTTAAGAGCTTCCCGGAGATAAAACAAGTACGGACACAAGAGTCAGGTCCAAACTCAGGCTCTTCTACAGACCTGACGAATCTCCACTCTCCTACATCGCTAATATCAATCCCTAAATTCTCCAGCAGCTGCATTTACTCGGAAACATTAATTCGCGGAAACAATGAGAAAAAGAGGACAGTGCTAAACTCATAAATTACCAGAATCAGTGTGGATTCGAAGTCGAAATTCATCAAATCAACCTCCTCCGAGCATGAGTCAAGTATAGAAATACTAAATCCGGACCTCACTCCGTCTTCCAGAGCCTGTAAATCTGTTGACGGTAAGTCCCAGAGATCGGAATCGACAAAGGAATCGTAAGCTTCATCTCCAAATTTCGCCGGCTGTTTTTGCTTCTCGAGTAGGAACTCAACGTCGTCTCTAGGGCTCTTGATGATCAAAGCAAGTTTCAGATTTCCCATTTCTGCAGAATCGGAATTCACAAGTGTGAAGAAGCTCGCCGATGAAAGTTTTCCTTGTTTTTCAAAGTTTAAGCGGACCCAAACCAAATCGGTTAAACCGTTGGGTTACGGTTTAGCTTGGTTTGATCGAATTATACCGGATTCAGTCAGATTATAATTTGATAATCAGATAGAGGCAAAAAGTGTTCAACTTTCTTTCTTCTTGGGTTGTGTGTTGTTGTTGTTAAATGTGTGACGTCATCTCAAACCAACTGTGCTTCTTCGGAATCTGTAAGAAAAAAAATCGATCCTTTCGACTAGGGACCGCCTAAATCATACGCAAACAAAGTCTCTTCCTTTACCCGTCTACACGTTCGAATTTTTTCTCCGGGTCGGGTCAATGTCAAGAACGACGAGAATTGTATATAATCGTCGATTCACGTGGCCGGGTTTATCATTTACTGCTGGATCTCGTTTTCAATTTTGAGTCAGATTCCCCCCAATTGAGAGATTCTAGGGTTTTAAGATGATTGAACATGGGAACTCTACCTTTGATTACCGGAGTATTAGAGAAGTCGCTGCAAACGCCGGCGCCGGAGCCACCGCAGGTTAGTTTCAATTATCTGTTTTCAAGTTCGTCTTTTGATTCGGGTAGCTGAATTTTTGTTTTGTTTGGTTGATTTGGGGATTTTTTTTCAGGGGCTATCGCGGCGACTTTTGTTTGTCCATTAGATGTGATCAAAACAAGGTTACAGGTTCTTGGTCTCCCTGAAGCTCCAGCCTCTGGTCAAAGAGGTACTACTTGCTTCAAACTGAGCTTAATTTTCTTAAGAGTATGACTAGTGTATGTAGTTGTAGATCTAATGTGATGGGTATGAGAGATTGTGTGAATGCAAGTAGTTTGTTTCTGTTTAAGTTGTTGCATGTTTGATCAAGACTCTCTCTTGTTTGAGTTATTGGATATAGGTGTTAACTAGCTACATCTGTTTGTGATATCAGGTGGTGTAATCATTACAAGTCTGAAGAATATAATTAAGGAAGAAGGTTATAGGGGAATGTATCGAGGGCTTTCACCAACCATCATAGCTCTCCTTCCAAATTGGGCTGTAAGCACCACTGTTCTCTACAGAGCTTTGTTTCTTCAAGTGAATTTGTCTTGTCATAAAAGATATTACTTGCCCAACATTCTCCTATGGATCTTCTATAGGAGATATTTTATGTCTTCTAATCGATTTTAATCTGTTTTTGAATAACTTTAGTTCCTTCCTTAATCGTTATTCTGGTATCACGCTCAGGTCTACTTCTCAGTTTATGGGAAGCTAAAGGATGTGCTGCAGTCAAGTGGTTGGTTTTCCTTTGTTACAAATCTTTTGTGCGTTGTAGCTTATGCTTAACCGGAAGAGTATCATATATATATGCTCAAATAACGTATACCAAGTCTTTTTTATCAACTGTTCATGTTTGACTGATAGATGGCAAGCTTAGTATTGGGTCAAACATGATAGCTGCAGCTGGTGCTGGAGCTGCCACATCTATTGCAACTAATCCGCTTTGGGTTGTCAAGACAAGATTAATGGTAACTTTTGTCTTCTTTCTTTGGTTTCAGCTTTACTAGACATGTTGAATTTGTTTTATCATAAGATACTTGACCTAACCTCTTACCGTTTTTTCAGACGCAAGGAATTAGGCCTGGTGTGGTACCTTACAAAAGTGTAATGTCTGCATTTAGTAGGATTTGTCATGAAGAAGGAGTGCGAGGGTTGTACAGGTTAGTGTCTCATATGAAACTGAAAGTTCCGTAAATTTGAACACCTTTTTCTTGTGATATTTCGTGCTTATGTTAAACGTTTTAGTTATATTGCTTATATTTCCTGTATTGGAACAGTGGCATATTGCCTTCTTTGGCGGGAGTAAGCCATGTCGCGATCCAGTTTCCAGCTTATGAAAAAATTAAGCAATACATGGCAAAGATGGGTAAAACATGATTCCTCCAGTAAAATATTGTTACATAATCATGTGCTGTTCCCAACTAGTTTCTGATCAGAGCTATAAAAGTTCTCAGATAATACATCCGTGGAGAATCTGAGTCCTGGGAATGTTGCTATTGCCTCCTCCATCGCGAAAGTGATCGCCTCTATTTTGACTTACCCACACGAGGTCTCTCTTCTTCTTCTCTTTTGTGCTCTCTTTACCTCACTCTTAAGCTCATAACTAACTATAAACTGTTTTATGTTACATCCACAGGTAATTAGGGCGAAGCTTCAAGAACAAGGGCAGATTAGAAATGCTGAGACTAAGTATTCAGGAGTCATTGATTGCATCACAAAGGTGTTCAGAAGCGAAGGGATTCCTGGGTTGTACCGTGGATGTGCCACTAATCTACTGAGGACAACTCCATCAGCAGTTATTACATTTACAACCTATGAGATGATGCTTAGGTTTTTCCGACAAGTTGTGCCACCAGAGACTAATAGGTCGGATGATCGCAGAAGAGAAGAAGAAAGAAAGAATTTAGTTAGCCGACGAGGAGAAGAAGAAGATAAAGATTTGGGTTTGAGAGAATCACAAACTCAATCTAATAAGATCAGCACTCCCCATATCCCTCTTGGAAGCAAATAAAACTTTTTCAGACTCAAGCCATGCTTCATAGGTTTTCTTTTTTTCGATGCCATGTTCCAACTACGTAATTTTTCCCCATGCGGTGATTGAGTTGTAACCTTTTCTCGTGGTTCTAACAAATGTGTAAACTATCAATAAACTACTTTTTGGCCCTTTTGATGATCAGTGAGTATTTGAAGATCGTATTCGTTGTGGTATTCTAAGAGTTATAGTTGAGATCCCTCTCTGTTTCACACTCTATGTGCAAATTTGCAGGTTGTGGGGTTTATAGAAAAGTAGATGCTTTGGATGGAATTTTGTGGGCACTACAGATTTCTTTCCTTCTTCTTTCTTGAAACTGCCGCTTCAATTACCACCAGGTAATGGGATCTTCTTCCTCGGGTTATATAAGCTTTTAGCACTTTGAAGGAACAACTATCACCGAGGAAAGACGTGTTTCTGGTTTGAGAGATTTTTCTTGGATGCCTTGGGAATCTTGCCTTTTATACCGATAATGTATCCAAATTAGTTTCTGGTATCAGATCTGGTGATTAACAAGATAGATAGGCCTGGAATCAGTAGATAGATACCACTGAGATTATAACGGAGCTGTGAATGTGAGTCAAGTTACCTCTTACTGTCAATTTTTTTTTTCTTTTTATAAATACCTTTTGATTCAATCTTACATACAGTAGACAAAATTAGACATAGAAAATTGGTGATTGGTAGTTCAAGTTATGTCACTATGTACATTCTCTCGGTACCTACTGCTTCACAACCCTGTGCCTCATCTTATATCGTTCCATTGAAACAAATGAGAAGAAACCAATACCTGGTGGATCCTAGAATTCGTAGGCGCTGGTATTCGGTGTGGTTGATTTACTTGTCCATTGGTCAGTCACAGAGACTGGTGAACGTGGGAATTTCATATTTTTTAATAGTGCAGCCTCACCCCAATCTGGTGGCGAAGGGTGTGGAATTATTGTCTCCTCTCTGTAGTCGTAGGTTGGACATTTTTGCTCCTCATTCTGGATTCCTTTTAGCTCGTGCACAACTTGTTCCATTGTGGGTCTCATTGTATTGTCTTGCTGCAAGCACTGAAAAGCCAACTCTGCCACCATTGTAGTCATTTTTCTAACTCCTTCATTCGTTGCATATCCAAGATTCTGATCAATCAGCTCGTGGGTCGCATGGTTTTGTATCTTGTTTATTGCTAAGCTTGATAGATTGATCTCACTCTTGCATCTACTTATATCAACAGCAGGCTTCGATGATATCAGCTCGACAAGCACCACCCCAAAGCTATACACGTCACTCTTATCTGTTAGATGATAGCAGCGATGATATTCTGGATCCACGTATCCCGGAGTACCCTGAGGAGCAGTTGAAACATGAGTTACATCACTCGGGAGCAACCTGGATAGCCCAAAATCCGCGACTTTTACTCCGAAATTCCTGTCGAGGAGAATGTTTGTAGTCTTGACATCCCGGTGTATGATATCCGAAGCATGAAGGTAAGCCAATGCACTCGCTGTTTCTATGGCGATGCTCAGGCGCATTGACCATGTTAAAAAGCCTTGGTGTGGCGTGTTTTCGCCATAGAGATGATCTGCAACTGTGCCATTTGGAATAAACTCATAGACAAGGAGAAGCTCTCGGCTGCGGCGTGAAGTGCATCCATAGAGGGAGACTAGATTCTTGTGATGGAGACGTGTGAGGATTTCTATCTCGTTCATGAATTGCTCAAGTCTTCTGTAATTGTGCTCATAGAGACGCTTCACTGCAACTTCTCGCCCATCACGCACTTTTCCTGAGATCAAAAAGGAAGAAAAGATTAGCTTAACAGAGATTTCACACTTTTCTAAAAGTGTTCGTGCTCTGATCAATCTTACCATAGTACACAGTGCCAAAGCCTCCATCTCCTAGTAATCTGTCTTTACTAAAGTTGTCTGTTGCTGCTTGAAGTTCCTTATAGGAGAAGATTGGTATCTTAAAGAAGACTTGACTAAACTCAACGTCAGATTTTGAGTTGTCTCTGGAGAGCTCTGAACCATCTTTCCTTCTGTAATTCCTATGGATGACAGCAAAGAGTGCCACCAAGATGATTATCAAGATGACAGATCCTCCTATTCCTATCGACAATTAGAGAGGTAACTGATTCAAATTGAGTATTTCATGGAAAAAGATGAAACTTAAGGAGGAAAACAGGACATCTGTTTCTTACCTAATCCTAGCCTCATCTCCGCATGGTAGTTATTTGGTTCTGCAACAAAGGGACAGAAGTCGAATTATAGTCATATAGCCAAATGTTTTGCAAGTAGAATTGCAGAAGTTATGATCATGTTTCATTGTGTTCATACCTGTGTTTGCGCCAACGCAACGGTAATTGTTTTTAACCTTTGTACATTCTCCACCGTTATTGTGGCAGCGAAAGCAGTTCCCAGGCAGTTCTATATGAAGAGAGAAGGTAGCATTTACATCAGACAGGTTCCCATTTTTTGGAGTCACCCAGCTCTCTGGAGTCTTAATAGGTGAACACCCTGAAACATCATGATCATCTCCCAAATTGTAGTACAAGCTGCTTCCTTCTCCTCTGCAATTCGCATAGCTGAAACCATTCTTCCTACTACTATTGTTGCATTTGTACAACGTGTTCAATTTGAGCCATGGAGAATCTGGAAGAGAGAAGCTTGACAAGTCACTGCAGCCTCCGGTTGTCAAGCTTTGGTTAAGCCTCGGGTCGATGATGGTTATCGTGTTGGCTTGAGAGACGCTCTTGACTGTATACCATTTCCCATCTTTTTCAAGCTGTATCTCTGGAATATTTGCACTGCAGTTCAGCTTGAAAAGACCGCATCGAGATGGCATGTCTGTCCTAAAGAAAGGGAACTTGAAGTCATGTTCTCCGCAGGTGAAATCCTTGCAACCTGTCCGCTTGGTGCTCCTTGCTTCTGCCGCTAGAAGGAAGAGGAAGAAGAAGAGCAAAACAGAGACAGTCTCCATAGGTATTCTGATTAGAAGAAGCTAGTGTGTTTTTCGATAGCCAGATCTAAAGATATCAAGACTTTGGTTTCATTTCTGAAGAGATTGATTAGAATTCTCCTACCCTTTTGTGGAAATTCGAGTATGGTCCTTCTCTTTGTGGTATTGCGACAGACAAGTTGACTTTTGGTGGGGATTCAGACAGAACTCTGCTCTAGAGGAAGAATAGTCTATGGAGGTTTTGTTTGTTTTAATACAAGAGAAGAGGATGAAGATTTGTACAATAGTCGTTGGTTCTTGCTGCTATATTGGAAAAACAAAACAGTTGAAGATTGGCTTTGACCGGAGACTCTGGTGTAATTAGAATCTTTCAAATGAATAGAGAGATCCGTTTACCTTTTGGTCGAAGTTGCATATATGTATGTTCAAGATTTGACCACACAAGGCTTATCTTTTTGTATGTGTATAATTGAGTCTCCCATTCCATTATTAATAGAACCACTGAGACAGACCTTTGATTTTGTTTCTTCATATTGAAAAGTCTTTTGATCCAACCTTTTTTATTTTTGTTTTGTAAAAGTAATATATATTTAAAATTTATTTGTATTTTACTGAATTTTTAAAGAATAGAATAGGCCATAGACAAGTCTTGTTTACTGATCGCGGCTAGTGGACAAGCTCTTTTGATCAAACTTTCCTCTAATATTTTTTTATATCCTATTTACACGAGATTTGTGATGCTCTTATTGTAAAAAACCTTACTTAATGTAAAGAAATCATAATAATTGATAAGAGGGATGATCATGGAATTATGTTATGATGACTAATGAGGATGCAAAAAAAGAGAATAAGATATGTCTTATATGATTCAAACTTCAAAGTCATAGACATAGGTAATGAGACACGTTCTGTGTAAAATAAGGAGGACACGAGGGCTATTGGCCTATATATTCCCAATTCTTGTTTGCACTAATCTAATTGGTTGTATTAAGTTAAATATATTACTTAAGAGTCGAGGAAATTGCATACATAACTGAGGTTTAAATTGAGAAGCAGTAGAAGAAAAATGGGTGTAGAATTTTCAAACTCGACGACAAATCATCGAATTAATTTCGATACACAAGTTGTGACAAAGAGAGAAGAGATACTCTTAGTCTTAATCCAACAGTAAATGTGATTATAACGCACCCCCACATGTCGGTTTCATAATTGGGTCACAAGTCAATTTCGGGATGTTGAATTTTGAGGCTCCTTTCAAAAACTCAAGCTGCATGCCCAACGCTCTTTTTCATTCTTTTGGGGAAAAATATTAATTTCCTAATTCAATAATTTCATTAAGATGGAAAAAAAATCATAAAATGAACTTTCGAATTTGAAGGAAGCGATTATCCGACATCCACATGGTTTGAGAGATGAGATGATACGGATGGTCTCGTATTGGACGTAATGTCAGAGCATCTCCATCCATTATAAAATTTACATTGAGTTTCTTAACAATAGCTAGTTACATAATCAAATTTTAATGTTAACACTACGTCATTTTTTACCAAAAAACAAAAAAAATAAACAAAAATGATCTCTACCTTCTCAGTCCTCGAAGAAGACTAAAGATTCGCTCACCACAAAACAGGACAATTTATATAGCCGAGATCATCTCCCATCAAGCATCACTACTAGAGTTATTTAATTTACATACTCGAGATCAAGGAGATTTCCGGTTAGTTGCAAACGCCATCAAAACCTATGATCATAAACTAGATGAACGATAAGCTTGTTACCACCCCGAGCAAGGAGGAAGACTAGCTAGTCCACTTTCTCCGACTTCTTCCAATTAGTATTATGTAAGGAATATGGAAACGTATTATGTGCATGCAGAAAGAAAAACAAATCCCGGGTCTATGGGTTTCCTAACCGACTTCTTCCAATCATATTTTGTTGAGACAGTCATTAAAGAGATGCAAGGCTTTTTTGGCATCCATAAACTCTACGAGAACAACAAGTGAAGCCGGTTTTGACTAAAAGTCCAGAGACAACAAAAGTGGTGAATTAATAGTCTATCGAACTTGCAAATACTACTATATATGATCATTAATACATAGATCCTTACTAACCTTGAATTTTGTAACGTGACTTCCAAATTCCAGTGACCAAAAGGTCCAACAAAAGGAATGCTACAATTCGCTTAATGATGTATCTCCAACCAAAATAACACGTTTTGTCCGTTGATTTGAAAGTCAAATCTCTTGCTTCCATAACTATCGCCATATTATCTCCAACCAAAAATAACACGTTTCCAGCTAATTGTCTTTTCCGTACATACTACGTTTCCATATTCTAAGTTTTTTTTTTTAATTTAAACATTATTATTAATGTAATAATTAACCAAAAAAAATAGAGTTACCTTACATTTCCAAGTCTACTTACAACATGAAATCCAAAATACACGACAACAGGAGGTTGAATTTCTTTATTTCGAAGAACAAAATAAGAGATTTCTTTCTTTCTTTTTTTGCCAAAAAATTGAAAACCTAAATTGAAAAAAATACAAGACAGACAAATTATTTACAAAAATAAAAAAATGTTCGTCACTTGCATTTGCGTTGAACTTTTCAGTCTTTATTAGACCCTACCATGCCAATCAATCATTTATCATCAATACATCTCCCCAACGGCACCGTCAGCCTCAATGACGGCGTCTGCGTCTTCTCACCATCCTCTCAACCTCTGATTCCGTCAGTTCCGTCAACGCACCGTTAACCATCCTCATGTCTCCCACAGTAATCTCTCCTTCGACGTCATCACCGACGTAGATCTTGTCCACGTCACCTACGTCAACCCTAATGATCTTCCCGAGTAACCTTCCCGGCTGCTTCCATTCCGCGAGCAACGCGGGCACCCCAAAACCAACGCGTGCATCCCACGCACTCACTTCCAAGCCGTCGGATCCTTTCTTCTCCGCCGCTAATAAAACCGCCGATGACAATAACGAGTATGAGCCGCATTTGCTGAAAAAAGAAGCCACCGGACTTCCTTCTCCGTTGAAATCAAGATTGTCCCAAAGCTTCACGACTCCGCTTGAGCCTAAATCTAACAAATCTCCGAAGCTACCACTGCACCGCCGCAACCAGGGGACACTTCCACTAATACCCTTATCATCATCATCATGGTAATAACCAAATCTTTGAACGCGTGAATCGCCATTGACCGAGTCATCTTCTTTGTTATCGTCCTCATCTTTCTCTTCGTCTGAAGAGTCTGACGAGAAAGACCAATCGGAGTCGCTGTCGTAATTACATAAAAGAGTTTGGGAAGGTAGAGACACGTTTACATTTCTTAATCTAAAGACTAAAGTCTTGATTCTTGTAGTTAACGATGTAAATGAAGCAAAAAATGCAAGTAGCAATAAGGCGCCCCATTTCCAAAAACTATAAGCTTGATGTAACTTTCCGACACCGGAGACTGCCAAAGCTCGAGATAAATACGACGGGTCGTTTATCGAGTTTATCCCCATGTCAAAATCGCCTATTCTGTTTATAATCGGGACCTCCATCACAGAAAACGTTTTTTTGTTGTTGCTATATTTGGTAAGGAAGAAAATAGTAAAGAGAGAAAAAGAGAGGAGATTTTGGTTTATGGTCGTTATGAGTATATAAAGAGAGAAAAAAAAAAGATACGAAAGAGAGATGACGTGGTAGATAATTAGAGGATATGTGAGAACAGATCTTTAAGACACGTTGGAGAAAGGCGGCAGTGGAGACTTCAACGAAACTGCAAGAGCCAGAAGGATAAGGCACAAAGGTGAATGAGTCAGCCTGCAACATGACCACAGTTACAAGTTACTTTTGTTTTTTGTTTTTTGTTTTGTATCCACTACTCTTGTTACTTTTAAGTTTTAACCAACCATTCCGTGACGGTTATGTGTTTTCATAACCGTAGTCTTTTAACTAGTAACGCTAAATACAGTTGTAATAAAAATAAACGATAAAAAAAAAGTGGAGTGTAATAAAAAAGAAAAAATTGTAAATTCATAATTTTTACCGAAACCATCATGCCAATCAATTTTTTGCAACCAATGCATTTTAAAAAAAAACAATTACCAAAACGTGTTGTGGCCTATGCTCAATCGTCGACGATCGTCACCTCCTCAGTGATTCCTCCGATCCGATTCAATGTCGGTGCTAAACCAACTCTTCAACCGTGGCATCTTTGGCGCCAAATGGTTTCTTCTTCTTTCTTTCTTACATCATTTGGCTTTTCTTTCTTACACATGCGTTTCTTTTTTCTTGTCTCTAGTATTTGAACCACATATAATATTATTATTTTTCCTTAAAGATGCTGAAAATGAGAAGATCATTTGGTTGAATGGTGACAAAATTATAAAACGCACAGCGTTTCTTTAGAAACGTGTTGCACATTCAAGGCCACATGTCTTTAATTAGTAACGCTAAATTCAGTTGCGATAAAATAAGTTATTACAGTATTATGGTTGTAGTTAGATAAAAGAGTGTATTACATGAAATATATTTATATACTTTAAAAAATGGAGAAGTAACAAAATAAAAATAGTTTATTATGATAGTTATTAAGTGATTACAAAAATTTATAAAACATAAAGAAAAAATATTCACTATATATTTTTTTAATTCATCATTGTCGATATCTTTTCTTAGCCAAAATCCATGTCGATCACAATCAGTAAATTCAAATGGTTACTAGACGAACATAGACATAGATTGTCATTTTTCTCGAGATGTTGTTATGGAGGTATATGTTTTGAAAACATACATTAATTCAACCAACCGATACATAAATAAAACTCTCGGTAAGATTCAACTTCAACATCTACTTCATAAGTTAGGGCATTTGTGGAATCCATATTATACTCAAATGTTTGGGAGAGTATTTTGGCTCACTGTGTGTATAAGCTATATAGATATCTATGTACAAGAATCCCTCTATCTAATATGCTAAAAGACACTTCTATTACTCTCTCTCTCTCTCACTCAATCTTTACTGACTCCTGTATTTTTATCCCTATCAGAATGTCGTATTAATATTATTTTGTATTTTACTGTTGACTTATCACTATGATAAAATCATAATATATATCTCATCATGTTGCAAGGGATTGTAGTACAAACTACCAGTATCATTAAACATCATCATATATCCCTTTTTTTAACTTCCCTTATTATTATGAATTTTTGCGATCTAGATACAATATGTTTCAACTCTAGGCACTACAAGCATATATGTATAAGTATGGTGGAGTTCATATGAGTAGACATCGAGGAGATCAGTAGGAAGATATGCTCTTGTATGACTTTTATTCTCAAATCTAGACATCAAACATGATTTAAAAGACAAACACACACACGTACATTTGTTGTTGTATAACTGGGAAAAACAGACTAAACTTCCAACAAAAACTTCTTGACAATCTCGACACTTTCATCCACAATGTGTTTTTCCCAAATCTCTCTCCCATTCTTTCCTTCTCCCTTTGCCGTACTTTGATTCAGCTCAGCCATAATTGCCGCCGTAGCGTCAAGCCTCTTAATCTCCCAACCACCTCTTATCAGCTTCATGATCTTCTCTTTCTGCTTCTTCACCAACCGACATGTCCTCTCTTTCATCCCCTTCACTGTCTCCTCGTACGCCGCCTTTCTCGCTAAGTCCCAAATTCCCTTGTCCATCTCCTTAGGGTATACTCTAAAGTATCGGTCGAACTCCTCTACTCCTATCGTCTTCCGAACCCCTAGTCGTCGACCCGAATCTACAACAGGGTCGTACAATTCGGCAAGCTGCTCGACCAATCCCGACTCGATCATTTGGTCGACACGATTGCACAAGTGTTGGAACAGAACCGGCTCTAAAACATCAACCCATAAGATGCAACATTTGTACCTTAGGTCAGAGCAGATCGTTGAAAGACTCGATCCGGGAGAGAATGGATCAATATCCGGGTCAAAACGCTCGGCGAGTAGAGCGTGATTGAAGGAGTTGGATCCACCAACTACAATCGGGAGTTTCTTGCTAGAAATTAGTTTAGAGATGGACAGTGTCGCCAAAGAACGGAACTCTGCAGGGGTGAGTTCACCGTCTTGTGGGTGGAACTGACCTAGAAGATGGTGCGGGACTCCTCCTTGCTCATGCAGTGGGATTAGATTTGTGACAATCTCGAATCCCTTGTAGATTTGCATTTTGTCCGAGTTTATGATCTCGGCGGGAAAAAAACGGGTGGCAAGATCGACTGAGAGGCGTGACTTGCCTGTGCCTGTTGTACCTGTGATGAGAACCACCTTATCCTTGATATTTTTACGCCCTGCATGGCCCATGCACGTAGTGACTAATCGTGGTGACCCGAATTTGGTAGTGACGGTGGGAAGGAGAGAAGAATGAGAGAGTGGTGGTGATAACAAGGTCATGAGTTGTTGCATTTTCTTTAACAGCTTTCTCTTTAACTTAAGCTATCCTTTTATATGGCTTTCTTCTCACTTAAGTGAATATTTTTTTCTTTAACAAAAAAAATAAGTGAATATTTTACTCCGAATTCGGTTGACTGTAAATTTTAGATTTTATAGTGTCTTTATTTTGATTGTCTTGTAGTCCCTATTTCAAATTAACGGAGCTTCAATTTGTTATCAAGTTAATCATTCTCTTTAACCTGGTTTTGCAGGAACCCATTTTTACCGGGCTGAGACCATCTCCAATGGAGAGAGTCCTCCTATGGGCTCTCTCCAATTGTTTAATAATGTTTTTGATAAATTGTTAAAAGAGAGCTTATGTTTTGATTTTGTTAATTTTAATAGTCCAATGGTAATCTCTCTAGTGGTAGTCTCTCTAAACTTTCATGTTAGAAGAATTGTCTTGATTAACTACATACATCAAAAGTCAGCAAAATTAAGCATGATATAAACAAATGTGTATAAGTTTCAGAAATTTAAAATACTATGTTCATGATCAAGAACAGAAACTGATCTTACAGAACATTGCTACTTGTGCTAATGAGCTTAATACTACATATACTTTCCCATTAACTTCTACTTCTTTAACACGAGGCAATCTTGGAGTTTGGCATCTGCAGAATCAAATAACTATGGTTACTGTTTATTAAATAACTTGTGTTTTGTCTGAAACTAAAAATATATTGGCCTCTCTGTTGTTATACTATATGAGCCACACACTCACCAGTGATTTGCACGCGCGCTTATTACTGACTGAGACTATGCGCGTACCGTGATATCTGTGTTCCGCGAAGCAGTGTATTATTTTCACCATCTTCTTCGTTTTCCTTTTTCCTCAATCGACGACGATCAATCTCCAACCTCCACCGCATTGATTCCTCTGCTTCCGGTTCAATGTCGCTGCTAAACCAACTCTTCAACCGTGGGATCTTTGGCGCCAAATGGTTTCTTCGTCTTCTTCTTTTCTCTTATACGTTGATTTGGGTTTTGATTGAAGCTAGGGTTTCTTCAATAATTTGATGCCATCGATTACTCTTTTGCTTCAATTTGAAATTAGAGTTTGTTATGCTCTTAATTGTCCATAAAACTGAGAAATTGAAGTAAATGTTGGCAGCAAGACAAGCTTGAACTTGGCGATAGCTCGAATGAAATTGCTGCAAAACAAGAGAGATATGCAGCTTAAACATATGAAGAAGGAGATAGCTCACTTCTTGCAAGCTGGACAAGAACCCATTGCTCGAATTCGGGTTTGATCTCATTCTGATTTCTGTATGTTACTTCTTACAATCAACATCAATCTCTTATGTTCTTGTCTGAGATTTAGGTGGAGCATGTGATCAGAGAAATGAATTTATGGGCAGCTTATGAGATATTGGAGCTATTCTGCGAGTTTATACTTGCTCGTGTTCCAATTCTTGAAAGTGAAAAGTGAGTCTTTTTGGTTTTATTTGTGATCAAAGGATAGATAGTAGTGGGAGGATCCATAATGTGTTTCTTTGGATTTGTCAAATTGAATAGGGAATGCCCGAGAGAGTTGAGAGAGGCTATTGCTAGCATTATCTTTGCTGCTCCAAGGTGCTCTGAAGTACCTGATCTTCTTCAAATAAAGAATCTGTTTGGTACAAAATATGGAAAAGAATTTATCATGGTTGCTTCTGAGCTTCGTCCGGATTCTGGTGTCAATCGTACTGTTAGTATACTTGCGGGGACTAGCTTCTTCTTATTGATTTTTTTATACAGATATCTTGAGAGATGCATTTTGGAAGGAAGGTGCTTAACTAGTTGGATTGTTTTGCTTTCTTGGACAGATCATTGAGAAGCTTTCTCCTACCAGTCCATCTGGAGCGGCAAGGCTCAAGATGTTAAAGGAAATTGCGCAGGAGTACAGTTTGAATTGGGATTCTTCTGCCACGGAAGCAGAGTTCATGAAGAGCCATGAAGACCTACTGGTACCATCTCTGAACCCAGTTTTTCAAATTTTGTGGGAAAGTTAGTCGGTAACAACCACATTCTTCGGTCTCCTAATTCAGATGTGAACTTTGATAGAAGTTAGTTATGTCACGAGGTAAAAATGTGGTTTCCCTAAATGGAAAGAGCATGACAATGAATTGGAAATTTGAGAACTACTTGTAGGAAAGTGGTGCCTAACATTTCTATATGCGTCCACGGATTCTTACGTTTTCTTGTAGGTATTCAATAGAGCAAAAGGAACGATATATATATATACCCAAATGACGAGTTTTGTTCAATATAGCTTCTGATCTTCTGTAGATTTGAATGATTTTGCAAATGTTTTGTAAACCTTTTATATGAAATGAGTCCGTTTATAAAGTTGATAGTTTGATTTCAATGTCATATGTAGGGTGGAGCTAAGCAAATACATCGTCAAGATGGTATCTCTGAATCTCGACCGTCCCAACAAGGCTACGGTCAGTCTTCGGTTTCTAGGGAAGTTGAAAGTCTGCCTGCAGAGGCCACACAGAGATTCCAAAAGCTTCAAGCTCAAAACCCAGTGAGCAAAAGCATGCCATCATCTAAGCTGACTTCAGCCTTTCAAGCTCCTCCTGATACTAGACGGAATCAGACTGATGTAATGGAGATAGCTCGAGCTGCCCTAGCTAGCGCTGATCGTGCAACAGCAGCTGCTCGTGCTGCTGCGCAACTAGTGAATGTCTCTTATGGGGCTACTACACCCACAGTAGCAGCAGAAGGGAAGCCCTTAAACTTAATGTAGTTGCCACGTCGTCATTTGTGAATAAAAGCAACTGTATTTGCTTCATACACAGAAAGAAGGATAACGATGTTTTCTTTGGTACTTCATAGGTTTGGAAAAATGAGTATGCTAAAGAGTATTGGTAGATTATGCTCGAGTGTTGTGACCTTAGGTTGATTCAAAAGACAGTGATGTTTAAATGTGACATACAGATATAACTCTGAAGTTTGTTGGTTTTACAAAATCTATGCAGAAAAAACAACATTATCATGTAAAACTCATTGATTATCTTTAGCCTCCCAGAAGCATCCTAAAGTATATCTCTCACACTACTTTAAAAATGAAACTTGGCCCAATACAGACTTTGCACCACGCAAGCCCTGTTATTTCATCACCGGCCATATACGTCCTTAAATGGAAACATTTATGTATTCCAAAAGAAAGTGAAGACAAGAAAATAAAGAATGTATTGATGATAACTCATGGAGTCATGGTCGTGTGCGTGTGACTGTGGTAGAAAAAGGTCCACATACGACTTGCCCCTTCGGATACACACAAACTCAACTCGTCCTTTCCACGATTACAAATTTTTAAATTTTATTCTGCCAAAACCAAACTATACACTTTTGTCTCCTTCTCATGTACGTTTGGTCTATTTCCGGTCCAGGTGGGAATTTCCACTATTTCCACTAAAAATTTAATATCCGTTCCCACTTTCTAAAGCACTCAAACGAATCTGTTTTTCTTTTACATCATAAGGAACAACAGAAGAAAAATTAAATTGGAAAAATCAAACAATAGGTACTTACTTGTGGATATTTTCAATTCCTTTTGGGCGGCATTTTGATTATTTCAACACATTAAAAAGAAAAAACTCGAGACTTATTATTCTGGTGAACCACTCTCATCAAAGATATTTTGTAGCCAAAAAAGGTAATGGAGGACACGTAGGGCCAAATGAACAGACAGATGGTGTGTGATTAAGCAACTGAATTCTCTCTCTCTCTTCCATGTCCTAACCCTATGTCTCCATACATACACATTCTCTTCAAAACTCATTTCTTCGTCCGGTCCCCTCTTTAAATAGCGCTTCTCTCCCTTCATTCATACATACATTGATCACATCCATGAAGAAGGAGAGGAAGAGACAAGTACAGGAGGAGGAGGAGGAGAAGGAGGTGGAGGTTGTTGTGGTGGATGCGTTGACAGCAGCAGCAACGGTGGCTGCGGCTGCGGCGATGGAGGAGGAGGAGCAATTGTGGGGGATGAGGCTTAAGGCGGGAGATGGTGTGGTCGACGAGCTGATGACGTGGAACACCGTTTGGTTGCCTTCATGTTGGGACGTGGAGTTCGTTGAGAAAAACTATGGAGTTTTGTATAATGATGTTGTGTGGGACGATGATCTTTGGAATTTGAACACTTCCACTCAGGATAACATAAGACAAAACTGAAGTTGGGGAGATTTTTAACGTTTTTCTATCGGTTCGGTTAATAGGATATTTCGGTTTTTTTGTATAAACCGTATTGCAATCAAAATAACTTGTTTTGATTTGGTATGGTTTCATTTTAAGTTTTAGCCATTATAGATCATGATTTTTTTTCTTCGAAAAGTATCCCTTAAGTGAGGATTTTTTCTTCTATAAAAAAATCAATTTGGCTGTGGCTTTTTTTTTGTTTTGCTTTCTTTTTCTTGGTTTAGTATAAATTTTGGGGGTTTCCGGTTTAAAAATAAAACTCAATAAACCAAACTAAGTTTGTTTAAGGTTTATAGATCCTTTTATTTTCTTCTTGATCGGTTGTAAACTCAAAAATTCAAAATGAACTTATCTTTGCCGGAGAAGTTTTTTTCTTGATGTTGATCTGCTTTGAGTCTGTTTCGTACATGTTGTCGCATTTTTGTAATAGTTTGTGTGTTTAGCCATAGATCATATCCATAATGAACTGATCAAGCATGTCAATTATGTGAGATAGCACTCAAAAGTTAAAAAGATGAAAACTGATTTTAAGTGTTATATTGTAAAAATTATTAAGAAGTTGACTAAGCTGGTTTTGATAGCAAACAAACTCCCACATTATTTAGATGTGTTAAATGTCAAAAACAGTTAATCGTTCTAGAAGGCATATATGATGCCGAAGCCGAACCGAGGAGAAATCTGTGCATTTTATAATAGCACGTGGTATATATTTTTGAAAAATTCAAAGATATCCAAATTTTTGTAAGAAAAAAAAAAATGTAGATAGCTGGCCTCATAGCACACGTCAACAACATGATTATCTATATATTCCTCCTATAGATCTACCAAAAGTAAGTGATGATGAAACAAATATCCTGCATTACATGAATGTAAAGATACAAAGTCGTACCATAGTCCTTTTTCTTTATAAAGAGTCCCATGGTTCGTACCACGGAAAACCATAAACTAAATTCAATGATGAACGAAATAAACAAACGTACGTAAATTCTTTGCTTTTCAACTTTTTGATTGCATAGACTATCGTTTACTAAATTACTATTTATTAATTTTTTTCTTCTAAATCTGAGAAGAAACTAATTTATCCAACCTTGAAAGAGGCGATATATATTTTTTTTTTTTTGTAATGAAACTCAAATAATTCACTATAAAAGGCAAAGATGTCAGAGTCCACAAAAATCCTAAGTCGGTCTAATTTTTCTTCCTTTATTTTTGTCAGTAATTTCGTTATGTAGGTTTGGAATTTAACAGCAAAGTCATGACCACATAACACAAATCGAATAGATTATATGCACCAGATTTCTCCTCGGTTCCAAATAGTTGTTCTAGAAATGATATGTTGGAATTGATGTTCTATTTCTTTGTTTTGAATTTTTTCTATTAAACAATTTTCCAATTTTTAAGATCTATATTCGTATGTAATTGTTTTTAAAATGGGTGTATGCAATATTAAGATAAGAAGCAAAGCGTTCTCATATGAAATTTCCTTATTCTTTTAGTTAACTTTCTTAAAAATGAGTTTGTATTACAAGAAATTTGGTGTATAAAATACACTAGAATTTTAGCCCCCCAAAAAGAGGTTGTGTTATGGCAACATGTTGTGTTATTATTAGAATTCAAGCATTAAAATTTGGAAGTGTTTTTTTTTTGTCAACAAAAGGAAAGCTTGATATATAGCAAAAAAAAAAAAAGTAAGGTTTAGAACGTATTTTTAAGATAAATAGAGAAAAGCTAAGTTCCTAAAGTGGTACTAGAAGAAATAACGTTGGAAGTAAAAAGAGTTTAAACTGAATAATGGCGAAATGTAAGTTTTTGAGACAAGGACAAGAAGAAAATGGCGAAAGAGGTTGAGAAGAAGACAAGTTTTGGTTTTTGTGTGTATACTGCTTTCTCGATTATTTAATTAAATCCAACATGAATCGAATATATAGGATGTAGCATTAGCATGCTTCAAATATTCCTCATGCTCTCAGTTTGACAATCGACTGATCGAGTGATATAGCAAATCAGAAACTATTTTAACCACCAAATTATATACTCTTTTCAACCTCTCTTTTCTTAATTCAATATTTTCGTTTATATTAAGTGCGATTAATACTTGTCTTTTCTCTCGGATCCCATATGTTACTTATAAAGATGTGAACAAATGAGATTTAAAAAACGGTCACCTATTCAATTGAAAAAAAAAACAAAAACAAAGTGAGACTCGTGGGAGCTCTCGTGGACCTGCGAAGACGGGTCTGATTATTGAATCGAATAATTGTTATCAGCCCAAATAGTTATATAGACAACTTCAAATCAATGATATATCACCCATTTAAAAAGCAAAAAGAAAAAAATGTGACAACTTCAAAATAATATTACAATTTTTTAAAAACAAATTTTGGTAAATTCTTATCAGACATACCCATGTGATACAATTGACTCCGTACCCAAAACATAACCTGTTTATCAAGAAATATAATTTTTTTATTTAGACTTCATTTATTCTGTATATAGTCATTTTACAATATACAATACAATTATTTTACATTATAGAGTATGTTTAGCGTGATTATAATCAACATTGCTTCTTCACCTCCATCGATCAATATGTCTTCTTCAGTTTTGACCACCGACACACTTAAACGTAGGTTTAGTAGCTATTAGCTTCTTCTTTGCTTTATATGTTTCCTTTTTTGTTGTAGATTCATTTTCTTCAATACAATCTCCGTCGGGTAGCTAGAAATATCAATTGTCTGCCTAATAAATTACAGATCCATTCAATTCCCAACGCTACAGAAATGGCACCTATCTTGGGAATGCAACTCATGATTATCATCTTTTCTTTACATACATATTTCTTGTTGGACCACTCCATTGTTTTTATAACAATGAATCATAAATTTAAAATTTTGGACCATCTAACCGAGGAATAAACAGAGAATATCTAAGGAACATGCATGTGACAAGAAACCCAAATCAGTAAAACCTAGCAAATATGATATACGTACTACTCTCAACAAAGAATAACACTGCCCCTTGTTATATTACATAGTCATTTCATTGAATATTTACACATAACAGCTCTTTCATTTATAGATATATGTGTGAACAAAAAATTGAACAAAGCAGAGAGACATAGAAAACGACAGTGACAGAGAGACTCACTCAAATTATACAAATGAGTCAATGACACAGCACGCATGTCATCTTCCCTCCGGCTGCGCCTGCTCCACCTCATTAAAAGCATATAGAGAGACTAGAGAGATGGGGAAAGATATGGAGTTGTCTCATGTCTGAATATAACAATCTCTGACCGTTCTTGTCATATCAAAAAAGAAAAACTCTCACGTTCGTTTTTTTCCTCATCGAAACATTCTCTTTATATCTTCTTCTTGATCCTCATTCTCTTTTCTGTATGGGTTGTCGAGATATTCTGTTGACTTTCTCCGTCGCTCTCTTACTCATCTCTCTCTTCCAGATCTGGCTTTTCCGGGAAGGACGACAAGTTCCGGAACTATCGGACGACCAACTAGGAAAAGACAGAAATACCCTCATGACCTCCAAGAACAAGAACAAGAACGAGGATGTTCAACGGCTCTTCCAAAGGTATTTCAAGGGAAGATCTTTTGGTTTAAACAACACCAACTCTCGCTTTGAAGATTCCAATAGAAGGATCCCTAGTTCCCCGGATCGCCTTCATAACTAGTTAGTTCCTGTCTTTAGCCTCTATATATTCTTTTATTTTCTCCCATCTTCTTATAAACTCGTACTTCATTTTGTTAGTATGTATTTTTTTTTGCTTAAAATTGCTAATATATAGATAATATGGTAAGAAGCGAGAGCATTTTGGTTATTTCGCATTGGAATCAAAGAAATGTGCATACGGTAAATGAAATAAACTGCGTAATTTTTTTCTCTGTTCTGTTATCGGTTTGTCTAAACACTTTATGAGAAATAAATAATTATTCCTCTCTTGAATATAGTTTTTGTCCTTGTCATCAGGGTCTTCTCTATGTCTGTAAAGATCCGAATTACAAAATTTAAATGCCATTTTCTATAAAACTTATAAATATTTTGGAATCATATGTATGATGGTATATATAAGTTTTTGTTTTAAAACACATTTATGTTACATGTGTATATATAATATTGTTGAGATTTATCAATTCATCTTTTTATTGATTTATATTGTTTCATAACAAGTATGTTTGAGTTATCTTGGGAGTTGTCACCAAAAAGTATAAACCAAATTAGAAACAGAACAAAAATGATGAATTGAAAGAAGAATTTGATCTCCGGTGTCTTCTCCACTGACACTTTCTTTAGCACATATATAAGAAGAAATATTCATCAAAGAGGTGCGTATATATGCTCTGCTGCTTTCTCATCTATCAGATTTAGGTAAGTTCTGTGTGTTCCTTTTTCACAAATTCTTGTTCTTTGTGGTTTCATAAAGGGAAAATATGCAATTTATGAAAGTAACCATAAGTTGCTATTTATGATGATATCAGTTTCTTATGAAGAACATAATTGCTTTATTAAGAAACATTGGTATATACTAACATCAGGAAATTATTCATTGTGTTTACTACTAAATAATGTTGAAGGCTTGAAGATTTCCATCACAAAATTCAAAATAGAGAATAGGAGAGTTAATAATTGAATGACCAAAATCTCTACATGGAAAAGAAAGAGAAGACGAAGCATTTATTTGAAGAAATAAGAGTTGGTAGCTAATAATAGTAAACGTTGTCGTGACGAAGGACCCACTTGAATTGACGTAATCACGCGAAAAGTTTGTATGCATCTCAACGTTAAAACTAGCCGGAAAAAGGAAAGTCTAAAATGAGAGTAACAAAAAAGGTCAACTAGTGATGAACATCGCATCAGAAAAACAACATGATAAAGCATAGAACCATGGGACACGTGTGGTTCTTGTCGCAATGTTTAGGTCAAGGCGTGTGGGTAGATACTGGATCGTGAATCCTGTGAGTGGATCCATACATTAGATGGGATCGGTCGATGGGTCCACGGTAAAAAAAAAGTAGACATAAAAATAATTGTATAGAAGAATAGAAAAACGTACAATTTATTTTTGATAGGACAATAAAAATGCTATTTTTAACAGCCAAAAATATTAACCTTTCAAACGTATACTATTTTCTTTATTTTATTTATTTTACAGAAAATTGAGTTGATTTTGTTTTAATGGATTTTTCTAAAATAGAAAAAGATAGACGAATCTTATTTTTTACTAATTTTTTTTTATTTTAGAGAAAACTCTATTTTAGATGCATATACTGGAACAAAATATATGTAAAATACAATCACTTCTAAAATAGAAAAAAAAAAAAAAAAATAAGCATTGAAGATGGTCTAACATGACAACATTTTTATACTTTTGCTCTAAAAGACTTTCACGCCTTCAAAACTAGACAATTTCTACATATAAAATAATAATAATAATTCAAAATCGTAATCTTAAACAGAAAAAGAAAAGAAAAGAAAAGAGGATAACAACCATGAACTTTACCAATTTTTAGAAATAGATCTAAAACCACATGAACTTTTACATCTTTCTTTTTGTCAAAGAGACTTATACATCTTCTACTAACTACCACACAAACTATTAACTCAATCTAAAATTGGTGTCTCATAAAAATAACCAACACTTTTTTTTTTGGTAGGGGGTGGAAAAATAACCAATCTTGATTATTATTATTCAAAGCTGTTTCTATAATAACCCGCGCAATTATGGATCTAGTCCGTTAGTCATAAATTGGCTATATAATTTTCACAGAAAAGACACAAGACGAAGAGGGCCGTGATAGACTATAGGATGACTTTAATCTATGTATTGGGCTTTAGTTTATTTATGGGTCCAATATGTTATTATATTCACTGATCCAAGATGTTTTTTTTTTTTTTTGCATCACTTCGTCCAATATGTTTTGTTTTGTGTAGACTTTTTTTTTGTTACTAATGGTCCATATAATTATGTTTCTGGATACATAGTGGGTTAAGTGTTATGTATATCTGTTGAAATTCTAATATGTAAGTACCAATTCCTCCTCTCTGTTCTTTGGCCAAAAAAAAATGATAACCTTATCATAGTTTTGATCCTCTTTTTACCGCCATAACGTTTTTGAGGCATCTGGTAGAAGAGTTGAGAATGTTCAGTTGTTTACAAGAACGGAAATGGTATGAGAACAAGAACATTTCTTCCGCTATAGCTATGTTGAGTTTTCTTCTTAAGAAGAAGCACAAAAGGTTCGAGTAGCATTTGCTTATGTTACTTATATAATTGTCTTTAGGCCATGGAACTTTAAGGATAAAACTTGGGCGGTTAAAAAATCCGCCTAGATGCAATTACTGATATAGGAGAGGGACAAGGTAGTTCGAATAGTCTAGTTGGTTCCAAATTTAGTTTTGATCGGCTATGTAGCCGGTAGATGAAGTTACATAACGACAACAACAAGCTCAAGGAGGCATTGCTCATCAACATTAATGGTATTGCAGCTGAAATGAGGAACACTAGTTAAGTCACAATCAAAATACACTTTGCTCTGTTTTTAACAGAAAACTTATGCATATGACTTGTTTTTGTTTTTTCATCTTTTTATGATTTCATCTATCCGCATCTTTGCCTCTATTTCGATTATGTACTTCAAAGTTCAAACCGCTGGATCTTAACTAGCATAGTGCAATATAATCACGAACGGTTTAAGTTGTCTTATTTTAGTACAACTCCAGCTTAATTTATTTGGATCTGTGTTTTTTTTTTTCCTTTTCGTAACTTGTTGTTAATTGACATTCGTTTGGTTTGGCACATTGTATATCGGTAAAAAAATCAAATGAGGCCAAGATGTTTTTTTTTTTTTTTGCATCATTTGGTCAATTATGTTTTGTAATTTTGTATAAACTTTTTATTTGTTACTAAGAGTCCACATAGTGGGTTAACTGTTGTGTATATCTCTGTTGAAATTCTTATAAAATTGATTCAACCAGATTTCATTTTGCATGTGTAAATAAAAAGTCATTAGTTTTACATTTTGCATGTGCAATACTAATATCCAATAGTATAGAAAGATGTAAAGATATTTTGAAAGGCTTTCCATAAAAATCATAGGGAAACGGGGAGATGCCAAACGGGGTTTAATCAAAATGACGGTCCCTCACGTTTTGGGATCTACTCAATTTTTTTGAATTTTTTGTAAAGATTTTATATCAGTAGAAAAGAGATAGGACCACAGACATGTCCGTTTCATTGTTCAGCCCAAAAAGCTAGCCATGAGCCACTCTTCTCTTTATATGAATTAAATTATTACAACATTCCAAAATTTCATTTTAATTTGGTGGGTCCAATTGCCCTTTCAATCTTTGTATTAAATACATCTATTCATTTGTTCCAAATAAGACGGAGTTCAATTATTACAAAAACAAATATTGAATGTTGAATTTTTCAAAAACAAATTATCAATTTTGGCCAAATCTTAAAGTTTTCTAAAAAAAATTTACAGCTTTAATTTTCATAGCTAAATTAAACCCTTTCACCATTTTAACCAAAACTTTATGATATGAGTAACACTAATTTTAAAAAATTTCTCTCTTCCTAATCTTATAACGCCAAGACATTTCTTCAATTTAAAAAATCTTTCCAAATTTTATTAAGTGTCTTTTTATTTTTTAAACGCAATTTAGTATTTTTGGAAAACAAGAGAGCAACGTGTAAGATAATAATTTCTTTTAAATATTATATTCGTCAATTTTATACTTTTACAAGTACGTATATGATTAATGATTTTATCTACTCATATTCCTAACTATCCGGTAACTATAATAAGAGAAGCGGCAAATCGAAGGTTGAATGTGATATAAGTTACAAGGCCAATGTCTTTCTCTAGGTTCTTTCTTGCGGACCCAACTCTCAGCTATGCAACAACATCCTGCGATGTGACTTAATACATTTTTTCGTTATGTCCTGCCGTTCTAAGAATTGGACATTTTTATCACTTATTACAACAAAAACAAAAAGACTTTTCACAACTTTATCTAATGTATTACGGTATTACCCATACCTTTATGTCAATACCACCATTAATTACTGGTATTAAAAAGACATTTTTAATGTTCTACGTAGTAGCTTTAGATTATCATACTATAGCACTTCCAAACAAAACTTTTTTTTTTTTTGCTAAATATGTTAATATCATTAATAATGAAGTTGTGGCGTTACAAAGAAAACCAGTACAAAAGCAACTTTGGCAAAAAAGTAAAAACAAAGCTACAATAGATTTAGGAAATTTTTGAAGACATTAACGGATCCAGAGAAGCATTAGCTTACGCCAACGCTTCCTAAGTCTTCTCGAGGAAATGATGTTGCGGATCTCACGATCGACGAGCTTGAAGATAACTGCAGGAGCTAGGCGAAGAGAGTTGTGAAGGAGATTATTTCTTTGACGCCAAAGATTGTACACCACGACCTGAGAAACGATCTTCCGAAGCAGAGGAGGCGCTTCCGGGGAGGACTGTCTGACCCAGGAAAGGAGCTCCGACCAAGAGCTGAAAAGCCGTTGACGAGGGCAGATCCTGCGAAAAACCAGCCGCCACACTTGGGCAGAGAACTCGCATATCAGTAGAAGATGATCGCGAGACTCCGAAGCGAAAGAGCAAAGAACACAAGCGTCGGACTGAATGTGTCCCCAAGAAGCTAGCCTTTGCCGCGTCAGAAGACGGTTGAGATGGCTAACCCACATGTTGAATGCATACTTCGGCACAGCTCCCTTGAACCAGATAGAGGAGGCCCAGCTTTTCACAGTAGCCTTAGGCCGAATAGCTTCCCAAGTCTTTGCAGCAGAAAAACCCTGGCAAAGAAAACCATTAACAGACCATTCGTAACGGTCGACATCCTCCTGAGCAGTAGAAGGCACAGGCACCGTGCATAAGTGATCGTGAATGCCCTTAGCAGGAGCGGAACGGGACACCGGAAGTCTCCACCCATCTTCAGAAAAAGCTGAAGCAACCTTTGCAAGAAGAGGGACACGCAGAGAACTTGGCCCAATGTCACCAATGATCCGAAAGAGAGGCCCAAGAGAAGTCCAGTTGTCATACCAATAGTCAGCTTTAAGGCCATTACCTACTTTGCATACTAGAAATTGATGCGCTAGAGGCCTTAGACTTAATAACCTCTTCCAAGTCCAAGAGTCACTCTGACCCCCTTCAACAGCCCAGAAGGAGCCGCGACTAAGATGATGAAGGTGCTGCCAATCGGCCCAGAGAGAGTCCTTAGCAACAAACAGCCTCCAAATAAGCCTCATACTAAGAGTTTTGTTCCATTCTAGGAGGCGTCTTAAACCTAGACCTCCTTCAGATTTTGGGAGACAAAGGGCTGCCCATGAAACCTTTATCCCTTTAGCTTGCTCAATATTTCCTGACCAAAGAAACCTAGAACAAAGACTTTCAATCCTTTTGATGCATCCCTTAGGCAGCAGAAAAGTGGACATCCAGAAGTTGATGGAACCAAATATAACAGAAGAGATAAGCTGAATCCTGCCAGCGAAAGATAAGCACTTATTGACCCAAGAGCGAAACCGTGCCGTAATCTTCTCAAGGAGAGGCTCATACTCCGCAATGCGCAGCTTACGATTCATCAAAGGGAGGCCCAAATACCTAATAGGTAGGGTGCCAATAGGGAAACCATAGGCAGCATTTGCGTTGGATTCCAACTGATTCAGACCCGCTAGATAAAGATGGCTCTTATCTTTGTTGACTTTCAAACCAGACCAAGATGCGAAATCGTCCAACGTCTCACAAATACCATGAAGAGAGAAACTTCCACCATCAAAGAAGATCATAACATCATCTGCAAACATTAAGTGGGATATGGAGAGATTGGAGGCCTTAGGATGGTAGTGAATAAGACCAGACTCATACCTTGAATGAAGCAAATTAGAGAAAGCTTCCATTGCTAGAACAAAGAGATAGGGTGAAAGAGGATCACCCTGCCGCAATCCCTTGGTACTCTTAAAGAAGCCACCATTGCCTCCATTGATAGAAACTGTGAAAGTAGGCGTAGAGATGCATTGAGAAATCCAGTTAATAAATTTTTCCGGGATGGCGAGAGCACGCAAAGCAGCTATGACAAACTCCCATCTCACCGAGTCAAAGGCCTTTTTTAAGTCCACTTTAAGCATCCCTCTGGGAGAAATATTGCTCCAATTATACCCATGTACCAAATCAGTTGCGAGCAAAACATTTTCAGCAAGAGAACGACCCGGGAGAAACGCAGATTGAGCCGAGGAGATCACTCCAGAGAGAAGCCGCTGAAGCCGATCAGTCAAAAGTCTAGCGATAACTTTGTAGAGCGTGTTCAAACAAGAAATAGGCCTGAAATCAGAGGTGCAAGTAGGATTAACAATCTTAGGGATGAGCACAATAGTAGTTGCATTCCATTGCTTCAGTAAGCAGCCAGAGGAGAAGAATTCCTTGATCGCATCTGTCACCTCTGCTCCAACAATGCTCCAAGAATCGATAAAGAACTCAGCCGTGAAACCATCTGGGCCGCAAGACTTATTTCTGGGAAGTGAGAAGAGAGCAGCTCTGATATCTTCATTAGAGAAAGTACTTTCTAACTCGCAAACTTGAGCAGGGGAGCATCTATAAGATAACAACAAATTCATATCATTTTGCTCCATCAAGTAAGGATCAACTTCATCACCCAACAAACTTCCAAAGTAACTAGCACAAAGGTCAAGTATTCCCTCTTGAGAATCAACCAGCTTACCATTTCCATCATACAAAGCAGAAATGGAGTTAGAGGAATTTCTAGCATCAGCCATCCTGTGAAAGTATTTCGTATTTCCATCACCTTCAGCAAACCAAGAGATTCTCGACTTTTGGCGAAAGAAACTTTCCTCAGCAGCAGTTAGAATGTGCCATTTACGCTCAGCTTCAAGCTCAAAACTAGCATTGATAGGAGTGGGGTCAGCGAGGGTGCGATCTTGACAGCCAATAAGAAAATCGTGAGCTTCTTTGGTTCTTTTTTCCAATTCAGAGTAATTAAGCCTGCTGAAGTCCTTGATAGGTTTCTTTAGGGCCTTCAGCTTCTTGGAAACCCTGAACATAGAGGAGCCGACAACATTAAGGGTAAACCAGTTGTCCCTAACCAAGTTCAAGAAATCTAGGTTTTTGAGAAGGTAATTGAAGAACTTAAAGGGTCTTTTTGCTTTGATAGATGTCTCTTCAAGCACTACACCGCACGAGACATGATCAGAAAAATCAAGACTCCCAAAAATCCCAAGCGAGGAAGGAAAAAGGGCATTCCAACTATCGTTAACCAAAATACGATCAATCTTTTTAGCCACCGGTGTAGTATGACTCTTGTTCCACCAAGTGAAAGTATTGCCCTTATAGCGTAAGTCAGATAACTCCGCAGCAAGAAGACAATCTCTGAAGTCTCTCATATTGATGTCCACATTCAAAGACACTGGATTGGAATGCTCTTGAGGATTCAGCACTTGGTTAAAATCACCTAAGACCAGCCAAGGCCTATCACCAATAATACCTGAAACCACCATGTTCACAATTTCTATCCACAACTCTTTCCTAGAGGCAACCTCATTAGCAGCATACACCACTGAAACAATGATCCAAGAAGGAGAGCCAGGAAGCAAAACCTCACAAGTGATCATCTGCAGAGATTTAGCAACAACAACAACCTGAACACTTGGATCCCACATCACCCAAATCTTTCCTAAATCTGAAAAAGCATAGTTTTCAACAAAAGACCAGCCAGGAAGGAGAGCATTTATAAACTTTCTATCCTTTGGCTGTTTGACGTGCGTCTCTATAACGCCTCCAAAAATAGGCTTATTAGCCTTAACCCACTTTTTAAAACCGCTACGGTGGCTGACATTATTAAAGCCCCTGATATTCCAACAAAAAAGGTTTGTACACATAATTAAAGAGAGTGTTTAGGGCCCTTGCCCCGCTGGGTTTTCCGCTGACGCTTCGACAGCACCTGAGTAAATCTCGCAACATCCTCATCAGAAGACAAGACATCTGACGAGTCATCTTCTGTTTCATTTGCACTCATAGAGGGTAAACTAGAGCTAGCAACAAGAGCTGTCATTGATAAGGCACTAGAAGGGTCTGACTTGCTGGACTCACCAATAGACACTTCTTTCGGAACAGCACCAAGCTTAGCCGAGGCCAGACTAACCGTTTCCTCTGGTCCTGGCTTACTTGGAGTTTCAGTGATAGATTTGACCTGCCATTCCTGCCCTGAGGCAATTGTGCTCTTGGATGGCTCTTTGCTGGAGACAGGGATCTGAACTGGGGTCTTTGATCTTCTCCGACGCTGGTTTCGACGCTTCTTTAGGCCAGGTTCAGTAAGATTTGGACAGCTACCCGTTAGATGAGTAGTTGAAGAGCAGTTTGAACATAGGACTGGAGCCTGCCGACAATGACGAAGACTATGACCAATTTCCTTGCAGTGAGCGCAAACCGGAGGCATCCAAGGACTTGACACAAGAACTCTTCTAATCTCTCCAGTGTCAAACTGAACGTTAACCGCCTCAGGCAAAGGCTTTCTAGGGTCAATGATGGTGAAAACTTTGGCAACTACTAGATTTGTTTTGTTAGCTGTAGAGGGATGTAGGAATTTTGGTTCCCCCACAAGACTGGCTATACGTTCCAGGCCCTCCTCATGAAAGAATTGGTATGGAACGTTGCGCAACTCAAGCCAAATTGGAGCCGATGACAGCTCCGGCTTAACTGGAATAACCCCTGGTTCCCATTTTTCAACAAACATCGTTTGACCTTCTATTAGCCACAACCGCTGAGTAAGGACCCTGTTACGAGTATTAGCGTTTGGGATGCGGAAAAGAAAAGAGTTTCCTTCCATTTTTGAGACAGAGATATCACGGAACTGTCTACTCCAAATTCCATTTGCAATGTTATGAATCGTTCCCTGAGCGGGGGGATCAGAGTAGAATTGCCCCAAGATGAAGAAGTCCCAGGACTTCTTGTTCCTCTCAATTACCGAGTTTGGGATTTTGACACAGAGCTCCCCAGAAGGGAGAGTGAAGGAGGAACCTTTTTTTGCGAGCTTCTTAGCAGAGCCCTTAACCCGGTCCACCCAGAGCGCGGAGCCCGAACTAACGGGTTGAGATCCAATCACTGGAGCCTCCACCGGAGAAGTTCCAACGGTTATGCCTTGCTCGGCAGGGAGCGGAGAAGACAAGACAGACTTTGGTGGCAGCTGAGCTATCACCCCGACTTGAGAAGAACTGACCAAGTCTGTCTCATTGACAGTCGATTGGTCTAGGGAGGCTGAAGACAAAGCACTATTTGCCTCTGAATTGACGGACGTCGCAACACCGGAGGCGGAGCCATCGACGGTGGGGACAGGCGCACTTGCAGCAGACTGCGGATCTGGAGTCAACACTAAATCCGAGACTGGGGTCAGTGACAGATCTGAAACCAAAGAAGGATGAGGTCTAGAGGCAGACTCCTCCCTAGACCGAGCGGCAACAACACGGCTTTTGCTCACGAGAGGAGCAACAGCGCGAGCGTAGACTGCAGCAAATTTAGACGAACCAGGGACAGCCCCTCTAATGGGCTTCTTTTTCTTCTTCGGCATGAGAGCAGGAAGAAATTTCCGACCACCAGCGTGAGGCCGGCGTCGGGGGGAGAAGAGGGGGCGAGAAAACTAGGTCAGGGAGAAAAAGGAGAGAGAAAAAGAAGAAATTTCGGCTTCCAACTTATTATCGGTTGGTACCAAGAAATTTCGTTCTTATGTTGGTATCAAACAAAACTTGTTTGAAATTATCCATCTTACCAATAATATCAAACACCACCAATATTAACATTTCTTATGTACCACAATTAATAATGGGTCGTTGATAACGATTTGATGATATTAACGCTTATAGATATTTGGTCCAATATACGCTTGTGTGGTAGTTAGTAGCCATTTTCATCTTTTAGCTAGAAATTAAGAAGAAATTGGACTATACAGAAAAAAATGCGACATCAATTGGCAATGACAATGACAATTCACGGAAAACTTGTTCATTCTGCATATTATAGTTTGCTGTCTAGCCATTTTTGTGTTTGAAATCCCGATTCTGATTCTTTTAGGATAATATAGTGTTACCAGATATCAAAAAGTTTTTCAAATAGTTTAAAACTATTTCTTATTTTTTAGAGTTCGTAAAGATGATCAATCGATTTTTTTTAAGAGAATCAGTTTTTTGTTCTTATGTTCGTTCCATGGTAAACATGTTTAAGATAGAGTAATTTAACAATCAAAATGCCTTTGCAGTTTGCACATTCTTATTACCAGATATATACATCAGTGCTATCAATACAAGTAAAAGTCACATTATTATTGGTTACTTCTATGTACATACAAGTCCTCAAAGCACAATTAAGTGCCAAAATAACTTCTGTTGTTTCAGAAGAAAAAAGATTCACCGAAATTTGTAAAGTGAGATATAACATGAATAGATATTAACTATTCAGTAATTAACACCTAATGGTGAAGCAGCAGCAGCGAGCGAGGCTCTCTTCACGAATCTTCCTTTCATTCGTGGTCTTTTCTCTGCATTCAATTTACGTACCTCGTACCGTATCTTCTTAGAAAACAACCTTGTCCTCCTCTTCTCTCTGTATCTCGAAACTCTAGCTTCTCTACCTCCATCTCCAAACCCACTTGATGGTAAACATCCACCAACGTATTGCTTCTGATGAGTACTTTCTCCTCCATTCTCCACCTAAAACATATTATTTCAACTTTTAGAAATTTGAGAACAGTAAACTCACTTTTATTTGAATTCTATAAGAATGAGGATTTTAAATAACGTACCATGGAAAAGGCTGGCCAACCGCTGATGTCCATGTCTCGTTCCGGTGGCTCTCCTGAACTCCACGGTGGACCTTGACCTCCCCAAGTGGATATCACCGAGTCATAGTTTAATCTTAGCATCAGAACATTCTTATGTTCTTCCTCTTTCACCTTAACAACACATTCACCACTACTTTCAACGTTCTTCATTACCTCTTCTTCGGACGTCTTGTGTGACGACTCGTAATCAAAGCTTAGCTCAAACGGTACTGTTCCATCCACGTCTTTTCGATCATCATCAAATATATCCATGCTCATGGCTTTTATCTCTTCTACTTCTTCTTCAATCTCATCTTTTTCGATTTTGAACATCTCTGAATTAGATAACCCTAGCTCCTCCATGGCATACGACTCCGTGTCTAACCCGCGACCGAGCAGAGTCTCCACGTCAGCAGCAAACTCCTCAAGCTCCATGTCGGTCGGGAAAAATCCATTAAGACAACTTTCAGCGTTGTCTTCCTCCTCCTCGATCATCAAACCACTTCTGATCATAGGAAACTCGATCTTGGGCTCAACGACATCGTTCAAGAACTGCTCAGACACCAACGGATCTAGAACCGGCACTTGACAGATCAGCTGCTCTTCAAGCTCATAGTTGTCTGTCTGATCCTCAATACTAATATCAGGAACCAAGTCATGAAATATCGACGAATTGTTTTTCTTACCAGAGCCACGTGGCGTTCGAGCTTTACGAGTAAACCCGTGATGCCACGTGGCGACCTCATGTGGAGGAGAAGCTGATGAGTGGTTGCTATGCTTTACGACCGCCGGGCTAGCCGTCTTCAAACGGACTCTCTCGTGGCGGCGAGCAAGAGGGTTTGCTGAATGGACCAAACTGTCGCAAGACTGGCAAAGAAAAGCATCGTCGGCCGCGCAGTACCACCGTGCACGTCTCTTCACGCAGCTGTCGCAAGCCCTCGCCGTCTTCGCTCCAACAGCATTCGCCAAACTTTTCATCATTGTATACAAAGTCTACACAACCAACATCAACGACAAGAGCACGAGAGCTTTGGTTTTGAGATCAATCTCAATTATTGAATCTTTTGCTCTCTGCAAAAAGTTAGATTTAGTGTAGTCCTAGAGAGTTTGAGATTAAGAGGATGACCCGCATGAAGCGCATTCCCTTTTGTGTCAGTGGATTTTTGAAGTTATAAGAAAAATTATGTACTTTTTGGGTGTTTATGTCTTCAGTTAGGGACCCATGACGAGGCCTTATCTGATTTGTGATTGGTTGAGTTCTGAAGATGATCTTCGTAATAGTGTTTTAATTGGTCAGCTTCTTTATCCATTGGATTTCTTGTGTGGTCTACCTTGTCGTTTTCCTTGCCCAATCACTCTTTTTTTTTTTTCAATATTCAAGACTTTTTGTGATTTTTGTTATTTCTTTTTTCCTTTTTTTAGTAGCAAAGGTTTCAGCTTTGACATTTTTTCCTTTTCTTCCACCATTTTTTTAGAGACTATATAATAACTACTAACTTTGACTATGGATAAAATAATTTTTTTAGCTAAATAGTTTTTCTCCAATTTTGGTAATACTTATCAACAAACATTGATTCACTTTTTAGAAATCTGAGAAATATCTTAGCAAAAAGCATTGATTCAATTTTTTGAAGTTTGAAGTTGAAGGAAGATTTGATTGGATAGAAGTTTTTAAGCTACAATGGTTGATTATTTGATTAAACAAATAAATTTAAGAAAATGAATGTGGAGATTTATCATAAATGATAAATTGGTACAATATTTATTATTAATTATTCTTATTTTGGTGCACCATGTGTTGCCAGGTTCATTTATCTATTGGTTAGTCTTGTCCAATAGAAAATATTATTATCAACACAGAGTTAATTATAGCTATCAATATAAAATCATAATAAAGACTACTCATGTGATATGAACTATTACCTAGACAAAAGTGATATCCTCATTTGGAGAAAGGCGATATTGTACCCAAGAGAAATATGGTAAGACAAAAGGTAAGTTTTATTTAGTAAATAACCTTAAAAATGCGTAATTTGTAATTTTATTTTCATCAAAGATAATAGTTTCACGGGTGATATTAACATGTATTCATTTTTAGTAACATGTTTTATTCATAATGTCGCATTATTACAATTCAATCACATATGTTATCATCATGTCAACTATACCCACTAATTACTGGTTAGCATAAGGAAAAAAGCAATTAGTAAGCATAACTTTATTGGTAACATGATTAATAAGATATTTCATGAAAACAAAATTACATTTGTTTAGGGTTATAACCTAAGTATATGATTAGAATTATAAATTTGCATTCACATTCCATCCAATCTACTTATGTTATTGATATATAGATGTACATTTGATGCACACAATTAAATGTAGGAAGCCTCATTATCATAAGAAGAACGAGCAGCCACTATTACTAGGATTTTAAAATCGAAAACATAATACTATATTTAAATGACAATATTTCCTATTTCAATAGCAAAGTGAAATAAAAAAAAAAACTCAAATGGAGTTAATACCACTAAACTACGATTAATTAATGACTATGGATCCACTAATATTGAAGGCTAATCAGTTTGGTTACAAAGTATAACATTAATTCTCACATATTATTTTACATGAACAAGTAATTTTTTGGATTGTATTTCTGTAGAAAAAAAAAGAAAAAAGTGAAGAACATGTTGTTTATTAGAGATGAGGGAGGACTGATCGAGTTACGTAAGAGGCCTTTATCACTGGGCTAAATAATGTGTCGGCTCAAAACTCAAATATATATGGGCCGATATAATTAATAAAATTCTGCAAACGAACTTTACTTTATAAATTTTAATACAAGCCCCATAATTCGAGCCCACGAATCCCTACAAATTCTTACGGAAACCGTAAAATTGAAACTGAGACATATGTAGGTTCAAACACCCTCGTTAATAAAAAAATAAAAAAATGGTATGTACTATACCTTCGGTATTAAGTTTTGACCATTCACTAAACCAGACTCATTGGACATAAAAGAACGAAAAAAATAAAAGGAGAAAAACGAGATGTGATAGAAGATGGGCCTAGCCAGGTAATTAGCAGAAACTAAAATAAAAGTATTGGGTAGAGAGTAAAAGCATGAAACCACATGCATAGACTACGTACACTCTACGTAACAACAAATTGCTGCTTTCAGTTATTACAAAATTAAAAGAACCGCCCACGCCTATTGCAGTTGCCTATCCCAATCCAAATTATAGTTGTGAACTTGTGAGACATGACACCGTATTTTTCTCTTACGCCTTCCATAAGTTTCACTCAATCTTTTTCGGTGAATTGGAGATGGGCTGATGATAGCTCATTTGGTTATCAAAAACTCTTTAAAAGAAAGTTAAGTCCTTATTTCTAGATCCCAATGCTCGTTTGGAGAGAGATGGTTTAGTACTTTGAAGGTTGATTATTGCATCCAATCTATCCTATGAAACTAATTCTTTATATCTAAATAAGAATCCTATAACTCATCTTAAAATGGTGCGGTTTGGACACAACCCACTAACTTTTTACGTTTCAGTATTATATATGAAGATGTCACCCAATATTGATACAAATTAAACCTTAACATGAGTTATTGAATTTACACCTTAACATGTATAATAGAAAATCGGTCACTTGGTCAGGGACCATAAAAAAATTATAAACCAATAATATGGAACTTTCTAATTAGAAGAAAAATGAAGATGGTTATGTGTCATGACTTCACTTTCAATTTTAAGACGGAAATTTGAATGTGATGGATATTTTGAGGAGTGAACGAACTCATATAACCTGTGGCATTCGTGTACCTAATCAAAAATTTGTAAGAAAAAATAGAAAAATAAAGAAAACGAAGGTTCTCCCCAAAATTCCCGTGCGTAAAGTCAACTTGGATTTAAGTAGTCTGTCAATTATATCAACTGTATGACCACATGGCCTCATTACCCATATTTAATACAATTCCATTGTTGGTCAACTCTTAGGTGTGAGAACCCGAAATACTTTAAATTCTGCTTTGCTCTGTTCTGATATTTTTATACCCTTTTTATATTACAGCAATCTGTACTTTACCAAATACAACAGGTCAGCAGATTCATGAGCAATGTTTTTAAAAATAAACGTAAAGGACATGTGTATTCATAAAAAGAAACTCATAAGAAATAAAATTTTAGTATTTCATACATCACAAATCACATCATTAGAAAGTATAAAGAATAAAATACACCAAATGAAAAAGTTGACGCAGTTATTAGAACATGTGTTGTATCTTATCGTCTTTTGCAGTTTTCTCTATTTTCCCAATCTTTTAAAAGTGTTTTCATAGTTCAACAACTTCAAGGATAAAAAAAAAGTATTTTCATAGTTTAACAACTTCAGGGATAAAGACAGGGTATCGTTCGATACAATCCGACCACGCTCCATCCGTTGGTGTCTTGATCGTACGGTTACATTTCCAAACGGCGGAGTTACACTTGAATCCACTTCCGAAAGCGATCTGCCAAACCCTATCGTTTCTCTTCATTCTCCCTTGAGCCTCTATGTAGCTAAGCTCATACCATAATGATGACGACGATGTATTACCAAACCTATGTAGTGTCATTCTTGAAGCTTCCACGTGTTCTCCCGACAGCTGTAGATTCTTTTGCAGCTCATCAATCACCGCTCTTCCTCCTGCGTGGATGCAGAAATGCTCGAAGGCCTGCTTGAAATCTGGTATGTACGGCTTCCACTTTGGATTGAAGATTTTACGTCCGATAAGGGATGAGAGGAAGAGAAGCTGCTCCGATGCCGGAAGGACCAAAGGACCTATTCAATCCAATAAGTGTGTTAATCTCTTTTAGAAGAAAAAAAGTTCCAACAAAGAGATCACATGATCATAGAGATAAAGTCATAGGATGAAAGCATGTTTAGTATATAACATTGTGAGTTACCTATGGTAGTGATATTAGCTTTCAAGGCTTCTCCGGCAATGGTCATGAGATCTTTAGACAAGTTGATTCCCACGTTACCATTTTTGTCTTCCTGTTCCATAACACAGTTGTAGGATTTGTCATCCGCACCGCGATGGGTCCTAACAAGGTGGCATAACTTGTACTTAGCTCGCCACCTGTCGGATCTGCGGTTAGAGAGGAGAATGGCGGCGCCTCCCATACGGAAGAGGCAGTTTGGGAGCAACATGGCTCTCTCATTACCCTTATAGTAATTAGGAGTAATGATCTCAGTGCTAATTATGATTGCGTTGGAGTTAGGATGGACTTGTAACAAATCACGTGCTACATCAACTGAGATAAGACTAGCGCTGCATCCCATCCCGGAAAGGTTATAGCTTTTGATGTTACTCCTAAGCTTGTACTTGTTGATAATCATAGCGGAGAGAGACGGCGTTGGTGAGAACAGAGAGCAATTAACAATGAGGATGTCGATGTCTTTAGGTTTAAGACCTGTATTCTTGAAGAGATCTTCCATGGCGGTGAAGATAACCATTTGGGCCTCGTTTCTTGCGGATTCCATGGTTGGAGTTGGAGGGATGTAATGAATAGCTGGAGGGAGACAAGTCTCTTCTCCTAGACCTGATCGCTCGAGGATTCTCATTTGGAATTCGACACTCTTGGGATTGTCTTTGAGGATGAGACGAGAGTGTTCCATGAACGAAGAGAACGGGACACGGCACGTGACAGGAGGTTTGTAGCAAGAGTAGTCCACAAGGTAGACGGTACGTGGCTTGGACATGAAGTAAACGGTTGAAACAAAGATAATAAGGAAAGAGGAACAAAGGATATGAAGAAGCTCGAAGTGGAGTGAGTTCAAGACACTGAGAATCTCTTCCGGACCCATTCGGAGAAGCTCGATGGCGACGGTTGCTATGACTGGAATCAAAAGAAGAGTAAGGAAGTTGTTGATAAGGTATTGGTAACCGAGTTTAACATATTTAAGCTTCACGGAGCTCGAGAAATCAGACATTTTGGAAGAGTTTTGCTATGCCTATGATGAGGTGTGGAGGAAGAATAGGTTTGGGATATAAAGGAGAAACAGAGGAAAGTTGGCAGATGGGAGAGGAGTTAATTTTCGGACTCAAACTCTCACGCCACTCAACGCTCTTTCTCTCGCTTCGTCTTTCTATTTAATTTTGCTTTTTTTTTTTTATGATTTACTGTCCAATCTTTTTTTCTATATCTGTGTTTCCAGTTGTTGCCAGACAAACGTCAATTATGGAGCAAATGATTATGGGGAAAAAGACTTTTACCAACCTTTTGCTGTTTTAATTCATTTCATTGAGCCTGAAAGCATTTTTTTTTCCTAGAAAGAATATGTAACAAGAGTAGGAAAAGAGATTTGTCAGTTGACTCGATATACATGTTCGGTCTGATTGAGATCAATGTGTTTTGTAAATTTGTAATACAAGGTTCAGAGGTTATACATCCAGGTACAAGAATTATTTTTTCCCGTTAAAATGTGACCAGCAACAGCTATATTTTGTTGAAAATTTACTTTGAATGACAAAATAAAATTGTGGGTTTACTATATCAACAAAAACTTGTGAAAAATATCATCTAACCTTCTTTAAAATTAACTCATTATTTTCTTTGATATTATAATTTATATTTTACGACTAACAAAAAACCCTACAAAAGCTAAAAAAACAAAATTCTTTTTTTTTTCCTCCCTACTCTCCTTTTTTCCCGGCCATTGCCGTTCTCGTTTTGTTCTCTCTGTCCAACCTTCATCTCTCCGTCGTACCTTCTTTTCTCTACTGTCTTGTCTCTCTCTTTCTCTCCGCCATCCCCATCGTGAGACTGGTTACATTCTTTTCAGTTACTATCAGTGCGGTGTTTTCTCATTCATCCCCAATCTTGGACACCGCTTCTGTTTTTTCATGATTTTATCAAAATTCATGTAAATTGCTTTTACGTAAAACAAAATTTATATGGAAAATATGACATTTAACGTTTTTGTAATTTTAAACATTGTTTAAATCTGCAATTAATCTAATGTAGTATAAAGTCTATAAAGTATGTTAACTAAAAGAAAAGAGAGAAAGTTTATCATATCCATATCTTGATTTAATTTATAAAAAGTAATCCAAATTTAATGCACAACCTAATCTTGGCGATATTAAAGATCACCAACTTGAGAAGCAATAAAAACATCCCACTCGAGCATTTGTTCACGTGAATTCTGTCACATTACTTGTTTAGACTTATAAGCCGATCATTAATGTCTACTCAATAAAAATCGTTTTTTAATGTATACAAGTTTTGTAGTAGTAGAGAGTGGAACTAAGTATCGTTTTTTTTGTGGGGAGTGACTAGTGAGTAAAATGTTTAACTGTTTTTACGACAAATTGTGGCATTGGCGATATCTCCAAACCGCCGCCCCCATATCATTGCAGGGAAATAGTAACTGGGATGCAAATCAAATATTTTGGTTTCACCATTTTTTTTTTGTCCGGGGCATAAATTGGTGTTACATTGAATTATCATAGTCAATAATCTAGTTAACCGCTTTAACAGAATCAGAGACGACAGTACAAGTTATATACTTGGTGTTGGCTCTGCATACGTTACAAACGTGTATATCCTTATATGAAAAAATGGTCCTTCATACGGATAATGAGTATAATGATACATGGGGTGTCAGACCAACCAGCGGCTAACCATATCTTTTTATTTAAAAAGTAAATATTCACGGCGACTCTCAACTATGTGACGGTTTCATATTTATGTTTGTCATTTACATAAACTAATCTTCCTGGATTGCTGCTTTCGGTTGGGATGTGTTTTTGTTTTTTTGGTTGGTTTTAATGTTAAGGCGGTTGGGATGTTGACGATTGTTATTTCAACTTTCAGCTCTGGCGCTTTGTTCATTGTACTAGGAACTTAGTAAACCAGCCACAACATGACAACCTAGACACAATGCATGCAAAATGCTAGGAAGAATATATATTCTGCAAAATGATATGTCCAATAAAGGACAAGCATCATATTTTTCCTTCCACCTTCTTTTGTGTCAATTTTCATTTCCCTTCAAAAAAGCTAAGACAAGAAAGAACTAGGTTGATTCCTTTGTGTCAACTTTCAGCTCCGGGAATTTTGATTTTTCCTTCCACCTTCCTTTGCCTTTGAGGCCTTCTAGTCAAGGTCTCTGAGAGAGCCTTCAACTGCCAATGGATTGCTAACCAATTTTCAAGAGATTGAAGACCAAAAAAAATATATCACATTTCATAAACCTCTTTGGATACTTTAAAAGCCCACATTCAGTTCATTATATTTGCTTCAAGCCCAAAGCTTATAATTAGGTTATACTAATCCAAGTCTTTATGAAAGTTAGATGTAACTACTATTATTCAAAGACTACATAAAAAAAAGTCAAACATAAACTAAATCAACCAGGATTGAACATCCTTCTAACACAAAATAAAATAAAATTAGACCATCTAATCGCATGATCTAGTTTGTCAATGTTACACAAAATCAGAGGAGCCTAATAAAATGGCAGAGTACTTGGTTACCGGAGGAACCAGCTTTATAGCCTCTCATGTTATCAAGTCACTTCTAGAATTTGGTCATTACGTAAGAACAACTGTTAGAGACTCAGGTACTTTACCTAGAATCCTCCAAAGATTCTTAGGTTTGCTTCCACAAGTTTTTTTTTTTGGTTTCTTAAATGATTCTGTAATTTTCTTTCCTTGTTATTAAGAAGATGAAGAAAAGGTGGGTTTCTTGTGGGACTTAAAAGGAGCAAAAGAAAGGTTGAAGATCTTCGAAGCTGATCTAACGATAGAGGGAAGCTTTGACGAAGCAGTCAACGGTGTTGATGGAGTCTTCCACATCGCATCTCGAGTTTCTGTTCGTCTGGACAACAACAATCTGGTCAAAACATATCTCATGTTTACATTATTTGTCATAACATTTTTGATAAAATAAACTGGCTTATGTTTATTGAAGCTTTTTTTTGTTTTCCTTAGGATAAATTTGATCCTAATATAAGTGGAACAATGAATGTGATGAACTCTTGTGCAAAGTCAAGAAACACTGTGAAAAGGATTGTTCTCACATCTTCTTCAACCGCGATACGGTACCGTTTTGATGCTACACAAGTCTCTCCACTTAATGAATCGCATTGGACCGATCTTGAATACTGCAAACACTTCAAAGTCAGAACTTTTTAACTCATTGTTGCCTTCCTTCAGTTTTAGACAACATTCATATTGTCTTATATATCGATGAATGTCTGAAAAAATGTATGTAGATTTGGTATGCTTATAAAAAGACTTTAGGGGAGAAAGAAGCTTGGAGGATCGCAGCTGATAAGAAGCTAAACCTAGTTGTCGTAATCCCATCATTTTGTATTGGTCCAATACTTAGTCCAAAACCTACAAGCTCCCCTCTCATTTTTCTGTCCATTATCAAAGGTTAGCGAATCTAATCACTTTCATACTTTCATACTTATGTTTTCTATTTCACCAAATACACTTTTTCTGTCCATTTGAGCTGATCTTGTCTTGACTAGGGACTCGTGGAACGTACCCTAACTTCAGGGGAGGGTTTGTGCACATAGACGATGTAGTTGCTGCACAAATCTTAGCAATGGAAGAACCTAAAGCATCAGGAAGAATCTTATGTTCGAGTTCAGTGGCTCACTGGTCAGAGATCATTGAGATGCTACGAATCAAATACCCATTATACCCATTTGAGACCAAGTACTTACTATATATCCTCTGCTCTATATCATAACACTTTTTAAGACATGTTTTTGATGTAACAGAAAAAAACTGTAACAGGTGTGGCAGTGAAGAAGGGAAAGATATGCCTCATAGCTTAGACACAACAAAAATACATGAACTTGGCTTTGCCTCCTTCAAGTCATTAACAGAGATGTTTGATGACTGTATCAAGTGTTTTCAAGACAAGGGTTTGCTCTGAAACACAAACTAATCAAGCTTATATTTAAACATCAACGAGATCTCTTAATCTAAAAGGATTCCACACTATGTAAAGTGCCCATCAATCTTGGACTTAATAATTACACCATCTCGCTCACGTCTTGTAGAGTTTCTTTGGACTGATCGTATCACGTGCTTAACACACACAAATGTCCGTACCAAGAAAGGTACAGGAACACGTGTCAACTCTCTTTAGTACTCTTTACTTTTAAGGTAGTGGAGAATGCCACTTGAGAGAGTCGTCTACATTTCATTTTTGGTCGTTCACAAGTCACAATCACCATTAGCCACCTTCAAAAACATAAATGTGATCCAACTGTTATGTACTATTAATATCAACCCATGACTTATTAAATTCTCGGTTTAGATTTTCTGTCCTGATTAGACAAACATTAAAAGAGAAAGGTACAACACCAAGAGACAAAAGAGATACGAAGAACAATGCATAAGGAAATAGATTAAAACATAAAGATGAAAGAAAGTAAAACCAACATTTATGAAAAAATGTTGTGCAAATCACTCCTTTGGACTGTTCTAAAAGCACATGAAAAATCCATAGAGATCAGACCGCAAGGATCATACTTTCTAGCTTTCTTCATCATGTTCCTGTGAAACAGAAACCGAAGCTAACAACTCTTAAACCAAACCGAGAGGCGGTGTTGTCAGATGATCTGTATAGGCAAATTTGAAATCATCAAGCTGGAATTCCATTTCAGTGAAATCACAGTCAGGTAGCTCACTTGGAAGACTGTTTTCAAACCTGCTGAAGTTGATATCATTTTCGAGCAATGAGTAATCATCCAGCAGAATGTTAGAGTCAGTAAGGAAACAATCAAAGTCTAGCTCTGCACCATTTGCATTAGAAACCATAGAATCCTCTTCTGCTGCTAAGAATCTCAGATCAGGTATTTTCACATCCGAAAAGTCGAAAGTAGTGAACACTTCTTTGGTGGTTGAATCACCAGACGCAGCAACATCTTTGTTCAGAGACGTCTTTTCTTTAGACAAATCATCAGCACTTACACAAGAAACAGAAGCAGAAGTAGGGGAACGCAAGCACTGGCTAGTCACTGTTACAACCGATGAGGAAACAGCAGAACCTGAAGAAGCCAGTGCATCATACTCAACCTTCTTGTCAACATAAGCCTTCTCAGCTTCTGCAGGAGTTTCATAAGTACCCAACCATTTCTTAGTTTTAGTGAATGGGTTCAAAATCTCAGCAGCAAATTTGCCTGATGGCCTCGGCCTAACTCCCACAGGATACTTAAACTGCCTAGTAGATTTCCTTCTAGGGGTTTTGACAGCATTGCTACGATCCTGAGAACTCTCGGAGACCTGAGGGAGGAAAGTAATCTCATGAACAAAACGCTTTACCTTTCGAGGTTTAGGTAACCATTCATCGCTAGAGGAAGAGGAATCATCAGTAGCATCAGGATCAGTGAAAACAATACGAACTGTTCTCAACAAAGAGTCTCTCTCAGGTTTCACAAAGGACTTCATATCTTCTCAAACACACCAAGAACACACCAAAAAAACCCCACTCAAAAATCTCTGATCAAAAACTGCTAAATCGGATGAGGTTTTTTTCAGGAAAAAGATTTCTCTGTTTCAGCGAACTATGAAAAAGGGTATTTTTTGCTTTTCGTGAAAACCCCCAAATACTTCAACACCAGAACAAGTCCTGCACAAAATCACAATCCAGAACCAATACTTAAAACCTTTAGATTCTCCTTCACCAACAAAAGAAAAAGATAAAGAAGAAGAGAGAAAAGGCCAAACCTTTTAAGTCTTAAGCCCATGGAAATGGAAGGAACCTCAAGAATAAGCCTCTGTTCGGAGCAGAAGCGAAGAGCGTTAAGAACAGCCGTCAGACTCAGACCAAAGAACAAGACAGACGAGGAAGAAGAAGAAGACGATTGAATTGCAAAGGAGATTAGAAACAGAGACGAAATCGCAGCCGATTCAGACACAGCCGACATAAATCCGCGTTACAAACGCCGTTGTTGTTCCGATTGCTTCTCAAATACCCAAAAATCCCGACTTTTAACTGTTCCTGTTCTTCAAAAGAGATAAAAACCCACAAGAGATAAGTGAGACACACACACACAGCTACAACCTAAAACCCTTAGAAGAAAGAAGTGTAAAAAAGGGTTCTTGAATTAAACTCCGATTCAAACAAAACGCAAATCTTTAGAAAGAGAAGAACATAAATTACAGTCGCAGGCTCACAGTAAGCAAATATAAGAGAGACGGGTTACTATTCAAGTAATGATTTCGTGGAGAAATGCAGAGAGTTTGTGATGAGAAAAAAAGAAAGAAGAAATCTTTCACCTACCTTGTGCTCTTTTTCTGAAAATTCTATCTGTTTCTCTCACAGGATAAAGCTTTAACCTTTATATGCTGTTAGTATTATTCACTTACCTTGATTTTCTCACTTGTTACGTTAGACCCGATTTTTACTACTATTTTACTGCTGGTCTAAAGGAACCATTCCTTTTTTTTTGCATGAACCATTCAAAGGAAAAAGTAACAAATCTTGGAATATCTAATCTAATTTTCGATGATATTATCTTGACTAATTGTTTTCCAAATTGTTTTAAACTGCTCAAAACATAGTATTTTTAGTTTACTTATAAATTTACATATTGACGTAAATGTGGTTAGGAAATGTTATTGTTGTGGTATTTTTCTTTTTTCTTTTGTGTTTGTTTAGCCAATTCAAATATGTAGCATTCGTGAAAATACTGATATAAAAATATTTAAATACTCATTTATATGTGTTAAAGCGTTTACAAAATTATCATCAATGGCCGGCCATGAATCATAACTAGCCAATATAGAATTAGGTTTTTGGTTTGAAATGTAAATTTACAAAAGAAAATCTGTCATAAAAGTTCATCTCGTACTTTATCATAAGAAAGTATTCACATTTGTTGGTCTTTTTTATAAGGTTTAGTAAATTTTTGGGTTTCTAGAATTTGTTTTTTAGTATGAATGTTTTCTAGAGATTTTTAGTTTATAAGAAAAGAAAAGAACAAAGCAAAAGCAGAGAGCAAAGCCTAGTTAAAGACTCTTATTAGCATCTCTCCGGGATATAGACTAGAACTAGATTTTCTTTTCCTTCCAGTTAAGTTGTTTTGCGTTCTGAAATCTAAAATTTGATCATTCTTTCTGTGGTATACGTACACATATACATGTTACTAAGAAAATTATCAGTATGTTATCTTTTCTTTAATTTTATCTATGTGGTCTCTTGAACTTTAGTACAAAATGGTCTCTATATTAGGAGACGTATATGATAAGGGACATACATATTAATGGCGCATGACCAAACCATACTTTAATATCATGCATCTATCATGTCCCACTAATCGCCTAAGCTATCCATTTGGGAGCGTGTGATTCAATCTTTCTCATAAGAAGAACAATTTTACTGGTATTTTATGCAAGTGTAGTCCTCCACACATAAGATGCTTCTGTTGTATGAAGGCAAAGAGCGGATGCAATAACTTTTTCAAAATTCGGTAAAAACCTGAACTGTGAATCTGTGATTGCAATTTTTTTACAATGGTGTTGTTGTTCAAATGGTGACAGCAAAACATGAATTAATAGACTGAAACGATTTTTTTTCATCTTACCACAAAACAATTATACACTATTATACATCACATAATAAATGTTATAATTATAAAAAAAACATGAGTGATACTATTTTTTAAACTCTACTCTTCAATTGATAGTTATTTTTGCTTGATTTTTTTTTAGCAAAACAATGATTTAATAAAATAAAAAAATTGTGATATGCCTAATATTGGTAAGAAAGAAAAAATATCGTACTTTTCAATGTCCTTAAAAATACAAATTTTTATGATTTGACTACTTCCAAATTTCTTTAAATGAGTTCAAATTCAAATATTTAAAATTTCGTAAGAAACAATATACATATAGAACAAGAAACATCTTTTATGGACGGCCAAATCATGTTGTTTTTTGCTCTACAAATGAAAATCATATACTATTACTAATTAAATTATATGTTGTCTTATAGCTTCGGAATCTTTCTAAACATGATTCACCCCTTTTCATTACAGGACCCCACTATAATTAAGGTTTCTTCTAAAGTGGGATCCATCTGATCGAACCATCTCATCTCACTCTCAGTTTATGAAATCGTGATCTTTTGGAAGAAGAAATCAACGCAAATGGCTGACCAAACTAGAGAAGCCTTTCTCTCTCGAAAAGCTTGCTCAGATTTCGGATTCAATGATTCAAACATCATCGATGACCGTCGTTCCAAGTTCCGGTGTTTCCGATTTTGCTCCGACGGGATCACTGCTTCCTGGAAAGCTTTATACGACATCGGTGCTAAATTATACGAGATGGGTCGTTCCGATCGTCGGAAAGTTTACTTCTCCGTTAAGATGGGGATGGCTCTCGCACTCTGTTCTTTCGTCATCTACCTTAAAGAACCACTCCGTGACGCTAGCAAGTATGCTGTTTGGGCGATCCTTACTGTTGTCGTCGTCTTTGAGTATAGTATAGGTACTGTGACTCACGAATTCTATAGATTCAGATCGATTCTGGGGTTGTTGTTGTTCGATCAAATCTTCCGGATTTTGATTAAAAATCAAAACTTTCGTCTTCTTCGATCTAAATTCTCATTAGATCTGTCTTAGGATTACTTGTCTTCAGAGATCTAATTTGGCTCTAACTCTGTTTTTTGAAGGAGCAACATTGGTCAAAGGATTTAATAGAGCTATAGGAACACTCTCTGCTGGAGGACTTGCTCTTGGCATAGCTAGACTCTCTGTTTCAGCTGGAGAATTTGAAGAACTCATTATCATTATCAGTATTTTCATTGCAGGTTGCACTATTTCTCTCAATTTTTATTAGAAATGAACCTTTTTTAAATAAACATACTAACTTTATTTTTGATACTTGTGAATCTGTTGGTTTGTCTATCAGGTTTTTCTGCAAGTTATTTGAAACTATACCCGGCGATGAAGTCGTATGAATATGCATTCAGGGTGTTTTTGTTGACATACTGTATTGTTCTTGTGTCTGGAAACAACTCTAGAGATTTTTTTAGCACTGCTTATTATAGGTTTTTGCTTATCCTGGTTGGTGCTGGTATCTGTTTGGGTGTGAACATATTTATACTTCCCATTTGGGCTGGAGAAGACCTCCATAAACTAGTTGTTAAGAATTTCAAAAGTGTGGCCAATTCACTTGAAGGTAGAGAGATACGTCAAATGGCTGTTTTCTCTTGTTTCGTTTCGGGTTTTGGCTGTTTTTTTATGTCTTGTTTTGTTTGTGCTTTCCTAAAACTTTCAGGATGTGTTAATGGGTACTTGCAATGTGTTGAATACGAGAGGATTCCTTCGAAGATTCTCACTTACCAAGCTTCGGATGATCCATTATACAGTGGATACAGGTCTGTAGTCCAATCTACGAGCCAAGAAGATTCTCTGGTGTGTTTTCCTTAGGACACTTTTGTTGAGCAGCAACTAGATAACTTGAAAAGGATTTAGATGATAAGATACGATGACCTCTTTTTTCCTCAGCTTGATTTTGCAGTATGGGAGCCTCCACATGGACCATATAAGACTTTCCACCATCCATGGGCAAACTACGTCAAACTTAGTGGCGCAGTAAGGCACTGCGCTTTCATGGTCATGGCAATGCATGGCTGCATTCTTTCGGAAATTCAGGTAACTTACCATATTCTTGTTAAATACAACTTTATCTATCATAGCAAATGAGGTGCTATAATGGTTATTAGAGACTATACCAACCTGCTTCAAATGCTACTAGTACCTCTTCGTGATTAACTAGACTGTTACTCTGAGAAGTCGGATATTTGTCATATAATTGTTGAGTAGGTGCAAAGTGGGATCTCCTAGTTTACTGTTGTTACTAGTGAATGGTTTTCTTTGAGTTCAATGCTTGTCGTATGCCCTATAAGACTTGTGATATCAATTGGTGTGGGATTTGCAGGCAGCTCCAGAAAAAAGGCAGGCTTTTCGTCAAGAACTTCAAAGAGTTGGAAACGAAGGAGCCAAAGTCTTGAGGTTGTTTGGAGAAAAGGTGGAGAAAATGGAGAAGCTAAGCCCAGGGAACGTTCTCAAGGATGTTCAAAGAGCAGCAGAGGAACTACAGATGAAAATAGACAGTAACTCCTTCCTACTTGTCAACTCAGAAAGCTGGGCTGCTATGAAAGAGAAAGCCGAAGCTGAAGAAGCGCAACAAAACTATCACGAAGCCAAAGACGACGAGTCTAAAGTGATTCAATCCCTCAGCCAGATATGGGACAATAACAACAACCCTCATCATCAGAATCAACACGCTGGTAATGATTCTCAGCTATGGATATCAACAGAGAGTATGATGCTTAGGAACCGCGAAAACTGGCCAAGCGTCTCTTTCATAGGCGGTTCTATGATCAATGAGATAGAATCCAAAGTATATGAAAGTGCGAGTTCTTTGTCGCTAGCTACATTTGCGTCTCTTTTGATCGAGTTTGTTGCAAGGCTCCAAAATATTGTTAACGCGTATGAGGAACTAAGCACTAAAGCCGATTTCAAAGAACAAGTTAGCGAGACACGGATATAGAAAAAGCTGGACTCTGGACCAGACTCAGTAGCTGCTTCAGCTCCAGGGATATAGTTGATTTTGTATAGAAAATTATATACATTATTGCTTTGTTTGTTTGCTGTCTTGAAATAAGTTCCTAATTCCTTTTTGTTTTGTTTTGGCAAAGTCATAAACTCAATTGGAAAGTTTTGTTTTTCTTTCATTGTATCAATTGAATCAACTGTTTAATTTTTTAAAGCAAAAAATTGATTAAAGCCCAACATAACCCAATCCTAAGAAAGCCCAAAATGGCCCAATTAGACACTTTCGTCATTTTATATCTTTCCCTTTAATAAATCCTTCGTAAAAAAAAATCAAACGCAGAATATTATTTTTCTCGCTCGCGAATTCCTCTTTCTCACCTTTTCTCGCTCCTGGGAATCTGAAGCAGTTCTTCTCCGACGCCTGGATCGGTAAGTTGATTTCCAGTTTCTTCTTAACGAATCATAAGATCTCATCTCTAAACCTTCATTTTCCGATTCACATTCCCTTTAATCCAACTTCGAACCGGTGAATCTGAACCCATTTCTCGCTTCTTCTGTTTTATTCATACCCGATTCGTTTCAAAATCTGCAGTATAGTCTTAATCTGTTTGTGCAAGTAGAGAAAAATCAATAAAGCCGAAGATAACACTCGAGTGGCTATAATTGTTTTTTCCCAGGATCTGTAAATGATTTCTCGTATTTATTACTAAATATTTTATTCGAGATCCGAAAATATCTATTGTTTCGTCTCTTATAGCAATGAGCTCATAGGAATTATTTTTGGTGTTGCAGTGATTTGATTCGAACTTTCACATAAGATGGCTATGGTAGATGAACCGTTGTATCCCATTGCTGTGCTTATAGATGAGCTTAAGAATGATGATATTCAGCTTCGTTTGAACTCGATCCGTCGCTTATCTACTATAGCTCGTGCTCTTGGAGAGGAGCGTACAAGGAAGGAGTTAATCCCTTTTTTGAGTGAGAATAGTGACGATGACGATGAGGTGCTTCTTGCAATGGCTGAGGAGTTAGGAGTTTTTATTCCGTTTGTTGGAGGAATTGAGTTTGCGCATGTTCTTCTTCCTCCTTTGGAATCTCTATGTACTGTTGAAGAGACTTGTGTGAGAGAAAAAGCTGTGGAATCGCTTTGTAAGATTGGATCTCAGATGAAAGAGAATGATCTTGTTGAATCTTTTGTTCCTCTTGTGAAGGTTAGTTTAGGAGATTTATGTAGCACTAGATTACGCCGTTTTGTTAGTTGGTTCAATCAAAGCTTTTTTTTTTGTTTTGTTGTTTGTCTTGTAGAGGTTAGCGGGTGGTGAATGGTTTGCAGCAAGAGTTTCTGCATGTGGTATATTTCATGTTGCATACCAAGGTTGCACTGATGTGTTGAAGACTGAGTTACGGGCTACTTATAGCCAGTTGTGCAAAGATGATATGCCAATGGTGCGAAGAGCTGCTGCATCTAACCTGGGGAAATTTGCTACAACTGTCGAGTCTACCTTTTTGATTGCTGAGATCATGACTATGTTCGATGATCTTACTAAAGATGGTACTTAATGTTTGAATATATCGTACTTTATATGTGCTCATCACTTAGAAATAGTTTGCATAGACCCAAGAGTATGGTAAAGAGATCACATTTGAATTAATAAACGCTGTTTGATGAAATATATTGGATACTTACCTCTTCAGAAATGTTTGTTTTATCTGTGCTTATATTGGTTAAACTTTAACCTTCATTTCAGACCAAGATTCTGTGAGACTATTGGCTGTTGAAGGGTGTGCAGCTCTTGGAAAGTTGTTGGAACCTCAGGATTGTGTTGCACGCATTTTACCTGTTATTGTTAATTTCTCTCAGGTGAATTGAGCTTTGTTTTTTTCATTCATGGATTTTTCAGTTAATTGTCTGCTGTTCCATGTTTAATTTTCATCGGTAAAAGCTTGCTGTTCTGATGTTTTTCTATGGTGTTTGTATTGATTTCTGAGAGCAGGATAAATCTTGGAGGGTGCGCTACATGGTTGCTAATCAGCTATATGAACTTTGTGAGGCAGTGGGTCCTGATTGCACGAGGTATGTGTTTTGTGACATTGTTGATTTTTTTGTCATCCTTGCTAATCTAGGCTTTCGTTCTCGTAAAACAGTTTTGTGACCTTCAAACAAATATGCATCTAAGAGCGTCTATTGGAAGTTTTCTTTATTCTTTTTCGTTCATATAAGAGCCTTCCATGGTAGTTCTATGTTTGTACATGTATCTTTTTATTTTGACACAATTTATGTTATAATATCTCTAGGACGGATTTGGTTCCAGCATATGTGAGATTGCTAAGGGACAATGAGGCTGAAGTGCGAATAGCAGCAGCGGGAAAAGTGACCAAGTTCTGTCGGCTTTTGAATCCAGAGCTTGCGATTCAGCACATCCTTCCTTGTGTGAAGGTAAGACTCCTTAAATTCTATATAAACGAGTTGTTTGATGTCCCCTGTCTCGTAATATTCTGATACATACTGATGTCTGGCAGGAATTATCATCGGATTCTTCTCAACATGTCCGCTCTGCTCTAGCTTCAGTAATAATGGGGATGGCTCCTATCCTTGGGAAGGTATGAACTGAAGATAGCCAACATTTTCGCATCTTGTGACAATGTTCTGAGATTTAATTTGTTTTATGGTTTTCATCAACAAAATCAGCCATACCTTGTGTTATGGCGTGGTTATACCAGCCCCAACTGGTGTTGCAGACCTTATCAAAAAATTATTAACATACTAAAATCTTTCAATACAGGACTCAACCATTGAGCATCTGTTACCAATTTTTCTTTCCCTTTTGAAAGATGAATTTCCTGATGTGCGCCTTAACATCATAAGCAAGTTAGATCAAGTCAACCAGGTTTGTTGCATCTCTCTTGTGTGCTTTAGATACTACTTTTATTGCTTCCTTATTTAGTTGGTGACTGAATTATCTTTTACGGCAGGTTATTGGAATTGATCTACTATCTCAATCCTTGTTACCGGCCATTGTAGAACTTGCTGAGGATCGGCACTGGAGAGTCCGACTTGCAATAATAGAGTATGTTCCACTGTTGGCCAGCCAGTTAGGTATAGGATTTTTCGATGACAAGCTCGGAGCCCTTTGCATGCAATGGCTGCAAGACAAGGTTTACCTTGAATCTTTGATGTTTGCATAAATTTCTCATTCACTTGTTATTGTAGATATTGACACTGTTCTCCTCCTTCAGGTCTACTCTATCCGCGAAGCTGCAGCAAACAACCTAAAGCGCCTCGCAGAGGAGTTTGGTCCTGAATGGGCAATGCAGCACTTAGTTCCCCAGGTATTCTTTGAGCATTTTATACTAAAACCATCTGTCTGTTTATCTTATTGTTGATCTATGTCAAGTACCTCACCTATAACATCTAATCTCCAGCTTTGGTCCCTTTTCTTTGGATATCACTAAAGCTGCAAATATTGAGATCTCCAGATTGACCTTTATCATATAAACAGGTATTGGACATGGTCAACAATCCGCACTACCTACACAGGATGATGGTTCTACGCGCAATATCTCTCATGGCGCCTGTAATGGGATCAGAAATCACATGCTCTAAGTTTCTTCCTGTGGTTGTTGAAGCATCAAAAGACAGGTACAATAGATAGATTAGAGGATATGAATAAGCCAAACTAGTTTAAGAACACTTCTTAGTTTTTAATGTGTTGTTGTTGCACACCTCTTATCTCTGCAGAGTTCCAAACATCAAGTTCAACGTTGCCAAACTTCTGCAATCCCTCATCCCCATAGTCGACCAATCAGTACGATCATAACAAACATAACTCAGTTATATCGAAAACTAATGGAAATTGTTGAATTTTAATGTTTTTGCCGTGTCAAAAATTTGTAGGTGGTGGACAAAACAATCCGTCAGTGTTTGGTGGACCTGAGCGAAGACCCTGATGTTGATGTTCGTTATTTTGCAAATCAAGCACTTAATTCCATCGATGGTTCCACAGCAGCACAATCCTGAATTGTTTTTTTTTCATATGTATGATCGTTAAGTTAAGTTTCTATTATTCGTGTTCTCTGCAATTTATTTGGTTTGTTTGTGTAAAACGCCATTTTGGTTGCTGGCTATGAACTGCAACTATTTTTGTTAGTAAAATTGTATTACCTTTTTTACACTTTCTGTTGTTCCAAACCTTATACATTCTTCTTAGTTTACTAATGCTAACACTACTCCCTTAGTGAAACTATTTGAGATAGAGTGAAATGCGTGTGGCTATGTTTGGTCTTCTGACTAGTTCTTGTTTCAAACTTTATCCAACCCCTCTAGATCAACTTTGTTCTATTCAATTGATTTTGTTTTTCTAATAAACACAAAAATCAATACATTAGATTTTGATACAAACGCCCACAGCCTCCTATTCATGATTCAACAAATAGAAAGCATAAATCATTTGACAAAATAATTTTAGCCACAAGGGTTAGCCCGCTTTTAGCACCCTCTAATAGCATAATATTCTACAGTTATATCTCCTATTTTCCAAGAGGAGGCATAGGCTAATCAAGCGGTCGTCAAAACTTCACGGGCTCGCGAGCTACGATGTTGGAGACGACGGTGAAGCACCTCAGACATCTCAGTGTAGAAATCAGCATCCCATCTCTGAATCAACAAAGGATCTTCAGCAAAACATATGTATATCGATGTCACAGCGCTTTCGACTACCACCATTCCTAAACCCACCTGAACACCACATTGGATCAATGAAACAAAGTGAACAAGTTGGTCATGTAATTTTTTGGGTGACTAAAAGAGTGCACAAAAGAAAACTCACAAGAACCATTCCCATCAACATAGCCGTAGATGCAACCATTATAACTCGGTCACTGTACTTGATCCAAGCCCATATACCAATGCAAGAGCCTGTGATGAGTCCTCCAAAGATGGTTCCCATCAGAAGTACAGCACCAGAGCAGTCATATGCAACAAGTGCCTCTACACCTGTCGACTGAAACAATTCCCATGCGTCTCTTGCTGATTTGTTGAATCCTTTTCCATACACTGCAATCTGATAATTAACCAAACGTTTTTTTCATTCTGAGTCTCATTGCTCATAGGAGGGAGATGATGAGCTTGTTTAAAAACTGTCTATATTTATATATATACCTGGACGTATGCATACTTGTTAAAAAAACGAACTAGTGTTTCAACTAGATGAAACAGGAAATCAACGCAGCAAAGTAAACATTCGTTTCCACAAATCTTGGACCGGAATCCCCTTATCTGCAAAAGAAAGTTGCAGACTAATGTTATTAACAAGAGGAGCAATGATAATGTTTTACGAACAGCAAAGGATGCTGGAGACTACCTCCCAGCGAAGTGTTCTAATGGCAGCAGTGAAGAGTGAACCGTAACATATGCTCCCAAAAGATGTTGTCACGGCATACCTAAGTGAGTCTACCAAAGAGCTAGGAGGCAACGATGATGACTCTTCTTGACCACAGTGAAAGAGAACATGAAACACCATCCCAGAAACTATAACATGGACAGTGTTACATAGCACAGCGCCTGTCCAGAATAAGCTAACCGAAAGAACCTGCATATATATTATATGTTCCAATGATTGAGTGAATTCTAAACATGTTTACTTTCAGACACTTAAAGCAGAAAACAGAAACCGTGAGTAAAAATGCAAAACTTGCCAGCTCACCACAAGAAGCCACCATCGTCCCTCATCGCCCATGCTCGATGCCACAACACCAGCTGCTCCAAAAGACCATAGAGACATCCACAAAAGCATGACTACTGTGAAAGCATGTGCCACCATTATCACCTTAGGAAGTCCCCAGACTAATTTCAGCGCTTTCCGTAGGACCAGCATTGTGAAAGGAAGTCTACACATGAACAACTCAAATCATCAGAACTAAAAAGTTGTTGCCATTTGACCATAGGGGTTCAGTCATAGTTCAACCAGTTCAACCTCGGACGCACCTGTCTATAACTGAAATAACATACAAGAACTGCAACAGAGATCCAACAGCGAATGCACCGCCCCAAAAGAACAGTCTGCACCAGAAACATAGTACACTAACTACAGCTAGATAGGTTGTTAAGATGTGAACCGAAACTTTCATCATCTCATTGGCGTAAGAGCCAAGCAGCAATGACCAAACCCAACTGATAAAGACTCCAATGCCACCAGCAACAGCATAGAGAGGCCAGTAATCCTCTGTTAGACCTTTATGATTCTCCAAGAACCCTTGAGTGTACCTATCGATGTTTAACCTATCTGATATTCTAAACCTATTGAGTCCAAGCACCGCGAGCACAAATCCCAAACAAATCAAGTGGATCACAAAGATGGCTGACCAGAATACATCATGCCAATGGCGGGACTCACGCACAACGGCTCGGTTTCCATCTCCACTCCTTCGACTCCGCTGAAGACTCTGCAAATCAAAATGAAAACATTGATTCATTCAAATTACATCATGGACGAGTCTGAGACCTACAAAAAGCTATGCTTTAACATAAGCAACGACTCTGAAACTTCATATCAGTACAATGCAAATACATAAAGTGATCAAACTCACACAAGACACATTTTCTATCAAAAAGAAAAAACTTTGCGACTGACCCGTGATTAAAGTTACAAAGCCAAAGTAACCAATCGCTCTTAACATGTAAGGAACAAATCCAGATATGAGTTCATCAAGATCACACTCGTAAAGGAAATGACTTTATGTTCTAAAAAGCAAAACCCAGAAAGGGATTCTCATAACAACTTCGCTTGTACAGAAATTATAAGAGAAAGAGATTCGTGCCCAGATCGAAATTGAGTAAGGGTGGAGAACCTGGTCGCCGGAGGAGATGGAGGCGTAATCAGAGGAAGGAGAGACGCTGTTAGTGGAGTCACTCATGATGGAGTAAGAAGAGAAGATTCACTCACTGACCAAAACCAAATTTCATGGAAGCATCTTTGAATAAATATCACAAGAGTTGAGAGAGAGAGAAGTGAGGGAGAATAGTCAATGAGAGGAAAAGAAAAGAAACGTGAATCAAAGAAGAAATATGAAAAACGATGAGAGAAGAGAGTGAGGCAAAGAAGTTTTGTCAGAGCGGTTCTTCTTCTTCTTCGTCTTCTTCCTTTTTATTGGATAAGCAGTGGTCGTTTTCAGATCACACTTTCTCCCTCCGTAACTATTCACGTTTTTTTCTTTTTAATTTTCCTATCACAAAATTATTTCTTTTCTTTTTTGGTTCGTTGCTTTATTTCTGTTTGTTATTTGGAAATGGACCTTTAATGCATATAACAGAAAAATTGCATATAGTTTTCTCAAACTTTATGTCAAAGTTTTTATAAATTCACCTACAAGGGAAGTGTGGTAAATGTTTGATATAAATTGTATTATATAATTATGTATTCTTCTTCTTTTTTTTGCTTGGACGTTGTTTAATGTACGTATGAATTGTATACCTCATTATTCAGATATTTAAAAGAACCGGTCAAAATCATCTATTGAATCTACGACTCTTTGTTTTTTCTGTCAACAAATATACCACTATTTTAATTGTGAAAATATTAACAAAAACATTGAATTTTATCCAGGTTTTTTGCTCTTATGGCATAAGTTTTATGTCTAGCATGAAACTGTAAAAGTAAGAGAATGTTTTTGGATGAACAAAGGAGAAAGTAAAAGGTTGACATATAAAAAGGAGAAAGGAAAATAAAGCTTTTTTTTAAGGACAAAATGATTGAACCCATAGCTGCCACTTCATATGTTGTGATGGCAAGTAGTGGCACCATGACTTCGCCACCTCTCTTTGTGCCATGTTTTTTTCTTTCTCTTTTGATAATATAAATCTCTGTGCCATGTTACTCTTTTAAAAAATACTGTTTACATAGAATGATTAGAGTTCATTAAACATATCCAATAGAATATCACCAGAGTTAATTTAGTTTTGTGTAAATTCATCTTCCATAAACATATCACTTTTTTCTTTGTTTCATATCAGTTAGTACTAGGGATTACACTTTCATGATCATAACTCATATAAGAGATTGTATTTTCAATCATTCGTTTCTTGGTTTACAAAGATTTTGTTATTTTGTATCACATCACATATTGTATTTGGGCTTAACTTCTTCGATCACACATTGTATTTGGGCTTTAACTCTCAACACTACGAGTATTCATGCGTCATAGAAAAGAAGGAGTCATTCATTCGTGTGTGATGTGACCTGTAACAAGGCCCCTCAAGATTCATTGTTCTACTCTTTAATCATAAAATTAGCAAAAACAAATTCCATCTTTTTTTTACTCTTTTTCACTCTATGCATTGCAACAACAAGTACAAGAAACAAACACAACCAAACAGTAGTACAGTACTCTAACTTAACATTACTATCTTTTAAGTGACTTTTCCTTTTCATTGTAACTCAAATATATTTATAGAAAAAACAGCTTAGCATTTTTGTTTTTTTTGATGAAAACAGCTTAGCATTTATTAGACGAGAATCCAATGAGAGAATTTGCCAAATCGAAAGTGACACGTGTCCCTTGTTGCTGCACGTTTCCGATAATCGCTAGTGAACTCGCCGTCGGTGCAAATGCCAAACAAAATGTCCCCACCGAGTCAACCGGAATCATGTAGTTCTTCGCCGGCAAAGCCAACATCTTCCCGCCGGGGAAATGAAAAGCCACGGTCGGGACTTCTACCGTCGTCTTAGCCGAAAGGTTATAACACGTGTCAAACATCGCCACCCCGGCTGCTTTTTCCAAGTCCAACGTTCCTTTCACGAACGAGTCTCTAAGCGAGTTATAGATTTCGGTCTGGAGACGAGTCACGGCGGTTCCTGAGTCGATGATGATCCCACCGCTGCCTGACTCGTCCATCTCGAAAGAAGACTGAGGAATCTGAAGCAACTCGCCGCCGACGCTTATTCCGGTGAGGCCTAGGTAGTAAAACGTGTCGAGCTGGTGGTTACGTAGCAACGGAGCCACGACGGCGTCAGGAGAAAGAGAAGTCCCGAAATCCACGGTCGAAGCCGAGTCTGAGTCACGGTCAACGAGACAGTACGAGAACGACGTCGTGTTGAGCTGCGACGGAAGAGCTAACAAACCACCGCCGAGTCCAAGTAAACCGGCGGCGCCGACGAACAACCCTTCGTTGCTGTGTCCACAACCAACGGCGACGTTTTGAACTAGAGTTGAGCCGATTGTGAGAGTCTCGGTGGCGAAATCTCCAACGGTGTAAGAACCATCACCGTAAGAAACCTCGTAAAGACACGTGGCGTTTCTACATTCTGAGACTTCAAGGGCATTGCACTGTGGAGTGTCACAAGAGAGAGGCTCGTAAGAAGAAGACGACGATGGCTCGAAGATTGGTTCGGTTTGGTGGTAACAGTCAGCGCAAGGAGTACATTGTAGCCAGTTCACGTCACTTCCAGTATCTAGAACCATATAAACTTCACGCGCCGGTTTTCCGATACCGACGCGTGTGAAGTACTCGCCACTTCCTTGAGTCGTGCCGGAGATTAAAGGAGCTTCGATATCTTGTTCCTCAGTGGTGTACATTGTGCTGATGGGTTTGAGATCTGCTTTGGATATGTTGTTGATGGCTAGATCTAAACGGGTTATGAGAGATTTGACTCGGGCTGTGTCACGGTTGAGTCTGGCTAGTGTGAGTGACTTATAGTCTGAGTGTTCAGTTCCTCGGACGGAAACTCGTGAATGAAGCTGCAAGCTGAAAGAAGAAGAAGCAGAGTGAGTCTGTTCTTCTTGCTGGTTTAACCGAAACGACGACGTATACTTGGTTCTGTGGATGGAGTCAGCGACATTGAGAATTGAGGTAGTGGTTGTGGAGGTCTCTGGTAAGATTCTGGAGAAAACAGAAGAGTGTGAAGTGAGGAAGAAGATGAAGAAGAAGAAGGAGTAGTTAGGAGACATTTTTTAGATTCCGACCGTTAACAGTGAAGAAGATGAAGTGAATGAGGTTTATTAAAGAGAAGACAAAAGTGTGTTTGGTGGGGAAGGGAAAATGAGACAAAAGCTTCTTTTAATTAAAACAAAGACAAGCTGTGTTTTGGGGGTTTGCAGATTTCGAGGAGATTTATATAAGTAAGTATCTCTTCTTGAAGAATTAATCCAAAGATTAGATAAATGGTTAAAGAGGAAGAGGAGGTTTCTTCATCCTCTTTAAGTGTGAGGATTTAAATAAACTTGTTTTATGATCTCAATGCGGTTAGTGTGGAGATTGTTGTTTTAGATTTTATTAAGTCAGCCACTTTTGAGTGTTTCACATCTTCGCACTTTGACAAATTTTATTTGGCTATGAGCTTAGCTTTGTTAATGATGACTTTCATTCAAATTATAACAGCTCACTTATTTCATTTTATCCAGACCTATGTCTATAAAGCTATATGATACTAAACAATTAACCTAAAAAGAAAGCTATAACTGTAAACCAATACATACATACGCAATCTGACAACAACAAAAAAACATACATATGCATATCATGTTAAGGTATTAACAATGTGGAGGAATTTGCTGACTTAAAAATGGTGAATTTATGGTCCCTCATGGGCCTGTGGGTAACTCTTATCTAGGCTTTTAACTTGGATGTTTGGGCCATTTCATACCCCAAGTCTACTACATTAACTCATTAACCTTGCTGCCTAAATCTAAACTATAAATTCTAAAATACACTTCTAATCTCAGCTTAACATGATATGCAGTTGAGATAGATAGAATATTGCCACCTGATTTTAGTTATTCATCAATTTTAGAATTAAATAAATTAATATTAATATAAGTACAGTTGGATCAAATCAAATATAATTACATACGTTTGCGAATCAATTCGCCACCAATCAGAAATCGGTCAATTTTTTTTTATTTGTATAAAATAGTAGGATAAAACGAAATAAAATTTAGTTGAGATAAGCGAAAAATACTAAAATACCCAATCAGTTTTGAGCATCTCTCAAAAACTTACGTGTTATACTATTCTAAACGTTACGTCTCAATCGTGATCGCGACAAGTTAGTTATCAAAGAAGTAAAAGTCTTTATTGTTTTGCTCGAGCAAGTGACGCAAGTCGCAAACAACAACACAAGGGAACAAATTAACATCTTCTAAACTCAAGTTGGGTTTTCTGGGTCCCACACATTAAAATCGTTGGTTGTTATCAATCCACGTGGTAAGATCTTAAGGGTTAAAGAATCAGAATCAAATTCACCTACAATCCCCAAAAAAAAAGGATTCATCTTTTAGCTCTTCAGCGAATGTTCGTCTCGTCTATTTGCTCTCTCTCGACGACTGTTAATTAACTCCGGCGATTGATCACTCCGTCTTCTTTGTAACACAGCCGGAGAAAAATCGAAAGTTTCGTTTTTTTCTTCTCCTTCGTAGCTAATTCGCCGTCGATTTTATAATTCGGCAGCCATGAGCTCGGTTTTGCAGGTAGAGTAAAAGATTAATGTTTTCTGGGGAGTAAACTCGTAAGAATCGTTGTGGAGCTAATCTGGGTTTATGATTGTTGGGGTTTTATAGGGTTTTACGAAGTCACTTGCTATGACCTTTGTATCGGAGATTGGTGACAAGACGTTTTTCGCTGCAGCAGTAAGTGTTTCGTCTCCTCTTCGCTTTAGTTTTAGATTTTGTTGCTTCATGTAATCTATTGAGGGTTTAAGGTCGATGAAGTCAATGGCTTTTACATGAATCGAAGTCTAAAGTCTTACTTATTGGATTGCCTTTTCCTGATTAAGAATCTAGATGGCATCTTTGGATCCTTTGTCTGTAGCTTTTATATTGCCATTCAGTTTCATAGTGTTTTGGTAGTTTAGAATCTGCCACAGGCTCTTTGAAGGTGTGTAAGATACTTCTGTTGTTATCTTGATTTTGCAAGCTTAAACTCTTTTTTTTTTTTGTCATATCAGATTTTGGCTATGCGTTATCCTAGGAGACTTGTGTTGGCTGGTTGTTTATCGGCTCTGATTGTAAGTTTTTCTGAATGCTTTGACCTATTGGTTTCAGTGACCTCTCTCCATAGATTTTGAAGCTTATGTCTTTGTTTAATTCTTAGGTTATGACTATCCTCTCTGCTACTCTTGGATGGGCTGCTCCTAATCTGGTATGGCTTCAACTTATTTTGTATTTCTACATAAGCCTTTTTTTCTTACTAAATAGTAAATACTGATTCAAACCCTCACCTTCAGATCTCTCGCAAATGGACTCATCACATAACAACATTGTTGTTCTTTGGTTTTGGGCTATGGTCTTTGTGGGACGGTTTCAAAGAAGGAGGAGGGTAATACTTCTTCATCATATTTTGTTGTCATAAGGATGATTTAATCCAAGATATTCAGATTATCTGACTTTGTTGGCAGGGGTTCGGAAGAATTGGCTGAAGTCGAAGCAGAACTGGTTTGTTTCTTCTTTCTGCATGTTCGCTCTCACGTTTAGATAAATGCTTTTGTGGCTTGACGTTCTTGTGTTTTAATTATAGGATGCTGATTTGAAGGCTAATGGTAAATCTCCAAAAGACAGTAGTAAGGTATTGAACCAAAACGACAAGATCAGAGACTGCAAGTGGAAATTGCCTGTGCTAAGTTTTCAAATCATTTGTTGTCCTTGTAGAGAGAAGATGAAAACAAAAAGCAGAATAGGGCGTTCCTCACGCAATTTTTCTCTCCAATTTTTCTCAAGGTAACTAAAACAGAATTTGCTCACAAAAGCAGTAGACTTTTCTGAACTAACTTCATATTTCCCCTCTCTACTTGCAGGCTTTTTCGATTAATTTCTTTGGAGAATGGGGTGACAAGAGTCAGGTAACTTTTACTTACTCGAATTGATTCAATCTTAAATGCTTCACATACTCACCATAACTCTCTTGTCTAGCTTGCTACAATTGGTTTAGCTGCAGATGAAAATCCATTTGGGGTGGTCCTTGGTGGAGTTGTGTAAGTTTCACTGCAAAACTGCTACAATCATTTTGTGTCTGCATCACAAAAGTAATATGTTTGAAGCGACGTTACTGACTAAATAGTATGCCTATACAGGGCACAGTTTTTGTGCACCACTGCTGCTGTAATTGGAGGAAAGAGCTTAGCGTCTCAAATTTCCGAAAGAATAGTAAATATCTCTCATTATCCCTTTCTACATTTGAGATTAAACGACTCATCAAAAGCTAAAACTTGGGTCGTGTAATGTTGTTGTTGCAGGTGGCTCTTTCTGGTGGAATGCTTTTCATCATTTTTGGCATCCAATCGTATCTTACTTCTGTTGAGGCTTAATGCTTTCTTATGGTAATGTTTCTAAATCTTAATCTATTTCTGATGTTCATCAATTTCTTTTCCACCACAGTCTTCTGTCTTACGCTATAGTTTTTGTTAAAAAAAGTGCAGGTTTGTAGGGAGACTGATGAAGAGGAAGAACGTTACTATCCATAGTTTATTAGACATTTAATTTTGTTTATTAGACATTTACACAAGTGATTACAAAACAAATCTGAGAGTTTGATTGTCTACAGTGAAAACATTGAAATGTGCTGAAGCAGCCATCTGACTTCAATAAAGTTTTTTTGGTAATCAGTTTTAATCCTCTTTTGTTTTTTGGAGTCATTTGGATTTTGAAATGTTTTGCAAGGATTTGACTCAATGAGATACAAAATGTGGTTTTGTTTTATTATCGTATAACAAAATTATTTGTAAGATAAGAAATAGAAAGACTAGGACAAGTGTAGAGGATCTTAGGTTTGATGTTAAGAAGACCACATATGATGCAACATAATACACATCTACTAGTAATATGTCTTATTGAACAAGTAGCATTATACATCACTCTCTAACTCGATCCGACCATCAGTTAATTTAGATGATTTATTCCTACACTTTTTAATTTAGATGATCCAATGATTCATGCTTTAGTGTACAAGATCTATTCAATATTAAGCGTAGAAACTATAAGTAGAAGAATCTGCAATGATGTTCCTCAACCCTCCAATTGTTGACGCTAACATTATGAACACTCCTACGATAATGGAGATCTGCCCAAAGATATATATAGATCAACTGTCTAGATATTGTTCATCGTCGCAAGAATATACATAAGTATCGAAAGATATAGATGTTTACCCAATTGACGAACCAGGTGACGCTGAATCTCCTTGGTTTCTTGATGATAAGCCACATTATACTTGGGAGCTGCATGAAGCATCATGATCAATCATATATGCATACAAAGATTATCAAATTACTTATATTCATAACTTTGAACATTAATGTAGTCTATCTTAAAAATGGACTTACGAAGAAAGAAGTAGGTGCAAAACCAAATCCTCCAAAGAAGCCTAGAAGGTCTCCAAAGAAGGGGAAACTCACTCCAATGAACAATGTAAATGCTGAAAATTTCCAATCGCAAATACTCAATTTATAATTAGCTTTTACTTAATTAGACAAATATTTACTATCTCATGCATGAGGAACATCAGTAAATTAAAGTCTTACCGACATAAATAGTTCGAGTGAAAAACCTCAGAACAACTCCATGCTTAAAACCAAATTTGTTAACCATCATCCTCTCCAAAAGATCAAAGACAGGCATAGCAAACACTTGGTAGCTACCAATGACATGGACAACAACCATGAGATTAGCAGCAGCAATGAGCCAAGCTGGTCTCTGTAGATTCATCAGCACATTGTCGTCCACGTCTTGACCAAAGGCCCAATAGCATATCAGAGCCACAGGAAAATAGCAAACGGCGTTGACCACGTAAGCTCCGATCACTCCTTGCCACATGGGCACCTTGGATGGTCTCTCAGGAGTGGAAGGCATCGTGGCTTGAATCTCTAGAGCCACAGCGTGGCCAGCGAAAGCGAATGAGATCTGACCTAACGCATTAAAGACTCGGAATGTGAAGTCACCCGGATTCGTCGCCTTGTAATCATAGCTCACGTCAGGCACTCTTCCATGTGCGATACTTCCTCCCCAAGCTATCGTCGAGTAGCTACAGTATATAAATAACAATTTTCACAAAGTCTCATCAGTCTTGACCTAGTTGGCTAGTTAATTATTGTTTTTTCAAAGATCAGCGTTAAGTTCTTGACTGAATCATTCTAGAAGTATTCTACTATGCATGATTTTGGCTCGTATAAAATTGGTATACATAGTTGGTTAACAACGACATTTTTGTAACAAGTTCATGTAAATTTTACGTTTACTTTCTTCTAGAAACATTGTGTACATAAATGACAAAATCCTATCGTTTCATTACTTTTACTAACTTAGATATTTGGTTGATATATAAAAGCATAAATTCTGAATTAATTGTTATATAAAATAGAAATTTGTAAACGTCCAAGTTTGCGCTAAGAAATTTTTTTTTGGATGAGAATAGGATCCTATACTCGATGACAAGGCTAATCCAACTTACGTAGATCTTCAATTGATTTTAAAATATAATAAAGATAAATTAGTTCTAGGCCAATGATTATACCAGTTTAAGCATTTTTGTGTATGTTATACCAGTTTCTCTTACTATAGTTCATGTAATTTATGTCATGTTTTTCCAAAAACTGAAAATACGATCTCTTAACAAATTTTAAGTTGATTCAACACGGTAAAATAATATTGTGGTGATAAGGTGGTGAGAGTGACCAGAGAGACATGACGGCGGCAGCCAGGGAGACTCCGGCAACGGAGTTGAAGTTAGGGAGCTGGGAGAGAATGAAATGGACTCCACCGAAGCCGAGGATCCAGTACGACTGTCGTACCGGTGTACAGGTGGAACAAGTGATCTCCACGAACTGCTTCAAGCACTTGCCTCCTGTCACCATGTAAACGATGTTGCAGCCGACCTGGACGATTAGCTGTTGAGGGAGGACGATCCATGGGCCAAGTTTTGGGCCAAAAGCATACCGGCCTAGATCGATATACCGGTCAAACCGGGTTCCCGGTACACACTCATGGAGCTGCACCATTTGCCACATAGTGTTTAGGGTCAGTCCCCACGTCATTGCCAACACAAAGGTCCCTGGTCCCCTGTTTTCACCACACATCACATCATTTTTTATTTTTCAAACCAAAAAAACGATTTTTTTCCTTTTTCTTTTTGCATGTTCTGTGAATCTTTTGAAATATGAGTTTAATTACAGCTAGTTATAAATCATCTGCATAGATTTGACTTTTCATTTACTTGCATGTTTTAATTTTACACACATATAGGCCATAAAATTTGTAAATATGATTGACGAAAGAGTATCCGTACCAGCCAAGGTAAGCCATGGCATAAGGAAGGCTGAGGACTCCCGCGCCAATCATGGCGGTGACGGTGTGGAAGGTGGAGTACCACCACTTGGCTGGCCGTGATGGATCTTCCGCCGTCCATTTCTCGCCGGACTTCCGGTCAGTTTCCTGCAAGCACATGCTACTAATAAGAAAAGAAAAAAAATGAAAAGGTGAATGATATATGGAGAAATACCTTAGACGGAGAAACCGGAGAACTAGAGACCATTGCGTGTCTTTTTTGCAAGTGTAGTGAGACAATCTCAGTTCCCTAAAAATGTGGACAACTAGGCGCTTTTAAGGGTGTTTTGAGTTTTATTTTTTTGCTATAATAATAAAGTTTATGTAATTTTCTTTAAGATCTTAAATTAATGTCACTTGTTGGGCTCTTCTTTTTTTCCCTGTTTATTTTATGTGGGATATTCATGTAAAGGAACTTTAAATTTTCCGCACTGTGATCATTTAAAAGTAGAGAAGTTGATCAAAGTTTCGATACGTGTAAAACTGTCCAATCCAAGAAATGTATAAGCATAAAAATGTTACCAATATATATACTCTCACAATTTGAAGCAATATCCAACGTGAGAAGTGAGATCACTAATAGTTCATCTCCATAGTCCATCTATTTCTCTTCGATATTTTTTGTTTTCTATAGTCTCTGTCATATAACCCACGATTGTTTCATTCCGTTTACGTTTGAGTCTTCAAAAAAAAAACAAGGGTACACGCAAAATAATAATAAACCAATCCATCATAATCTCACTATTTTAGACACTCCAAGTAATTGGACTCTTCGAAGACCAATTTGTGACATTTATGATTTATCATTGAGATATGTGATATACCTACCATTTTTCATATAACCTTTGAGAAAATAAAAGAGTGTCTAGCCCACACCAACCCACCCACCCACAAAGAGTTAAAGTGTCCCTATTTAGACAATCCCAATTCCCTAAATTAAAAAAGTGGGAAATTTTAAAAATCAACTTTTCAGTTTTTATATATAATCAAATTTGCATCTTTGCTTTTAAAGATCCCACTTAATGGTGCATTACTCTCAAGTCTAAGCTTAGGAGGATTAAAAAAATTAGAGAAAAAGTTCAGTGCTGGCATTTTCTTTGATTTCTATCGGTCTCTCATCTTTTAAGAAAAGGGACTTTGGTTATTTTGTTCTCATGATGATTCGATGGAGAAAATCTACGGGTGCGATGAATCGTATCATGGCTTGAAATTGGTACAAAGTTTTACCATATTTATGTGCCACGTGAAAGGGACCCTCCACCTCAAAGTTACTCACCTCGATTCGAACAATGACTCAATGAGTGAGCTCTAGCTAGAGTGGAAATCGAAGAGAAGTCATGTTTGTTGTCTTTGATTTCCAAAAAGCACTGTCGATTTCGAATTAGTGCGCGTCATAGTTACTACGTCTTATCAAAATATTAATAATTATGCTTTTGTTTCTAGACAACAACTTATCAAATAGTTTTGGTGGTCAAGCTATAATTTATTTCTAAATTTCAAGGATGTTATGATAACAGTATTTGTTCCAAATTATACTTATGACTTTATCGGAACTAAAACAAAAGATGATCTGTTCCAAAAGAGAAAAATAAGAAAACAGCTACAACAACATGAGAAGCATTTTTGTGTAAGGTTTACGGGTTTCTATTTTCTTGGTTTTCAAAATGAAATTTGATTTATGATGATAATTTAAACTTAAAAGATTTAAAAAATCCTAGTTTGTCAATGATGTAATTTTGAGCAAGTAATTCTCTGATGCAATATGCAGTTGGAAATGGTATATTTAGATAAGTTTGTTTAACTATCAACCATAAACCTTTTCTAATAGAAATGTATATTTCTTACCTGCAAATAAAACACAAAGTCCAATCATGACCCAACTATGAAATGGGTTTGATCCTTTATTTCCTTGTCAATCAAATAAAAAGCTAGATAACAAGTTATTATCAGCATATAGAAACACCAACAAAATAGAAATCATCCACTTTTTTTCTATTTATCTTAAGAAAATGACAAAATAGTTTGGTGCCGTAGCTAAATGGTCAGACCCATACAGAATAGGACATGCCATTTTCAGGCTCAAAAGAACAGAAAGGACAACTAAACAGAGTCTAAAACCATGGCGACGATCGAGTTGACCAAAGAAGAAAGAAAGAATGTTAAGTTATGATAAATCTAATTAATTAGCACTGAAGCTGATATTTTTATTTATCCCATGAAGCCAGCTCCAGGCATGTTAGGCTGCCCTCCACCACCACCTTGTTGTGATCTTCCAGGGGCTTGTGCAAAAGCTTGACCACCCATTACCATCTGTTGAGGCTGCTGTTGCTGCTGCATCTGATTCAGAGGCGAAGTCTGTTGCTGCATCTGATTGAGCGGCGAAGTCTGCTGCTGCATCTGATTCAGCGGCGACGCCTGCTGCTGCTGCTGATGATGGTGTTGAAGCTGTGTCAATTGATGCTGCTGCTGTTGTTGCTGCTGTTGTTGTTGTTGCTGCTGATGATGTTGGAGCTGTGACAATTGATGCTGCTGTTGCTGTTGCTGCTGGTGTTGTTGTTGTTGTTGCTGGAGTTGTGGCATCTGTTGCTGTTGGAGGTGTTGTTGTTGTTGCTGCTGCTGCTGGATCTGCTGTTGTTGTTGTTGTTGCTGGTGGAGTTGTTGTTGCTGCTGCTGTTGCTGATTTGGAATTTGTGGTTTAAACACAACCATATCCTAGGAGTAAACAAAACAACCCTCAAGAGTCACTAATGTGAAGCAAAACATATATAGACACCTTAAACTTAGTACTTCCTTACCCCTGGGAAAAGCATTCCAATCAAGCGGCAAGCCTTGTCAGAGACAGAGAGAAGAAGCGTCTGTGATGGCAACTGGATGACTGCACACTGCAATACGGAGGATGACAAAGTTATCATATACAACTCCACAAAAGCTAAGCGTGAAAATGACAATAGTATGGCACACGATTAGGCTAATCAAAACAAGGCTACATACAAGCGTAGGCATCGTTAAGTGTATGGTGAACATAGCAAGAGATTGATAGATTCACCGAGAACATGTTTACAGATGTAAGTACATATATTTTTTCAAAGATTTTCATTCTTAACATCTAATTCATCCTAATATCTAATAAACCAGTAAACACCATTCATCATTTTGTTATTAAATTTGTAGTGAAACAATAAGGAAAAGGAGACAAGTGGCATAAATTATCAACAATACTCACAAGCTTTTTATCCTGAAGTTGTCCTAAGAACCCATGTTGACTCATGGCCCGAAACACAAGGAAGTCAGCTTTGCCAACATATTGCCTGATGCAAAGTCAGGTGAAATATTTAGTGGCATGAAATCAACATCCACCCATGAGCCATTTGGAATAAGGAAGGATATAGCACGAAGATATTACTTGTTATTCATATGGTCCTGGGATATGAGACGAACAATCTGCATAGTTGGTGGCCAGTTTGCTGCCAACCTGGGGAGATGCACAAAAAGAGAAAGCAAAAATTAGTTTAGCAGCTACAATCATTTCTTAAGGAGTCGACTGCTCTCCTGACAAGGTTTAGTAAGGAAGCAGTTTTCATATTTCAATTAGTTATAAACTTACGAATCAGAGGCAGAAGCACTTCGGTAACCCTGTCAAATATAAACAAAGACGTTAGTTAATATCTACTTGGAACAATTCAACAAAGTTCTACAGAGGAAGATGTGCTTAAGCATGTGATCCCAGTAAATTCAGAAAAGGGGAAAGAAAAGTGCATAGTAAGTGCCCCTAAACACACCTCAAGTCTGGTGATAAGAACAGGCTGCCCTTGCCTTTGCCCAGATAAATTTCCCTGCATGAATTTGAAAATGTAAGTAAAAGTTAGCACAAGATCACCGTTATTTTAGACAAGATAAACTGACATTACCTCCCAGACTTTCACATATTTGGATTGTGAAGTCTGCATAGCCCCCGATGATGGCTGTGATAGCTGCATATTAGGAGCTGAGCTGTTACTGCCACCAAGTTGTTGTATTCCTGATTGCGCTTGTTGGCCAACTCCTGGAGTAGGCATCATTCCACCTGTTCCAGAGGAGACATTTCCTTGACCAAGACCACTCATCATGTTTTGGTTCATGGAAATTCCACCTTGCATCATTGCTCCAGAATGACTTCCTTGGTTCATCCCTTGCATTGGTTGTGAAACACCAAGGTTTGAAGCGACATTTGACGTTGTTTGAGGACTAAAGGCATTATTAGGACCCGGGCTTTGTCCCGTTTGTGCAGATCCCATTAGTGCACCCGAACCAGCCATTGAAGTAATTCCCTGCTGTCCAGTTGAAAACACAGTTTGTGAAGGAGGCAAAGATGTAGCCATTCCTGTTGATATCATATTTGACATATGCATTGCAACCGCACTTTGCCCAACCGATGAGGCTGCACCTGCCAGAGCTGCAGAGCTCATGACTTGTCGGACTTGAGAAAGATTATTAAGCAGATTTACATTGGCTCCACCAGGAGGACCAGTACGCAATGGTGGCGTCATTCCACTGACCACCACAGGCTTAATATCTGGTGCATTCTCGGCGTTGCTGACCATATCCTGAGAAACTGGTGATGCTGAAGATGTTTGAATCGAAGGAATTGCTTGTGTAGCAGGCCGAGCTACAGCCGGGATATGGGGAAAACTAGGAACTGGTGCCATAGAAGTTACGGTGCTAGGCTCCTGCAATTTCATTCCAAAAATCTGATTAACAGGCTTCTACTAATGTGAAGATATGCTATCTAATAAGCTGATTGAGTATACAATATTATTTCACAAATGGGATATTCATATGAACTTAACATTAAATCTAGTTGATTAACACATAAAAATTTGTAATGTCTTATCAAGCACCAGAGAATAAATTTACAATTCATTTTCGGCTAATATCTAGTAAATAATTCTTATAAAACATACAAGAGTCGGTTGCCAATAGATAGAGCTGACTCCTCCAACTGACTAAAAAGATCAAATAGACTTACAACTTTCACAGTAGCAGTTGGAACTGGTCCAACAGAAACTGGTTGCCGATTCTGAATAGGTCCATTGGCTGAAAATCATACAAAAAGAGATCTTCATATAGAGAAGCAGGATAGAATCCAAAGAAGCACAAAGAAAAATCAAGATAGTTGGACTAAGAAAAATGGATGTTGTCAGTAGAAGAACCTGATGACACAGGAGCTGGAGGTTGCCCAGTGACTGGAATAGATGGAGCAACAGTGGCCCTGTCCACTTTCACAGGGCTCTGAGTCTGTGGCAAATTTGTAGCAGAATGACTTAAGGCAGCACATGCCTCCACAAAATTCTCCGAGATCAGGACAAGATAGAATGTGTTCTTAGCCGTGTCAATTGACAAGTCCGCACTTTGTTGATTGGGCTTTCCCTGCATTTAAAACAGTATAAAACAAAGATTACACCAGTTTATAGCATTGAGAATAAAGACAGCCTTTGAAAGAGCTGTCTGACAAAAGAAAGACTTTTGATAGATGTACATCTAGTGAATAGCAAATAGACACGCAGTCTCACCGCATTGTATAGTGCTCTAATTGTTGGAAGCTGCTTTGGACATACAACAGACAAAGAAACAGAACACTGCACACCAATATGGCAGGTTAGTAATTTCCCATTAAAAGGAGTAATTATAGCTAGTTGTAATACCTGGGGGAATCAGTTAAAAAAAGTACCTTAGCAAAATATGAAGCCACTGTCTCAGCATCTGATAATCGACTCTCAGCTTGCGCATCACCATTCTCATTCCGTTCCACATTTTGCAATCGTGGACGATATACAGGTGTTGGCAATATGTGAGGATTGCTGGCTGTGATTAGGATACAGTGTCTTTTCAGATCGTTACTTGGTTGAGCTTGGCCTGAAGGAGGAGAAAACATCTGTGTCATGAAGTCAGAGAAAATTGTGAGGTTTAAGGATCGAGAAAATCGCTGACAGAAGCACCACCACATAAAATGAAGCCATGGAAAGAAAAAAGTTAATTTTATTGAGAAAGTAAATTAGTCAAAAGTAGCTTGAAAGAAAGTGGCCCAAACATATGTCTTATAGTTGTGTCACAGATGAAAAGAGATCAAGTTTCCCACCATCAATGCTTCGGCAAGCCCTTCAGCTGTGGCAACCTCATTGAAACCACCACCACCAAATTGTATGGAAGAAAGCCAATGCAAGAAAATATCAACATCCCTTGTCCAGCCACTCCGTTGTACCAAGCAAGCTAAGAAGAATGAAAGATAAGAACAACATTACTAAAACAAAAGCTAATGTAACCAGGGCCATGAGAAAGCACCCAAATAATATTTGTATTTGGATATCACAAGATGAAGCACAACACGTACCACAATATGAACCATGAGAATTGAAGATCACCAGTGATAGCTCAACAGTAGAAACAGGGTTCCTCTGCAAGTTTAGTGAATATATAAAGACTCGATCAGACACATCAAACTACCAATTTGCTCTGTTATTTTTTGTGTCGCAATGATTTGACAGATAACGAATGTATATGAGTTTGGTCAAAAACATTGATTAACTGTTTGCTCAAGAATGAAAACTTGAGTAAACTTAAAAACGAGGATAAGTCAGATATAGTACCTCTCCATTTAACTCACTGCCACAGAAAGACCTGGACAAATGCAAAGAATGCATAGACAGATTATGTAATTGAAATTTTAACATACAAAAACGCTACTTTGAAATACAATACTATGTTGAGTGGATATTAAGAATAGCCAACAATGTGATTAGTTACAAACTATACAGGCAATTATATACTAAATTCTCTGTAATCACATATTAATATCAATTTTACGTGATCGAAGTGAGAAACTACAAATTCATTGCTTTATGAATGCGTTGTATCGAAAACAATGTCCTAACACAAAAAAAGAATGTAGGAACCATAAGGTAACGTAAAGTGATTGCTCAATATGAAACACAGAACAATCAAATACATAAACACAGTACTAACAACGAACAACAAAACATTGTGGAATCAGAGGATAAACAAAGGTTTGATCTAACCAATTGAAATTAAAGCCTGATTCGAACGGTATCAGCTAAACCCTAACTCCGAATGAAAATCAAATAACGAGGATTAAAAGAGATACAAGGTTCATAAAAAGAAAAACCTGATGATTTTCTCGAGATAGTCGGAGACGATGGTTTGCCAATAAGGACCCAAAGCGGCGGTGCCTTCAGCAACGACGATCAGCTGTTTCACCTCCGACGACATAGTCTCTGAGCGTTGTTGTTACGTGAATCAAAAGAAAATTCAGTCTCTCTCCCCTTGGAATTTGGTGATTCTTCTCGAGCCTAACGATTCGCCGACGGTAATTTCTTTGGAAATTTTTATTGAAGCTCGTTCTTTGTAAATTGTAAGTTTCCTTCTTCTCCGGGAGAGGAGAAGATAAATTAGATTGACAAAATTTGGTTTGGATGCTCCGAATAGAAAATGGGATATACAAAGGACTTGGTCGTTACTATCTTTTTATTTGTGTAAATTGGGCAATGAATTTAATTTTATTTTTTTTGGTGAAGAAGTGAATTTAATTTGATTAGATTGTTTACCATCTGTGGGATAAATGCAGAGAATCTTGTGAAGAATATAATTGGTTTGGAGGTGGTTCATCGAACGCCAAAACTAACAACAAGCTTAAGGTCGATCACGTAAAAAAAAATGAAAGTAACCAATTTGATATCTTATTTTGGGCTATGTGGATAAACATTTTGTATACATAGTTGTAGTTAGTCCAGACTTGAATCAAATAAAGGCCATGATAACCATTGTGAAGGCCATTTAAGATTGGTCCAAAAGTTGGACATGGGCCGCATGGCCTTTTTATCTGTGTTTTTTTCTTTTCAGAGTGGCCTAGTGGAAAATAGGATCCAATTTCGTATGTCAGTCATCTTAGACTAGTTGATGTCAATGACTTTTTGTGGAAGAGATGAGTCATAGAAGACGGCTACAAAGCTATAGATTTTGCTGATCCCGATCGTTGTTCATATGGTAGTATTGGTAGTACTAAGGGAGGGGCAACACATTGTAAATTGCCATGCAATGCTATGGAAACGTGAGTTTGTGAGAAGTCATGAGAACCCAAAATCAACTACTTTTCACGTGGTAGTTTTTTTTTATCTAATACAATGTTGGTGGTCTTCACATCCATGGACATTATCCATAAGACCATAACTCAAAGAAACCATCACAAATGAATAATTATCATCTTCCTTAAATTGCTTCTCACTGTTTACGACCTCTCGAACAATTTGACTTTACCACAACTCAATCCATCACCTAGTTATAAGCTTTTACAATTGTCCTTAAAAATCCAAATTTAATTATTGATACACAATAGTTTCTACAGTTTGGTAACCGTAGCAGACAGTACAAAAACCTCAATCTCCAAACTATTTAGAGAAATTTTCTCAAGAATACATACTCAAAATTAGACACTTAATTCCGTTTTATAGTGTGTGTTTTTTTGTGTGTGTTTTTGTCGCCAACCAATTTAGAATCGTCAGGTATTCACGAGAATTGCTTGAATATATCACAACACAACAACACACAATGAAGCGCGTGAAAAGAGGCGAGTAGGTTGGTGTGATATGGGGCAGGTGGCTCTTCGATAGCGTGAAGGGCCAAAATTTAACAATTCATGAGGAAACGGGGGGATCTGGATATGTGTGAATGTCACTCTTCCAAAGATTCTCTCCTTCCCAATTTTTTCCAATTTAATATGTTTTTTTCCAGCTTAGTTTCTCCCCTACTCTCGAGGAATATTCCTCCACTTTTGCCAAAAACTTCTTTATCTTTTTCTTTTCTGATAAAAATGTAATTTATGATATGATACCATATAATATATTCTAAACTGTAAATTTAATGAATGTTTAAAATTTTCTGGTTACATATCTTGATTCCAATCTCTATGGATATTCTTCTTCACTCGTTTGTTATTACAAAAAAATTCATGTGTATATTTCTAAAATAGGTAGAGAATAACCGAAGAAAAAAGAAAGAGTTAGTAATGACTAAAATGACTCGTCGTTCTTATCTCAACGTCAACGTCATGAGAATGCTGACATCATCGCCAGCTCGATAGAATATGGAAAGGAAGGAATCCACATATCCCCGAATATTCTCCCTGTATCAAACAAACCTCAGCCTATTCCTATATTTACCATTCTACCCTTTCCCAAGTAAAATCCGAATAAATCTAAACATCAAGAAGATTCGGTTTTAGGTACGCGACGGCCCGACCTCGATTAGACACCAATCCTCTTTCTCTGCCCTTTAAAACTTCCAACTTAAAAACGTCAAAGTTTTATCCTTTCTCTCTCATTTTAGATCCAAAACTCTTCTCTGTCTCTCTCAAGATTTATGTTTTCGTAACTGTAACTCATAGCAAAAACGAGTCTAAGATCTGTTCATAATGATGATGTTCAAGAGCGGTGACATGGATTACACCCAGAAAATGAAGAGATGTCACGAATATGTAGAAGCTCTAGAAGAAGAACAAAAAAAGATTCAAGTCTTTCAACGTGAGCTCCCTTTATGTTTAGAACTTGTAACCCAAGGTAATGTTATTACACATCCTCTTTTGATATATATATTCTTCGTTTTCACGATCGCTTCCAGTTTCTTAATTGTTTACATATCATTCTTGTAGCTATCGAGTCATGTCGGAAGGAGTTATCGGAATCTTCAGAACATGTTGGCGGCCAGTCAGAATGTTCTGAGCGGACAACTAGTGAATGCGGCGGTGCCGTGTTTGAAGAGTTTATGCCAATCAAGTGGAGTTCTGCTTCATCTGATGAAACCGATAAAGATGAAGAAGCTGAGAAAACTGAGATGATGACCAATGAAAATAACGATGGTGATAAGAAGAAATCGGATTGGCTTAGATCTGTTCAATTGTGGAACCAATCACCAGATCCACAACCTAATAATAAGAAACCGATGGTAATTGAAGTCAAACGCAGCGCTGGTGCGTTTCAACCGTTTCAAAAGGAGAAACCTAAGGCTGCAGATTCTCAACCACTTATTAAAGCAATTACTCCGACGTCGACGACGACAACTAGTTCCACGGCGGAAACCGTCGGGGGTGGAAAAGAGTTTGAGGAGCAGAAACAATCTCATTCGAATAGGAAGCAAAGACGTTGCTGGTCACCGGAGTTACACCGCAGATTCTTGCACGCGCTTCAACAACTTGGTGGATCACATGGTAAATATATTAAATCCTTTGATTGTTTGAGAATCATAATTTTACGAGAAGTATATATTTAATTTTTGTTCATTGTCAAATATGCAGTTGCTACGCCTAAGCAGATTAGAGATCTTATGAAGGTCGATGGTTTAACTAATGACGAAGTTAAAAGTCATTTACAGGTAACAAAACATAATCATTTTATGTTCTCACTACAACATAGATTCATAGTTCTATAATTTTTATCAACTTTCTTGATTTTTATAGAAATATAGATTGCATACAAGAAGACCAGCTACTCCGGTAGTAAGGACCGGTGGTGAAAATCCACAACAACGGCAGTTTATGGTGATGGAAGGCATTTGGGTACCTTCACACGATACAACTAATAATAGAGTTTACGCTCCTGTGGCGACACAACCGCCGCAATCTTCAACGTCGGGAGAGAGAAGCAATCGGGGTTGCAAATCTCCCGCAACATCTTCTACTACTACACACACACCACACCTTCTTCCTCTTTCATAAATATATAGTTACCGATTTGTATGAAAATTTGTTTTCTTCTTTATATATTTGTTTTGTAACCAAGAATGTTCGTTCTAGGTTTAAGAGTTTTGAATAAATTGTAACAATAGATATACATTGCACACAATTGAATAAAAGAAAAAGTTTTGATATTTCTTTCGAGTTTTATGATAATACTATTGGCTTTTGCCTTTTTGGGTGAGTGATTCCGTCTTGATATGGCTACATATCAGAAAATGATCTTCATATGTGGGAAAGAAAATTCAACATCTGATTTGGTGAATTATATAAATGGAATTGTGCAATTTAATACAAAGACGTAACTTTAAGAATTTTCTGGTCCATTGTGGTAAGTAGTAACGCGCTTTCATAACGTTTCCATGTGGCAACGTGTTCATGAAGGAATGGAGGACCAACGACCCATTTGAGAGAGAAAGGATAATCATTTTTTCCAAGCCGGTGATTAATTAAACAATTAATAACGACCAACCCAGATTCTTAATGCTCAAATTAATCAATCAATGAATAGTATACAAATAATATGGGTCGTATCGTGTACTAGAATTTGTCTAAAATTCCATTTCTCGTTTGTTTTCGTTTTGAGGTGTGTGGTCCCCGTGGCCGAATATTCTGAATTTCAAAAAAGAAGAAGCATATATTTGTTTTGGCATTTTTCATGCAACTGATTAAAGAATCACAAGAAAAATGATTCCTTACCAAATACATTTTCTTTTGAAAAAAATGATATCAGTGCTGTCCAAAGTATATTCTCTGCCTTTTTAAAAAAAGTTTCGATATTCTCTGCTCTTTGAAGTTATCTTAATATCTTCTTGTGACAAAAAAAGTTATTGGTATCATTCTTGTAAAACGAATCGAACGTTTTTCATTTTGGTATCATTCTTGTAAACGAATCGAACGTTTTTCATTTTCATGATAATTTCACAATATTTTTGTTCAGCTCACCATTATTTCATTATATTATTCATTACCCCACCATATATATCAATAATACAAGTCATCACCAATGTTAATGACTTGTTGAACATATACTACATTACTATATCAAAAATGTTCATGGGTATTCTATGAAACGTAGTAACGTACTGTGATTTTTTCAATAAATTACAATTTCAGAAAATACTTCTTACTTTTTATAAACGAATACATGTAACGCCTACTATTTTCAAACGGATATCTTGAAATACAAAGACAGTGATCCATGTAATCAGGAGATAAATATCATCGGATTCAAATATCTTGAAATTGCGTTAAACACCTCTCTAAAAAGAGGTTGGATTAACAAAGCTGCTGACCCTTACCTTCTCCTAAAGGCCAAGTGGCCCTCCCTTTACCTCAAATACAGCTAACCATCACCTATTTATTTATGAAGAAGATATGTTTTGATATTAGATATTTTTTGGTTTAAATTTGAATCTTTTCTTCCAAAATGTAGACAAGATTGTCAGCCTTTCCCTTAGTAAACCAAGCAAATTGCGACAAAAATAATAGCATAAACTTTGTTTATTCGTATCTTATACTTTTTTTTGGTGTGTATTCGTATCTTATACTAGTCACTAGGGATTTTGTCCCAAAATAAAATAAAATAAAAATACTAGTCACTAGGGCGAGTCAATGGATTCTAAATTACGTTAATGCATTCATCTTTTGCTCTTAGACTTTGCTGAGATGTGGCATATCATTATTCATTAGCTTGGGATTCTAGTCTATTTAATTAGTTATACGATGTCTGTCATAGTCTAGGTCAATTATGATGGATTCGGTTCCTTTGATTTAGAATTAACTTATCTAAAATTATTTAGTCAGGTTAACGTCAAATGGAAAAGTTACTATTGAAAAATGGCAAAAATAGCAAAAAAAAACTTCACCGATTTTTTTTACCGATAGCATGCATTTTGCTAAAAAAACAAATTGTGTAAGAATTCGGTGAAGTTTTTTGACACTCTAATTTATTAATTGAAAAAATTCATGTTAGTGTGACCAAAAATATGGACTATATATTGAGAAACTAAAACATAAAAATTGATTCTTGTAAAAAGAAGAAATTTTTAATACTCATTTCATTTGTTACATCGTTCTTTATACCAGTTTATATTTCTCTTATTAAAAGCAAATTAATTTTGAGATGTTGCGAACTCAAAAAAAAGTTATATATATATATATAGTAGAAAATAAATGTCAAGTGAAGAAAGTTGAAAAACGTTCCAATGAGAAATCATTCCAACGCCATCAACCACCTAAATTACAATATCTCATCATGCAAAGTTTGCTAATACAAAAGCTAATGTAAATACTAACGAGAACTAGTTATATGCATGACGGACAAACATGTACGTCTTACTTAGTTTCTGTTGAAGTGGAGCTACTGCGTACATTTATAGTCAAAATTACGTTGAAAATTTAATGCACATCTACTGCCTAATGGTTCAATCAAAAGTATACAAGAAAATAAAATACTTGTACTGTTCGAGCGATGAACACATATCTCGAAATATTTGAAGGCTTTTGCTTCTTTCAGATTCCATAAGGCCAAGTATTTTTTTTTTATTTTGTCACTCTCAGAAATTCAGAATGTTTCTACAAATCTTATTTTGATGTTTATTGTAAAATTTGGCCCAAGAAAAGACGTCTAAATGAGTCACAATTTAACTAACATGAGTTGGGCTTATATTATATGTGTCATCTCAAGTGGTACCATAACCCACAAGTTTTAGGTTTCAAGTTCGCTAACATTAGAAAATCAACAAACGTTCGGCTTTTAAATGAGCATGGGCTTTTTGTACATCATGGGCTCCAAGTCATGAGAATTGAGAGCAATATTCAACAACTAAATGTAAGGGATTACACTAGTTTTAGAACATTTAACCATGTTTTCATGTTTAATCAGAAAAATCATTAGCTATTTACGTTTTTTGTTATAAGGATTAATTTTTATCAAAATTATGTTTAGTTTTAGTAACTAGTACTAAATATATGTTGACGATAATAAATTCATAAACAAATGATCTTTTGATTTTGTTTTCTTTTTGTTATTCTGAAAATACATTTATGTACATTTTATTTACTAAATTTCAACATTACTCCAGTGAATATAAATATCTTGCCAATGCATGTCTCGTAAGTAATTAAATGATTGAGAAACAAAAAGTTGTGGTTATTGTCATGATAAAAACAATATATGAACTTATATGCGAGTGTCCACATACATCATGTGTAGCCTTTAAGATCTAATTGATTCTTTTTAAACACAACTATACTTCGTGAAATAAATAAGATGCATGAATCTTAAGGCATAAGAAAAATAATTATCAACTTCGAGATGTATTTCTATTAAACATAACAATGGTTCTAAAATCGTAATCTAGATTCCGTGCATGTTCTTAATTATTTTGGTCAGTGTTTTTCCCCAAAATCGTACACGAAAAAACAGTTTTTAAACTTAGTTTAAGAAACGTACAAAATCTTTGAACGATCGACGTTGTTCTCCGCTTAAGCATCTCAACCACATAAATAGATTTTCGAATCGCACCCATGTTTTAATTGGACATGTTGACATTTAATTATACTATTCTTATAGATCGTATAAGATATTTTTCTCCAATAATGTATATTATGTATATATGAAAGTAAATGCATAAATATTAGTGTGGGATTATATACTCATAACAACTCTATTTCAATTGGAAAAATATGCTATAAAGTTGGCTATAAACCAAAGATTAAACAAGATTATTAGATTAAGGAGGAGAACACATATCATATTTCAGGAAAGGGTGAAAAAACAGATCCTAAATTAGATGTAAACAAAAACTATTTTGTCTAGTTGTCATTTTTTCTTGTCTTGTCCTAATTTACAACTTGTCATTTCAATACAAAATATTGAAAAAGGAGAAACAAATTGAAGAAAAAAAACCAAAAAAAAAGAATTTGTCACAAGATGTTGATAATCGCCTGCTTCTTGGAACACCCTAACGAAAACAAATCATCTTCCCGAGATCTCTTCTTGCCAACACACTCTACTGCGACGTCGTTTGGTTTCTCGTTACTCACATTGAAAATGTTGACTCCGAATAGCCTAACCACAGTCTGAACCGGACTAGACCGGACTTTCCAGTGGATATACAATTGCCGGTCTGGTCCGGTTGATCTCTCGAAACAAACCACATCACCGGCTCGAAGATTCTTCTCTTTAACGAACCGGCTCCAGCCCTTGGTCAACACGTAACTTTGACTGCTGTTCCAGTAACTGTAACGGAACCGCCACACTTTCCCTGTTCTATCTTCCAAGTTAATCAAAACGCCTTTCGTCGGAGACGGATTCATCCCCATCGCCGTCGTCATCGCCGGTAACGGAAAATGCTTCTCCGCGTGTTGTTTCGGTATCACTAAACGGTTCAGCTTCCCGACGTCGCTCGGCGTAACAGTCTTCTCGAACAAAACCTCACGCGCTCTCAAAACAGCGTCGTTTCCGTACGTCGCCGTCTCCAACCCAGAGCGTTTTCCGTCGCCGTTAACAAACTTCCGTCTACTCTGCTCAAACTCATCGGCGTAAGTGTGTTTCCTCAACATATCCACGATCTCAGCTTTAGAATGAGCGTCAAGAAAAGCCGATTCGGCGTCGTTTCCATCAACTTGAGATTTGAAGTTAGTGACGGCGTCGCGGCCGCGGAATCTCCTCACGGCGATGTCGTAAGAAGACGCAGCTTCTTCTTCCTCGTTGAAAGTACCGAGCCAAACTCGCTGATGCTTCTCGTAAATCTGAGCTCCCCATCTTCCGTTAGGCTGAGGCACAACGCCTTTATATTTCGACGAAGGAAGCTTACGTGACTCGGTCTCGACGCCGTTCTCTGAATCCAAAACGACGCTGCTTCCGCCGCTTCCCATTCTGTAGAGACGCATCGACGTCGCCGGCGGAGAAGAGAGTTTCTTCTCCGTCGTCGTTGTCGGCTTTGGAGTAGTAGAGATGGAGAGAGATTCTGACGTTGTACTACTGTCGTCTACACAGCTGTATTCCATATTTGTTGTGTTTGTGAGAGAGAAACAAAAAAAGAAGAAGAAATGGGTTAAGTTTTTGTTGCTTTATGAAGAGATGGGGTTTGGAGTTTATATATATACACAAGGAAGTGCATGTACGTTGTTGATATTATTTGTTTTGTTTTGTCAAAATTGAATAGGATAATAAGAGATAAATGTAAAATGTGGGTAATGTATGTGTATTTATGAAAGAAAGGTGAAAATAAAATAAAAGAGAAAGGAGAAGAGGTGCAGAGGAGTAGGGTCAAGTCTTGCAACAAATGGCAAAATGTGTTTTGTAGAGGAAGTTTCGTGGGAAGAGTCCAAAAATATGTGTGCTAGTGTCATAAAGTTTTATTTTATTTATTACATTCGTACTAATTTTGGTACCTTTTGATTAGTCCTTTTTTTATAATCTTGTTGTTGCCATAATTAGTCCCTTCATATGGTAATAAACTAATAATATATTACGTGTAACATGCGTCTATAAAAAATTTACAGAGAACGTGAACATCAATAGATGAATTTTTCTTAATGTTTTCACTAAAGGACAAAGAATAATTACAACACTAGCAATGAGATTCTTGATGTGGTTAAGAATGGTAAATAGGGCTAAGAAAAACCACATTTGACATTTCGCCCGATATTATTGATGTTTTTTTAAGAGAAAAGAAGTTTCCAAAAATCGAATGGTCCATACAAGAATAGTAGTAGAAAGATATGTAAAATTATTGAATAGAGTTGACTCGTTGAGAGATAGAAAAATGAGTAATGGGCGATGTGTAATAGCACAAATGGGGATAGAATAGAGGGCCAAGTGGGAAGGGGGTTCACATGAGATTTGGACCTTTTGTTTTGTTTTGTTGTGATTCTCTAATTAAATAGTGCATCCCCCCTTTGATCATGAGGCTTTTCTTGAAACTATATTCGTCCTTCCATATTTGGAACATGACGTGTCTCTTTACATATTTTGCTTTAGTTGGGGAGGTCTTGATCATTAGGTTCTCTTATGTTTCCTACAAGTCCTTACCTAGTTTGGTTTTTATCCCCTAAGCACTTTCTTTGTACGTAGAATCATAGTACGTATTGTTGCCTTTCTTACGCATTGTCTTCCTTTACGCTCAATTTCTCAAATTAACCAATACCACTCAAATAGGATATGTTTTCCATCCTAATTCCTAAAGTGACTTGTTCGAAACATATAAGAACAACTATTATTTTGACGGGTATGAAATGAGACGACCTATAATAATATTTTGAGATAATGATAAGACAACGTTGGAATACGCCAGCAAAGCCAAGACTCGTGATCTAATTGCCCACTATTTTCGGTTTACAAAGAGAAACAACATATCTTATTGATCTTATTAGAGTGACTAGTCCCTTCTTATCTATGCACGAAGCTTTGTTTAAGATCACATATTTTTAATAAAGATACATGAATGACGTCCTAATATTGTTATAGTTCTCGAATAAGCATCAAACGGTCAGATTTAGTTCTTCGTGGCTTCGTTATTTGATCATAAAAATTAATCCTTCTATGATCCACCAAATTAAACATATAACATTTTTATCAAATTGTACTACTATTTGATATTATATACGCATAACAAAGTACTGCATGCAGATTTATTCGACTATTTTAAAAAGTAGTGAGACTTAGTTGATGTTCCCACTTGCATTGGAACTATGCTTTTATTGGCTGAACTAAATAAACCAGATTCGTCCTAAACCATCAAACTCTCCTCTGTTTCTCTTTTGTTTCATTATATAGTTTTTTTCTTTCTATTTAATTTATTATACCTACATAATTTTAAAAAACTTATATCCACGTCGTCGAAGATAAAACTAACACAGTTGCCCTAGTTTGAATGCAAAACTTAAAACGTCAACTTTTTGTTGTTTTGATCAGTTTTCATAAGCAATAACTAATGAGTTCAAACATAATTATTGCTCAATTATATGAATTGGACTTAAATATTTAAGATATCAAGAATGGGGACAAGAAGAACAACATGATATAATACATTGTACATATGTGAAGGGGGGAGATGAATCATAAACCCAATGTATTTTGCCCATGAGCCATATTCTTGTACGGAGCAGAGTACCTAATTTTTCCACTTTTATATTGGTCCTACCTTCTTCCCTCAGATGTTTATCCATTTTGTTTGAAACAAAAGTAATACTTATCCCCTTTTTAAAAGATGAGCATATATATACTTGTTGAATAACCCTATCATTTCCTCAAATAAAATAGTATTTATAAGTCTTCTGTTGAAGATAATGATCTCAAGGACTTAAAGCTTAAAACCGAGCTAGTCAATGAACCATTTGATTAGTGGGTCACATACTCATCAGAGCTCCATTATATTCTACCGAAAAAAATCAAAATTCTGAAATGGAAAGATAAAATAGTTGATGTGTGACATTAAATAGATTAATTTTTAAAAAGTGATTTCATATTATCTTGGATCTTTATCAAACAACAACAAGCTAAAATGAGTTTGGTGTGTATGTATATATCAACGAACTTTATAAGGATATTTTAAATCTAGTACCACCGGATACAAGTTTAGATTTAAGGAAATTTATGTATCACGTCTCATTAACTTGCAATTGGTTATATCATCCACATCATTGACCTTCTTATGTCGAAACTTTATAATAGTAGGCTCTTTGTTTTTTTGGTCTGATCTTACCTTACTTTATCTAAAATTTCGATTAAACAGTAATTTGCGTTTGCCTAAAAATACAATGTTGGTCCGTCTCAATTATTATCAAAAGTTATATCACTTTTGGTGGAAAATTAATCGGAAGATAGATAGACTCATGTGTTGAATACATGTAATTAACATGCAAGATTGCCACATAACATAAATTAGTTGAGAAGGGTTTGGTGTAACTGGAAACGGTGTCGTTTCATTGAAGAATTGGGCCATGCAATATTGCAAGTGGGAAGACAACGAGTGAGATATGTTTCCAAGGACGAAAAGGTCAGCACTCAGCACCATCCTCCTCATAATTTCTTCTATCTGGACCCAAACTTCATCCTATTTTTAGTAATATTACAGTTCCATCTCAGTCGTTCATTTTAGATTCTTATCTTCCATTTTGGTATAATCAAGAGAATAATATATACATTACTCACAGATATATCAGTCTATAATAACATGAGAGTATTTTTGTATTGGGGATAATCAGGTTGGCCAAACAAATCAACTCAAATCCAGTGGAGTAGTAATTTAATAACATGGCCTAACTTAGGCCACCTTACCAAAACTAATTAAGTTGTATTAAATCATTTAGTGTGTGGCTCCCCACATTTTCTTAATTATAAATAAAAAACGTGATATTAAGCATGCTATTTATATAAGTATATAACCAACTCACTGGAAACCTAATTTTTAAAAATCATTATTGCAGACCTAATTGATGTATTTATAGTTTTAATTCCCGATCAAATCAGCTCCTTATACTATGCCATTTTATAATTCTAACTGTGATGTTGTGATGTGTTTTGACGGATTAATTAATTATGGGGAAGTTTTACAAAAAAAATCAATTGCAATTTTATTTGCAATTAATTGATCATTTTTGCAGATTTTTATGGTACTAATTAAGTCAATTGACCTCCTTTTTTTTTCTCCTCTTGAACAAATTTCAACCATTTATATCAATTAAAATGACGAACTGTTGGCGAAATGTCTTTTGCAACAAAAAAAATACTAGTTGCCGGAACAGTTTTTTCATAATACAGTATGATGGGTTTAGGCGCATACTAAAGCCATCTTTTGGCCAACTTTTATGATATAATTGACCTATATATATATAATATTGTATAATATTGTTTAGATAAAGTTAGTTGTTCCATGTGATCAACAAAAAAAAGTTAGTTGTTCATAAAGTATCATGCTTAATATAATGAATGTATGTTCCTCTTGCTAACATATTAATCCTGTATAGTTTCCATTTTCCAGTTAGAGAGATAGTCATTATTAACATAATTAAGTATAAAAGTATATTTTCATATATAAAAGTATCTATTGAGTTATTCTAATGAAACTCAATCACATATAACTTTTGTCAAATGCGGAAATTTCAAAACAGACAGTAGGTAAGGACTAAGGGGAACGAAAATTTTCGTTTGTGCAAAGTAAATCATGAGTAAACAACCCCATTATATTAATCAATCTCCAGTTTCCACTAACTAAACAAAACCAAAACTAATTTTCAATAATTTCCACATTTAGGGTTCCATGGTTTGTTACTAATTTTTTTTTTACTTGAATGAAAATGTGTTATTAAATGTTATAATATCTGCTTTTCTGACTTCCAACCCCTCTAGATCTTAATAAGTTTGAGTAATGAAATTTTGATTTTCACTGGTAAATATATATAGCACGACCAAAATCACGTAATTAAATTTGAGTATCTGATATTGCATTATAATGAAAAAATATATTATCGAACTAAATTAACCATTTGCATAGACGCCTCATAAAGGTGTAAACAACGTCAGATTGATGAGAAAATTTTACCATATGATAATTAAATTTATAGACTAAGGTTTAGCTATTTTTATATTTTTTGTTAGAGTAAGTATTAAGAAGAATTATATATATAAAAAGCCAGATAGGACAAGATGACCCTTTAAAATGAGGAAGACAATACGTAGAACTTTAATTTTAACTATTTTAGGCTGTCCTGAAATAAAATAGTAGGTATTAAACTACTACTAATATTGATATTTATAGAATAGTGGTGACTGGTGAGCAATTAAAATTTAAAAATATTATTAAAAAAAACACATGTGAAAATAAAAAAAGGAGACTGCTTTTGTTGACCAGTAAAGGAACAACACTATCCAGAGAATCGTAACCATTGGTGCGATCCACGACGGCTCCTGATCCGACCTGAATGGCTTTGGATGTTTATGCCAACTCGCCATTGGTTAAGACTTTTAGTGACACTTGTTTTTGTTTTGAGTGAAATCGTGTTGAAACCATTTTGCAAATACAGATTAAAAAGTGCAGGAAATGTTATTAGTAGCTCAGATAAATATCATATGTCAAACTGAAACATAGAGTATAACTGCATACCATGAAAACATAATTTAGTTGAAATAATAAATTGAAAGAACAACGTAGCATATATTTTCTTTATTCACATCATCATGTCATGCTTAAATAATAGAATATCTCATAAGAAATTGCCAGCTTCTGACTTATATCTACTGAAATCTCAAATAACCAAATAACTATGAATATCTATTAGTAGGGAAAACACCCTTAACTAGGGCGGTGAGAGTGATATTGGATTTGGACATCTATTTCTTTACAATAACAATTATTCAAATAATTTTGAAGTAAATAACATGTTTTTTATCTCGATAAAACGTTATTTACCTGAAACCACACTATTTTATTCAACAATAATATAAAATTTGTATATTCTTATTTATTTGATGATACTGTTTACACGGTCAAATGTAAATTTGCACGTTACTAATTAGTAAAATAACAACAATTATGTTTAAATGAAAAAATCATTTTGGTCAAACCATGCAAAAATAAGAGGTCTGTTTGCTTAAGATCAATTTTGTTTTGTAAAGTACTTAGGATCATTTAGCAAATTCATCGATAGTTGCCCTGTTCTTTTTGTTATATATTTATATGTTTCCACTTGTATGATATTACTTCATATTAATCTATACATAAGTATATAATATCCGCCGTTATAGGTTTGAACTAAATATATTTTGTGGGATTAATGCGCTGCCTTCTGCCGACACGGTATACGCACAACCCAACATTTATGAAGTCAAATAAATTTATTTTAAACCAATTGGCTTGCTATTTTGTAAGTGACAAAAATAGCCTAGTTTTTTTTAAAAAAAACATTATTTAAGCAAACTATATGTCGATCTCTTACGTATTTTTTTTCCTTATAACTATTTTAGTTTTTTCTGATGATTTAGTTTCTAAAGATAAGATTTACTTTCTTTTTGCCTGCTAGTTGCGACTCCTAGTTGCTCACTTTAAACCCTAAAGAGATGTATATCTACACATTTACATGTAATGTATGTTTCAATTTATATAGACCTTATATAAAAGTTTGTCTTCGTGGATATACACACACACACACACACTTATATATATAAATTGTAATGTATATATTATTATATCTATGAGGTACAATTGTACATGTAGAGTACCTACAAGTCTATCACATATTATGGCATTTACTCCAAAGAAAAAAAGTCTCCTCACATGAATTTGCGGGTACTGTTTAGGGTTTTCGTTATGCAATATTACACGAACAAGTAAATTTTTGTTGACATGGAGATTGATTTTTCTTATGTCGATGTCGTAATCCTTTTTGTGTACGTGGCGATGATCTGAACTATAATTAAGTTTAATAAACTTATGAGGTATGAGTCAATAGCTAAATGATGTTTATTAATCACGAGTGGCAAAGAGTTAACTACTTATATAATGAAAACCCATAAGACCCGGAGACAATAAGCTTACGTACATCGAGGTCAACGAAGTCAATAGAATCGCCAAAATATATCTGTCCAGAGAGATTCATCTCTCAAAACAGATTTAGATAAATGGGCAAATCACGACTGGATATATATTAGTGCTCTAGTATATATTGTGGATATAGAACTACACATTTTCTAGAAAAAAAGAAGAAATGAAAGCATTTTATCAAAGATCATTTGCTTTCTTGTATATTGAACTCCATTCGCTAGAATCGTAACTTGTTATTTTCGCTGTTTTTATTGGGGATGAGAAACAAATTATACGATCATCTTAATACTTTGCATTAACAAAATCAACAAACAGCTTTCTATTGATTTGAGAAAACGTTGCTCTGTAAATAAATTGATATATTTGTCAACTGATAAGTACTAGTACTTGATTATCTCAGTTACGTCAATTTTTCTTCTGAATTCAATTAAGATTAGATTTATATCCATTTGAAAATCAACACGAGAATAAATTTTAGTATAATGTCATTTAACGTATAAAAAGTTCAAATCACGTGAAAGATTTCAAAACCGAAGACCATATCAAGTTGGTTGTAGTAATTAAGACATGCATACTCATATCCGGTCATTAATTATGACCTTATAGAAAGACGAAATTTCATATATAAGTTTTGAGTTATTCAAATATATATATATATAGCATGGAAGAATTGAATACCCAATATATTTGAGTTTCTTTCGAAATTCGAATGACTACTTGGAGCTCCGATAGATATATCATAAATTGATAACATAATCCATGCATGAGAGTGATTAATGTATTTTAAGGAGTGTGAAGATAGCCATGGACGACGTGCATGGTTTTTTTACACAGGTAAACTGAAACATAGGTAAATGCATATATGGAAATAAGATTATTAGGGATAGGCTTTAGTGTCCAAATCAGCATTATAGACGTAAACACTACACAACATAACACGCGGGACCTGCATGCAGTTATGCTCCAGGGTCAAATATTCAACATTTTCCAATTGGCCACCGTCAAATATTCCAGTTTCAAGTGGAAACATAAAATCAAAAGAAAAGAAACTAATAGAAGAAGAAGAAGTGTGAATGGTACTTAATTTACAGAGGGAAATATATTATTAGTTACAACTTACAAGTCAAAGCTTCAAATGAGGAATTAAAAAAAAAAACGTTACAAGTCAAACGAGAGAGATGGATACACGAGCCAAGACTGCAGACATAACGAAACGTACACAACTTATAGTACGTATTATCGTTGATTTTCAAATAAAACATATATAAACAACATCGAGAAGGAGAAAGATGTATTATGATAAGTATGAAAAGTCTCGAGGTCGTAAGATCGTAAACAAAAGTCAGAAAACATTATAATTAAAAACAACAAGTGAAATAAAAATAAAAATCCTCACGGGATCAATTGACAAACTTTGCAGCTCATCTTTGTCAGGAGATAATATTTGTTTTTTTTCCAAGTATTTTATGAAACGTTAGAGGTTGTTTCTTTCTTAATTTTGATGGTCAAACTTCATTTTGAGACCAGCAGACTGATATAGCTTAGCCACAAATTGTGGTTAAACCTCAAGATTCTTCTGATTTTATTTTGTTAAGAGAAGATTCTTATATTCACTCTTGATCGTAATATAATTTTCTTTGAGTTTCAGTGAACTATTAGGATATATGACACAATAAAATTTCTAGAAGTGAAGTCCCAGACACAATCCCGTGTTCCTGTCATTTATGTTGGGAGGACGAACACAAAATTATTATCTGTACCGTTATGGGCTGATCGGTGGCCCATCTAGAAATATGTATCACTGACTTTTTGAGTTTTTACCATTTTCAAAGCTCTTCCAACTATGGAAGAATCATCTCATCTGATGTTTCATTCACTCTTGTGGATGTCAATACTGTATTTACCTTCATACATATATATATATATATTGGGACTAATTTTGCCAAGGCCTACCATGTTATTAAGCACCGTCACACCGACATGACCTTTTCAATACATAAATATTTCCAGTTTCTTATTATTTCTTTAATTCTTTATAGAAAAGTCGATAAAAGACTCTTAAATAGGAAATAAGAAATGAAGAAAATATACTCCCAAACTGAAGATTTTTTTTATCAACACAAAAATGTCAATCATAGTTTTTAAGTCAGAAAATAACAAAATTGGACTTTTCTTCCCAGTAAATATAGTAATACAGAGCATACTTTACTTGTTGAGAAAAGAAGAGTATTACTTAGACGAAACTAGAACTAAATTCCAACCCCAAAAAGGAAAAGAAACTAGAACATAAATATTTCATTATAGAGACAAGTTTGGTTAATCCATCCATTAAACTCAAAAAACAAAAGTGAACAATAATGTGTATGCTACATTGCAGCAGAGATACGTGGGAGAGGGCGTAAGTAAGAATGTTTTATCAATTAATAATATCATATCATATATCTATGAGAGACCCAAAAAAAAATGAAATTACAATGAAAGGAAGATCGAGTTCTTACTTCTTTGGTGAATATTTGCACACTCTTTTGATCCATTGCCCTTCTTTTATGTTATCTGTGGTCTTCTCGAGGAGTAATGCTTCGTATACTAATTACACATAACAAACCTCTAATCCTCATCTCATTTCCTTGCTCTGTCCAAGTCAAATCTCTTCCTATTTCTCTTTCTCGGCTATTGCGAATTCAGTGGAAGAGTGGGCATTCCTTTCGCGTGTTGGCTCTCCATTTCCAGTAGCATCAACGACTTTTGCCTCTGGTATCTGTTTCTCTTTGCTGCTAGCGCTGCGCCACACATACAAAGAGAGATATCAAGATTCGAGAATGTCCTTAAATCTTCTTCAACTATGACTAAGTTGGGTAATTTTACTCACATGTTAAATCGTGAGGAGGGGCAAAGTCATAATCATGTCTTCCTCTCCAGATGCAACACAAGTAAATGACCAAGAAAACCAGAATAAGAAACACCACACATGATATGGCTATGGCTATTTTACCCCCTTTGGATAAGTGGCCATTCTCCCATAATAGTGGACATGTCGGAAGAGATGGTACACCGCATAGTCCTTTGTTTCCAGAAAGACTGTAAAAAGATGCAGATTATTGAGATAATGGATCAAAGAACAAAGCCATGGATAATGAGAAGGAAGGTAAAATTTTATCACTTATAAAAGAAAAAAGATTATTATCATATGTGGACATTCGACATTAACGTACTCGATAATTCCACCATGAACACCAACTGAGTAGACCTCCTCTGGTACCTTTCCTTGCAATTCATTGCCATTCAAAAGCCTATCAACACATCATAGATAAACCAATCAGAGTTTGAGTTAAAGTCAATAAAGTTGGGTGTCATTAAAACCTTGTTAGGCATACTCTACTGATTAATCATCTAATACATCAACATGTATTAATATTTATCATTATTTCCTAGTCAATTGAATAAAAAGTGGTTGTTTATGAAGCATCTTCTTACACGAGCTTTAGGCTTGACAAGGTCAGACTTTCAGGTATTGGTCCTGTGAGCTGATTGTTTGACAAGTCACTGCAATCCAAATAGGCAAACAATGAGCACAAATGCACAGAGCCAGAATTCTATATTAAGTTTCTCTAAGCCATCCCCACACTCCAATATCATTGTTTTATCGTCATCTTAAAGGCATGCATTTATAAGAAATATCTACAATTTATAGACGCAACAAGGTAGAAAGATTCCCAGTCATGATAAAATTTGGCAACTGATCATGAACCGAGGTGTGTTAACTTACAGACTCACAAGGGATTTATGACCAAGACCCAAAGGTAGTTGACCACTTAAGGTATTTGAACTCAAGTTCCTGCAAGAAAACAAAAGAAAATTTCATAATTGCCTTTGCGTCTTTCTAGTGAAATCACTATGCCAACACATGCATCCAGTTGCATTATAATGAGCTATGAAGTCTGAGATAAATAAGCAAAGTCAATAGTTGATACTTACAGGCTATTCAAATTTGTCAGGAGACTTATTTGCTCACTGATAAATCCTTTCAAGCCTTGGCTTCCAAGGTCTCTGAAACAGGAAAAAGACAATAACAAACTCCTATCTTAAGCATTACATAATAAAACATTAATAGTAGGAAACCACAATGCATGCATAAGAAATAATAAGCATCATATAGAGTAATATTATGTATGTAGTTACTATCTATAGTTAACATTATTCGAGATAATGCCGAGATACATGTTTGCAACCCTTAATCCACAGTAAAGGAAGAAAGATGCATGTTTATAAACCACCCGCTCCCATATGAGTTTCCAAATCAAGTTCTTTGCTCTTTCTGATAATATTTGTCTAATCAACTTTACTAATTTTCAGCTTGCATACACAATGTGAAAGTGAATAAGACAAGCCAGGTCGGTTTACTGTATGCAACCGTGAGACTCACATTTGAAATATCACAAGGGCAGATCCTTGGGAATTTGGCCGGCATGAGACTCCCTCCCAAGCGTCCCAGCTAGTAGGAGCACAAGGATCACCATTCCAACCCATTCTATCAGGAACACGTAGTGAATCCTTCAATGCTTTCATAGCAGTCACTGTAAAACAAACAGAGAGTCAAAAATATGCCACAGACCAGTTTTTCTCAAAGCTATTATCAGAACTCCAATCAAATCAAGAAACCCATGATGTTGCAATCCATCAAACAACAGTGAGTATCCTTAACTTGACGTACCTTGTTCAGGTACTGTAGCCATATCAGCAGGAACAATAGCGTAATTTTCAAGCCCACTGATAATCGGTGCACCGGAAACAGACGACAATTTCACTGTCACAATAGTACTACTCAGATTCTTCACAGTATAGTTTAAACTATAAGCTGCAAATCCTCCAACCTCATGGAACACATCAACTCTGCTCACATTGTTATCATTCACCACCAAATCAAACACTCTTTGACCAGCCTTCTTCACCGTAGAATCAATCTCAGAAAAATGAAACCAAAGCAAGTAATCAAGTTTCGCATCAACCTCAAGCTCATAAACCAACGAACCACCACCAGAAACTGTAACCGCCGTTTGATAAAGCTTCATCGGGAAATAATTCGGCGCCTGATCCACTCCTTTGATTTTCTCCAACGTAGACAACGACCTAGCCACCGATCTCGAATCTTCCGATCGAAAATCTTCGTCCGATTGCCACGACCGCCCGAAATTATCGGTGTGGTTAGTGAATCCAGGTCCCCACTGATCTGAACCACAAGAGAGCCTCCCATAGTTAACCAACAAAACATTCTGACCAGTCCCATCGGCGTCGTACGAAGAAGGATCAACTTGTAAGACTTCTAAGGAACCAACAATGGGAGGATCAGTAGCGATGCTATAAAAGCACAAATCGAGCTCACCGTCACCGATAAAAGCAAAGAGATCAGAATAAGAGCCATCGCGGAGAAGACTCTCCGGCCAAGGAGATCTCCAAGAGAAAACAAGAGTGCCTTCGACGGAGACATCGAAAGACGGGGAATGAGATTTACCGTCGTAGTTATCATAAACGGTGAAAGTTCTGAGATAGTAACGACCAGGAGGGAGAGGAACGACGTAGCAATTCTTCTTTCCGAAGGAAAGAGGGAAGTACCTGATGGTTTTCTCGGCGATTAGATGGAATCGAAGAGGCTCGGAGACAACGGCGGTGCTTCCGCCGGAGTAGAATTGATCAGGAAGCCATGTACGGTTGAATACGTCTGTAGAAGTTTCGGGACTTCCACAGTCAATGAAGAAAGAAGTATCTGCAAAACAGAGGAAGAATTCAGTTTCAGTTCATAGTCAGATCTAGACGGAGAGGAGAAAGAGAGAAGGAGACGTACTGAATGGAGAGGATAAGGAGAGGTGGAGGAGGAGGAAGAAGGAGGAGAGGAAGAGGAAGAAGGAAGGAGAGAAGGGCATTTTGGGAATTTAGGATTTGATAGAGTTGCAGAGTAATGTATGTAATGGGCACTCACTACTGTGATTGAAGAAGGAAGAAACCAAAATTTGTTTGTCAAAAAAATGAAGGAAAAAGGCGAGATTAGCGGGTGGGAGGACTGAGTTGAGTCATTTAAGGACATTTACACACTTCTGGCTGACTTTTAATTTCGCTTTTATTTTCCCTATATTTATGGGTCACTTTTTTACTACTTTTTGATATTCTGTTTTTGACTAATTTTTCCTGTAATAATGCAAATTATGCAATGGAATTATACAAGAAAAAAAAGAAACAAAAATAGAGGTATATTACATTGATTGTTGAATGAAGGGTGCACACGGGATACGAGTAGATAGTGTTACAATTGTAGTAAAAATGAGAGAGTGTGTCTCGCGAGAAGAGGCAATAAAAAAAAAAAGAGTTACTACGTCGTCAGTGAAAGAAGTAAATAGTTATCGTGACGTGGCCACCATACTGGACAAATATTCTCTCATTCACACTAGTCACTACCTAAATATTCACCATAAATCTAACTAAATCCCAACCAAAACTTTTAACTTTATTTTCAGTACACACTTGCTACATCTGAAAATTCAGTTCTAGTTGGCAGCCAATAAAGTCAAACCGATATAGTATAGTTACAACCAAAATAAAAACTCTCTTTTTCTTTTGACGAGATAATTAAGCCGGATTTGTGATCATGGTGCCCACTTTGTTGTTAAATGGGTTTTGGATTAACTATTAAGTGTATATTGGTCAACCCAATGATAAATTGCTACTAGTTTGATTTATACTAATGAACAATGGAATGAAGAACAAAAGAGCAACGTGGTTAGTGGTTTGTTACAGAGTGATTGTGTAACCATCATACAACGCCACCGGAGTAAATGTTAAATACTAAAAGCTCTGAGAATCCGTGACTCCGTCTACTTGTCGTTTTCCTTCACAGACACTACAATAAGAATGGACAAAATCCGGTTTAGCTCACCAACTACCCGGTATTATCTGAGGACCATCGGTTTATCTTATGGCCTCTGATTCAATGGGTTTTAAAAAAAGGCCAGCCTATTACTCTGAGACATACGTTTCCAGGCTTCAACGAGCCCAACAAGTTTCTGAACAAACTCATCATATTCATTCAGCTATGAATTTTGATCTTTCCCCCTCTTGCCGCAGAATTTCACTGCAGCGACGACAAAACACTGATAACTAGAGCCATGATTGTTTCCTAACGGTTTGTGTGATTATTACAGTACAATAAACATTTAAAATGGCCTAGGTTGTAGTTGGTGTTAGTTGAGCAAGGAACGAGAGTTTTGTAAGAAAGTTTCATAGTGAAATTCTGAATATAATCCATACATCCAGATTCCACATTTTTGGACTAATAAAACCCATCAAAAGCATCATATTTACATACGGACATTGCATCTAAGATCAGAAACACGTTCCAAAAGTAGTTCTTCTAAATCCCAAAACAAAAAACCAAAAAAACAGTTTGAATCAAGCCCTTGATGCGCAAAGGAAACTACCATATTACAGCAGCGTGGCAGTGTGTTGCCAACCAAAAAGAATCAATGAGTTCCAAGGTCTTAAGCTCGTGGTAGTTTTGTTTAGTCAATCAGTCTTTCCAGTCCCCCAAGCGAGAAAGCTGTCCTGTGATCCAAATTCCTAAACACAGACATAACAAAATCCATTTGGCTTTTGTACCTGATTGCATTCAAAATGTTTTAAGAGAAAGAAAGGGGTCTAAGCTTACCAGCTGGCTCAGACGAAACTCAGGTGGAGTATCAAGCTCTATGTTAGAGGGATCAAGAACGATTTTCTGACATTCCTCCAGATCACGTTTGAAGTCTTCTGGTCCTAGGTGTGCGTAATCCGCAATACATGGTTGTTTATCCTTTAAGCTTCCACTGTTTGTGTTTTCCTCCCTGTCCTGTGATCCCAAGAGATCGTCGCAAAGAGACAAGGCTTCCACAAGCTGTTGCGAATTCAAGATAAACTGAGATCCACTGTCAAACCACGTCGGATCTTCCTCACCTTGGTTTTCATTGTCTCTATCCTTCTCTTGCTCCTCTTTATCATCTAACATTTCTTTTGCTCCGTTTTCAAGTCCGTGCTCCAGCTCAGGCCCAGAACTTGGTCTTTCATGATTAGGTTGAATACTCTGAACCTCATCTTCCATACACATTACCTCGGATGTCTTAGGTACCGGAAACAAAGCAAAAAGTGCCAATTAGTGCAATTTCAATAAGTTGTTAGATAATCCAAGTCGAGGGCAAACTACTTTATTCAATTCAGTAAGAGCTTATACTAGATTAATGAGTAAATCTCCACCCTCGACCCCAATCTCAGTCCTAAACCTTAGAAAGATCCTGAATACGCAACTCTCTCCGCCTAAACTTCCATTTCATCAGTTAACTCTGTAGCTAACCATCTCTACAATAGCTACTGAACTGTCACCACAGCTATAATCCAGTACAAACCACCTACGGTAATCACAATGCTCTTGCACTAGACTACCACAAGGACTTATCAATAGAAAGCAACCACAAAGATTCTTACCTCGGCAAGAGAAACCTCATGGGCAGATACATAGTCACTGGGAGTAACATAGTCACTGGCAATGTGAGAATCAGAGCAAATTCGCACAGCATTTCGAGGCTCAGGTGTAGCTAATTTTGGAGTGACAGGATCCGCTGTTGGAGTCACTGCAGCAAAGATATCCTCAGAGACTTCCTGTTCAGCTTTATCACCTCGCTTGACTACTAGCTGTTGTGGCTGCTGGTAGAAAATCTTAGAAACAACATAATCACCTTCCTTCTCGTCTTCTTCTATTCCCAAATGGTATTGGTGCATCACCCAGTTGGTTTTCACAGCTTTTCCGCCATAGAGAACCATTATCTTCTTGCAACCTCTTTGAACACCATCCAACACAACCGGTTTCGTTCTTCCTGTCTTATGCCAGCGCACATCGCCAAAATCATCGTCGTGAATCTTTCTACGCTTTCGAGTTCCTGTGCTATAAGCTTTGATTGCTTTATGGAAGAAGTGAGACACCGTCCCATCACTCTTAACACCTAAAAATAGTCAATTTAAGTGAGATCAAATAATTTTTGGAACTTCTTTGATGACTGAAAACAGAAAGAAGAAACCTGTATTGCCTGACCTGGTAAATTCTTAGGATGAGTGTAACAGATTCCATCATCTTGATTGACGGTTGGGATGAACTCATCAATGAAAGGGTGTGAGCTTAACCCTGACAAACCAGATTTGGCTAGCAAATGCCATATGATCTCAGGATCAGATGGATCAAATTTCACACCTCGAGGCAATCCTGGCCAATCATCAACAACCTGGAAATGTAAAAAACTTGTGTTTACAACAACAACATAGAAATATAATATGAGAGACTAGACATCAAATGAAACGAAAGAGCAGACATACATCACTGTTGTCAATGACATGTTGACACTTGGGACAATGTCTTGACGGGTTGCTCTTCCACACCACTTGGCGAGGATCGGAACTAGCCGATGCACTCATAATCTTCGTTGCAATCCGGTTGCTATCGATCAGCCATGATCGCCTGCATACAGCAAGAAAATCATCCATTAGTCAAGACACAAGTTTCATATATACTCTACACAAAGCAGAATTATCAGAAAGATGATATCAAACACATATATCTACAGTTCAGAATCAATTTACAGTGACATTCCCAAATACAGGTTAAAGAAAGAAAACAAAACTAAATCTCCAGTTTCTTGAAAGACCAAACATGTTTGTCTGCAGAACATAGAGTCAGCATAATACTTGTAAATGTCATAAGAAAGCGAAATTCAAGCACATTTCTGGGAGAAAAAGTATCATAGGACTGGAAACTTCAAAAACCCCAACCTAGCAGTGAAAGACCCAAATGCAGATTTTCAAATTAACCCCTTTCGCGCTTAACTTTCACATCGGAGAAATTGAAATCACAAAGCTCAATTTTGATATATAAACGCAAACAAAAAAAGATTGAAACTTTAGTTTGTACTTCGGAATTGAAATCGGCAGGAATCGTACTTAGGGTTTAGAGCCTCAACTAAAAACTCCATGACAGAGTCAAAATCCAGAACATGATAGAAGAAATAAAGTACTTACCCAGCCATTAGAGCTCGATGAAGAAAAGATCAGAGCAAAGGAGAAGCAGAATCTGAGAATAAACCCTAGACAAGTCTCTCTCGGCGCTAACAAAAAGTAAAATTGATATTTCAAAGTAAGGATATTCTCAAAACTCGAGTCGAAATACTGTTTGCTTAGGTATGAAATTAAAGTTTTTATCTTTTTTATTGATTTTATATTTGGGTGGAGAAAAGAAAAAGATTTTGAGAGATAATAAAATCTCGTCCCGGAATAACTGGGAAGTGGAGAAGAAGAAGGAGAGAGAGAGAGAGAGGCGCCAGTTTATGTTTTGCATACATTCGACGACTTCTCGTTGACTTCCATCGTAACACGACGCTTGTTGTTAGTAAAGATCAACGGTTGTGATGATATCTTTTTCCGTGGGTCTAATTATTTAATAAAGTACCTTTTTTAATAATACAGTGATAAAGTATTATGGGTTAATGTCTTAATGATGATGATATAATAGTGTCTTTTTATGATATGCGACACACTTTGGTGGACTTTCCAGAGTGACTAAACTATGATTGTATGTATCCACAAAAAAAAAAAAAAGCAAAAGGCATTTAGCGTTTTATCATCTTCTCACTATATAAAATACCTTATTCATTTCGACTACAAAAAAAGTAAAAAATATAAATGAAAAAATAAATACAAACTTGATTGTTCTATTATATTCTTAATATCATTACAAATAATAAAAATATTACAAAAAAACTTAAAATTGATAATTTTGTATATTTTGGGATTGCTTGAAATATTGATTTTGTAATTGATAATTGATGCGATATGGACAATTACTAGTACTTTAGTTTTTTTTTTCTTTTATATCTAAATTAAATGAACAAATCTTTATTTATAGTATGAGAAATGATGGATTTTGGTATATGTAAAATATTAAAAACAGAAATTACCTTTACTGCAAAATTAAATTATTGTTCATGAGAGCAATTCTCAACCAACTTGATTCATTGCCCTAAATTATTGTTCATGAGAGCAATTCTCAACCAACTTGATTCATTGCCCATAATTTGTTAAATTATTTACAAATTTTACAATTATTATTATATTCAAATATCTCAACAAGCTAAAAAATAAAAAACAATTTCCAATTAAAATTAGTAAATAATTAAAAACGAAATTCTAACTAAACTTAGCAACTAATATTTCAGAACTTAATTTATAACTTCCTTCATTTTTTCTATATAAACATAAATTTATATGTTAACAAAGATATTAATATTAATCAATATATGATAATAATTATTTCTATGTAAAAAATCGTTGGTTCAGATAAAATGAAAAGGTATATTACATTACATTACATTACATTATACACAAGTAAATTTCAGATTTTAAATAATAATCCATAAACTTTGTAATTTACTATAATACATTTATTTAATAATCATTTTATCTTGTACATAGTGCAAACAAACTATCTAGTTAAAGATAATCTTCATTCATTTTTTTCTTCTATACGAAGCTAATCATATCCCTGATTAGCTCCATTTTGTTGATTCCTAGAACGGTATTCAGTAAGCATCTTTCGGAAAAACGCGTGATGGCGATGTGAGCTCTTCAAAAATCCAAAAGATCCTGGTTGGTTTACAAAGGAGTCCATCATCTCCCTTTTATCCTCCAACCCCTTTCTGGAAATTAGATGTGCCACCGTCTTGATAAGAATTCTTATGGAATAAGATGCAAGTGACTCAATGAATTTGGTATTTGTGTCATCTTGGTATTAAACGAGCTTTTGCTTATAGTATATGTGTAAAAGATCTTCTGAGCTCTTCAAAAAGTTGAAGTTGATTCTTTCATCTCGGGGTTTTCTAGAATTTAGTGATATGATTAAGAACACAATATAAAGAATGACTCTTTATTTATGCTTTACAAACTCTCTCAAAACTAAAGATCTCAAGTTCTCTCAAAACTCTAAAAAACTCATAAGTTGTATCACACCTTGATACACCCTTTTATAGAGAACTCTCAAAACAAACCCTATTAGAACTATGATTAGATAACTCCTAATATAACTCTAAATAACTCCTAGAATTATTAGTTCAAATCTCTTTAATAAACTAATGACTTATTACTCAAGTCAAGCTTAAATGTTCATGATACTCTTCTCAATCTCCGAGTCTCCGACCGGTGTCTCGAAACGAAACGTGCCGCCATCTCCCCGAGATTTCTCATTTTCATATCTGGAGGTGTTAGGTTTTGCACATCCTTCCTAGACATTTGTTTTCTACAAACAAAAACACAGAAAAAAAACCAAATCAGATTCTTCGTTATAAAAAGAAAATCAATATTTACTGGTGCCGCAACAAACTATCAAAATCTACCAGAAAAAAAAACAAGAAGTGGTCTATCCGTACCTCAGCCGGGAAGAAACAGCCCTGCCGTGACGTCGTGAAGAAGCGGACAAGTGAGAAACGATTCAAACGAACAAGATCCCTCCTGCGCTACGTCGCTACCTAAACTCGTCGTTAGTGTTCAGGTTTTTCAACGGGCCTTTCTTATTTGGGCCTCTGATTTGGGTCCATCAATTCTCGTTGTATCTTTTTGGGCTATACGAAACACATTAACCATTCCATTCTGAATCTCTGATTATGTCATTTGTTTTTTCAAAGTCTACGACGATATCCCCACATAAAACATTTCTTTCTTATACTCATAGATGCTCGTGTCGTGTGCTATTGAATGTAAAAACACTACAAGAAATGAATGTACACCTCGGCGAAAAAAAAGAAAAAAGAATGTACACCACTTGATTCGTTGTATGTGACTGGCGACTATTATTATAAGACAAACTGACAAAGAACAAGACCAATTGCTACAAACATCTTCACTGATAAAAAAAACATCTTCACTGATAAACAACATCTTCTCAAACGATTCAAGTACATTTGCTACAACTAGAGTTTCCTTACAGAAACTGATGAAACCTTGGGCTTGCTTGCTGATGGGTTTGTAGATAAAGATGAAGCTTTGAATCCTCCTCTCAATAGGCTTGATGCGGATGCTGCGCTTATTTTCCTTCTTTTTGCTTCCAGCTCCATTCTTTTCTTGCTCGATGAGTAAGACGACTCGGGAAAAATGGAAGATGCATGGATCAGTGCTCGTTTGTCCTTTCGATTCTTATCAAACTTGCTCTTGAATTTCACGTTTGAGGCAGCTTTAATATCTTCTTCACTCTTTGGAAGCAGTCTTATCCCCAAGCCTAGCTTCCTTGAAGCAGTCTCTTCCTCTGCTACACGTTTTCTGTGTCGCTGGTAAATGAGAACAAAGTGAGAAAGGAGGATTCGAAAAATCGGATTGCAAACAGAGCAAAAAATTGCAAACTTGGAACGAACCCTAAGTTGTGCACGTAGAGCTTTGTTTAGGGAGTAATCATCAGCATGTCTTGCATCTGAGACTCGCTGAAGACGGACCAAAAGCGGTTCAGCTGCTTTCTTCTTCTGTAAATCTACTTCCTGGTGCTCTAGACGATAAAAGGGGTCTGCAAGCTTTCCCTTCTCTGCAAAAGTTATTATCCCAAAGCATGTCAAGATTGAAGAAATAACAAGAGTTGAAATACAAACAGCTATTGAGAGATCTATAGAGAATAAAATCGTAGAAGAAGGTAAAAGAAACCAACCTTGCTCAGCAGTGAGCTCCATGGTTTCTGCATCTTCTGCTTCATATTCCTCAACCTTCTTCTGGGCACCACTAGTGATTACATACTCGCAGTTCTGAGGATCTGTCTGAATGACTATCTCATGTTTACAGCATGGTGATTTCATTGCAAAGCTCCATATCTGACCATGATAAGATATAAATCCTCAGCCACAGTTCCATAGGAAAGAGGAGAAAGAATGCAGAAACAGAAATTGAAGAAGTCATACATATTTTAAGTGATGATAGAGAAAGGAGAGACTCTCAATAGTACCTTTGTAGAATAATAGTTGCCAACTTGCTTCTTTTCTGCATTAAATCGAACACCCTTGGCGATCATAGAACTACAGCCACCACACCATATATTATAGGGCATCTCGAACCTGAAGAAAACAAAAGCACGTATGAAATTTAAACCAAACTGAGAGTAACAAAAACAAAGCTTCTGATCGATCAACAAAATGTACACCAGGGGTAGACTTTAACATCGAGCACACTTTAATTACATTTGATCATCAAATAGGTTCTTTCATGTTATACTTAAGGTTTAGCCTCATCACTCTATTCATGGATCACAGTAGCAATCTAATGAACAACAACTAGTGTGAATCCAACCAAAAGTAGCATCTCCCTCACGATGTTACAACTAGAATGAGCTAATAATATAGTATATAATTTACCTTATGACCAAAATTCCCTCGCCAATTTTCTTTGCCCTCTCTCTGAGAGGATGCTGTCCTTGAAACTTGTTCAAGGAACCTTGATCCGGAGTCCATTCTGGAGGATAGTAAAAGTTATCTGCCCTGGCAGCTGATAGAGTCGACTGCAAAACAAAAGGTACAAATCGAAAAGAGTTAAAACAATGATGAAACTAAAATCAATGAACACAATTACCAGATAGGATCCTCAATAATCAAATACACAAGGCAAGCAATTGATTAGATTAGCCGAATCATAGAGAAAATTTTCGATAACAAGCTAAAACCTTGCAATTATCAAATTGTCAAAACGAATACAGAAAATTTTCAAAGTACCAACGAACCATATGAAAAATCGATTGAGACAATCACGAATAACTCTGAAAAAACAAACCCTAGAACCAAATCCTAGTATCGAAAACCATAATGAAAAAAAAATTTAGGGCTTCGAAGATTCATTACAACAAACAAACATGGTTTTATCCCCAATTTGCTACCACCTCAAGGAGCAGAAGATAAATCAAGCGATTGACAAATAGAAGGAAATTAATTGAATACAAGGAGGACAATAAAACTAACCATCGAGATTAATCAAATCGATCTTCCTAGTCTCCTCCTTGATGTTCAATCGCACAACTCTTGGCTCTTGGTGAAAAGACTTGTAACTAATCCCCAGGTAACGAAACGAATCTTCTTCTACCTCAGGAAAACGCCGCCGTATTGGTGATTAATTTCCAACGCGGTCGCGGATCTCTATCATTTAATTGGTTCACACGGTTTAGGTTATTCATTTTATCTATGGTCAATGTCGGTACGGTAAATGTCTTATTTTACAAGTTTGAAAAACGCGAAGGGCGTTTAAATTAAGGGTAAATTGCAGGCCACACCCGTTGACCATGTTTTATTTCCATGGATTGTCAAAGTCAAATGTGGTTTTCACCATTTGTCTTTTCGCCTGCAAAATGACGCTTCTGCCCTTGCGCTTCTCTCTTAGCAACTGTTGAAATGTACGGTTTAGTTTAGCAGGTTTAGTTACGTACACTGTTCCGGTTCAGTTGAAGATTTTTTGTTCACGTTGACGCGATTCGGTTCCGTTACAAGTGAGATTATTCCGAAGTGACATCAACATTTAATGCCCCCAAAAAGTTTAGATGTGACTATTGTCATAATTAATGAAAAATCATCATTACATCAAATAATATTAAAAAAATTATTAATAATAATTAAAAAATTTTTTGTTGAGATAAAGAAGATGAACCCAGGAACAAAGAATTATTGAGAACGTACATTGCTGCTGAAGAAGTGTTGATCTTGTTTTTGTACCAAGTTTGGAGCATTGCTCGTGTAAGTAATGAAGTTCTTTTAAGAAGTTTTTTTTATGTCATATTAGGATCTTGATTGTGTTCGAACTCCATTTTTTTATCAGAATATTTGCAAAATCTATATTTGTTTGTTTAAAATAGTCAAATGATAATTGGTATTTAGGTTTATAAATGTGTAGTATCGACATTCCATTTGTTTTTTATATGTATAGTATTTTTCAGTTGCATTTAATGTGTGTCTCCTGAATTTATGATGCAGGTGGGTTATGGATATTCCCGTATTTACCATGGTCGGTGAGTGGAAATGCAAAGAAGGAGAATGGAAATTTGAACCTGAGGAAGGCATCTTTGGTCGTTATGTACGCGTTCAGGAAACCATGACGTACACGGACTTTGTCCGTACACTCCGAGAGGCTTTCAGTTTGAAGTCCACCGAGATCAATCCCATAATTAGCTACTGGATGCCGGGTGAAATGTCAGTGCTGATAGATACTAAACGCCCTCCTGTATACATTGACAGTCAGATGGGTCTCGAGACGTTTTTTTTGGTTCGTGGTGGGTATCTTTCTCTCAACTTGTTCGTCTCTTTCAATAATACAGTGAAGGCGTTCGGGAATACTGTCTCTAGGTCTCATGGTGAAGTTTCTGAAAGTGACCGTGTGTTTGATAGTGCTACAAATGTTGATGAAAATAATGAGGATGCAGAGGAGCAAGCCGATGTTGAAGACGATACAACAGAAGAGGATGAATTGGAGGAGGGCAACGAAGATGATGATGGGTGTGATGATTATCTTGGTGTGGATGGATCTATTGGGGGAAGTACCCTGTATCCTACCACAGACGGTAGTGAAGGTATTGGCGAAGAATACGATTACAACAAGTGGAACGATGTAATAGTAGAAGAATATGTACAAGGAAATCTTGAGGAAGACGTCAGTCTCACTCAACAGACTGCTCAACATCCAGGGAAATTCAGTCGTTTATTGGAAACGTGTACGTACACGGGTGTTAGTGTACCTGGCGGAGATACAGGGGAATTCAGTCGTCTCTTGGAAACGTGTACGTACACTGGTCTTAGTGTACCTGGCGAAGAAACAATCTCTCAATTGGGTTACGGTACACGCTGCGAAGGGCAAAGGGATTCCAATCTTATTTGTATAGACGAAGTCACCGGGGATGAAGTGATCGAAGGTATTGGAGCTTCCTCAACTGGGACACAAAATGATAATGGGGTAGTTACCGCAGCTGAGGCTTACCAAGTGTATAATGAATTTCCTAAGTTACATGGTGGCGAGTTGGCGAATCTCGGTAACGATGTTGCTCCTGTGTTCGATGACTTACTCAATTTTCGAGCTGATGAGACACAGGTTGAAATCAGCACCACAGGCGAAACTTTGTTTGTTGGAAGTGTTTTTAAGAATAGAAAAGTCCTGCAACAAACAATGTCTCTTCAAGCGATAAAGCAATGCTTTTGCTTCAAGCAACCTAAGTCATGTCCTAAAACATTGAAAATGGTGTGCGTTGATGAGACTTGTCCATGGCAATTGACTGCTCGCGTCGTGAAGGATTCAGAAAGTTTCAAAATCACTTCGTATGCTACGACACATACGTGTAACATCGACTCTCGGAAGTACTACAATAAACATGCTAATTATAAGCTCCTCGGAGAAGTTGTGAGGAGCAGATACAGTTCTACGCAGGGTGGGCCGCGAGCTGTCGACTTACCACAACTGCTCCTAAAGGATCTGAATGTGCGTATTTCATATTCTACCGCTTGGAGAGCAAAAGAGGTTGCAGTGGAAAATGTACGGGGGGATGAGATAGCAAATTACAGGTTTTTGCCGACCTATCTGTATCTTCTCCAATTAGCTAATCCGGGTACAATAACACACCTACACTATACACCAGAAGATGATGGTAAGCAGCGCTTCAAGTATGTCTTTGTCTCTCTTGGCGCTTCTATCAAAGGTCTGATATATATGAGGAAGGTAGTTGTGGTAGATGGAACGCAGCTAGTCGGACCTTACAAAGGATGTCTCCTTATTGCATGTGCCCAAGATGGGAACTTCCAAATATTCCCAATAGCTTTTGGTGTTGTTGATGGTGAGACCGATGCTTCTTGGGCATGGTTTTTTGAAAAGTTAGCTGAGATTGTTCCAGACAGTGACGATTTAATGATTGTCTCGGACAGACATTCATCTATATACAAAGGCCTAAGTGTTGTTTACCCGAGAGCGCATCATGGAGCATGTGCTGTTCACCTTGAGCGAAACCTCTCCACCTATTATGGTAAGTTTGGTGTGTCTGCTTTATTTTTCAGCGCTGCCAAAGCTTATAGGGTCAGGGATTTCGAGAAATATTTTGAACTGTTAAGGGAAAAGAGTGCTAAATGCGCAAAATACCTAGAGGACATAGGATTTGAGCATTGGACAAGAGCTCACTGTAGAGGAGAACGCTACAATATCATGTCGAGCAACAACTCTGAGTCCATGAATCATGTGTTAACAAAAGCAAAAACTTATCCGATTGTTTACATGATCGAGTTCATTCGGGATGTCCTAATGCGATGGTTCGCATCGAGGAGAAAGAAAGTTGCTAGGTGCAAATCTTCTGTGACACCTGAGGTTGATGAGAGATTTCTACAAGAGTTGCCTGCGTCAGGTAAATACGCTGTGAAGATGTCTGGACCGTGGAGCTATCAAGTGACAAGTAAATCCGGGGAGCATTTTCATGTCGTTCTGGACCAGTGTACATGTACGTGTCTTAGGTACACCAAGTTAAGAATCCCATGTGAACACGCTCTAGCAGCTGCAATCGAGCATGGAATTGATCCGAAGTCTTGTGTCGGATGGTGGTATGGCCTTCAAACGTTTTCTGATTCTTTCCAAGAACCAATTCTACCTATCGCGGATCCGAAAGATGTTGTCATCCCACAACATATAGTGGATTTGATACTCATTCCTCCATACAGTAGACGGCCACCAGGAAGACCACTGTCCAAAAGGATCCCATCTAGAGGTGAAAACCGGGTATGTACTAACATCGTTCATTCATCTACTTGTATTTTGAGTATTACCATGCGGAGATTTGTAACTTCCTGTCTTTGTCACTTCAGAAAAAGAGACAGAAAAGACTTTTACCAAATCAGTGCTCACGCTGTCGACAAGCAGGTCATAACAAGAAGACGTGCAAAAATCCAATCTAGTTCCGGTGACAAGTTTCTGAGCCGGCCAATATAGTGTACGCTTCTGTGTTTTCTCGGTGTACGTAAGTTTATATATAATCCACCTGTAACTATGTACGTTGTGTACGTACGTTTAAACTCTACGTTCGTATAACTATGAACGTTTTTGTCTGTGTACGTGTTAAAGTTCATGTAATAAGGGTACACAGAGGTGGTTGCTCAATATTTTGAGTAATTTGAAATAAGTTTTTTGAAAATCTAACTTATTCCCCCTCTTAAATGAACGGAGTTGGAGACATGGTTGGGTATATTGTGGTTGTGTTGGTATTTCATGGAAAGGACGTAACTGTTGCTGTTTATTGTCAAATCAACGTTATGATTACCCTATATGACGGTTACCAGGCTATTACCAAAAATTTGAATCAAGTGTAGTTGTAACCGCATTAATAACTGTAGCCGTTCCAGATTTCCTCTATTTAAGTCTCCTCCCTTCCTTAATTTTATCCACAATCCTCATTCTAAACCCATTTCTTGTGCCGGCAGTTATATCATTCACAAAAAAAAAATTTAGTCTTTCGAATCGATTGTTCTTGCTATCCGTGAGATGGAGGGGTTTCATACGGTCTCAGAATTGTGTCCTCTGATCACTGGGTGGCGAATTTATGTCTTTGTCGTGAGGGTCTTCAAGAAGGTTATATCGCCCAACGTCTTCGAACTCGGCCTTATCCTGGCAGATTACGAGGTTATTTCCGTTAAATCATTATGTGTTTTTCTCGTTCATTCGCTTAACTTATATATTAAACTCTCTACTATCATGTTCTGTATGTAAAGAATAACCGTATTGAGGCCACCGTTGATCGTCGCCTTGCTCCGTTTTACGAAGACCGATTCGTTGAAAATGAGTGGAAGACGATCACCTCTTTCTTGGTCCGTAAGTCAACTGACTTAGTCAGAGCAACAAAGCATGAATACGGCATACTGTTTATGGATCGGACCGTCGTCGTTCATGCCCCACCGAGATCACCACCAGTTCCAGATTTCGATTTCACTCCCTTCGACTACATTTTGGATAAATCTGCTTACAAGAACGTTTTAGTCGGTGAGGAGGAATAACTCTGACGCTTCATTTATTACATTTTTGAAAATGTTTGTTTATTATCTTTGTTTCTCCATCATCTAGATGTCATTGGAGCGTTGGTTGATGTTGGCGCATTGACTACAGACTATTACGGTCTCAAACTGAGTTTCAAGTTAAAAGATAGATAGTAAGTGTTCTTTTCATTTGTTTTATTTACAATGTCACTCTAAACGCTAACAGTCCTTATTTCTAACGTAGCAATGAAGTCTTGAAGTGCGAAGCCCGCAATCAACAGGCGGAGTACTTGAATGGTTACTTTTAGAGTTTGGGTAAGGGAAATTTTGTTGTCGCACTTAGCTTTTGGCGTCTAACCGAACTGTCTAACCCGAAGCTTGAGAGCCATGGTGCTATTTCAAAGGTGGTTGCCAATCCGGACAGAGAAGAAGTTGCGGATATCTCGATGGTGGTTTTTTAGCTAGAGGGAATGAACCATTATTCTCCGTTTTAATATAATATAAGACTACATTTCAATTAAGTTTTCTTTCCCAGTTGTTGTTGTTGTTGTTTCCATAAGAACCAAACTACATTTCAATCGTTGTTGTTTTTTGTTTCCGTTTAAATTTTAATCTAATTTGTTGTTTTATGTACGTGCCTTGTTTTATTGTTCAAATCCTCTCGCAATGTACGTATAGTTTCTGGTGTACGCTATCGTGTACGTATATTAGTTTTGGTGCCTTCAACATCAAAAACTGTTAGATTTATACTTATGTTGTGTACGCAATTTCCCAATGTACGATAAACGAAGTGCACAGTACCGGCCTCCCGCTTGCCGTGCTCGTAGATGTCAACGGAGTATTTCTGACGGTAGAAGACCATATCTGCTTCTCGAATGGTTGCCAGATCCGAAAAAGGGTGTCCAAACGCAAGCAACTCCAGGAACTTCATCGTGTATGGCCCGCAATCTCCTGTAGTTGGGTTTTGAGCAACGGTAGGACAACGCACATACTCAAAAGGTTCAACTGAGTACGGAGAAATCAATACATCCTGGCACATCGCTCTGACTAAGTACGGCATCATTTCGCAAATAGGAGTCATTCTCGCCTTCACAGCCGACTCCCGCGTGTACGATATTAAAGCGTCATACACAGTTATTAGCCGTTCATTAAGGTTGATTCCCAAAGCAACCCAATGTTCACTCTTCCAGTTCATCGGAGCATACACAACATCGACATCCTTCATCCACTTCATATTGGGTTCACGGTTTATGTGAACTCCATTAGCAATGTCGGACAGTAATTTACCCCATTTGAACCCGTTCTTATTAATACACTTCTTGAAGTCGCCCACCCGCTTGGTAAGAAGATGCGTCAGCATCATGTCCAATACAATACATCTGTTTGCTATCATTTGTTCCCCGTTCTTGTGCCACATCAACATTGCCATCATTTCTAAATGCTGAAATGTTCAAAAAATATATCAGTGTACGTACACTTCCACGAAAAATTTAATCATCTATGTACAATTTATAACAAGGAATGTACGTATATAAATGCAACGTACCGTACTTTCGACCCATTCACCAAGTGTTAGAAGGTTCGCAAAAAAGTCGTTGGGCACTTTTCGAAACCCGAAAAGAGTGTGAATCCTGTAAAATCCAGAAGAATATTTGATAACAACCTTAAAAATGATGATTGAGGTATTAAATAATCCATTTTACTATAATGTACTTACACAGAGGGTCCTTTAATGATATTGCTTAATTCCTCTATTTTTGAAGGGTCAACCACGTCCAGGGGGTTGTATGAGACATTTCCAGCCCTGATAACAACCTCTATCTGTTGAGCTGGTACATCGGGCACCAATACTGTTTTTGCCTTAAAACCATGAGGATGGGCATCATCCAGTTCATAGACAAGTTGTTTCTTCACTTTCTTTGGGGACGATTTTTTTTCTTCTTTTGCTTCGACAGCAGCAGCATTGTCTGATTCATCCTGTTAACAAATATGATTGTCAACAACAGTTTCATACGTTTTCCTATGTTTAAAATAGGTACATACATTATTTTTAGGAATATCGGTCTTGTCTGCTTCATCTGACCCTGGGTTAGGATCCTCAGTTTCTACAGACCCCTCGATAATACACGGCTCTTCCATGACTACCTGTGCAAGTTAACGTACACAAGTATATATAATGTACACATATAATCCTATGTATGCTATTCCGAAAATAGGAATTGAAACACACAAATTGTTACCTCCAAATCAGTGGCTGCAGCTAAATCACCAACGGCTTTGGTATCCAACTCCCGTATGACCTGCATAATATAAATTTTATACATTTGAACAGTAAATAGTACATTTTATTTGTTGCAAGAGTTAGCTTACATTGTTAACTACTTGAAATGGTGACGGGGGATCATTGTGGGTCTTCTTAGGTATTTCAACTTCCATCACTGTCACTAATTTGGATTCTCCTGCCGCCTCAACCTGTAGAATTTAGCATCGGAAAGAAACTTTTTAGTAATGTATGAAACAATATATATGTACACAGAACATAGTGACAAAAATGTACGTACACTTGTGGCAGGTACGTGAGCTGTGTCTCCATCAGAAGGCTCATAAGTTTCTTCTGACTCGCTGCCATTAGCTTCAGTCGATGCACTGGCATCTCTTGCTTCTTCCTGAAACAAAAATAATTTGCAAAGTCTTATGGGCGTACACATATGGAAAAAGAACAAGTGACTAACACATACCTGTGCAGATGTTGAAGGTAAACCTGATGGATTGTCTACCATCTCTATGTCAGCATCAGCTATTTCATCGGCCCCTGTATGGGTACCAACTAAGCCAGGTTCAACAACATCCTTTGGTCCATTATCCTGAAACATAGGCTACCATAGAGTTAAGCGTTAGATAAGTGAAGAAATTAATGTAACAGTTATGCATATAGTCATGGAAATCTGTATATAACGATTACCAGAAGATCTACCTCTGAAACTCTTGCAGACACATTAGATGGAACTTCTTCCATCTGGGTGTCAACAGTAGCTTCTTCCACAGGCCTCTCTTCCTGTGTTACAAAGACAGTCCCAGACATTGAACCTAAGCAGATAGTCTTACCAACAACAACATTTCCTCTATCCTGAAACATAGTTTAACTAACTTCTTAAGCGAATATGTACGTACACCATTTAAACAGATTGTTAAGAGTATTAGTAGACGACATACCAGATGGGATTGTGTGGATCCAGCATAAGGAACTATTAAAAATCCAGTGTCTAATATCTCTTCTTCAGCGGCAGAAGAATTCAATCCATCATTTGCAGTAAAATCACTTTCATTATTAGCGCCATCCTGTATCGAACCAGACAGTACAGTTATACATATGGATTATAAAATATTTAGCAATGTACGTACATGACTTACCTGTTCATCAATGAATCCTTGCATATCTTCCTTATTGGAATCAGGTTCCTCAATAGTGTCAACAGCAAAAGAAAAATTTTTCTTCGGCTTTGAAGGTTTTCTTCTTCCGCCGAAAGCAGTGGTATGTACTCCAGGGACATCCAAATCTTCCTCTTTGGAATTACAGCCAACAGAAAGTGCAGGAGTGTCCACATCATGAGAAACACGAGTCAGCCTTGAAGACTTTCTCGTTCCAGTGCTTCCTTTTGTAGACATCCTTCTCGATGGCTTCTTCGCAGTAACCAGTGCCTTATCCATAGAAGTAGGTGGTTCCCGCGAATCATGGGAATGTATGGTTTGTTCTGGCCTTTTGCCTTTTGGATCAAGGGCAGCACGTATCTGGTCACGGACAAAGTCTTTCATATCTTCATGCATTTGATACATTTGGTCTTCCAGCTCCTTCAAAGACCTCCTCATTTCAACAATAAACCTCTCAGGCACAGGCTCTCCAAAACAATCCTCAGCAGTCTCTTCTTTATCACAGTCCATTTCAGATTTCTGTTTTTTCATAGCAGGTTCTTTAGGGCTCGGGCCCGGTGCATTTCGTTTCCTCTTAACATCTACAATAAACCAGTTGCTGCTATTAATTGGTTTTCTTCTAGGTGCAATACCAAAAAAATTTGTAAAAACATTTATACTTATACTTACCTGTCTCTTCTAGTTGTGGTGGGCGCGACTGCTTTGGTACTCTAGCATAGCCTCCAACCCATTCATCCTCCTGCCACTGGTGCCCATCTATCAACAGTGCCTCAATGTAATCAACCCTTGGATCATCAACTTCATCATCCCATGAAAGAGATGGAGGACAAACATTATCAGCTGGTTTCACAATATAGTTGACCTCAACCTACACAAATAAGTATGTTAACCATAGATAATGTACATTTACTTATTATGTACGTACATACACAATTTAACACACCTCATCAGCAGCCTCTCACTCCAAAATGCGAGATGTCCGGATTGCTCGCAGAGAGGCAAGACGATGGATAGACCTCTCAGCAAATGTCCTGTTAGGTACATCATCAGGTCCTAGCTTAGCAATTGATGGGATTGTTTCGAAAGCTAAAAGCTGGAGAGCTAATGGGAAACCATGGAGTGCATAAGACCCTACAAGTATACCCCTTATTAGTTTCTGAGCATCGTAAGGAGTTTGGAAATTTGCTATCCTCCCCAAAGTACGGGTAAAGGACACCCTTCCCCATGGGTATTTACAGAAAAACTCCAGGTTCTTAGTCATCTCGACAGTCTTCGAAGTAGGCCTGTTGGGGTTACTGTGGGCCGCTACCACACCGTCAACCAAAATAATAAGAGATAGTGCCAGTTGCTTCCACCCCTCCATGCTTTCCTCCTCCTGCAGCCAGCTCACCAAATCAGCAATTGTTGGAACCGTGTCCCCAAACCTCTCATGAAACAGAGTATTCCAAACACTCTCACACTCAGGTTTCACACTGATAACATCATCAACGTCTTTCTTCTTGGGATACTTCCCACATTCCAGCCCAGTTAAGATACTAAATTCTCTTAATCCAAATCTGATTGGATGACCGCCGAATACAATCCACATCTCATTCACCTTCTTTGTCACTAACTGACGGCATATTAGTCCAAGGACAAGCTTAGCATTGAAAGATGCCTTGTTTTTGGGTATTTTAAAAAGTTTCCCAAATGGAGAATCGAGAAGAAACTGCATCTCTGGTTTCCCCTTTAGTACTTTTGCTATGTCAGAAATGTACTCCGGTTTAGAGTACGCGTTCATCTTCGTCTCGGAAGGGTACCGGTCTAGAGCAAAGAGTCTTGGTGGTAACTCTTCAACTGTAAGATCTTCAGTCGGAGCAACACTTGGACTACCTGCAATTAAAAGTCATATACTGTTGAGCAAACAGAAGTAGTGTACGTACACAGACATTTTCCAGATTATAACTTAAAATCATATTTTTGGCGGAAACAGAGATTTCCAATTCTACTTCTCAATTTTTCATCCTAAAGATATGCTAAATTCCGACAAATTCTAACACTTTAATCAAACAAGCTTTACAATTCTGATACACCCAAAGACAACAAACGGTAAATTAGAGATTCTAACCCAGTTCCTCCGTTGCCTTTGTCGCAGAGCGTTTTCTTCGCGGGGAAACTCTTAATACACGCTTCTCCTTCCCTGGACCATGCTGTTTCCTCGGGACTTCGTCGTTAGCTTTATTTCCAGCCATAGCTAAAGATGCTATCTCGCCGGAGGTTCAAATTTCGCCGGAAAAAACAGTAACTTTCTCTTGGCTTCGCCGGGAAAAACAGTAACTTTCTCTTGGCTTCGCCGGGAAAAACAGTAACTTTCACTTCAGCGGATGTGGGAGTTCAGTGGCACAATTCAACTACCCAACAATTCGAAGTTATGTCGAATTTTGAAGCAATGGATACTGAATTTCGTTTCGCTTTCTGATTCTCTCTCAATCTCTCCGTTATTCTCTTTTTCGTTTTTTCTCGGTTTCTTCGTTTCAGTTTTTTTTTTTTTGTCTTTTTCAAAACTGAACCGCATCAACTAAACCGAAACCAACTGCTGTAGGGTTTGGTTTATGCCGTCAACTTAACCGATACGAACTGCTGCACGGTTTGGTTTGTGCCATTATTAAGTTTTCCCAGGGTAATTTGGTCCGAAATTGAATGAAAAGACAAAACGTGAAAACCAGTTTTCACTTTAATAATTCGGTGAGTAGAACGCAGACGTGATTTGTGTGTCAGCTCCCATCACTCCTTTTATCACAAGCGGCTATAGTTGAGCTCCGGCCATCTGATGATGGATGATATTATTATGCGACAACATTTTGGTGGACTTTCCATAGACTGATTAGTGTTTACCATCATCATCATCATCATCATGATCTCCTCCCTCATGTGCTTTTCACATCTTAATCTGATTTCAACAAATTGTTTTTTTGAGATCCCAAATCATACTATCATTTCTTTTCACATCATTTGAGTCTTCACACTAATATATAAATATTATGACACGACGACAACGGAGAAAAACACTATAACAGTACAAGAATTATATTTATACTACTAATTGATTTTGAATAGAGCTAATTATTGTTTTGTCGGGATCAAGTTCAATTTTACAAACGTAGAACATCTGCACTTATGAATAAGTTGACTTTTTAATTATTGTTTCTTACATTGATTCATTTCAAGCACAGTTGTTAAAACTACAGCTTCCTTACATTTGCTTGTTGATGGCGTTTTAGACAATGCTGAAGCTTTGAATCCTCCCCTCAGTAGATTTGATGCTGATGCTGCGGTTATTTTCCTTCTCTTTCCTTCCAGCTCCATTCTTCTCTTGCTCGATGATGACACCGAGTAATCTGACTCGGGAAAAATGGAAGATGCATGGATCAGTGCTCGTTTGTCCTTTCGATTCTTATCAAACTTGGTCTTGGATTTCACGTTTGAGGCAGCCTTAATATCTTCTTCACTCTTTCGAAGAAGTCTGACTTCTCCCCAAGCCTAGCTTCCTTGAAGCAGCCTCTTCTTCTGCTACATGTTTTCTGTGTCCCTGACAAATGAGAACAAAGTTAGAAAGTACGATCGAAAATCGGACTGCAAGCAGAGAATAATTTGCAAACTTGGAACTAACCCTAAGTTGTGCTGTTTAGGGAGAAACCATCAGCATGTCTTGCGTCTGAAACTCGCTGGAGGCGGACCAAAAACGGTTCTGCTGCTTTCTTCTTCTGTAAATCTACTTCCTGGTGCTCTAGACGATAAAAGGGGTCTGCAAGCTTTCCCTTCTCTGCAAAATTTCTTATCCCAAAGCATGTCAAGATTGAAGAAATAAGAAGAGTTAAAATACAAACAGCTATAGAGAGATCTATAGAGAATAAAATCGTAGAAGAAGGTAGAAGAAACCAACCTTGCTCAGCAGTGAGCTCCATGGTTTCTGCATCTTCTGCTTCATATTCCTCAACCTTCTTCTGGGCACCACTAGTGATGACATACTCGCAGTTCTGAGGATCTGTCTGAATGACTATCTCATGTTTACAGCATGGTGATTTCATTGCAAAATGAGAGTAACAGAAACAAAGCTTCTGATCGATCAACAAAATGAAAACCATGGGTAGACTTTAACATCGAGCCAAACCAACACACTGACACCAACTCAAGCAAAGTACACACTTTAGTTACTTTCGATCATCATAATAGTTTCATGTTATACTTTGGTTTAGCCTCATCACTCTATTTATGGATCCCATAAGCAATCTAATTGTGTGAATCTAACCAAAAGTAGTATCTACCTCCCGATGTTACAACTTGGAAACTAGGGAATCACTGGAATGAACTAATATAGTATTTGACTATATTTACCTTATGACCAAAATTCCCTCGCCTATTTTCTTTACTTTGATTCGGAGTCCAGTCTGGGGGATAGTTAAAGTTATCTGCCATATTACGAAGTTTTCTGCAGTCTTATTTGGAACCTACATATTACGAAGGGCTTGATGTTTTATCGATCGTTGAGTCAGCGACTATCACAGAGCAAAACGACAATGGCTATAAAAACTATCAAAGTAAAGCGACAGAGTTTTTGATTGTGGTTTGATTCATCTCATCTCTATATTTTGTTATAGTTACTATTTTTGTTATGTTGTTTTTATTGATATTCACTTGTGGATACTGTCGTTGTTTAATCAATTTTACATTGAGCATCATTGTTATGTAGTTATTATTGATATTCAGTTGTGGATACTGTCGCAATTTAATCAATCTCACATTGAGCACCATTTGATATTCTAATAATAACAATGTTTATGCTCATACTATTATCCTTTTAGAGCTGATCCTGTTAATGTTTTTGTTGTTACTCCTTTGTTGACATTGTTCATTTTTGTCCATGACATTGTAAGCTCACACTGATAAAAGGTGACACATTTCATGGCATTGTAAGCTCATACTGATTAAAGGATTTGCTACATGTTATTATGTTTATGTTTCTTTTATAGTGTTTGGAGGTAAATCATTACCCGTCACTTTGTATTGAGTATGGTTTGTGGCAAACGTTGCCTAAAGAGGATGCAGATCCTTTTTTGCTAGCGGATCCTCTCTTGCAACCTCGAATGGCCAATTTGGTAAGGAAATGGGAAGAACTCTATAAGGTGTAAAATCTAATTCTTCTACCTTTAAATATCTTTGTAGTTGTTAATTTGTCTTACTAAATAGTGAAATTATTCCACAACATTTTTCCTCGAAGGTGATTGACTTTGCTGATGATGTCGAAGAATTTGCTGATCGGCCATATTGCATGTTTCATGAGCATTCCCGGCAAGGACTGAAGTGTGAGTGCTTGGACCGGGTGGTGTTTTGGATACTTCTGAAGCAAAGATCTTAGTAGAGAGATTGGCAGTCGAGGTTGCTCCTGAAGTTTTGCCTTCCGACATTGCTTCTGCTTTGGCCTTTTGAAGGTTGTTCTCATTGTTAAATGTCTTAGAAAATGTCTTTGTTGAGACGATTGTTTTTTTTAATGTTTTTGGGATGATGTCTTAGTTTTTATAGAAAATAAATGTTATATTAAATTTCTTCGTAATTCGTATGGTTGTATTAAATCATAGGAAAAAAATTGTTAGCTATCGGAGAAATGCATGATCACATATGGCAAGTGTATTATTGTACCTTCATTTACACGAATTAGATGTATTACATGATCAGATATCTGACGTCATGTAGTTAAAACCATAGACATGCAATTCCAGTACACTAATAAATTTACTTCGACGAATATCAATATTTACCGACATTGACCCACAAAAATAATCAAAAAAATCTTATATTTATTTTTAATATTAAAAATATATATTTTTATTTGGTGTTGTATAATCAAAAACACTTAATGCATTAATTATCATAATAGTTAGTTTTTCAATTTCAAAACTAAATTTTAAGTTTAATAAAAATAATTCATAAGTTTTTAAGATAATAAAATTTGTAAAAGCAGAAAATCTTATTATATTGGGTTTGATTCTAATGATTTTTATTGTAGAAAATAATTTTTGTGATTGAAAAAATTAAATAGAAACAAACTTTTTGTACATAAATAAACCAAACAAAAATGTAGTCTTTTCTTTTTAATTGACAATGTGAAGATAAGCAATTTACTTACTTAAAGGATCCTAATAAGATTTTTTGGTTTAAATTAAAAAATTTATCTCTTTAAAATTTATTAAAAGTTTTTATTACACTTTTAGTTTAATTTTGAAAATGAAAAACTAACTATTATAAGAATTGATACATTAAAATGTATATACAAAATGGAGAATGTGTTTTTTTGATTTTTTTTTTTTTTTTTAAAAATATATTTTATTAATATTTTTGCCCGTCAACGTTGCTTTTCGTTGGAGTCAATCTATTGGTATACCAGAATTGTATGTCTATAATATTTATTACATGACATTATATAGTTTAGATTCGTGTTCATGTAATAAATCTATTTTGTGTAACTAGAAGACAATAGTATAGTTAATATTCTCAGATATTTTGTGTAGCTAGCAATCTTATTTCATAAATCATACATTTAATTCACTAGTCTGGTCAAAAGTAAACCGAATGAGACAGGCACTAATTTTGGAAACGACCAGAAGAGCATATGTATCTGTAACAGAATAAACCCGTTGGCCTCTTGGTTTAATCCTTAGATTTCTGGTTTACTTATCTGGTTCAATAATTTCATCTATCGCTACTATATGTAAGGCATATTTAGCCCTTTTCAGAAAGGTAATCAATCAAAACAAACAAAACTTCTCCCAATCTCTTTCTCTGTATCATCGTCACCTTCACTTCCACCATTGAATCTTTGTTCCTCGGGTCATCCTTCTTCCTTTCGTGGTCACCCCTAGACTTTGATTTACCCTTTCCTCGTACTGTTTCAATAACCCAGACATTTTCCTTTATAAATCCCGTCTTTACAAGTTGAATTTGCAAGTCTTAAAAGTAGGATTAAGTAACATTCAGTCACCTTTGTTACTTCCTCGTTTTGTTTCTTAAACAATATCAACAAATTTCAAAATAAATGAGAATCCTCGTAGCAAGACTAAGAAACAGTACCAAAATGACCATACGAGTATCACAATATAACTACTTTAAAAGACGCTATTAAGAGATTGCACATGACATGAGTATCCAAAACCAACATGTATCTAAACTCCTCGTTAGTGTTCAGATTTTCCAACGGGCCTTTCTTATTTGGGCCTCTGATTTGGGTCCATCAATTCTCGTTGTATCTTTTTGGGCTATACGAAATACATTAACCATTCCATTCTGAATCTCTGATTACGTCATTTGTTTAAGTGATCGATCGATGAGTAATAATTCAACTTTGGTCAATTTCAACTTGAATTGTGTAGAACGCAAACGTGAATTGTGTGTCAGCTCCGATCACTCCTTTTATCACAAGCGGCTCTAGTGGAGCTCCGGCCAATCTGATCTTTTGAATTTTACACCAAAAATAATAATAATGGTGTCTTTGGTCAATTCTTCTCTAACATGCTCAAGCCTTACTCTGAATCTCCTTCCCATTCTGCGTACGGAAACACCTTCACTCTCCAGGAAGCGTCGAGCAGCTTATGTGGCGGCTACATCTTCTAGAGATGTTAACGATACCGCCGCTGATTCTTCTCAGAAACTCACCAAATTCGTCACCTTTCTCGGAAAAGGCGGCTCCGGCAAGACCACCGCCGCTGTTTTCGCCGCTCAGGTAAAGGAAAAAACACATTTTTCTGATTTCTTTCTCGTTGCATTAATCAATCTTGACTCAAGTCCTGAATTTTCCTCGACATTGAATTCTGAATCCTATAATGTTTAGAATTGAGTGTTGTATTGATCTCATCTCTGCTTAGATTGATGTTTCTTTTTGCTGTCTTCATAGATTGAATGTGTGGTTGCTAACTATTTGTCTTTAAAAATGGCTATGTACGTTAGCATTACGCATTGGCTGGGCTCAGTACATGTTTGGTGATACATAATCAAGACCCTTCTGCTGAATTCCTCCTTGGAAGCAAGATTGGGACTTCTCCTACCTTGATCAACGACAATCTCTCTGTCATTAGGCTAGAAACCACAAAAGTATGTCCCTTATTTGTTTGTTTCGATCTTTGTATACTTTAGGTCTGGTTCAAGTTTTGAACTTACTTAACAATGGTTTCTGGAAACATTGCAGATGCTTCTAGAACCTCTTAAACAGCTGAAGCAAGCAGATGCTCGACTTAATATGACCCAAGGGGTTCTTGAAGGGGTGGGTATGTGACACAACTTCGTATCTGTGAGTTTTGATAAAAAAAGGTTTGGAATTTTAAGTCCTAATTTGTTTTGGCTATTGTTGTGTAGTAGGTGGTTGGAGAAGAGCTAGGAGTACTTCCAGGGATGGATTCCATCTTTTCAATGCTTGAACTCGAGAGGCTTGTTGGTTTCTTTAGGCAAGCAACCCGAAAGAATCACAAGGGGAAGCCTTTTGACGTTATAATTTATGATGGCATTAGCACTGAGGAAACTCTTCGGATGATAGGTCTAAGCAGTAAAACAAGGTCTAGTTCATTGTGTTTTGCTATTCTTTCTGATTTATCTGGTGCTTCTTTCCCTTTTTGCAACTCTTAGAAAGTATGTTTCTTGTAGATTGTATGCGAAATATCTGAGAAGTTTGGCCGAGAAGACAGATTTGGGGAGGCTAACAAGTCCGTCCATTATGAGATTTGTTGATGAGTCAATGAACATAAACAGTAATAAGTCGCCTTTCGATGGTATGACAAGTCCTGCCATGTGGGATACTTTGGAACGTTTCTTGGAGGTGATCTATTTATCCCATAACTCAGTGTCTTCAACTAATTTAGCTCTGAAATTACATATGGACTTTTGCATACTGTAGACTGGCGCTTCTGCTTGGAGAGATCCAGAGAGATTCAGGAGTTTTCTTGTAATGGACCCAAACAATCCTATGTCTGTTAAAGCTGCATTACGGTATTGGGGTTGTACAGTACAAGCAGGATCTCATGTTTCTGGGGCGTTTGCTATTTCTTCTTCTCATCTGACCAGCCAAATCCCGAAAGCAGATTTTGTGCCACTGCCATTTGCTTCTGCATCAGTTCCATTTACTATAACTGGTCTGGATTGGGACAAAATTCTGCTGGACCAAGCGAATTCAAGTATCCGGGAACTTCTCTCTGAAACTGTAAGCCATGGGACCAGCTTGACACAAACAGTAATGTTTGATACAGCAAAGAAATTGGTGACTCTTTTCATGCCGGGGTTTGAAAAATCAGAAATCAAACTGTATCAGGTAAAAAGGAACTTCTCATCTCCCTCATATTCGTCAGTTCTTGTAAAGCTCTCTCATTTCTTTTACTCATCTATGATGGCATAATGTGATTGCTTGGAAAGATCTTCTGTTCATATGGAATTAAGAACTGCGAATGATTTTTTGTTTTCTTGATGAATCTGCAGTATAGAGGAGGTTCTGAGCTCTTAATAGAAGCTGGGGACCAAAGACGAGTGATTCATTTACCGTCTCAGATTCAAGGAAAAGTTGGAGGAGCAAAGTTTGTGGACAGAAGTCTCATCGTCACAATGCGGTAATACATTTTCGAAGAACTAATTTGTTCTTTTTGTACACCAGAGATGTGTAGTTTGTCCCCAAACCAATACAAACTAAAAAGAATGAAAATTAAAAACTCAAGAAGACAAACATTTAGGACGATCTTGAGATGAATAAACGAGTTTCTCATCACGAGAATGGCTCTGATACTTTGGCAAAATAGCAGCAGTTATAACAATGCAACCGAGTAGAGCCAAGCCAAGCCCTAAACCATTGACAGTCATTGATTCAGAACCGCGTCTGGGGACATTCCTCTTGGTCTGAAGGAACGTCAGTTTCTCAAGCAGTCCGGTCTCAGCTGTGGCAATGGCTAAACCATAGGTATAGAGTCCGAGGAATACATGCCAGGGAAGAAACGTGGTTCTTGTAGTCCGTACTTCTCCTCTATGCCAGAAGCTCATGAACCCAGTCACCCACTGCAACACAACGTCATTTTACTAATCAATCTTCAAAACTAGTACAACCCCAATAAAATATTTAGGACATAGAGCATAGGTTGAAGTGACAGTAATGAATGGGTCTAATTAATAAATCGTTTCATAGTCTCTTAAAGGGAATCTTGTCAGCTTTCAGCTTCCGTAAACAAATTAGAATCTAATCCCAAGTGGGTTACACAGTTTCTTCCTTTTGTCATTCTTTGCATTATTGTTGAGAAAACATTTTCTAAAGAGAGAGAAATCATAAAGACAGTAACGTGTAATCCGACCTTTTGAAATAATTTAAATCTTGGAAAGCATCTAGTTCTTTTTCGATGATGCATTAAAACTTTATCTCAGAGGCTTAGTGCTAGTATAATATAGAGATAAAAATAATATTGGTTGGTGGTGGAAAGAGGAAAAAGACGAACCTGGGCAGCGAAGAGAGAAACAGAGAGCAAACCCATCCAAGAATGGAGACTGTAGAAATTGGCGAAAACTCCACGTTGGTAATGGAACTTTGTCCAAATCCCAAACACTGCAGAGGCCAATGCCATTCCTTGTAGCCATAAATGAACAGCTTTCTTTGTTTTCCTTGAACCAGGCAACCATCTGTGTATCAGAATCGCTGCAGATCAAAACCCCAAGTTCTTGATAAAATATTCAAGAAAGAGAGAGAGAGAGAGAGAGAGAGAGAGAGAGAGAGAGAGAGAGAGAGAGGAAATCTTCAAAAGGGGCATGAGGAGGGATCATCACTACCTTCTCCACTTACAAGAATGAAGCCAATCACCATCAGCAGAGGATGAAGAGTCTACAAGGGTATAAAAACTTTATTAGAGAGAGAAAGAGAGAGAGAGAGAGAGATCCAATTTGATATCAACGAGGAAGGGAGTGTGATAGTTACAGAGTAGCTGAGTCCTAGATTAGGCAGGAAGAGAGCCCAGTACAGAACCGAAACTGCGACTACTAAACCGGACAGTCTCGCAAACAAGACCAATGATAGTCTTGAAGGATCTACACTTCCCATTTCTGTTTTCTCTCTTCAAAAGTTGAGTAAGTAGTGCTACTGTAGAGTACAGTGACTACAGTCTCTCAGACACTAGAGTTGCCGACAAAATGATAATTTGAGAAATAGAGAGGACATTTTATGGATCTTGTATAAAGAAGACCTCTCTATCTCTTAATAAGGCCCATTTGATTCAAGGCTGCTGGTACTGTATTGAAAGTCAAAATGTTTGACTTTTGAAATTTAGACAAGAAGCTACCAACAGTAAACAGCAACAAGCTATTGAGAGTAAATAGAAAATGCATTTCACACCAAATGTCGAGTATACAAAAGTTCAAAATAACATTGGATATAAGAAGAACGACGCTATTACCAAGTCTTAAAAACAAAGATCAGAAATCAAATTAATACACTCCAAAACCACACAAGTGGGGTTTTATAACAGAAAACATTACACGGGACTCGGTTTTTGTTTTATTGCCACATACCAAAAGCACTCAAGAGCTGAGCTCCCATTGGATTTTGAGTCTTTAGAGCCCTTTCTAGCAGAACAGTTTAGGTAGTACGATTTGATACGCCTCTCCCCTGGCCACGTCCACCATACCCGTAGCCACCGCCGCCGCCGCCACGGCCACCATAACCGCCATAACCACGCCCTCCATAACCACCACGTGAGTAACCGTTGTTTCGTCCATAACCACCACGCCCTCCTCGACCTCCTCGGAATCTCGAGAATTCACCAAATGTCTGAAATCATAGCAATACGTTCTGTTAGTCAATGGGATTCTCTTACGATTCTGGGAATTCGAGTATCTCCAGCAACGAGGGGGGACAAACTCTGTCCAGTCTGCTTGCTATTCAGAGTGTGGAAATATATAGATTGTACCTCAGTATCTAGTTTCCGTTGCTCTGAGAACCTAGGCCTTGAATTTTGGGACTCTCGGTCAATGGTGTTTGATGATAGGCTATCGAAAAAGTCATCTTTGTTGTAAACAGGCTACATCAATAAACAATGTGGATGAGACCAGAGAGGGAGAATATGGTGGCTTTACTTGATTATAAGTCTACTTCACTTACTTTGGCCTCGATCTTAGGAAGCTCAGCCTCATCTACAGTCGGGGAATCATCATCTTCATCACCATCTAAGGTAGTACTCTTCCCAAGATGACCCCATACTTCATCCTTATTGAACTTTTCGTTCATTGCTGTGAAATCAAAATCTTCAGTGAATTTCATTACTTGGTGTGATCTCTGCCAACAAGAAGAATTATTAGCATACATGGCTAAAGTTCATGAGCTATTTTAAACTGGTAGATCTTTTCCTTGGTAAAAACAAATAAATGCCGTCACATTCTACAAATGAGTGAGAAGAATAGTACCCCTGCTCCTCTTCCTCGTCCTCTTCCACGTCCCCTGTAACCATTATGATTTGGGAAAGAATGCCCGTTTGGCTGAGAAAAAAAATCAGCAATTGAGTTTAAATAATTTCACCATGAAGACTTATAAGTAGACATGCAAAGAAACCATCTTATACACCAAAGAACCCTGAGAGATTTTCATGCATCTTCAACAAAGCAAAAGAGACACAGCATGGAATATTAAAATGGGAATTACCACAGGTGCAGTTATAACAGTTACACCTTATTCCAGCTAACTAAGACACCAGCAAATTCAAGGTTCTTTATGATATTAATAAGAGACATTGAAGGATTTGGCATGTTATGTAAGTTAAAAACCTTCTGAGTTGGTCTTGCAGAGGAAGGCAATGGCAGTATTGGAGGTTGGGCTTCGGATGTAACTGGAACAGATTGTTCCAACCCAGCTGATGACGATACTTGAACCACCTCAACATCTTTATCAGCATTTGTCGAGGGTGGGGACAAAGAGACTGCAGAAGATCCAGACTGCAGCAGTTGACCAGGAGTAACCAACAAAGGTTTTGGCTTATCTTGGCTAATGGAACTAGAAACTCCCGCAACAGGAGCAGATGTTAATGGTGTTGTCTGCGGCGGAGAAATTGGACCAGTTACTACACTAGGCTTGTTAGACAGTGGAAGGCCAGTACTTGCTTCTGTGGCTCTCGTAGTAGATAGAGAAAACGAAAGCAAATTAGTATCCTGAGGTAGGGTAGGAGGAGCAGTAATAGGAGCTTTGTTTGACAGCAACGGAGGTGCCATCTCTGAAGCTAGTGAAGGAGATGGTGCTGATTGCAGTGTAGACTGCAGGCTAGACGAGAGCGTCACAGGTGGTAGACCAGGGAAAGGCAATGAACTAGGAGCTAACATTTGAGAACTGGTACTAAAAGGAAACAATGAAGAGGGTGCTTCTGGCAAGCTTGACCCCTGCAAAGATGATGACCCAGTAGGTGGAGGAGGGGTATTAAAGTTAGGATATTGCAGGGGTTGCTGAAGAGAGTTGGGCATTGGCAGCCCATGAGGGGGTCGAATCAGAGACTGCTGATGCAATTGGGGAAGGCCATTGGGAGGTGGGGTGTAGAAACCTTGCCAATACATTGGTGGTTGTGGTGACGCTCCCCATGAACCAAGATTTCCACCAGGCTGATACAAAGGCATTGCGTTTTGAAATCCCATTCCATGTTGTCCAGGTTGTCCATTATGAGAACTAATGTCAGGTAGTGACCCGCTCGCAGTAGAAGGCAAGCTACCAGATGTTGGCATCGGGCTAGGGTAGTGAGACTGCAAAACCAAGACAAGTGGAGGATGGGGTTACATCAATTGACTCCAAAATCCCAGACAATGTAATCTTACAACTTTTCTAACATTCACCTGAATTATAGCAGGGTCATTATTTATAGTAGATGCAGGAGGCTGAACTGGTGGAGAAGCTTTGACTTGCAAATCCTACCAACAACAAGAACAATCAGAGTACAAAATCGGCAGGCTACTTACATAGAAGTATTAGCATAATCCTGCTGAATACCTTGATATCAGTTCCACGGAACAATATGTACTCGTAAACTTTGTCACTTGGAGGAACTTGTGGACCATCTTTTTTCCTTCCTTCAGTTCCAAATGATCGAACTACACACAACAAAAGTTCAGGGATCAGAACCAAAATCTACCTCATCGACCACTTAAACACTGATCTTTTATGCTCAACCAATAGTTTCAAGACATCAATTACAATTTGAGAACTCAAGTAATAGACATGAGCACTAAAACAACATTCCTTTCAAATCGAGCTAAACAGTTCAGATTGGAGAAAACTTTCTTAACGATTAACGGAAGAAACCATTAGTTTCTACCAAATCCGAGAGAAAACACCACCAAAATTAACACTTAACAAATCTGGTAATCCCGAAACGGAAGTGGAAACGGATCGTACCGTTTTGAAGTCCGATACTGGATTCATCTGTATTAATATTGTAAAGGATCCCTTCGTATCTGATCTCACTCTTAGATGTCAAACTAATCAAGCTCCCAACGTAAGAATCCGCAGCGGAGCTCGATTTCGAACCCGTATTATCAGCCGCCATATCCGATCTATGTCTCTCTTCGCCGACGAAATCACAGCCAAAGAGAGAAAAAACTAAAAGACAAGAGAAGGCAAACACACACACACACACTTCGAGTTCCTTGATCTCCTTCTTCTTCTTCTTCTTCGCGAGAGAGAGAGAGAGAGAGAGAGAGAAAGCTACAGATACACAATTAGGGTTTACTCTAATTTGGGGAGATCGAGCATCTCTTTTTTATTATCCATTCCCATAAAAGCCCAATTCAGAAAATAATATCAATCTGACCATTATAGCCTAGTATGGCTCCATTGACTTCTCTCTAATCACTAACCGAAGTATGCCTCGTGTACACGCGAAGGGTTTATTTCGTAATTCACCGCCAATGGTGTGTTTAGGCGAGTAGCTACGAGCCTACTCGAGCCATTCCAATCCCACGGCTCGTGTTCTGATTGCTTACTCTGGTTAGAGTTTATTATTTTATTTTGGTAGGATGGTTAGAGCTTATTATTTACATATTAATCCTAGTATCAAATCTAGTGTTATTCATAAATTAAAAGGCCTTTTAAAAAATGAATTTTGAGAAATATTTTTGGTGATTTCACCTACATTTTTAGTTGAAAATTGGGGTTAAGAAAATCACACCTTTTTTTGTCAAGAAAATCACACCTTTTTTTCTCAAGAAAATCACACCTTTGGAGAGTTTTAATTATTAAAAAAAAAATCAGACCTACATTTCTTCCTTGTTAAATGACACTGGTTCGGCACTTTGTATATAGGTAGAGAAGTCAACTGATGCCAAGAAAATAGTGCAACCAATGATTAATGATCAGAGAAGAAGAAGACCAAAGACAGTTTAATTAAGGTGACAAAGTCAATGAAGCCTTGTTTCTTTAATGCACTTTCAGTGTTCTACAAAAACACAAACAGGCAATGACGAAATAATCAGTGTATTTGCAAACCGGGATACAATATCATCATCATCAAAGTTCAAAATCATCTGTATCGTCAAAGTATAGTGGGATCTGTTTTCCTTGTTAAGTAATATGCACATTGACCCGTCTGTATCACTGGAAGAAGGAATGTACTTCCTTTGATCTTCTGGGAGATAAGAGTGTAGGAGTTAGAACGGACTGACCCAGTGAGCCAACTTCAACATGAATTCAGGTACAAGACGCCTTCTATCTACGCTTTTACCAATCGCTTCTTGATCGTCTCCCAGAACCACTGTTACTATATCTTCAAACATCTCATCTATTCCACCTCTCATTGGATCCTAACATAGATAACCAAGTTTCTAGATCAAAATTCAGGTTCTTGTCCGACAAGACATTCATACCTCAAAAAGACCGGCCATTTTACCTGAAGAAACAAATCCGTGTGTGTTTTCCCCTCGTAAAGGATCACTTTTGCTTTGGCCCCAAGCCTCTGGAGGGTTTCCGCAAAAGATTTACTGCAAAGATAGTGTAATAGAAGTTCAATCATCATCTTAACTTTCTGATATACATAAGACAGACAAATACACACAAAAGTTAAACCATACCTTGCATCTGACGGGATGGAGTAGTCATCAGTACCATGGAATAAAATAAAAGGTGGGAGACGAGCAATGATGTGTTTGAGATTCGGGTTTTGCACTACTAATTCAGGAGAGAACTGCCTTAATGATTCCTCTCCTTCCATGATGCTGAGGAAAATCAAACGTCACACGTTAAACTGTAAAAATTTCAGGCTGCTCTACTGGCCAGGTGAGTAACGTAAGCTATACCAAGATTCCAAAAGAGAAAATGCTATACCTCAGAAAGATGGAACGGTACAGCCCCCTGCTATGGAAGTGGTCCACAAGGTTCAAAAGGTTGTATCTGTAGATCACGATCACAAAGTTTGTTAAGAATAGCCAAGCAGATGATGTGAGGCCTCATCAAAAAATTTGTTGCTTTAGTTGGGTAGAAGGCAGGAATCTACTTGCTACTTTGAGCTAATATTTGACCATTACTTCACCGTTCTACGAATTGCCTAGCATTTCTACAAAAGACCTTGGTGGCTAGATAAAAACTGGAGTTAACACATATATAAATACTCAGGCAATTAAAGAAACTTGTTTTTCTCAACTTCTTGACAGAAAAATTTACATTCCAATGTATCGTCTTATCCTTATAACTGGGAAGACCAAAATAACAAGTTATTAATCTAGTCATTTGAACTCTGAGACCAAAAGAAAGGATTTTGCTTACCCTCCAGATAGACCAAAATAAGCATTTATTTGTGAACTACTCCAAGAGACACTGTCCCCCTCCCCTGACTCTTTAATGACCTGCTCTACAATGGTGCAAGCTGCGATATGTGCACCAGCAGACTGACCCATCAGATAGATCCTACACAGCAAAAAGATCAGAAATCAGTGAGTAAGAAATCTAAAACTCGAGAACTTCCATGTCTAATAATTGTTGACAGGACTAGTACCTATCTGGATCACCTCCATACTCAGCAATATGATTGCAAACAAATGAGATGCCAGAAGAAGCATCCTTGACCATGTCACTAATAGATCCTTGCGGAAAATTCCTGTGTAAGAGGAGATATTGCCAATGAGATTGAGAAACTCTAAATGAATACTGAAGGAGGATGAGAGGAACCCACCACATTCAATGTGCCAGAACAAAGAAAAAAAACTCAAAGCACGCATAACTTACCTGTAATCAATGCATGCCACAATAATATCTCTTTCTGATAATTGCTGTCCTAAGAGAGAACCCCACGCCTTATAACTGTATCAACACAAGACATTCTGTAAGATATTTGCAGTTCTTTCTCCTCGTCCTCAAATGCTTTAGAATGAAAATAGTGTCCATTGGGTATCATACTCACCCAATAATCCAGGCTCCACCAGTCACAAACGCCACAACTGGTTTTGGTCCAGTAGAGTTCTTAGGTAGATACAAGTCAAGCCTGAAGAAACCAAAAACCACTTATACCAACAAACAAAACACAAACCAACTACTAGTCTCTAGAGCAATAATCTACACATGATTAGAACGAATAATAAGCAGTAAACAATCATGACCTGTTTCTTGGTTGATCACCGTAAACTATACTTCTGCGAACGTAAGGAGAGAAGAAATAGTAGTATCCGACTGCAAAGTAAAGTCAAAACCTTTAGCAATGAAACTTTTAGTAACTATCTCAAAAAAAGAGAGAGAAAGATCCCTAATTAGTAGATGTCAAACAAACCTTGAATAAAGCCTGGCATTAGTAGAAATGCATAACACCCAAGTGCCATAAATCTTGTAATCCATCTATAACCTACCCTGAATAATAGTTTTTGATCAGTGATCGATCAAACCAAAGATCATCTTTTTATATATGCCTAAGAATATCGATGAGCCAATTTCGTCGGATTCAGCAAATGTAACAGATAACGGAGGAAATAGATAGATACCCAAGATAGCTTAGGAGCTTCAAACAAAGACGGGTCAACAAGAATGTTTCTGCAGCGGCGTGGCCAACCTCCTGACCAATAGTAGTTTGACGGTCGCCGCTATTATTACCACCGTCGGCGGTTCCATTAGTATCATCGGAAAACGCAGAGAGACAGTTATCGCTGTTAGATCGTCGGCGTCTATTCTGATACCAACCAGTAAATCCACCAGCAGAAGAAGAAGAAGACGTCTTCATGGCCGTGCCGTTGTAGCTGGAAGAGCGGGAGAGGAGAGGCTTAACGGTAGAAGAAATGGTGTGGTGGTCATCACCAAATCGAGAGAGAAGGGTCGTAGAAGGATCATCGTAAATCAAAGACTTGAACATCATTTCCGTCGATGGTGAAGATTTAGGTGGAAGATGATGTGAGATTTGGAGAATCTGCGACGGCATTTTTTCTCACTTCCTCCTGATCCGTTTTTTCAGCTATTTTTAGGTTTTCAATTAAATTGGCGACGAAACCGGAACTGTATTTTGAGCACAAAAGTAACTAGGAGGAGATGCAATTCAGAACAAAAAGTTACTGTGTCAGTCTTGTTCTCTTAACCACCAGGGAACCAATCGAATCCCCTTCAGCTGCTGATTTTTGTATTACTAGAATCTAGTTTCTTTATATCTGGTTAGATGTTAACGTTAATGTTTATTCAGCTGCTGATTTTTGTTTTGGTTACTACGGTTTAAGTTATTTGTTGATGAGAATGTGTGAGGGTTTTAGTTTTAGTTGATAAGATTGTTAGGATTGGATTTAGCTACTTTGAGATTGATTTGACTCTACTTTCACTTTTAGACCCTGAAAGCAAGAGAGAGCTGAAATGATGGTCTTGTGGGGATTGAAGATTTGATTATGATTAGTTCATATCCTTTCCCTTATGGTAGCTTTTATTGAATAACCTGTTCAGGAGGAACTTGATGAGAGTAAGCAGGCAGAGCAAAACCTACATGATGCTTCTTCTTCTAAGGAGAAAGCTCTTCTGAGGTCGTGTAGCAGCAAGCTTCCCCATCAAGGACCGTCTTTGTTGGGAATCTGCCAGTAATCCAACAAATTAATCCAGCTTTTATGTAAGTGCTAACATTATTGAGTTCACGCAAACAAAAGTTTTCTTGAACTAACATTTTGTTTATATAATCTATATTTAGTGAGAGTATTCTTCAATAAAGTAGTTGGGGATGTTGTTGAGGTTCGAATGGCGCGTTTGGCTAATGGCAGATTCATGGGTTTTTGCCATGTTGTCTTTGATACTCCTCAACACGCTTTGAATGTGAGATTTATTTTCTTGTGATTAAAAATATTTAATAGTATAAATTTTGAATTTTGATATTTTCTACTTAGGCTCAAGCCTTTCAAGGACTTAAGCTACTCGATCGTCAAGTTTCCATATAAACATAAGAAATATGGGATTAAGATCTAGAAGCATTACCATCGGTCCCTGATCATGTCGTTTTAGTTCAATATCTTACTACTGTCTTTTTGAGATTTACCATTAGCCTTCAAATCAGCATCCTACAATAAACACACAGGAACGTTATACCACAAAATTATTTATCTAAGCCTGAGCGAACATGCAGACAGAAGAAACAAACCAGTTCTGCTTCGACTTCAGCCAATTCTTCTGAACCCCTTGCAACAAATTTGATGAAGAATTGTTACCCTCCTCCTTCTTTGAAACCGTCCCACAAAGACATATTATATTCTTACAGGCATATTTAAGAATCTTGGACATCAAAAAGAACTGTAGTTGTTTAAGTTCTTGTTCCCTTTGATATTACTACTATCCATTCTCTTGACAAAATTTAGTCATGCCACCACGAAATAAGTCTAGATTTTTTGGTTCATGTCCGCTTTAAATCTTTTAATTAAGAAATTGATTTGCAATATTGTCAAATGTTGATTATGTCAAGAAAATCTTGGCATTTATTCGTTGTTTTTTTCTTCCTCGTTTGAGAAAAAATTCGATTCTAGAAAACGAAGTCTCCTTCGAAAGGTCAACCAATCAGAAATTCAAAAAGTCTAGAAATGTTGATGGTAGATACTCTCTGGTTTCAAACATTTAGGTTCATGCATTAAAAAAACCCCAAGACTTTTGGTTCATACATTTAAAAGTTAAAACCCCAGTTTCCCAATTTAGTGGATTGCAATTTTAATTCTTACAGATTTTTAGCATTCAGATTTCTTTCTGTTATAAATTTTGGACAAAAATCTAAAACTCTGATATACCCCCACTAGATTCCTCACCAGATTTTTCCGAGAAAATTTGTCAGTTTCTCGGGAAATCAAAAGGTGGAGGACTCATAAACTACAACGTCGGACTCTATCAAAGGTAAATGAATCGTCTCTTCTTCTCACTTTCTCCATTTCCCCACAAAGTTTTATCCTTTCAACAATTTGATTTTCTGGGTTTCTCTGTTTTCATATGTTCTCGTCGGTTTCGCAAATCAATCGGCATTTTATAGAAGAATAATCCAACTTTCGTCAGTGTAATGCTCTTGAGACTTTACAAAATTTGGCCTTTCTTGTTCGTATAGACATTCAGGGTTTTAGAGATTCTGAAAGTCTGAATCTTTTTTCCGATCAGGTGTGAATTGAGAGACAATGGCGACAGTGAGTGGAAGGAGACGCAAAAGGAAGATACAATTAAGCAAGCTTTTCACATTAACAGGTGCTAAAGCTTGTTTCAAGCCTGACCATTCGAAAATTGGACGATCTGGTTTCTCTCGTGTGGTTTTCTGCAACCAACCTGATTCCCCTGAAGCTGAATCAAGGAATTACTGTGACAATTATGTGAGGACCACTAAGTATACCCTCGCCACTTTCCTCCCTAAATCATTGTTTGAGCAGTTCAGGAGAGTTGCCAATTTCTACTTCCTTGTTGTTGGGATCTTGTCTTTTACTCCTCTGGCGCCATATACCGCTGTGAGCGCCATTGTTCCGCTGACGTTCGTCATTCTCGCTACTATGTTTAAAGAGGGTGTAGAAGATTGGCGCCGGAAACAGCAGGTACTTTGACTGATTGATTTTGTCTGAGTGGTTGTTGTTTGATTAGAGTTTGCTTAGATGATCTTAATAGGATGGTCTGTGTCTAGACATTGTTTGATAACTTGTTACGAAATCTGGAGTTCTATGTTGGATTAAGCTACATTACACAGAACTGGATTAAGCTAAATTGTTACGAATAGTTGTCTTGCTTCTGCATTCGGTTGGATCACTTTATTATTCATTTGTTGATCGAAAAACTTCTCATTATTTGGAAATTTTCATTCTTTTAGGATATTGAAGTGAATAACAGAAAAGTTAGAGTGCACCGAGGCAATGGGAATTTTGATCTTAGGGAATGGAAGACACTAAGAGTTGGGGATATATTGAAGGTAGAGAAAAACGAGTTTTTTCCGGCAGACCTTGTCCTGCTTTCTTCTAGCTACGAGGATGCTGTTTGCTATGTAGAGACAATGAACCTTGACGGGGAAACAAATCTGAAACTTAAACAAGGACTAGAAGTAACATTGTCATTGCGTGAAGAGCTCAATTTCAGGGATTTTGAGGCTTTTATCAAATGTGAGGACCCGAATGCTAACTTATACTCGTTTGTTGGTACTATGGACCTTAAGGGAGAAAAGTACCCTCTCTCACCACAGCAGCTTCTTCTGAGGGGCTCAAAACTCAGGAACACAGACTACATCTATGGGGTTGTTATCTTCACAGGACCTGATACAAAAGTTGTCCAGAATTCAACAGATCCCCCTTCTAAGAGAAGCATGATCGAGAGGAAGATGGATAAGATTATATACCTGATGTTCCTTATGGTATTTTCATTAGCATTTTTTGGTTCAGTTTTATTTGGAATATGGACGAGAGATGATTTCCAGAATGGCGTGATGGAAAGATGGTATCTGAAACCGGATGATTCCAGCATCTTCTTTGACCCAAAGAGGGCGCCAATGGCTGCAATATATCACTTTCTAACGGCGCTAATGTTAAATAGTTATTTCATTCCTATATCCTTGTATGTGTCGATAGAGATCGTTAAAGTTCTTCAGAGTATCTTCATCAATCAGGATATCCATATGTATTATGAGGAAGCTGACAAACCGGCACATGCACGTACTTCCAATCTGAATGAAGAACTTGGGCAAGTGGGTACGATACTTTCAGATAAGACAGGAACATTGACTTGTAACTCCATGGAGTTCATTAAGTGTTCTATTGCTGGGACAGCCTATGGACGTGGTGTTACAGAGGTGGAGATGGCTATGGATAAGAGAAAAGGTTCTGCTTTGGTGAATCAGAGCAATGGAAATAGTACCGAGGATGCTGTTGCTGCAGAACCGGCTGTGAAAGGATTCAACTTTAGAGATGAAAGGATAATGGATGGAAACTGGGTCACGGAAACGCATGCTGATGTCATTCAGAAATTCTTTCAATTACTGGCAGTATGTCATACAGTCATACCTGAAGTGGATGAAGATACAGGAAAGATCTCCTACGAGGCTGAATCACCGGATGAGGCAGCATTTGTTATTGCAGCAAGGGAGCTTGGGTTTGAATTTTTCACTCGAACTCAAACAACAATATCCGTCAGAGAGCTAGACCTGGTGACTGGGGAAAGAGTTGAAAGGTAGGTCCCTCGTTTCTTATATATTGTAGACCATCATAAGCTTCTGTGCCTTTCTTGCTTTAGTGAAAGTGGTCCCTTTGCAGGTTGTATAGTGTCCTGAACGTTCTTGAATTCAGTAGCTCAAAGAAGAGGATGTCAGTAATAGTGCAGGATCAAGATGGCAAACTACTTTTACTTTGTAAAGGGGCAGACAGGTGTGGATCCCGACTTTAGAAATTCAGATATAATATCTTTGCAAACTTATTTTTAACTTCTTTTATCATCCAGTGTCATGTTTGAAAGACTTTCCGAAAGTGGTAGAAAGTATGAAAAGGAAACCCGGGACCATGTGAACGAGTATGCTGATGCTGGATTGAGAACTTTGATACTTGCCTATCGTGAACTCGACGAGAATGAATACGAGGTATTCACTGAGAGAATCAGTGAAGCAAAGAATTCAGTTAGTGCTGATCGAGAAGCACTGATAGATGAAGTAACAGAGAAGATTGAGAAAAACTTGGTTCTTCTTGGAGCTACTGCTGTTGAGGATAAACTTCAAAATGGGGTAAGCTAATTTATAGATTGGTGAATTTTCCAGAGTCGATCAAGAAGATTAAAATTCATTTTCTTTCTCTTACCTTTTAATCTTTTATTCAGGTTCCTGATTGCATTAATAAGCTTGCTCAAGCAGGAATAAAGATTTGGGTTTTGACTGGAGACAAGATGGAGACTGCCATCAATATTGGGTATTGATTTCTTGGAACAACCTGATTATTTTTACTCTTGACCCTTGTGCATGCAATCTTAGTCACTCTCTAAACCCACCTATGTATGCATATCTTTCACAGCTTCGCTTGTAGTTTGCTCAGACGAGACATGAAGCAGATAATAATTAACTTGGAGACTCCTGAAATCCAGCAGTTGGAAAAATCCGGAGAGAAAGATGCCATTGCAGCGGTAATACAAATTTTCTAGAACACTGATATTACTAGTAATAGTATAAGTGATCATGTAGTAGTGTTACTAGTGATTATGTAGCTGAACGAATTCCATTTGACTATTTTTTGCAGGCTTTAAAGGAAAATGTACTGCATCAGATAACTAGTGGAAAGGCTCAACTGAAAGCGTCTGGTGGAAACGCTAAGGCTTTTGCTTTAATCATTGATGGGAAATCACTTGCTTATGCATTGGAGGAAGATATGAAAGGCATCTTCCTTGAGCTGGCCATTGGTTGTGCTTCAGTGATTTGCTGCCGTTCATCACCAAAACAGAAGGCACTGGTCAGTTCTTACTTTATCTTATTATCTTCCATCATAACTGTCATCTACTTAGAGGCTACCTAGCTTTTTCTCAATACTCATATTGCATAGGTAACAAGACTAGTCAAAACTGGAAGTGGTCAGACGACACTGGCAATTGGCGATGGCGCAAATGATGTTGGAATGCTTCAGGAAGCAGATATAGGAGTTGGGATCAGTGGCGTGGAAGGAATGCAGGTTCGACAAAAGAATTACAAAACAACCATTTCGTCTATTGTTGTTGAGATTTTTCCTTGATGAATCCTAATAATTTTCCAGGCTGTAATGTCTAGCGATATTGCCATTGCTCAATTCAGATACCTGGAGCGTTTGTTACTGGTCCATGGGCACTGGTGTTACAGACGGATCTCAAAAATGGTATAAGTCTAATCTACAAATTTAGATTGACACTGACCTTCAGTCTCATTATCCTTTACTGACTAGTTTTATCAATATCTGTGTTCTTACATGCAGATTTGTTATTTCTTCTACAAGAACATCACATTTGGTTTCACTCTGTTCTTATATGAGGCATACACATCATTTTCAGCGACACCGGCTTACAATGACTGGTATCTATCTCTATATAGTGTCTTTTTCACGTCTCTTCCTGTAATTTGTTTGGGCATCTTCGACCAGGATGTATCTGCACCGTTTTGTCTCAAGGTATATATTTATCAAATCAAAACAGCTGCTTAATCTTTCAGCGGTCAAGTGAATTTCTTAACCAAAGTTTTGCTTTGTTTGCTGTCACAGTTCCCCGTATTGTACCAAGAAGGTGTACAGAATCTCCTATTTAGTTGGCGCCGGATACTAAGCTGGATGTTCCATGGCTTCTGCAGCGCAATAATCATTTTCTTTCTGTGCAAAACCTCTCTTGAATCTCAAGCTTTCAACCACGAAGGGAAAACCGCAGGGAGAGATATTCTAGGGGGAACGATGTACACATGTGTGGTGTGGGTTGTGAGTTTGCAGATGGTCTTGACGATCAGTTACTTCACATTGATCCAACATGTTGTCGTTTGGGGATCCGTTGTTATATGGTACCTTTTCCTGATGGTGTACGGATCCCTTCCAATAAGAATGTCTACAGATGCCTATATGGTCTTCCTTGAAGCTCTTGCACCTGCGCCTTCGTACTGGATCACCACTCTCTTTGTAGTGCTATCGACAATGATGCCTTACTTCATCTTCTCTGCTATTCAGATGAGGTTTTTCCCAATGTCACATGGAACCGTACAGCTGCTTAGATACGAGGATCAGTGCAGCAACTCTGGGAACTTTGAAATGGGGAGGCAGGGATCAGTGAGGCCTACACTGGTCATGAGATCTCATCAGCCAGAATCTTGATAACTGATGAACGAATACCGATATTTATCTCGTCAGATGATTTGGGCTTTAGTTACTTTGCAGGATGTAAATAAGCTAATCAAACTTTAGACTGGAGGAGATCCGGTACAAGACTGGAAGAACAGAGGCTCTTTAACTGGTTTGTATAGCATAAAAAAGAAAACAAGAGTTTATAGAGAGTTCTGATTATTGCGGCCTTGACCAGTAAAAATAAAACAAGAGTTTATAGAGTTTGTATGTTAAGAAACATCTAATTATATTAGAAAATAGAGGAAGACTATACATCAGTTTAGATCAGAGCAGATAAAAGATATACAGTAACTTTGTCTTCGTTACATTTCTCTTCTTTTGATCATTTGAGAAATGAGAATTGCTTTTGTTTGATTCTTGATTCTTGATTGAGTAACAACAACGAATGCGACGAGCAAATGCAAGGAGTACATAACCTTTGTTTTGTTTTGTTATGATTTGAAATCGAAAATGTCAGAAGAATCTTCATGGCGCCAGAAGCTTCCAAACAAGAACCCTTTGTTCATGGACAGTTCCTGCAACATTCTATCAATATCTTCGAAGCAAATTGATCTTGATGAGCCTTCTTCAAAGGGAAACCCATTTCCAGACCAATGCTCCTCTTTGACATCCTCCATTGTTGGTTGCAAGGTTTTTCCACATATTCTCTTCACAAACTTCTTCATCTTCTTGGCAAGTTTACGAGGGATCTTGAAGAAGATGAAGACACTGACTTGTAAGACAAGGCACTGGCAGCAACATGAGAGGACAACACAGTCTGCTGCAAATGCACCACAATCTTCTTCCATTACTCTGATATGCACAAAACTGCAAGGTTACAAAGATAATATAGTCATATAGATAGATAGATGATATACATAGAAATGTATATCAGTATCACATGGGGTTCGAGACATATTTACCGGCATATTTAGGAATCTTGGACGTCAAAAGAACTGTAGCTGTTTAAGTTCTTGTCCCTTTGAGACTATTCCCCAACATGAAGGTGGTTCGGAGAAGGGTGCATCGGTCTTTTCTATCTTATATTTGGCAAATCTAGTCCATTTGACCATATGTATCATGTGACAGAGACACACGTAATGAAAAGTTTGGTAATATAAAGAAGTTTGCTGATTTATTATTAGCATAACATTGAGAGGACGTGTAGTAACATCACAGCAGGAAGAAATAGAGGACGTGCAGTGTCCAACACAACATTTTGCTCGTCCCATTTCCTATCATGTTTACCCACAGATTCGGACAAGACGAAGCTGAGGACCGGCATTTTAAGGTTTGAATCTTTTTCGGTGATCGGAAATGGTTCTACTTTCAGATATGTTTTGTGGCAAAATCACTATGCCGCTTAAACTGTGCAAATATGTTCATCCACATAATATTCCAAAACCCGCTGTTTCTGCAATAGTATCGGCAGAGAGGAAACTGAGGATCCCAATTTGAAGTTAATCAAGAAAGGTTCTGCTTTGAGATCTCTTCCTCAGAAAAATCATTCTGCAATGTGTTTTGTTTCTCATATTTACAAGTTTTCATCTTTGCTTATATAACTATTACGAGTTAAAGAATCTGTACTGTAGTTTTGGCTGCCAAAAGCCATTCTTCTAAACAATCTGATTTCTGCAGACTGTTGAGCTGAGTTGATTATTTCGCTTTCGCCTAGTCTCATTCCATTGGTGAGGTCTTCCTCAGCTAGACTGTCGAAAGCTCTCACAATCTGTAAAAAATTGATGTGAGTTTCGATTTGGAAAGAAGAAAAAAATCTGGCTTATTAAGAGAAGGTCTGTACTTGACTCATTCGGGGTCTCTTTGTAGCTGAATGGCGAATACAAGCTGCCGCTGCTTCAATCATTCTAAACATTTCAACACCAACATAGTTTCTACCTAGCTTGGGATCTGCTAAAGCTGTAAACTCTTCGGTTTCAGTGGCATTACTAAGCAAAGGACGAGCCTGAAACATTCAACACAAACATTGGATTGAAGAAACAGTTCCATTCTCAAAAGTTTAAATGCTTATTTATACCATACCCATTCAACAAGGCTCTCATCTCCCAGAGGTTGGGATGCATCCACAGGCTTACGTCCAGTGATTAACTCCAGTAGAACAACCCCAAAGGAGAATACGTCTGATTTCTCGGTTAATTTGCCACTTGATGCATATTCCGGAGCCATGTAGCTGAAAACATTTACCAATCGTTTATAAGATGGAACATATACAGAAAGAAGTTTTGCTCATGAGCAATGTCATATGGGACCTTAACCAGCACCTACCCGAATGTTCCCATGACCCGAGTTGTAATATGTGTGTTACAGTCGAGAGCTAGCTTTGCAAGGCCGAAGTCAGAAACCTACGAATAAGATTCTAACCAGTGTTAGAACCCATGATTTTTAATTAATCAGCAGCTTTGCAAATTCAGAAGAGCAGATGAATGTATACCAGGGCATGGAAGTTATTTTCTAAGAGAATGTTGGATGATTTGATGTCCCTATGTATGATACGAGGGTGACCTGTAAATGTTTTACCATTAAAATCATTCATCAAATAATATGTAGTCCCCAAGAACCAAAAGAATAACATAAAGAATTTGATTCTTTTATCCATAAATTTTTGAAGAGTTGTAGCAACCTACAATCTTCATGGAGATAAGCTAGTCCACGAGCCGCACCAGCAGCAATTTTAACACGTGTTGCCCAGTCTAGACCCGGAGTTCCTGCGGCTAAAGACCATGGAAAGATAGTAATAAGTAAATGTGGTTTGGGTTTGTGCTTTTATGTCTAGAAATCTTACTTACCGTGAAGATGGAAGTAAAGGTTGTTGTTAGGGACATAATCATAAATAAGCAATCTCCGGTTCTCGGAAATGCAGTATCCAACCATAGAAAGCAAATTCCGGTGATGTACCCTGCTTATGGTATCAACCTCGGCTTTGAACTCTCGGTCACCTTGTCCTCCACCTATTTTTAATTGTTTCACAGCAACCACTCTTTCATCTGGTAAAACTCCTTTATACACACGACCAAATCCACCTTCACCCAAGAGATTTTCATCAGAGAATCCATTTGTTGCTATGACAAGTTCTTCATATGAGAACAGTTCCCTCGATTGACCAAAACCACCAGGCTCTGATTGTGATAAGTATGTACGATTGCTAGAACGATTTCCCACTAGAGGTGCGGATGACTGCGTCTTCAGAAGCGCTGAATCTGTATAATAACAAAGATATGGAGATGAAAATCCAGAAATACTGATGATAATCAAAATATACATAGCAATATCCATACTTATGAACTCTTGACACAAACTATCTTAATCTCTGAATAACTATGAACTCTTCAGTTTAAAGTAACATGTCTTAATAAGATTCAAACAATCAATTATACAAGGAGACTTCTTTCTGCCATGCTTGCCAAGACATTTAAGGATGGCAAAGACTAACTGCCTTATAAAAGTAGACGAGATTAAGATTACCTGATCTTGGGGAGGAGGATTCCATAGGTGTTGGCATAACATAGCCACCACCAATGGTTGAGAGCCTCTTTTTCCGTTTCTTTAAGCAACAGACAACAACTCCAATGAGAGTAAGCAGCACAAGGGCCACTCCAATACTTACACCCACAACAGCCGCTATACTAATACCAGAACTGCTGGAATTATCTGTCACAGGAGTGGGGTTGTTTGGAGATGGATTATCAGGACCTGACACAGATTTTCGAGGAGGCGAAGGCGGGGATACAACTGACGATGGTGGAAGCAATGTTGGTGGTGAAGACGAATTAGAAGGTAAGGGATCTGGACTTGGCTTGGGAGGTGGGAGAGTTTCCTCTGGTGGAGAAGGAGGTGAAGGATGCACAGGACGTTTTGAGTCACTTGGAGAAGGAGGTGATGGAGTAGGACGTTTAGAACCCGGTGGAGGAGGTTGCTCACGACGTTTTGGATGCCCTGGAGGAGGAGGAGAAGGATGTTCTGAATCTGATGGAGGAGTTGAAGGACGTTCTGAGGCTGGTGGGGAAGGTAAATGACGTGGAGGAGGAGGAATTTCTGAGGCTGGCGGGGAAGGTAAATGACGTGGAGGTGAATGTGATGGTGGGACTAACTTAGGTGGTGGAAGTGGATTGCTTGGAGGGTCTGGTGCAGGTAGTGAAGGAGGGCTTTCCGGTGGTGGTGGTGGATTTGTTGGCGGGCTGGGTGATGTAATAGGAGTAGTAGGAGGAGCTTCAGTTGGTGGAGGTGGCGGGGGAGAAGATTCTGGTGGAGGTGATGATACTGGATTCGCTGGAGGAGGAGCTTCAGTTGGTAAAGGTGGTGGGGGAGAAGGTTCTGGTGGAGGAGATACTGGAATCGTCGTCGGAGGAGGTCCAGTTAGTGAAGGTGATGGGGGAGAAGGTTCTGGTGGTGGTGATGATAGTGGAGTCTCAGGAGGAGGAGAAGACTGAGCTGGGGTGTTTGTGGTCTCTGGTGGATTGCCATTAGTGGGCTCTCTAGTTGGGGAAGTGGCATTATCACCGGGAAACGAAGGCTGCGGTGGAGGCAACGCCATTAGTGGAGGGGACGCCAATGATGGAGACAGTGACACCTCCTCCCTAGGAGCCTGTGCAGGTGTAGTCATCTAAATCCCAAGACCAGATTCTAACATCTTCTTCACCAACACTCTTCTGATCAAAAACTGAAATTGAACAAACACCGTCACTTACTTTACTAAGAGAAATTATTAAACAAAAAAGAAACAAAAATTCCCAGACTTGAGTATGACAGTAACCTCCAAGCACCAACTAAAAACCACACATCACTCAACACTGTACTATAATTTGAACCCTAAATACTCGGACAACAGGCTTCAACACTAAACAGATAAAACCCAGATCACCAATAATGCAAATTCCAGATAAGCGAGATTATCTGATTAGATGACAAAAATGCAAACTTGTTCGGATCTGTATAAAGAGCTTTTCCTTCGAGACCACACACTTCACCAAAAATTTCCTCTGCTAGTCAAAACCCAACTCTACAGTGAGCTATTAGAACCTAGCTAAGTAAATTGTCTCTCTCTGTCTATGAGATTGAGCAAAAATGGTTTCTGAAGGTTCAAACTTGTGTAAAGCTGTTAAAGAAAAAACCAAAAATTTGGAAAAAAGATATTGTGCGCATCATCAAACAAACAAGCGCTAGGCAAATAAGAAAAATCTACAAGGGAAGTACTCAAGACAAATTTATGCATCATAAAAGGAAAAAGAATGCTTTCCTTCAAAGTCAAAATCAATGGTCAAAATTAATACTAGTTTTTTCTTATTTTGCCAATTAAAAAAACACGAACACCTTACGATATCATTGGTGAAAATGGTAACTGGCGATTTCGATATGCAAATCTAGTTTTTTTTGTTTTGTTTAGTAGTATAGTGATTATACAGCTTCTTTACCAAATCTCAAATACTATGGCAATCGTAAAAATCACATAACTTTCAACCAATAACGTGTGATATTTCGACTAAGCTTGCTACGTAATACATTGACATAAACAACGAAAGAAAACAAAAGATAATGCAAGTGAAAAAAGTATCATTTGTGGTATGGGGTAAATAGTTAACAATTGGAATATCTAGTGTGCATAACATATGGTACGTTTGGTCCAGAAAAAATGTTATGTATAATAGAAAAATAATAGTTCACTCGTTGGTGGATATTAAATTCTGTGAAAGGGATATATTGACAACTTTGGGACCATCACTTACATGCCGATAAAACAAGAAAAAGAGCAACAAACAAATAGGCAGTGGCACTGTGGAACCCATTTTTAATTATTCAGTCTTGACTTTTTATGTTCTTTGTTTTTCATTTTCAATTACCACCACCTTTTTTCTTGTAATTTTAATTTGTCACTCTCTATCTTCACAAAGTTGGGGCTAGTGGAGAGGATCTTGCTATGCAAAAACTTGTGTCGGTTGATTAAAATACATATCTTATATGCTCTTCATTATCTTTGTTAACAAAACCAGTCTGTGTGAAAAGGAAATTGCACGCATAATCATTGCCGAAGAAGAGGAAGGAATGTAAGTAATAATACACGTGACAACATTTGGTATCAAGATTCTGTAGCTGTTGACTCTCTCTTCTAAGTTCTAACATTGATTTCAATATTAACAGTGACAATGACAATGCACACGCGTTAAAGTGGGGTCAGAGAAATGCATATATATCATTTATGATAAACATTAACAACTACAAGAGTGTGTGATATGTTTCAATTGGGTTGTGACTACAACATAATCATATTAGGAACCTCGAACTTCAGATTTTCATAAGAAACTTTGATCACTTTTCTCAAAAAAAAAAGCATTTTCTACTTCAACTAGTAACCAAAAGGGGAAGTTAAAAAAACAAGGACTTTGTGTTCGTTGAACTACAAAACTGAAAATTTCACTAGAAGCTTGTACCTTTTGGTTCATGAGGAGTCTGCTTAGTTTCCGAGATTCTACTGTTGATAGTTGAGGAAGATTGAAGGTATGATGCAACTGGATTTTACTATCTCTGCCTGTTTGTCAATTGGCTTTTTCTCCTAGCGTTGATCTCAGCAGCCCAGCTTTTTCCAATTTCTGTTTGAAACTTGCCTGCATTTGAAATTGATGAAACCAAATGATTTCACGTTTAAAACTGTAAAGCAAAGAGAGTGTATGAGATGGGTTCTCTACCTGCTGTTGATATGAAAAACTCGTCGAGCACTTTCCCGTGTTCTGCAATGATGTTCAAACGTCAAGTGAGATTTCTTGTGATGGGAGAGGAACAACAAGCACATGCGATTACAAAGTTTAAGATTGAGACTTACCAGCTTCATATTCTAGCGCCTGGAGAATCATCTCAACCTAAAACAGTAATAGAGACGAGAGTCAGTGTAACCCTTGTGTTGAGTAAGTTTTGACTCTTAACAGGAAACAGGAATTAACGCCATCGATTGTTGCAAACTCGAAACCCATTAACCACCTTATCAAAGTCTTTTACAATATTTGCTTCTAAAGAAGCATTGTTCTCATACTCCAGCCAAAGTTCTGTGATCTCCTCCGCTGCACGTTGACATTAGGCTTATAAATAAGTGTTTTGGAAACCAAAACAATAGAAGATGACAGTGGCAAAGGCGTATATACCTCTGAGGCCTCCACCAAGAACCTCACACATTTCTTTTAAAGCTGCTGTCTCCCTCCTACTCTTTTCTTCCTTAGGCACACCATCAGATGGGGTAATATCTCCAACAATAGCTATTCGGAAGCCAGTAAAGTGGTGAGGCTTTGAAAATTTCTACGCGTTAAGTTGCAGAAGAAGAGTATATATGAATTGAGAGAAAGAAACCAAAGTAATCAGCTCTCAACACATGTTTAGTTCCATCTCCACAGCAAATTAAATTTTCATATACGAATCCAAGTGTATCTATTACATATACTACCCTACTCAGGGTATAAATCTATACAAGTTTGTATCCTCCAAACCACCCAGTATTTTTTGAATGAAACTTAACTAACTAGTGAATATAGGAAATATAGTGAACCTCACAATTGAAAAGTAGGATCAAATGTTTATTTACCTTCAGCGATATCATGCACAATTGCCATTTTTATACACCTGTTTAAGATGCCAAGAAAAAAGGAAGACAGAAAAATCCAGTAAGCAATAGCCAGAAAACAAGGAATTCACACTTAAAAATCAATTGTTCACGGATGGTCTCCCTATCTTATCCTTCATTCAACTTTCTGAACGTGTCTGATTCAAATCATACCTAAATCTTTAAGAGCACATGTTTTGTAATTCTGACTAGCTGCTCATATATTTCATTCAACTCCAGGAACATTTTCACTACATCCTGAGTTCCAGAATATGCCACTTCTCTAGAAGATAAAGTGCACAATAACTAACTAGCCCATCAACGATCTATCGGTTTCTCCTTAGATACCCGCATTCTGATAGAACCAATCACTTTAGGAAGAGAAACGTACATACATCAGCCCTCACGGAGCTCTACAAGCTCGTTTATCAAAAACCTAAACAAATCATATGTATACACCAGGCCTTCCAAAATGCATTGTACAATCAATATACAGTAGCCTTTCTCTATCATCTAAATAAAGGAAAAACATTTTGAGGCAAAACCGAACCTTTCTCTGTCAACTCCAGTAAGATCACCAGCTATAAGTGCCATTAGAGCCATACGGTACATATGATCAGCAATTGATTCAGGTCCATTTATCCCCTGATTAATCCACCCTTTTCTCTTTGTTGTCTACACAAGAAGGAAAAGTTCACTACTTGACAATGTTGACCAATGAATATAACTATGCAGATCTCCAATTCAAAAATTGAGAGCCACTCTCAAGTGTTGTTAACTCAATCCATTGTTTTGATTTCGGAATCGGTAGTAGTCTATATGGTTCAACACATACCTTGAGACGATGACACAACGTTAGGAAATCGATCGAAGACGAAACTGAAGATGCAACGTGATTCATGGATTCCATAGAGCTAACCCCGTCGGAAACAGGTTTCTGGCACCGGACGGAAACGATCGTCGAGCTCGGAGTGGGTTTTCCGAGGAAGAGGAAGTTCCTAGAGGAAGAATGAAACGAGGCAAGTATTGATCGGCGGTGAAAAGGCCGGTTCAGCGGCGGTGCGAAACGTGTAGCTGGACTAATCACCGCCATAGATGATCTCGATTCTATGCAAACAAAAAAAAGTAGAACTTGATTTTGTTTGTTTCAGTGTTTTTGCTTTTCCTTTGAGGAGCTGGTTGCTCGGTGTCGGGTCGGGTTTTTCTTACCCGTTTACATCAGCAACTAAGAGCCCAGCCCAATTACTCCCACGGGCTATAAATATATGGACAATTAGAAGGATTTAATTCCCCCACATCAATCTTTGCGACCAATATTATAGGCTACTAGCTTTTCTTCAATGTACTAACGACTACACGAATCTCGTTCACCGTAACGTACGAAAAATATGAAGTTCATAAATTATATTTGTTTGGCTAAGATGGATATTATTAATCCGTCGGCCTTTAGTATTTGTTTCATTACTAGATGTTTAGTAATTCTACGATGTTTACTGTAAAGTTTAACATGAGACTAGAGGGATTTTCTTCAGTCTTTAAAGTTGCAAAGATATATTTTAATAGAGTACCTTGTGTAAAACTACACTTTTACAAAAGGGATGCTACCATTTCTTTACTCCCCAAAAATCAATCAACTGACAAAAAACAACACTCAAGCCAAGAGTTGTGGATTATAACGGGCCAAGCCTAGCGGTTCAGTGCCATATGGATCACGTTTCTTTGCGCATTTGTTAAGCCCTACAGATATTTGAAAACAAGCCGAGTGGTTCATATTAAGTTTCATGATGTTGATAGGTTATAAGAGAATAGAAACCAAACCTGGCAAAGATTATCAAAAAGAGGCCGATCTTCACTCGAAAACTTCAACAAAAAATCAGCCACATAACTTGCCAGATTAATCTGTTTGTTTCAGAGATAAAGAGAGTTGGTGAAACAGATCACGAGTTGGAGAATTAGGAGCAGATACAACACTTATGTAGAACACAAGAGTTCACCTCATTAAGGGGGTCGGTACCAAGTAGGTGGTCATCAACCTCATCGTCTTGGTTCTGTCAAATCAATCGGTAACTCTGATAAGATAAGGTTCAATGGTATAGTAGCCATGTAGGTAAAAGAGAAAAAAGGACCTCAAAACGAGCCATTGCTTCAAGTTGGTCATATGTGGGTTTGCTGAATTGGGAGGTACCAGCTGAACGTAGCAAGTCTTTCTCAGCTTTAGCGTCTCCTTCATGCACTTCTTCCCATTCGCTATCCTGCTACTCCGGAGAACAGAATTAGCCATCTCAAGTTCCACTCAATTCAACGATGGGAAAGGAAATAAAGAAGCTCAAGGAACTATAATCACCTCGTCTTCATTACTCAAAACTTGCTCTTGAATTTCAATCAATGTATCAGCTAGTAAAGCCAGTATCTGCAGAGCCAAAGAATGTAAAGTTTCTGAAAGCATACACCAGAATGATGAAAAGAAAGGAGGATATGACTGATTAAGAACATTTAGATACAGGATAGAACTGTATATATCCCCAACGAATACATATTCCGACTTGCATCTTGTACATTGAGAACATTTAGATCAAGGAATCAAGGAATCAACCAATAACATACCTTCATGGGTAGAGGGATAATGGTCCATTGTTCAGGAGCAGATCTAGCTTTTGAGCGAGTAGTTATGCCACCATTGGACTATACCAGAAATTAACTCAAGTTTCTGTAAGGCTGAGAATAAACTGCGTTTTAAGAAAAAACAAAAAAAGATGGGTACAGCATAAGACCTGAATTGGACTGCCTGGGACATTGACCTTCGCAAATTCAGAATGTCTAGTGGACAGTAGCAAGGCCAGAGCTGAAGTTGTGACTTTGATTTGATATGCGGATTGTATCTCCCCTGAAAATAGATGCTTAACCAACAATAAGTTGAAATAGCCAGAAAAACCCTTACCGCATACGTTATACAAATAGAGTTATACAACTAGACAACACGGATATAGATGCTTGCCTTGTTGTTTAGTCCATTCTGTCATAACATATGTAAAGGAATTTTCATGGCCATCAGCGGGTATGCTAACAAGCAGATTGATAAACTGATCGACATTCGGATAACTCATATGAACCTGCAAAAATCAATGGTTACAGCGCAGGACTGATAAAAAATTTTTGTGAACTTTTGGAGCCTTGACAGCACCTTACAAAGAAGATAGGAACCATTAATATACTAAAACTATCCAACTGAAAGGTGAAGATTACCAATCTGGCAAAAATCAGTAGCAATGAGCCTTTTAAAGCCAAAATTTCAGCAGACTGCAACCGTCTTACAAGAGCAGCAACCAGATCCTGGACATGGGGTGCCATCTCTGACGGAAGATGCAAGATAAGCTGCAGAATGTACTTCCCAGCAAAGAGAGATCCTGAACCTTCCAGATCAGGGTTGAGAAGCCTGCACGAACATTGAGAAATCGACTTTGTAAAGAAAGACAAGATGTACCCTTCAAAAGATACCAATTGGAAAACATTGAGGAACAAACAAACCAAATGATTCCAAGAAATGTAGATATGTCACAGAAGGCTCTAAAAAGCAGAACAATTGCAGGTGATTCAGACTATTTTTTATGGTGCATAGATTTACTCACGTATACGCAAAAATCAACTGAATTTGCATGCGCAAGTGTTGGCAACATATTAATAAATGCAAAAAGAAAACAAAAAACAGTAGGCCTCAGCTTTTGGTGGACGTGAAATAAACTAATCGAAAAAGTAAGTGAAGAACTATACCTAGAAGTCGCATCAAGCAAACTTCTCATAGTAAAACCGGGATCACCACTCCATGTGAGCAACTCTTGTCTACCACTAGATATAAAAGCTGCCAGGCATTCTGTAGCATTCTGACCAATTAAAAGGCTAGTGATAAGTGACCTTCGTCGATATAAAGGTGAAGCAAACTAGAAATGGAATATTTTATCACCTGTAGTTCACCATGATCCTCACTGTGGAGTACGATACGAATGACAGCAGCAAAGCAAAAGTCATATGCAGTTTTCACTATATCACTTGGGGCACCCTATATATGACTAGAAAAATAGTCAGCAAAACACAAATACTGTCCATTTAGCATAAAAAATAATTGCGTACTACGAAAATCTAGCTAGTATAACTTGCCTTAAGAAGCATAGTTAAAAGATCCAAGGATCCACTCGCTAGTCCTTCAGGCTGCTGATGTGGCTGATTCTCACCATTCACCACCGAGATGTCATTAAAAGGAAACCAGGGAAGAAAGATAGTAAAACTAGAGGAAACACAAGCTTGAAATAATGATTCCGCACAGCACCTTATTTAAAATTGGTCCAATGAATGGTAAAATCCTTGATGTCAATGGATGAAGGCAGCCAGGCGAATTCTTTATTGCCTGTGTGACAGCCATAGGAAAGAAATTAGCCGCAAACAAAGTATTTTTTATTGTTCAGTTAAGAATGATATAAGCAGTGCTAAGTGTTAGCATAAACAAACTAGGCAAATTGCATTTCTAACAACAAAATGAATGATAACCACATTCACTTTAATTACCTCCAGGACGTCAATTACATCGATACTCATAAAGGGATCTGAAATATGTGCCACCCACACATTAAGAATCACTGGAGAGATAATCGACTCTATTGAAGCTGATGCTTCATGGCCTAGCAGATGATAAAGAAAATAAGATATAGGTGGGAACTACTGCATAACTAGATTCTGAAAGTTTTTTGCAAAGAGTAAAAATATGTATACTTACCAGCTTTAATTGCTTGTTGAAGAGTTTCAAGTACCAAAACCAAAGTTTCATCTGTAGCCTGAATAAAAGAATATAAATCTCGAGTGACACAAAAGTAAAATAGACGCATGTTGTATGCTAAAAGGCACTCAGTAGAAAAATTACCTGACGGAGAAGATCAGTGAGAGATGAGAATAAATTCATGATCTGAGGCAGAATAACCGAACTGTTCATATCGGGTAGGAGCTGCAAAAGTGCCCGACATGCGCCTACTTTTACAGGTGGTGGCCTGTTTTATAATAGTATCTAACTTTAATCTCTGAAAGATACTAAACAGCAGAATTGCAGAAGGGTAGAAAACATACACGTCCATGGTTATAGCTCTAACTGCAGCATTGAGGAAGTGCTCAAGGATTCCCGCGTTGATCTGATTAAAGTGAAAAAGATTCAATTCATGTCTTCCTGATTAGAGTTATTTAGGGAGAAAACAAAATAAAAATATTACCACAGAAGAGAACTTAGCAACGGCTGTAAATATGCGGGCATAAAGGAAAGGACATTCATGATACCCTGTTAAATAAAGGCTCCAGTTATGTACAACAGTTTGAATACCAAATGAGAAGTAATGTTGGAGCAGTAAATCTTACAATACCTACCAATTCCAGTATCTTCCATTATCAATTGCTCAATAAATTTAGCTAAATTGGCAGGGTCGATTCTCAAGTCCTGAAAAGATTATAATATAATATAACATGTTTCCCACCTTAAGTAATTTTTTCGTTTTTAAAATTGTCATGGGAAACACAAACCTCAGCTTCAACAAGTTGATCAGAAAGAGAAGCCAAAGTAAAGAGCACAGCTTCTCTTAACTAACAAATGGAAAAATATGAAAGTAAGTTGTAAAGTTAAGAAAATAAAAACTGAACATGGGAGAAAAAAAAGGTTGAATTTCACGGAATTGGGGACAATGTTAAAATATCAGAGAAAAAATGGCTAGTCAAACCTTTCAAGAAATACAATAACAAAGAGAATTAGGTGCACTTACTCTCCACCAGGACAGAGAACTAGCTGAATTTTCACGTTGAGACTCTTGGAATCGTTTTCCGGCAGCATCTACAACAGCATTGATCCCTTCACTACCAAAAGTATTGATAACTTCCTCCAACAAAAGTATTCCTGTGGTGAAGCAGGTAGTTTTATAGTTACACGGTCATAAATTTTGGATATTGATATATGCATACGACCTCCAAATCTTGTCTCAGTTATGCATATGAATTTGACTTAAGAAGAGTGAGAGACCGCTTACCTGATATACGACAACTGTAGCTACCTTCATCTTCATCGGCTACAAACTGATTTACATCCATGGACCAAGTATGAACCTGAAGAGAAACTACATATGAGATAAAGAATAAAGGGATGTCTTGTCTCCAATGTTAGACATATAAACCATATAATAATTAAACCAGATAAAGTGGATAAGCCTTCTGGTCATCTTTTATTCGTTAAGATAGCAAGAGATAAGTTCTATTGCACAACAAACAAATTACTTCGTCATATATATAAATAGGCTGTCTAGCTTCGTAAGACTTCCCTTGATAGATTCATGTTATCATCCGAGATTTAAAAGAACAAATATGACCAATATATACTATCATGTCTGAGTAGCAGAAGATGCATGATTCATCTTTACCTGTTGTTCTGTAATCTGCAGGAAAGCGACGGTTTGATATACCAACTCTCTGACATTACCGGCAATGGTCTGATATAAAAGTATTTCCGTAAGAAACCAATTCCAAAGTAACATACGACCAAAATGAAGGGGAAAAAAACTGAAGCGATTTTAGCCAAACCTTTGACAGTCTTCTACTGCTAACGATAGTTGACAGAAACTCAAATAGCTGCACAGAAACAAGTCTCACTTGGCCTCAAACTCATCAAAATACCACAATCTATGAGCCAAATGCCCCAGTTCTAACCAAAAAACCAAAAGACTAACTTCCAATATTGAGACCTTGAAGGAAAACTGATCACTTAAAATTATAAAGTTACCTGGATGACAAAAGTGTCAAGACTCTTTTCTTCACCATCTGAATCATATCTTCCATCATATGAATCTTCAGCACCATCAATTGACGATCGAAGATAAACTTGTAGAGATGACTCAAATGTGTGCCACAATGGCCTCATAATAGCTGCACATATATTATGTTTCAATAATGATGCTTCAGATGCATATGTTTGAATAAAAAAAGTACATGGGTAACACACGAGAACATACCCATCAATTCACTTTCGATGAGAGATGGGAAATTCTGTACAAACTGATTTAGGCACTTCAAGACCTAATGAGAGGAGGTAAAATCAATGCAAAGACAGGGGCCCGATATACAATTCCGGGAGTTCAATGGGAACAAAAGTAAGACAATTACAAGATGAGACGAACCTCCATTCTTAAACTCCAATCATCAGGATCCTCGCGTTGCACAGGATGCTCCAATATAAGTGAAAACTGATTCATCCAAACCTTAAGCACAGGCGTCACCAAAGTAGTAGTTTCCGTCTGAATATAAACACATTATATATGTAAACTGATAACAGAAGTAGCTGAAGCAAATCACATTCAAGATGTATGTATTATCAAAGAAAAAGTACCTTGTACACACCGCTCATTGCTCCAAGAACATATATACATGAATAAACAATTGTAAGGGCTTTTCCTCGAATATACTTGTCATAGCTCTACATATACAAAGAAGTGAGCTCCATAAGGGCCTCTGTTACTAAAATTTTCACATAAGAGACCTTGACATGCCATAAACGTGATTCAACATGAGTCTGATCGTATCAATATAAGAATACAATACCTGAGGAGAAGATACGACTGCATGCAAGCAGGGAAACAACACAGGTACCAGCGTAGGAACCTCTTTGTCATCCAATTCACCAGAGAGAAGAGCCAAACACCTCAAAGCTCCATGAACTGTTGAATATGGAAATAAATTCAGCCTCAGGAAACCTCGTAACTATTCTCATGAAAGAGTACAGAAATGGGTAGTAAAAAAAGAATTTGTCTCTAGAGCAAACAAAATTGATCGAAAATATACCTCCATTAGTGTTACTTGGATCGCTAATCAACTTCAGGAGAAAAGGAACTAGCTCAGGCCACTCTTCTGGCCAATCATATGTGGCAATTGACGATATGTCCATACTAATAGCCGTACAGATTTTTCTATGAGAGTCATCAAGTGAGCCCAACAGTTGTCCTCGAATAAGAGCCTAATAACATAACCAAAATAACTTCCTAAACTATCTCAGCTGGAAATCCAAAACAAACAATAAAAGAAGACAGTGAAAGTACCTTTTCCTCACTTGAGACAAGAGGATATTCAAAAGCCTCCTCGTTCTCTCGCCAATGCTTTTTAATGAACTGCTTTAACAGTACCGCAGCTAAGTAACAGTAGGTTAAGAACTTCACAAGCCAAAAAAAGGGAAAACACTCATTATATCAATAAACAAGCTCCAGGGGATAACAAATCAATGACATGAAAAGGATATTTGACGCAATCCCAAAGAGAGGTCTTTGTTAGCAGCAACTCTGCACAATGCACTCCCAAACCCTACAAGAAACAAACATCTTTTGGGTAAAATCTAACTACAAAAAAGAATCTATAGAAGAGAAGCAACTAGCTCGAAAGTAACCCAAACGATTTAAGCAACGGACCTGGTTGAAGAGAAGCCTGATTGAGAGAGGTCTCAGCGAAAGAACGAACGTTCTGGTTAGGGTCAAGACTTGCTGATAAGCAACCGAGCAGCCATTGCTGATCTTGGTCCACCACCATTGAGAGATTAATCGATGGAATCCAATTCCAGATGGGATCAAGAAATTGAGTGTTTGAAAATTGTTTTAGCTTCCCTCAATTTTCAAATTCCCGCTTGTCCCTTTGGTATAGGAGGATGTCGGAGAGACAGTAGAAACCAAATGGAGTTTAAGTAGTTCACCTCTCCTAGATTTTGTTGTCGAGAAAACCCTTTATAGACAGAGGTTGCAGAAGAAAGAAGCAATCAAATAACCAAAATAAACAATTACCAAACCGGATTTTAACCGTAGATTTAAATTGGTATAAATCCGGCTTAGTGTAATTTCATCAATCGAACAGTTTATCTCCAGAATCAAAGATAAACGGAGGAGAAGAGAGCTTCGTCGTCTTCTTCTTCTTCGCCTCCATGAATCTCCTCAAGACGATTCATTACCAGTCTACCATTACTCGATTTTACCGTTTTGCCCCTACACGCTCCTTTGCTTCTTCTGTGTCACTCTCTCCACAGAGACACATAATCTCTCTCGTTTCTATCTCTAATCGTGGAAGGTGCTTCGCATTCTCGAGCGTCTCTGGTGCTTCGCTTTATAATAATCAAGAGGATGGGAAGAAAGAAGAATCCGAGAGAAATTACGCTTCGACGAAGGAAGGAGATGAAGTGGTTTACCAGAAAACGCTGAGATTAGTAGAATGTGCCATGTTCGCTGCTGTGACAGGCCTCGTTTACTTTCTCAGCAATTCTCTCGCCATTGAGGTTAATTTTTCTTGCCTTATAATTCCCATAAGGACATTGGAGTATTGAGGTTAAGTTTGATCTTATTTTTCATAGAAGACATTGCCAAAAATGTCAACTTTGGAAACAAAGGATGTGTGTGAGAATCATCGTTCTTTTGTGTGTTTGATCGTTAGTGTGATAAACATTTCATACTTACTTGTTCCTTTTTAATGAGTATGAGTTTACATTTTTGAACGCAGAACTACTTTGGGTGTTTCTTCTCACTACCAATTGTGATTTCTTCGATAAGATGGAACATTGCAGGTGGCAGGAAGACAATGGTTTGTAAAAGAACATTCTTTTTCTCATTAATAAGAATTTCTCAAGTTTTTTTTGTGAATATGTGCTTCAAGTCTTTTGTGGTGTTTGTTTGTTTGTTTCTCAGGTTGCTACTGTCATGCTGTTGTTCATATTATCAGGTCCGGTCAAGGCATTAACTTACTTTGTAAGCCTCCGCTTTCCTAGATTGCCAAGCAGAGTTTTATCTCGTGACCATTGCTTAACTTTTGGAGATTTTATTTTTGTAGCTTACTCATGGTCTTGTGGGGCTTGCACTGGGATCATTGTGGAGGTAGTTGAATTCATACACTCCTCTCTATCTTTGCACAGTTTCTACTTTCTAGTTCTCTACTGCAACAAAAACATACATCTTACTAATTCCTGTCTTTACTGTTGAAGAAAATGTCTCAGTTGTTTATTTTCTTGCAATATTATTCTGTTCTCAGTATGGGGGCAAGCTGGCGTCTCTCGATTTTCTTGTGCACAATGGTGAAATGTCTGCTTCCTGTGATTACACAGTACACTTAATATGTCCTTATCTCTCCTTGTTTACTTGTATTATCGTGTTTCCTCCCACGCAGGTTCGAGCATTGGGTCTCATAGGCTATGTTCTGACATCATCCTTCTTAATAAGAGAAAATATTCTCGCTGTGGTAAGCTGCCTCTTTCCCTCAAATACCTATCACTCTTTTTCACCTAAAGAAACTCTTGTACAAATAAAACCACCACTGCATTGTTGTTGCAGATCACAATTAACATCCACGCTTCTCTCTCTTATGTTTTCACGGCCATGGGCCTGAACATAATGCCTTCGATGAGCCTCATTTATATGATATTTGGGACAGTGGTACGCAATCTCTTTATCCCGCTTTTCTCTGTTTATCTCGGGAAATTAATAAAAGAAGCCGATAACATTTTGCTTTGATTCTCAACAGCTGTTACTTAACAGTGGATTCTTTGTGTTGTTGCTGCATCTGCTATACTCGATCTTCCTAACAAGACTAGGAATGAAATCTTCGTTGAGATTACCAGCCTGGTTGGACAAAGCTATATGATGGGAATCAGGATCTCTGCTCTGCTCCTATTTTTTTGCAGCTCCATTGGAGAATCCAAACATGCATGGCTTGAGCATTTCTGGTAGAGCATATATGTAGTACTTATAAAGTAGGTGTTTGTGTCTATATGCATATGTATAATGGTTAAAAAGGGTACATGGACTTAGCTCACCCGTCCTCATCATTCATCACCTATGATGAAACAAACAACATTCAACCCAATGTAATGTCAAGTGGTTGCATTAGATTGTTCTCTTGGTCTAGCTCGTAGAACGATTTTCATGGGTTGTATATTGTTTTGTCAATGCAATTGCCACTTTGAAGACTCGGTTCCTTCAATAGTACTTGATTTGAATTTGGGTGTTATGAAAGTTGGTACAATGACATGTCCCAATTTAGCAACTCTTAATTTTTTCTTTGAATGAGTATAATAATGGATGAGTCTACCAGTCTATAACGTTGTTTTTGTATTTGGTACTTTTAAGTTTTAACAATCTCCCTGTCACCCTGTGTTCAACTGCATCCAGGTCTTGTCTTGATCCTTGTAAAAACCCAAAGAAGTGACTTGTAAACTAAAAACCTAAACTTTATTGAATAAATAATCGAGAACGTCTTCCAAACGACTAATTTAGGGGAAGAGAACTGGCGTCATTGTCTACGTAGAGAAACCAGGGAAGCTCACAAAACGCCTCCAGTGAGAAAAATACCAAAACAAAAGAACAAAAAAAGAAGAGAAAACCCATAGTGGCTAATAGATGTTATTGCCGCTTGTTAATGTAGCTCTTGATCACTATAATACCTATGCTGCAAATAGCCACGGTTAACACAAGAGGGAGCTTGTTAGATTCCACATTGGACAAGAAGGAGCTTTTGCTTGATCTGCCTCTGTTACCGCTATTGCTGCTCCCTGTTCTTGCTAGGCGTGACCTTTCTGCTGAGCTTTCCCTCATCAGATTGCACAAATTATCCAACTGATGCATAACTTGACGCTGTCCTCGTGATATGGTCGATATCTGTTGCACCAGAGCAGCTCAAAGTTACAAAGCAACGCAATAAAATCCAAATTCATAAACGAGAGATGCGTGAGGTTACTTACCTCTTCCATTAAGGGTGAATCCTTGGCTAGTTGGGAGGAGGATGATGAATGGGGCATTATGGAATTTGTCAAGCAGCCATTGTCCAGACCAGAAATGAAATACGAAGTAGGAGCTGACCCATTGCAGACTTCGGTTTGGATTGACAAGCTCTGCTGTGTTGGAGAGTTTTTATTGCAGCTCAACTTTGAATTGAGCTCTTCAATTCGACTTGTGAACTCATCCATTCTCTCGTTGAGAGATGATATTTGTTCTGAAAGCAGAGTCATAAACCCCTAAAAATAGTTGAAAACCAGAAGAAGTGCACCCTTAAGTTAAAAGGAAGACTTCAAAGTTGCCAAGAGGGAATGAAAGAGAACAAATTTGAACCTCGTTCGCTGGCGAGTCGTGATTTCTTTCTTCGTACCTCCTATCGCTTGAAGAATAACCAGCAAGCTTGGACAGATTCTTATCTCTTTGGGTTGAATATGAGTGTGACATGCCTCTGTGTATAATAAATGGCATAACTAAGGACACATGGGTTGGAAGTAACAAAGCTTTCTCACACACTCCTCAAAAGATGTGTACCTTTTGAGGTTCTTATTTCTCATGGCTACTCTATCTGCAGACGCTCGTAAGAGTGCTTCCTTAGGGCTTGAACTAGACACCAAATCCTCATCTAAGCTAAGCTTGTTCTTTAGATCATCTGGTAGGGCCTGTGATGGGATTTTTAGTCAGGACCCCAGATAAAATGTAGTCAAAACAAAACTCAAAACCCGAACAGCAAAACATACCATTACTTCATTTATTAGTTTTTCGAGTTGGATCTGTTCAATATAGGTGCGTGGAATGAACGATCCTTCCAATCCTAGCTGCTCTGCAGTACTCTGTACAAGTTGCCGATCTTTACCTTGCACCTGTTTATAACAAAATTTGAATATTGTAGTCATATTTTTTTGGGGAGATAAAGAAATTTCATAGTAACTGGGAACAAGAGTACTGTCATCATAAAGCCAGATGAACAATCAATTTTCTAGCAAATGATGGTGAATGAGTATAGATAGACAGACCTGCATGTAGTGACGATTCAGTTGCTCAAGCCAATCGATTTTCACAAACACCTTATCAGTAGCAAATACATGGCTGTTCCTTTTAAGTATAGTTGCTATTGTGTATCCCAATGCCATGAGCCCACCAAGTAGGCGAACACTGACTTCAAATGTAATCCTTGGGGATATGACAAAAGGAGTATCCGTAACCCATTCCTGGTTGTCAAAACCAGAACCACAGTTATTCACCAGATACTAAGCATCTTACCAGAATCAGAGGGATTGTCAGCTTTTCCAGATATTGAATAGTCATATTGATGAGAACATGGAAAATAAACTCTGAACAAACCTCAAACATAAGGCTGTACTTTCCATCTTTATTCCGCATCCTCAAATATGATTGGCACGACTCTGGATCTTCACCCGGAGGAAGAAGATATATATCATAGGTCTCCTCCTTAGTCTCTGTATGTCCATCAGAAAGGACCGCCTTGATCTGATCAACAGATACCTCCTTTCTTGACTACAACAAAGTAATAGTAAAAGAACTTCAATTAACCAAACGCTGTCAATAGTTGAATACTGAGTTTGCAGAGCACTGATTAATATGATAAGATGGATAGAAATCCGGTCACTTTTCAAACCTTCAAGATGTAAGTCGGGCTCTGAAAACCAGTGAAGGGGTTGAATTTATTAATGATTTTGATTTGAGCAGTCTGGAGATCTGGCTCAATGAAAGCTTTGTACATCGGGTATACCTACATAAACAGTGAGTTGTTAATATAAACAATTGGCAGCTCATATACTAAACCAAACAGTCACACGAAATAAAAGAAATGAGGACAAACTGTTTCAGATATCTGATGGATAATCTCCTCTGGCTGTTGACCTGCACGTTGTATATCACGGAGAACCCGTTTAACAAGGTCAAAATGAACTCCACCAGTAACAGACACACGAAGATCCAATAAAGGTCGCAGTTTTTCACTCAAAGCATAGATTCCTTCAATAATCACAATCCGAGAAGGTGGGACATCAAGGGTCCTAGCAAATTAAATCATGGCATTAAAAACAATGCTTCAGTGGAATAAACAGAAACCATGCTGATGTGAATGTAATATCAAACTTTTGTGACAATGGACACCAAGTGGTTGTTTGTTTAGATAAAGTACAAAATGATGACTGAATCAGTAAATGGAAACTGCACAATCACGTCACGCATTACCTGTATCCAACACGAGAGCTGGACTTAAAATCATAAATAGGAACCTCAACCTGCTTTCCTTCCTTTAAGTCTTCAAGATTCTTGAGCAATGTGTCATAGTCCGTTAACCGTGGATCTAAGTTTCAAAACATAAGGTTTGTCAGCAGCAAGATACTTCAAGTTTCAAAACAATGTGTCATAGGACTTCATTCCTCATGGGACCTATCAAGATGAAAATTCTTACCATCAAAGTTCCCATCAACAATCCGACTAGAATCATTATAATTGTCCATTGAAATGACAGCAACACTTGGCAGAAAATTGAGTATCTTCTCAGTGAATACAGTCTTTCCAGCACCAGAAGGTCCAGCAACACCAACCAATATGATCCCATCATTCTTCTGAGAAAGCAATTGGCAAGCACGGATAACCGCAAAGAAGCCCTTCTCAAATGACAACCGATCTTGAATAGAAACAATTTCATACCGAATAGAGTCTCTTCTCTTAACCAATTGGACTTGATCCTTCAAGAGACCATGTCTCTTCTGATGAAACTCAATTCCATTGCTGTCTTGACCCATTATGAACAATAATCTGCAAAAAAGAACACATTTTCATTAATAAGACATAATCTTAAGCTGGGAAACATGGAGAGACCAAAAGCTAAGAGAGCCAAAAACACACATAGTGAAGACTGAATTGTACGGAACATTTTAAAGGAACAGTGACATTTACTCTTAAACCCATGGAGGAATGAGTCAAGCAGACTAAAGATAACGCAGCACTCTAATCCAAAAGTAGCGGATATGAAATTATCATCAAAATGCAGCCATACAATGAAACAAAACAAGCGAAAGCTCGAAACGAATCCAAACAAAAACCATCAAAGAAGAAACGATCAAACTGTTCTATAACAACAACACCCAGAACAAAAGAAAAAACGCAAACAGATTGGTTGAAAAGGTAAAACCCAGAAACAAAAATCGAAACTTGAGCCGATTTCTCGGAGTTTAGTATGGCACTCACACAGAAAAATCTCTCGGAATTAGTGTGAATCGGGGCTTATCACTTTGGCAGAGTTATGTCGCAATTCAATTTTAACACAGAAACTAATAATGGGGAATCAGAGAGAGAGAGAGAAAGAGGAATTTTGTGAGAGCTTCTTCTTTATCGGGGAGAGCGATTTGTAGAGAATCTGGGGAAAAAGATCTCAGACCCACGAGGAGGTAACATTGAGTGTGTAGAATGAATGAGAACCAATTTAATACTTTTCATTGCCTCTTCATTTTCTTTTTTTCTCCTTTTTTTCCGTTCTATCTTTTTGTTTTTATCTACAATAAATTTTTAATAACTGATATTATTAACCAATATAAATTGGAAATTGTGTTTATCGTCGCATTGTATTATGTTCTAATCATAAGTGCATATCCAAAAAAATTGAAATAATAAATAAAAGAGTCTATAGAGATAATTTTCAGTTACCTAATGATAATGTTAGAATATAATATGTTTTATATTCAATTTGTAAAGAAAAAAAATTGTTTGACAATTTTCACTTTTCATTACTAAATGTTTTGTTAATATTTTAATTATTTGTATAATATTTTGAATCTACAAAATTGGAGAAACCATATGATACTAATCAATCTAATTTTGTATACATCATATGTAACTAAGGCAGTGAGTTACATGGAAGAGAAATGGGAAATAAAAAAGGCAAGAAGCTGTAGGAAGTAGTCCATAGGGCCATAGGCTTATGACTTATGAGTGAATGTGACGAGGATCCACATGTTCTTGAGTGCAATTTTGGTTTTCTCTGACTTCCTAGTTCGTACACTAATAACAACACTCACATGCTCTCTTCACTTCACGACCCAAGTTTAATCTTTCTTTCACGACTAGGTTGTTCACTTGTTTTATCTTGTGGCTCCCCACTGCTCTAATTTTTATTGATGACAGTTTTTGGTTTTTTAATCCTCGTAAATGTGTAATTTGTTTCTTGTGGACTTTGAACAATAATAAAATGAGTCATAGGTAATAATAAAACAAAACTTGAAAATAAAATAAAGTGAATCATATATGATTAAAAAGGAGAGACATAAATACATTATACGACTACCTTTCTGCCTTTCGGCATTTCCCTAATTTAAGAAAGCTTAATGATTATGAAATCAAAGAAAAAGTGAGCCGTTTATGGGGCCGTTATAGTCTACATTTTTAATGTTTACTTAATCCCTTTATTATTAAAAGGGAAGTATAAATTGAAAATTTGTCTAATTTTTCCTCAATTTTGATTTCAATTTTTGATTTTGTTTTTTGCTATTCAAAATCATTAAGGGTAATTTGGTCTTAACAATTTCATAAAATTTTATGATCCGATTCAATCTAAACCGTTCAATAAAATTAATTCCCTTCAATCTAAACCGTTCAACAAAAATAAGGAATCTATGTCGTTTTTGAAATCAAAATATGATCACATTTCATCCCTAAAAACACTATATTCAATCACGAAATCAATAATCAATAATATCCAAATCATATATTATGATTTTTCACTAATCACTAGAAATTTATATTTATAAGTTTAGGATATCAAATTTATTCAAATATTTAGTATAAGAACCAAATAAACCGATTGTCCGCGGTAAACCGCGGGTTAAAACCTAGTTACCTATATAGTTACGTCCAATTTGAATATTTTTGTTGGGTCATCTAAAATGTTGAATTAATAATGTATATAACTCTTTAATGTCTATATTTTTGTTTTCTCAAAAATTTGTACTTATCTCTAATTATAAAATCTTATCTATAAGATTATACAATATTGCTAAGAATTTATTCTTGTAGACTATTGCTTCATAATCTGAAGTTATCCTTCTCTCTTTTTTTCTTAAAAGTCTCAAGATTATCCTGAATTTCTAAAATATCTTCAAAGTTTCATAATAAAAATTACGGCATAAAAAGTATCATTAAAAATAAACATAATTGATCTAATTCTATTAAAAAGATCATAGAATCTGATTGTGTTCTGCTGAGGTTTTATTTGGTTATGTAGAAAAGTTCTCCTTATGTTACACCATGGTCTGTCCGTGACGTTGTTTACAAACATGTTCCTTATATTTTATGGGGTTTGTCATATACGTCGATAGAGTTCGATTTTAACTCAACCGTATCGCCCACAAGTTTAGAGCTCTCTTGGTGGATTCATTGTTACACACTTACATTAGTTCCAAGATGCTAAATGAGATGAGTGAAATTTGTCTAATTCAAATCAGGGTCAAAACGACTACGAAACAAACAAAATGTGGATAAACGATGTTGGCGTTTGATTGTTTTTCTTCCTTTGTGAGTAATGGATCTGATTCATTCTCTATATTTTCTTTTTCTTTCTCTTTTGCTAGATTCACTAATTCTCTTATTTTAGGAATCATATTTCCAATTAAGACTTAAAATATGGCTTCAACAACATTGTGAGTCCAATCGGTTTGGCTTAGGAAAATGATATATTGGGATGGCTAATGGTTACAGCTTGATCATAGCAACCACACATAAATAACGAGGTTTTTTTTATTAGGTGACATCACTGATACAAAAATTTGAGTGGACGTCTACAATATATCAATCCTGGTGTTCATCATCTTCACCTTCAGAATCTGTAAAAAGAATAATTGAAGACAGATTGGTTAAGACAAAAAAAACTCCGTGTTCTGTAGAATGTAATCCTAAGTTGGTCGGTTAGATATGTATGCATCTATAAATCTAACCAGAACGAATGTCTTTAGCGACTTTGCCTTTGGCACGTATTTGGCTTATGAGCACACGATATATCAAGATCCACCAGTAGATGTGCAGAATCTGTAAGCAATAAAGAAGTGTGTTGAAGACATAGTAGAAAAGTATAAGGGGTGGTCCGGTTTCCATCAGATGCTTCTTGTCCCAGTACTCCGTTTTCACTTTTATTGATTCGTAGCTGCAAAGGTTCATGCATATATACGTAGAGAATCTAGAGATCAATTCCATAAACAACATTAGATCAAGTTACATCGCATTATATATGTAGAGAGTTTAGAGTATGAACCTGGTGCTCCATAGGATCCAGAAAGGGTAATAGATGAGTCGCAAAGTGGTCCACGACAAGAAAAATAGGACAAACGAGACGCTAGTCATAGTTTCGGCGCCGCTGTATTTGCACATCTTGCCTATCTCTAGAAACACGTCGCTGATTTCGTGAAGAGCTAATATTACAGAACCTATACGAGCAAATCTAGTAAAGTAAAAGGATAAAAAGAGGAAGTTAAAGGCTAGTGGTCTCAGAAAATTTTGGTCGTTACAATCTTATAATTAGTATAGGGGGTACCTGAAAACGTAAGACAAGATGATGAGGAATGAAGTTACAATGTGATGAACTAACATGACTTTGAAATCAGATCGTCTTGTTTCCCAAAAGAACAAAGCAAAAAAGGCATATACATTTAACCCGCCAACAAACATATACATTCCCTTCATTTTCAACCTGTGAAAACGCCGGTGTTATTAGGTTTGCCGCATAGTTGACAGTGTCTTGCGTCTCACGTAACACATTAAGGTAAAGTTATTCTTACTTTATCTTTTGGTCAGGCCATACCTGGTCTCCTGGTCCTAACCAGAAGGATCTGGTGTCTTTAAACCATGGCTCCTTATAAGTAACGTAGAGAGCAAAAGCTTCCACCGAGAAAGAGCACAAACATTTCCAAGCGGATTCTTTGAATTTCACTACCTTCTTTCTTCTCTCGTTTGAATCAGCACATAGTCCTTTAGGAACTACCAGTCTTCTAGCGACCCTCTGTGAACCTCCCAGATAGGTTTCTCATGAGATACTTACTTGCTTCCCAAGTCATAATAAAATACTAATTAAGAGATAGAAAACAAACAGAAGATAGTGGGTTACCTCGAATATGCATCTGTCGAGGATTAAGCGAAGAAAAAGGAAGAATGGAGCAAAGAAGATGAGGACCAAGAAATCAGAAGAATCTGGGTAAGATTCTTGATCCCAATCCGGCCGACTCAAGAGTTTCAGATCCATCTAGTCAAGATTCCTCAAGATCCCAAGTGTTTGGCATAACATTATTCTGTTTACCACTTCTTGTCCTTCGTCCTCGTCCAAGTCAACCCCTCTAAAATGGGGAGGAAAAGAGAGTAGTATCCACTTGACTTTACTTTTTATATGAATAGATAAATTAAGAAAGGCTAGTATACGTGATTCTCCCAGTCAGACATCACAAAAGAAGAGTAAACCGGGCCAAACCTTGTTTCAACCTTCACGTATCGAATGAACCGTTATCCCAACATCGGTTTAGACCACACACTGCACGCTTTACATTGACTTCTTAATGAAATTCTTGGTACATTGATATTTGGCCGAGCTTATTATCTGGGTGGAGACTAATTTATATAAAGGTTTAGTAGAGTTGGTGACAATTGTTTTGTTTCTTGGATATTGTAAGTGTAAGTAGAAATAATTTCTCTTAAAAAAAGGAGAAAACAAAAGATTGAGTTGGTTGGTGAAAATGGGTACAGCTGTGAGAGAGAGTACAAATACGTAAACAAAGAATGTCGGATTGTGATTATTACTAACAAATTCACAAATATGATTTCGTCAGGGGAGAAAACAGCCGACAACTTCTTTTTTCTACTATCAAATCTCTTCTTAATTGTTTTCACATCAAACCTACCAAATTTGGTAACTTATGACGTCACATGCATATTGAGGAACTATCTAATTAAGCTATAACATAGGATCAAGAGTTTTCTTTAACTTGTCCTTAGTTAAACTCAACTCATTTGTAATTTACTAATTTCTACCTTGACATTCTATTTCTATGAACAGTCGTCGTATGCGATGGTTCCGTAATAAGACTGGATTTTGTTAGTTACATGAATGATTTGGATGGAGAATAGAATCTGAAGAAATTGGCACGAGAAAGTTGGATGTATGAGCAACGTTTTAAAGAAAATATACATATACACATGTAAAAGACAAAGTAAACAAACAGCTACGTAGTACGTACTCATCATCTAATTCGATTTGGTTGTTCTAGTGATTAAAAGTTACCAACAAACAAGATGAATATCGATTTAAAAACTAATTCACTTGTTATCAAGTTCCATCCTTAGTCTCACCGACTTGCCAACCAAAATTATCAATGAGGTCAAGCCATTGTCCCGATGATGCTTTCGAATCTGTGACTTGTCAAATTAAACTTCAAAATAAATAAATGAATCGGTGATACTTAACAGTGACGTACAGTGACATTCCACAGTCACACACACACACATAGGGCAATTGTAGAAAGAGACACACGAGTAAATCCAACGAGTCCAACTCCATTCTTTTTAGCTATTAACGATTTGTACACATCTCTCCAAATTCTACACGCCCACTTTCAAATTCTATGAGACTCGAAAATGTCTTAAAAGCACACAAAGCTGATACATTATTAAAAGTAGAGTCAAACTAATGTATAATGTCTTAATATCTTTGTTTACACAATATTCAAACAAGAGTCAAAGTCAAAACAAAACAACCCTTTTGTAAAATGAACTCTCATCACACACTTGATTTGCAAGCTGTCACCAAGAGGGCCTCCACTGAAAGAACATTTTAAGGTGACGCCAGAGAAACAGGAAACGCAATGAAGACAATTTATTCTTGTAATTTGCAAATTCTGTCTTTTACTTTTATTTTGGGGTTTGTGACAGTTGTTTACTTCTTTTTGTTTTGTCCTTATCTTTTAAAACAAAAATGACAAACAAAATCCAGTTGTGTAAACCTTTTCAATACAATGAGAGATGAAGTAAAAGGCTGCAACAATTTTAAAGACAATGAGAGAGGATTGGAGGATGAAGAAGAGTATTAAAGGAATGAGAAAGAGGAACAGCTCTTAACCTAATTAAGTAAATGCTTCTTTTATTCCTTCTTGTTTGTTCATGTGGGTCTCTTCTGATTTCCACCTCAAAAGCTGATCTTTTCTATTTAAGATAGCCAGAGTCATACATAGAGAGAAGAGAAGAGAGAGAGAGATAGAGATAACTTATAACTTCACATATCAATTAAGAAGTCATATAACTAATGACAGAGCTTACAAGGATGATTCTTGTTCTGTGGATATTGATGTGTCCTGACTCTAAGACTAGATTATGGTTTGTTAGGAACCAAAATATTTGTTTAAAGAAAAGTATAGTTAGTTGATATTGAAAAAGAAGAGCATAGGCTTTTAATTCTATAAGAGAGTGTACTTTATAATGAAGGGAGGCACTAACCTTCCTTCCCTTGATATATATCTGCAATGAGCTTTGTCTGGTAGTGCTTCAATTGAGTGAAAACAATGGTGCTAGGGTTGCCATGTGGTGAAACTTACTCCTTCTCTTCAATTATATGAGGCTTCCTATAGGCTCCGGCTTTTCTTGATACTTCAAAAAACACAAAAAGAAATTTATATTTATTGATGATGGAAGAAGAGCAAAGCAAATGAGAGACAGAGACACAGACCCTATATCAGAGAGTAAATTGGTGAAGTGGATTGGATCACATAAGGTACGTAACTAGAAGAAGTAAGTGATCTTTTTGTGTCTGTGCATATAAGCTAATTTTGAGACCTTGGTTTTGTTTTCCTCTTTCTGTTGCGTGAAGCCATGGAGTCTCCGAGAAACCATGGAGGCTCTGAAGAGGAGGAATACAGCAGTTGTGAGTCAGGGTGGACTATGTACATAGAAGACGCCTTCCATGGAAATGACCAATCATCTGTTGTTGTCGATGATGATGATGATGATACACAGGTTAAAGAGGCTGATGATGGTTATGAGAACGATGATGGCGATACTAGTGATGATGGTGGTGATGAAGAGAGTGATGATTCCATGGCTTCTGATGCATCCTCGGGGCCTAGCAATCAGCTTCCAAAGCACATCAACAAACATGCAGCTAGGAAGAATGGTTCTAAACAAGTCTACCTTCAAAAACGCCAACACACAGAGAAAACAATCAGCAACGAAGGAGAAAAATCAGACCTCAAAGCTAGAACAAGAACAAGTGCAGCTAGTCGTGTCCAGAGTAGAGGGAAGGTGAGCAAAACCAAATAAAACTCATGGCGAATGAGAGAAGAAGATATGGGGGTTCACAAAGAATCCAAATCCTGTAGTGAAGAGAGACGTTTCAGGGGTCTCACCAATCGTGTTGTTTGCCTTTAATAAGCCATGTGTAGGTAGTTGCATTGTTTTCTTTTGCCGGAATATGTTTTTTTGTAGAAGCTGTCCCAAATAAGTTATCTGCACGGTTCTCCGTTGGAACCCTGTTATATAATATGTACCTTGTTCTTCAGAGACTTCCTTCTAACACAAAACAGAGCATATCCTGATCTGCATGTTCAACACAGGAGCCATCAAGATTCAAGAGAGTGATTCTTGGAAGAAAAACCAACAGTTCCTGAATCATTCTCAACAGCAACCAGATAATAACCAATCTTTAGCAATTGAAAAGCAAAACATTAGTTATAAAATACTAATAATCTTTTTCCGAGAAAAAAGAAACGCTCATGGTAGAGGACAAAGTGGTTGATGACAAAACAGGAGTTTCTAAGGTTGCCAATATGGTGTCTATGATGTGTGGCCCAAGTAGCTAACAGCAGAGCTTTGCTTGCTAACAAAAAGTTGTGCTACTCTTAAGAGCTTCACATGATTCTTTTACAAAACAACAAATTGCAATCATTCAAAAATCTGTCATTTTCTATTACTACAAACTCTTTGTAACCACTTCTTAAGAAACTAGTTGCATATCAGGAAAGTGAGTTATTAGAAAATATCAGAAATGAAACTGTTCTGATTTCTTTCCCACGTTGTCAACACAGTTGAACCATTTGCAACAGTAGATACAAGTATTGCCCCACAGAGAAAATTATCTATCACTAGAACAATAATAACTGCATTTATAGTAGCTCAGGAAACAGTTTAGGAAACGGTACCATTTGTAACAGTAAATACAATCTTATTCATCAGAGGAAGTTAAGCAAACATGGCATGTTATATATAAGAATAATAATTGCATTTATAGAGTAGCTCAAGAAAAAGTTTAGGAAACGGTGCAAGAAAATTATACTCTAATTAGAGAAATATCACATAGACAAAAATATAGAGACAGATCCTTACAAGCGCAATTGAACCGATAGCTTTATCAACCCTTTGATATAACAAGATCAGGTTTTGATCCTGGAAAACAAAAAAGATGGTGAATATATCAATTGAGGTTTAGATAATCATTGTAAATGCAACGTATTAAGCTTAATGAGGCACAATAAATGGGAGCAGAAAAGAACATAGCTGGCAACTTTCCAGAAGAGGAAGACCCTCACGTTGATGTTATTCTCAGGTCGCTTTCGACTTTTGTAATCTCCAATCCATCATAATGCACGTAGGAGCAATAAACAGATAGACAGAAAACGAAAGATGGGCCGTCCCAACCTAATTTTATGACCCACAAAACGTGAGATACATGAGAGAATGTTGCTTGGTAAATGCATAAAACACTGAACTTGGTCTACCAATTTCACCTTCACGAAGATTGAAGGACCAGACGAGTTCAGCGAGTAAAGGCGAAGAACCAGCATTTCTGTCAACAATAGCATGTGCACGTTCCATTCCTAGTTGACAATGACATCAAGAAAGATTAGTAAAAGCATTTGCACAACCAAAGATGAGGCAACAGTATCTTGGTACAACAAACAACCACCAATTATTATTGCCTTGCAAAACAGTACCATTAGAAAAACAAAACAAGTGTATGGTTTTTTAATAATGTCTCCAAGAAACTGAGTCACTAACTAATGAAAGGTTCCAGGATCACAAGAGAAGCTATCTGAAACCCAACCAGGGTAGCGAATAAAAAGCATTCCCAAACTTACTCCATTTCAGAATTATAATGATTCAAGAACAAAAGTCTTCACATACAGAAAAATTTCCAGTCCTAGCCTCTCTCAGTTTCAGATCTTAATGTTACATTGAGAACTTAAGAATATAATTCTGACCACTTGAAAAGTTTAAGAAACTGTTGAAAATCGCCAAAGCATCATGATTCATGAACCTGGAAGGACAAGAAAACAGCAGACTTGAAACCGCTTTGTTTCTCCCTATCATAATGCTAGCGCCTTTAGCCTACATGATCTATCTTAAAGAATACCAACGGTTTTCTAGTCATATGAAGACTTCTGCTATCCAGATTTTTCCTAGGGTCCTCTAACAGCATGAACACTAACGAATTCTAAAATATAGAAAACGTGGTTTGCAGAGATCTTTGATGTACACTGCTGAAAAACAAATAGCAGAACATATACATCACCTGCTAGTTACAAGCTACAGAACAGAAGACAAACGTAGTTACAATGGCAATGAAGATGTGCACGTTCGGTAGTTAGAACAAGCTGCAATGAATCAGAGTCTTGGACTAGCCATATGCCACTGTTTATTCTAGTTTGGTTGCTTTTGAATATATAAACAATACCATAAAATATGCATGATATATCTATCAGATGATAATTTCAATTTTCAAATAAGAAACAAACTCAGTCATTAATCAAAACTTATACAATCCTTAAAACCATCTTTGAATAGGCAGATAGATAGGAGAAACAAAGCAATGGAACCTCCGAGATCAAGAAATGGATACCATTCCTGAATTGCAGGAGAGATACTTAAATGCTCTGTGGCTCTAAAAATCTTTGATGAGCAAGAAAGAATGCAGCAAACATATAGAAAAGAATCACTCATCCTCTGCTGATCACATGCCAGAGACCTTCAAACATGGTAAACATAAAACAGCACAAGAACAATCACTAACTGCTTGTTTGCATCACTCAATGATCAAATCTTGATTAACCACTAGAACCATTGTGAAGAACTAAAAAAATCACACAACAAGGAAAATCACTGAAGTAAAACACAAAAAAATATAAGTTATTCAGGTTTTGTTCACTCCATTTCTGGATTCGTTTGAAGCTACTACATTGCCCGCCAAAAGAGTATCTCTTTGACTCTCAACTACCAAACGACAATAGTCTCTGACAGCCACGAGTTTCTTCGTACCGATTTTATTTTATTTCCTCCAAAAAACAGAAAAGTAAAAGCTAGAGAGACTAGAGAGGTTCTCCGTTTATCCACAGCCACACACAAAACACACACTTTATCCAAATTCAGGGAAACTAAAAAACCATCCTTTTGTCTGATTCCATGTAATCGAGCTCCTAAAATTCAACACTTGAACAAAAAATAGTGTATACCATGTTTCTCGGAGGCACAATCTCCACTCCTCCAGCTTCTCTCCGGTTAAGGTCCACATTAAACCCACAAAACGCAGTCACACAATCATCATCACAAGCGACGTTTCCAGCTGCAATGCAACGAAAGCCACCAAGTTACTCAATCAGCGACGAAGATCTCGAATCCAGAGGCTTTCTTCTCCGTCGAACAACAGAAGGACTTAACTTAGACCAGCTGAATTCAGTCTTTGCAGCCGTGGGATTCCCTCGTCGTGACACGGCGAAAATCGAGGTGGCGTTGCAGCACACAGACGCGTTGCTTTGGGTAGAGTACGAGAAAACGCGGAGGCCTGTAGCGTTTGCGAGAGCAACCGGTGACGGAGTTTTCAATGCGATCATATGGGATGTTGTGGTTGATCCATCGTTTCAAAGCTGTGGACTTGGGAAGGCGGTGATGGAGCGGTTGATTGAGGATTTACAGGTGAAAGGGATTTGTAACATTGCTCTGTATTCAGAGCCTCGAGTTCTCGGGTTTTATCGCCCGCTTGGGTTCGTCTCTGACCCGGATGGGATCAAAGGAATGGTTTTTATACGCAAACAGAGAAACAAGAAATAAAAAGTTTGAAACTTTATAAATTTTAATTTCGTAAATGCACAGATTACAATGTCTCTTTAACTACACTTTCTTGTACAAGCTAAGAGAGTAATGAGAAGCACTTCTTCGTCTTCCTTCCATGTTCAATTCTCTGTTTTGGTTCTGCAGAGAGTTTTAAAAGTTAGAATTTTGAAACAATTGTTGTGTTGATTGAAGATTTGCTTATGAGGGAATTTCAATTACTTGATTTTGATGGTCAAGAAGAAGCTGCTTTGGCATGGTGGAAGAAGGCGACGGAGCAGAGGATGGAAGCGATGAGAGCGAAGAACCCTAATCCGACCATCAGAGAGATTCCGGCGACGATCAGATCCATTAGCGTCATCAGCACCATCTTAGCTTTCTTCGATCTCTTCGTTGTTTCTCAGCTATGGTAAGATTTAGTGTTTTGGGGATAATTTACAAATGATTCGAAGAAGAAGTGAAGCCACGCATTGACACGTTTATGAGATGACCAGAGCTTATGACATTTAGCGCAATTTCAGAGACCCTCGTGTATACATACATACAGAGATATATATACACGTTGAGTAATGTTTGGAGATAACATTAAAATGTGACTTCTCATGTTATGTAGTATTTTCTAAAGTAAGACAGTTTCCTACTTCCGTGGAAAGTGGCTTCGAGTTCTTGGCATAATTTGAGGAAATCTTGGTAATTTTCTGTCAGGGAACATGGAGGAGGTAGCTGGAGAAGAAGTAGGTAATGGTGGATTAATGATTGGTCTTGGTTTGATTTCTTTGATCTCAACTACAACGCAATCCGATGTCAGAAACGTTTGAGCCACTGATGAAGCGTGTTCCAAGCAACATCTCACAACCTGTGTTTCAGTTTCCCAGACAATGAGATGCAGAAACATAGATCGAAGAGAGCTCAATACATTAGTCATGTGGTTTTACCTTGGTTGGATCAATTATACCAGCCAACATCAGATCTTCATATTGATTCTTTGCAGCATTGTAACCGTACATGGTGTTTTTGTTCGATAAGACCTGCAGATTTCAGAAGTTAGTTTAGTGGAAGTTAAGGCTGGTTCTAGAGAGCTAACATTGTGAGATACCTTTTCTATGACGATATTGCCATTTGTGTCTGCGTTTTTGGCTATAAGTCTTATGGGGTAGCTCAATGCTTTCTTGAAGATTTCAGCTCCAATCTGCTTATAGTGTTGCAAGAAAAAGGATCACATCTTCTGTGATGTTTTCACTTCCATGGACTTAAATCAAGTATACCTTCTGTTCTGTGTTGTCAAGGGTCTCTTTGATTCTGTCCACTTTTGTAGCCAGTCGCAAGAGGGCGCAACCACCACCAACTACAATCCCTTCTTCAATTGCTGACTAAATTCTCAGAGATCAGGATTCTTGGACTGACAATTTCTGAACCACGGGAATCGCATGTTTTGACTGGAGTTACCTTAGTTGCATTCAGGGCATCTTCAACCTTTAGCTGTTTATCCTTCAACTCAACTTGTGTCAGTGCACCTACCTAAGGCCTTTGGAAGTTAGTTCAACATGATCAGATTGTTTCTTGGTATCAGTGCTTTAGAAAGTCACCTGGATTATTGCAATTCCACCAGATAATCTGGCTACTCTTTCATTGAGGATCTTCTTCTGAAAATTCTCCTCGGTGTTCTGAATTACACATAAAGATCATATGAAAACAGGAGCATCCACATATGATGAGTAGAAATGTCAATTTCTTTTAGGTTCTTCCAGTTATAATGCCTACAAAGAAGTCACTTGGTTAACAAAATGAGAAGACATAGATGATAGAAGGACCTCGATAAGATTTTTAATCTGCGAAACCCTTTCGTCGACTGCTTTCTGGGTGAATCCGTTGGTAACAATCAGTGTTGAATCCTTAGTAACAAGAACCCTTTTTGCTGTTCCTAAGACCTCCTTTCCAGCCTTTTCTAAGCTCAGGCCCATCTCATCTCTGATCACGGTGGCTACGCAGAGAGAATAACCCAGTGATTCAGACTAACAATAAGAAAATTATACTCAAAGCAAAACTGGTGTATGCCATATGTGAAGATGGAGCTTGACTACCTCCAGTAAAGATTGCAAGATCATCCAAGCAGTGACTCTTGCGCTCCCCAAAAGCAGGAGCTTTGATGGCTGCCACCTTCAGGTTACCTTTTAGTTTGTTCCTAATAACAGGAGCAAGAGCGTCTTGCTCAATATCTTCGGCAACTATTAGAACTGGAAATTCCTCTTTAACAGCAGAATCCAATATCTTGAACATATCTTTTGGATTTGTTATTTTCTTATCTACCAAAAGCAGCTACAACAAAACAATGCAGGTATTCTCTTAGCCATTGGTATTCCAAGCAAACCAGAAACAAAAAAACTGAGAGGATTTGGTTCAGACCTTGCAATCATGGAATTCAGCTTCCCTCTTCCTTCGATCAGTGACAAAGTATGGCGATAAGTAGCCACGATTAAACTGCATTCCTTCCACAATCTCGAGATTGTTCACAAGGTATTTTCCTTTCTCTATTGTTACTACACCAGTCCTTCCTACTTGTTGAAAAGCATTGGAAATCATGTTTCCCACTTCGTAGTCATTCCCCGCACTAACTGCTGCAACATGAGCAAGCTCATGATCTTCAATCTGCAAACACGAGGTTCGCGGTTTGCACTATTAAAGCTAGCTAATTAACTCCATTCTCATGAGTACTCTCAAGAGTTAAAAGGCATGGATCATTCACCTCTCTGGACATTGACTTGAGCTCTAAAACAAGAGCTTTTGTGGTTTTCTCAATACCACGGGCAACTTGGATGGGATTTGTTCCAGCAGAAATCACCTGAAGATGAGAAAAATGGGTTAATTCACAAGTAGAAAGCACATATGGTGATGCATTATCCAATTGGTCATAATGGGAATCTGTATACCTTAATACCTTCAGTAATAAGGCCATGAGCAAGAATTATAGATGTAGTGGAACCATCACCGGCAAGGTCATTAGTCTTAGCACCCGCTTGCCTCACAAGTTTCACTCCAACATTCTCTAACGGGTCCTCCAATTCAATCTACACCACACAATAAAAACTGATAATGATTTTGGTATTTCTTTAAGCATCATCACAGAAGCGTGTCGCAATAAAAGGTACGTAAGTGAGAAACCTCTTTAAGAACAGTTTCACCGTCATTGACAATCCTAGGAGGCCCGTACTTGTTCTGCAACACCACGTTTCGTCCCTTTGGACCTAACGTCACGCCTAATAGTTTAGCCACCATATCTGCACCTGCCTTCACCACCATTATCCATCATAAGAAAACGAAATTCTATAAAAGTGCCCGAAAGAAGAACGAGAAAACCTGAAGCTTCTTGGTGACAGAGCCATCACGGTTAAAGTGAACTTCTTTTGCAGCAGCTCTTACTCTCAGAACGAAATTCGGTGAAGATGAAGAAGAAGAAGATGGCTTTTTGCGGAAAGTTCGATCAGAAAGAGGCAACGCAGAGAGAGCAGCTTGTGAGAAAGCCATTGCCGTTAAAAAGAGCAAGGACTACAAAAAAAATTATCAGCTTCTGAGATTGAGTAGCAAGATTATATTATAAGGTGGGAAAAAGATCTCATATCTCTTCCTATACTTTTGGTGTTGGGCCGAGTTATAGTAAGCAATTTTGTTGGTTCGGGCCCAACAGAAGAAAGAAACCCATTCAACACTCAAGAGGGTCCAATAGTTAACATGTAGTCTCGATTAATCTCTCGCAAAAGTTTTCAAAATGATGATAAATTAATCATAGAAATTGTCAAAGAACCGCATTTGGCTCGAATGAATGTTCTATATAGTACCCATTTCATGAGAAACTGAAGATGAAAAGGAAGAGTGAGTTAATTTAGTCACAGACTCATTGAGAATGCATAGTCTCAATTGCAAGGTATAAGCAAATTGATCATTTGTGGAAATATTTATGGCTAATCAATGTGCTGACAAATTTAAGATCTCATATAAAATAAGTCTTGTAATTTTGATTATGTTGGTGATGCTTGTGCAATTTGAACATCCCAAGAGTGTATTTGATTGTACAACTACAAACCATTATCGATTACTTTAATCAATGAATCTAAAACCACAGAGCGGAACATGTCATTTTTGGCTTGAGTCCGGTAATTCATAACATTATTGTTTGAGCAATACTCCTCCATCTCGATTTAACTCTTAATGCGGCCGTTTCAATTATCAGAGATCAGATTCAACCAGATTATGTTGAAACAAGATTCAATTGTTCACTCGTAAAGAGTTGAGATACCAAAAACAATGTATCTTCAAAAGTTGAGCCATATATTAGCAAACTGCTAATATATGGCATGAGTAAAAAACTCATCGAAGAAATTTCATATAGCACCATGCTCGTGTAGTCTGAAACATTAAATCAGTTAACACAGACTATGATTTTCTTAGGTGCATATCAAAAACTGAACAATTCTCAGTACTTTAATTCTAAAACCACATGAACAAAGGACAAGCCAATAAAACAGATAAAAACCGGATTTGAAAAGAGAAAACAGAGCAATTCAGAGAACTTTGAAGGTTGTATAATAAATATATCAACATGAATTTTGAATTCAGTGGCACATTTTTCTCATCATCATGCTCTGTTTTCCTTTCAATACAAAATTAAACAAACTAACACCACTCAATACCCAGATTTCAGCTATTGGCCAATACACATTTCTGAGAAGCTCAACTATTGAACAACCCAACAAAAGAAGCGTAAAAAGCCAAAATATAGCACCAATTGAGTACCTTTTTCTCGATTTGTTCCTTGCATCTATAAATCTCAAAGATGCAAGGGGCTATACAGTGCTTTAATTACTATAGCAAGAAATCAAGATAAAAATCCAAACTTTGTACACAGAAGAGAAATTGAGCATACACCCATAAATCAACAAATTTTACTAGAATTGAAAACGATCCTATAACGAAATCGATAATGTTGACGGCTGCATTGGATTAGTGATTCATGGAAGCATTTTATAAGAAGACAACAACTTGGATTAGGTTAAGAACCGGGTCGGGTTTTTTTCTGATTATTAAATGTTTCTGTCGTTTTATCACTTTAATAAGCAACTGCATGTCGTTTTATTGTTGACGGTAGTTTTCAGTAGAAATCGAGGGCCGGGTAATGTTATTTTGGGCCGAGTCCAATTACAAATGTTTTTTTTTAGAATTATAATAGTTGAGAAATAATATCTTGTCTCCTATAATAATGTTCTCGTGGTGAATTAATCCGTGATGTATAAAAAGACCAAAACAAACATAAGTAAAGAACTAAAGATGGCTAATTTGAAGATTGGTCATGTCGACAGTCGACTAAACTTGTTTGCTCAGCTCTTATTAGTCTCATTTCTACCTTCTTTTTAACGATTTTTTTTTGTATGGTCGTAATAGATAGGAAGCAGATTATATGTATTCGTACAAGACGACTAGAATATTTGTTTATTGAAGTTTATGAATGTTTCTTAGAGAAATAGTGTTCTATTGTTTCTTAAGTCAAATTAGCTTTAGATTTTTTCTAATAAAGAATAAGTAGAGAAGAATGCGTCTTCGGTGACTATCCCTAATTACCATATTACATATTTGAATAGGTCGACGAGTTTGAAGTTTGTAAATAATGTCAATTTAAATTCGACGTCAGATTAGGAATATGAAGTTTCTTTCCCACTTCTCTCTATCACTTTGCGAACAGTAGTTCTAAATTACAACTTGCATTTAACTCGTAATTTTGGAGTATCTCCTTCTTGCGCTGGTTTTTTCTCAAGTAAATCTGCCTAGTGGTAATAAGAGAGATTACAAAGAAATGATACATTGCTCTCAAAAAGTATGAAACAATATTATTATTATTATTTTTTTTTTGAAATCCAGGAGGTTCAGGGCCGAAACCCGTAATCCCCCCAGGCCCGAAACTACAACATGTAATATTAGTTTCGTTCCAAGCATCACTCGAACCGGCGACCTCTAAGCTTCGCCTAGGGTCTTTATGAAACAATATTTTCTTCCAATTTCACCATTTATCCAATATATAACTGTTGCGGAGAACATTTTTTTGTATAGAAACTGAGATATATAAGTTTTCAATTTCCTTCATCAGGCGCCAGATTAATGGATAGATTTATACTGATTCAATGAGATTTATTCAGATTGTGTAATAGTTATAGATGGACGACAAGAACATTGATCTTTCAAAGAGGACAACAAAAATGAACCTGGGTCCAAAACAAATGTTACATTGTATTTCTTATATATCAAAATATAGAAAGAAAAGTTTTTATTCCATGAATACGATGGCCAATCGCTAAACGAATATATCATTCTTTTAAAATTCAGTTCATCATGTATAGATTTGGTTAGTATATTGGAGGAGGGGGTGAGCTATAGCTATAGCTATAGCTTGGAGGTGGCGGTGGAGACTTGTAAACGTATGGAGGAGGTGATGGCGACTTGTAGACATAGGGAGGTGGTGGCGGAGAGCTGTAGACGTAAGGAGGAGGTGGTGGCGACTTGTAAACATACGGAGGAGGCGGTGGAGAGCTGTAGACGTACGGAGGAGGTGGTGGCGACTTGTAAACATATGGAGGAGGCGGTGGAGAGCTGTAGACGTATGGAGGAGGAGGGGGAGACTTGTAAACATATGGAGGAGGCGGTGGAGAACTGTAAACATAAGGAGGAGGTGGTGGCGACTTGTACACATATGGTGAAGGTGGAGGAGAACTATAAACGTAAGGAGGAGGTGGTGGCGACTTGTAAACATATGGAGGAGGCGGTGGGGAGTTGTAAACGTATGGAGGAGGAGGGGGAGACTTGTAAACATATGGAGGAGGCGGTGGAGAGCTGTAGACGTATGGAGGAGGAGGGGGAGACTTGTAAACATATGGAGGAGGCGGTGGAGAGCTGTAAACATAAGGAGGAGGTGGTGGCGACTTGTAAACATATGGAGGTGGTGGTGGAGAGCTATAGACGTAAGGAGGTGGTGGTGGAGACTTGTAAACATATGGTGGAGGTGGAGGAGAACTATAAACGTAAGGAGGAGGTGGTGGCGACTTGTAAACATATGGAGGTGGTGGTGGAGAGCTGTAGACGTATGGAGGAGGAGGGGGAGACTTGTAAACATATGGAGGAGGCGGTGGAGAGCTGTAAACATAAGGAGGAGGTGGTGGCGACTTGTAAACATATGGAGGTGGTGGTGGAGAGCTATAGACGTAAGGAGGTGGTGGTGGAGACTTGTAAACATATGGTGGAGGTGGAGGAGAACTATAAACGTAAGGAGGAGGTGGTGGCGACTTGTAAACATATGGAGGTGGTGGTGGAGAACTGTAGACGTAGGGTGGTGGTGGCGGAGACTTGTAAACATATGGAGGAGGCGGTGGAGAGTTATAGACGTATGGAGGAGGAGGGGGAGACTTGTAAACATATGGAGGAGGCGGTGGAGAGCTGTAAACATAAGGAGGAGGCGGTGGCGACTTGTAAATATATGGAGGTGGTGGTGGAGAGCTATAGACGTAAGGAGGTGGTGGGGGAGACTTGTAAATATATGGTGGAGGTGGAGGAGAACTATAAACGTATGGAGGAGGTGGTGGCGACTTGTAAATATATGGAGGAGGTGGTGGAGAACTATAAACGTAAGGAGGAGGTGGTGGAGAGCTATAGATATGTGTAGGAGGTTTGTAAACATATGATGGTGGTGATGGTGGAGAGTATGTGTATTGGGCACTTGTATGAGCAGAAACGGAATACAAGGCTATGACCAACATAAGTAAAGACGGCCAACCATTAGGATTGGCCATATTGATTGAACTTGTGTGCTCTTGTCTCTATTCTCAGTTTTTGTAATTAGTTTGGTTTGTACTTTTCAACTGATTTGTTTTTGATGAAATTGTAATACAAAGGAAACACATTATATAGCACTCAGTACGACAACTTGAATCTTTGTTTATTGAAGTTTATGAATGCTTCAAATTTCGTCCAACGAAAAATTAGAGAGGAAAATGTCTTTGGTAACTACCCCTCACCGGTTACCGCATATTTCATATTTGAAAAAATAGACTTTGAAGTTGTCAATTTAAACTCGACGCCAAGTAAAGAAGTTTCTTTCCGACTTCTCTTTCACTCAATTTGTAAACATTAGTTCTAGCTAAATTACAACTTTTGATTTGAAATATGGATGTTATGGTAATTCGTAATTTGGAGTATCTCCTTCTTGCGCTGGTTTTTCTCTAAAGTAAATTTGCCGAGGGGTAATAACTTTAAGAGAAAATAGTTAAGTTACAAAGGTGTGTAACATTGCTCTGAAATTAGTTTATTCTGACTTTATCATTCATCTAACTACGACAAAAAATAAAATTGGAACGTGGTATTTACTTCGTCTAACTCTTTGTTTCATCAATCTTCTTCTCTCTTTTTTTGGTCATTTCAAAGTAAAACCGTCGATCCTTATACTGACTCCTAGTTATTTATGTAGACTCTTGTATATATGTACAAATGGATGAAAAGGACAAATATCCTAGTCTCCATCATATAGTCTAATTTAAGGACGCCACTTTTTAAAGTTTTCTTCTTAAGGCTCCAAATGGTGATTAAGACATTGAATCAGCTGAATAAGATGAATAATGCTAAAATTATCCCACTAATCAGTTTTTTTTTCCAAAGATCGATCTACAAATTCATTAATTTATATTCGTTTTTTTATCACATGGCAATGGGTTTCTCACTCTATCCTAAATGTTTTTGTGTATAATTTTGTTGGCCTTTTGTCTATTTCTCATTGAAGAGATCATATTCTGTTTGCAACTATTTTTTACGGTTCCAAATACTTCTTACATTATTTATATAGCGTTTATGCTAAATTAATTATGTATGGTTGTATTTTACTTAATTTTCTGTTTAAAAGTATTTAGTAATTTCTCGTTTTCCAATGGAATTTTATAATACAATATTAAAATAATGACCAAAATTACATATTTTATAAATTGAGGTGTTTTTTTTGTTAATTTAAAACGCTATAGGCACGGCATTGCTCTCATGCCGCTAGGTTTTTTTTTCTTTATATCTATAAAGGCTTTTTAATTTGAAAACATAGTAACTAATACAAGCTATGACTCTTTGGGTCATATGATTTTACAAAGTTATGGTAAATTTAGCATTAAAAAGTCATACAAAAGCTATGAAGACTTAATGGTTGTTGTCACGGCCGTGTCCATGGTTGCCACGACACTCAACATTTTCCACCGACCACCGCATTTCTTGAACTTATGGGAAGGCTTGATTGGTCTCCCTCTCAAGGTCCTTGGAGCATTGACGAGGTCCACTTCTTATGGTTTCGCAAAGGTAGTAACAATATATAAGGAAAAAAACTAAATATGTCGATAAATAAAACTTTAATTGAAGATGTACTAGTAGCTATGGTAACGGATTGTACATCACTGATTTTGTGATTTTCCAATGCAATAGATAAAAAAATATCCCATTAGTTACAAATTACATAGCTAATTTTGATTTATCAATTATCAACAATGTTTGCTGATATTATTGGTTATGTACTTCCAAAATATACTTTGTTGATTTGTTCGACATCAAAACTTCACGATCGAACTAGGAACCCTTTCTGACCCAAACGCATGTGCCCAATATCTGTCCACACGAGTCCGCGACCCATTCATCCTCTTTGTACGACTTAGAACCGGTTTATGTTTTATGATGATCAAAAGAAAGTAACTCGTAATATCATAATATGATCTCCAAATCTACTTACTTCTTTAGCTCTTAAATTCAGACCACGTGCGTCAATCTCACGTGCATGGCTTCATTAAGAGTTCACGTGCATGCCTTCGTCAATAGTCTAAGTGCTTTCTGCGGGAAAAACGGTTTATAGTTATACTCCTATTTTTCCCTGAAAGGAAAGTTCCATAGCTAAATGTCCCCGAATCTGGATTTAGTCGGTTTGATGCATAAACCCGAGACCAAATCAATTATTGATAGTAACTAAACCAAAAAAAAAACGATTGCTTATTGAACCCGACCCAATATGTGTTTAAACCCTAAAATTCAAAATCCCCAAAGAGAACAAGACAAAACATGTCAATTCCACCCATATATTTACGTGAAAATCATAAATAAACTCATGGACATACACACGCACTCAATTCATCCGATGGGTAGTGTTAGATATCTCTGTTTCAGTCATTGTGAAATTCTCTGTTTCCAAGCTTGGTTTTTTGCTTCAATGGTGGTGATGATGCTTATGTGACAGTAAGCTCGACTTTTTTTTAAGACGTTTGTCTCTTCTTTATAAAACTGTGTATTGTTTTATGCAAGTAACAATTCAGATATCAATCGAAAGAGCTTGAAAGAAGAAATAGCTCTAGCAAATTATTGATATAAAAACCAAGTTTCACAGAATTGAGAAAAGAGAGATAAAACTCGTAACGTGTTCATGAATGAATGAGAGGCTAACTACGATTGCCACTATAGTAAAAGGAAAGCATTTAGAAAAAAGGAAACACAAGAGTTTTGTCACGTGAGAGTTTTGCCACATCACCACTCATTTTTCCTGCAACAAGTCGTCACTTCTCTTCTTTCCTGTAACAATTTAGTGGGGTATTAATGTGTTTTTTGGATATTGAAAATCGTCTTCTTCTTTCTCACACCATGGCTGAGAAGGAACCCCACCAATCATACTTCAATTTGTTCGATAAAAACAATTCGCAACCCAACATTCCCAAACTCAATCAAACCATTACAGCAACATCAACGACATATATCCACCAAATCTCTTCTCTCTCTAGGGTTCGTCGATTTTGGGGTTTTTAATATTTTCAATTTGGGAATTTTTGATTTTGGGGTTATAGAACTGCAATCGGGTTGTAAACGGCTGAATTACTGTTAAGTCTGGTTATAATTAGGTTTAGTTTGGTTTATCAATCGGTAAGGTATAGAGTAAACCGACTAAACCCAGTTCCGTGGGATTATGGATCTCGAACTATTTATTCGGGGACATATAGCTATGGAACTTTCCTTTCTGGGAGAAATAGGAGTATAACTACCAATTCATGGATATATAGACCGAGGTCAAAGTTTGGGCTATATCTAGCATGATGCGATACTTCTAGTGGGGAAATATACCGTTTTTCCGCTTTCTGCGTTCCAGTTTTCTCATAGTCTAGGATTCGATTATCAAACAGAAAGGCTAAATGCTTTTTGTGGACTGTGGACACCTGAGCCTATGTACGCGACTAGCGATATGGTTACTAAACATTGTATTTGTATCACAGAAAGGGTTCTGATACGTGACTAGCGAGATATATGGTTCTACTAAACATTGTATCACAGAAAGGTTTTGATCGATATGCACCAACAATAAGTTAGAAAACTATACAAATCAATAAACAAAACATGGAATTTACGTTGACAACTTCAAAGTTTAAACCAAAACGTTTCCTCTGTCATGGTTGCCGATAATTTTTAATTGTATATGTGAAAGGAGAAATCTTCTATAAAATATGTATATAAAAAAAATATCCATAAGACCATAATTGTTTTTGAATTTGCAAGCAAGTTGTTGTAGTCTTCTGATATTATTTAGAGAGAAAAGAACCGACACATCCTGGAAAACATATTTGAAACGTGGTTTTGGAACATAAAGCAAAGGTTTTGCAAGGTCAATTATAAAATCTGTATGTATTAAGACAATATATATGTTTGTGTATCTTGGAACGAAATCTAATAGATAACTTATATTTACAAGTCGAATGATAGAGAATATGGAAAAATTATTTTGCTTGTTCCTTATAGCAACTAGGGCTGCACTAATGACGTCCAATTTGGATTGAAAACTTCAAAGTCTACCCATCCGGTTTAGGAATATGGTAAGGGGTAGCTACCAAAGACTTCTTCCTAAGTTTTACCTTTAACAATTTCTCAAGTTAATTTGACTTATTTAAAAATATAACCATGTTGCACTAAGAAACATATATACATAAACTTAAATAAACAACCATACCAGTTGCAGTGATGACCGGCTATATAAACCGCTAGTTTGTAATTAACAACACATTCAAAAATAATTTGGTTAGAGAGTCTTAAACGAAACTAAGAGAGCACACAAGTTTCTCAACATGGCCAGTCCTAATTGGCCATCTTTACTTATGGTGGTCTTAGCCTTGTATTCCATGGTTGCGTATACAAGTGCTCAATACTCTCCAACACCAACACCGTATTCACCGCTTCCGCCATATGTTTACAACAGTCCTCCACCATATGTTTATAACTCTCCATCGCCTCCTCCATATGTTTACAAACCCCCTCCATATATCTACAGTTCTCCCCCACCACCTCCTTACGTCTATAGCTCCCCACCACCTCCTCCATATGTTTACAACTCTCCCCCACCACCTCCCTACGTCTATAGCTCCCCTCCACCTCCTCCATATGTTTACAAGTCTCCCCCACCACCTCCCTATGTCTACAGCTCCCCACCACCTCCTCCATATGTTTACAAGTCCCCGCCACCACCTCCTTATGTCTATAGCTCTCCACCACCTCCTCCTTATGTCTATAGTTCCCCACCACCACCACCATATGTTTATAAGTCTCCTCCACCACCTCCTTACGTCTATAGTCCTCCACCACCACCGCCATATGTCTACCAATCTCCTCCACCACCTCCTTACGTATATAGCTCTCCACCTCCTCCTCCTTATGTCTACAAGTCGCCTCCTCCACCACCTTACGTCTACTCTTCTCCACCACCACCTCCATATGTCTACAAATCTCCTCCACCTCCTCCTTATGTCTATAGCTCTCCACCACCTCCTCCATATGTTTACAAGTCTCCGCCACCACCTCCTTACGTCTACAGTTCTCCACCACCACCTCCATATGTCTACAAATCTCCACCACCGCCTCCTTATGTGTACAGCTCACCACCACCACCTCCTTATGTTTACAAATCTCCTCCACCACCTCCCTACGTCTATAGCTCGCCTCCACCACCTCCCTACGTATATAGCTCGCCACCACCACCTCCATATGTTTACAGCTCGCCACCGCCTCCTCCATATGTATATAAGTCTCCTCCACCACCTCCTTATGTCTATACTTCACCACCACCTCCTCCATATGTTTACAAGTCTCCTCCACCACCTCCATACGTCGATAGCTACTCACCACCACCGGCTCCATATGTTTATAAGCCTCCTCCATATGTTTACAAGCCTCCTCCATATGTCTATAACTACTCTCCACCGCCAGCTCCATATGTTTACAAACCTCCCCCATATGTCTATAGCTACTCTCCACCGCCGGCTCCATATGTTTACAAGCCTCCTCCATATGTCTATAGCTACTCTCCACCGCCGGCTCCATATGTTTACAAGCCTCCTCCATATGTCTATAGTTCGCCATCACCACCGCCTTACTATAGCTCTCCCTCTCCACCACTATACTAACCATTTACATACATGATGAAGCGAGACTCAAAGTAAGAGTGTATTTAATAAGTGTATCCACACGGTTTAAAAGCTTTCCCTTTCGAGACGTTGTCATTATAAGAAATGGAATTATGTGTGTACTTAAATATCTATGTGCATTTTCGCTTTGGCTTTTTGCTTTTGATGTTGTTTTTCCTTTGAAAAGACCAATGTTTTGTCTTCCATTTATAACTGTTGAATAAATTCAATATTTTTTAGACGATCGGGTAAATATATTGAACAAACGTTGTAGTAAAGATCATATGGAAGTTTCAAGAGTCAGTAGCTCAACCGTTTATATCTAAGAACATTTAAAGTTAGCGGTATGATGGATTTGAATACCGACTGTAATAAAACTAGTTTAAATTGTTATATATGGCCGAAATTTATATGGAAACTGAAACTTGAAAGCTTTAGTATATCTTAGTTTCTATCTTAATTAGTACATGTATTGTAAAGGTCAATACGAGGATTGATTGATTCATTTCAACAAGAATATAAAGCGAAAATTTCCTAATTATATATTTTAATATATGTATAGACTTAGTCTAGGGGCATGCAATTAACATTTTTGATCCGGCATGGATGGTTCTCAAATTGGTATTCTAAGTTGATCATCCTTAAATGGATATTAAAATATTTTCAAAGTCACGAATTCGAACACCAACGCCAAAATATGACTGAAAAACATTATAAATTTATCATAGCTTAGTTTCCATACAAGACAATAGATCCATAATTTTTGTTTAACTAGAAAATGTTATAAAAAAAAAACAAAGGTATGGGAGAAAAAAAAACACATCCAAAACCACTGTTTAGGTGGGCTTGTCTTCAGGACGGGCACCACAACTCACCAGTTTTGAGAATCACACGACCTAAAATCACACACAAAAATCTAGGAAGAAATGATAAAAGTAAAAGGTGTGGGTTGAATATTCTTAAAATATTTATTTAGGTCTTTAGCAATTGAAAGTCCCAAGGCCAACTAATTATGTCCTCGGCCCTCGTGCTCACCGGACCGTCCAGCAGCTCCCTCCTTCACTTTTGCATAATAGTTTAACAATTTAAGTGGTGTCAAAAAAAAAAACGATTACAGCTTGATATTGGGTTGATAGGTAAATCGTGATAAAACATACAACATTTTTCTAAGCACATATTAAGTTGATCTAATCTAAAATGATTCTTTTACTTTCATAGGAGCTAGCTCGACAATTACACGAGTTGTGCTATCTTTGGATGGGCATGCATGTAAATTACTCTTTTAGAATTCCAAAATTTGGACCTATGACACTACTCACTAGCCAAAAATCTCTAAGAATTGAGATTAATGTCTTCATTTTTTATTTGAGACGTTAATTTCATCGGATTTGTTAGGCTTCTTTTGTATGAAATCCTTAGTTTTGCATTTGACCATTTCTCAAAACACCCTAACATTTTTAATGTTCAGATCATGGCTGTGTTTAATGTTTATGTTTAATGATCATAAGCTCTGTTTTTAATGCAAGCGTGGGTATATGAATTCAGGAACTTTTTTTTTTTCATTCTTCTTAAACTCGTTTTTAACTCTCCATCTCTAAAAAGACCATCAACGCTCTTCTCTTTATTGCAGCAGAAACAGAACCCAGTTCAATAAAGCTTTTTGGTAAGAAAATTTGAAAGGAAAAGATATTTGAAAACTCGTAGAGAGAAAGTGGCACAGAATCTGAAATTCTGACACTTTTTACCACGAATAATGATTCTCTTTTGAAAAACATGACTCAATGTTTTCTTTATCTTTTTCTCTGAATTAAGGTTTGTTTGTACTTAAAGTATGCTCCTTTATCTACCGTTGACTGATTCTACTCTTTTATTCTCAACTTTTCTCTGATTTGCTCGTGTGTTTACTTCAATTCCTCAGTTCTTGTGTAGAAAGTTGAGTTTCATGTGATCAAAATTGGGGCTTTACTACTTTTAAGAGAATGAGTGACAAAGACGAGTTTGCCGCAAAGAAGAAGGATTTGGTCAATACGCCAGTGGATTTGTATCCTCCGGAGAATCCAATGTTGGGTCCTTCTCCGATGATGGATTCATTCAGAGAAACTCTTTGGCATGATGGTGGTTTCAATGTCCACACAGATGCAGACACTTCCTTTAGAGGTAATAATAATATTGATATACCTCTTGAAATGGGTTGGAATATGGCTCAGTTCCCTGCAGATTCAGGATTCATTGAGCGTGCTGCAAAGTTTTCTTTTTTTGGATGTGGTGAAATGATGATGAACCAACAACAATCATCTCTTGGAGTTCCAGATTCAACTGGCTTGTTTCTTCAAGATACACAGATTCCTAGTGGATCCAAACTAGATAATGGTCCTCTTACTGATGCATCTAAGTTAGTGAAAGAGAGATCGATTAATAATGTATCAGAGGATTCTCAATCTAGTGGAGGTAATGGTCATGATGATGCTAAGTGTGGGCAAACATCTTCCAAGGGGTTTAGTAGTAAGAAGAGGAAAAGAATTGGGAAGGTATAGAGATTTGTAGCACTCCTTTTGTATTTTGTGTTTTTTGGTCTTTCGTTGATAATATTTCTGTTGGTAGGATTGTGAAGAAGAAGAAGATAAAAAGCAAAAGGATGAGCAAAGTCCAACTTCAAATGCGAACAAGACAAACAGTGAGAAGCAACCTTCTGATTCTTTAAAGGATGGGTATATTCACATGAGGGCACGAAGAGGCCAGGCTACTAATAGTCACAGTCTTGCTGAAAGAGTAGGAACAATATTTTTTTGAAGTTGAATAGAAAGCAAATTTCTTTTGTTGTTGTATTTGAATTTGGTTAAACTTGTTATCGTAGGTAAGAAGAGAAAAAATCAGTGAAAGGATGAAGTTCTTGCAAGATCTTGTGCCAGGTTGCGACAAGGTAAGTCCTTTTCTTTTTAGATGTTGATGTCTACATGTAGAAGAATGGAAGCTGAAGCTGTTTTCTTTTCATATAAATGGGACATTGCATTTATTGTGTAGGTGACTGGTAAGGCAGTTATGCTCGATGAAATCATTAACTATGTGCAATCACTTCAATGCCAAATCGAGGTTTCCCTTTGTTTGCTTTGGGAATTTCCTATTTTCTTAGTGTCTGTTCTTGAGACTTCATTTAATTAGCAACCTCACTTTGTGTTAGTTACTTCTTCCATGCATTTCAGTTTTTATCGATGAAACTTTCGGCTGTGAATCCTGTGCTCGATTTTAACCTCGAAAGCCTCCTTGCAAAAGATGTAACATATGTTGAAACCCTTCTCTTTCTTATCATTTGACGAGTAACTTCATTGATATGATGTTGATGTCTTCTATATATTCATGCAGGCTCTTCAATCATCTGCACCGACATTTCCCCACAACATGTCGATGCTTTATCCTCCTGTATCGTATCTCTCTCAAACAGGATTCATGCAACCGAACATTTCCTCAATGTCGCTATTGAGTGGAGGATTAAAACGGCAGGTACATATATTTGGTTGCGCATTGTACTCCAACAATAAACATATCTTTGCAGAATCATTTCTTTCTCTTGCATTCATCTAATATTGTTAGTGAGTTTTGAACAGGAAACACATGGATATGAAAGTGATCACCACAATCTTGTCCACATGAACCATGAAACCGGCACTGCACCTGATCATGAAGATACAACAGGTGAAAGTAAAAGCCCTATAAGTTTCATACTTTTGTAACCAGATACTTGAAACTCGCTAAAGCTTTTCATGTTTATCTGATCTTACAGCTGACATGAAGGTGGAGCCGTAGATGTTTCTTCTTCACTTTGTACTCAGCTTTAGCTGCTGATATAGTGCGCCGCGGTCGAGAATTTTATTAACTTCGAACAGAAGAGTGAAAACGAAACAGAGGAGGAAGCAGATTTTGTCTTTGAAATATTGACAGCTCCCGGAGAAAGAGTCGAGAGTAAGAATCAACAATGTTGTGTAATGAATAGCTACTGTCTGCTTCTTTTGTAGCTATTGTCTGCTTCTTTTTTGTACATATAAATCCATGCAAGGGAAGAGGAATGTTAATTCAACACATGTGCACAACATGATCATCACATATGTACTTCAACTTGATCAATCGGAATTAGCTCTACTTGGCAACCAAATCTTCAAACACTAATAATGTCACGAATCCCTCACAATTTGATGAACGATTCAAACAGTGAAGCTAAATGTGGTGTACTCGATAGAAGCAGCCATTGGCATGATATAGAACGATTGACGGGTGATGATATGAAACAACAAAATGAAACAAAGCTCTCTAACTTTTCTTTTCTTTTCTTTTTTCCAAATCTACAAGTTATTTATATCACAAAAGATTTTAAGAAGTTAAAACAAAATGACAAACGAAACAAATGACTAATTTCTCTTCATCTCTCGAGACTCCTCCATACTAAAAGCTGAGAGTAACCAACGAATATTTACACTAAATCCATTCCACTCATATCTTCACCTTTACGCGTTTCCAACAATCCAGTCTAAGCAAAGCCCTTAGAAACACGACTTTACACGATCCTTTTATTCTTCTTCTTCTTCTTCAGTCTTCTCAAAACTGACAAGAAGTCCCCAGCCTCTGCCTCTGCTTCTGTCCTAAAGTTATCGACTTGCGCTTTTCAATGGCTGGATAAAGCAGCTCTTGATATTTCTCCAGGAAAATCGTCCACTCTTCTTCGCTCATATCCGACAGCTTCACAAAGCTTGTGCTTGATGGGATCTGTTCGTCTGCACTTCTGTGAGCAGATGATGCATATGCGCTCTCCACTCTTGCTCCTGGGTGTTTCTGATACTTCTGACTCTTCTCACCAAGAAGAGTGCTTTTGAGAGACATTGAAAGCTTAATCGTCGGCATTTTCTCTAGATCAGCTCTGTCATTCTCTTCCTCCTCTCTGTCTTCTTCTTCTTCTTCTTCCCCATCCTCTGTTGTTTCTTCCACCTTTGACAACTGACCACGAGCATTTCCAAACGTGAGTCCGAGTGGTAATGCTAGTTTTTTCGTACAATCAGTTACTTCCTCACAATCTATATCAAACTGGAATTCAATATCATTTCCCAAGTCTGATCTTGGGGACTCAGCGTCTTTCTCTCCTATCAAACTCATAGCCTCAAGACAAACCACTTCAATCTCACTCGGCTCCTCATCTCCAGGACGAACCTCTCTAGTCATCATCTCACCAATTTCAGCCAAACAAAGGCCATTAGCAGCAGCTTCCTTGAGAAAAATTGTGCAGAGAACTAGAACACGGAGACTGGCCTCTCGTACCATTGGAAGTTCCCTCCGCAGCATCTCACAATCTCCTAAAGGATCCAGATTTGCTATGTACTTCAGCTCATCTTCAGAGAATGGGATCGATGCCTGTGGCCAATGAATCCACTCAAAGTAAGGGTCCTCTAGAGTTTCAGGCAAGCAAAGACCATGATCGATTGGAACTAGCTCCACCTGGCCAAACATACCATCACCATCCAGTTTCTTGACCAAAAGGTTCCCTGAGTGCCTATCTGTATTTAAGATTCTGATGTCAAGAATCCCTATACGGTGTACAGCTGAAACAGGGAAATTTGATGTTCCGTGCTCGCTAGCATCATAATCATGAGGTATGAACTGCTGCAAGGAAGCAATCTTGCTCACCAACATCTTCTCCATAGGCTTGCTTGCCTTCACTCCATCGTTGACATTAAAGATAGAGTGAGTAATCTTCACAAGAGCAGTGGGAGGAACATTTGCAAAATGCTCCTTGTCGAGAAGATAAGCCGCAACTTCTCTGTAGCCTGTTTCCCCAACCCGTACTGAACGCTTCAACCCAGGTTGTCCAAGCGCCTTACCAACAAAACCTTTTGGGTTATTAGGAGCATAAGGCTCCTCATCAGTTGGTTTAACAATTGCAACACTCTCTCCACGGCTGTTCTTAAAGTAATAGGCCCCTCCAAGCCCACTATTAACAGCAACTGGATCAATGCCCTTCTTCACTGCTTTTGTAATATCCTTCGCCATTTGCCTCACGAAAGAGAAAGAAACAGAGTTCCCAAGAATTTCAATAGGACTGCTCTCATCTCTTCTCTGCTGAAGGTCAGCCCTCATTGGGGAAAGACACGGAGTCGATGAGCTCCTATGAAAGTTGTTCCGAGTTAGAAGAAGAGGAGAATCACTTCTAACAGCTGTAAGATCATTTTTAAGCACCAAATCCCCAAAGGTCAACGAGCTTTCCTCAATGGGGAAATTAAGAGCAACCTGCAACTTCCTTTTCACAGTGTGCGCGTTATCACTACGATCCAACTCCAACCCCAGTACACAACCAGTCTCTGTCTGAACAAAAACCCGCCTACGACCCACAGGTGTCTTCATTCCTACCTTGTTAAATTCACGAAATTCCCCATTCAGGGGACTCTTCACTAGTGCCACTGCCATTTGTGTCTTAATAGGACTGTCAAGCTTACGTGACATGAGTGTGGAGACAAAAAATCACAGCCTTTGCGACTATGGCTGCACAAGTTAGTTTCTTCCCACTTTCAATACAGGTGACTAGATCCAACACCAGATGTTAAACTGAAGAACTCTTTCAAACGGTGGAAAAGACCATCAACCGAACCAATCCTCAAGCTCAATAATGAATTAGACTCCACGACGAGCTTCCATAGTTAAAACAATCTACAAAGAGAGGAATTAAATCGAACGTGAGTAAGAACACAAAACCAAAACTTTAAGTCCAACATAGATCCCTGAAAATAACAAATGGAAGCAACAAAAGCATTTGAAGATATCTAATTTTCTTAATCCAGCTTGATCTAGTTAACAATCAACAACATTGAACTAATACAAAAAACATAAGCTCGATATGAGATTTGAATAATTAATAGCAATCTCAGACCTATGAATCAAATCAGGAAACAAACAACCGAGGAACGTATTAAGAAACATCTTCAAAACTCCATTTTTGTCAAGACAACAACAAATCTACAGAAAAATGGAAGACTCACCAGAACTCGACGACGAATGACAATGACGCGCCGGCGAGAGAAAACAATGGATATCGGATCAATGAGCTAGATTTAACGATTAACGGAGACGAGAAGCTCGAAAAGCGAAACCAGTAGAGAAGAAAACAAAAAAAAATCAACTCGTTACGAGTCGACTCAGATAGGTCTCGCTTTGAAGAAGAAGCTGTTTTTTTTTTCTCTTCCTATCTCATTGTCTCTCACCACTTACTCAGACATTTAACCACCCCTCTCACCGCTTAACCCAAGCAAGTGGTTTAAAACTAACCATGGTTAAATGTCTCCAAGTGAAACTCAGGCTAAGTAAAAAAGATTTGTGCTCTTTCTCTCTTGCTTCGTAATTTTTGGAAGGGTCTAGAACGGAAGATCGTAGCCGTTGAATCTCTAGAAATACTGTTGGCGAAATGAGGGACGTTGGATGGCACCGGCTTTTAGGGAGACTAGAATGAGGACGTGGACTTTTGAAGGGGATTAGAGCTTTGACGTGGCTTGGTCAAACAAACATCTTAATCAAGTTAGGGATTAAAATGATCATTATTACTAATTTACCAAAACTACCCTTATTTGATTGATAGCTAGGACCCAAAATTATGTTCCCAGATTTGGAAATATCATACAAGTGTGTGTGTGTGTGTGTCATTGATGATGCCGACATCCCAAGTTGACTGACGTATTCTCCAAGTGATTTTGATATATCCAAAATTTATGTATAATCGAAATGGTTTGAGCAAGATCATAATCATCAAATGGTCGCTTTAATTTTGGAAACGTCGGTATCTAAGTACTTACATCATCAGCGTAATAAATGAATTAGAGAAACGTTTTACCTAGTAATCATTGAAAAGAGACATTTTACATATGCAATTCAAAATGTTCTTTTCCGACTTTATTTACGTCGTGATTGACATTTGTATTCATTGTAAACTAAAACATGACATGGGATCTACTGAAAAATGTTACGAAAGCAAGTTGGGTTAGTCTAGGTCCTATACATTTTATTGAGTGAACTTGTTTTCCCATTGAAAGGATCTCTTACATGTTAAATTGTTACATAAATGATGTTGGAACTCAAACGAATGTATAGATTTTTCATGTGTTGTAGAGTGAACAATATGTTTTTTTTAGTGATTTCTTGACTTAAGTACTACGTTAATGCTATATTTTATTTGTTTTGTTGTTATTCACTTGTTTTTTTTCTTCTAAACATATCGTTATTCACTTGTTATGGTTAGGTGTTACAGGTAAAATTAATTGTGTATCAATTATTGGATCTACGTAGTTTTATACTAGCTTTTGCTTTCAAAAGTAAAACTTACAACATCTGATCTCTAAAATAAATTATTTGTGGGGTTCGCATGCATCCACAAAACCTGATTGCTTTAACCAATAAAAATATCCTTAAAACTTGATTGGCACAAAAATGATGGAAGAGTATTGTAGCTATATAATACTATTTTTGCAGTATTTAAGATTCCCTATTAAAAGTATTAATTTGAAAGAATCTTTCACTCATTAATCAAATATCATATCGGCTTACTAGGAGAAGATGTCATTTCTATCACTCATTCAAATCCTTTTTACACCAAATTCACATAAAAAAATTTGGGTATTAATCAACAGTATGTATGAGAATATAGATGATTCATTGACGAAATGATTCCATATTAATTATACCTCAACAGCAAAAATATATATCATCACAAAATATTTTAAACCACCAATGTTATTGTAAACGATCATGTTTATGCACGATGTAGTAGAGGTGCTGAATGGTCAATGGCCGTGATAGATATTTTCCGATATAAGCAAATCCATCAAATGTTTGTTTATTCGTCTGCAGGCGTATCATCAATATTTAATTTGAATTTTTTGAATTTTGATATATACTTTGAATCTGCCTGCCTTAAAATTTTGTGCTTGACAGAAGCCAAATGGATTTTCATTCTTATTTTTTATTCTGTCCGTTGAATTTGTTTACTGTTTTCCTATGTATCATATTCGAATAATTTCATGGTAATGTAGTCCTTATATGAAAACCTCAGTAACCCTACTAAAAAAACAAGTTACAAGCATACAAAATCATTTCTTGTTTTGACAAGCATACAAATTAGATTCTGTAGTAGTATTTAAACAAAACAAAAAACTAAAATATAAAAGGTCGTGCAGGCGACTAAATCCAGAGGACTGGTGAACGTGAAGGTGATTCAGTGGTTGGTTGGGAGCTATACGACGATCTTATCCCCTCACGTGTCATTATGTATCTCGTGCTCAAAGTCTAACTCTGCAGACTCTCTTATTAGTATATAGTACCCATACTTTTTTTGTTTAATCACCAAACCATGCATTTTAATTTACCAAGTAAATATGTTATAGTACCCAAAATTTTCGCTTTTGTTAATCGTGATTATTAATGAAATACAGTTAGGGATGCTATGGTAGTTGAACCTATAATAAGCCATGGGGTTTTGCCTTTTTGGATCTGTCCCTCTCTAGATTTTTTTTTTTCTTATAGATTGATGTCTAATTAATACAATATTAGTGTACTAAACGGCTATACCATTTTAAATAGTCTAGTCTTTAAATTAAATGCATCACCAACGGCTATCTGATGAAGATGGTTATCAAAATACTTTACATTGTATTTTTATTTTTTTTAATTAAACACTATACATTGGGGATATGAGATTCGACTATTAAACACACAAAATAATTTGTTAGACTTATGTAAGAACATCATCTCCAATGGGGAGCTCTTAGTGATTTTTTTTGTTGATAAAACGTGAATTTCTTAAAGATTAAGTAATCAAAAAATAATTTAAAAGAAGAAAATACAGTAAAAGGGGTTCTTATTTTTTTTCTTTGGAAATAAAATAATGAAGAAATACTTGACAAAACAAATTGTCTTTATTGATGAAGTGTCAGCAATGTATCACGTATGTAATGTAAGAGGTACCCCTAGTTTCGTGATGAAACCATGTGGAATATTTTCCCGAAATGATGTAGACCGTCTTCGCTTTTTATACACTTTTTGTTCTTTATACATTGTCCTACTATATATTTAAACAATATAAAAACGAATAATAATATTAGAGGGATAACGAGAATTGGTCGTTTCTTCGTCTGACAAAACTATCTCTCTATGGGCGGGTCTATCCGTTGGCTGTGACTGCCTCTTGTTTTTTACTCACGCATGGCCATTGTTTAGATGTTCTTTCTCATACAGAGCACCGAACCAAAAAGAATTGTCTACAACTAAAACTATTGTATTGAGTTGCTTGGTGAGAAAGAAACTAGTGTTTGTCTTGTGTTTAGAGTTTACCTTTTAAGTTTTACCAAACGCCAACGATTGTTACAAGTATAAACTCAAAATGCATCTACGAAATATGGAACTAAGAAATAAAATTGAGATTGTGGTTTGAGGCCAGAGACAACGTTGCCATCAACACTCCTTCATAAATCTATAATGAATGCACTGCTTAGGAGATTTCAGAGTGCACCGAGATTCGGAAAAGCATGAATAGATTTCATTGTGAATTTGTGATGGGTGAACCCAAAAGACTAGAGAAGTTTAGAGTTGAAGTAATTGACTACTTATCGGTAGCAGTGCTGTACAAAACGAACCAGAGGACTGTTTGGCAAAACAAATGAATCATATATGAATTGCGAAATCAAGGTCTTCGTATGCATCACTTACTAAATCAAAACTATACATTTCAAGCATCTTCTTCATTTACCCTTTTCTAATTGGAACTTAAAACTAACAAGACACTTCGTTTCCTGCATTTGTTGTAGCTTTAGATGATTGCTTCTCGTCTTCAACATCCTGTAAACACGCAGCATAGGAAGTTCCTTAGTCCGAATTCATGAACAACAAGGTCTACATTTGGCGGAAATGTAAAAGGGTGCTTACTGAGTTTCCAATCTTGTCAAAGTCATCCTCAAGGCTTCCATCACCATCATCTGGAAGGGGTTAAACACAAATTAATAGATTATACATCCTGCTAAACTGAGCTAGAGACACAGTATACACAAAACCAAATTCAACGCCTTGGCTGATTCAAACAACTTGATATACGTTTATAATGACAAAATTAGTGACGTGGATACAAGAGGAAGATAACCTAAACACAGTTAAAAGTAGGGAGCAGAGAAGAGAAATTCTCACCTGGAGCTTCATCACTGTCTTCTAGATCACCCAACAGGAATGTATCCAGATCCTGCTCAGAAGACGCAGTAGATGTTCTACGGATTGCAACATTCTTTTCTACTGTTTCTGTCTCTCCAGTCGCTGGAGCCTTCTTAGCTTCTTCATTTCCATGCTCTCCTTTGGTCTTAAGTTCCTCCATGTACTTCCTCTCATATCTGAATAAAGTCATTACAAAAGAATGCCTCAGAACAAGCCAACTACCAAGATAACATATCATATCGATGAGATGCAAGGATCAACAAATTGCTATCCTCTACATGAAGGACTGTTGAAACCATCATTATAGATATAAGTCTAAGCTAATGGCATTCTTTCATCTCACGATCTCCTAAATGCATTACCAGGCTTCTTTATCAAATCCCTTTGTCCACACATTACTCAATTCCTTAATTACGATCCTAACTCACTAGTGTGAGTTACGCTTGCTTATCACATAGTGCGATGGAGATTGTAAGAGTAACAACAAAATCTTCTTTTACAACCATACACTATCATCTACAAAATAACATTAAATCCTAAAATCCAATTAGTTTTTTTTCTTAGCAATAATATGATTAGGAGAAAATTTAGCAAAGAAATGCTATCGGTGTATTAAGACATGGTAACTGATTAAGAATAAGAATCAAATAATTTAGTTTGCAACCAAAATGTTTTTTACTTATAAGTGTTAAGTTTCTAAGTTTTTGTAAATTAATTGAACACACTATCCAATCCCTTAAGAGAAAGTTCAATATGATTTTCACATAATTAAATTTTTAACACTTTTAAGTTTTAATTTTTGTGTGAATTAATTGGACACACAACATCCAAGCTCCTAAGAGGTGTCTTAGGTTCAATATGGTTTACACATAATTAAATTTTTAACACTTGTTTTTTTTCTTAAATTTTTTTGTTTTTTTGATAAGTGTTAATTTTAAAATTTTTGTGTAAATTAATTGGATACAATATCCAAACCCCTAAGAGATGTTCTAGGTTCAATATGGTTTACAAATAATTAAATTTTTGACACTTGCTTTTTGGCAATTAATATTAATATTATGTATATTTACAATATAAAAAAACAATACTCATTATTTTATGTATATTAATTGGACATAATATCTAATTATATAAAAAATATTATGTATACTTACAATAAATTAATTAGAGACAACATCCAATCAATTTTGTTTTTCTTTGGAAACAAACATGTCAATCTTCTTCTAAATATCTCAGTCACAGATCGTAAAGATCCTACTTTTAAGCAATCCATAGCAGCCTTACAAGTAAAGCACTATTCTCACCAACATATAAAAAGGACATCAGTTTCAGTTTAATCAACCACAACAAAGTTTCTGAATCCGCAATTAGATATATTTGGAGCGTAAATGTTTCCAAGGATCTTTTGTTAACGGTCACATAAAACCATACAATTAAGAACTTTTTATAACCTTATTTGGACCACCAACTATTGTATAACTGAGTCCCACAAGGAACTCCATCAAGACATATGTCAATGTCAAAACGATATTGTTTTATAACCCCATTTGTTAATCTAGTGGGAAAGAAATATATGCGCAAGGCGAGAAGTGTGGAGCCATGGACCACAAAGACTATAGCCGACAAAATGTAAGAAAAATATGTACATTATACCTTCATCATGGAAAGAAAAGCAGCTACTCATTGTTTATAAGTATTATTGTAGGCGGAGAGGAGACTCTTATTGTCTAAAGACGAAGAGAGGATCCGCGATGAGCTAGAAATGGAAATCGAAAGAAATTTGGAAGGGGAATTCAAGGACGGGATCTACAATCTCGCACTCAAGCTGCGTCGACTTTATGAACAAAGACGAGAAAGAGAGGAGTTGTTCGATGTTTCAATGAGAAAGAGCAAGAGAGTATTGGAGGTGAACATAAATATAAAGATGGAAGGAGATACCAAGATTGAGATCACAGAGAAGAAGAAGGAAGTAGACAACGAAAAGACGAAAAAGGCAGAGAATTCGGACAAGAGAAAGAAGTTTGTAGCAGTTGGTGAAGATAAAACAGGAAAAGAAAAGATGAAGAATCAAACGAGGGCTCATGAGCTCAGATGGAAATGGTAAAGAGAATGATTGGCCTGGATCTGTGCCTATATGCTGGTATCTATCTATGTTTGCACTTTTTCTTCCTGCAAATCCTACTTAAACACGAATGAAATAAGAGTTATGCTTGCTTATCACATAGTGCGATGGAGATTGTAAGAGTAACAACAAAATCTTCTTTTACAACCATACACTATCATCTAACAAAATAACACCAAATCCTAAAATCCAATTAGTTTTTTTATTAGCAATAATATGATTAGGAGAAAGTTTAGCAAAGAAATGCTATCGGTGTATTAAGACATGGTAACTGATTAAGAATAAGAATCAAATAAATATATAGAAGAGATAAAATAATGCTATTCTATAAAATCATAAATTTATAGAAGAGATGGTAAAGACTTACGGAGAAACATGAGTGCTCACTAGTGTGAAATAAATCCTCCAGAACCTCCTTTCTTTCATGAAACGAGGGCAAAGTTCGTATCTTAACTTGGAGATTTGCTGCAACAATGTGCAATGTGCATACAAAATCAGCTAACTAGATTCCTAGAGTAGACACTACAAGTCATATAACATATGAAATCTCGAATTTGAAAGTTGACCTTGACAGAGGTTAGAACCAGAGTGGCATGTCTCTCTTGCCAATCCGAGAGATCCTTTCGAACATTCGAAGCATTTGTTATCACATCGGAAACTTCATCCCCTTGATCTATACAAGTAGCTCACATTCAGCGAAACGAAGAGCCAACAAAATCGAAACAAAAATCAACAAATACCTTGATCAGGAAAAGCTTGGAATGTAGCAGAGGTCAAGCCTTCAGCGAACTCTCTCAAATCATCCGTTACACCGAATTCGAGAAGCTCCGCTTCTGAACCGGATCCTGACCCGGTCCCGGTCCCGATTATATCAGCGATCGATTTGATGTTCTGGATCTGATCAGCTTGTTTCAGCGCGGCGACTTTGAACTGATCCGCCTTCTTTGAAGCTTCAGCAGCGAATTCTTTGGATTTCTTAGCCGTTTCAGCAACGAAATCGGCGGCATTGAATTGATCAGCTTTCTTCGAAGCTTCGAGAGCGAGTTCCTTGGATTTCTTAGCAGTCTCGGTGACGAGATTGACGAAGGTCGCGGAGGATGATTGTGTTATCGTCTGAGACTTCTTACCCGCTTCTTCTGCGAACGATTTTGCCCTCTTCCATAGATCCTCCATTGCTGCGACTACTATTTTTCTTTTCTTCTCCGATTTGTTTTATACAGTTTCTTCTTTGGCAAAATGCCAAGTATTATGGGCTTAAACAATGAACTAATAATTATGAAGCCCACAAGGGCCCAATAATTCTCATTTCCGATCGTATCACGCACCTACATGAAGCAAATGGAGAAGAAACCGAATGTCACGTTCCCAACATTTTTATTTCTATTTTCAATTCAAAATTTACCTTCTAAGGCTGTGATTTACTTTGACCAAGTAAAGTTCAAATCATCAAAGACTAAATTCGTATTACAAATATTTTTTTTGTGTGAAAGAAATCAAATTACAATGTAACGATGAGATCAATATAGAAAAGGTTTGAACAACAATTCTTTCTAGCTCTCTCAGTCCCCAAATATTACATTTATTCATTGCTCCCCGAAATACAAGATATATTGAATTGGAAAAAGGCTTGATCATGTTGATATGATATAAGGACATACCAAAAATATATTAATTAACCGGTGTTTAATATAGATCATGAGTAGAGGATCGATCTTATATTATTTTAAAGAGATTGATATAGATCGATGTAGTCTATTCAAGCGGCGTAACAGCCAAGGTAATTGTAAATGGGTTCAAGAGTCAGATCCAGATTGTTCCTCCTCATCGCCGTTTGGTCTTCTTCTTGGTACAAACCACTGAAATTACAATCATATATAGCAAATTAAAATCATAATACAATAATATGCATGCATACCATCAACCTCTAACGCCATACCTAACACAAACCCTATATATGAAGTGCATTCACTATCATTGCCTATATGACTGACTGAACACTTCACTATATATGAGAATTTGACATTATGGTAAGAAAAAAGAACTTAAAAAAACAAGAAATACTGCCGTTACCCCATATTTAGGAAAGGAGAAGTCTGATGAGCGATCATGTAAAGATGGGGGTGTTGAAATGGTTGTGGCTGTGGTACATCGTCGACGCTGCGGTTCAGCTGCTCACATTGGGTTTGTTTTGTCCTTAGGATGTTTTCCCTCTCCTTTATCTATACCGATTACACACGCCAAGAAAATGATATAAGCATCATCTTTATATAGATTCCCATTTGCAACTAATCAGCTATTTGCATTTATTCAAGGAACTTCAATTTTTTATTCTTATACTTTTTTTTGTAATATGATATTTTCAAACAAAATGCAAAGTAATAATTAAATCTGCAAAATGTTAAGCGAATTTTAGCGTCGTCAAGGTCTTACTATTGTGATATTTTTTCATTTAATATATGTTCTTTAATCAAGTAGTTTCATCGTACGTTTTCTTACTTCTCAATAAAACTTAAATAGAGCTCCTAGCTATCTAGCTAATGTATGTGTAATTTACACATAGACTATGATTATGAGAAGACAGTTCAAGTTCAAGTTCAAATCTGGGAGACAACCTTAATACTAAACGGACAAAGCTTACCTATACGTGCAGCTAGGCTCATGATTATACCAATCAAAAGAAACTACATATCAATTCTTTTTACTCAAAAGAGTTGGTGCCGAAAGTGGAGAGATGGTAGCTTAAGGTAGAGATTGAAGTGGAGTTCAACAGTGGAATTGTAAATAGTGAAACAGTTAGAAATGCAAAAAACAATGATCACCTGTTTGGTAAGCATGCTGTTTTCCTCCTGTATCTCCTTCTCCTGTCATTTCCACAAAAATGACACCATTGTCAATTTCTCTTTTTATATGATCTATATAAGTATATATACATCTAGTAATTAATAATATATTAACCTGAATTATATATAACCTATATGTTATTTATTTATTAAAAGATTTATATCTCTAACATATAAGTCATGACTCTATACACACAGGACTTGAGAGATAAAATGGTTTTAACTTAGCTACCTTTCTTTGGAGGTGGTTGAGGGACTCATTCATGAGTTGATTCTGCATACAAAAAGGCCAAAAATTATTTATTTATATGAGACAATCTCTATACAATATTTGACTATATGTAATATATCCACACAAAGTCAAAGTTAGTTATGCATAGAGATAGAGTGTGGGATATATTTACACACTTTTCTGGAGCGAATGTGCTTAAGAGCAGTCTCAAGCTGCTGCTCCAGATTTTGGAGATCCTTGAGGCTCATTGGTTCCAACTCTTCTCCCAGATAATGCCTATGATGATTTAGTTAATTAAGAACATTCTCTCTTCTGTTATTCCTCAATATTTAACTACTAAAATAAATTTAAATGTACTATGTACCTTTGGTTTCTCTCCAAAAGCTCAATCTTGGCCTTAAGCCTGCTATACTCCATTGACCAGTTCGTCTGTGCCTTCACAATTAATTTCCAACATGAAAGCCAATAATCAGTTTATATGCTATGTTAAAACACATGCAAGATTCAAAATATACACAAATATATGATGGAGATCATTAAACATACATTAACGTGAGAGTCAGGTGCAATCAGCTGTCTCTCGGCGTAAGAATACCTCTCGTAGCGTTCTAGTACCTTCTCCATGCTACAAATATTAAGCTTACGAGTTAGAATTAGTTTGGATTCAACCACCAATATATTTGCATACACAACTATCTTATCAGCTAGCACAAGAGGCCACTTGTTTCAAACGTAATTAACGATTCACCCAAAATATGTGATAACATATAGCATCTGATTATGTAGGGTTATCTAATTAATCTATGTCATTAAACATTAGTTTCTTCCTTTCTATTATGGAATAAAGATGATCTCTAGTTTTGTGCCTAAACCCTAGCTAGAAACAGTACTGATTTCTACCATTTTAAAAATAAATAAACCAGTTGAGCCACTAACCCCACACCCCAAGACGTATTCAAGCACCCTGTAAAAGTTTAAAAGGAACTGTTGAAGTTAAGTTTGACCATCAGTACGGAGGAACTGTTTAGAAAAAAAAGAACGATCTGTTTTACATTAATCCCCAGAGGTCAAAGACTCCCTATACTTAGATGTCACATACTTATTTCCAGTTTCTCTATACCTAGCTATAAACCATTATTAAATGGGAAAAAATGAAGAGTTTCTTTCTAAACTTAATTAAGATTATTGGTATACTAATATATATATATGTGTGTGTTCATAAAATGCAACTTAAAGATATTTAAGCAAAAGTATAGCTTTCCTAAAAGCAAAAACCCTAGTCTAGACCATAAACATCCGTTCTTTCTGTACCTAATATACTAAACTTGACTTGAAGCAAAATGTACATTTCCAGATTAAAGAAGATGCTGAAGATTTCTTACAAATCCATGCCACTATAATTAAGTAGATCGTATTGTAGGGTTCACTAAAAGTCCTAAAAATTTTCATTTTCTTTGATATATAATAAATTATTGATAAAAATAAACTAATGATATGACCAACACAATCAGTTCGTAGACCCAAGTAAATAGATACCAAATCAGTGGCAAATTTTCAGAAAGACAGATAATAGAATAGAAGACACAGAAAGTATGCCTTAAGTAGAACAAAGACTACTAGTTAGGGCAAACGAAGGCACACTAAAAATAACATTAAAAAAAGAAGGAATTAAGCAATTACCAAGATTCAGAGGAGTACTCGAACAATTTGCCCTTATGGGAGAAGACAATAAGGGAAACCTCGGCATCACAAAGAACAGAGATCTCCTGAGCTTTCTTCAAAAGACCAGTTCTTCTTTTCGAGAATGTCACTTGTCTATTGATCTTGTTCTCTATCCTCTTCAATTCAACCCTACCCCTTCCCATTTCTCTTAAAATAACTAAATTATATGAAGAAAAAACAAGAGAGATAACGACGATCTTGATCTAATTAGGAAAGTTTTCTAATGATGGTAATGTGAAAGAGTGCTTCTTTCACTCTTTATTTAAAGAAGAGATATTTTGGAAATAGCGGTTTGAAAGAAAGCTATAACTTGGTATTGGGGAAGGAAATAAACCAGAGTTGGTTTCTAGGATGTGTTGTCGACTTCTCATTGGTCTGATTAGACTTCCATTGCCTAATGTCGAGTCTATGTTTTCTCGTATATAATTTTCAATAAGTGGAACATTGATAAAAAAAATAACAATAATTGATTATCGACGTCTAGTGACGTGAAAATGGGTTAGCTAGACAAGTGAAATATGCACAGACCACAGACTTCAGAGCTTCCCCAAGTGTCGCATTCGATTTGCATTGACGGCGGATATTTCTTAAATAATTTTCTTTCATTTTCTAACTATATTATTGGTTGTTGATATATATTTTTTGTAAATAAAAATGTAATAATGTAACCAAGTAGTTATAGAGGTTTTAATTGCTCGGCGGTAAGAACAGTGAAGTACATATAGATGTTTCTTGGTAGAGTTGAACTTCAATTGACAACTGTGTATTTTGTTGAGTCAATAGATTTCACGTTGGATATAAAGATACAGCAGAAGAAAATTAATTTTGAAGTTTGGGTTAATTAAGGAAATATCCAAAATACAAATTACCATAAGTTTTTTTTGTACTACTAAGCAAATTATATACTCAACTTTTCTTTTTGCTAAAATTTGTCTTTGATGGAATTCTAGGGAATAAATTAAGAGAACTACGTATTATAGATTAATACACCATGATCACTTTAAGCAGACCAAATGATAATAACTTATTGAACACGATTTATTCATGTAGTACGTACATAGATCCAAAGATCGGAATAAGATACGAGAGAAAATGGTTACCCCATTTATTTATGTGGAGATAAGAAGCAAGCAACTAAAGCAATTAAAAGTACCAAAGAAGAACATTTAGAGCAAACTAAAAGAATCTAAAGCTCGTGCCCTTGGCGACACTATCCGCTGATCTCCATTATCAACACTTTTCGTACATATGCAGTACTTCCTCCTTTGTCCATTATTAAAATTTAGCATATATGTTTGAATCGTTGCCGCTTTCAATTTTTTTTTTTTTTGAGTATATTGTTTTGAGTGTTGTATATCCGTCAACATATTACACATCTATATTTTTCAACTTTTTGGATGAATTTACTAAGTTGGCATAAATTATCAAAAAACAAATTGGTAAATGATCTGTTATTAAATTGTGATTAAAATAACATTTTGACCAAAACAAACCTCGCATCACACATAATTATGATATTTTATTATATGGTGCATGCAATATCTGTTAACTAAGATGCTATTTGAATGTTAATTTCAATGTGTCATCCAATCCAATCGAGTTTTTTTTTCTTTTTAAAAAAACAACAAAATTCATGGTCACTATAAATACTCTTTTATTCTTAAGAATTTTTTTCTCCTGTATTTTCCAAAAATAATAGTCCATTTTTACCTTATTTATCTCCCGAAGAAATTGGATCGATCAATGAAGGAAAGAAATCAAATGGTCTTATGATCAAAGCAACATTGAGAAATTCAATCTACAAAAAGCAGACACATCTCGACGTAAGAAAGAAGAAATTATCATAGTGATCAAAAGTACGTAAAATCGGAAATGACGAACGCAGAAGCAGTAACGGTGACCAACAAGCAAATCATATTCCCAGACTATGTTACTGGATTTCCAAAAGAATCTGATCTTAAAATAACCACAACTACCATTGATCTAAGGCTTCCGGAGGGATCCACCTCAGTACTGGTGAAGAATCTTTACTTGTCTTGCGATCCTTACATGCGCATTTGCATGGGAAAGCCCGATCCCTTGTCTTCTTCCCTTGTTCCACCTTACAAGACCGGCGTGGTATGAACAAGGACAATACATATATTTCCATTGTTCTCTGAAAATTAGAAATCTCCATTGAAATTGGAATCAACTTATGTCACCATGGTGTTTATTGCATTGGTTATATACATCTTAATAATGTTTTGGAACCAATGATGGATTTTAAAATTTATATCTCGTTTAAGAAATATTATTATCCGTGTGTATGACAGTATGTAGGGTTGTCTCGTATGAATTTAATTTTCGATAATGCTGCTAAGAATCCAACAAGAGATTCTAATATGAAACGGATGTGCATGTTAGACAATTAATGTTCATTACGGATAAATTGTTTTAATTGCAACATTTCTGGTGAATATTGTGTTCTCGAAGAAATTATACCTCTAGCAAAATTGAACATTTCTTCGGGATATTTTGTTCTTGTATACTTCGTGTTAAAGATGTTGTCTATGCAGCCAATCATTGGGCTTGGAGTGTCTAAAGTGATTGATTCAGGACATCCAGATTACAAAAAGGGAGACTTACTTTGGGGACTAGTTGGATGGGAGGAGTACAGTGTTATTACTTTAACTACTTACTCACACTTCAAAATCGAACATACCGATGTTCCATTATCTTACTACACTGGACTTCTTGGTATAATATCTTATTCCTCTCTAATTAGTTTGGTAGTGAAAAAAGCTTGGCTATGTGATGTTTTTTTCTCTATATATTTATCACGCTTAGTTTGGTAATGTTTTTATCTGTTTCATTTGATCGGAACAGGTATGCCTGGTATGACTGCTTATGCTGGATTTTACGAAGTTTGTTCACCTAAAAAAGGAGAGACTGTCTTCGTGTCAGCTGCATCCGGCGCGGTTGGTCAGCTCGTGGGACAATTTGCAAAGTTGATGGGTTGTTATGTCGTTGGTAGTGCTGGCAGTAAAGAAAAGGTACTTAAAACTCTACATTACTTGTCAAAACTTTAATGCATATAAAGAAAGCCATTTTCTCATTATCCGGAGTTTCTCTAAGGTTTATCTACTCAAGACAAAGTTTGGGTTTGATGATGCTTTCAATTACAAGGAAGAGAAGGACTTTAGTGCTGCCCTAAAGAGGTCAGTTTACACATCTATCTCTAGTTATATATAGATAGGAAGTCATACATAATATAATTAAAAGCGATGACTTATTATAATTATAGGTATTTTCCGGAAGGGATCGACATATATTTTGAGAACGTTGGAGGCAAAATGTTAGATGCCGTACTCATAAACATGAAGTTGCATGGTCGTGTCGCAGTATGTGGAATGATCTCACAGTATAATTTAGTGGATCCAGAAGGCGTACACAACTTACCCACCATTCTTTACAAGAGGATACAACTTCAAGGGTTTGGTGTTTGTGATTTCTACGACAAATATCCTAAGTTTTTGGATTTTGTGCTTCCTTACATTAGAGAAGGGAAGATAACATACGTTGAGGATATAGCGGAAGGATTCGAGAGTGGACCTTCTGCTCTTTTAGGACTCTTCGAAGGTAAGAACGTCGGGAAACAACTATTTGTGGTTGCTCGTGAGTGAGACGTTGAAGGTTTCATATTATATGGTGTTGTTCTTTGAAAAGTAGATTATGATTCTTTGTTTTTAGTTTTGTTCGGACAAGTCATTTCCTTGACACATGGGAATAATAATCGCATTTGTTTTTAACTTAAAATTGAGACGTTTCAACCTTTTTGGGACGAATTTTTTTTTGTTTTTTAGACGTATCAACTATCAAGTTATATTTTAATTAGGGTTCTTGTATCATTGTATAAAGTCTCGGCTTTATGGTATCAAAAAAATCCGATGTCAATATTAAACAAAGCAATTAGAATTCTTCTCACCATTTGAGCTTCTAACTTTGTTAACATGATTTAGTCCAATTGATTAAAGTGATTAATCCAAATACGCACCTTCAAAGTGGTTAAGCCTGTAATTTTAAAATAGGCCCAAAGCCCATTAAGTGCTTTTTTTTTAATATGCGGCCTTTTAAGTTTTGATATAGTTATGGAGGGAATCATTTTATTTCCCGCGAAAGCATAACCCCTCTCTCTCTCTCTCTACCTCTTCCTCGAATTTGTCTCCGGCGTCGCGAGATTTTTCACCGGTGCTCCGATCCCGTGTTTCCGGAATTTCAATGGCGAGTCCAAGAGTCGTATCTGAAGATAGAAAGTCTGTTGACATCGAAATCGTCTCCGTCGGAGCTCTCTATACCGGCTCATGGGATAAGAAGTACTGGAGTTCATCTAGGGTTGGTTTTCTCTGCTCTCTATCCTCCATTCGTCAGTCGATAGCTCAATTCAACTCTTTCTGTGTTACTTTTCTAATTCCTTAGAAATTGAGAAGAAATATAGAATCAGATTGACTTCGATTACTGTAATTTGAATTATTTTGGATGGGGCTGATATGCCTAACGATGCAATGAATCGCGATTAATTTTGTGTAGATTGGTACATTTGCAACTATCAGGATCGATGATCAGTAGATTCTCTGTTTCTGAATATTTTTGATTTAAATATATACGTTCAGTGATACTGCATAGGGTAGAGAGTAGAGACTAGATCCTTAAGCTGAGGGTGTAGATTGGGTTTGACTGTTCTCGTTACTTCAACAGTGAACAACACTAGATCTATTGAAACAACTTATGCATATGGTGTCTCAGAATTTCTATTTACTTTAGCTTCTTTTTGTTCATCAGGGAAAAGATCGTTTCCCTTATCCTGTAGGCTACAAAGCTGTTCGAGCTCACAGTGGGAACACATATTACATGGAGATTGAAGAAGGTGCCAAAGGACCTTTATTTCTGGTGCGTTGCTTTTTCCATATAAATTATAGAAGATTGTGCATACTTTCTTTAGAATGCAACAAAGTCTTACTCTATTGTTGCAGATTAGATATTTGGATGAATCATGGACGGGACAGACCCCGGATATTGCATGGGGAAAGCTCCAGAAGACGGACTTCTCTCACTTAAAAATATGGCATGGAAAACGGTTTACATGTAAGATGGGCGGCATGGAGGTACGCATCTCAGTTTCTTTTTGTTACCTTCTTGAGACCATCTTGCATGCTACTTTTATAACCAATTCAAAGTCAAACATTCGTCATTGCCTTTCCAAGAATGTTCTTGCATCCTATTGTGATGATTTGGTGAATTTTTTGAAAAGACACTTGCTGGCAACATGATCACTATCTGTGTACTTGAGAGTTTCATAGGCACAATTATTTAATCTGCATTTTGTTGAAGTCATGGAACAATATAGTATAAGTAGTAAACGGACCAAGAAGATATAGTTAAGATGTGCGGATCTATAACCTGTGATCATACCTCTGTTCTTCCTGATAAGAAGGCCTCTTACTGTCTTCTACTGCATTTCTGACTTCTCAATTCTAAGTTGATTCATAGGCAAAACCATAGTACTTGGGATATACCCGCCAGACAAGTTGAGCATACTACTTTAACTAAGATTTTTTTCAAATGTTTTGCTTTCCTTCGGTGTTGGTCACTAGAACTATCAGTTGGTTTGTAGTTTATTCTAATCCTACCACTGTGATGGGGTTAATTAATTACTTCGGTTTAAAATGACTATGATTTTTTTGTTTTGTTACAGTTTTTTGGCTTCAAAAACCCGTTGGTTCAGAGGTTGCTCCGGGAACTTGTGACCAATTCCCATGGAATGGTAGAATCTAGCCCCAGCAGTAGGGCCTCTCATATCCGGGTCAACGATGAAAGGCCAGTCATGTGTGCTAATCCAAATTTATTATGTTATCTGGACATGCCAGTGGCTAGAAAGAAGAGAAGCAGAAAACCTGGAATAACATACCAGAATTCAGTAGCTAAAAGTGTCCATAAAAAGCCAAGATTTCAAGACTCATTAACTGGTGGCGAGATTTTAAATTCAGCACCAGTGTCAATCTGTTCAGGAAAAGGAGAAGTGGAGACAGTTGGTCAGCAAGTTGCACTACCAGAGCAGTTTCATTCTAATCATGCTACAAACGAATATTCATCTCTGCCATCAGAAAAGCCACCACAAATGAAAATTTTCATCCCTATTCAAGAAACAAACCGGCTTCCTGACAGCTGTAAATCAAAGCCATTATCCAAATTTTCTGAAGAGGTATTCCATAAAGAACTTCTAGTATGTTTATCTCGAAAGCTTTATCTTTCGTTATTTTAGCGTAGTAGACTGGTGAAGGTTTTTTTCTCCAGGAAAGTTGTTTTGAACGAGAAGTGTCTTAATTTTTTCAGTTTCATGGGTTGCAAGAAAAGGAAAACAAACCCAACGATGATAATTTTCTGCATGAGAGCCCAAACATGACTGCTTCCAGTTTTTGTGCACCTGATACCTTGGATTTCCTGCAAGGTATTAGCCTTTAATTCTAACTTGTTTAATACCAAGATGTCAGCATCTAGCAGTAAGAAGATTTTAATCTTTATGGCTGTATCTTTTCATAGATTCCGTTTTGTCCAATTCTTGCAGATAACACCGCAAGTTCTGCTCCAAAAATAAATGATGATACAAGTTGCATGAAAAAGGAAGAATTGACACATGCTAACATGGTAGTTGGTGAAGGGATTTTAGCTGAACCAAATGCAGAGGATTTAGCTGACTCTACTTTGAATCTGACTTCTAAAAAAAGTGATTCTGATTTAGTTGATCAGGAAACTGCCAAAACAATGATGTCATTACTACTTCCTCAAGCAATTCCACTGCTCAAGAAGACCTCAAGCAAGAAGCCCCCAAGAAATGATATGTCAGACAACTGCAAAACGAGCCAACTTAATGATGCGTCAGGAACTGGTATAGTTAACCTCTAGGAAAGATCTGAATATAGTCTGTTTTAGATTTGAGATTGCAGTATTTTATCTTGAAGTATTCCCTTATTCCATAATTTCTCTTCTAAATTTGCAGCTGTGTCACTGGCGATAAGAGAATCTAGTGGAGATGATGAGAATATGCAAGTTGTTGCTCCAGATTCCGATCAGGATTTTGCAAGCAATGTATCCATTGCTCCTGACAGTTTTGATGAGTCTCACTTGGTTGGTCCTGGGAGTGGACATATCATCTCTTCTTCCCAGGAAGTCTATCCAGCAGTCCTTCCTAAAATGCCCATAGACGAGGACCATGTTCCAATAGTAAATGATCTATCGGTTTCTGCTTTGGAAGAGAATAATCAAGAAGAATATATGAAGAGGTTCATGTCAATACCACACTGTACCAGCTCAGTTAACATGATTTTATCCCAAGAATCTAAGGAACGCTGTGCAGCAGAAGGAAACTTGTTGCAAAAAGAACACCACTCCGAAAACAAGGAACCAAAGAGCACATTTTGTTCTACTGAAGGTAATACGCTAAATCTATAAATATCACCATTTGCCTCCACCCTCAGAAGCTTTGCATGACTATTTGTCTGCTGTGTATGTAAGCATGAGTCTAATTGCCTGCAGGTAATGGTTTTCCGGTCGACACAACCCCTACTGAAGCTTGTTCAGTTAAAAAGGAAAATCATAAGGTGTATATCAGAAAAAGAGTCTCGACCAATCAACATCGAATAAACAGAAATTTATCCTCTGAAAGTAAAAACAGTTGCAGAAATACTGGAGAAGATGATTCCATAAGGAATATGTCTCCGATTAATTCCTCACGTATCTTGGAGCTTCAGCCGACCTTGTCTACCAACTCAGTATCAGATAGAACGAATCCTCTGGGTAATGAAAGCGGTCATGTAACAGAACAATACCAGGGTCCTGAGTTAGTGAAGGTGAATAACAACACATTCACCAATGTAAAAAGCAATGAGGCGTGTGTGGTACCACAAGATACAAGGTCAGCTCATGCTTTTGGAAGTGCAAGTATATCATCATCCTCATTTCCAGCTTCAAAATTTGAGGATTGTCAAGCCAATATTGGTGAGGAATTGGGCATCCAAGTCTCTGAACCACCTTCTACAGAGTCTCAGTATAAGGAAAATACTAGCGAGAAATGCACGTCTGTGCAGGAATTTCCAGCTAGTTCAAATTTAAAGCTCAACAGAGATGTAAAGATCAACAATGAGATGGAAAAAACTGTTGAGCTGCTTGGCTGCTACTTTCATCCCATGCCTGTTTCATCAGTATTACTCAGGACTGTTGGAAATGAAATCTATATTTTGGTGTTGAGCTTTGCTACAGAAGATAGAGTTAGGACCCTGTTTATGTACAAGATGTCAGCTGAGGCACCAAGCAAAGGATTCCCGTCTATCATTGGTCACACTCCTGCCATACTCCCCATTGTGGATGACAAATCTAGTGGAAATGTAAATTCATTAAACTTTTTCGTAGTTTCTTCTCTTAAACTTGTTTTTCCTCTCTAGTTATCTAATAGTTGTTAGTTGTTACATTTCGTCAGGGAACACTCGAGATATCTAATTTGCACTTCACTCCAGACGGGCTGCATCTTATTTTAACTGGCAACATCAAAACACCTTATTGCAGGTTTGGACTCTTTATTGTTTCATATGGTACAGAGATACAGAATAAAGATATTAGCTAAGAGATTATTATTTTCCCTTTTTTGCAGGAAGAGGGAAACTGATTGCTCGTGTTTGATTTGTACATCAGCCTGTTTTGAGGAGAATGCAGTGAGGATTGTCCAGGTGAAAACTGGTCATGTTTCTCTTGTGACAAAACTTCAAGCAGATGACAGTGTGCAGTGTGTGGTGGTGTGCGATCCTAACAATCTCATTGCAGCTGTTAAGAGTGGAAACCTTATTGTCTGGGCCATGAACTCGCATTGGAGGTACTCTCATCAGAGTTCATTACTCTTCTCTTAAAATAGTTGTCAGATCCTTCTTCTATTTGGAGCTATTGGATCATCATTGGAATTTTTGCTAATGTTCTTGTATCCTTAATTTGCAGTGGTCCTACCGAAGAATATGTTATACTCGCAAATCCTTGCATATCATCATGCATCATGGAACTGAAGAAGATACCAAAATGTCCTCATCTCGTTATTGGGCATAATGGTATAGGAGAATTTACAATATGGTATTTTGCTCCCTCTTTCTCTCTCTCCCTCTATCTTTAGAGTTTTTTTCTCTGCCCATCTCTTTGTTAAATTACAGAACACTATCCGTGCTAGGGAATGATGAGGAGCAGCCAACTTTGCTTGATCTTTTTCTTCCTGTCTCCATTGTTTCGGCCTGCTAACTTTGTTTATTATCGATTTAGGGATATCTCGAAGCGAAGCCTAGTATCAAGATTTGTATCTCCCAGCAATTTGATCTTTGAGTTCATTCCGACGAGCTTGTTTGCATGGCACCCTGTACATAGTCATTCTACAATCGAGGATAACGTTGACATGATTTTAGCTGCAACAAAATTATGGTTCTCAAAAGGGGTCAACAACAAAACATTGGTTCCAGCTGAAGTCAAAGACACTGCTATTTGGCTTTTAGTCTCTACTGATCTTGACTCAGATGCTAAATGTGACCGTGTAGAAAGTCCAGTTAGATGTTGGAGACTTGCTCTCCTTGTGAAAGACCAACTCATATTGGGAAGTCAGTTGGATCCGAGGTATTATCACACATCTCTTTCTTTACATGGATACTGTCTTTCTCAGGCTCCTCTGGTTTCTCCATGTTCCGAGAAATTAGTTTTGCTTTGGGGATTATATGAGAAGTAAATGGTATATGAATGGTAACATTTCTAAATCCATGGTTCATTGGCTATGGATTTGTGGTTTACAGGGCTGATGTTGCCGGTACAATATCTGGCCATGGAGTAGCAGGCACACTTGATGGACTTGTGTATATGTGGGACTTATCCACTGGCACTAAACTCGGCTCTCTCCATGATTTCAAAGGTATACACTGATTGAAGTTTTAACTAGATATATCCATGAAAATAACGAAGTCAATTCTCAAAAGTTAATATTGTTACATGGATTTTGTCAGGTCAAAGAGTTTCATGCATCAGTACTGATGATTCCAGAAATATATGCATAGCAAGTGAAGATGGTCAGCTCCTAGTTTATTGCCATCCGGAAAAGTAAACTCAAAATCAATCAAGGAGGGTAACAACAAAAAGATGTTTTGCCAAAATGACTTCAATTGGCTTGGTTACATTTTTAAGTCAACTAAGTTTTTATGCTTGTAAACTTTTACCATATGGCTTACAAGTTGAGAATTTTCTAATCTAGTTAAAAAAAATTGTACGAAGATGTAAATGATAAATGATGATAAATAAATCTTTTATGTATATTCGTTGCTACAACTTACAAGGCATTTCTGATTTCTCAGTAATTTTTTATTCCATTTTTGCTAATTTTCCAAAAAGGAATTAAGAATATGAAATTATAAATAATTAAATTAAACGACGTCGTTGCTGAGAGGGCTCTAGCTCTTATTATCTTTCTCCTCTAGTCTGCTCATCTTTTCGCGTGGTCGACCAAACCTAAAACCCCCAAAAAGAGAAAAATCAAAGACCATTCGCTATTTCGCTCGCTACTCAGTTTCAGAAGAAGATGCCGACACTCACAAAGCTTTATTCCATGGAAGAAGCCGCAACTCACAACAAGCAAGATGACTGCTGGGTCGTCATCGACGGCAAGGTCTACTCTTTTTCTCAATCTTCTAATTTCAATCCTTGTTCATGTGTTTGTGAATCCTGAAGTTTCCTTCGCTTTCAGAAACCATATCTGTGTCTTGTTGCCTATAGAATCTAATGAAGAATCTTGTAATTGCTGTTTATATGTAGTTAGATTGAGCTAATCAGAATCTTCTTCCTCTTTTTTTTTGTTGATAATGTGTTGACTTCACAATCTTGGTCCCCAAGAAAATGATATGGCTGATGCGTTCTCTTTACAGGTCTATGATGTATCCTCTTATATGGATGAGCATCCTGGAGGAGATGATGTGCTTCTTGCTGTCGCAGGTAAGCTTCTTCTTCTTCCTCTTGCCCATCCTTGCTAAATGACTGATCTGTTGTTGTCTCTACTCTAATCCAAGTAAATGTGATGATGTTGTTGTTGAAGGCAAAGATGCAACGGATGATTTTGAAGACGCAGGGCACAGCAAAGATGCTAGGGAACTTATGGAGAAGTATTTTATTGGCGAGCTAGATGAATCTTCTTTACCGGAAATACCTGAGCTTAAGATCTACAAGAAGGACCAGCCACAAGACTCTGTTCAGAAGCTTTTTGACTTGACAAAGCAGTATTGGGTTGTTCCTGTCTCCATTATCACCATCTCTGTAGCGGTTAGTGTCTTGTTCTCTCGCAAGACTTAATAAGTAGTAGTCTCTTTCTTACCTTGATATGCTCTGGGATATTGAATTACTTGGGGAATCAACTTTACACCCCCATTATAGATTTTTTGAATAACAGATATGATAGAGAGATAATTGTTATTTTTCATTTTTATCAGATTTTGAGTTGAGATCATGTTTCAATACACTTATTATCGATATGATTATATATGATTAATGGATGGTTTGGTTTGCTGGTATCAATCTTTTTATTAGAAGAAGTCTTTGCATATCGTCCCTTTTGGTAGCAGATAACCTCGCAAAGCCGACGTTATCTATATAGCATTGATATTATGTAGTATCTGTCGATTTGATTCAGAAAGACCAAAAACATGTACCAAAATATCTTCCTTGCTTGTCCTTTTAGTATATGTAACTGAGAGAGTATGAGACACTGGTGGATCTATGATCATATAGCGATGAGAATATATTAGTTAGGATTGGAAATCCCAATTCCTGAAAGTTGGTAGCTCTATCTCTAGGTTCCAGTTGAGAAAGCCACTTCTTTGTAGAATTTCTTTGCTTTGTATTGGTACATGAGATCTCCTCTCAAGTTCATGCAATTATAGGACCTGATGTATCGCTAATTGCTTCTGAATTGAAATTGTCCACGGTCTATAAGACCAGCCAGTACCAAAAAGGGAATCCTGCAGGTTAGATCTTGTTGGTTCTGGCTTCTGTTGATGATAATGCTGGTGGTATTATGGTCTGCGTCAGCTTTGTCTAATTCTTGCAACAACACTCCTTTGTTTTTTGAGTTGTGTTACTCTCCTTGATTGAAAATAACAACCAAAATTTTTCTTGGAAATCTAAAACAATTCAGGACTCGGTTCTCAGTTTTGATTGATTTCAACATCCCCCAAAATTTATAACAGTCAGCATCACTTGCAACAAATTGAGAAGAGACTATATCCAACGAGACATAAGTCTCCGACGCTCCCCAACTTCTAGAACCTCAACACCTAATTAAGCCTTTCATGGGTTTACGCATCAAATTAAATTATTTCCACAATTACCAAATTATAAATTACTATTTTTAATAAAGTTCCCAAGTTATACGTATGTAGCTTTTTACACATATTAACAATGTGCAAAAAATTACTCGTTCAAATCATTTTACGCATATCTCAATCATGACACAAACACATCATTCAACCTTGAAGTAAAAATCACACTCCTTACATTAATAATATAAAGTTATATAATGGAGCAAATATAAAAGAAACATGATGTAGTTTACTCGAGGTTATCGGGTCCAAACCCATCGACATTCAGCTCCCTCCTGAGAAATTGAAAAACCACGTAAGCAGTAATTGGTTGAGGTCCTTGAGGAGGTGGAGCTTGGTGGATTTGAGAGAAATAGAGCAACGGAGAGGGATCACGAGTAATTCCTGTCAAACACAATAATAATAAAAATAAGATTGTGGAAGTGGATTTTACCAAAACAAATCTAAGAAAATAATTAAAATTACACTAAAATTATGATTATGGTAGAAAAATATAGACCTTTAACCAAACAAATCTAAGAAAAACTTAATTTTTTTTTATAGAAAAATTAGACTTTAAGTAAATAAAAAATCTAAGCAAAAAATAAAATTACACAAAAATATAACATTGTGGATTTTTTTTAAGAATTTTTACCAAAACAAATTAAGGAAAAACTAAAAGATCTTAGTATAAAAATATAGACTTAAGCATCTAAGGAAAAACTACGAGATCTTTGTAATAAAACATTGACTTCAAATGAAAAACATCTAAGAAAAAACTAAAATAACACAAAGATATAAAAAAAAAAATTTTTACCAAAACAAATTTAAGAAAAAAAGAAAGAAAAATTAAACGTACCATGTGTAGCCATGATTTCTTTGAGTGTTGGTGGTTTAATTTGAGGAGGATCTTCGGTCTTCTTCACAATAAGAGTTACTTCTTTTACTCTTTTGGACTCTTCCTCCCTAGCATTTTTTGTTCTTGAGAACTTCATTAACTTTGCCAAAAACTTGTGATCCATAACTTAGCACATTGTAAAGATCGGAAGCTTTTTTTCCTTTAAATAGTTGGTAAATCTTTGAAGCCATTTTTCTTAAAAGAGAAAGCTCTTGTTCGTTGTGAGCAAAAAGAAGAATATGTAGAGACTAGATAGAGTATGTTATGTATCTAATGTTGGCCTTGGCACACAAGGAATTTAGTTTTGTTTTGTTGTTATACTAGAGTTCAAGTGTTGTTACTAGTGGAGTTCAAGTGCATTTTCATTTTCAGTGGAGTTTGAACTCCATTGTAAATTTCTTAAAGTATCAACGTCATAAAATCATATAGTATCAACGTTTGAAAAGCAACATCATAAGCTCATTATCGAGCAAGTGTCAATTACGTCCCAGTCCCACAACGTCCAAACAGAGAAATCATAACAGTATAAATACATTGAGTCATGGAGGAGAGTCTAATACTAATCTATATATAATCAATTCATGCAAATAAAAATGGAAAAAGCCACCATGCATGAAACAATTTGAAAAAAGAATATACTCAGAGACGCTTCTTTTGATAATAATTTCAAAAGAAAACAAAATAAAAACTAGGGACGCTGAGAATAAAAACGATAAACAATGACTTTTAGAAAATTAAAAGACTAAATGGGGGAACAAGTAAGTAGGAACAAGAAATGGGAAGACTAAATTTAGAGATCTAGTTAGGGACATGGACACGAACATATTTTCTCAATAAGAGAGAATGAAAGATAGAATAGAGAATGAAAGATATATAAATATGAGGATAAATTGTCATTTGATATTATAAATGTGGTATAAATAAAAAAAGTGAAGGCAAATGTGGTAGAAATGGAAATAGGTCCACTAAAATGTGGCATTTTTGTTAATTTTTCCGTTGAAGTTGGAACTAGCAACAAATAAAAAAAGTTCAATAGAAGGATAAAAAAAATTTACAAAGAAGGGCGTCGAATTCGCCTTCCAAACCATTGCATGGGGCACTCTTAACTCTCAAAGTCTTAACTAAATGAGCTAAGTGGTTTAAATGGACTATTATCGATTACATAACTTTATTATTAATTAGCATGGGGCGTAACCCACCATGAGATAAAGCAGATTTAAGAGACGACCAAGTTAAAAAAGATGAGAGCATATTTTCCCACAAGACCAAGAGTTGTGAATTAGAAGAAGCTGCTAGTTGCTTCCGCCACCACCGAAGAGGTAATCCAGAGATGAGCCGCCTCCAGGGGCTGCATGAACCTTGGTCGATGGCCGGTCCTGCATTCAACCAAAACTGCGTTAGTAAACTGTGCCTTGGTTCACCAAAACGTAGATCTTTAGATGATTATATGTAAACAAGAAATGATACTCCTAGCAAACGCTCATTCAAAAACTTGAGTGACGTTGTTTAATTTCATATCTTAACGCACCGAAGTATCAAGCAAATTTCCCTATTTCAAATGAATAACCGCAATAGGAAAGTAGGAAACTTCAGAGATGCTTTTGAAAATATATGCTAGTTGTGGACAAGGTTTTTGCTTTTGGTAAATGACATATCCAGGGGATAAAATTAAACAACAATCTTATTTAATCAATACCGTAAGGAAGTTGCCTGTGTTCTGTCCATCTGCTCGAATGTAGTTGTTTGTAGAGGATTTATTGATACCAGCAGGTATTTGCTTGGTAACATTAACCGTCTGAGCAGCAACATGTTTTGGTGAAGGATCAGCACTTATAGGCAGAGTTTCAGATGATGGTGCAGGAGCATTGTTAATGGCTGGCTTTGGAGCTTCTCCGCTACCAAAAAGATACCCTAAAGAACTTTGCCCACCACCTACGCTCACTCCACGACCCATTCGATTTCCTGTTCCTCTAAAAGACAAAATGCCAGTGACGACGACGATATATGAAGCAAAATCAAATCAACTTCATATTCTATATAAAAGGCCAAAACAGATATTTCCAACAGAAACATTATGAAACAGTAATCGCTATCTATCATAACGTCCATTGAATTTTTGGCAAATTACTGTTGTTTAAATCCAGTAATCAAATTACCAGATAGATAATATATAATGTTGTTAGAAAAAAAATGAAAAATTAAATAGTAATAAATGACAAAAATAAATAAAAAAATTAAGAACAAGTTTCCCAAATTGGGTTTTGTTCTTCTCACTGTCAGAGCAACTTTCAAAAACAAATCTCTAAAATGTAACAAGAATCCTAGAACCGGTTTGGTTTACATGTATCCGGTTTACAAAAATATCAGGATGATTTCTTGAACGGTATTTGAGATATCTCGACGAGGATTTTGTTCAAGGACTGAGGCCGAGAGAAGAACGGTGCGTGATCGGAGCCTTTGAGCTGAAAAACTTGTTCCGGTGGGTTCAATTTGATCATTGCTTCCTGGAGAAGAACCGGTACAGCGTAATCTTCCATGGTTTTGATGTAGAACCGTCGGATAGAACCGTAGTTTTTCTCCGACACGTGAACCTTTTCGCTGACCGGTGCGAATGGGATCGGTCTAATGGATACCGATGCCAATGCGAGGTCCTATGATACAAAAAAAATATCGGTTCAGTAATCAAATCGAAGTGCCCCGGTATAAGATTGATTGGTTCGGTTTTAATTTACCTTTGGAGGGCTTTGATTAAAGAGAAAGTCTCTAAGCAAAGATCTGTCAAAATCAACGGCAGTTGGAGGATTCTTTTTGCCGTTGGCGTACAGAAATATCTGTGCTTGTTGCATCAGATCATTTGACCCCAGCTGAAAGAATTACATATTAATACAGTTAAAAATAAATTTGTAAGCATTAGAGATTCTTTTTATCTTAATGAAAAGGTAAATGCACTATGTTAATCAATTTTGATACTATTTTGCAAATATATGAAAACTTGGATTTATGTATCATTTTTGCAAAAAAAAAATAATAAAAATTGTAACATTTTTGCAAATAGCATGATATTTTAAAAATAATTTAACCAAATACAACATTATTTTATTTTATTTTGCTAAACAAATACAACATTATTTTATCCGTTGACACGCTATTTTTACATGATATATCATGTTATTTGATTAAAAAGACTTAAAAGGTCTATCTATTAATTCTATAATTTTGTTATGGTATCATTTTTACAAATAAATACCAAATGTAAGCTATACACATGATTAAAAAGTACCTGTTGATTAAAGAGATCAAGAGTGCTTTGGCCATTAGCCAACATAGCAGCAGAGATAAAGACAGCTTTGGCGATCTTTGTAGGAAACATCTCCATCGCATAGGACATACAAGCTCCTCCAAAATCATGTCCCACCAGTATCACCTGTTATAATATTAATTTCTTAAACATGATCCAATTGTTGTAACTTTTCATCATCAATTAGCACTGGAAAGACTGGTTTATAAGACAAAGTTGGAACCTTCTCGGTGGGTTTGAGGGATTCGAAGAAATGGAGGAGAGGCTTGGAGTAGTGAGCGAGGCTGGTGATGTTGTTTGTGTCAATCGAGCTCACACCTGAACCGGTCAACTCAACAGCATCGACTTGGAAACCATGCTTCTCTAAAAGAGTTATGGTTTTGTACCAACACCAAGCTCCGAACCCACCACCATGAACCAGCACAAACCGCTTCGTCTCCGAACCTTCCACCTTATTTAGCTCCTGTCACACATACATGTCACCACATAAATAAGCTGCGATTGCTCAAAGAGCAGCTTTTGTTTGAGTTTGCATGCGAAAATTAATATTCTTCAAATATAACAATATTTCTAATTTTAATTATTAATCAACATAAAAAAATTGTTGTTTGAATTTGGAAAACAGTTATCATATTTTAAAGTATAAATTCATGCAATGAAACAATCTTAACGTATGGTTAATTAGGCTAATTCATTAGTTTTAAGACAAGTACTTGCCTTGTCAACGAGCTGGTTAGGCTTGATCATGGGATCGGTACTGGACCTTTGCCTAGAGCTAGAGCTTCTTACGAATCCCGCGCTTGACTTCTTAGGAGTCTGGACGGCTGAAACGGGTCCTGAGCTGGTACCCGATGGCTGAGCAGAGGGATATACAACAGAGGTGGAGCGTCTGAAACTAGGAGGAACAACAGAGTTGCTGTTACGAGGGGTTTGGTTGAAGAGGAGATTAGTGGCTGCTAGTGTCTGCTCTTGAATTATATGAGAGTCTTTTTCGTGGTCTTGATGATGATGATGATGTCTCTCTCTTATCTTCTTCGTCTTTGCTTTGATCCCGCCTTTCTTGGAAGACGAAGTGGATGATGATCCAGAGCAGGAGAGCGAAGGAAGTAGCGTCCTCCTTCTAAATGAAGGCATCAGCGACAGACGACGCACGTATTTGTATTTCCCGGAGTTATTTCCTCCTCCGCCGGAAGATTTCTTGGGACGTTGTTCCTGCTCGTGAGATATGCATGTGAACGAGTTCCCCATTTTTCTGAATTTGCTATGTGTTAGTTTCTCAACAAAACAACAAAAGAGAATGTTTATAGATACTACATGTTCCCATATTCGTGCTTGCCTCTGTTGGTGGTTGATAACGAAACAGTTGAGACCTTCACGTTGTGACAAAAGGTATGTGCTGCACTAGACATTACATGTACTCTCAAAAAACTAATTATTTGACTAAATCTGACTGGTAATCAGAAATATATCTGAGAAATAACTGTGCTCAGAGTTGGAATGTTTGTAATTTGACATATAATAAGACAATACTCTATTATAAATTGTTATATGTAAAATTAAATTTGGTTGCCAAAGACGGAGAGACAGATGTATAGTGAAGGAACATGGAGGGCACATTCTGTTGACTTTCAAGATGAGTCAAGTGCAGGCGAAAGCCAAAAAAGTATAAATCTATTACAAGATACAATAATAAACCTGAAATGTTAGGTGTCTCCAGCTCCATAAAAGAGCATAGATTAAGCTTGGTCGTCTTGCTACCTATAAATTAATGCTAAGCTCAGCCACAGTCATCTTCTTTCAACCAAACGAGTTTCCTCTAAATGTTTACCATCAGTCTCCAGTGGTATCCGTGTTCGATCTCCATCAGAATAGAAATAGTTATATCTGCATTCAGAGAGAGAAATGATTCTTACAAAAAGAACCAGAGATTTTGCTTTCTTGTTCATCAGAAGCTTTTAGTCAGAAACTTGTAATCTCTAGGAACAGAGGTATAGAGATGTAAATGTTCTGTCTATGCCAAGTTCAAAAACTGATGAGAGATATCGGTTGTGTTTTACCTTGTTATAAGCAAAATTCACTCTGCCGTTTGGAAATGGTGAGGAGCCAACTCAGACAACCATAAGGAATCAATTATTGTGAGGTTCTTGATGTACTTCTTGCTGGTTTGCATGAGCTCGTTGAAGATAACACATTCTGGTTTCGCACGGAATAAAACAGAAGTTGGGTGGATGTGGACAACCTCACCACTTTCCAAAGCCCTGTCAAGTAATTAGATGACAATGGAAGTTTTTGTTGTGAGCAAAAGAGTAGAGTATATTAGGCGTATTTACATGTTAAGACAATAAGTGAACCAAGAACGGAACCAACCTGTATGTACCGTCCAATTGTCTCTGTGCTGCTTTAAGGAAAAATGATGCAGCAAGACATCTACGAAACGCAAGCATGTCATTTCCGCATGAAGACACATTAAAGCCTATCTGTTCAACATGTTCACGAATTTGCCTGCAACAATCCTTTGTGTGATTATCATAATTCATCATAAGGCATAACAGTCAACTGTAATTATCTACGAAGAAGGCATGGCCAACCTATATATGTCACGAGCATGCTTCAAGGAACGGCTATTCACATAGTTCTCCTTACACCATTTTTTCATAATTTTATCAATATTGTTTCCACTGCCGGCTGCTTTTCTCTTTTCCAAGAACTCATCTGACTCCCGATAAACACTAAGATAAGTTAGGTGATCCCCTTCAACGCTAGCAAAGTGGTTTTTTGAGGTTCTTGCCTGGCAAAACAAAGAATAAAGGTGGCTGGTTTAATCAACTGTTGATATAAAGGAAAATGTGAATATATCATGGTCCTTTGGTATACTCACCTCTTCTCTCTTCTCACGCGGATCATAAAATATGGACTCCACACTGAGCACGGCAACAGTGATCAGCATTTCTTCTAGACAGTTGAATTGATTGGCCAAAATTAGAGCTTTGGAGTATACAGGTTCCAGTGGGAGCCGTGACATTTGGTAGCCAACGGGATTCTCTAGTTTACCATCATCTGCCAAGGCACCAAGCGAATGCAACTCTGCCAATGCTTTTATAATCGCCCCCCTGTTTAACATCAGATGACAATCTAGATCAACAAAGTGTTTATGAAAAACCATTAGAGAATGAATGCTTCAGCTATGAGAGTCAAACTTCCTTTAAGGACTTTAGTTATAGCACCCAATCAGGGATATTCTCAGTATAAGAGTGACAGAGATATCCACAACAAAAGGAAGTACCTTGAAGGTTTATCTATAAAATCAAATCCAACTATATCATCAATCCCCAGAGCCTTCAGCTGCAAAATGATATTTGAGAGATTGCATCTCTTGATCTCTGGCTTAGTTGAATCTTCCAACTTTTCAAATTCCCTCTCAGGATAAAGACGAAAGGACTTCCCAGGACCCTCACGTCCTGCACGTCCACTAAATTCAAAGCCAAAAAAAAAACAGAAAGTAAATAAAATTGCAGGTAAAACTCTAACCTTTGCAAAACAATCAAACCATCTTGAATGGAAAGAATTAGTGAATGTAGAACATGATACCTTCTTTGAAGCGTCTGTGCTTTCGATGCTGGAACAACATCAAGTGACTCCATGCCTTTGCTTGGATCATAGCTTCGTGCCTTAACAAACCCAGGGTCTATAACATATCTTATTCCAGGAATTGTAATCGATGTCTCCGCTATATTTGTGGCCAAAATAACCTAAAATGTGCAAATAAAATACCTTACACTGGTTTATTATCATCTCAACACAGTTGACAACCAAATCTCCAAAATAAGCAAATGATAGCTAAACTTCTCTAACCTTACGAAAACCAGTCGGAGCTGGGGCAAAAACTTTCATTTGCTGCTCTGATGGAAGAGCAGAAAAGATAGCAAGTGGCAGTAGCTTTCGTTTGTCTTCAGGTATGTTCTGAAGTCTTTCTTGGACAAGTCTCTCAACAGATTCAATTTCATCTTGCCCAGTGAGGAAAACAAGTATGTCACCTGGCTTCTCCTCAAAATGAATCTAAAAGAATTAAATTGAAAAATCAGACACAGAGTTAGTTTACTAGAACATTCGCAAGTCCATTCCACAAATACTGGTAGAGGCAGGAACAATATTTAGATCACCAAACCAATAACCTGAAATATGGTGACCAAGGTGGCATCTACATAATCTGATTCAGGATGAACAGTGTAAAGAATGTCAACAGGAAATTGTCGCCCCTGCACATGAACAGCTTTGGCACCACCGAAATACTCAGAGAAAACTCGTGCATCCAAACTGGCAGACATAATGATCAGCTTCAACGGAGATAACTTTCTGCCTTGATACCCTTTTAATACACCATTCTGCTGAGGACCATTCGCATCCCTTGTTGTTGTCTGTACTTGTGATGCTACATTACCAAACTCAGTTTTCTCACTAACAGGCTGTGACCGAGTACGCTGTATTTTTTTCAGCAAAGCCAGCAGAACATCAGTATGAACACTCCTATCATGAGCTTCATCGACAATAATGACTGAATATCTAGAAAGATGCGGATCCAACAGCGCTTCTCTGCAGTTTTTGATTTTTCAGTTTGTTAAAACAGAGATCAGCAATAGATTTTCACAATTTCATAAAATTAGGCTAAAATTATAAGTTGTGGTATTTTGTTTACCTCAGCAATAATCCATCAGTCATGTATTTCAACCTTGTCGAACCAGAAGTAGTATCATCAAACCTAATGGAATAGCCAACCTTTTGGCCTAACTGAACCTCACATTCCTCAGCTACCCTTTTAGCAACAGTCACAGCAGCAATACGCCTCGGTTGTGTTATCCCAATCATCTTTCCCTCTCGACAGAATCCAGCATTGTAGAGGAACTGAGGCAATTCTTCATGTGAGAAAAAAAAAAAAAAAAAATGATCAACATCAATACATTCACTTTTAATTTGCCAACAAGTGTAGTTGAGATTAAGCAAGCATACTTACGAGTAGTCTTGCCACTACCGGTTTCACCAACGATAATCAGAATATCATTCTTTTGAACCTCCTCAACCAAACGTTTCTCCACTGGTTTTAACACAATCACCGACAGAGTTAGCAATGAACATATCACAAAATAAAAAGACATAACCAAATTTATATATAACTCGCACCTGAAGCAATAGGAAGAGATCTTCTATGTTCTGCTATCTTTTGTCTCATGCTGTGGTAAGTCAAAATTCACAAATCATTACGCAAAATCCAATCTTTTTTTCTGGGAATCATATCAGACACTATGGTTAGTAGTAGGAAGTGAGAGACTAACCTGAAGGGAGAAACAGTAGGAGATTTAGGGTTCGGTCTACTGTTTTGTACAAAGCTCTTGAGTTCTCCTTGCGCCATTGATGGCATCCCCAAAAATTCCACAAGGTTTCTTCAAAGTAGTTTAAGCTCAATTTTTCCGAACGGGGCAAGAAATTCAACAACAGAAGTAGTTAAGATCGAGCTCAATTCGAACAGCACCTTTCTCAGAGACGATGTTTATGGGGGGGTCTCTGGGCCTGTGCTCCTTTCGTCTCCTTATTCTGGTTCTGAGAAAATAAAAATAAAAACTCTCTTAGGAAAAAAAGAAATTAGGTTTTGCCACATTTTGGTTCGATTCAATATACCGGGACGGTTGAACCGGTACAGTAATACGGGAAACAAAATTATTTTCTGTTCGCTTCCTCCGGATTGGTTTCTTATGACCCGGCCCAGTCATAGCATTCCATGGCCCAATATATTTATTAACTGCAATCTTTGATTTCTAATGGTCCATCCATAAGTTTAAGACTAAGCTAATCAATATGACTTGTATTATGTATTTTAGATGCACACTTGCGTTATGTATGATGAATGATTTTATAAACTTATGTACTGTATGTTAGATTGGAATCAGATTTTATGTTAAATGATTTTTATTTCGATATGTTTTTGTTTATAGTATGCAATATCACAAGATTAGGTATATCAATATATATAGCTCTCTAAAATGTAAAACCACATATAATAGCCAATAAAAAACAGTTCAATACTTCTACCGTACCCAAAAAATATTTGTTTTAAAAGAGTGAATTATATCATATATAAAATGTCATAACTAAATTATATATAATAATTCTCAAAAACTATTATATACGCATATATTATAACCCTAAATATGACGGTACACAAATATATATTAATGCAGTATAAATTGTTATTGTAAAAAGATTTATGATACAAAAATACATAAAATTATACCTACCATAGATGGCGATGTTATATCATTTGTGAATTCGGTATGTTATATGTATGATAGCTGATTTTTTGCGCTAACTACGTACATAGTTTTTGTACTGTGCCATCTATCCGTGAGAATGCCAAACTTTCAAGACTTTTCGAATATTACAAGCTATGTGTCTCAATTACGAAAAAATATATTCATGTTGGAAATTTTGTACCCGTAGGAAATGTTTTAGGATATGCATTTGTTATGGCGAGTCAATGACTGACGAATGATGAGCCTGTAATATTAAACGAATCGTTATCTAAATTATTACATAATTAAAAGTCATAGTTTATTTCATAATTATTAGTTTTAGTTTTATCATCATCTGTTTTCACCAAGAAAGAAAAAAAAAACTTTTTGAGTATAATTTTTTTAAAATGAATAGTTTTTCTAGATTTTTTAATAATATTTGTAAAAACTATGTTTCCTAATTATTTTATTTTGTTCTTTTTCTCAAAATTTTAATTATTAATTAAGTGCAAAAAGTCTTTTTGAGAGAATAATAAGATACCGAACAAATTTTAAAATATTGTAGTGTACATTTCAAATTTCTAGTAAAATTTAGAGCATACAATCCAATATTTCAACCTTTTATCTATGCAGAGTTAAGGTAAACATAATTTTCTTCTAACAATTACAATTCGTCGTCTCTCCTCACCCTTGATAAAAGAGGGGGAATACTCTGTTCGTTTTTGAAGAAATTCTCAGGATCACTCTTAGCTTTAACATCCATCAATCTCTTCAAATTCCCCAAGAAATACTTGTATCCATAGATCTTAGCCTCATCCACGTCTGTCTCACCGCTTGGATTGCTTCCAATATCAATGTCTCTGTAATTAAAGAAGGCCTCTCTCGGGTTACTTGACACGTACGGTTCTGCAACCTCGTAGAGCTCCTTCATAATACTCAGGTTACTCTCTGTGGCGTTTGGGTCCAACCATGTGGTATAGTATTGAACCTTGAACAAGTTTCCTTTCCGGTGAGGAAACGCTGTGGCGTTTGACGGAATCCGATCCATCATTCCACCGTAAGGGTTGAAGTGCAGCCACACAATATTGTTGAATTTCAACATTGTCTTCCAAATCTTCTCCAGTCCTTCTTTGGGGATTGGCTTTTTGACGTAATCCGATTTACTCTTAAAGAATACTGGATCCGTAGGTCTACCTAGAAGGACGGTCTTCGGAGTACCCGCTGGTAACATAGCCCAAAACAACGTCGTGTTAAGCCAGCTCATTTCTTGACAATCTTCACGTCTTAGCCCTAATTCAGGAAAGCTCTGGTTCATTATCTCCATCAGCTCATCGGTTCGACCCAAGAACTGAGCCCAGAATACAATCGCGATGGTTCTCTCGCCGTGTTTTGTTCCATTTACTACCTGAGGCATTGCTCTCAAGAAAAGATTATCAGGGAATTTGTTAGCGACAAGCTGCCACTTGTAGACAACATCAGTGCCTCCTTGTTCCAATGTTTTGTTAACCTGAAACACTGTAAAGATCTTTGGAACCTCCACGAGGTTTATTTTCCAAGAGAGTATAACTCCGAAACTCGCACCACCACCGCCGCGAATCGCCCAAAAGAGATCTTCTCCCATGGTAGATCGATTCAAGAGCTTGCCGTTGACATCAACTAATTCAGCATCAATGACATGATCCACTGTGGTTCCGAATTTTCTCATCAGATTTCCATACCCTCCACCGCTTATGTGTCCTCCAGCTCCTACCGTAGCGCAAATGCCAGCAGGGAACGCTAACGTTTGGCTTGCCTCATCGATCTTCACGTAGAGCTCTCCCAAGGTCGCACCAGCTTGGACCCATGCTTTCTTGCTTGACACGTCGACAGTAATATCCCTCAGTTTGTGCATATCAAGAATGACAAATGGCACAGACGACACGTAAGAAAGTCCTTCGTTGTCATGACCACCGCTTCGGATACGGATCTGGATACCATTGGACTTTGCGCAGACCACCGTTGCCTGAACATGAGATACATCTTTCGCCACTACGATGGCTAGTAGGTTTTTGTTGTTAGGGTTCGAGAACCTCGTGTTTTTCGTGTATGACACGTAAGAAGACAAGAAGGTGGTGGTGTTATCGACGGTAAAGATGGCATCGGTGATTGGATTCTCCGGACTAGCCTGATACCGAAGGCATTCAATAAAGTTTCCAGAATTTGGTTTCGTCACTGCTGCTTCTAAGCCCGAAACCAAAAGAACAAGATACAAACCAAAAAGTGCTTCTTTCATTTTGCTGTTTGGTTCATTATGCCTCTACTTTGTAATTTATAGAATACCAATATATATGGAGACAATAATTTCAACTTGACAATCTTGACCATTTTTTCCATATCGGTGTACTTTTGAATTTGGTTTGACTTTTCGTCAAGTAGCTGTTTATTTTGAACAAAGTTATGAAATTACAACGTACGTAATACGTATAGTACAGGGGAAATGACTTTCATAATTTAGATCAGGGGGTGAGTCGCATCAACTGAACTTCTTTATTTCAAATGATCATTTTAGGTAGTTGAATACAGAGATTTTTTAAGTGACCACGAGATTTTATAAATGGAAACCTAAGGTAAGACTTCATTCATATTTTGACCAAACCTAGCTATCTACTAATTGAAATAATTGCGATTAAGTATTGTTGAATTTTATGCCAAATGTATTTGTAGAATGCACTGAATTTTCCTCTCTCTTCTCTTTGAATCCTTTGTTTTCTTTGTCCCCCCTCGTTGAATTCAAATTTTATAAGGCTACGTTGTTGTAAAATACTAATGACTATATTATTATTTTCCCATTATTTTAAGATGGCCGAGAAATTTTGATACATAACTTATCTTTTAATTTAAAAGTGCGATTGACTTTTCTTATAGTAGAAATGTCGATCCTATCCGTCATCGTTAAATCAGACCACCATTAAATTGTGTCTGCGTCTACTGTTATATTAATTTATGTAGACTTAAACCTATTTACGCATGTAACTATCTTTTTTTTTTGTTTTGTTTTAATTAGATGTTTTTCAAGTTAATTTTGATTTGTGAATTGTTATGCTTCACAATTATTTTAGTTTTTTTTTCTAACTTATTTATCAGACATTCGTATATATACTGAAAGTTTGATATGAAATGTGATATTCTTGATGAACTATGATACTACTGATAAATTCTGGTTTATACTTTTAGTATATAATAGAATGATTCATGATTTTTATGTGACTTAATATAAACCGTCCCTAAGTATTTTAAGACTACAAGTAACTAAAATAAAGAAGTAGCTTTATGATAATAATTTAAATTTCAGATTTGTTTTAGTAAAAAATATATATATATATATATATATATATATATATATATATATATATATATATTATGAAAAATTAGCTTTTCTTGACATTTGAACCTGAGTGCTGAAGGTTACTCCGAATAGCCTTTACCACTAAACTACTTAATAAACACAAAATTTTGAGGTCGAATTTGTTTTTATAGTATTTGTGAACGCAAACTTGTGCTTGTGGGCTCACATAACGAAAGTTCGAATTAAAATGCACAATTGCTGGGTTTTAATATGAATCGCTTACCCTTTTATCACCTAAAATAGATCTTCTTTTTGTCAACCTACCACATATTAGTATCGCCCTGCGGAGAAGAGGGCAGTGAATCATTGTTTGGCAGGACCATGTTAATGTACGCCCGAAAACACTTAGGGTCGGCCCTGCATGGTTTTATTTATACCTGCAACTAATATGTTTAAGGAAATTTGATTTTTTATTCAGTAATGAATAAACGATGATAATGCAAATGAAACAATTATGAAAATTACATACAGTATAGACTATATAACACATGCCCACATAGCTTATTGAACTTGATAAATAAACTTATAAAACAGAAATATCACTACATTACACGAACCGGAGGAATGCTCTGTTCGTTTTTGAAGAAATTATCAGGATCATACTTAGCTTTAACATCCATCAATCTCTTCAAATTCCCCAAGAAATACTTGGATCCATAGATCTTAGCTTCATCCACGTTTGTCTCACCACTCGGATTGCTTCCAACATCGATATCTCTGTAATTAAAAAAGGCCTCTCTCGGGTTACTTGACACGTACGGTTCAGCAACCTCGTAAAGCTCCTTCATTTGACTCAGGCTACTCATTGTGGCGTTTGCGTTAAACCATGTCGTAAAGTATTGAATCTTGAACAAGTTTCCTTTTCTGTGAGGAAACGCTGTGGCCGTTGCTGGAATCCGGTCCATCACTCCACCGTAAGGGTTGAATTGCATCCACACAATATTATTGTTGAATTTCAACATTGTCTTCCAAAGCTTCTCCAATCCTTCTTTGGGGATTGGTTTTTTGACATAATCTGATTTACTTTTGAAAAAATCTCCTGGACTCGACGGTCTATCTAGAAGAATGCTCGTCGGGGTACCGGCTGGATAATCTGCCCAAAACAACGTTGAGTTAAGCCAGCTCATTTCTTGACAATCTTCATGTTTTAGCCCTAGTTCAGGCCAGTTTTGGTTCATTATAGCCATCAGCGCATCGGTTCGACCCAAGAACTGAGCATAGAATACAACAGTGATGGTTCTCTCCCCGCGTTTTGTTCCATTTGCTACCTGAGGCATTGCTCTCACGAAAAGACTTTCAGGGAATTTGCTAGCGACAAGCTGCCACTTGTAGAGAACATCAGTGCCTCCTTGTTCCAGTGTTTTGTTAACCTTAAATACTGTCACGATCTTTGGAACATCGACGAGGTTGATTTTCCAAGAGAGGATAACTCCAAAACTCCCACCGCCACCGCCACGGATTGCCCAAAAGAGATCTTCTCCCATGGTAGCTCGATTCAAGAGCTTGCCGTTGACATCAATTATTTGAGCATCAATGACATGATCCACAGTGATTCCGTATTTTCTCATTAGATTTCCATACCCTCCACCACTTATGTGCCCACCAGCTCCTACGGTAGCGCAAACGCCAGCCGGGAAAGCTAGTGTTTGGCTTACGTCATTGACGTTTGTGTAGAGCTCTCCCAAGGTCGCACCAGCTTGAATCCAGGCTTTCTTGCTTGACACGTCAACAGTAATAGACCTCAAATTGTACATATCGAGAATAACAAATGGCACAGACGACATGTAAGAAAGGCCTTCATAGTCATGACCGCCGCTTCGTATACGGAGCTGGATACCATTGGACTTTGCGCAGACCACCGTGGCCTGAACATGAGATACATGTTTTGCGGCCACGATGGCTAGTAGCTTTCTATAATTAGGGGTCGAGAACCTTTTGTTTTTAGTGTATGACACGTAAGAAGACAAGAAGGTGGTGGTGTTATCGGCGAAGGAGATGGCATCGGTGATTGGATTCTCCGGACTAGTACGATAGCGAAGGCACCCGATGAAGTCTCCAAATTTTGGTTTTGTTACTGCTGCTTCCAAAACCGAAACCAGAAGTACAAGACACAAAACTGAAAGTGTTCCTTTCATTGTGTTTGTTTTTGTTTTGTAATATGTCTTACGCCTCTATTAGGATCTATATATAGATGAAAATGTAGTGAGAACGTTAATTTATGTTTGACTTTTGTCATATAGGTTTTCTTTGAATTTGTTTTTTTTTTCTTTCAAAATGTAGGATTATATTGAATTTGCTTATGGAAATTACAACGTATATTACACTACTACAGAGGATTCGTTTTCATGATTGAGGCGAGGGATTAAGTCGTAACTATTGAATTTCTTTGTTTTACATGTTTTGGGATTGTTTTAGGTAGTTGAATATAGAGATTTGATAAACGCAAACGAGGCTTTGTAAGTGGAAACGTAAGGATCAAGAAACCTATCTTTTCATTGAAGTAATTAGGATTCAATATTGTTGATTTTTATGCATAAAATATTTCTAGAATACAATAATTTTCCTATCTCTTATTTTTCAATTTCTCACTCGTTGAATTCAAATTTCAATAGTTTACGTTTTGTATTTCTGTAAATACTGTATAATACGATTTTCCCAACATTTTAAGATGGACGACAAATTTGATGTCACGTTTTTTTTTTAATATATATATAACGTGCAGTAGACTTTTCGTATGCATAACCTTTTTTTTTTTTATGAAACATTCGTATACTTGAAAGTAGTGTATGAAATGTGATGTTTTTGATGAAGTATGATATATTGATATTTGATCTTCCCATACATTCTTATCTTTGATAATAGGAGTCTTATGTCTACAGCTCGAGTGTTCAAAAAAGAAAAAAAAAAATGTCTACAGCTTGAAACCTAAGGTTAATTCTGGAAGAATTAAAAGTTTAGGGGCATTAAACTCAAACGTTTAGACATACGATGGTGCGTCGTTTGGTTAATGTAGTATAATTAAAAGTTTGGGTATGGAACATAACATCTAACAAGTATAGGGGTTCGCCTGAAAAGTCTTGTCTTTGATTCTTGGTGCGAGACTGCGTGCGAGTCGGTCCAGCGTCCAGCATTTATATCGGGTCCCTCTCGTGCGCGGCTATTTACCAAATAAAAAAAGTACATAAAGCTTTTTATTCGTTGAGACATAAATTGACAGCGTAAAATCTCATTTTCTCCATTTTTCTGAAAATAGTGACATTTAAAATTTATGAAGATAAAAAAAACTTCAAAAAGAGAGAATTTTATAATAAACGAATTTGCTTGCATAAGAATCGTTAAACTTTAAAATGCTCAGTCTCTGGGTTTGAGTACGCTAGCTTAAACTACGCTTTTAATACTTAACTAATGCAGATATCGTCAAACCTATTTTGTCGATTTCATTTGTTGGCGACAACTACATCCCTTAAAATGTAGTTTGAGATGACTAATGACAGAGTTCATAAATTCTTTGCAAAATTTGCAAAAAAGCATATACTTCTTGATATCTGTATGACCTGCATAGGCTATAACACATGCCAAGTAATTTTTTTTTTTTTTTTTTTCATGTCCACACGTAACTTATTACACTTGCTAAATACTATATCTGATAAAAGCGCATATTCCTATTTCCTACATTACGCGAGCAGGAAGAATACTCTGCTCGTTCTTGAAGAAATTATCAGGATCACACTTAGCTTTAACATCCATCAATCTCTTTAAATTCCCCAAGAAATACTTGTATCCATAGATCTTAGCTTCATCCACGTTCAAACCACTCGGATTGATTCCAATATCGAAGTCTCTGAAATTAAAGAGCGCCTCTCTCGGGTTACTTGACACGTAAGGTCCCGCAACTTCATAAAGCTCCTTCATCATAGTCAGCTTATTCTCTGTTTCCTTTGCGTCCAACCATATCGTAGAGTATTGAAGATTGAACAAGTTTCCTTTCCGGTGAGGAAACGCTGTGGCAGTAGCTGGAATCCGATCCATCACTCCACCGTAAGGGTTGAATTCAATCCATACAAAGTTAAATTTCAACATTGTCTTCCATATCTTCTCCAATCCTTCTTTTGGGATTGGTTTTTTTATGTTATCTGACTTGCTCTTGAAAAATTCTCCTGGAGTCGACGGTCTATCTAGAAGAACGCGTGTTGGTGTACCTACAGGATAATTGGCCCAAAACAACGTCGTGTTAAACCAGCTCATTTCATGACAATCTTCACGTCTTAGCCCTAATTCAGGCAAGCTTTGGCTCATTATCTCCATCAGCTTATCGGTTGGACCCAAAAACTGAGCAAAAAATACAACCCCAATGGTTCTCTCGCCGAGTTTTGTTCCTTTTACAATCTGAGGCCAGGCTCTTATGAAAAGATCTTCAGGAACTTTGGTAGCAACAAGCTGCCACTTGTAGAGAACATCAGTACCTCCTTGTTCCAATGTTTTGCTAACCTTAAACACTGTCAGGATCTTTGGAACCTCGACGAGGTTGATTTTCCAAGAGAGGATAACTCCGAAACTCGCACCACCACCGCCACGAATGGCCCAAAAGAGATCTTCTCCCATGGTAGCTCGATCCAAGAGCTTTCCGTTGACACCAATTAACTGAGCATCAATGACATGATCCACTGTGATTCCGAATTTTCTCATCAGATTTCCAAATCCTCCACCGGTTATGTGCCCACCCACTCCTACCGTAGGGCAAACGCCAGCCGGGAACGCTAACGTTTGGCTCGCCTCATTGATCTTTGTGTAGAGCTCTCCCAATGTCGCACCAGCTTGAACCCATGCTTTCTTGCTTGACACGTCAACAGTAATAGACCTCAAATTGTACATATCGAGGATAACAAATGGCACAGACGATGTGTAAGAAAGGCCTTCGTAGTCATGACCTCCACTACGGATACGGAGTTGTATACCGTTAGCCTTTGCGCAGACCACCGTGGCCTGAACATGCGATACATGTTTAGCCGCCACGATGGCTACTAATTTCTGGTAGTTAAGGCTCGAGTACCTCTTGTTTTTCGTGTAGGACACGTAAGAAGACAAGAAGGTGGTGGTGTTACGGGAGGTGAAGATGGCATCGGTGATTGGATTCTCCAGACTAGTCCGATTGCGAAGGCATCCGGTGAAGATTCCGGAATCTGGTTTTGTCACTGCTGCTCTTAAAATCGAAACCAAAAGAACAAGACACAAAACAGAGAATAATGCTTTCATGTTTTTATTTTATTTTTATGTAATATGTCTTACGCCTCTATCAGGATTTTAGTTTATATAATAAAAATTTAGAGAGAAAATAAATTTAAAATTAAATTTTGCTTTGTACATGTAGTCGTTATTTTCATCAAGCTAATGGAAATTACAACGGATTTAACAGAGGACTAGTTATTTTCATCACGCTTGCGTCGAACATATCGAATTATTACATCAGCGTGTTTTCCGATTATTAGTGGAAGAACGTTGAATGGAGAGATTATTAATCGGAGAAAGTTGAATAATGGAACATAAGGTGAGACATCATTCATATTCTTTTCTACATATTTTTATTTTCTGTGAAATTAGGATCTTGGTTTCCTAAACTCCGCAGAGCAAGAAGCATATTTAGCACTATAACACAAATATTATTTTCCAAGTGCACTCAAAACCCATGATTTTCTTGTCAGTGTTCTTGTTTTTTTTTTAACTTCAAAATATAAAAAACAAATATCAGTGTTCTTGTTTTCTTTCAAAAAAAGCCACTACGCCAAAAAACACTTGATAAATGGTTTTGAAAATGAATTTATTCATATTTTCAAGAAACGATTAATTTTTGTCAAGTTTTGTGTAAAGATATATATATATATTTCGAATACAATGAATCTTCCTCTTTTCTTTTTCATTTCCTGTGTTTTTTTGTTTCCCTCATAATTGAATTCAAATAAGTTACGTTTGTATTGTTATAAATATTAATGATTATAAGATGGCCGAGAATCAGGGCTCTGATGCGGTGGTGCTGGAAGCGGTGGTGTTTTGCTCGAAGTAGTGGTTGACAGAGTTGTTCTTTAGGTTTCAAAACGTGTAGTTGTTTTGATACGTGTTATGCTTTATCTTTTTATTTTACTAGATGAATTCTCACGTTACCTGTGGGTTTGTTTTGAAAATTGTTTAGATAAAAATATGTTAATTATTTTTGTCGCTAATTTATGTGTATTTTTTGTTTGTTATTTTATACTTACTAAAATTAGACTCATCTTATGTACTTATTTTTTATTGTTAGATTCATTTTTAACTCTAAATATCAATTTCTATATATTTTTATGTATAATCTGATTATTTTTATATCTAAGATTCTAAAATTTGTTCATTATCATGAATACACACAACAAAAATATAAGATATTTTGATTTCAAGAGTTTTCGTACGAAAAAAAAATAAATGAAACAAAAATTAAAAAGTTATTTTATTAACACTTTTTAGATTTTATGCATATAGCCATATAAGACAAATGGATTTGTTTTGAATTTCATGGTATGTCTAACGTCTTAAAAGTCTATTACTTGAAAATGTTGAATGTCAATGTTACAAACTTACCTAAAGATACAAAAATGAAAAGACAGAATTTCATATGATAAGATATGAACCATAACGTAATAATAATAAAAAATCAACGTAAAATAACTAAACTAATATTAGGTAGCAAACAACTAAACTACAACACAAATAACTATTTAATCATTATAGAGTGATGACCATTGACCATTAAATTTTTAAAAAAATAGAAAATAATAAAAGTAGTAATTGATTTATTTAAATAAATAATTTATAATTTTATTTTTATTTTGAAAAAATAATTTAAGAAGTGAATTAATGGAGGATTTAACACAATATGAGACATTTGATTTTCTCTCAATTAATTTTGCTGATTTTTAATTTAATCAATGTTAAATGACACATGTCATTTTCTTATGTGATGATTTGTCATCCATATGGAGAAAGTTGGTCAATTTTCATATATATAACTAGGTGAGTGCCCGCGCTAAGCGCGGGATTTTGTTGTTGATTTTCTTTATTTTTTTTTATATATTTGGGTTTATCATTCTTTCTTAGAAATGTTATTTTTATAAGAGAGATTGTATTACGAAGGATGAAAACTATATATTTTTTATTAACCACTATATATTGTTTGTTAATTTTTACTCCTATGTAAAAGCTTTGAGTGTGTTGGATGTTGGTTCCCATTCTTTATATTTTGAGGATTAAATTTTAATGATGTCTAACATATAATGGTTATTTATTACTATTGTTTAGGACACTCTAATTTTTTAAATGGTTGGTAATTTAGGTGGTGATGAAACCCCATGCTTTGGTACTGTTTGAATAGTAACAAAAGAAATTACATATATATGAATATGTATACAATTTTGTTAGTATTTGAACCGCACCGCATTTAATCCATAGTTGAACCACTTGGCTTTATTCCGAACCTAATTTGTAGGTGTATTATATATACTTTTTGTTTGGTATTGGTAAGTGTACATATATATTGCGTATTTATTTTTGTGATAGTTTTTTTTTTTATTTGTGTCTTATGTCTGTCATATGGGTTAATATTGTTGAATAAAGATTTTTATTTCTATATCAAATTTTTGTTTTACTTTTGTTGTAATCCTAATTGTTTAACTTTAACGAATTTTTGATTAGATATAAATCTAGTTTCATAATATTTTTCCAATTTTTTGATATGTATTTTTTTATATAGTTGTTTGTTATTTTCACAAATGTTTTGGCAAAAAATATCATTTTGTTCCTTTTTAATAATATAATGGATGTAATAAAATCTGTTTTTCCAGTAACTTTTTTTTAATTGAGAGTTGTAAAAGATTATAGTAGAGCACCATTTTAGCTTACTCTTGCATATTTTTATAAATTTGATTTTGTTCTCCTCTTTTGTTATTTTGTATAATTGTATTTAATAATAACTATTGTTTTTCAAATGTTTGCTACATAATTTTTGCATATTTTTATTTCTTGCCCCATACATTCTTTTTTTTTTATGGATGGTTAACAGTTTTAACAATATATTGAAAATACTATATGTAATGATAGGTAATATAAAAGTTGGATTTTATTTTAATTAAAAATTTCTTGCAACAACAAGAGAGGACAAACATGAAAAAAAAAGAACATAAATTTATTTGATAGTTCATCGCCTAAAACATCATTGGTGTTAATTTTAAAATCGGTTCTAACTCTCTAGATGATGTGTTTAAGTTATATCAGAAAGATAAACTTAAACATTTGTTTGTAGATAAAACACGTTTCACGTAGTGTAATACCGTTTTGAGATAATCACTTAATCTAACGTAACTAATGAAGCATACCAGCTAAATTTTTTTCTAAGTCTCATATATAAACATCTCTCAGAAATCCATTAAAGAAAAGATTACATCCGGAAAATGTACTCATAATATTCTCTACCCAAATGCCTAAAAAAATAAAAAAGGATATATTGAATTAAAAAATTTAGAAAGAGTGATGGTTGAAGTTTCGACTTATGATAGGTTCATATGTTGAATTAATTACTAATTATGTATTACTCATTTAAGAAATCTAGGTGGCAAGTTCTCATATGCTGATGTGTCAAGTTGTAGGAGAGAGTTGGCCAACTTTCATATATATGATTTAATTTCTTATTCCATCTTTGGTTAATAGGCTTAGTTTCTTGCTGAATATTGGATTCTAATCTTGTATCACTATATTACATGTTTTAGTCAAATAGTAATTAAGTACGTTTACACGTGTATTTTATTACTATTACTAGAGATCAAATCACAATTCTAATATAAAAACGGTAACTAACTCTTAAAACATTAACCTGTAAAATGTACTTACGATGGCTTGAAGACAGAGTTGTTACATTCTTAGCATAATCCATTATTGTAGTTGCAAGATCAATCCATAAACAAAAATAGAAATCAATATATATAAACAAAAGGAAATTAGATGAACATGCTTAATTGATTATGAAACTAATTACTACTCACGTATAGATTTCTTTATTGAGTACTAATGATTAAACAAGGCAAACTACATAGAGACTATAAGCCTATAACACATGCCCAGATAACTTAATATCACTACTTTACACGAACCGGAGGAATACTCTGCTCGTTCTTGAAGAAATTATCAGGATCATACTTAGCTTTAACATCCATCAATCTCTTCAAATTCCCCAAGAAATACTTGGATCCGTAGATCTTAGCTTCATCCACGTTTGTCTCACCACTTGGATTGCTTCCAATATCGATGTCTCTGAAATTAAAGAAGGCCTCTCTCGGGTTACTTGACACGTACGGTTCCGCCACCTCAAAAAGCTCATTCATCATAGCCAGGCTACTCTCTGTGGCGTTTGCGTCAAACCACATCGTAGAGTATTGAACCTTGAACAAGTTTCCTTTCCGATGAGGAAAAGCGGTGGCCGTTGCCGGAATCCGGTCCATCACTCCACCGTAAGGGTTGAATTGCAACGAGACGCTACTGTTGAATTTAAACATTGTCTTCCAAAGCTTCTCTAAACCTTTTTTGGGTATTGGTTTTTTGACAAAATCCGATTTACTCTTAAATGACACTGAATTCGTCGGAGGCCTATCTAGAAGGATGCTCTTGGGTGTACCCGCCGGGTAATTGGCCCAAAACAACGTTGTGTTAAGCCAGCTCATTTCGTGGCAATCTTCACGTCCTAACCCTAATTCAGGGAAGCTCTGGTCCATTATCTCCATCAGCTTATCTGTTGGACCCAAGAACTGAGCATAGAATACAACCGCGACGGTTCTCTCGCCGGGTTTTGGTCCATTTACGGTCCTAGGCCATGCTGTTATGAAAAGACTATCAGGTAGTTTATTAGCGACAAGCTGCCACTTGTAAAGAATATCAGTGCCTCCTTGTTCTAATGTTTTGTTAACCTTAAACACTGTCAGGATCTTTGGAACCTCCACGAGGTTGATTTTCCAAGATAGAATAACTCCAAAACTTGAACCACCACCGCGAATCGCCCAAAAGAGATCTTCTCCCATGGCAGCTCGATTCAAGAGCTTGCCATTGACATCAATGATTTGTGCGTCAATGACATGATCTACTGTGATTCCGAATTTTCTCATCAGATTTCCAAACCCTCCACCGCTTATGTGTCCCCCTGCTCCTACCGTAGGGCACACGCCAGCCGGGAACGCTAGCGTTTGGCTTGCCTCATTGATCTTTACGTAGAGCTCTCCCAATGTCGCACCAGCTTGAACCCATGCGTTCTTTCTCGACAAGTTGACATCAATAGACCTCAGATTGTGCATATCGAGAATGACAAATGGCACAGACGACATGTAAGAAAAACCCTCGTTGTCATGACCACCGCTTCGGATACGGAGCTGGATACCATTGGACTTTGCGCAGACTACCGTGGCCTGAACATGAGATACATGTTTCGCCGCTATGATGGCTAGTAGTTTTTTGAAGTTAGGGCTCGAGAACCTCTTGTTTTTCGTGTATGACACGTAAGAAGACAAGAAGGTGGTGGAATTATCGGCGATGGAGATGACATCGGTGATTGGATTCTCCGGAGTAGTCCGATCGCGTAGGCATTCGATGAACTTTCCAAAATTTGGTTTTGTCACTGGTGCTTCTATAAACGAAACAAGAAGAACAAGACCCAAAACATAAAGTGTTTCTTTCTTTTTTGAGCAACTATTAAACTTCTTTGGAAACTTGTTGGTCAAGCAAAGAAGGAAAACAAATGCTTCTTTCATTTTTACTGTTATGCAGTATGTCCTACACTTCTATTAGGATTGTAGTTTATAGAATCAAAATATAGGGAGAAGATTAATTTAAAAGTGACTTCGTCATATAGGTTTACTTTGAATTTTCTATTGTCAACATGTAGGTGTTTGTTTTGACCAGGCTAATACAATGGAAATTTTAACGTATGTGACAGAGGATTAATGGTTTTCATGATTGAATTCAAGGCAATTTGCAAGTTTTTTTCACAACGTAATATATAATCATAATATATAGATTTTAGTACGTAGTACGAAGAAAGTTAAATACAGAGATTAGAAACGATATTTCATAAATGCAAACGTAGTTAAGTCGTAAGTGAGACTTCTTCCTTCATATTTTCAAGAAGCCTATCTTTTATTGAGAAAATTATTCTTGAATTTTGTTGATTTTTTTATTTAAAAGATATTTCATGAATGCACCTCCTTGACTTCGAATTTTAATGGATAACGTTTGTTGAACATTACTAATGATTTTATATATAGCCGAAGAGTTTGAAATAGACTTTTATTTGTTTCTTACATAATAACTACATGCAATAGGCTTTTCAAATAGCCGAAACGTTGACTATTTTTTTTTTTTAAATGTTGATTATTTATTCTGTGGTAAATCTGTAAATACATAAATCTAATTTAAAAAAATTCAATAACTCAGGTTGAATCTAAATAGTAAAATAGACATTATGGCAGGTTTAACACTAAAACCAAAAACATTTAAGTCATATTGAATCCAAATAGTAACATAAACCACTAAACTTTAAGTCATTGGCCTCATGGTCAAGTGATCATTACGTTTATACGTCATACTCATATGTATCCATTTTTTACGTTTATACATACACAAGATGTATTTATTATAGTCAGAACATTAAGAAGAAGTCGTTTGAAGAAGAGGTCACATCAAAGACTTGTTCTAAAACAGAAGATTCTGAACTGAGAAAAAACAAAAAACAAAAAAACTCAGATTGAAACGGATCTGGGAGGGTTCCAAGGATAAGATTTGAACTCTCCTAGCTCCCTGTGTTTTCTCTGAAACAGTTTCAGGTTCGTACACTGAGTTATAGAGGTAAAGTATAACTGATCTATCCTAATGTGTAATAAGGAATTAAAACCGATTTCATGAAATTACTTATTGAGTAAAGATCAAATATAACATAACTATCATAATGCAAATGGGACAATAGTGAAAACTTAAGCTTTAACAAGCCCACATCACTTATTACTACTACTAAATAAATCTTATCAAAGAGTAACGTTACTCTATTACACGAACAGGAGGAATACTCTGCTCGTTCTTGAAGAAATTCTCAGGATCATATTTAGCTTTGACTTGCATGAGTCTCTTCAAATTCCCCAAGAAATACTTGTATCCATAGATCTTTGCCTCATCCACATTTGTCTCATCACTCGGATTACTGCCAATATCGATGTCTCTGTAATTAAAGAATGCCTCTCTCGGGTTACTTGACACGTACGGTTCCGCAACCTTGTAAAGCTCCTTCATCATACTTAGGCTAATCTCTGTGGCGTTTGCAGCCAACCATGTTGTAGAGTATTGAACCTTGAACATGTTTCCTTTACGATGAGGAAATGCTGTAGCGGTCGACGGAATCTGGTCCATCACTCCACCATAAGGGTTGAATTGCATCCACACAATATTGTTGAACTTAAACATTGTCTTCCAAAGCTTCTCTAATCCTTCTTTTGGGATTGGTTTTTTGACATAATCTGATTTGCTCTTAAAGAATCCTGGATTCGTTGGCCTATCTAGAAGAACGCTCTTCGGTGTACCTGCAGGGTAATCGGCCCAAAACAACGTCGTGTTAAACCAGCTCATTTCGTGACAATCTTCACGTCTTAGCCCTAATTCAGGCAAGCGCTGGTTCATTATCGCCAACAGCTTATCAGCTGGACCCAAGAACTGAGCATAGAATACAACTGCGATGGTTCTATCGCCACGTTCTGCTCCATTTATGATCTGAGGCCATGCTCTCATGAAAAGATCTTCAGGGAACTTGGTAGCGACAAGCTGCCACTTGTAGAGAACATCAGTGCCTCCTTGTTCCAATGTTTTATTAACCTTAAACACTGTCAGGATCTTTGGAACCTTGACGAGGTTGATTTTCCAAGAGAGGATAACTCCAAAACTCGCTCCACCACCGCCACGGATGGCCCAAAAGAGATCTTCTCCCATGCTAGCTCGATTCAAGAGCTTGCCGTTGACATCAATTAATTGAGCATCACTGACATGATCCACTGTGATTCCGAATTTTCTCATCAGATTTCCATACCCTCCACCGCTTATGTGCCCTCCTACTCCTACAGTAGGGCAAACGCCAGCTGGAAATGCTAGCGTTTGGCTTGCCTCGTTAATCTTTACGTATAGCTCTCCCAAGGTTGCACCAGCTTGAACCCATGCTTTCTTGCTCAATACGTTAACAGTAATAGATCTGAGATTGAACATATCGAGAATGACAAATGGCACAGACGACCTGTAAGAAAGGCCTTCGAGGTCATGACCGCCGCTTCGGATACGCAGTTGTATACCATTGGTCTTTGCGCAGACCACTGTTGCCTGAACATGAGATACATGTTTCGCCGCTACGATGGCTAGTAATTTTTTGAAGTTAGGGCTCGAGTACCTCTTGTTTTTCGTGTAGGACAAGTAAGAAGACAAGAAGGTGGTGGTGTTATCGGCAATGGAGATGGAATCGGTGATTGGATTCTCCGAACTTGTCCGATAGCGAAGGCATTCAATGAAATTTTCAGAATTTGGTTTTGTTACTTCTGCTTCTGAAACCGAAACCAAAAGAGCAAGACACAAAATAGAAAGTGCTTCTTTCATATTTTTATTTAATTTTGTCTTACGTCTCTATTAGGATTTTAGTTTATAGAATAGAGAGAAATTAATATATAATTGACTTCTGTTTTGTCATATAGGTTTACTTTGAATTTGGTTTTTGCAGGTTTATTTTGAAATTTCTTTAGTCAACATGTAGATGTTTGGTTTGAACAAGCTAGTGGAAATGATTTCCAACGCTATTACAGAGAAGTCGTTGTCATGAGTCATGACTGGGATCAGGGATTGACTATGGAATTACTTCGCTATTTGACATGCATGTTTTGGGATTATATTATTGTAGTTTCTATCTAGTATATATATTGCAAATTTCAATAGTGGAAAAAAGTTGAATACAGATAGAGAATTTAATAAAGTTGAATACGATTAATCTTTGTTGAATGTTATCTTAAAAATATCCCCCCGACCCCCGGTGCACGATTAATCTTTGTTGAATTTTTTTTTTGTTATGGTAAGATATATAAAAGTTAACTAACACATATTAACAAAAGCTGGAATAGCTCAGTTGGTTAGAGCGTGTGGCTGTTAACCACAAGGTCGGAGGTTCGATCCCTCCTTCTAGCGATTTAGATTTTTTGATATTAGAGTTTCTTACCGAATAGAAGAAACTCAAATTTTTGCAAACTTTGGAGATTGTAGCACCTACTAATATATTATCTGTATTCATTTCATTTCTTATAAAAACGAATATCAAACAGCAATCATTTACATTTTCTTTCAATTGAAGTAACCACAATGTACAACATATTAAGAGCGACACCATCTGTTTTGGTCATATCGATCAGCTCTCTAAGTAAATCGCGTCTCTCTTTCCCCAGCCGAGGCCATTAGAAGCCCCACAGCAACAGTAAACATCACCAGCATTCCAACAAGCAAAGCATATGTTCGCGTAGATGATCTCCTATACTCCCCAAACAGATATATCCCCCAAAAAGTCGATACTAAAGGAAGTGCCTGTACAAGAATACCAATCAAGAATCACTAAAACGCAAGCAAAGATCAAAGAAACGTTCTAGTTTAGGATTATAAGTGTTTGTGTGACCTGAACAGCATCTGAGGCTGCATATCCTGCAGCTTGTCCACCCATGAACTGAAGACCGTTACCAAACCCACATAACAATCCAGCTGCAAGTGCCCAACCTCTTCCGTTCCAGTCACTCAGGTATTCTCTAAAGGAAGATCTTGGTGAGTCTAGCACAGGTTTGTACAGGAAACTAATGTTGAGAGCGACCGCGATTACAAAGCAAGATAGTGAGAAGTAGAAGAACGCAGTGTAGACAATCAGCTTGGGAACGCCTTGTTTTAGAGTGTGCCATTGATCGTTTGTTGCAAGGTTGAATAGTGGTGAGAACAATGAGAAAGAAAGTCCTGCAAAAAAAGTTATTCCCAGACCAACAACCATGCTCTTTCCTAACACCTGAATCCAAAAGAAGTTCATAGAGATTGATTTACGTTGTTGCCTCGAAACTCAAGACCAACTTAGAAGAACTAAAGAGAAAGATCCTACTTTGATTGCTCTTTTGTTTTCGAGTGCTATAAGAAAAGCTGCAGACCCTTCCTTTACATTCTCCATCTCTTTTTCTTCTTCTTCTTCTTCTTCTACTATAAAACTAAAGAAGTGAAGATGAGTGATCTTGTTAACACTATCAGACAATTATGTATGTCAAACTTTCACCTCCAAATAGTCTCTGGCACTCTTCAGGGGTCACAGTTTCACAATCCCCTGAGAGTTTTCCGAGTTTCGCCTTGATATCAGCAGAATTGGAAGAGTGAACAGCAGAACCAAGACAAACAGCTACCATGAAGCAACCAACACCAGAGAAAAGAATATCAGCTCTGTTCAATCCGTTGTCCAAAAAGTAATTGACAGTAGTGCCTACAACAACGGTGATGCTCGCAGCTGTCACTTCTGTAACAGACAGACCAACAAAAGCTAAAGAATACTGAGTAGCAAGGTTTCCAATACTTAAACCAACCCCACCCGCCATTGCAAACAACACAGAGGGCCAATTATCTTGAATCTGTAGCAGCAGCAGCAAGAGATTCATCAATGCAATCTCCATTATAGAGATCAAAATCCTTCAAGTTCTAACCTGAGTGAGTTGTGTAATGAAACTTGGTGCCTCATGTGTACTTTCACCTATCCCACCAAACACAAAGGCTATAAAGATTGCAGCCAAAAAGTTAGTGATGGAATAATCAAGATAAGTATGTTGTGGGAGACGACCACGCCGTTCAAGAAGAGCCATAAGAGCAGGCCAAGTGCCTAAACAGAGCAGAGAAAGCAATAGACATAATATTGCTCCTCCTTTGCTCTCCACAACATATATTCCCAATTCTTGAGCTATCATCATCGACCTTCTTCGTCAATAAGTTCCTGTTTCTCATTAAAGATAGTCAACGGTTTGATTCTGACTGAGAGTACAAGGAAACATCAAATTACTAAAGAATCTCAGCATAGTTCCCAAATTAAAATCCTAGTCAGCTATAGGATCATGTGCACGCCTTCGTTCACTAGTTTTCGGCCATAATTTCAGGATTGAGAAAACAGTTGAGTTTTATCATTCATCGCAACAGACTTTAGAAAGCGAAAAGAAGATGCAGAAGAATCCAGAGTTAGACTAGTAAGCTCCCTAAAAGCAGAGTTCAAGATTTATTTTCTTACCTTGCAACAGAACAGAGTTCCAGATGAACGATCTCTTGAAGACAAGTCAACGAAGAGCTTGTACATGAATCCAAAACAGCGACCGAAGCTGAATATATTAAACTATATTTTATTTTATTAAACTATATATTGGTTGGATATTTTGGCATAGTTTCACAAATGCTTGACAAATTCACTAATTAATTATAATTAGATTCTCTTCTACGCCAGGAATAATTCCATAAGCCTATATCTATGCAAATTTGGATTATATTTTTTGGATCATTTATTTTAGCTTTTTTGAACTCTAATTATTTTTAGATGACAAAATTTTTTTTTTTACAAAAAATATAAAAAGTTTTACAAGAATTTACAAATGATTTTATGTAAATCTTTTAAAAATCATTTTAAAAATCTTATGAAGTCTTTAAATCATTTTTTACTCTTAAAAAAAATTTGTTACTATTTTAAAACATTTTGTAACTCTTTTTGAACCATTTTAAAACTCTTGTTAAACCTTACAAAAAGTTTTATTAAGATTTACAAGAGTTTTTAAAACTCTTGTAAATCTTTTAAAAATCTTTTAAAAACCCTTGTAAACCATTTAAAAATCTTTTTAATAATTTTTGAACCATTTTAAAACTCTTGTGAACACTTACAAAGGTTTTAAAAGATTTACAAGGGTTTTAAAATCCTTGCAAATCCTTTAAAAATCTTTTTAAAACCCTTAGAATTCCTTTAAAAATCAGTTAAAAACCACTGCAAATCTATTTCTCGTTAATTTATTTGTTTTGGCGGAAATTTTATTTCCCGAATATTTTAGGCAGGAAAAATCAATATATGTTTTTGAAAACTTAACTCTATATTTTTAATGTGTCTAATTTAAAAATCTATATTTTTAATGTGTCTGATTTAAAACATTTTGGTTTCATTCGCCAACTTTATGATAAATACTTTTAATTTTAGTTCTCAATATAAGTATACCAAGAGTTATTGCTATGTGATATATTTTTCATTCAAATAATTTAAGTTATTGCTATATTATATATTTTCCATTCAAATAATATTTTAATCAATAATTTTAGTGGTGAAAGAAACAATACAAGAGTGAAAATATTTTTTTTACCTTTGAAAGATAATTTTTACTTACAATGTTGCTAATTATTATTTTTAGTTAAATTTGATTTTACTTATAAAATAATAAACTTGTCTATCGTACCGAACATAAAACTGTGATGTTCCAGATTTGTTGTGTGATGTGGACGTTCCAGTTTTTTTATATAGGTTATCAGCTTCTGGTCATAAGCAACCCTCATCTCATCAGCCTTAGCAATGTAAGGTTGTTTATCCTTCATTGTCAGAAAATGATGTTAACATAACAATTAGTTAAGCTAACAAAGAACTTACAAAGAAATACACTTACAGTTAAAGATTTGTTAATCTTTTTTTTCTTGTAAATTTTGTTTTGAAAAATGTACAACTTCAGAAATTTTATTCCACTAGACTTCACTAGCTTGTAAAGTCTGCATATCTATTCAAATTTCAGAACAAGTACAAATCACTCACAACAAGCTTATCAATTAAGAAAAAAGGACATAATCGAAGTTTTTATTAATCACTACAACAAGTAGCTTTCTTTTTCTTGATGTGTAAATCTTATTGACCTCATTTCTTCATATTATAAGAAGGATGTTACACAAAGTATCACAAAATATTATCTCATTTAGCGACCAAGATGCTAGTATCTCCCATTCAATAATTTCATACAAGTTAGATTCAATTGATTCATATAAATCAGATTCAAAAATACTATTTAAACCAAAGAAAACAATGATTTTGTCCCTATTTATTGTATTCAACATTGAATTTTATGAACTCACTTAGCTTTCATCATGAATATTACTAGTACTATTTATACTTATAATAACCTAAGTGCCTACAATATTTGGAGGTTAAGATGTTTTTGGGTATTTTAAATACTTTTGGCTATATTCGGATAAAAATACTTGGGTTTTGTAGATTTTTGAATATTTTCTAGTAGTTCGCATAGAATCGAATATAAATACTTTTTGATATTTTTTTATATTTAAATACTTCGTTAAACCTAAATCTGAACCGAATCTGAAGTTTTGAAATAAATAAATGGGTCCTATATTTCTAAATCTAAAACCAAAAAAGCCAACCCAAATATCCAAACGTCCAAACCTACCTTGAAGGATAAAGATTATTGCTGTTCTTTTTAAAAATGAGATATTACAATTACCATTTTCTCTAATATGTTAAAATTTTGTTATTTGGTTTAGAATAAAGAATTTGTCACACGCTTCTAAGATGTTAAAACTGTATGATCCATATGCTGCTATTCCGCAGATGTTACTCTCAATGTTCACTAAAAGAAAATGAACAAGTCTCTTTACATTACAGTAATAAATACATTGGAAAGCAGGTGAAAAAAAGAACAAAATCATCATGATGGTGGGCATTGGAATGAAGGCCTTAAAACAATTTTAACTAAAAGTCCATTGAACTACCCAAAAAAAGAGAGTAAAAACATCACAATTTGCGCTTTCTGGAACACCTTGATAAAGATCGTGTTAATTGTTACCACAAACCATATTAAACATTATAGTATTGAGAATTGATAAGTGGTGCACTAACACCAAACATCTGTTATTAAATATAAAATAAAAAAAAAACCTGAAATCCTTGTAGCAACATTTTCTTCTTAGCAAACAACCAAGAAACTATCAAAGAGAAACATGTTATCTTTATTGGCGAAGGCATAATTATAAGTAAAAATAATACAACCCAAAGAGCATCTCATTTTTTCTGGATTTACAAAAGAAAGCAAGAAAAAAGCTCTTGATTAAGATTTTCTATAAACCAAAATACTTAAGAAGACGAGCGAGAGTCACAATCCTAATTGGAAATTAAAGATTAAAATTCGGTGGGAAGAAAGATAGGCTCTAATTAACTTGGCATTATCTCAGCCGTCCACAACAAATAAGCGTCCTCGTCATCATCTTGAGATGATCTTACCTAAACCCTCAATGCCACGGCAGCGATGGTAGTCAGTAAGATGATCGTCGTGGTTCTGACGGATAGCTCTTCTCCACCGTTGGGATCACCACTCGTGCTGCTAGATGGTCCCATAGTAGTACTGTCAGGAAACGTTATCGTAGATGAAGTCGGCTTATCATTAGTGGGTAGTGTGCTGTTTGTTGAATTGCCTGTGGATGGATTTGTGGTGCCTGGACTTGCTGTGGTTGAATTTCCGGTGGATGGATATCCGGCAGTGGGGGTTCCGTTGGAACTACAAAAAGGTTACTCTTATAAACACACTTAAATCATCATCACAATTTTTAAGAAGATATAATTAATATTTTGGTAATAAATCAGTAATAAAGATTCTGTCACACATTAGTAGACAAATGACTGAACTATTTCAACGACTAGAATCATCAGAGAGCTCATTACTGATCTAAAGAAAACACTAAGCAAACGAAAACAGAGGGAAATAACCCTAATCTAAACTCTAAGGCAAGGTGATGTGAAACATACCTAGAACTAGATAAACAGCTTGACGTAGCTGCAAGAACAGAGTAAATAAAGAATCAGCAAAAAAAAAAAAAGATACACATTTGATGAAAAGAAGTTGTGGTTTTAATGGAAGGAATACTCGAAGGAGGGGAAGTGGAGATGACGGCGGCGCCGTTGAAGTCACATGTGGCACCGGTGGAAGCTTTCTTTTGATAGTAGCTGTTAACGGCAACGTCACAGTGGTTCTTGAGGGTGTTTGGTTGATAACAAGCTCCGGTCGTCTGAATCTGTGCACAGTCAGCACCTCCTCCACATGCGAAGTCTATCACCTTCTGAAGATCCAGCTCGTTAGCGTCCTTGCACACACAAACCGCCGCGTCTGTACAAAACAGATATCTCGGATTAGCATTACAAGGAAAACGTAACCAAGAAGCGAAAATGTCGGAACCATTTTGAGTCTTAATGCCAAGGGACAAAGAAATGTTCAAAGAAGATAGAAAGAACTTACTTGAATAGGTAAACATGAAAGAGAGAAGAAACAGAGGAAGCAAAACCGCCATGACTGCTTAAACTTGATCGGACTTGTCTAACACTGAGAGTACCACAAATGTGAGTTTGCGAGTTTGTTAGAGAGAGAGGAGATTATTCTGATATGATGATCGACAATTTATACTCTTTATGATATTTCTTGGGTACTAATAAGCAGAATACCCTAAGGCTTAAGTAAAGAAAAGTTCAGATATTATTGTGTGATGACTTGTAAATGTTAGATTTTGAGTACTCAAAGCAATGTGGGTCTCTGAAACAGAGAAGGTGAAAAGCATTCCTGTCGTCTAGTCAATGTGTGACTGTGGTCGGTCGACGCACGTAATATTGTAGGCTTTATGTGAAAAACTAGCTTTGTTAATTGTTATTCTTACTAATTTGTCACCTAAGTTTACGTACATCTGATGCATTCTTTTTTAGGATTTAGATAAGAGTCTAGCTTTCCACAAAGACAACAAAAGATGCATGCACACGTTTGCAAATGTAAAATGTTATTTAACATATTATAAGATAAAATAAGATAAAGATGTTTTTAAAGTAAAGTAATTTGATTTTGAAGCACTAACCGATGGAAAATAATGGAGAAAAACAGGGAAAAGAACACAAAACAATTGGAAATAGTATACACTCTTTAAAGGCAAAAACTTAAGTATTAAGTACTTTTTAAAGGCAAAGCGGCTAAGCGAGGGAGCCATGTGCAGGACAAACTTTGCATCCGCATTACAAAACGTGTGATTGTGTTACAACGTACAAGTCACAAAGTCACACAAATAATCCGAAATGGTGTTGACAGGGCGACCAGAAATAGCTATAAACCTTACCTAGCTCTAACGTAAGTAATCACTTTTTCCTTCTCAGTAATTTATTTTTATTGCTTCTCTTTGACTCTGGAGATGGACTCAACCTCTTATACAAGCTCCATGGCCGATTAAGGGACTTTGTTGGACCGAACTCCATGAATAATATGCCGTAATCTTAGATAAAAATTCCTTCTTATCATTCTATTTAATTTAAATGGATGTTTTCCTATCATGCTGATGTCAAGTATGAAACTCATCACCAACAATAACCATGAGCGAAAGATCTCGCTTAAATTTGTTGCAAACTGAATCGCTAATACCGAATAAGCGAAAAATATCCCAACACCAACCATTAAAAAGTGATTTGACGTTATATACATCCTTAACTTATATAAAAACCAAGCGTTTAAAACTAAAACCAACAAAAACACACTTGTAAGAAGAAAAACCATAGCATGTCCATTGCACATATGAGGAAGGTGTCTTTAGCAACATTTAAAAAATTTAAATTACAAAATATTAATAATTAAATGTGAGAGGTCTTTAAATTAAAGACATCTTTTCAAAAAAAGGTCTTCACCAAGACATTTAGACACAATGTTTTTAATTTAAAGACACACCTAAACATTAAATAATATATCTTCTGTTTAAATATTAAATTTTAATTGTGGAAGACTCCCTCATATGATGTATGTGTGGTTTCTTTGAAAAATCAAGGTTTGGGCTATATCTATTAATGGGCTGGGCTTTATACTAAAAGACTAAAACATGTCGAGGAGTCAAAGACAACTTCTGAAAAAAAGACATCAGATTTCTTGGATAATCTCTAAAATGCCACTGCCGTCATCGAGAACAGATCGTCACGACCGGAGTTAGTAGTGTCTAAAAACTCATCTGAGAGAGAAGAACTCAGAAAACCCTAAACACAGATAAACCCCAAAACTCAAAAACCAAATCTTTCCAACAATGGCGTCTCATCTCTTTACCCGATCTCGAATCTCTCTCCTCAAAACCCTAAAACCCAATCCTTTTACCTCAGCTTCACCCATCAGAGCCATTTCCGGTACACCATTCCTCTCTCAAGATCCTCTGCTCGCAACCGAATCAACAGATCACGACCCATCAAACCATCAATCAACCTCCACGCCGCTTCCACCGAATCCAGCAACAGGAAGTCCTCTTTACCAAGAGAATTGGCGTAGTCCGATCCCAAACACTCCTTCCTTCAACCAATCTCTAGTTCCATTAGGATTTCTAAATCAAGCTCCTGCTCCTCGTATCAGAGCTCTCTCTGAGACGCTTGACATGAACTCGCTGCTGAATATGTTTGCGGATTGGACTGCTTCGCAGCGTTGGTCTGACATGAAGCAGCTTTTTGAGGTTTGGGTTCGATCGCTTGACAAGAATGGGAAGCCGAATAAGCCTGATGTGAACCTTTACAATCATTACCTTCGAGCTAACTTGATGATGGGTGCTTCTGCTGGAGATATGCTTGATCTTGTTGCGCCAATGGAGGAGTTTTCTGTTGAACCTAATACAGCGTCTTATAATCTAGTTTTGAAGGCTATGTACCAGGCAAGAGAGACTGAAGCCGCCATGAAGCTGCTTGAACGGTTAGATTCTCTGAGTTCGTAGATAGATTCCTTTTTTGTACAATGAACAATGCTTCTAGAAATAGTGTAAAGATTAAGACTTTACATGATTGAACGGTAAGATTTGCTGATGAATCAAAGGTTATCTCTGCATAGCAGCTACTGATACTGTTGTCATGTAAATGTAGATCTTTTCAAAATGTATCATGACTTGATGTAATTTGGTCAGGATGCTCCTCTTGGGGAAGGACTCTCTTCCGGATGATGAATCATATGATTTGGTTATTGGAATGCATTTTGGAGTTGGGAAGAATGACGAAGCCATGAAAGTTATGGACACGGCACTGAAATCTGGTTATATGTTATCCACCAGTGTCTTTACTGAATGTGTTCGTAGTTGTGTAGCCAAAGGTAGGACAGATACACTGGTCTCCATCATCGAGAGGTGTAAGGTACAGATGAGTTTTTTGTTATCTTCTATTGACATTTGAAGCTTTTGCAGTCTCGTTTATCAATTATATGTGTATTTTTGTTTTGCAGGCTGTTGATCGGAACAAGTCTCTTTGCCCTAGCTGGATACTGTGTAACTATATTGCAGAAGTTGCAATTCAAGAGGATAATAGCAAGTTGGCCTTTTATGCGTTTGAATTTATGTTCAAGTGGATCACTAGAGGCGAAATGGCTAGGCCGTCGGTTATTTTTTCTGTTGATGAAGGGTTGGTAGTAGCAGGCCTTGCAAGTGCTGCTAGGACTTGTAGTTCATCTTTAGTGGAAGGATCATGGACGATTCTGAAACAGAGTCTGCGTGGGAGGAAGGCAGCCAACCCTGCATCTTACATTGCAAAGATTAATGCCTATGCATCGTTGGGGAATCTGCAAAAAGCTTTCACTTCACTTCATGAACTTGAATCCGCATACGCAGACTCTGAAAAAGAAGTTGTGGAGGAAATGCTTTCACCTTTTACATCATTATACCCGCTGGTTGTGGCGTGCTCTAAGAAAGGTTTTGAGACATTGGATGAGGTATACCTCGACTCTTCCTAAGGGTAAATATTCTATATATTCTCAGCTTTGTTCGTAACAAGAATTAAGGTAGGGTCTTTGGCTAAGATAGTTGTGAAATTTAATAGAACAAAACCAGAAAACCTGTTTATCGAAGTCGAGTATCATGGTCTGGATATTAATGCATTTTAGAGTGAAGCAGCTATAACGCTTAGCTTATCTGACCTTGCACTGTCACATAATCCACCAGGTATACTTCCAGTTGGAGAGTTTGAGTCAAGGTGATACTCCATATAAGTCTGTTGCTGCTCTAAACTGTATAATTCTTGGCTGCGCAAACACATGGGATCTGGATCGTGCTTATCAGACGTTTGAGGCAATAAGTGCCTCTTTTGGGCTGACTCCTAATATCGATTCATACAACGCTTTACTATATGCATTTGGAAAAGTCAAGAAGGTGCTGTTTCTATGTCAAATCACTCTCTAATATTTTCTTTTCATGAATTAACTATTTGGCCTTACGACTCTAGTCTATTTGCTTTGCAGACTTTCGAGGCCACGAATGTATTCGAGCATCTGGTTAGCATAGGTGTTAAACCTGATTCCCGGACGTATTCATTACTGGTTGATGCTCATCTCATTAACCGGGATCCCAAATCAGCTCTGACCGTCGTTGATGACATGGTAAACCAGAATTAACAGACAAAACCTAACCTCTATGAGAGAATGATGTGTGTCTGAGAAACTAATGCATGTTCTAATTATACAGATCAAGGCTGGATTTGAACCCTCTAGGGAGACATTGAAAAAGCTGAGAAGGAGATGTGTCAGGGAAATGGACGATGAAAACGATGATCAAGTGGAGGCATTGGCCAAGAAGTTTCAGATCAGAATGGGAAGCGAGAACCGCAGGAACATGCTGTTCAACATAGACTACTCCAGGGGCCGAGCATTAAACAATTGAAATCCAAAATGGATGGTTGTAATAACGAACCCTTGTGAGAAGTAAGGAATGAAGCCCCGGCTCATCTAGTTTTGAAGTTATGGATCATCATGCCCAGTGTTTCATTGATGTATATTGCTTCATTTTATTCTTCCGAGTCTCTTAATCTGATTTTTATCCAATACATTACTTGGCTTCTTTTTTTCTTTTTCGGAAACCAATAGAGTTGGGTTCTTACTTTCTTAGGATCGATAGTCTTAGGAAGATGCTTTTGCATTGACCAATAATGTCAAAACCTTTGGAATATTTTGACTTTTATCTTCTTTGAATCTAAAGAGTTAAATTCAACCCTATATTAATTGATTTTAGTTTTAAAATGATTTTATGTTTTTGGATGACTTTAGGAAAAATGTTATTTGTTGTAAAATCTCCCAAATCTCACTTAAAAAAGTTAAAGCCATGAGATTTATAATTTTGTATATTTAACTAAACAAAATTATCTAAAACCCCTTAAAATGAGTGCAAAAAATAACATTCAATAACATTAGATTTTAAAATGAGTGCAGAAAAAGAATTAGATTTTAAAATAATCATTGTGTGTGGGATGAAAGCACAAAGACAAGGCCTTAAATATGGGCCGGCCCAGTTCAGAGATCAAACAAGCACTCCTGTATATATACACAAATCACAAACAGCTTATGAGAAGTTTTCAACACATTTGGGATCAAAGCCACAAAACCCTAAAAAATGGGTGGAAGAACGGACGAAAGTGGCGGAGGAGGTAAAGAGAAAGAGGAAGAGCAAGATGGTTTGTCCGTACACTCTCCCTGTAAAGCTTTACCTTCCTCCGCCTCCTCTCTCTCCAAGGTCTCTCTCTCTCTTTCTCTCTATCTCTCTACCATTTCTGTTCCTGAGATTTTAAAGGTTCCTCTTTTATTGGATTTGCTTCTCAGGAGCAGTCACAGGTTGAATTAGAGCTAAGGTTATTAGAAGCCCTTGAAATCTATCCTCCTGTTAAACTCCGAGGCAAGTTTCACTTCTCAAATCTTGATCCTTTAGCTACGTTCTATATGCTTCTGCCAATGTTTACTTTTGTATCATGATAGTTATCAGAAACCATTATCAAATGCAATCATTTCAATGTCTATTGTTCTTGCACATTGATCAGTTTGTTGGTTTCTTGATTTCTTCTGCTAATGGGATCATGATGGTGTGCAGGGATACATCGCCACTTTGTTCTTTATGGTCTGATGGAGTATCTCGGAAGAAGGTTTGTTGTTCTCAGAGTTTCTTTCATACTTCCAATACATACATGAGTCTCTGATCCTTATTGATTGAGTCTTTCTATCAAACTATTCCTGTACATAGCTTTGACCGACCGTTCACTGCGGATGAGGTTCTGCAGCTACTCGATCGTTTTTACAACATTGAGATGCTGGTGAGTAGTAATTACAACAAGCATTGATTGTTATTTTGGTCCCATAGCTTTAGTTTCACTTCATGGCATTGTTTAGAGTTGTGGTGATGGTTTTATTAATCTGTTACCTCTGTTTTGTTTCTTAGAAATCAGATGATGAGGACATAGACATTCTGAATCACGAGGAAGACTTTACCTTGCCGCAGAGTTTCTTTGATAAGGAAGAAGAATGACAGAGGAAGAAGAAAAGATGTTTTCTTTTCATTCATCTTCTCCCATCTTTTTGTATATGGTTAGGTTTTGTCTTCAGCTCTTATGATAAGCTTTTTTCTATATATTCTGAAGTTTTAATGTCAATAAAACCATCAGGATCAATGAATAATCTTTTTGTTACTCTGTCCAGAGAGTTAATAATCATAACAAGCTTTTTGCGGTTTTCGCTCTTTTCATGTTTGCATTTAGAGCCAGGGTTGTGTTTGTTTGGCAATTTTTGATACACATTTGATTGATCTGATGGGAATGTATGATAGCAAAAGCATATGCTGATCAAATCATAATAAAATTGCGTAACATAAAATACTTGATGACATGAAAATTGAGAACAAAATAAAGAAGACGAAAAGTAATACAAAAAAGAAACAATATAGGATTGAATTCAATTGTCTCTGATCTCATCTTCCTGATGAAACCAAGCTATGGAATTTAAAGGAATTTGCCTCCCCCTTCTGGACATCGAATCTAAATCTCATTCAACTTCCAAGCCCTTTGATCAGTTCTGAAACGAACAAACAAAAGAGTGAGCCTTTAGACCCAACAAGAACTATTCATACACCTCATTTTAAAGTGAATTACTACCTCAGTGGCATCGGCAGGCTTGGCCTGTTCTTGCTTGGATTCTTCAGTCTTGATGTTGTCTTCTCCTGAAATCATAACAAAACCACTGCTTATAAGCTCAAACATTCTGAGACATCATGTGTGCTGTGTGATTTTCAGACAAACCTCCATCTTCAGGAAGATCAGAAGTCCAGAGGGTGAGGTTGTCTCTCAGGAGCTGCATGATCAAAGTGCTGTCCTTGTACGACTCCTCACTTAGAGTATCTAACTCTGCAATCGCCTCATCGAAGGCTTGCTTAGCCAAATGGCAAGCTCTGCAACAGTTTAATAGAAACCACATTACAACAAAGTTGACACTCTATTGGTATATTTATTTATTGATGTTTTAGATTGAAACCTTTCAGGAGAGTTCATGATCTCATAGTAGAAAACAGAGAAGTTAAGAGCAAGGCCAAGACGAATTGGATGGGTCGAAGGAAGCTCAGTGCTTGCAGCTTGTGTTGCAGCCTAATCAAAATACAGATGCATCAGACCAAACTTCTCATAATTCTCTAGTATTTGACTAAAGAAACAAATTTAATACCTCATAGCCTTTGAGAGACTGTTCAGCAGCTTCCTTCCTCTCTTGCTCGGTCTTAAACTCAGCCAAGTAACGGTAATAATCTCCTTTCCTACAAATTCCAGATCAAATTGAGTTTCATTTGCAGATGATGATTCAAAAAGAAGAGTGTTTTTCTGTTATCACATCTTGTAGTAGAAGACGGTAGCTTCCCCTGAGGTAGCGTGAGGGATGAGATGCTGATCAATGATGGTGAGAATGTCTTGGCAAATGTTAGCGAGCTCATCTTCTACCTTTTGGCGATAACCCTTGATTTGTTTCACGTTTGATTCATTGCCTTTAGACTCTTCTTTCTGCTCGATGGACGACATTATCCTCCACGAAGCTCTTCTTGCTCCGATCACGTTCTTGTAACCAACCGACAACAGATTCCTCTCTTCCACAGTCAGCTCGCTATTAACCCTCGCCACTTTCTTCATCGTCTCCACCATCTCTGCACATTCATTACCAAATCCTTTCTATAAATTCTCGCAATTAAAATCGAAAATAATAAAGAGATTATGTTACCGTCGTATCGCTCGGCTTGTTCGGAGAGCTTAGCCATATAGACAAAAGTCTCTCTCTCTTTGTCGGATCCTGATGATGACATTTTGTTCCGATAATAATCTGTCTGAAAACAGAGATCTTGATTTATGGGTTTGTTTGTTTGTTTGTTTTGTGTTTTGTTTTCCTTGGTGAGATAAATAAAATAATCGAAAGAGATGGGAGGGAAAGAGAGAAATATAAAAAGAGTTTCGAAGATGGTTCGCAAATGGCGGAAGAAGACTGAATCTCAACCTTGAGATCCGAACACACCTCTGTGTCTGCGAAATTCCTGGGTTTTTCCTCGCTATTCTTTCTAACTAACTTAACGAACTTTTCGCTCCCTAACGACACCGTTTTATCTAATCCTATATATGTTTTTGGTTACGTATTTAAACATCAACGGGGATGTAGCTCAAATGGTAGAGCGCTCGCTTTGCATGCGAGAGGCACGGGGTTCGATCCCCCGCATCTCCATTTTCCCACTCATTTTTAGACATAGGCTTAGATGGGCTTCTTTGTAGCCTCTTATAATTTTACCCTAATTTTTTTTATTTAATTTAGTTCTTGTCTTTTGTTTTCTCCATTGGCCGGGAAACTTATGGCTGTGGCCGTCGTGACTTCTCGGAGGATGATTAACATCGGAAACTCAATTCGGCGATGCTTCATTCTCAACCACCGCTTCTTCTCCACCGAGCTAACTCCAACCACAATCACACCGATAAACCAAGACCATCTTCTCCGAGTCTGTACAATTCTCTACCAGCAACAGAACTCACCTGATTCACGTCTCGTCTCTAAACTCTCCTCCACCAAATTTCAACTAACTCACGAGTTCTTCCTCCAAGTCTGCAACAATTTCCCACTCTCGTGGCGTCCTGTACACCGTTTCTTCCTCTATTCTCAAACTCACCACCCTGATTTCACCCACACTTCCACTACCTCTAATAAGATGCTAGCAATCATCGGGAACTCAAGAAACATGGATCTTTTCTGGGAATTAGCTCAAGAGATCGGAAAACGTGGATTGGTTAACGATAAGACATTTCGGATTGTGTTGAAAACACTTGCTTCTGCTAGAGAGTTGAAGAAATGTGTAAACTATTTCCATTTGATGAACGGTTTTGGGTATTTGTATAATGTGGAAACGATGAATAGAGGAGTGGAGACTCTGTGTAAGGAGAAGCTTGTTGAAGAAGCTAAGTTTGTTTTTATTAAGCTGAAGGAGTTTATTAAACCTGATGAGATTACTTATAGGACGATGATACAAGGGTTTTGTGATGTTGGTGATTTGATTGAAGCTGCTAAGCTTTGGAATTTGATGATGGATGAAGGATTTGATGTTGATATCGAAGCTGGTAAAAAGATTATGGAAACACTTCTGAAGAAGAATCAGTTTGATGAAGCTTCTAAGGTGTTTTATGTTATGGTTTCGAAAAGAGGTGGTGATTTGGATGGGGGTTTCTACAGGGTGATGATTGATTGGTTGTGTAAAAACGGTAGGATTGATATGGCACGTAAGGTGTTCGATGAAATGCGTGAGAGAGGTGTTTATGTGGATAACTTAACTTGGGCGTCGTTAATCTATGGACTGTTGGTTAAACGAAGAGTTGTAGAGGCTTATGGGTTGGTGGAAGGGGTTGAGAATCCGGATATTAGTATCTATCATGGGTTGATAAAAGGGTTGGTGAAGATTAAACGGGCAAGCGAAGCAACAGAGGTTTTCAGGAAGATGATACAGAGAGGGTGCGAGCCAATAATGCATACGTATCTTATGTTGTTGCAAGGACATTTGGGGAGAAGGGGAAGGAAAGGGCCGGACCCGTTAGTGAATTTCGATACGATATTCGTTGGAGGTATGATCAAGGCGGGGAAACGGTTGGAAACTACAAAGTATATTGAGAGAACGTTGAAGAGAGGGCTTGAAGTTCCTAGGTTTGATTATAGCAAGTTCTTGCATTATTATTCTAATGAGGAAGGTGTGGTTATGTTTGAAGAGATGGCTAAGAAACTTAGAGAAGTGAGTTTGTTTGATTTGGCTGATATATTCCAGAGGTATGGAGAGAAGATGACTACAAGAGAGAGAAGGAGAGATAGAGACCAATTATTGAAGACGTAGACACAATTCTAACATTGTAAATACGAACTTGAAGTTTCTTCTTTGTAAAGCTATTCTTGCCGAGATTGTAATGGAAGACATAAAACTCATCATCAGGATAGTGCGATGGTGCAAGAATAAACTCACCCGTATGAGTAGTGCCTCTAACGTCTAGATAGCGAGATGAACTCTTCCAAGGTTCAATATTGAAAGTTATTTTCTTCAACCATTCATGTTTTTCGCCATCCTGATCCATAACCCACACATTAAATATAAGATGTAACTGGAGTGGCCATGCTACATTCCCTTCATAGTTCAATAAAGTGTCACCAGATAGTTTTAGAGTTCGAAGCTCTTCAGGTAAACTAGTAAAAAGATTCAAATTGTCAGCCCTCAGAGCATATCTCATTAAGCTCAGTTGTGACATACCTTGTCCAGTTTTAGCAACGTAATACACAAAACCATCTATGCACACACCGTTAGACCAAGGACGGTGATCAGGAATGCTAGTACAATCTATCATTTTCCATGGCTTTTTTTCTCCCAATGTGAACACTTGATGTTCAGATGATGGGTCTTGTCGAAGGCCATGACGTCTTTCCGTCATGCACGAGACTTTGTATTGATCACTAACTGGATCATACCCGAAAAAACTTTTCACGACCACTCTTCTTCTTCTGACACTTGGTAAAGTTATGAATCTACCAGTGCTGGGGTTAGTTACGATTTGCTTTCGATTACATCCAATGCTTATCAAACCACTAGCATAATGATAATAGTACTCTATCAGATTATCATATGGGGACAACGGACATGTCAAACGCGTAGAAAAGACAGTTGATGATGAAGAAGACGATGAGAAGAAGTACAACCTTTGGTCCTTAGATTTAAAGCTGGAAGGCAAGTTGTGGCAAGTCCTGATTGTAGCGGCGGAAGCGATTAGGGTACAAGGCTGCGACGGGAATGATGTGATGAAACTTGGACTGCGGATAGTTGTTGCACATGACTTGGATAGTGTGAGAAACCTAGCTACAGATTTTAAAGGCAGCCTCCTAAACATCTCGATCTCTAGGTCCAGAGGGAGTTGATCAAACTTTTGTTTCTCTTCCGACTTTTGTAGATCGTTGTTGTTGTTCACGGTTTTGGTCTTTTTGCTACGTGTCCTCATGATCAATCGCTATAGTTTCGAAACCCTAAATCTAGAATCTACCGCGCGTGTCCTCGGAAATGGGCAAATCACCAAAAGAAGATCAAAGAAGAGAAATGATCATCTTAGGACAAATGGATCTGATGATGATAAACGACTGTAAAGAAGACGATAATTGTTATTTTGGTTGACTGATTTTAGCTAATGGAGAAAGGTTTACATTTCCTCACAAGCTACAACCTAACAAAAGAGACTCATACACACTTGTTACCATTTCAATTTTCATTCAAAAGTCCAAAGCCTTTTCCTTGACCTACTTACTCCATCTCTCTCTTCCTCTCTATAATTTTCCATTAGCACATAAACATTCATGCTTTACATAAGTTTTAAAGTAAACTAAGCATAACTATTGACCCAACATTTGCTACAACTTGAAAATAAGCATAAGTATTAAAGTTAACCAAACATTTGCCGCTAGAAGCAGAACAAACCCTTTACCAAAACAAACCCCATCATTTGAAACATACAACCTGATTACTATGTCCAATCTCCATATACACAAATAGTGCATTTAGGTAGTATACTCAATTAAACCAAAAAAAAAAAAGAACAAGACTTCAGCAGAGTAATCAACGAAATTACAAAAAATAAGATTACATATATGGGTATCAAATCATGAATTGTCTCTCCGGCAACAATCTATCACTCTCAAAGTAATCCGAGAAAACAATTACTCTTTTATAAAAATCCTCGTCTCCCGAAACTTCAATCTTAATATTTGTAAAGCTATTCTTGTTGGGATTTGTAATGGAAGACATAAAACTCATCATCACAATAATTGTTCATTGGTGCGAAGATAAACTCACCCGTAAGAGTAGTGCCTTTAATGCGTATATCGTCAAATGAACTCTGCCAAGGTTCAATATTGAAAGTTATTTTCTTCAACCATTCATGTTTTTCGCCATCCTGATCCATAACCCACACATCAAATATATATGATGTAACTGGAATGGCTATGGCTAGTTTCCCCTCGTAGTTTAATAAAGTGTCACTGTATAGACTTGGAGTTCGAATCTCTTCAGGTAAACTAATAAAAACATTCAAATTGTCATCCCTCAAATCATATCTCATTAAGCTCAGTTGTGACATACCTTGCCCCGTTTTAGCAATGTAATAGACAACACCATCTATGCACACACCGTTAGTCCAAGGACGGTGATCAGGAATGGTAGTGCGATCTAACATTTTCCATGGCTTTTTTACTCCCAATGTGAACACTTGATGTTGAGAAGATGGGTCTTCTTGATGGCCATAAAGTCTTTCCGTCATGCACAACACTTTGTATTGATCACTAGCTGGATCATACCCGAAAAAACTTTTTACGAGCCTTCTCTTTGTTCTGACACTTGGTAAAGTTATGAATCTACCAGTGCTAGGGTTGGTTACGATTTGCTCTCGACCATATCCAACGCTTATCAATCCATTTACATAATGACAATAGTACTCCATGTGACGAGGGTATGGGGACGACGGACATGTCAAACGCGATAGAAAAGACGTTGATGATGATGAGGAAGACGATGATGAGAAGAAGGATAACTTGTGGTCTACCAGTACCCTAGGTTTAAAGGGGTGAAGACAGTTGAATATAGGAGCGGAAGCGATTAAGGTACAAGGCTGCGGCGACCGGAAAGATGTGATGAAACTTGGACTGCGGATAGTTGCTGCACATGACTTGGATAGTGTGAGAAACCTAGCTACAGATTTCAAAGGCAACCTCCTAAATATCTCGATCTCTAGGTCCAGAGGCAGTTGATCAAACTTGTTTTTCTCTTTTGACTTTTCTTGATTGTTCTCGGTTTTGGTCTTTTTGCTGCGTGTCTTCATGATCAATCGCTCTTGTTTCGAAACCCTAAAAAAGGCTCTCCGTCTAGGCGTCTACTCTTTGCTTTGCTCTTTTCTAGCAACTAGTAAAACTATATATATATAACCAATGGGCTTGTTGAGTCAGATTTTACAAGCCCAAGATAAAGTCTCATCAGAAGCCCACTTAAGTAAGTAGAGATTTTGTGTCGAGAACATCAATATATATATGAAATTAATCCACAAATCAGCTAAATCTTGGTGACAGTTTCTTTTCCTCTTTTACATCTTTTGTTCAACAAAGCTTCATATGACCTATCTTATTTCTTAGCTTATATATATCTATCTTATTAAGTTATTCAAGATCATCAATCTTCTTGCTTTGGATTTGCTTACAGAATTAAACCAGGAGTGTAAAGACGTTAACTGAAACACCTATATAACCTTACACACTTGTTATATATTATACAAAAATTGATCAGAGTATTGTTCATGACGGTAAAACTTGGGGGGAAAAAAAAAAAGACCAATCTAGTTGTCACTGCAAGTTTGCTTTTTCATCTAGGGTCTGCAATCTCTTAATCCGCTTCTGAGAACTTCTTCATCCAGTTTGTGTCCTGCAATATATTCAATGCCTTGAATCAGTAAGCGAGTGTTGGGAGCAATAATGTTAACTATGATGCAAAAAGGAGATATGACCTATAAATACTATTTTGTTTGTTCGATTCTCTTCCTCGCTCCATTTTCGAGCTGGCACTATCTCATATATATCTCTAACGGCCTGCGCATATTCAATAACAAATTCTGAGAGGATCATAAGACCTTACTCATGTTTTAATTCATGACTACAGACTACATTACCTGCAAAATATGCATCTGGTCTGAGTTTTGAATGCTCAACACAGCCTTGCAACGGTATACATCCATCTCCGATTTTTTATCCCACAGAATTTCCTCCAGCCATAAACGAACCTGTCAAACCGAGAACAAGTTGGTGTATCACGAACAACAATATTTCTTAACTACTTGTCCAAGAATGTTCAATACATTTTTGCTACCTTATCGAGGTTTATAGGTTGCGGTTCGCTGATGCATAGAGTCCTTACTCCACTATCGTGAAGATCTGTCGTCGTTAATGATTTATTTGCTTCCAGCAGGGATTCCAGACGACTAACATGCTAATTTCAACAGTAAACAAGGAAGATAAGTTCAGTTTTTACAGTCAAAAGCATAATTAGTAATCAAGACGAGAAGAGAAGTTTCAGAGACTTAACAGTTGAATCATATGCCTGGCAGTTTAATATATTGGACAAATCAACTTGGCACCTAACAGATCGGATGACATTGGCGAGCGAGTTGATGGAATGAATCTCCTTCTCTAATTCATCAGACTCCTCTTGAGAAATCAAGTCCACCTTGTTCATTATTATCGTGTCCTGCAAAACGAATTAAAAAAGTCATGTCATGATGTAGAGGGCCATAAGTCAGTGTACCCATTGGTTGTCAGAAAATGGTTACCGCAAATGCTATTTGATTAAAGGCCTCAGGAAACGAGGATGAGTCACGACGCTCATTGAGCTGAAAACGAAGATTCTTTGCATCCACGACCTGTTCAAGCAGCTAGGTCAGTAAATGCATTTGGAACAAGATACCTAAGCAATAAATTAGTGGAAACAGGGAGACAGTACACAACCTGAGACATTTATGTTACAAAGAGCTAACCAGAAAAAAGAAAGATCACTAGCTATGTTTTACTAAGAGAAATAATGGTGTCAATAGCATAATTCTATGTTTTACAATTCATCTGATGTGTACAAGATGATAGGAGAAGTATAAAGAGCAGCTTCAAGCTTAACAAAGGAGAAGTGAATAAGATACTCACAGTAACAATACAGTCAAGCTTGACTTCTGATTCTAACTGGTCATCCAACCAAAGAATAGAAGCCAATGGAGCTGGGTTTGCTAAACCTGTTGTCTCCAATAATATATGATCAAGCCTGCATAGAAGAAAGAAAAAGCAGAACGTCTAATAAGTGAAAGATACATTCTTCTCCAAAATGCAAGTAATAATACTACAATTTCGGCGATATATGTGCCTATGGTTTGTAAAGCCATCACCAATCTTAGAGCTTTAGGCCTAACAATCATCACGAATATCTCAGTGTGTCTAGAAATTAGATAGAAGATCATAAATTTGAGCTGAACCAGCGTTTAAAGAGAGATAGAGAAACAAAGCACCTGTCTTTTCTCTGAACAAGCTGCTCGAGAGCTTGAACAAGACTATGCTTGACAGTACAACAAACACAGCCATTAGCGAGCTCAACCCATTCTTCAACAATGGCACCTTCTTCTCCTTCGTTAATCATAGCCCTCTCAACTCCAATCTCTTCCCCAAACTCATTCAAAATCACAGCTATTCTCTTCCCGTGTTTCCCGTTCAATATATAATTCACAAGCTGGTGCAAAATCAATCAGATTACACACCACAATCAAAAACCAAAACCCAACACGTAAATCAGTGAAAGGAAGGGACTTACAGTGGATTTTCCCGCGCCGAGATAGCCAGTGATAACAGACACACCAACTGAAACAGTATCGCTTGATGAGTGAACCTTTCCGACAGAAACATCCGGATGGATTTGAACAGCCATCGGTGGTTCTTCATCATCATCTTCCATTTTCACTCCCTCAGCTTCTTCCTTCAGCATCGCCGGTATATGCAGAGACGCCGTAAAAGACAGAGCTCCATATATGGGCCGAGCTCACATTAGCTTGGTTCGGTTCGGTTCGGTTTGGTTAAAATGTCAAACGACTCAAAACCCTAATTTTTAACAAACAAATTCTTAGTCTCCTCTGCTCGATTCTTGCATCTGAGAGAAGAGCAAGAACTAAAGTTCTCTCGTTGTCTTTTGTTTTGAAAGAGAGCATTTTTTGGCCCTTTAGTCTCCATTTCTCTCTGCTCCTTCTAAGGTTATAAGGTTTTTTTTAGTCTTTGGTTAAACGATGGGAAGGACAAAGAAACCTCAAAAGTTTGCAGTAATGAAGATGATGATAAGCCACAAAGCTTTGAAACAGTAAGTAACAATTCTACTTCCTTGAAATTTGATATCTTTAAGGTTTGTTTACTTGATACTTATCTTCAGTTACAAGGAGGAGGTTCTGAATCCAAACAAGAAGGACCTCACTGAACTTCCGAGAAACGTGTAAGCTATATTTGCCCTCCAGCAAAAATTGGTACCTTCGTGATTTTGGATCTTCTTAGAAACTTTGGATTTTGATTTGTGATTTTGGTGGTGTTTTGTATCAGTCCAAGTGTTCCTTCAGGGCTTTTCTTTTCTCACAACTCTAGTTTGGTTCCTCCTTACCGGGTTTTGGTGGATACCAATTTCATCAACTTCTCTATCCAGAATAAGGTACTACACAATCAATTACATTATCTAAAATAGAGCTGTAACCGGAATGTGCATGATAAAGAAAATATCGATTTTGGTTGAGTTCTTTTTGTCTTGAATAACTTGATTGAAATCTTCTTGTTTATTGTGCAAATGGGTATCGTTTTTTACTTAGTTTCTTCTGTTTTATGTTATAGATTGATCTTGAGAAGGGAATGATGGTGTTTGTACGCAAAATGTGAGTTACTTAAACTATCTTCAGTTTACAGTTATGCAAATTCTCTTTCTCTTTGTTAACCTTTGAATCGTTTCGGATTTGAAGGCACTCCTTGTATTACGGACTGTGTCATGGCTGAGCTGGAGAAGTTAGGTCAGAAGTATCGTGTAGCTCTGAGGTAAAGCTTTTTGACTTCAAAGAAGAGTTTTTCAGTAGAATTGTATCATTTTTGTCGATTCTTAATAAGTTACTTTTATATTTGGTTAGGATTGCAAAAGATCCACGATTTGAAAGACTACCTTGTGTACTCAAAGGGACATATGCTGATGACTGTCTTGTGGACAGAGTTACTCAGGTAATGCCTCAGCTCCGGTTTTGTTTACCATCGTGTCTTGTTTCTCTAAGAAGATGCTCTGTTTATGCATGTAGTCTAATCTTCTGTTTGTTTCTTTCCTCTGTAATTAATCAGCATAAATGCTTCATAGTAGCTACTTGTGATAGAGATCTAAAGCGAAGGATTCGCAAGGTAAAGATGTTAGTTTGATATATATGCTTTTTGAAATCCATGGCTAGGATCCTTGGATGTTAACTTTCTTATTGTTCGTTTATAGATTCCTGGTGTACCAATCATGTATGTGACACAACGCAAGTACTCAATAGAGAAACTGCCTGAAGCAACAATCGGTGGAGGTATGCATTGTGTCATCTCTTCTTTAGTGATATTTGAATATGAGGCTACTTGGTATTAGCTTATTTGAATTCACTTTTGTGGTTTTTTATATGGTGCAGCTCCAAGATACTGATAAAGGATCCGACACCCATGTTGATTCCAAGAAGTTTGGGAAGCCTAAGTTAGTGTTGGTTTAAGCTGTGAATTAAATGAGTAAGAAAGGTTGTGTTGATTTTGAGCCAATTTTGTTCAGTCTCTGGCGAGTTCTGTCTCTTTGATATTGTTAATGTACTTAAGCATTAAAGATAATTATTTTCTCATGCTCTTCCACTATCTTGCTGACTTTGTTGGTACATTGGTGTGAAAAATTAAGATAACATGCGTGTAATTTAGATTGATTCTAATCATCATAAGATAAAAAATAAACATCAACGTCAACAATAAACCATAAGGACAAATAACTTACATTACTTAATTTTACCAAAAGCAGAGCTAAACCGCATCGTCAACAATAACCCATAAGGTCTAAAGATATTTGACAGATCACTTACATCTACTTCATTTTACCAAAATAAATACGAGCTTAAGAGGGGTCATTCATAGTTTCGTTTTCTTATTTACCACGGAGCCAACACAGATGTTATAAACTCCAACTCCACATTTGCAATCTCTTGATCAATGGTTTCCGCAGATGATTTCATTTCGACAATCATTTTGTCCGCCGCTTCTTTCTTCTCTTTCGCAACCTCTGCTCGTCTCTTCAGTTCCAACATTTTGCGTTCTACCTCAACCATCTCGTGTTCAAATTTTTGCATTTCAATCTCTTCAGCTTCAATCCTCTTCTCAAGACATTTCCTTTCCTCCACTTTCTTTGCTCGCCCAACTTGGAGAGACAACACTTTGTTTATCCGTGACTGAGGGGTTGCAATGTCGAAACCATGCTTCTCTAGCTCGGCAAAACAAGTACTGAGGCTACCTAGTTTGCTTGAAGAAACATCGAGCTGCAGCTTTTTTACTTCTTCTAATAACCCATAGAAACTCACCATCATGCCAACTGCTGACCATTCACGAATATCTTCTTTGAACTCCAACAACGGGCTAAAATGAGGATTCTGTGGCACTGTCTTGTATCCCTTCTCCATTTCATATGTCTTCCAAAATGGCAAATTCTTTGTAAAAGGCTCAATCGTTAGTGCACCTTTTGCTTGAGTTTCCTCAACATCAGCAGCAGAATTATCCACCACATTCGAGCTCTGATCAGAGGATAGCACTACATAAACCAATGCAAAATAAAATTATAAAAAATTTGTTCAAGCATATAAACCTGATTGTTTAATAAAGGATACATCTAAGCTACTTTGAATAGAAATTGCTTTAGTATATTGAACCGAACCTGTAGGTATATTTATCCAAGAAGAGAGAGGCTGATCATCAACATCATCAACACGTATAGTATCACTTGTACCGTTGACCCCAGCCTTTGAAACATTGCAAGTCTCATCTACAAGTTTTAACCAAGGATATGATAAAGTTTGGCAAGAAACAAAGAATACCAAAACTAATATGGCCAATGCTGATTTTAGACATACCAGTTTCATTCAGGTTAGAGTTTTGATTTTGTTCTCTTTTCCTTTTTCTACTCTTTTCGTTGCTATTCTCCTCCTCAGGCATCTGCATTCAAAAACAATTAACAATCAGGAAGGCTAAAGATAATAAGCACCATCTAGTGGAAGTGAGAATGGTTATGTTTCAAACAACAAACTAGCTTTACCTCGTGTTGAGTTGAACTATTTTCCAAGCCATTCTGATGCTTCACTGGCTCAGGTGTCTTCTTTGGGGATTTTTTTCCTTCAGTTTCAGCATCTTGTTGTTTCAATGGTGTGACTGTTATGACCGGGGCTGGGGTACATGTGAAACAGATTCACATTGACATTAAAGATCAGTATTAAGCGATGTAGAAACTAAACACAATGAGTTAAGGAAGATTATGTTTACCTATTGATGTTTCTTGAGGGGTTATGAGCAGATGAGTTTTGTCATTCATCACAGCATCAGCCTTGTTTTTTCCTAATTCTCTAGTGGCCTAATTTCAGGTAACGCAGATATGTTAAGCATAATCAAAGACATGGCGAAAGCAAAGGAAACTAGTGAGTGTCTAACTTACAGATACAAATTTTGCTTTAGTGGGTGTCTCGCTAATTTCCTTAGAATTCAGGAAACTTCTCAAATGCTTTGTGGCACTCGTAGGAGTCATTGACTTAGCAGCAGAACAAGAGCGCATTGGCTTCCTTTTCAAGATGGTTGGAGGAGTTTCTTTTATGGGTTTTTGCTGAAAATAGAAACAAACATAAAGCATTCATACCAATAAACCAAAACTGTCAGAATGTTGATTGAAACTAGTGTAATTGATACCTTTAGATCGTTATACCAAACTCCATCTTCCCACACCATGAAAGGCCTAAGATCTGAGTGTCTTATTGTAGATTCCTGCTGTGTAGCCTCTAATCTAACCGTGTAACGGTTCTCAGAGAGAATTTTCCTCACTTGCCCTTTATGCCATCCCAAACCAGAAAACGTCTCTACAGATTCCAACAATGCATACTTGTCAACTGAAGAAGGAGGCGGTATGGGTCTAACACGGCGCGAATTAACAATGTTGGTTGGTCTCGCCTCATCACCATTGCAGCTCAGGTACCTATTACAGTCCTTGACAATGAATTTCTTCTTATCATCCACATCAGTCTCTTTGACTACCATTGCAGGGGACCACACAGCTTCTTTGGCAGAAAACACTTCCACCATTGTCCCGGGGCTAAACATGGACTTATTCGATTCCTTCAAAGACAACAAATTAAAGTCTACTTTTAAGCATTCACAACCAAAACTAAACCTTTAATAATTTTAATCATAGCATATAACAAGAACAAAGAAAGCAACAAAATTTTGACAGCTACAAGCAAAAACAACACCGGATTTAAGAAAGGATCTCTTAACCATGGAACTATAACACTCAACAAACGAAAAATAGAGAAAAGTTTCAGCCTTTTGAAACTAAAGCTGAAACCTTTAACCATAACACGCAACCAGACTCAAAACGGATTAAAGCTTCAACCTTTTTGAAAGAGAGCAACAAAGAGACAGTTTCAAACATTCAAGCAAAGACCCACTTCGAATAAATCAACCTCATACCTCAATTTCTGGTTGGATCCAAGTCCCACCGGTCCAGATAAGATGAGTCCGCAACTGCTTTCTCTCGAACTGTATAATGTCAGGAGGCAAATCAAAATAAACCAAATAGTTGTCGTCCTCCATTTTCTTTACGACAACACCAGTCCACCACCCGTCTTTGTGGTCAGCATCCACCAGCAAACCTTCCTCCAAAACGACGTCTTTTTGTTGATTCTCCTCCGGAGGTACAGGTCTAATGAATCTCTGTTCGATGTGTTCGATTAAGGGAGACGAACCGTCCATGTCCAGCAACGTCGAGTAACGAACACGAAGCTTTCTGCGAGATGAGTTCCCTGGGTTTTCCTCTAAAACAGCTCTGAACCAAGCTCCTTCGAACCCTTCCTCTTCAGAACTGACTTCAACTACACAATCTTTCGTTATCTTCATCGTTTGCAGCTCCATCTCCGGAAAGTGAAAAATGTGGTTACTTTGTAGAAATAATCAAAACCCAGAACCCAAATAAGCAAAGAGTGAAGCAAAAAACCTCCCTTTTGTAAAACCCTAAAATTTCACTCTGATACTGAAAGACAGCTAGCTCTACAAATGAAAAGCAGAGACAGACATTTACGAAAATAGGAAAAATATTTATTTTCTTTTTGGCGCGATTAAATTTACGAAAAATAGAAAATATTTGATAAGAAGAGTATCTTATTGGGCCTAATAGCCCAACCATGAATGGCCAAGCCCATATTAATGAATGGGTTTAATGTTCCATCTCTAATCCCCACAAGACTTTTCAGCAAACAAATCTCTCTTTCTCTCTCTCACTCTCTGCTCGATCGTTCAATCTGATAGAAGAAGAATCTCAAGGTAAAGTTCTCGACTTTGTAAATTTCTTGGCTTCTCAATCAAATATTTCATTCCACTTTTAATAGTAACCTTTTGTGTTTTCTCCGATTGGTTTTGTAAACTGTTGGTCAATTCTCTGATTTTTAGGCTAGAAATTGAAAACTGGGGTTTATGTTATTTGCGCTAAATCTTCCGTCTAGATAATTGTTTTTCCATTTGCGATGTTATCTTGTGCATGGACGCACCGGTTCTATATTGGGCTCTTTGCGTTTCGATTGTCCAAATGTTAAATTACTCATTTTTTAATCTGTAATCTTGTTTTGTGTTTTGATCATTCTGAATTTGATGGATCTTAGCTTACTAAGTGTTTGATTAAATTCCCCAAAAGTTTCGGGTTGAAGCATTTTTTTAAGTTTACAAATTTGTATATCTGCTTCCAGTGTAGTAGATTCCAAGTCACTTGCATTTGGCTTTAAATCTGCATTGAAAAGTTCACTGGATTTATTTCAGGGTTTAGGGTTTACAAGATGTGTGTGGTGATGTTAAAAGTTAAAACCCTGTAATCTGATGGTGATAATAAAGTTTTAATCGTGGTTGTTTTTTATAGTTTTAATTCGATGGGGAAGGACGCAAAAGCTGGTGGGAAGGGTAAAGGAAAGCAAGCAAGTGGTAGTGAAGAAGCTCCCTCCAAGGGTAAAGGAAAAGCAGGAAAAGCTGCAGATGGTCTTGGGACATGCACTTATGTTAAAGGTGTGTTTTTTGGATTCGTTTCTGTGCCTGTTACCTTTGTTCATGAGTAAAAAATACTGGTAAACAAATATGGATCCAAAAGTTCTCTTACAACTTTTGTATTAGTACAATAGCATTAAAGTCAAATCTCCAATTGTTTTTGTTTCAGCAAGACATGTTTTGTGCGAGAAGCAAGGAAAGATCAACGAGGCCTACAAAAAGTTGCAGGATGGTTGGTTGAGCAACGGAGACAAGGTTCCTCCTGCTGAGTTTGCAAAGGTGAATATCCTTCTTCTTTTTTGTCTATGAGATCAAAACATCAATCTAAGATAGTTCAGATAGTATTGTTTATTCCATCTCTAACTGTGATATGTACGTAACCGCTTATAGAAAACCCACATTCAATACCTCATAGTTCATTGCTTTCCCGACATCTACAAGTTTCAGTTTTCGGTTAGATATATTTCGATAGATGTGTGTTATGAATTGTGGAGAATCTTAACACGATTTGTGTGTGGAACGATCTCAGATTGCAGCAGAGTACTCTGAGTGTCCATCAGGGAAAAAAGGAGGAGATCTTGGATGGTTCCCTCGAGGAAAGATGGCAGGTCCATTCCAAGATGTCGCCTTTAATACACCTGTTGGAGTCACCAGTGCACCCTTCAAATCAACGTATGTCCAAATCCGATCTCTTCTTTCTTCTCTTCTATCTGAATTTATCTTTATTAGTGGATGATGAATGTAATTGCGTGGTAATTGCAGGCACGGATACCACATTATTTTATCAGAGGGAAGGAAGAACTGACAGATACATCTCTGCTCTGCTACTTTTATGGAAGTTGCTACTGTAACCTTAAAAAAAACACAGCCTTTGTTGTTTTGGCCAAATTGTTAAAAAAACTTGTCTCGTTTTGAATAATGAATGCGTAACGGCCATAATATATGCCGGGTGTTGATTTCTGAAGTCTGAATATTGAGACACCATCTCTATTATAAGCTCGTCGCTTGGTTTCTTTGGCTTTGAGAACATTTTGAATTTGCCCGTAAGAAAAAATTGGTTTCTAAGCTGCTGGCTGTAGCTTAGAGAGGGTTGATGATTTGATACTGGCTATTCCTAACAATTATAACTTGGTACGAAATCGTTTTCGAATCATTGATTAATAAAGGTCATACGTGTGAACACAAGTGTAAAAGTGTGACGTTATTGCATGAGCATCTGAAAAACAGAGTGAAGAGAGGTGTGTAATGTGGGTCGTTGACTTGTTAGTGTGAATCTAACAAACGCATATTATGATCCATAATTGCGCAAACCCCTAATCCTCCATCCACTTTTTCATAAAAGAAACAATAATGGTTAATGAGATTTGTTGTCGCGTTACAAATTTCAAAACAACTTAACATTTCAATGACTTCATGAGCCAATAATTAGCACTTGTGTTGTGACTTATACATTCATTCATTAGTCAGATGAAATCTCTTACATATTTTTTTAAAAAACAATCACAACACATCTATTTAAGAAGAAGAAGAAAAAAAAGTAAATGCTCAACATAAAGTAATTGATTTAGAGAATAAAATCCGGGGAAAAAAATGTATTATTTGGAAGAAAAAAAAAAGAAGCAAATGGGAACACAAGCCTTTTTCATATAAGAGGGTCACAATCACAAATACATAACCTCAATGTGTGAACAAATATGAAAACTCAAATGCAGCATTTAGTTTTATTAACATGAAATGTATTATGTGGAAATTTACCAAATCAATCATATAATGTATCTTAAGTTTAAGTACAAGCAATTATACCTAAAAAGTTTAAAACTATAGACAAAGATTACTAAAATATAATCCACGTTTAACACAAACTATCAGAAGTCTATTTGGCTAGGTATAACGAAAGCAACAAATCCCTCTTTAAAAAAGAAAGCAAGATTATTAACTAATGTAATTATGAATACAATCAACGCAAATTAAAATCATAGAATGTAAAATTTGTAACGAAAAACGAGAACACGGTAAATATGACTAACGTGTTTTAATCTAACAAAAAACACCAAGATACGTTGCATCACAAGTGGATAATTGTGCAAAATTCCACATCTTCATTGTTAAAGCAAAATATTGTTTAAAACCAATAATAATTCGATACGTGTCAAGCGTGATAACTTTAACAAAATTAAGCAACTAATTAAGCACTTGAATAACTTCGCGAGACACTCGTAATAATTTCCACTTCTGAACTTCTATATTCATTAATTAATCAAATGAATCTCCTACTTACGCACACCGGCGGACCTATTAAGAAAGAAGGGGGTCAAGTGACCCCATTAATTATAAAAATATAATTTATTACATGTAAGTTTATATACTTACCCTGTTTTTTTGTTGATTGCTGCGACAAGCACCGGCGGCACAAAATATAAAAGAAAAAAGAAGGAGAGATGAAGGTGAGATGAATGAAAGAGTCGCAGCGATAGATCTGAAGAGATAGGAGAAAGAGAATTTGAGACGCTAAAAATTCCAGCGTCTACGGAATGGCCGAATTACAGTCACTGCGGCAGAGATGAAAGAGAGGAGAAATGAAAGTGAAAGAGAGATGAGAGCTTTTTTTAGATCGCAGGTAGCTGACTTAGCGATCAATCAAAAAACAGGGCCAGTGTATAACTAATTAACTAACAAAAATAAAATACATTAGCCACATATGTCCATTATAACTTCCCACTAATTTTATCTTATCAATAATTTTTACTTTTTGATGCAATCTTTTTCTGTTGTCTACTTTTCGTGGTTTTTTGTGTATTATCATTTTCTCTGTTGGCAACTTTGATTCTTATATTATTAGTTGTTTGATTGTCATTTTTTTCCATTCGCTTTAAGCCAAAGGTTATTTGAGATGCTCACAGAATTTTTAGACAAAAAGCAAATGGGAACAAAAGCCTTATAATAAGAGGGGGCCACAAAAACATCCACACTTTCACATTATCTCACGCCATACACTCGTTCCAATCTCACGATCCCATGAAGATCTCTCTTATCTAAACACATTTTATATTTTTGTTCATTTGTTAAATAAACACATTATAATTGGAAATAAAATTCTATTTACCGGAATTTTTCGTTCTTTAATAAATGGATGGAGGCATGGAGATCTACCAATCAAAGAGCAAATACTACGGTTTTATAAGATATATTATTTTTATTCAACCTTATTGAGTCAACTGATCAGTATGTTAAATATTCACATTGTTAGTTGAAGAACTATTTTTTTATATAGTTATTTTGATATAATTTCAATAATAAATGGTTTCTATAAATACTTCAAATGATAAAAATATATGATTTTTCTTTTTGTTCCTGAGTATAGTGACAATAGTCTATACTTTATCTTGAAATCTTTTTTTTTTTAAATAAGATACTTAGGTCCTGTTTGTTTGGCCATTTGGATGAACCATCTCAATGAATATTAAAACTAATGTTTGTTTTTCATGTTTTAATAGATCATCTGAATGATTCAGTTGAATGATTATTTTTAAACTCATCCAGAAAATGAAGAAAATCAGACTGAGTTTGATCTGTTCATTCTGCTGAAGATGATTCAGTCAAAATTATAAAATGTCAATAATACCCTTATTTAATTTATGGAATTACACCAAAAACCACATCTCATCTTCAGCTTTTCCTCGACACAAAACAGAGAAAATCAAAATTTTGATCTTGTGATCTCGCCGTCGTCGACGAGAATCGGTCGCCGGAGATCTCGTCGGATCCATCGCTGGAGTGTAACAGGTTTGTGTTGCTCTCTCTCTCTCTCTCTCTCTCTCTCTCTCTCTCTCTCTCTCTCTCTCTCTCTCTCTCTCTCTCTCTCTCTCTCTCTCTCTCTCTCTCTCTCTCTCTCTCTCTCGCTTCCTCTCTCTCGCTCCATGTCTCTCTCGTTGTTTCTCTTTGTATCCTTCTTGCAATCACTTGTTCTAGGGTTTGATCCTCCGTGGTTACATTGTTTGTTTGTGGGTTTGCTTTGCTTTACTCCGTGGCTACTTTGATTCTTCGATTAGCTTTAGTTTATGGCTTTGTGTTGCTTTGCTTGCTTTGTATTGCTTTTGATTCTTCGATTAGCTTTAGTTTACAGCTTTGTTTTGCTTATATTGCTTTGTGTTGCTTTGTGTTTTTGATGCAGAAAGCTAGGATCCAGATTTGGCTTGAAGGATTTAAGGATTGAAGGAAGAATCACTGTAAGTGATTCATCTTTGGTTGGTCTCTAAGCTCACGTCTATCAATCACAATAGTTTGCTCTTGCTTGTTTCAGATCTTTGCTTGGTCTATGGGAATCTAATGGTTTCTCTTCTCCATTTGCTCTTGCTTGTTTCAGATCCGTTTTCTCTTTAGGGATTTTGCTGCAACGGCACTGTGGTTCAGGATTCAGAACTTGGACAGGTAGGTTATATCAAAACACTCTTAACAACATGAGACATCAAATGCCACACACGCTCACAGAATCTCTCATATAAGAAGAAGCAATGCCAATTCGTTAGTTTTGATTTTTCGTTAGTTATAATAACAAATATGTACATTAGTAGAGTAATCAAGTATTTACTACACCGTGGGTTAGTTATAGATTCAAATTAAGTGGTATTTGTAGCCAATACATTAGTTAGCACATGACTTCGAATCCTTTTAGTATTTAATCATTTTCTTTTTAGTTGATCTGATGCAAACAAGGGTAGATAAGTATCATATTTTCAGCTTTCAAAACCACAAACCATTTACTGTGTCTTCTTTATCATTGAGACCATGTAGCTTATTGATATGAAATTTTTAACATCTTTCTGGAATGACAATCTTCTCTGTTTCTAGGCTTTGTTTATTTGTCTCTAAAGGTTCTGGATTCAACTTCTGAACAAGGTAGTAGTCCACAAGAAGGATCTTTCTTACGTGAGTTTTTTGTTCCTCTTCTCTCTGTCTCTTTTCTGATTTCAGTATCCCAAGTGTGATCTTATTTTCTTGCCCTCTGTTATATAATTGGTGTTATTGATTGATTCTTCATTCATTTATCGATGAAGGGTTGGTTTTCATTTGTGTTGAATTGGATCTTTGTTTGAGGCTTCTTTTTATTGTTCGGATGATTATGATTTGGTCATTTACTGGAAATTGAGAATTTTTCGATTCAGTTCCATAGAGTAATGGTATAGACTATAGAGTAAAGGAAATCGAAGAAGTTTGCTTTGTTTAATGGAAACTGTTGGGGAAAGGATCATTGTCCTATTTCGCTCCATGGTGAGTTTAATGGTGGATGATTTGCTGAAGCGTTTTATTCGATTCCTTTGGTTTTGTATTTGGTTCTCATTGAATTCATATAGGACTGATATTGATAAAGATTAGTCTGAGGCTTTGAGCTAGTGCATTTGTTTGATTGATGAATGAAACTGTCATGTTGAATTTGTTGGTATGATATTAATTTGTCTGTGCAGGTCCCAAACCGGAGGTTGTTGAAGCTGAATAATGTTGTGTGCCTCATTGATCTCTTGATGTAAGAAGCTGAATAATGTTGTGTGCAGATTGGGACAAAGCAATGGCGTTACTATGACAAAACCAAACTCTCTTTTTCAAACTCTACTTTGATTAATATGAGAATGTAGCTATTTATTATTTGTTACTTAACAGAGGGCATTTTAGTTATTTACATATATATGAGAATGTGAATGATCCATCCAAATGATCAAACAAACAAAGCTCCATCTAAATGAATCATTTAGATGAATTAGCAAATAATCAAACAAACATCATTAAGATGAATCATCCAAATGGATTATTTGGATGGATCATTTGGATGATAATTCCAAATGATCAAACAAACAGGACCTTAATCTTGAAATCTTCCATGTATTAAAGTTGAGTTATTCTTACCAATAGTTAACAACCCCAAAATAGTGATAGACTTTTAGTTAAAGAAATCAAGAAAACAATTGTTCAATGCATAAGTGGTTCCATACCAGTCATCAACACCTACAAATACTCTTGATTTTCTTTTAAACAAATATTAGATATCCTACATGAAAAATTTTAGCTCTCAACAAATCAAAATAAAGAAAAGTTATAATTAATTTGGAATACAACAAAAAAAAATTACAATTATTTAAGCAAATTTTTATATTTAACAGTATTTAAAATTGACTAGATTTTTTGTTGAGTAACCTTATATTTTCATTTGATCAAATCAATTTAACATCAAATATCATCCATATAACTTCTCACTTACTTTATACCATACGTATAATTGAATTTACTTTTCATATTTGTTTTTGTCTAGCTTCATGTATGCATCTCAATATTAACAACAGTGGTTATCATATTATTATTTCTTTTGTCTAAAAAAACAAAAAATTTGTCACTTTTTTCTTTGGCTCGGATCAGAAGATTTTAGGTCTCTCTTTCCTTTCCTATATATAGTAGTACCCCTTACATAGCTTTTTCCACTTGCACTCCTCTTTTTCTTTCTTTCTTTCTTGTTGGTCTCTCTTACTTCTTTCTTATTCATCTAAAACAATTTCGATCCATTTACACATAAATATATGTAACTGGCCGTAGAAGAAACACATTGAAGGAAGAGATGGCTCATAGGAGATTAATCATGACGATGACAAAGATGATGATGATGGTGACCATGATGATGATGATGGATAAAACATGCATATGTGCGGACATTTCCAGAGGCAGTTTTCCAAAGGGCTTTGTCTTTGGAACTGCTTCTTCGGCTTTTCAGGTCTCCTCTCCTCTCCAGTCTCCCACTCTCTTTGTTTTTGTCTATTTTTATTTTAATTTTTGAGTTATTTATCGTTTTCCTTTTAAGTTTTAAAGGAATCTGAAAACAAAATTATTAACCACTTAAAAATAGGTCACATCAGAACAAATAGGTTCACATGTGATATGTTTTTATTCTCCCAATACTATATAGCCAAAATAATAAATAATTTAAAAAGCAAACAGAATAGCCAAAACTAATACTATTCAGTATCTGAAAATTCATTGTAATTTTTTTTTTTTGGCTCAAATGATACTGAAGCGTGTGTGTTAAATATGTTTTTGTTTTCTTATATGTTCTTAAAATTCTGGTCCATAAATTGAAATACAATTGAGTTGCATGACGCGTAAACAAGGCCATGTATATTCATCAATCACGGGTAGCCAATAGTTGCTCCTCTTCTTGTGGTTTCGGTTTTTCCAAAATTTAGTTTTTTCTAAAGAAATTACTAAATGTTTTCAAACAATGACCCATTCTTTTGAACATTTTCATAATCTTCTTCACCTTTATCCTTTTTTTTCAACTCCATAATAACCAAAGTCAAGCTCAAGTAAAACCAAATTCTTTCTCAAAATGTTTCTCACCTAACCATGCACACCCAATTAATGTTTCCGGGCTGGAATAGATCCCCTAAAACGAAAATGCAAATATAGATGGATGGACCAACGTTATAATAAAATTTAATGATATCAATAATTGGTGCAGCATGAAGGAGCGGTGAAGGCAGAAGGCAGAGGTCCTACGATATGGGACACATTTTCCCACACTTTTGGTAAAATCACCGATTTTAGCAATGCTGATGTCGCTGTTGATCAGTATCATCGTTACGAGGTAAACCCCAATTTCTATAATAAATTAACAAAATGGTCAATAAGTATACATTTCGAAAATTTAATTAATGAAGTTTTGATTGGAATTATGGTGATGGCAGGAAGATGTACAACTTATGAAGAATATGGGAATGGACGCTTACAGATTTTCCATTTCTTGGACCCGCATCTTTCCAAGTATGTAACTTTTTAACATGTTTACCTTTAATCTTGTTTACTTTAGATTAAGTTTTAATTATGATACTACTACAACAAATGGCTTTTGATGGATTATTGATGATAATATCATGCATGGGTGTACAGATGGTGTTGGACATATAAATGAAGCCGGAATCGATCACTACAACAAACTCATAAATGCTTTACTTGCTAAAGGTATTTTATCGAGTTTTGTTGCATTATTTTAAGAGTACTAATGATCTCAAATTCAACAGTAGTTATAATGCATCTACAATCATCGGATCTGTCTTTTTTCTTCTTCTTTAAAGATTAATTAAAGAATGGTTGGTCAAGTTTCACATGTATAAACAGACAAAAAATGATTGTAGGGATCGAGCCGTACGTGACACTGTACCACTGGGATCTTCCACAAGCACTTCATGATCGATACCTCGGTTGGCTAAACCCACAAATCATGTAATAATCCATACCAAAACCATATCATTAATCATTCAGTAAAACTATTACATGTACACAGAAACTAATTTTAAAAAGGCAATGCATGTATGTACCCTTTTTTGTAGAAATGATTTTGCAGCGTATGCGGAGGTTTGTTTCCAGAGATTTGGAGATAGAGTGAAGCACTGGATCACGTTCAACGAGCCACACACGTTCGCGATACAAGGCTATGATGTTGGCCTACAAGCTCCAGGCCGTTGCACTATTCTTTTTAAGCTCACTTGTCGCGAAGGAAACTCATCGACCGAGCCTTACATTGTTGGTCACAATGTTATTTTAACTCACGCCACAGTATCCGATATCTATAGGAAAAAGTATAAGGTTAGTCAATACTAAAGTGAAAACATGATGTTACATGAAAAAAAAGGATATATACAGTTTTGATGTATAATTATGATAGGCAAAGCAAGGAGGTTCGTTAGGGATTGCGTTTGATGTAATGTGGTTTGAACCAGAGTCGAACAAGACAGAGGACATTGAAGCTGCACAAAGAGCTCAAGACTTTCAACTTGGCTGGTACGTATATGTTCTTACACAACTTAGCTCTGTTCCATAACTTATAACAAGTGATCATATATCTTTAAACAATCTTAATTAGGTTTTTGGATCCGTTGATGTTTGGGGATTACCCAAGCTCGATGAGAAGCAGAGTCGGAAGCAGATTACCGGTGTTTACAGGATCTCAATCTTCTCTGGTGAAGGGTTCTTTAGATTTTGTAGGGATTAATCACTACACAACGTACTACGCAAGGAACAATGCCACCAATCTCATTGGCACTCTTCTACACGACGCCGTTTCTGATTCTGGAACCGTCACTCTACGTAAATACTTATACTTCTACCTCACGTAAACCCTAGTCATGATGAGTGTCTGATCTTAATTAAAATTCTTTGTTTTGAATTTTCAGCGTTTAAGGGTTTAAGCACGATTGGAGATAGGGTAAGAAACATTATATAGTAACTCTAATTAGTTATACTTCTCCCAAAAGTGATTAGTACTGTCGAATTTCTCTAAGCTTGTGTTACATTTGTTGTTGTTGCGGACAGGCAAGTTCGATATGGTTGTACATAGTGCCTAGAGGGATGAGAAGCTTGATGAATTACATTAAACATAGATATGGAAACCCTCCAGTCTTCATCACTGAAAATGGTAAAACACACACACATCTCTGAAACTATCTAGACAAGAAAGAGTGTTTATAAATGTAATGATGTTTGTTTGTGTAGGAATGGACGACCCAAACAGCATTCTGATCTCAAGAAAAGACGCTCTCAAAGATGCAAAGAGGATCAAATACCATCATGATTACCTTTCTAGCTTACAAGCTTCGATAAAAGAGGATGGATGTAATGTCAAAGGGTACTTCGTATGGTCGCTATTGGACAATTGGGAATGGGCAGCAGGTTATAGTTCAAGATTTGGTCTCTACTTCGTTGATTACAGAGACAACCTCAAGAGATATCCTAAAGACTCTGTTCATTGGTTCACTTCTTTCTTAAACTCCACTTCTTGATTTTTCCTTCCCATTTTATTGGTTTAGCGTAATGTATACAAAAGTTTATGATTAGTTATGGATTTCGGTTTAGATAAATATATTTAAATCAAGATATGTTGATATACTATTAGACGGTTTTAAATACGCATATTGCATATTGTTGACAAAAACATAACAGCACAAAACATCATTAAAAGTTAGTTGTCATTGAGACCCACTGAACCAGTTTAGCTTAGTGTTACAATTATAAAAGCAAGAGATTATTATGAGATAAACAAGTGATTCTTAAGTCTTAATCCCAAAAAGGTCCAAATTAATCTCTTCATAATCTTTAGCTAGTAAATTTTGTAACGAAATGATTATGGAAGCATAATAATTGAACCAAAAAGAAAAAAAAGCGTGTGGGATTTATTGGGAGCAATAAATAAAAAGTTGAAATGTGTAAGTCAAGTGGGTGCGAGTGTATTTATAAAACTTTCAGAAGACATCTTCTCTGCAAATTCCATCATCGTCGCCGCAACAATATCTTTTGCTTTCTCTCTCATTCTTCACCAGTAACAAGCCCATCTCTCGATTCTTCACTCTCAAGGAAGGTAAATTTCCTATCTTTTTTCTATTCCTCCTTCGTAAAATGTATCGTTTTTTTGATCATTGTGTTCTTGTTGTGGTACTTTGAATTGTGAGATCATTCGTTATTTCTCAAACTGGAAACATGGGTTTTGTTCGTTATTGTCAGTTTCGTCTGTCGTGACATCGTTGTCACGCTTTATATCAAAGATGGGTTCGTTTTGGTTTGTTCTAGATCGTACACTCAAAGATTGTGGCTTTTACATTTTGTGATCAGAAGAACCAGATTGATCGAAGTACATTGCATGTTCTGCTGTTAACATTTTGAAATTGATAGATCTAAGCTTACAAGGTGTTTGATTTAACGCCGCACTTTCTTATATAGCCAATCATCGACTTGTAGTTGTTGTAAATTGTCACTTTGTTGTTTCTATTAAAGGTTTTGTCTTTGTATAATTGACTGATTTACGTAGACTATATCTTCTTGGCTTTGTACTTTAACAGGAGACGTTTTGAAAATCAGAAATGGTGAAGATATGCTGCATAGGAGCTGGTTATGTGGGTGGTCCAACCATGGCGGTGATGGCTCTTAAGTGTCCTGAGATTGAAGTAGTCGTTGTGGATATCTCTGAACCAAGGATCAATGCTTGGAACAGTGATAGGCTTCCTATTTACGAGCCGGGATTGGAAGATGTGGTGAAACAATGCAGAGGGAAAAACCTCTTCTTTAGCACAGACGTGGAGAAACATGTATTTGAGAGTGATATTGTATTTGTCTCAGTTAACACTCCAACCAAAACACAAGGTCTTGGTGCTGGCAAAGCTGCTGATCTTACTTACTGGGAGAGTGCTGCTCGGATGATCGCTGATGTCTCCAAATCTAGCAAAATCGTTGTTGAGAAATCCACGGTTCCTGTGAGGACAGCAGAGGCTATTGAAAAGATACTGACACATAACAGCAAAGGCATAGAGTTTCAGATTCTCTCTAACCCTGAATTTCTTGCTGAGGGTACTGCAATTAAGGATCTTTATAACCCAGACCGTGTGTTGATTGGTGGTAGGGATACTGCAGCAGGGCAAAAGGCTATTAAAGCTTTAAGAGATGTTTATGCTCATTGGGTTCCAGTGGAACAAATCATTTGCACGAACCTGTGGTCCGCTGAGCTCTCTAAGCTTGCAGCAAATGCATTCTTAGCTCAGAGGATATCATCTGTCAATGCCATGTCAGCTCTATGTGAGGCAACTGGCGCTGATGTTACACAAGTTGCGCATGCCGTGGGTACAGATACTAGAATTGGTCCAAAGTTCTTGAATGCTAGTGTTGGTTTTGGTGGATCATGTTTCCAAAAGGACATCCTAAATCTTATCTATATTTGTGAATGCAACGGCTTGCCCGAAGCAGCTAATTACTGGAAACAAGTCGTAAAGGTGAACGACTATCAGAAAATACGGTTTGCAAACCGGGTTGTTTCTTCAATGTTTAACACAGTCTCGGGCAAGAAAATCGCGATCCTCGGTTTTGCCTTCAAGAAGGACACAGGTGACACGAGAGAGACTCCAGCGATTGATGTTTGTAACAGATTAGTTGCAGACAAGGCCAAGCTGAGCATATACGACCCACAAGTTCTTGAAGAACAGATCAGAAGAGATCTTTCCATGGCTAGGTTTGACTGGGACCACCCTGTTCCTCTTCAGCAGATTAAAGCTGAAGGTATCTCAGAGCAAGTGAATGTCGTCTCAGATGCTTACGAGGCAACTAAAGATGCGCACGGCCTATGTGTCTTAACCGAATGGGATGAGTTTAAATCCTTGGACTTCAAGAAAATCTTTGACAATATGCAGAAACCAGCTTTTGTGTTCGATGGTAGGAATGTTGTTGATGCAGTGAAGCTGCGTGAGATCGGTTTCATCGTCTACTCCATTGGTAAACCGCTTGATTCATGGCTCAAGGATATGCCTGCTGTGGCATGAAGGTGCCAACTTCAACCAAACTATATGTCTTTTCTAAAATATAGTATCTTAAGATTCCTTATAAATTCTGTTGTAACCAAGCTGAAACAATGATATGTATTTGCTGAATCTGCCTTAGCTGGAATAGTATATGAATTTCTTTGACTATTTGCCTTACCATAATAGTATGCTAAAATCCTCAACAAATTAATTGAAATTTTGGATTAATTGTGACATTGGAAAAGATAAGGAATGAAGTGTAAAACTTACAAAGCAATAAGGACTTGATAAAAAAAGTGTATTGCTTTTAAATTTGGGGTCCAGCTCGATTTTAGGGAAGTTTGCGGGTCAAATTCGAATTAGTGTTTTGGGCCGGCTTTGTTTAGAAAAAATAGATCCAGGAACCTATATCCACTTTTTCGATATTATCTTCTCTCGTCTTCTTCCCCAAAAGTTTCATCGTAAATCCAAATTTTTCTGTCTTTTTCTTTAATTTTATTGGGATTTTTTCTAAATTATTCTTGCTATTGATATCATCTAATTCTCGTTCCCCTCTATCTATTGATACTAATTTTATTTCGATTGTCAAAAAAAAAAAAATCTAGGGTTAGGGTACTTGATCTCTTCTCTAGTTGTTTAATATCTTGATCTATCGTTTTCTTTCACTATTTACATCAATTTTGATAAATATTCCTTTCGATTTTGATGTCAATTTCATGTTTTTCGCCCCCGATTGAGATCTAGGGTTCATATTAATCGATCTAGCTTAGGGCTTTCCAGATCTGTAAATTGTTAGAGGGTTTTCTCTGAGTTTGTATAGGTTTGATCAATTCTTATCCAATTCATACTTGATTTGGTTAATTTTTGGGTAGTTGGAGTCTAGGGTTAGGGTTTCTTCTGATTTGGGGATTTTTTATTTTTCCAGCTTAAGCTTTTAAAAGCCTGAAATTCCTATTGGTTATCCCTATTTTTAGTCTATTGGTGGCGTTCTAGTATGGTTCTATCTTTTTGAAGTTGGCCTAAAACTTTATCTGAGCTTACTTCTTTAGAGAGGTGAGTAATATACTACATGTTAACTGGACATTTGTTCCTGTCTGAACTGTTTTTTAAGCATTAGTTCTTTGTTGTGGTGGATGTGTGTTAAACTAGCATGATAGTATAGTTATTGTCTTAATAGGAACGTTTACAGATAGCCATCCTACATAAGGTTTGTATAAGGTTTCTTGCATGCATTTGCTATAACTTTGTGGAGGAATCCGAATCTTATCATTTACTTGTTTCACTGTCAAGTGCGAATGTTGTTGTTTTACTGTTCCATTGTCTGAATTTTCCTTTCATTCTCTTATTCGTTCTTAGAGTTTATTGCATTTGATTACCAATTATGCAAGTTGAAAATGGGATTCAAACGCCCTTTTGAAGATGAGAAGTTTCATGAGCTCCCACTCAAACATTCCAGACAACTTGACTATAACGATAAGTCTACTCAGTTTGAAGAAGTTAGTCCTCACCATGCTGGTTTCCAGAAAACTGTTGCCACGGGTAAATAATACGTGTAATTATAACTTCTTTGCGGGATTTAGTCTTGTTTTGAAAGGATAAACTTCCTTATGTGATTTGCTGTTCTCTTTTGAATGGGGTTACTGGAGAATAGTGAATGAGGGAAATCTTTGTAAGTCACAAGGCGGTGAGTCATCTGAAGGTGATATGTTTGATGAAGAGTCCAATTATGTTTACCCTGGTCATGACATGGATGATACTTTTACATGGGATACACAAGGTTGTGGTGGAAGAGATGCAACTTACTCTCCCCATTCTGGAAAGTATTTTGAGCTAGATATACCTCCAAGAGTATTTGCTCCTGTTGAGACTTTCTATTATTTACTCTTGGATCAACGTGCCAAAAAGCAAGTGCCCATTGGACCAGGTCATCAAGCCGAGATTCCTGAATGGGAAGGCAGTCAGACTGGGAACATAGAAACCTCAGGCATGTCAGTTCAAAATCACATTAGTGGATGTGCTGATGGTGAGAAGCTGTTTGGTACATCTGTTATTCCCATGCCTGGTTTGACTACAGTTGCACATATTGATGACATAGTAGGGAAGGGTAGAAAGTTTTGTGTATGCCGGGACAGGGATTCTGTCAGGTGTGTGTGCCAGCACATTAAAGAAGCTAGAGAAGAATTAGTTAAGACGTTTGGAAATGAGACATTCAAAGAACTGGGTTTATGTGAGATGGGGGAAAAAGGTGCACTGAAGTGGAGCGATGAAGATGCACAACTTTTTCATGAGGTTGTTTATTCCAATCCTGTAACATTGGGGCAGAATTTTTGGAGGCACTTGGAAGCTGCATTTTGTTCCCGAACTCAGAAAGAGATTGTTAGCTTCTACTTTAACGTATTTGTCCTCAGAAGGAGAGCCATCCAGAACAGAGCTTTTATATTGGACATTGATAGTGATGATGATGAATGGCATGGATGTTATGGAGGCTCTTCTGGTACTCGTTATGTAGAAGAAGATGAAGAAGACTCTGCAATCGAGTCTCCTCTTCATCAAGGGACTAAGAAAGTGTATCCACTCCATCATGAAGAAGGTGAAGAAGATGTTAGTCATAGCAGCAATGATGAAGATGATGATGATACTAAAGAAGGTGGCACTGGACTGTATGACGAGCACAAGATGAGTTCAACAGTTGAATACATGGATAGATTTTCTGGGAACAATGGAGAGAGATTGAACGTGGAAGATGACTCGTGCACTTCCTTTGAACTTGCACGTAATGCAGTCAACTGTGCAGAGAAAGATGAGACTGTTCCTGGAGAGCAGCAGAAGAAGTTGAAGGATTGTAATGATCCAATAGATACCAAAGTCTGGGATGCTTCGAGGTGTTTGAATGTTCCAACAAATGGCAAAGATCTTCAACCAACCCGGAGAATCATGGAGGAGATATTTGGTAATGGATGCTGGGAAAACAAGGCAAGAAACAAGTGAAGAAGCAAACATCATTCTCAACAACTTGCAGAATCATGGGAGAGATATTTGGGGTTTATGGGGTCCTCCTTCAAAAATGTTCCTATTAAAAAGTAGTGAGAGTTTTAGACTTAAAAGAATTTTCCAGCCTTTGTTTTTCATGTGGATTCTTGTGAATGGGCTGTTGTTTCACTTTTCTTGGGGCCCTCTTTCTTAAAATCATTTACTTAGAATGTCATAATCTCTCTGATTTGCTGTAAAAGATTTTCTCTTCTTTGATCTTTAAATTTTTATATACAGGAAGTTTGAAGGCAAAGTCTGGCATTTGCCTTGAGAAACAATCATTACCAATAAAATAAAAATAAAACTTTTGAACGAGAAAAAAAATGGAACTATTTTGGGTTTACTTTCAAGAAAAAACTCAAAAAAGATATTAACTATTTTTATTTGAATGTTTAATATTCAATTATTTTTTGTTATAAAAAAATACACAAAGTAAAAATCTGTGCAATTTAATATCCAAACAATTAAATATTATTATTTTCTCACGATCTTAAAACAAAAATAAATTCCAATTTTATCCTTATCATCTCAATTAACTATTAATTTTTTAGATGATATGTTATTAATTTTATAATTTTGGATAAAAATTAATTTTATGAAAATTTTAGTCTCTGGTGTCTAAAAATTTAAATTTTCATTTTTATTACAATTAATTTCTTTTAAATTTTAACAGAAAATTAGAGAAAATCAAAAATATTTTAAAATGGACGGTAAACAATCTCCGTCGTCCTCTTTTGCCAACATCAAATTCGATATTAACTTCTTCTTCGTAGTGAGAAACTCTTTAATCGAATTTAAATCTTTCACGAATCAAACTATTTTTGACAAAATCTCAACCTGAATCTCATCGTCTTTCTCAAGATTTATCAATTCATAAAAATGGCTATTTTTGTTTTTAGTAGCAAAATAGCTAATTTCAACCCGAATCTCAGCGAATTACATTAATCTTCGATTCTAGATTTTCTCAAAGAGAAAACGTCTCTTTGATATTGGGACGATAGAATAAGATTGTAAAAATGACTATTTTAAAATATTTATTATTTTCCCCTAATTTTAATGTTAAATTTTAAAATAAATAATTCTAATAAAACTGAAATTTTAAATTTTAGACATCATAAAATTAATATTTATTCAAAATTATAAAATAAATGTCATATCATCTAAAAATTAATAGTTAATTGAGATGGTAAGGGTAAAATTAAAATTTTATTTTTGTTGTGAAATCGTGAGTATGAAAATAACAACATTTAATTGTTTGGATATTAAATTGTACAGTTTTAATGTTTTGTGTATTTTTCGTCCGACCAAAAACAATTGGGTATTAAACGTCCAAATAAAAATTAGTTGGTTTTTTTTTGGATTTTTTCCTATAGTTTCATAAAAATTGTCTCTTTGTTGGCTAAAAGATTATGAAAAATCTCCATTGTTGTTAAAACCTCACAAAATTTAATGCCAAAGTTTGTTGCTTTAGAATAGGAGAAGATGTGGGAAGATAGCCAATTATGGTATTCTCAAGGACAAACTTTTATAGACTTTGTTGTGTTGTTTGTTTGGACTTCAAAAGGTCTCTATTACTAAATAGCCTGTGTTTGGCCCCATGGTTTGTTATACCCACTCACTAACCCGAATAACAGTTTTCTAATTCAAAGTCTACACAAGATTTTTATTTAATACTATAAGGAAAAAAATCTTTGATAGCCAAAAAAATTGAATCTTTTCTGTAAATGTGTGATCTTTTTGAAATTTGAGGAATGGGTTAAGGAAATGGTGTGATTATAACAAAGTGGTCTAAACAGATCTGGACCGTCCAAAAGCTTTTTCTCTCTATCTCTTTTTGATTCCATGCATGAAATTGAACAACAACACACACACCGGAGAGATGAAGAGGAATAGATCCAAAAATGCAGCTGACCTTTGATTACTCGTGTTAGCAACACTTCTCTCTTATTTTTTTTATCTTTTTTGTTCCCAAACTCTAAAAATAAAAATCTAAACTTTACTGTGGAAATTACACAAAAAAGCTTGTTTTACTTTTCTCCTCTCTGTTTCTTCTTAGCTTGAAGTTCGGATCTTGTACTTAGCTATACAGAGAAACTGTCACATCTCTGAATCTGATTACAAGAAAGAAAAAAAGCATCAAACTTGCTGCTTCTTTATTCTCTTTTCTTCTCTGTATCAGTTTTGTCGGTTTATGCAGCACTCGTCTTCATTCATAGATTTTGATTTGAGGTAAACTAAACTCATCAGATATTAAAAATGGGTTCTTTACTTCTTTCGATTTCGTGTGTAAAGGAGAAACCTTTATTGATTCTTTCTTGCTTGTTTGCTGTTTGATCATTTGTCTAAGAGAAGAAGGTCAAATTTTCAAATGGAGGAAGGGAAAGAGAATTCGTTTTTGTGCAAGTACTGTTACAAGACGTTTCCTTCTGGGAAAGCACTCGGTGGTCACATTAGAATTCATACGAACGAGAATTCAGTTGGTTACAATGGCAATAAGAAGAAGAGGTTGGTGGATCAGAGAAAGATGATGGCTCAGAAACATAAGCAACAACAACAAGTTGGTTGCAGAGAATGTGGTAGAGTGTTCGTTTCTTTGAAAGCTCTTAGAGGTCACATGGCTTGTCACGGTGAGGTAAAGAAGATGTTGATGGATGATAATAGCCAATCTGATACTGAAAGTGAGACTTCCTCAGCTCCTATGAGGAAAAGATCCAAGAGGGTGGTCATGAAACAATCAAATTCTGAATCTTTGAGTAATGGGAGCTCGTCTTTTGGTTCTGAGATTGACCAAGAACGTAGGGATGGGGCTTATAATTTGATGATGTTGTCGAGTGATTCTAGTAGTTTCAAGAAAAGACGTAACATGGTGATGAATTCTCTTGGTGAGTCATCTGACAACAACTCTGCGATTGTTGAGAATAAGTCATCTTCAGGGGATGAGTTTAAGATCATGAATGTGAAGAATGCAGTAGATGACCAATGGAGATCTGCTGATGATGATGGAGTTAGTCTCTGTGATTCAGATGGCTCTGATTCTGATTACTTCATGAATGGTCCAAGTAAGTCGGAGTCAGACATTTCTGTTGACAGGAACACTGGATTTGGATCTGGATTCAACAACTCATTGATCAGGTTCAGGAATAGTAATGAGGGAGGAACAAAGTATGAGCTGAGCAAAAGCAAGAGAGCCTTGTTTTCTTATGAAACTGATTCATGTGCAGACACAAACAGCAAGATTCATCATAGGTTCAAAGATAGCAAATCCTCAATGGTTAAGAAAGAAGGTGGTGAGAAGGTGAAGAGCAAAGGTCATGAGTGCCCAATTTGCTTCAGGATGTTCAAATCAGGCCAAGCTTTAGGTGGTCACAAGAGATCACATTCCATTGCAAACCACGCAGCTGAAATGCGTAACCAAATCGATCTCTATCTTCCTGTTTCGGATACTGATGAATGAATCAGAACCTGAGAACTATAGTTCTCTCTGATAGTATTTCATCCCCACTTTTTGTTTGTTTTCTTTGCTCCACATTTTAGAACTAGATCAAAAGTTTTTTTTGATTTGTTCATATAAAGTTTGCTTATCACTTAGAGCCAATTCTTTGCTTTATGAACTCAAGTATTGATGTATATATTATCTTCAGCTTTTTAGGGACCTTTCATGTTTCTTACTGATTACTGAGATTCATTCTTCTTGTCTTCAAAGAAAGCTGTTACTTTTAAAGTTTTTTTTTCCTTTTTCGAGCTTTCACCTATAAGACTTCCTCTGTATTCATATTAGCACAATCAAAGTCAAGACTACAAGAGCCATTGTCTATTGCTTTTATGATGATGTTTTGGTTCTAACATAAAAAGGGAGAGAGTTGTGTTCAAGTTAAAGTTGTTGATTCAATTGAAAGGAGGAAAAGCAAAATAAATAAATCCCAAATTTGGTAACTTTACTAATTTATAGGTAGTTGGGTTTAGATAGACTCCTATTGGGCCTGTTAAGGCCTTTAAACTATAGAAGCCGATAAAGACCCAGGAGTTAACTTGAGAGTCACGAAACCACTCAAATACACGTTCTTGTTTATCTTGTGTACGTAATTACTACATAAACCCATTATTTTGTACGTATAACGTATTGTATGAAAAAGCTAAAGAAAGTGAAATAAATCTAGGATCGAAATGTATATAATAAAGTTCACGGGTTGGTATTTATGTCAATGAAAACGAACTAAGCGAAGGACCCACTTTTTTTTGTATAACCAGTTTTGCCCTCTCATTTACTAAAACTAACCGTCATAACATCGATTCATGTGCTTCTTCTGTGTTGCATTTATATCCCAATTTGCTTCCACCAAATATCTTCCCTCTCTCGATTTTAAACTTCTTCTTCTCCAAGACCACTTCTCACTTTCTCTCTCTCGCTCTCTCTTGGAAACCAAAACAATGACGATGACTCACCTGAATCGTCTGATCTTGATCTCTCTTCTCTTCGTCTCTTTACTTCTCAAATCCTCCACCGCTTCTTCAACCGTCGTCGACGAAGGAAACAGAACATCAAGAAACTTCCGTTACCGAACGCACCGATTCGTTCCGAGGTTTAACCACCACCCTTACCACGTGACTCCTCACCGTTCGTGTGATTCCTTCATTCGTCCTTACGCGCGTTCTATGTGCATTGAGCTTCAGAGAATCCACCGTAGCAGTCGGAAGCAGCCACTTCTTTCTCCTCCTCCTCCGGAGATTGATCCAAGGTACGGCGTCGACAAAAGACTCGTCCCCTCTGGTCCAAACCCGCTTCACAACTAAAACCATATCCTCAAGTTTCTATACATACATATATACAGAAACATTTGTCACATATTTTCTAATTTAACTCGTTTCTCGGATTTGTTCGAGAGAGATTTGTGTACTTTATAGCTAGAGTTATTTTGGCCCAAGAAGATGGTTCGTTAGTTCTTCTTGGTCTTCTTTGCGGAAATTTCTTATTTCTACTTTCTTGATCTTGTAATGGAGTCTTGCGTTATGGTAATATTGTAACTAAGCTATTTCCACGCTTGTTTTTGGGCTTTGTAGTGTGAAAACAATCTTGGAAATAGTGTATTTTTGCAAGGGACTTTCTTTTGTTTTTCTAATGAGAAAATGATAAATTATAGTTTTGAAAGCGAAAGGAGAAAAAAAGATTTAGTATGGTTGGGAGAGGAGAGGTGAAGAAACGCATGAGCTCCATTAATTTGGGAGCTGTATTTATGTAACTCTAAAGTTTCCATTGGTCTATCAATAAAAATTTAAAAAGGTTGATGGGGCATATATATGTTATGTTCTTCTCTTTCGTGTGATATTTCGCTGTAAAGATATTTATTTCGCTTGTCTCTGTCAATAGACAATAGTAAAAACTTTGCAAATATAGAAACTTTTATTTATAATTTTGCCAACCAGATTTTCCTTTATCATTTTGCCAGCCAAATTTTTTATGTCTACTCATTTTTACAAATGTGGCACCGTCCACCATGTACGTGTTATCATCCGATTTAATCAACGGATTATAAGTTGTAGAAAATATTATTTATTACTCTTTATGAAAAGGAAAGTTATGAAAGAAAATGTATATATCTTAATGTTTATCGCCAAATTTATGGGATAAAAGTGTTTTAAGATGAGATGATGAATATAGTGCAAGCCTGGCAAAACAGAAAAGGAAACAAGAAGCAAAATTGGAGGGGAAAAAAATAATCTTTATAGAGTAAAATAGAAATAACTTGAATGCATTTTTGGTATAAGATGAATCAGAAAAAGTTATAATTTTTGTTTGTAACTTGTGAATTTCGAGTATTTTATCTAGTACATATCACTTTTTGGGTTTAGAGCCTTTCAAAATCTCTGGACCGGACCGGTCTACTCGCAACAAAATGATGGATTCAGCTAAAATGTGTCGGATCTACTAATCTTTTTTTTTTTTGTTGCTTAGTTAGCTAATTACTTTCTTGCATTCTTTATTTGGTTGCTTTTATCCAAAAACAGACTAAAATAATGCGTGTATAGCTTTCACTCTTAAGCAAAATCCGCCTAGACAATGGTCACGTCTTCACTCATTTCTCTACTATTCTCTTATGAAAAATGTCAATAAAAAATTTGCACACTGTATAATGTAATAATCTGAGTATCAAAAAATTTTTATTTTATATCTTTCATTCGCAACCCCAAAAAGAAAGTAAATCTGCTAACTTTAGATATTGAGGAAATTTCAAAGTCAGTTTTATTTGTTTCCTGTTTTTGTGTTCTCTTTGCCTTGATGGTAGGATCTGTAGTTAACAAGACTAGTGTTACATCTCCAAACTCTGATCGCTGGAAAAGTATCAAGCTTTCTGCTTGATTCTCTTTCTTAGCATCTGTCAAGCTTTCTTTGAAGATAAATTTGAGGTAAAAATCAAACTAATGGCTTCTCTCACTTTTTGTTTCTACTTCTTCTTATGATCTTTTGTCTTTGTTTTGATCAGATGGAGCAGTTCAAAGAGAGGAAGTTTGTTTGTAAGTTCTGTAGCAAGAGGTTTCCTTGTGGGAAATCACTTGGAGGTCACATCAGAACTCACATGAATGAGAATTCAGCTGATTCAGATGAAGATGAGGCTGATAAGCTCAAGATGATTGATGAAAATGGTGGTCAATCTAGTTATGGTCTGAGAGAGAATCCTAAAAAGAACAAGAGGTTTGTGGATCACAGACAGATTATGGCTCTGAAACAGCAGCAGCAGCAGCAACAACTTCAAGAGCTGCGTCGTTGCAGAGAATGTGGTAAAGGTTTTGTTTCTTCTAAAGCTCTTTGTGGTCACATGGCTTGTCACTCTGAGAGAGAGAAGATTGTTATGGATAGTCAATCTGATACTGAGGCTTCTTCCTCTCCTATCAGAAGAAGATCCAAGAGAGTTGTTGTGAAACCTCACCACAAAGCTGCTTTTGTAGTTGGTGGTAATGGTATTATGAATCAATCTATTTCAGCTTCTTCTGATGCTTCTGAGATTGAGCCTGAACAGGAGGAAATGGCAAGGTCTTTGATGATGCTTTCGAGGGATTCTAGTTTTAAGAAAGGACATAACTCTTTGGCTGAGTCATCTGACAACAACTCTGTGATTCTTGAGACTAAGTCATCTTCAGGTGAGCAGGTTAAGATGTTCAATGTGAAGAATGTTGAAGAGTTATGTAAGAAGAACAAACTTGTAGTTGATAACCAGATGAGGTCTGGTGAAGAAAATGGTGATGTTCATTATGATTCAGATAATTCTGACTCTGGCTACTTCAGGAATGGACCAAAGAAGTTGGACTCAGATGTTTCTGTTGATGGGTTCTTTAGGAACAAAACAATAATGGGATCTGGATCCGGATTCAACAGCTCCCCAACAAAACAAGATAGGGACATGAACAGATTCAGGAAGGAATGGTATAAGGAAGGAGGGTCAGGGTCAGGATCAGGATCAGGTCGTTCTTCTACAAAGTATGATCTGAGGAAAAGCAAAAGAGGTTTTCCTTCTCATGGTCGTAAGAAAATCAAGTATGAGTTCACTGAATCTGTCTATGACAGTGGTGAGCATAGCTTGGAAACTGACTCTTGTGCGGACACAAACAGAACTATCAAGATTCATAGTAAGTCTCCAATGGTTAAGAAAGCAAACGGTGCAAAGAAGAAAAGCAAAGGTCACGAGTGTCCGATTTGCTTCAGGGTGTTCAAATCAGGACAAGCTTTAGGAGGTCACAAGAGATCACATTTCATTGGGAATCAAGAACACAGGACTTTGGTGATTCAACATCAAGTAGCTCATGAGATGCATACACTCATCGATCTCAATCTTCCTGCTCCTATTGATGAATGATCTTACTAAAACCGAAACCGCGGTTTTCTTCTCTTTATTGTTTCCTTTCTGTTTATTGATTCTTTTGCTTCAGATTCAAGAATGCTTTTGGTTTGCAAGGCAAATCAAAGTCATCTTTTATTTGTTCATAATCATATAAAAGCTTGGTGCTTTTGTGGCAGAGTTCAATGATACTTCAACTGGAAATAGAATAGTAAAACAATTATGAGAAAGCAAAAGGACCCCATGTCACCTCTAAGAAGAAACTCTTGTCAAAAGTGTTCTTCTCTATTTTGGTCAATCTTTTTCTTTTTGAAACAAAAGTCAAATCATTTTTAAGCAAACTATAAGTGTTTTTTTCGCAACATATGTACCGACCCTGTGGTCTAATTTGGCGTAGATAACATGTGTAACACTCAACCAGTTAAATGTTATGACCTAATTAAAGATGACGTTTTAGAATCAAATTATCTTTAATGGACAATCGTTTTATACTTGGCTCTCAATTAAGAAGAAATCTATCTGTTTTATAACCAACCAGGCTATAATACAAAGCAAATCATGTTTTGGTCCATCTTACAGAAGATAAAAGATATACAAAACGAAAAGAGACATAAATCACCTCCCAAATAGGTGAAAACAATTAACAACATCAGTCTACTGTATAAAAAAAATAATTTGGTATAATCTCTCTGTTTTATACCCCCCTCTATAGAATTTCCAAGTTTGGTAAATTCCGATTATTTCCTGAAACTATTATGTTAAGATCACGGTTGGGGGATTACTACCTGCAGGAGGGCACCTTTGTCTCCTCGGTCTTCTTGTTGCTTGTCCCCATCCTGAGAGCTTACTGTCTTCAAGTCCTCCCACTGATACGCTCTCATTCATTGGCTGCGCCATTGACGGGCATAATGGAGCTTGGTTTATGTTAGTGACATTTCGTTTTCTTTTTGAGTTCCGTCGAACAGCCAATCCAGAACTCCAAGTGTAGTCTCCGGTTTTCATCAGTCCCCCAAACATTTGGATATCTTCAGTGACTTCATGCCTCGACAGAGAAGAGAGACCAGGTAGAGTATCCCTTTGGAAATCCCGCTTTGGTCTTCCTCGTCTTGCTTGTCCTCTTCTTGGCTTGTTAATACATGTATCTTCGAATTTCAGATTCTCTGGGACTAATGGCTCTGGCATGTAGTCTTCCTCCTTTGTCTCCTGTATATTCAGGGTCATGGCTTCAAAGTAATCAATCTCCCCAGAAGAATAGTCTTCCCTGTTACCTTCAAAGTCTGTGGCTTCTGGAGAACCATCAATCTTTCTTTCTAACTCATCACCGCAAGAAGTGATTATTTCTGCAAACCAAGAGAGCGGGCTTTTTGAAGCCGCATCAGTTGAAGAGGAAGCTGCGTCATCAGGATGGCGTTGGTGACCAGCCATTGAGATGGCAACTATTGCTTCTGCTGCTACCTTGATGAGTTCATTCATAGAGTTTCCGTCTTGGCCTTGCATCATTCTCCAAGTTTCTTCATTTGTTTTGTCCTGTGAGTTATCTCCTTCTTCTTCACTCTCGAGAGTAGGGGGAGCTTCCAAATCTATCCAAGTTCTTGCTTTTGTTTTCACACTCAGACTGGAAAGGAAGCCGGAATCTTCGTCATCCTCATTAGCACATGAATTCAGATCAATGTAGTGTCTGAAGTTGGCAGCTTTTTTCCCTTCTTTCTTGTCTACATAGTAGGCTTTAGCACCATGCTGGTCAACAGAAACCGAGGCATCACATGGCAGGTTGATATCAAGGTCTCGCTTTACCAAGTGATTTACTTCCTTGTGTTGATTAGCAATCCATAAGGAATGAGGGATAAGGGGCGTACGCTCCTGCTTGCAAACAAATTGCTTCCCAAAGATTGGGCTCCCAATAATTTTAGTACTACTCTGAGAGTTGTTCGTTTCAACTCTTCCCATGTTTGCATTATTAGAGTATGAAGCAGATCGCAAACCCTTCAGAACAGAAGCACAAGTCAAGTCGTCCCCAGCGTCAGTTCCATCCATGAATTGATTTGTCGAAGCATTCAGATCAAAGAAGCCATTGGACATTCCACTTCTGTAAGGGGGCTGAGGTTTTAGCCAGGGCAACCCAGCTGAGCATTCCTGCCTTTTTGGCCCTTGAAGATTTACAAAACTGTGGCTGTTCGCTACCTCGCCTATGGAAGCATTTGGTTTAAAGCCGGTTGATGGGAAATTATAGAAAGACTGCTTTGACCCTGAAGAGAATCCTTGATAAAGCCCATTAGAGACATGGCTTCTATTCTCAAAACTCAAATCTGGTCTTGCATGTGTGTCAAAATTCATGTAGGGATTCGTTTGAACTGGATAAGATTTCTGATTTGAGCTGGTCATAGTCCTCCCGGATGAAGACCAATGGGTCAATGGTTTGAAAAATTCAGGGCGGTAGTCATTGACTGATCTTGGAGCAGTAGATGCCACACTTGATTCAACGTAGCTATCATAAGAAACTTGAGGAGTCTTTGAGCGAACTTCTAGCTCACGATGTGCTCTTTCCCCGGAAAATTTGACCTTGCTGTGATCAGTTGTAGGATAGCTCTGAGGTTGAAATGCATTGTTAGAAAGTACTTGTCCTGAATGAGAAGGCAGATGCACCTGATCTCTCTGAGTGCTCCTATCTTGCCCTATTAACACAGCCACAAAAAAAACATTTGAGAAATAGAAGATAGGCAGAAATGGTAACATATTACTGAATCAGCACAAAATTCAAAACCATTCTATGAGCGATCACATATTTTGCGTTCATTAAATATACTGAGCAGGAAAGACACTTAAATGTAAGAGCATGTAACTAGCCACTCATTAAGGAAAAAAAATCACCTGCTTCAAGGACCATCCATCCATTTTGAGTTCGATTTTTCTCCAACCACTGACCTTGAACATGAGCATTGTTTCTCCCATAATGAGAATACATATCCCTAGACAGAGCAGCAGGTTCTGAATCTTGCCCTTTGAGTGGCTCATTCAAGTCAGCTAAGCCATTTGAGTTCTTCACATCCAAGCAAGATCCTGAAGGATAGCTCCGATGAGAAGCATCCCCTCTTCCTGATTTTAACTGGTTGTATGGAGGGAAGCTTGTATTCTCACCGGTGTTAGTAGTTTCATCAGTATCAAGATACTCATCGGCTGGAAGTTGAAGATCAATCATTCTTCTCCTCCCCTTCACATCTCTACCCTCGGACGCGTCCCCATTTGAACTACCACCATTTTGCAAACGACCGTTGGACGCTTGTGTGCTGCTCCCTTCTCCACATGTTGAGTTTGGTAAAAGAAACCCATGTAACTTCCTCTTACTTTCATTTTCAGATGTATGATGATCACTCACGTTCATAACTTCATTCAAGTTCTTTCCTTTTACTTCCTCAACCAAATTCTTCTGTACTCTATACAAACGGTGAAGCTCATGCACCTACATATCAATACAAAACAAATCAAAACCATATAGACACGTAAATGAAACCATATAGAGAGCAATGTAAGCATCAAGATACCTGATTCTTGAAAACAGCTTCGTGCTCAAGCATTGTATGTTTCATGAAATCTTTCTCGTATCCAGAGTATGATGACGAATCCGCTGCATCTCTCATTGCGAAACACGTCTAATATCGCCGCCCATACGTTGCATCTCCACGATTCACTGACCAAAAAAACACTTCACTGAGATCCCTCATTGAATAAACACTCCACTAACTGATACATATGCAAACTCATAACATACAAGTACAATCACAGAACCACAAACACAACGTGAAACAACATTAACACATAAAAGCAAACTATGAGATGATCATCTCTGCTAGTATAAATATATTTTTGTCGTATCTAAAAGCGAAGAAGAAGATTCTGCAAATAGAGAAACTGCATCTTAATCGAATCATCAATGATATAAACCAGATTACACGCAAACTAATCCCAATAAAAACCAAAACCATTTACGAGAATTTAACAAACAAAAAAAAAAAAGAATCGAATAAATTCACTGTCACAAATTCACATTTATAAATTATAATCATAATCAAAATCAAAAACCAAAGCTTAGATTCTGGATCAATTGACTTAAACGACTAACCTAATTTCATCAAACAATAATCCATGAAAAATTCAGAAATGGCAAATCAAATCAACTATATATATAAAAAAGAGAGACGAACCAAATGAATAATTAAATATCCAAAAAATAAAAATATATAGAAATCTGGTGATAGAGATATTACCTCAGACCCACATCTTCTGATCGCAATTTGAACAGATAAAAAATCTCCCTAAATCAGAGACAGATTATCGGAAAAAATGAACAATAAATTAAAAAAGAAAAGTGTTTCCTAGATTCACTCTGATTTTTTTTTTTTTAATCAATAGAGAAAAATCTCAAGTAAATAATAACAAAAAAAAGAGAGAGTGCCAAATGAATCAAAAATCCTCAATGGAAGAAGAAAGCTTAAGCCGTCTTCTTCTTCTTCTTCGATCCGATGGGCCAACTCTCTCTCTATCTCTCTCTATATATATTTCTCTGGCTTTTCTATCTCTCAGATTCTTTAACGAATGAAGTAAATAAAAGAATAAGACCTTTTATATTGTTTTTTTTTATATTAATTTTTCTCGGATTTGGTGTTTTTCTATTTAATAAAAATAAAAAATTTAATAGGCTTCTAATAACAGTGACATGATATTTTGTCAACACTCGGTCTTCTTCTCTGTTTTCTTTTTTTTTTATTCTTTCTTTCCTTTTTATTTCATGATCTAATCATTTTCTTTACATGTTTATGTTTTCTTAAGCATGCATTTAAGTGGTTCCCTTATTATTTTTTGAATTGGAGTAAATCTGTCATTAAGAGTAAATATGGTATTAATCGTTTGAAATTTTGAATTACATTTGTTTAATTTCCTTGTAGATGAGCGAGAAACTTTTGACTAAGTTATAAGATAATTAGACAATAAATCATTGTAAGCATTGAATTATTGTCTTATATGTAGTGAAAATACCACCCAGTTATCCAAAGATCTAAAGCAAAAACCTTGTTTTACCATTCGTGTTTCACATCATCCATTAGAACCTACAAATCAATTCTACAAATACAAGATATTCAAGCAGTCGTAGAATAAATGACACAAGCTTTTCCTTCTATCTTGTCTGCTTTGTAAACGTTACACTCTATCATATATTGTTATAAGATAAAGATATTTATACCTAACATCGAAACTCATAACTGCTTAATGGACGTTGTTGTTTTGTAGTTTTTAAACTACATCAACTATAATTGTATAATTATGCATATGTAGAGATTACGCATAAAATTGTTTTTGTTAAAAAATAATATTATTTCTTGCACCATTATCTTTTCACATACTATCATCTCTTACCGCTATTATTTGACTAAACTGCAAGATAAGATCATCAGATATTATACTACCATATGCATTGAATGATTGTTTTTAAGTTTTTAACTGCGGTAAATATGCCATTTAAAGTAGATATTGTATTCAAAATTTGAATACACATTAGGTGAAATTTTGGTGATTGCATATGAAATTTGACTAAATTACGAGATAAATAAATAATTATATATATATATAATTATATATATGTAGAGATTAAAAAGTAAATTATTTTGTGAAAATAATATATATAATCAAATATTCTGAACTTTTCTTCTAAATTTTTTGATTTAAATATTACTTCTTGCACCACTCTCTTTTCACCTACCTTGATCTCTTAACAATCAAAATTATAATTGTATTTATTGATACTAGCATATCTTACCGCTATTATTTACCTATAACAATCATTACGTCTCATGTAACAAATCATGTTTGATATGTCAACTAAACAAATATGAAATTTTCGAAATTTTTTAAAAAATTGATGAAAATTATGAATTTGTAAGTCTTTGTGTATTAGAATTTTTGATGAAATGGTATAAATGTATTTTCTTACTAGTTTGGACTTTGGACTAAGAAAGTCTTTTTGTATACATGCATCTTCAGATTTCTTAAAATGCTTAGATTTTAACATAAAAGGATCACAAGATTCACAACTTACTTTGAATTATTATTTCCTTATTTCTTAATATTATATATCTAAAAATCATTAAATAGATTTTTAATATCTATAACATAACTAGAACTTTCTTATTGGTTTTGCACACATGTCATCTATGAATATGTAGGTGTTAACATTGGAAATACACATTTTACTTTTTTGTAATAAACGTTTTATATCGTTATTCTCTAATAAAAGTTTTTATAAATTATTTTTTTCCTTTTTACCACTACAATTTGGCAAAATTTTCATTATCATCACTAATCAAATATGAATAAAACCGTGAAGGAAGCAACTCCACTCCAATCATTCAACGTAGGGTTAGTCATCTCAACATATATGACTCATAATCCAACACCTAAGATTTCTTTGAAATGAGAATCGTTGCATCTTCTGAATTATTCTGGTTATGTGTTGCTTTTACACAAGAATATAAAACGGTTAAGAGAATAAACGACTTCTTTAAATATATCTGGATAACGATCATCTCTCATGGAAAAAAAGAAAATTTGTTTTGTTTTGATTAATACTTTTTGGATAAATTTATCTATAAACATGATGACTACTTCTCTAAACTTCTCCCAAACTCTATAATGTTTCTAGCATTTCTCATTAATTCGCATTCTCTAATAACACAATATGTAAGATAAACTTAAGTGACAATATAATAACAAAAATTTATGTTTGCTTTGTTTGTTAACTAAGAACACATTGGTTTGTATATCAACAATTTACGACTATAACTGGTCCAAGTTCATCCACAATTTATGAAGACAATTCATTTAGTTTTTAAAAGGTAGAGACTAATGTTTCTTTCAACTAGAAGCTTAATTATGATTTTTTTAAAAAAAAATTAGCCTATTTTAGATAGAAATAAAATAAAAGCTAAAAGCATGCTATCTTTTTAAAATTTCCTATTAAAACCAAATATTCATCCCAAAATTACAAATATGATAAAACAATATATAAGGGTTAGTTTCTAAATTAAGCATAAATTGTTTACAAAGTTAGTTAGACCAAAAGCTATTGGTCCCCACTTGTGAGCCAACTTTGAGGTATTTTAGTTTAAGTTTATGTTTGAGTGGGAATATAAAGTACCCCTGGTTGTGTAGATAATTACGATTTTAGGATTATTGTTAGAAGAAATAAACTTTGTTTTTCTGGTCGCCTCTTATTGGTTGATGAATCATCTCTCTCTCAGATTTCTTACTCAAATAAAAATATGTAATTAAAAAGGCTGTTTTGTGGAGATTATTTACATTAACTGCCACTATCCCAGAAAAGCATTCTTTTTCAGTCCTGAGACTCCCTGACACGTGACAGGTTTTAAGTGAACGCACTGATATTAAGGCTTGAGTTGCAATATTTTTGTTTTCTTTATATTTTACATTTCTGAAAGTTATTTATTTTTTATTTTTTTTTGAACATCTGATTTTATATATTGGATTTTGGAAGACAACGACCTCTACAAAAAATTACAGACTCACTAAGAACATCTCCAGTGAGAATAAACGTCTCCAAGAATCCTAACCTAAGCACTTTTCAAGATTAAAAAGGCCTATACAAAAAATAGTCTCTCGATTTTGCTCCAAGCTCTCAGCTTCATAGAATCAAACAGAGGACAAGGATCTCTCATCTTCAAAGACGCCACCTAACCAAAAAGGATGACCAGCTGCAACATAAGAATTTAATCTGAAATCACCTGTGACATTTCTGAAAGTTATTTACAAATACAATTTTGGGATATGATTAAAATTTTTCTCCAAATAATTAAATTTATTGGTTAGTGTTTTTTTTTGTGTGTGTAAATATTGGTAAGTTTTTTTTTTTTTTTTTGTCATAAGAGTGTTGATTTTATATATAACAGAGCTAGTACAACGAGTACAAAAGTGGAAACAACCACTTAACAAAAGGCTTACCTAATAACTATTACAGCAGATGATTATCAGAAGTATACATAACAAACCATTGTAACAGGAGGAAGTAAAACTTGTATCATAAAGTGAGTTCTAAGCAGACAATCATAAACTTGTATCATAAAGTGAGTTCTAAGCAGACAATCATAAACTTGTATCATAATATTGGTAAGTATTTAGAACAAATAAAATGTTGAGTTTTATACGAAAACATGGTATTTTATCTGATGTCATGTTGCTTTCTATAAACTTCCATTCATACATGGCTACTATTTTACACGACACCACTCTAGTTTATCCGACTATACATTATTTAATAAACTAGTAAGTAATTAACAATCATGTGCGATGGAAAATGAGATTTAGGTACCCACATATTTATGATTTTTTTTATTGAGATTTATTTTGCAAATCAGTTCAAATTTTTGGTTTTTAGCATGTTAGTTCAATAATTAACAAAGAAATTAAACATTTGTATGTACAATAACATTTTATGAGGAAATTAACATATGACAAAGTTCTAGTCGATAATAAGTTCATGCCTTTCAAACAAGATGAAAAAGGATATTTAGCAAAAAATTGATATGTCTAAGTTTATTCAAGTTTTTAGTTTTCTAAGGACAATTAATCATGCTCAATTGCTCATAATGAAATGCATCATATCATTATATGATTTGGTTTTGCTTATAAATCATAAATCATAAATGACGTTTCCCTTACGAAAAATATCAAATTTTTATATATGAAAGATAATGGGCCGTAAATGATCAGTCCCATATAGCCCATTCCAAGTACGCAACTCATTTCTGGAGATGTTCGTGGAGGTTTTCGAATTTGGTTTTGTTTCCCAAATACCCAAAATATCATCAAGCATAATGGGCCGTAAATGCTCTTTGATTTAGCTTCCTAAAAGCCCAAAATAGCATCAAGTCTTAGTCTATAGGGCTATAATTGTCAAAATGAGCCAGCTCGCTCAGCTCAGCTCACCTCATGATGAACTTGGATCTTTTATGAGCCAGCTCAGCTCAACTCATTTATTATATGAGCTTCAAAATACAAACTCGGACTCAGATCATCTAAATCACGAGCTAAATGAGCTAGCTCGCGAGCTAATGCGAATAAATGAAAAAATTTATATTTTCTAAACTTGTTATGTAAATTATATATTTTTAAAAATATATTTCTATTTTTATAGATTATATAAATATTTATGTTTTGATTATTGACTTTTTGTGTATATTACTAATATTTATTTTCAGAAATTGTTATGTAACTTCTATATTTTCTAAAATATATTTCTATTATTTATAGAAAAATATATATATACTTTGATTGTTAGCTTTTTGTATATATTACTTCAAAAAAACCAAGCTCATGTTCATTAAAGCTCGCTCATATAACTCGTGAGCTAAATAAAGCTCGATCACTAAACTCATTTATTAAATGATCCTTAAAAATAGAACTCGCGCTCATGAATAACTGAGCCGAGTTGAGCCAGCTCATGAGCTATCAGCTTATTTTGACACCCCTAGCTATAACCAAAACTGAAGATCTCTTGAGTGTTGCATCAAACTACTATTTTTAATCAATAGTTAGCTTTTTTTTGTTATATTATCAATTAAATATTAACTTTTATTTGATTAAATATTTATTTAAATTTAATTTTGATTTTAAAATTTATCGTGCAAAATTTAGACTAAAAAGTTATATACTCAATTGTTTTTCATATTCGTTTCTTATGAAATTCATATACTCATGTGTATTGGATTTAATTGTAGTGATTTATTTTGTAATGAAAAAGTTAATATTTTTAATTAATAATACAAAAAAATAATTTCTTTACTATATCTTAAAAATTTTAAATTATTTTTTTTACATTTTAAGTTTAGTTATTAAATCAAAAAATAATTCTAGATTTCATGTAACTGAATTTTTTTTTTTGAAAATTAAATCTCGCCTTTAGAGTAAAAAAAAACTCTATTTTTTTAGTTATGTAGTCTGTAATATGAGGAATTAGATGTCACAAGCTAAAGTGGGGCCGCATGGAATGCACGCGAGAGATGCAAGAGAGAGAAAAAAATAAAATCGGGAAAATCTAAATCGTTGAGAGATTATAATCCAACAGCTGAGAAATAGGATAAATTATCAAACTAGAGAAACTTTGGCAGCTTTGGATGCTGAGAATGAGTAAATGTCAATGAATGAGAAGGCAAACAATTAAGGAGAAGCAACACAAAGTGAAACACAATCTACTCAAGCAGCTACTACGGTATTTAACTCTAATAAACGCTTAAAGTTTGATGTTCGGAAAGAGTTTAGACCCATGTTAGAAGTTGTTTAGATTTTTTCACTACTTTTGTATTTCTGTTTTAAATTAGAATCTTTGATGAAATTCTGTTTTGTATAATCTTTTAAATTATTAATGTTTGAGTGAATTTTGGATTTATAAATTTGTTAGAAACTTTGATTAAATTAAAGAATTAAAATCAATTAAGGGTAACAAATAAAGTTTTTTATACAAAATACAAAATACATGATTCAATTTAAATACATATGACAGTGAATATAATATATATGTCAAATACAGAAATAAATACAATTTAAAATATCTATATAAAATACAGTTTTTTTGAATCCTTTTTTTTTTATGAAGAGGCCTGTTTTGAGTTTGGGCTGGGCTGAATTGTTTTTACCCACCACAACATTCCTAAGGATAATAATACAGTAACCCTAGAAAGGTTTCCTCCACCTTCCTCTTCCCCTCCTATATAAAAAAAATCGACATCGCTTTTGCTCACTTCTCTCTCTTAGGTTTTTTTTCCCTTCTCCCAATCTCATCTTCTCCGAAAACCTTTCTTCTCTCAAATTTCTGTGAAAACATGTCTGACGACGAGCACCACTTTGAGGCCAGCGAATCCGGAGCTTCCAAGACCTATCCTCAATCAGCCGGTAACATCCGTAAAGGTGGTCACATCGTCATCAAAAACCGTCCCTGCAAGGTCTGATTTCTATTTCATCATCAAACATCGTTCTCGATCTCTTTTTCCTGATTCTAGATCTCGTCTCTGTATAGTAGCTCCTTGATTTTGTTTTTATCCTCGGATTTGACCTGGTTCTGTTTAGTTTGAATTTTTCTTATAGATCGCTACTTAGATGAATATGATGAATCTTATCCTGTTATTTTGATGGTGGTACCTCTCTAGATTCGTGGAATTTTGGGAAATGAAAATGAAAAATGGATAGAAATCAAGCAATATCAGACGACGCCTTTTGTGATTTTGAATCTAAGTAGTCTATTGATTGATTTGATTTAAACGTTTATGGAGAACATAGATTTGATTTTGATATTTTGGTTTTGATTAGGTTGTTGAGGTTTCGACTTCCAAAACTGGCAAGCACGGTCACGCCAAATGTCACTTTGTTGCTATTGATATCTTCACTGCTAAGAAGCTTGAAGATATTGTTCCATCTTCCCACAATTGTGATGTAAGTTACTACACAAACTATGTAGATTCATTTTCACAGTATTTGATATGATTGTGTGATCTGACTCAAATATTGTTCCTTTCTCTTTTTTTCTCAGGTTCCACATGTGAACCGTGTTGATTACCAGTTGATTGATATCACTGAGGATGGCTTCGTATGTTTTTCTTTATACTCACTTTCCTCATCACTCCAGCTTTATTTATCTATTCTTGCCATAACTTTTGTACTTGTTTACATTATAGGTGAGCCTTCTCACTGACAGTGGTGGCACCAAGGATGATCTCAAGCTTCCCACCGATGATGGTCTCACCGCCCAGGTTATTTTCTTGTCTTTTCATACTCGCACACAAATGACTTGACTTTGTATTCATCTCTCGAATTGTGATATTGAAAACAGTTGTTGTGTTTTGTTAATGCAGATGAGGCTTGGATTCGATGAGGGAAAGGATATTGTGGTGTCTGTCATGTCTTCCATGGGAGAGGAGCAGATCTGTGCCGTCAAGGAAGTTGGTGGTGGCAAGTAAACAAGTATCATTCGATATATTATTACCAGTTTGACAACGGACGTCAATGTTATAAGAACCAAAAGATGTTTTTCTTTTTCCTAATTTAGACCCTTTGTGTGTGTTTCTTGTTGCAAGACAACCATATCTATTGGTTTTGGATTGTTGGAAAAGTTTGTGTTGAAACATTCAAAGTTTCTTATGAGATGTTATTCTTAAAACCACTTTTTGTTTGTTCACTGGATATGTTTGTTCATGAAGCTTGTTTTAAGCAACTCTTTACATGATATTCATTGCTATTTGCACGATTCAAGAGTGACATATACATTTTATTTAACAATAACAGTGTAAGATATGTGATTGAATACTTGTGGAAACATAGAGTTACACAGGCTGCGATAGTATTCGACATTTTAACTGGTTTTGACATTACACGATTTTGTATTCCTTGCACAAAGTCTGGTAAAACAGTAATAGCAAGAAAAGGTCAATGCTTTCCTTTGTTGAGGAACTGGAATTAGTGTATTTGTCAGGAGATTATTCTACTTTGAGAATCTGATGATAGTACCAAGCCAATCTTCAGGAACACTATCTCTCAAATCACCGTTTAGTGCTCTCTGTGAATGAGTTGTCGCAGCCTGTTTGAGGAGATTGAAAAAAAGAGCATGATGGCGGTTAAAAGCTCCATCTTTATCTAAGATATTTAGTTGGTTAAAGGCAAAAGTTGTCTATAATCTACCTTCACAATGTAGACATCGACTCCAAGTTTTGCAATCATAGCAGCTTCTGATATCTTCGTTTCCATTCCACCGGTTGTATCGTGCGCCGCAACAGAGTAGTCAACTGTTTGATTCCAAAAATCAGAGAGGTTTGAACTTTTAACAAATCCCTCAGACTTATTGTATTGCATAGTTTTACAACATTGGTTCTTTCGTTTACCTTTCTTGTCTGTGTGCTCCAACAGTGGATTCACAACCTTCCAGCTTCCATCTTCTCCAACAGCTGCATGAACTGTTAGTATCAGGCCAAGTCTGGAAAAGATATAAAAAAAACAAACAGTAAAGTTTGAAACTAACCGATCTCTTTCAAGAGCACAGCGTCGGGCTCTGAAGGTGAAGGTGGTCGATCGTAGACACCTAGTACATCTGTCTTTGTAAAGAGTTACTCAGATAACAAAGAATATATAGGAAAGAGGGAGAGAGAACACAAATTAAATTTCCGGTTTATACTATGAATAGGATACGAGAAAGACAACATATTCTGGCTTCAAATGATCTGCAAGATGACGGATGATAACATCACCACTCAATATGGTGCAGCCCTGTTCAGGACAAGATTTTCAACTGTTCAAATTCTAAACGGACAAGAATCTAGATAGCTATTTGGTATCTCTGGAGAGCATATTACCAGTATATTGTCCAGCACTGCATCTCCATGGAGAACCTGGCCATGACAAAAATTACTGTCCAAATTACAGTCAAGAGACTTTGGTAAACATCTACCTAATTTCACTGGTGGGATCAAAACTTACAGGGACAAATCCTGAGTCTATGGTTTTAGCTACGGTTGCTAGATCTGCAGAAGCCACCTAATGCAAAAAGCAGTCTCATTGAAATCTAAACCCACATGCTTCAGATCAGGAAATATGTTAAGAAGTTCAGTTAGCTCTTACATCTCTTTTGGAGGTTGACCAACCACATGAAAATGGAGACATGCCTATCGTAGGAATGCCCTCTGCAAGAGATCATAATGTTTAGCTTCAAAATTCATCTTTTCCTCTTAGCCAGAGTAGGAAAAGAGAATAAGCTTAAGAGATACCTCGGGCTAGTGCTCGTACAATTTCAAGATTAAGATTTGTCACCTGCAAAAAGAAGTTGTAGACTATCAGAACAGCTCAAGACTATCTTACGTAAGAGCATCAGATTTAGCTAACAGTCTCACAGATATACGAGTAGCAACGAAACCAGCTTTGACAATAGGTTTCTCAAGTCCTCCTTTGTGAACCCCAGATCTACTGGCCTGAAAGTGCCCAAAGGAACCTAATGACAAAAATCAGAACAACACATAAGAAACCCAAAAACTAAATAACAGCTCAACTAACACAAGCAGGTCAATGATCTGTAAGAGCTAAATCAAAAATGTATTTTGATCCTTCATTATAAGATTTAAGCAGATAAGAATCAATCTCCAACTAACCAGCGCCATGAACCACAACAAATTTACTAAACTCAGAAGACTTTTGATCCCCTATGTCATCCACATCACAAGAAATCTCAGAGCTTCCAGGTCTCTTGCTCCAATCCATGCCAATAACCTTGCTTGGAGCTGAACCCTCCAACATAGCTTGACGTAACTGACACGCCACGACCTCCAGATTTTCATCGTGAATCTTCTCCAGCTCGTTTTTGCAAGTAATTGCCGCACCTCCTATCAAATCATTTAGACATTCTGCTGTTACAAAGTCTAGACAGGTAAAATTGATGGGAAATGAATAAAAGACAGATCTTTAAAGTCTTTCCTCATCTTCGGTATTCAATAGTCAAATCAGAATCAAACCCATAAGACAGAACAACTAAAATGCGATCTAAGAATCGATCCAGCAAGTATTTTAATAGGGATCAAAAGACAAACCAAGTTTCACAATGCAACGAATTGATCTGCTTCGACTCTCGGAAATATTCAGCTCCATTGTTGCGTCTCTCTCTAAAGCTCTCGTCTTTAGTGGTCAACGGTATGTCTCTCTCTCCCGCTCTAACTCAACTTCATCGTACTCGTATCCTTCTTCTTGCCATTTCCCATTCACCGGAAAGATTCTCTCTTTTTTTTTTTTTTTTTTTCCATAGAAATATTCTTCTTTTTATTCCTCTAAAGAAGCCCATTAAGCTATTATTGGGCCTAACCAAATTGATCAATTTTTTCAAACCGGGTTTATGGTTTAGTGTTTTAAGGTTTCAGTTAAATTAGCGGTTTAGCTTCAAGTTCGCGATGGAGTAGAAGAAGATTACCTCCGACAAAAGCACGTTCACTTGTGCCACCGACAAAATTGGAAATCTTACATTTTTTGTTTTCTCTAATCAAAATTATTGTTGGAACGTAGACAAGATCCGTTCCAAGATTCGTCTTTTTTTTTCAATTTGATTCCTGGGTTATCTGAAAGATCTTCTCTTTGCTTCGATTTCTATCTCCGCTGCTTGTGAAATCAACCTTTATGGTATGTAATCTCGAACTCAGCTAAAACACACTTCACTCTCGGAAACATGGAGACGGAAACGAATCAGGTTTTACGGAAACCGGAGCTAAAATCATACAGTCACAAACAATTTCACTCCTCAAATGCGTTAGAGATCTTAAGAGAAACAGTTCGAATTCTCCGGTACAATCTTGGTGCTTTAATGTTAACTACTGCTGTTTTGATCTGTCCTGTCTCTGCTTTGCTCTTACCAAACTTTTTAGTTGATCAATCATTAGTGAATAAACTCACAGTGAAGCTTCTTTTAGTGGCGAAATCAAGTGGTCTTCCTTTGCAGCCTTTTGTCAAACATTCTTGTCAGAAATTCGCTGAAACTGCTGTTTCGTCTGCAATGTGTTTCCCTGTGTTTATCACTGTGTCTCTGTTGTCTAAAGCAGCTGTGGTTTACTCAGTGGATTGTTCTTACTCGAGGGAAGTAGTTGATATAAGCAAGTTCTTGGTTATATTGCAGAAGATATGGAGGAGAGTTGTGTTCACTTACGTTTGGATTTGCATTCTGATTGTTGGTTGCTTCACTTTCTTTTGCGTTCTTCTTGTAGCAATCTGCAGTTCCTTCTCTGTTCTCGGCTTCTCTCCAGATTTCAATGTTTATGGAGCTATGCTAGTTGGTTTAGCCTTCTCTGTAGTTTTCGCTAACGCGATTATAATCTGCAACACTGCGATTGTGATCTCGGTTTTGGAAGATGTTTCAGGGTTAGGAGCATTGATGAGAGCTAGTGATTTGATCAAAGGGCAGATTCAGGTTGGTTTGTTGATGTTCCTTGGATCAACTTTAGGATTGGCGTTTGTGGAAGGATTGTTTGATCACAGAGTGAAGAAAGTTAGTTATGGAGATGGCTCTTCGAGGTTATGGGAAGGACCTCTTTTGGTGTTGATGTATTCCTTTGTGACACTTATAGATTCGATGATGAGTGCAGTGTTCTATTTTAGCTGCCGAGTTTATTATAGTATGGAAGCTTCTAGAGGTGAAACTCAGCCAATCATGGAAACGGTTACGGTTGTGGATGCTGAGTAATGGTGCGTTGTGCGGATCAAACTCGGTGAATGGACATGGAAACGTATTAGCTGAAGAAGAAGTTGTATATCATCAAATGGGGTTTTATTGAGCACTTTTTGTTTCACTTTGAAACTTGATGCATCTTTAAGGTTTTTGTTATATATGGTTTCTCTGTTTACATTGTTTGAAGATTATATAGCATCCCAAGTTCGTTCATAGTTCTGCTCTTGTTTCTTTTTAGCCAGTTTGATTGAGTCTTGAAAATCTTGGGCGTAAAATAGTAAAATTAAAAAGTAGGTGGGCCTTTATGCAAGGTAATTATATTACAAAGGACTTGAAATTAAAACCAAAAGTAAGAACAAACCGGTTCGCATGGTTTAAATAATCTGTGCTCGAGCGGTCAAATTGTAAAACCACCAAATAATTCTTCGTCTCCCTCACCGTCGCGGCGTCGCCACTCGCCGTCACAACCACCGTCGTTCAACATCACTGTCACCAAAAGAATCACCGTCGTTCGGTCGTGACGTGTCTGGACCTATTTCATCTCTTTGCTCGTGACTCGTGAGTCAAATACTCTTGGACCTTTGCTGTTATCTGTACCTCTAATTTTGTGATTTTCAGATTCCTTCTCGTTTATCGAGTTGGATTCTCTGTATTTGAATGTATTTTTGATAGGGTTTCGTTTGGAAACCAATTTGATTCTCATATTTAAAGTGTAGTTACGTGGTTTGTGTTCTCTCTTGGGGATGTTCACCACCTGTTCGATGAAATGCTTCTACGTATTAGTTTGATGCAATTTCTGTATAGTTTCGACGCTCTCCGAGCTTGTATTTAGATATTGATGGTTAGGTGACTCTAGATTCTGAAACGAACATTTCAAGGCTCTAGAAACTTATTCTGGACTAAGTTTATCAAATAAACAAGGGGATGGTTAGAGCCTTAAGCTTGATATGTTTATGTTCGCATTGCAGTAATGGAGGAGGGACGTCAAAAAGACTTGCAATTGTTGGAGGAGATTATCGACAAAGGTTTGAAACAGAAGCTTGTACATGCAACTGCTTCACGGTATTTATATTTACTTCCTTTTCAGATCAAAATTAAAATTGTGAGTATGATATTAAAGTGTATGTAGGATTAGTTTAGTTTGTTTTCTTTGCATGCTATTCACTTTTTGTTTGAGGTTTCGATTCATTGTGGTCTCTGCATTTGTTGGTTTTGCAGGGACAAGATCTTTGAAGAACAAAAAACACTGTATCCTTTTGTATAGGGAAGACTCTAGCTTCTCGTGATGTGCATCATCTTGTTAAGCTGATCCTAAGTGTTTTGTTAGTTTCTCCCATGTCTTAACCCTATCAAAGATGACGGGTTCATTTACCAGTCAGTTTTTGACTTAGTTTTGTGTTTCTAAATCGAGAGGAACTCTTCTTGGTGTAGTTATTGACAATACTTTGCTGTTCTAGTGAAATCTAATTCGGTTGAAATATTCTTGTTTCCTTGACGGTTACTCCCACTCCAGCTCTGACTTGCGGAAAAACCTAGAAACTCTGGAGAAGAATGGTGTAAATAGTCTCAAAACAAGGGTCAACCTTGGTTCAGAAGTTTACATGCAAGCTGAAGTGTACGTTACTTATAGCTTTGGTTCTTTCGTTTAATTTTAGTCAAGTCATTTAGCTATGAAAGGTCATGCATTGTCTGCATACAATGAAATACACTGTCTCCATACACAGCTTAATGCAATTAAGAAGTGTGCTTTTACTGTGTTCTGTATGTTAGAAGCTAGTTATGTATTATTGAGCAGAAAACGTTTAATAAATGGGGATTAAAATAGGAGATGCTTTCTACCAGGTTTGCTTCTGATTTCGTTTCACTTGACTTGGGTGTTTGTTTGAGTTCAGGCCAGATACTCGGCACATATTCATGGATGTAGGCCTCGGCTTTTATGTGGAGTTCACACGGCAAGAAGCTCTTGACTATATAGCACAAAGGGAGGAAAGAACTCAAAAGTAAGAGAAATCTTTGCTTTTCTAGTTTTCTTGCTCCATGTACAAGGAAAATATGGTTGTATCATTGTATATGATGAATGAGTTCTCCGGTGGAATGCAGTATAGTGACTGAATGTTGATGCAATATAAATGTGGTTTTTTTTGTTTTTAACAGACAACTAGAAGAGTATACTGGTGTTATTACGCAGATCAAAGGGCGCATCAAACTGGTAAGTTCAAGTTCTTATCTTGCTTTGTGATAGTAGTCAATCATTTGTCTTATGAGGTTGAATTGGACTAGAAAATCACTATTGCGTAGGAACCCTGCATCAGACGGATATATGAAAGTGTCATCGGATAAGTATTAATGTTAAATTACCATTGCAGGCTCATTACCAGATTCAGCAAATACTCAATCTTCCTGAAGAGAATCCGTCATCCCGGCAACGTGCGTTTTAGTACACTACCTAGTGGAAAGTTGAGGATTTTCTCTTGCAGTCTTATCTTCTCGATTTGTTCTGCTTACTGTTTTGAGTTTTTAAAGCAGAGAATTAACTTAGTTTGTTCAATACTAACTCTTTCTCCGGAATGGACCAAACTGTTGGTGTTAGATAAACATATCGATTAAGCAATCAAAACTTTATAGAATGACTATTGTTGTGGGGGTGAATAGTGAATCGCACTCTGTTAAATCTGCCATTTCTATTTTAAATATTAATAATCACATGTTAGAACTTAGAAGATCATTAACAGTTTAACACAGCTGATGAAGAATGAAATAAAAGTATGAACGAAACAGATACAAGATAATGATATTCCACGTCAGCAAAGTGTCCAAATATCTTCCGCTTCCCTGTCTTCGTCGGTCCCTTTTCGGTTTTCACGGTAAGGCTCGGAGGAAAACCTAATTCGTCCGGAGAATCTCCACCTCACTCTCGCCAAACGCATCTCTGTTGTAGGTAAGTCACGGATCTTCATTCTACGCTAATTGTTATTGTTATCGTTATTCTTGATCTGGGCGTTTTTGTGGAATTTGCATCTAAAATTAGAAATTTGGATACCAAAATCCACTCCAATTGAATAAGGTTTCTGAAGAATTTTCGTTTGATTTTGAGATCGAAAATTGCGTTTTCTCGTTTTTGTTTTGTTATCGCTAACGCATCAGGTCATATATCTCAAGTTTATATTTTGTGGCAGCTTGTGATGGATCCAACACAGAACACAAGTGCAGGGATTGGTGGGAGCAATGGTACAATCAGATATCAAACCAATGATGGGACTTCAACTGTGACCGTTGCTGATGATTCAAAGGAGAATCTTTCCCAAGTCATAAACTCTATTGAGAAAACTTTAGGAGTCCTTCATCAGTTACACCTTACCGTCACTTCTTTCACACCCGCGTCTCAACTCCATCTCCTCCAGCGCCTGTAAGTAACTCCTCTACTCATCTGTGTTTATTGTTTTGGGTATTGTAACTATTGTTTGAATGAATATGTGTGTGTGTGTGTATTTGCAGTAACTCTCTTGTGATGGAGCTAGATAACATGACTAAGTTGTCTGAGAAATGCAACATTCAAATCCCCATGGAGGTTCTTAAGTGAGAAAACAAGTCCTTTTTGTTTTTAGTATGCACTTTGAAGATAGATACTTTTACTTGCTTACTTATGTTTGCGTTTTCGTATAGCTTGATTGATGATGGGAAGAACCCGGATGAGTTTACGAAAGATGTTCTTAATAGCTGCATAGCTAGAAATCAAGTTACTAAGGGCAAGACTGATGCTTTTAAGGTGACTCCTTTTCTTCTGATTCTTAATTTGTGTATGATTCTTAAGGTTACTGAGTCTCTTAATCAACATTTTGTTATAAATAGGATTTGAGAAAACATATTCTGGAGGAGCTTGAACAGAATTTCCCTGATGAAGTCGATATGTATAGAGAAATCCGTGCTAGTTCTGCTGCTGTAAGTTGTTAACTTCGACTAGTATTGTACATCTTCATTAATATATTATAGTAAGTCAAGGGGATTAAACAGTTTTGGTCATATTCAGGAAGCGAAACGGTTGGCGCAATCGCAAAGTGTGTTACCAAATGGGGATGCAAAGGTCAAGAATGAGCTATAAGAGCCCAAAGGATCCTTTTTATGTTTACCTTGTACTCTTGTAGAATATAATGACTGAGTCGATGAATGTGATGTAACACGAACAATCCCAAGTGGAATTTCTAATAATATCTGTTGGTTCTCTTCACCTGGCTAATATAGTTTGAGAATCTCTGCTTGTTCCCCCCATTTTTACTCGAGTGGACTATCTTACTCTTAGCCTCTGAGATCTCTTTGATTTCATGAGACTATCAAAGAATCCCACATAGTTACGCAAAACAGATTCGACTTCTATCAATGGATTTGTCTATTTCCTGGACGAGTAATCTTGGTTCTGCATAAAATGTACACTATTTCCGAGAGCTGAAAAAGTGAGAAAAGACACTTAGATTTCAATCTTAATTAACGGTTTGATTCGGTTTGGTTTGTCTCACCTACATTTGCATCGATTGCAGCATGGGGGACTTAATACGCAGTGGCTGACACGTGTCAATATAAAACGCACCGCTTTGTTTGATTGTTCCTCCTTGTCCCCGAGCAGAGAAATACAAAGGAAGAAGAAGAAGAGTTGTTTGATTATCTTTAAGCAAAGAGGAAACTGTTTTGCTTCTAGATCCGATCCAATCCAATCAAACAAAGGATCCGATTGATCAGAAAAAATCCACCAAATTTCTCAAGATCGAAACATATAATTGAAGATGAGCGACGTATTTGAAGGGTACGAGCGTCAATACTGCGAGCTCTCAACCAATCTCTCTAGAAAATGTCACTCTGCATCGGTTCTCTCCAACGGAGGTAAAATCCAGACGCTCCCGATTTCGGATCTTGAACGCGAGATCTTCGAATTTACCTGATTTTAGAAATTCGAATCTTCGAATTTGGGGTTATTGGAGCTTTTGAGCTGTGACAAGTAGCTGGTGGACTAGTGTTCTTTACTAATCGTCCTGACTTGTTTAGGATCTGACGAAGTTTTGTAACATTTAGGAATGTTGAGACATAGGATCTGTTTCTCATTGCTTGGATTAGAAGACGATAACCTAGTTAGGTCTAGATAGTTATGTAGTTGCATAGATTTATTAACTTGTTTCTCAATCTATTTCATCTAATTTTGTCCGAATTTGGGGGTATTTGTAAAGTAGAGGTGCATGAGTGTTTACTAATCGTTTTAGCTTGTTTACGATCTGACGAGTTCTGTAGTATCTGGGAATGTAATTTACTTGGATTGGTCAAGTAGTTTTGTGAAGAAATTAAGACTGAAGATAAGATCATAAGAACCTAGTTATGTAGCTGCAGAGGTTTATTGAGTTGGTGTTTTTTTTCATTTGTTTGTCAGTCTATGGTTACCACTGTCTTTCTTGGAGTTATAGTACATAGACATGCATGGAGTTGTTACATTTTGTGGTGCCATAGAACCAGAGTAGAGGTTTGATTAGATATTGTTGTGTGCTTTTATAGAGGAGAAGAAGGGGAAGATTGCTGAGATCAAGTCTGGAATAGACGAAGCTGATGTCTTGGTATTTGCATTTAACTTGCTTTAATGTTGTTACCGTTCTGTTCTTTCTTTTTTAAAATTAATATATATGCTTCTGTGGTTTTTTTGTAGATCCGGAAAATGGATCTTGAGGCAAGAAGTTTGCAGCCGAGTGCTAAAGCTGTGTGTCTTTCTAAACTAAGAGAGTATAAATCTGATCTGAACCAATTGAAGAAGGAATTCAAACGAGTCTCTTCCGCAGATGCTAAGCCGTCTTCCCGTGAAGAGTTGATGGAATCCGGAATGGCGGATCTGCATGCAGTAAGCTTCTAACTCCTAAATAGAAACTCTTGTTTTCTCATTATCTTAGTTGTCTTAATTGACTTGCATCAGTTAGGCTTCTTTGTCCTGAGGGGACCCTCCTTTATATTCATCTTCACACAAACTTTTAGATGGCAAAGACTTTGCTGTGATTTACATTATTGTCCATGTTCCAGGTATCTGCTGATCAAAGAGGAAGATTGGCAATGTCCGTGGAGAGGCTTGACCAATCAAGTGACAGAATCAGGGAGAGTAGAAGACTAATGCTGGAGACAGAAGAGGTTGGCATCTCAATTGTCCAAGATTTGAGTCAGCAACGCCAAACCCTCCTTCATGCGCACAACAAGGTACCGTCTACAATTGCTCGGTTTGGTATCTATCAGTGCCAATGATTTGTTTGAATTAGATCATTGAGAAGCTAACTTTTCTGATTTTGAATCACAGCTTCATGGTGTGGATGACGCCATTGACAAGAGCAAGAAGGTGTTGACGGCTATGTCAAGGAGAATGACTAGGAACAAATGGATCATTACATCGGTAATCGTGGCTCTCGTTCTCGCCATCATCTTGATCATCTCATACAAGCTTTCTCATTAATATACTCAAAAAACATTATTCATCGTGATTGTGTATATATATATGATGGTTGATTTACTTTGTAATGGCCCAAGTGGTTACTTGTATTTTTAAGTACGATGTTTGTATTGAAGTGGCAACACTTTTAACATTCATAAGGTTTCCCAAGTCTTTTCTTTTTTGTCTTTTTTTCCAAAAAAGTGGTACTATTTTATATAAAGCAGATGTTTCAAAAGTTACAACTGTGGAAACTTCCACTTACATCTCAAGTCCAACCTTTGAAAACTTACAACAATGTAATTCCAAAAAGAACAAACACTCCATTGCTCAAAACATAAGGTTTTCCAAGTCTTTACATGAGCCAAAGATCTATACTTATAATGTTTTAAGAAAACTAGGACACCTGACACATCCTTGCCGGACCAATCATCTTGCCGTGATCACCAGTCGCAGGCAGGAGACCCACTGTCACGTCAGAGCATGAAACAAAGGCCTCTCCTTCTATCTCTCTATTTAAAATAACATCAAACATTCACGACACCAAAAAATACACACAAGCCAAACATAACAAGTAAAACTATCCCCGAAACAAATAGTTTTATGCAGTCCCGGCCCGTCCATAACGCAGCTAGAGCATGTGTTTCTGTCGTGAATTATGTTTTCTATGATCTCAGCCCCTGTTATGTTTTAAACCACACGTTCTGGTCTTCAAACTCGTTAACCCATTCCACCCTATAAATCCCTTCTTCGTAAGCAGGGATAGATTGACGAGTGATTGAAAATAATCTTTAATGATCAAGAATTTCCTCCCATTCGCCGGAAATAATTCACTTAACCACCAAATGAAAGAGTTTTGAGATTAATTAATCTACTCTTTAAAATTTTAGGCATATACACTTGATTGATGTGATGACAAAATGATTTGAGTACTAATCAAGTACAATCACTACAAAAAAAATGTGTGTTTTTACATCATTTATTTTATATATTTTTATTAGTTATAAACTTATAATTGATGGCAAGAAAAACATTTACATCACTAAAAAAAGTGACTTTTGAAAGTAGTGATGCAAATATTTTGTATCGATTCTTGTAAATCGATCTTAACATATATCAATTACAAAAAATAATGTTAAAATTCGCATCATTTAATTTAAATGATGTTAATATTTGTAACATATATAATAATTTATGCATGCCAATATTTCTATTACTTGTAAACAATTGATGTTAAATTAGTTATCAGTTTTCATAATTGATTCAAATAATTGTGTGATTTGAAATAATTAATTTCTACATTAATTTAAAACATTGTAATTTCATAATTAATTTGTAGATACTAGTGCATTGAAAAGAAGCGAAAAAAGACGTCAGCAGTCTATAAGATGGATTAGCTTCATCTCCAAGGCATATAAACCCATTCGTGTCAATCACAAGTCACACCTTACAATTTCAAAAAAAGTTTCTGAAACTTGGTCTTTTGTGCTATCATTTTGATTCTTGTGCTAAGATTCTTCACGAAGATCAACAACTCTAAAAAGAAGAGGAAAGATAACTTTAATGGATAGAAATGGTGAAGGAGAGGTCGAAAATCTGGCTTTAGATAAAGTTTCTGTAAAAAGGTGTTAAAGAAAAAAAAACTAGTCAGAAACATTAAATCAAAACTATTCAACCATCAATGTCTACCTCGAGAGATTCAAGACGTAGAAGAAGAAGACAAACGTGAACGTCTTTAAATTATGAAACCTCTTTCTTAAAGTTCTCAAGAGGTGCTCAACAATGGCGGATCAATCTCTTCTACACTCTCCGATCAACCCACATTTCTTTCAGCCTATTCTTACAGAATCTCGCACTCACCTCGTACTCTGTTCTGTTCTGTTTTCTTATATCTTACCAAAATGATTCGTTTGTTTAGTTTTTTGTTTGCATGTTTGTTGCAGAACATTCCTGTAGCTTTCTTCTCGAAGCATGTTGAAGGAAGAAACAACCAAAACAAGACTGTGACGCTAAGATCAGACGCGTCGGATAAAACTTGGTTAGTGAAGATGGACGGTCTAAAACTAACCGACGGATGGGAAGATTTTGCCTTTGCACATGATCTTCGAACTGGTGACATCGTCGTTTTCAGACTTGAAGGAGAAATGGTGTTTCATGTCACAGCTTTAGGACCAAGCTGTTGCGAGATTCAATATCATACATCATCTCACAATATCAATGATGATGATCGTAATGATCAGATCAACATTGGTAAGCTTTTGCTCTATATATAAACTCTGTAGAAAAAAGACAAAACTGAGGTTCTTGATTTTTTTATGTTAGCTTCAAGAAACAGTTCAAGAGTGAAGAAGAATCCACGAAAGAAAGTAGAGTCTTCTTTAGACCATTCTCGTTTTGTGGCAAAAGTCTCAGCTTGGTGCCTAAGCAATGATAGACTGGTTAGATTAGATTTCTACAATTTAAGCAAAAATCTCTTTCTTTAGTCTTCGAGACATTAACCTAACTTTGTGATGGGATTTTGCAGTATATACCACTAAGTTTCGCCAGGTTAAACGGTCTGAACAAAATCAACAGTAAGAAAATCTATCTTCAGAACGAAGAAGGAAGATCATGGAAGTTAGTTTTGAGACATGACAAATCAGGCATGCAAACTTTTGTCCAATCCGGTTGGAGAAGATTCTGCTCTGAAAATGGGATTAGGCAAGGTCAATATACATTCAAACTTGTCCGAAAATCAGCACCACCTGTCATCCGTTTGTGCCGCGCAAAAGCTAAACCAAAACAAAGATCAGTTGCAGAATATTCATCAGACCATTCTTGTTTTGAGGGATCTGTCACTCCTTCAAGCCTAAGAAATGATCTACTGGTTAGTACAAACTTTGGTTTTTATGCCACTAAGTTTTTTTTCTTGATTTGTTTATTGATATGCAAAGTGTGTCTTGAAATATGTTTAATGTGGCGTTTTTGCAGTATCTTCCAAGGAGCTTTGTGAACTCAAATCGTCTGGACAAAAGATGCAGTGAGATAGTTTTAAAGAATGAACAGGGAGTAAAATGGCCTTTAGTTTTGAAACGTTTCAAATCAGTCACTTATCTCCCAAAAGGCTGGACTAGTTTCTGTCAAGTAAACAGGATCAAAGCAGGAGATTCATTCAAGTTTAAACTGGTTGGAACCTGGAAAAAACCTGTTCTTTCTTTGTGTCCGACACAATCCAACAATCACAAAACTCCATTAGAGTGTTCAGAAGGTAACAAATCCGAAGAAAGTGAAGAGGATTGCTTGGAGGTAAAGAAAAAGAAGTATTGGTCGAGATGCAGAGCTTCTGTAGAAAACATGGATGATGATCAGACCAACATTGGTAAGCTTTTGCTCTATGAAATGTACTCAAATTCTGTAGAAAAGATGCAAAACTGAGAATTTTGATTGTTTCTATTCACAGGAAACAGTTCAAGAAAGAAGAGAGTGAGTAAGAATCCAAGAGAGAAAGTAGAGTCTTCATCAGACCATTCTAGTTTTGTGGGATCTGTCAATCCTTCAAGCCTATACAAAGATCAACTGGTGAATACAAACTTTGTTTTTTGAGCCATTATCTTAATAAACTGACACTATAGTTTCACTACACTCATTGCTAAAGAAAGGATCATTGGAACTTAGAAGTATTTTTTTTCTTGATGTGTTTAATGACATGCAAACTGTGTCTTGTCTTGATGTGTGCATAATCTGGCGTTCTTGCAGTATCTTCCAAGGAATTTTGTGAGCTCAAATTTTCTGGACAAAAGATGCAGTGAGATAGTTTTAAAGAATGAACGGGGAGAAAAAAGGACTTTAGTTTTGAAACACTTCAAAAAAGACCTTACTTTTCTCAAAAAAGGCTGGACTAGTTTCTGTCAAGTAAATAGGATCAAAGCTGGAGATTCCTTCAAGTTTAAACTGGTTGGAACATGGAACAAACCTGTTCTTTCTTTGTGCCCTACAGAAACCAACTATCACAAAACTCCATTAGCGTGTTCAGAGGGTAACAAATCCGAAGAAAGTGAAGAGGAGGGTACTGAAGACAAGAATACCTCACAAGATTGCTTGGAGGTGAAGAAAAGGAAGTATTGGTCAACATGCAGAGCTTCTGCAGAGAACATAGATGATGATCAGACCAATATTGGTAAACCTTTAATCTATGAAATGTACTCAAATACTGTAGAAAATTGCAAAACTGAGATTTTATAATTGTTCTTATTGACAGGAAACAGTTCAAAAGAGAAGAGAGTGAAGAAAAATCCAGTAAAGAAAGCAGAGTCTTCATCAGACCATTCTAGTTTTGTGGCTAATGTCACAGCTTCAAGCCTAAACTATGATCGACTGGTAAGATCAGATTCCACATTTTAAGAAAAAATTCTCTTAGTATTGGTTTAAATTATTAGTCTGTGATGGTATTTTGCAGTATTTACCACTAAGTTTCGTGAGTTCAAACGGTCTAGATAAAATGAACGGTAAGGAGATCGTTCTTCTTAATGAAGAAGGACTATCATGGAAGTTTAATTTGAAGTACAACCAAGCAGGCAAGCATACTTATGTCAGACCTGGTTGGTCAAGATTCTGTGATGCAAATGGGATGAGCCAAGGTCAACAATTTACATTCAAACTGGTCCAAAAACATGGACCACCTGTCATGTATTTGAGCCTCAGTGAACATAGACCAAAGTCAGAATCTTCATCGCACCGTTCCTATTTTGTAGGATCTGTCACTGCTTCAAGCATAAAGAAAGATAAACTGGTGAATACAAAACTTTGGTTTATTCCACTATCTTAAACTAAACTCCTTTCTTACAGAAGGATCATTGGAACTTATAGTGTTCTTTCTTGATTGGTGTATTGATATGCAATGTCTTGCAGTATTTATGGAAGAGTTTTGTGAGCTCTAATGGTCTGGACAAAGGATGCAAGAAGATAATTTTAAAGAATAAATGGGGAAGAGAATGGAAATTAGTCTTGAAACACTACAAATCAAACTGCTTTACTATTATCAAACGAGGCTGGACCAGTTTCTGCCAAGGCAACGGTTTGAAAGCTGGAGATTCCTTCAAGTTCAAACTGGTTGGAACCGGGGAAAAGCCTGTTCTTTCTTTGTGCCCTGCAGAATCCAGCCATGAAAAAATTCCATTAGAGTGTCCAGAAGGTATAGATGATGTCAATTCACTCTCCTCAAATCCTAGCAGTGGAGATGACAGTAGTAGATCCGAAGAAAGCGAAGAGGAGAATATGGAAGACAAGAACATCTCACAGGATTGCTTGGAAACCAAGAAAAGGAAGTATTGCTCTTCATCGTCATATAGTCAAAACCGATTTGTGACATTAACTCTTACACGGTCCGCTTTTCAAACCTATAAACTGGTAAGCTTCTTCAACAACTATGCCTCAAGGTTGTCTTAGTATATTATTTTGCCACAAAATCATTTTTTTGCAGTTTCTTCCGCGCGGTTTCACGCAGGTGAATGGCATCAACAAGCCAAGGAAGATAACTCTGCTGGGTCAAGATGGAGTTAAAAAGGTGGTGGATCTCTATCAGGAAAGTAGTAGCAGAATAATGAGATTTGGAAAAGGCTGGAGAGAGTTCTTTGATGCTCAAGGCGTGAAGATAGACGACTCCTTTGTGTTGGAACTCATTTGGGAGAAAGAAGCAAGTCCGGTGCTTAAGTTCTGCACCAAAGTACCAAAGTAAACTCTGCTTGAGACTGTTTCCAGAGAAGTAGCTTGTGGTGTGTCTCAACACATTCTCTCATTCCCTCGATTTCTTTAGCTTTTGCAACTCTTGACTAGATGTCTACATATCTGAGTCTTGTTTAAGAGTTGAAGAAAATGTTACGACTTAACTACTTGTGTGTTGTGAACATGTTGAGAATTTGTAATGTCTTCAATTTACGCTCCATTATCTAGAAATATTTTATTCTCCTGATTGTGTCTGAGATTGTCATGTGGGTTATGCAGGCCACAAAACAAGAAAATCATTTGTTATATATATAAAGTTTACGAATAATCAGAGTTTACATAAAGTTTGAGAGAAAACAACACTCACAGAGTCGATAGAATTTGGCTAATCATAGCTCTTGAGCGTATTACATAATTTAAGAGGAGTCATCGCCAACAATTGTTGCTTGTCGATCAAAAAACAAGCTTTAAAACAATGGATGTCAGGTTTTTAAGCTTCATTCCTACTTTTTGTTCTTCCTTATTTTGCTTGAATCAAACATGCAGATGCTTAAGCTTAGTTTGCTTGAATAAACAAGAAAAACTACTATACTGTGTGCCTAAGCCTATGTCATGGTCTTTTAAAGTTTAGTCTATAAACTAAATTTACTGTGTTCTTTCTGCTGTCAGAAAACTGCAAAAAGGGGCAATACTTTCATATTCATTTAATTTCCAGTTCCGAGAGTACATACTCAAAAGTAAAGATCTAAATGTACAAAACTCATGGAGGAATAGAAGACTCCTTTGAGTTGGGAAAAGAAAAGAGTGGGATTTGTTTCATCTAACCATCTTAGATGACTTTCTTCTTCTCGAAAAACGTCTTCAAATGCACAAACTGCATTCCCGCGACTCCTAAGCATACGAAAAGAGAGAGGAAACTCAACCACGCCATTTTCGAGTTAGTAGCCCGGTTCAGATTCTGCATCTCTTCTTCCCTGAGGAAACCAAAACTCATCACAAACATTACAAGCACAAGTCCATATGTATCAAGCTAATAAAAATGTGGATACTGGAGAGTCTATAGAACAATCCGGAAGCATAAATAACCAAACTTTTTTTACCTTTCTCTGAGATAAAACATCTCTTCATGAATCGAATTGACGGTTTCAATAAGTCTTTTTACATCAAACTCCATAACCTTTATACAAACAAACACAACACAAAGCATAAGAATGTATTTCAATCCTCAAAAAAGCATGGAGATAAGAATAACATCAAACACAACGCTAGTCAAAATCTCAACAAAATCTTGTTCAACACAGAAGCATAAGAATCTAGTTCAATCCTCAAATCTTTCTATGTTCATTTGGATTCTGAGACTCTTTGTACAACAAATCACCTTTAACCTTTCTTTATCTAATTGATCAACTACCAAACTCACACAAGACTATGATTTTAAACCAACAATATGATGATTCAACAACTCACGACTCCATAACCTTGGTACAAATACAGAAGCATAAAAACTCAAGCTTTATCATTGCTCAACACAAAAACTAGTCTTAAAACCGGAGTTATCTATAACAAAAACAAACCTTTCCCTATTCATTTGGATTTTTAGGCTCTACAAAGTAACTTTTCTGCAACAAATCCTAAAGAACTAACATCCAATTTACAGAGCAATTTTCTTAATCTAATTGATCAAAAAATTAACAGCATTTAAAAACTCACTTCGACTTGGCTCTTCTTAGCAACACTACTCCAGCTTTTAGATTGAACACCAGTTCTCCAATCGAAATCAATACTCAATGTAACCTCAGGTTTATGATCAACAGCTGTGTAACAAGCCATGTAATCTCCAGACTCCACCGCCGTGAACGCGAATTGTCCCGATTCTACATCTTCCGCGTGATGATACGTGTTCCCGTAACTCGATGTCACCTGCGTAAATTCATGTTTTCAAATCAACAATCAATAATAATCAAAGTTATGAAAATCTCGGATTTTTAAGAGAGTAGTACTCTGATGGAGATCTTGTGAGATTGAGGAGAAGGATGAGCTTCGTTAGGGTTAACGACGGTGTACTTCCCGACGGTCATTGAATTGCTTTTTATGTCTTCCGATATACATTTTGTTCGACCAGATTGCAATTCGAAGTGGAGAGATTGAGAAACTTGTGATGAAATCGCTAGGAAGAGTAGTATTGTACAGAGATTGAGTGATCGGAGAAACATGGTGGAAGCTTTGAAGAGAGATCTTTGGTTTCGTTGATCGTGGAGTTGGTAGAGAGATGGAAGACGAAGAAGAAGAACTCAACAACGTACAATGGAACAAGAGAGCTTATGACACGTGTTTAATTTTAACTCGTGAAATACACGTCGAAGAAACTCTCTTTCTCATCTAGAGTTTTCGTAACGCTGACTTTGACTTTTAGTATGTCGGGACAACATAGTGTTATTTTTTTTAGTTTCACATGCAAAGCTAAATTCTATTTACGTGTGTCTAATTATTGGATTCCAAAGTATAAGCAGTTGTTTTAAGTCTAGTTGGCACTTATTAAACAGCCTAAAAGGATGGTTTAAATGTCTATCATTTTTATCTTTCACATGGCCTTTGTTTTGATTTCTCTTTTATTTGTATACCCAATTTATTTTCAATAGAAAAATAAAATTTGAGGATATTTTCAATGGAATTATAACTAGGCAACGGAAGCTAAGCCAGTATGTGCTTGAATTTTTCCTGTCCTTGCTTTATGTGCATAATTATGCTGTCAAATTGAAGAACATGAAAGTTGAAAATCAATTGAAATTTGGAAGGATCCTTATAAGTATCGCGAACGTTTATTGTTACTTATTTCACACAACTTTTATTTTGGTAAAAGATTTCTTCATACATTGAAACAGTAAAATAGTATCGCTTAGCTTCCTCTAGTTCTTTGTGATCTCTAATCATGCAGTACAAAAGTATAAAATGGCACATCGGCACCATGCAATTCTTATTGACTTCCCGGGGTTGACTTTAATAATAATGCGAAATTTACTCCATAATGTTCGGTTTGCAACTTTTATCAAATTACAAGTGATAAGTCAATTCAACTAGATTATCACCTACTGATCACCTAGTGGCACGTATATATTCTTTGTTTTTTCACTAGTAGCACGTATTCTTTTCATATAATCTCATGACATTATCGTATGCATCGTTATAACATTTTTTATTTTATTAAAAAGAAGTTCATAAAAGAAAAAATACAAATTGTGGTGATCATCGGGTTGTCGAATAAATTTATTATACGTGCCAGTTCGCCATAGACATGAAATTATGAAAAACAATCTAACATGTGAAGAAGGACCAATGATGTCCTAACAGAAGCAAATATCATATATCATATCGTACAAAACTGTAACTTAGAATGAAATAAATAACATCAACATATGAAATAAATCGTTTTAAAAATATCAAAAGCTTCGTCACGTTACCCGATAGTACACGAAGCCGCAACAACATTACAACTTCACATTTAATAAAGTTACAAGTTACAACCTTCTACACTTTTGGAAGCCAATAAGCTGTTGTACCACCAAATGTGTAGGCATATTCGGATGTGTTTCTTTACCGTCAAGACTATCGTAAAATACTTAATCCATTCTTCCAATGACACACCATACAACAACACCAACAACAAAATACTTAGAAAGTAGAAAAGCTAATTTTATCGATCACTATTTTTTTGTAATCATTTATTATTCCTAATTTATTAATAAGTGGTCTGTCTTTACACATGCATTTATCCAGTAGTTTCCAATTAGATTCCTCAAGATCCTATAAGTGTGCTGTCAGTCCACATCTTGTTTTTAATTAACTGAACCAAATCTTCATTATATAATTAACCAGAGTCGTAGGAGGTGATGTAAACTCTTAATTAATAAATACTTATATCTAATATTAATCTAAGATATATTCTGATAATTGCATTAGAGAGAGAGAGACTTGAGGCATTATTCCTACCTTAAACATTTGCTTCAAAAAGACTTCCCTTCTCTCTATGTAAACATGACGGCTCAGCTCGCTTGCTCCTCTCTTCCCGTAAGTTCTTGGATTTTTTTGTCATTTGTTTGATTTGTTTTCTTCTTTTTCCTTGAATATTTAGGATCAGTTATTCATATAGATTGAATATGTAAAGCCAGTTCGTTTCGGATCCATTTTTTCGTTTGGTTCACATTTTTTTTCTTAGTTTAATAAAGATTTGGTTCACAATATCCAACCTTGAGAAATTTGAATGGGTTTTGAAGTTTTAAATCAGAAACCACAATCCGAAGATTTGGAGGTTCATGTTTAGGAATGGGGATCCAAATCTAGATTTGTTTATGTTTATCTGGTTATATCGTTATATTAAGATTTGAATCATGTGAAATGGAGGGAAATAGTATTTTTATATTTTCTATATTTTCAATTATATTTCATTAATGAAAGTTTGTAGATATACTATTGTTTAAGAAATCTCAAAACAGAAAATTATCCACTCTTTTAAAATTATCTTATTTTTTCATTTCATATATATTTACAAAAACAATTATATTTTTTTTCCAATTAAATTGGTTACTGCAATTAAATTTCTGTTTTGGCCGTTTTAGATGATAGAGGGAGTTTTTCTTGGAAGATGCAAAGGACTTATATCCGGTGAAAGGCACTGAGATAAAGTCAACGGTGTGTCATTAGCTTGTAACATTTTGGCATGAGAAGAGTTTAAAAGTTTCTCGATACGACCTTGAACCACAGAGCTAATTTGGTTTCTTGCACGCGAAGAAAGAAACATCTGAAAATTTGTTCATAAAGAATTCGGTTGAAGAAATGAGAGAAGAAACAGAACCAAGCGAGAGAACGTTGGGTTTAACACCAACTTGGTCAGTTGCTACAGTATTGACTATCTTTGTATTTGTTTCTTTGATCGTTGAACGTTCCATTCATCGGCTTAGTAACGTAAGTACTTTTATATTTATAATCAATATAAAAAAATGTCAAATTAAAATAACGTAAGGACTTTCCTTTGAAATAGGAATTTCCTTTATTTTTCTAATTTTGATCTTTCCGGTAATCAAATGTCAAATAATAGATTGAAGTTTCCTCCACTAATTGATAGTCTTAATTAGCTTTTGAGTTTTGTTTTTGGGACAGTGGTTGCAAAAGACTAAGAGAAAACCTTTGTTTGCTGCATTGGAGAAAATGAAAGAAGGTTTGATTGATCAACATTTGTAACAACTCTAATAATATGTTTTGTGATGTGTTGTCCTAAATATTAATTTGGTTCTTGAACTTTTTTTTTCCAGAGCTGATGCTGCTCGGATTCATATCGCTTCTTCTTACAGCTACCTCTAGCACAATAGCTAACATATGCGTCTCTTCAAGTTTCCACAACGATAGATTTGTCCCATGTACGCCTTCTGAGATTAATGAGGAACTTGAAAGTACTATTTCTACTGTCAAGCGGACTCAGTTAACGAGATCTCTCTTCTTGCACACTCTGAGGAGAAGATTGAGTGGTATAGGAGAGGATACGTGCAGCGAGGTTTCCTATTAATCTCATTTCATGATAATGTCCAGTTGTCCATCATGACTGATTACCAAAGAGAAAAAGAAATAAAAAAGCTCTTTATAGTTATATAAAACATAACATTTATCTACTTAACAGGGGCATGAGCCATTTCTTTCATATGAAGGCATGGAACAATTGCATCGCTTCATATTTATAATGGCAGTCACTCATGTAACTTACAGCTGCTTGACAATGCTTCTTGCAATCGTGAAGGTAGTATTATCAAACAATTTTTTTTTTTTTTTCCACTGAAGTGTTCATGTGTAAGATTTATGAGTTTCTTGCTTCTCCTCATATAATTCTTAGAATATTTTGATGTATATATACTCCATTTGATAGTGTATACTGATTACTATGTTAGTACAAGTTCAATTTGATTATCATTTTTTGTTCAGATTCATAGATGGAGGATATGGGAAGACGAGGTTCATATGGATCGAAATGATTGCTTAACTGGTGAGCATATATAGATGGTATCTTCTCCTTTCATATTAGACACTAAAGAGTATATCTGTATATATGTCTATTAATATAAAGAGTTGTTATGATTCATATCTGTTATTACAAGTTTAGCTCACGATGTTGTTTTGACTGTACATCACATAGGCTTAGTGTTATGGTTTAACGGCTTTGATTTCCTTAGCAGTCATATTTTTATTTATTCAGTAAATTGCATTATCTTAAGAAGGAGAAAATTTGATAATTTTGGCAGTGGTTGCACGCGAAAAGATTTTCCGAAGGCAAACAACATTTGTCCAGTATCATACATCTGCTCCTCTGGTCAAGAATAGATTACTTATATGGGTGGTAGGTTTTTACTTCATCAAGAAATTTTACTATACATCAATATTCATCTACATATATTTGATGCCTTATTGAACACAAAGGTAAATATGATAGGTCATTTAAAATTTTACTAATATGATAGGTCATTTAAAATTTTAGATAATAGCTAGCAAATATCCTATTATGATACCAATTGCTAAATATTTATAGTTTATTCTTACAGATATGTTTCTTCAGACAGTTTGGACATTCTGTTGTTCGTTCTGACTATCTTACACTCCGAAAGGGATTCATCATGGTGCGTGATGATACTCTCGGATCATTTGAATGTTTTCACTTGCACTATACTCTTTTTCTTTTTATGCATGCTCGCAATCTACATTTTTGATGTTCTAAAAATTGATGGAGCTTGAAAATCGTTCTTGTGTAGTAGAAGTTTTAAATTAAATCAGTCAGGCAAGGAAAATATTGAGTTAATAACCTACTGGGTTTGAATGAAGAATACTTATATCCATGCAAAAGATTGATTGTTTGGGTGATGCTAAAAGTTTGCCAATCTTTTTCATACCCTTTTTAGATTTTTCTTTTACCTTCATATATCTTTTGCTTTTATTTTCGTTCATATCATTTCTTTCAAGAAACGTATGTCCATTATGTTATTATAATCATTTCTATCTTCCTTTAAACAGAACCATCACTTAACATTGACATACGATTTTCATAGCTATATGATCCGCTCTATGGAAGAAGAGTTCCAAAAGATTGTTGGCGTCAGGTGGGTTACACTTTTTCCTTAGGAAAAATAGTGTGGTGCATTTTCTTAACTTTATACTTGTAGGACTTCTTTTCTCTCTTGTTCCAAGTTTAACTTACTTTCATATAAAACTTTTAGCCATTATTCATTCAACTTACAAATTAATTGATTTTATACCAAAAATTATGTTGAGTAGATTGTAATGATGTATTTTTTTTTATGATCTTTTGCAGTGGGCCACTTTGGGGTTTTGTAGTTGGTTTCATGCTTTTCAACATAAAAGGTACGCATATAATGTATTAATAATAAATTATAACACTGCATAAATCATAGTGCAAAGTACTTATGAATTAATACTCTTTTGTATGTCGTTTTAAGAGTTTATTTGATATTATAATGTAGGATCAAATCTTTATTTCTGGCTAGCGATCATTCCAATCACTGTAAGAACTATTTTTCCACTTCATGTTTCTATGTTTTTGTTTTTCCTTAGAAAGTGAGTCTTATATCATAACAAATTTCCACTTTGGTTTGCATCCCTTTCTTTTGAACAGCTTGTTCTTTTGGTTGGTGCAAAGTTGCAACATGTCATCGCAACTTTAGCATTGGAGAACGCTAGTATAACAGAATATGCTTCTGGTATAAAGCTGAGACCTCGCGATGAACTTTTTTGGTTCAAGAAACCGGAATTACTCTTATCCCTTATCCACTTCATTCAGTTTCAGGTCTGTATAATTCTTTGAAAACTCTATCAGTCACAAAGGAATTTCTTATTTTGTAATAACATATATATGTGCTTTCTGTGTCCTACAGAATGCTTTTGAACTGGCTTCTTTCTTCTGGTTTTGGGTAAGTTTTTGTCTTTCTATCATCTTTTTGCCATATATGCAAGATAAGAAATACATATAGTATACTCTTACGCTTTAAAGATATGTTCATATATTGGCATAATCTATTCTTGTTTCTTCAGTGGCAATTTGGATACAATTCTTGCTTCCTAAGGAACCATTTACTTGTCTACTTGCGACTTATTCTAGGGTAATCAAGTTTTCTCGTTTAAGTCATGAGACTATTGTGTATTTATATCGTTTGGACGGTTTATTAATTTCTTATGTTTTGTAGGTTTTCTGGACAATTTTTATGTAGCTACAGCACACTGCCACTCTATGCACTTGTCACTCAGGTAACATTTTCAGGAAAAAAAAACTTTTGGAGCTTCTGCTTAATTACAATAGTTCTTATAACTCATAAAACAAGCTAAGATAATGTTAATTACAGATGGGAACAAACTACAAGGCAGCATTGTTACCTCAAAGGGTAAGAGAGACAATTAATGGTTGGGGAAAAGCAACAAGACGGAAAAGAAGACATGGTTTATATGGAGATGATTCAACTATTCGAACAGAAACAAGCACAATTGCATCTGTTGATGAATACAATGACCAGGTGCTTGATGTTTCCGAAACCTCTCCAGTTCAAGATAACGAGCTTGAGCTTCAGCTTATTCGCGGAGCTTGTGGAAATTCTAGTAGTGTTGAAACACCGATCTTGCGGCCTTGTGCTTCAATATCTTCAACGACTTTCTCGAGGCTACAGACAGAAACAACAGACTCACTCTCAAGGTCATCCTCATTGCCAATGAGAAGAGAATGTTAAGATAGAAATATGTTTAGTTGTTCCATTTTCAATCTTTCTTTCTCATCTCCTAAATTCAGGGTTATAAGTTATATGAATTTCTTTTACTATATATCATAGGTTTTTATAGCATAGTAAATAGATATTACAAAATGGTTCACATATATCCTTTTGTCATTGTTAAAGATGGCTACATATTTTGTTTATACTCGTTGGTCACCAACTACTTATTTGTCTCTTGAACCATAACTTAAGTACTTCCATCAAGTACTTTGTCCAAAAAAAAAAAAGTACTTCCATCAACTTTATCAATTCGTCATATGTTTTATACTAACTTCCATCTCCAGAATAACCCTTAGAAAACTGGCAATGGGCCTGCGACATACGGCTCTTGAAATTGTTTTTAGCTGTATGAGAGCTCTACATCGTAATTTCCAAGGGAAATACACAACTCATTAGTCTTTGTTGGAGTTATGACAATGCCTTTAATCATCTCTTCTTCATCGAGTTGGTTTATGGCAGCCACCGTAATATTTGGCTTCGGAATAGGAACCTGAATCTTGATGATAGGAAATGCGAATGAGATGGAAACGATACCTCTTATAACCTTCCTAGGCACAGAGTTTATATTGTCTTGTTTATTTCCAAGACTTGAATCTTCACCTGTTCCTATGTAAGTGTGATGCATCTCTTGACTTCCAACCTCTCCCAAACCAATATTACTTGAAATGTCTCTAGCTTTGGTATTAGTAACCAAAGTGGCTCTAAGCTCGGCGGCTTCAACAGGTTTGGAGGCATATAGAGTGCCACCGGGCTTGTCTAGTAGGTTTTTGCGACCAAAGGTAATGCTGAAACATAGTAAGAAAATGAATGATCCTATGCATAAAAGGTTATATGTTGGTATTGTCATTTTCTCCACCTTAAAATTGGCAGTTATCTACAATTTCTCTAATATATAAGAAGAAAGCAATGAGTTCAAAAATAGAAGAGAGGAAAAAAAAGGTGTGACTTTGATGCTACAAAGAGAAAATAAGAAGGACGGATGATTATTCAATTTTCTAGTTTCATTTTACTGAATTCATGTCATGAATTTAGGCTCATACCGTTTGAATGAGTTGAGATTTAAACGCATTCGTGTTTTTATGGGAAAAGCGTCTTCTCTAAAATAGAAAACTATTATGGTAAGATGGTGGTATACACTAGACAGTTTGAAAACTCAAATATAAATTTGTTTGATAGGATTTTCTAGCACAATAATGCACATTATTTTTGTAAAGGATATCTATACATATTATAGGTTTAATATTCTTGTAAATTCTAATAAGCATAATATTGATTTTGTCACTCTCCGTCGTTTAAATTTAAATAAATAGCGATCTCATACTCAACTTCACAAAGATGTTGGAAGCTATATATATTAGAATGTCTTGTCCTAATTTCTTCATAAATCCATACTATACTTTTTTCTCAAAATCCATACACAATTGCATCTTTTGAAGAATACAATGATCAGGTGCTTGAATATGTTTTCAAAACATCTCCAGTTCAAGGTATCGAGTTTGAACTTATTCAATAATTGGGAGCTTGTGAAAAATGCTAGTAGTGGTGAAACATAGATCTTGCGGCCTTGTGCTTCAATAACTTTAACAACTTTCTCAAGGCTACAAACAGAAACAAAAGAATCACTCTCAAGGTCATCATTGCCAATATTGAGAAGAGAATGCTAAGATAGAAATATGTTTAGTTGTACGGGTTTCCATCTTTCTTTCTCATCTCCTAAACTCAGGTTTAAGAAAAGTATATATATGGTTATTTTTATTAAAAATCATAGATACTTACAGCGCATAGCAAATAAATGTAAAAAAATGTTTCACATACATCATTTTTCATTCTAGAGTCAAACGTATTAGCAAGTTTTTGTTAAAATCGCAACATATTTTGTTATACTCGTTGGCCACCAGCAACTTATTTCTCTTTAAAACCATAACTTTATCAATACGTCATATGCTTTTATAGTAACTTCAGTATCTCCAGCACAACCCTTAGGAAAGTGGCAAGGCCTTCAATATGTGGTTCTTGTGGTTGGTTATTGGTAGTTGTATCCGAGCTCTGCACCGTCATTTCCAAGGGAAAGACCAAACTCATTAGTCTTCGTTGGAGTTATGACAATGCCTTTAATCTCTTCTTCATTGAGTTGGTTTCTTTCAGCCACCGTAATATTTGGCTTCGGAATAGGAACCTTAATTCTGATGATAGGAAATGAGAATGAGATGGAAACGGTACCCCTTATAACCTTCCTAGGCATAGAGTTTATATTGTCTTGTTTATTTACAAGACTTGAATCTTCACCTGTTTCTATGTAAATATGATGCATCTCTTGACTTCCAACCTCTCCCAAACCAATACTACCTGAAATGTCTCTAGCTTCGGTGTTAGAAACCAAAGCGGCTCTAAGCTCGGTTGCTTCAACAGGTTTGGAGGCAAATAGAGTGTCACCGAGCTTGTCTTGTAGGTTTTTGCGACCAAAGCCAATGCTGAAACATAGTAAAAACATGAATGATCCTATGCATAAAAGGTTATATGTTGGTGTTGTCATTGTGTAGTCGTCGTCTGACCAATTGACTCGGACACCAGACCGCCCGGCTAGTTACAATTGAAGGTGGAGTAGCTTTTTCTCTACCTTCAAGTCGTCATTTATTACAATTTCTCTAATATATAAGACGAAAAAATGAATTAAAAAGGAAAAGAGAAAAAAAAAAGTGTGAATTGGATTGTATAAAACAAAGAGAAAATTGAGTAGGACGGATGATTGTTCAATTTGTACAAGTTTCATGTTACTGAATTCGTGCCATGACTTTAGGCTCATACCGTTTGAATGAGTTGAGGTTAACACGCATTCTTGTTTTATGAAAATATTGTCTTCTCTAAAATAGAACATTTATATGGTACGTAAGATGGTATACACTAAAACAGTTTGAAAACACAAATCAGAAAAAATATGTTTGATAGGATTTTCTAGGACTAAAAATCCTTAAAATCGTACGTACGTCTTCTCTTTCTTTATCCTGTTGTCAATCCTATTTTCACATATATCATCTTTCATTCTAGAGTCAAACGTATTAATATCCAATATTGGCAAGTTTTTGTTAAAAATCGCAACATATTTTGTTTATACTCGTTGGCCACCAACAACTTATACGTTATATTTCTCTCTAAAACCATAACTTTATCAATACGTCATATGATTTTATAGTAACTTCAATATCTCCAGCATAACCCTTAGGAAAGTGGCAAGGCGTGTTTCAGAGACAAACGTGTTTTTTGTTTATGTTTTGTAAATTCTAGTAAGTATAATTATATTGTTGTCAAAAAAATATCTATTATTATACTATCCTGGTCGCATAATCATGGTAACACAAAATAGGAGCCATTGGGTTGTCTATTTGGACTACAAATTCTATATTACGTAACTAATTACTTATGATGGCTTTTAAAAGTAAACGTCTTGTCCTTTTTTTTGTCAACTACGGTTTTCCAACCCGAAAAAGAAGTTGTCAAAGCAACCATTTAATCCTTTTTTTGATTAACGGAAAACTTGTTTTCTACAAATTTGAAAATCACATGGTCGTAGAAAACGTAAACAAAATTGCAGTTCTTTAAACTATTGGTTTAATGGCAAAAGGTAAACGCAAATATGAATGGTTTATAATGGAAATTTGCAAAACTACATTTTTTTACTACCCTTTCGTATTAATATCTTTTTGTGTTTTCTATTTTTAAAAATACCCCTTCCATTGAACAGAATGACCAAATTACCCTCATCTAATAGGAATATGTAATTGGAAACTGAAATTTTCCCGCTAAATTTTTGGCGCCAAAATTTTTCCTACCAAAAAAAAGTTCGTGACAAATTTTTTCTCAGCAAAAGAAATGCTTTTAAAAATCCTTGTAAATTTTTTTTGGCGGGACACAGATTTACAAAGGATTTTAAAAGTATTTTAAAAGATTTACAAGTGATTTTAAAAGGGTTTAAAAATATTTACAAGGGATTTTAAAGGGCTTTCAAAGATTTATAAAGGTTTTTTAATGATTTTTAAAGGGTTTAAAAGTGTTTTAAAAGATTTACAAGGGATTTTAAATGAGTTTTATAATATTTACAAGGGATTTTAAAAGTGTTTTACAAGATTTACAAGAGATTTTAAAAGGTTTTAATAAAATTTACAAGAGTTTTTAAAGGATTTTCTTGTAAATTCTTTAAAAATCTTTTAAAAATCCTTGTACATCTTTTAAAACTCTTTTAAAATTTCTTGTAAATCTTTAAAACCCTTTTAAAATCCCTTGTAAATATTTTAAAACGCTTTTAAACCCTTTAAAAATCTTTTAAAAACCTTTATAAATTTTTTAAAGCCCTTTAAAATCCTTTGTAAATGTATTAAAACCCTTTTAAAATCACTTGTAAATATTTTAAAACCCTTTTAAAATCTCTTGTAAATCTTTTAAAATCCCTTTAAAATCCCTTTAAAATCCCTTGTAAATATTTTAAAACTTTTTTAAAATCGCTTTAAAATCTTTTAAAACTCTTTTAAAATCATTTGTAAATCTATTTCCCGCCAAAAAAAAAAAATTTTACGGGAAAAATATTTTTGAAAAAAGTTTTGGCAGGAATCGTTTTTTCAAAAAATTTTGGCGGGAAAATTTTGGCGGGAATTTTATTTTGGAATATTTTAGGCGAAAAATATTAATATTTCATTTTGTTAACCTAAAACAATTTCTAAATAGGGGTAAAATGGTCAATAAAAAATTAAAGAGGGTAGAAATAAAAATGGCAAATAGAAAAATGGTAGAATTGGAAAAGAGTAGTTTGCAAAGGGCATTCTCAGCAATTATCCTGAGTATTAGTCAGAAGATATTCTTATTCCAATTTTTTTTTGACATAGTATGAAAATAATAAGAATAACCAGATTATAACATTCTTTTTTTCTGTTAACAAAACAGTTTTGGGTCTAGATGCATAATTTCATTAAATGGAGATCATAATTTAGTCACTCTCCGTCGTTTAAATTTAAAGTGCTAACATCGTCTCTTATATGTTTAGATATATCTACTTTTAAATTCATTTTAAAACGTATAAACATTTTTTTTAAACGTATAAACATGCAGGCATGCATGCAGCCAAAAAAACGCAAATACATACAGATCACCATCTTCTTTTGTCATCAACATGAGGCAAATTTAGTTATAAACGCAATATATCACTTACCAATTAAAACAATCTACAACTTTTTTAACTATGTACCGTAACTAGCGTAAAAGATGCATGCTTACAAATTAAGAAGCTTCGGTTTGTCAAGCAATATCGGAAAAAAAATTGACGCGTACGTGGAGAAGTCAGCCACCTTGCTACGCAAACCCATCAATCAAAAAAAAAAAAAATGGAGAGTCAAAGATTAAGATCAACAAATATCGTAGTCTCAGATGCCGTTCTCTAGCTGTAAGTAATTTAGATGTATATATACATCTTTGGATTATTCAAAGGGAATTCAAATCAGTTAATTCTTTTAGCCAAATCTTCGAACTTTCCGCTTTCAACGACAATTATGGAATCTCTCATAGCTTAGGAAGACCTACTGAAATAACCTTTTTAACAATACTTTCTAAAAATGAATAAAACTATTGGATTTGTATTTTCAAGATTTTTAGTAATAATTTAGATAGTGGTGTTGCAACAAACTCCAATTAATACCAATTTATAAACATAACCTAACTAGTGTGGCGAATAAAATCAGGTTGCTATCAAATACAGTGGGAGCCGACATCTCAACTCCGTTTCAAGTGATGGATTAAAAATGTTTTAAGAAAAAGAAACATATAATTAAAATTAATTAGTAAAATGGTACTATAACAATTATAAACAGGTAATGCTAAACTAAATTTGTATTGTATTTTAAAGTGAACTTATTTACTTGTTTGAATCCAATAAAAACTATAAACTAAATAGTGTTTTCTTCTCCAGCCAAATTATTATTATTGGTAGTAATTATTTTTTAGTTGGTCGTATACTCGTATGCTATGAAAAAGTTGTAGCGAATCGACCAGACAAACATAATAAATGTTATTAGTACAAAGTAATAAGCGATGCATAACAAATTGAACAAAAATTGAATGGTGACTATAATAAGTATATGATGCAGATTTAATAAGCACATGCTGAATACATCAAATATTGTTGTGTATTTTGGTCCCGATGTCATTGCTCAATGCTCACGACACTAGCTACCAGAATTTACTCGTTAACATGAAAATCTTTAGTTATTACATGTTTTTTCACTTTCGTCTAACTTTTTTTATTACGAAATTTCTCATAAAGCGTTTCAAAAGCTGAACTGATTGAAAATCTTCGGATACTAAGCCGACAATATCCCGAAAAAAGAGAAGCAAACAAAAATACAATTACAACTCAGTACTAAAACCCAAAACTGAGATAGAAGAAAACATTAGCTTAAGTACGAATCTAACGAGCATATACTGCAACTACAAGAATTTCTTAGCTCATGAAGATCCTAAGACAATAACTTAATTACCAAAGTGACCAAGTAAAGCCCATGGAAACCTCCTATAACGAATAAGAACTACCTTACATCATACTCCATCCGTTTCAATTTAGTTGTCGTTCTAGGACTTAAATTCTGTTTTATATTAATAGTTTCTTTAAATTTTCAATGTAGATGTTAGGTAAAAGTTTCGGTTACTATTTACTGTTTTCGGCCAATGAACTTTTTATAAAATATATTAATGAAAGATAAGACAAAGTTTTTAATAATTTTCTTAATTTGTGTGAGAAAACCAAAAACTATATGTAATTTGAAATATTAAGAATTTGGCTATAAGTTGCTATTTTAGTAAAGAAAACAAAAATTGAATTGAATTGAAAATCAAAATTTAAACCGGAAAAAAACATGGCTAGTGAAAAGTGTGAGTGAAAGCTATATAATTAGTTGCTTTTTTGACGAATTGTTTTCAGAATGAAAATTAGGAAACTGTGTGTCTAAAGTACATGTATGCTCTTAAAATTTTATCTGGTATGATACATTGATACTCAAATAATATGCACTGTTGGTCAAAAAGAAAAAGGATAAAGTGGGTTAATGAAACGCGTCCTAATTTCACCCTTTATCACTTTCCACGTTTTTTTTGTTAGAATTTAACTAATTCAATAATTAATAGAATATGATTATGATGACTTTAATCACTTATCTTTTTGAATAAATAAGAACATCTTTATATGATGCATGCCTTTACCAAATATAAAATATCGAAATAAATAGAGTAGCTAGTTACCAAATTCATTTAAACTAAATGTTGATATTGACATATTGATTAATTTCTTCAGAGGATACACTTCTACATTGTATAACTTTTTACCTAAAGAATAAAATTAATCCATGCATATTAAGCTGATATAAACTTCGTTATGTGATACGATAAACATATGAACTGGACGGGAAGAAAAAATGAGAAAGAAAAAACATAAGAAGTTAAGAACTGTCGCTAGTCTTATTAAAACTTTATCAAAGAAAAAAGAAAACTGTAGCTAGTCTTAAAGTTGTTAGATCCAAATATATATCAACACCGACACATCATGTACCTGGACTCTTTTTCTTTTCTAGCGTTTGGATTTCACATTGAGTCAAATAGAGTATGTTTGCTGATCTTAAGATCCTACAATTAAAGTTATTGTATAACAAATAATTAAAAAAGACTCTATATGAGTTTTTTCTTTTTTTTTTTTTATTTTAAAATAAAGAAGGCTATGAGTTAATCCACTTATAGTAATATCAATTTTGAGTTAAAAATTGATAAATGTTTTTTTTTTTTTTTTTTTGTCACTCAAAGATTGATGAATGTTAACATAGGAAATTTCAAGAGTAATTTTTTATTTTGTAATTTGCAATTTGGGTAATTTTGGCGTATTTAGAAAGTTTTTTACTACATAATGTTCCATTGAGAACTATACTACATGGTTTACTGTTTATGACGACATAAGGTAAACGGTAAGCAATGTATAGACTAAAGAGGATTGCTAATCATCTCCACTAAATATTATATTGACTACTGCGAATAATGGATACTGTGAACATGACGATGGACGGTAAAAATTGTATTTAAGTTAACCACCGTAATAATGGATCATCCACTGCAAATAGTAAGTGTATCGTTCACCGTGTACATTGTTTAACAATGTAACTGATAAATTAGGAAACTCATATTACTCTCATCTTATTTTAGGAATATCACATATTATGTAATCATGTTAATTGATTCATTGTACTCTTTACTGTAGATAATTGAATACACGGAGAAGGGAACCAAATATTGTGCTTCTCAGTTCTCATCATTCAACAAGGTATCAGAAACTTTTCTCAAAACGTAATTTTCTCTAAGCCGCCATACTAAAACTTAATTGCTCTCCCTTTGTTTTTTAATTCTACGTCTCTCACCCTCTGTTTTTTTCCTCTAAATTCTTTTCTTCTTCCATCAACAGTAACATCCACCGTAAAACAATGTATCGGTCACTGTGAACCGTGTGTTGCTCACTAGAACAGTGTGGAAGTGCATCATTCCACGCAAAAAGTGTATCGTCCACCTGTTTTCTTTCTGTTGTATTTGTTTATATTATTTTGATGTTTGTTTTTACCACAACCACTTTGACCCCTTTATGATTTTAATTTAGAGGAAAGACTTTTTGTACATGTGAATTGTTATGCAATTATTTTATTTTAGTCGTCAATCTGTCCACCCAAGAGCCCACCACAACAAACATCTTTTTCAATTGTATTTCAACTCTTTTGATTTTTCTCACGTGAAATTATATCCACTTGCAAATCTTCATGTGACTCAATATCCCTCTCTCTATAGTCTATATACATATATATATATATATATGAATATAAGGGACTTGTTGAATAAACTCCGAGTTTTTGCATGGTTGGCAAATTCTTATAACCCCACCCTTTGTTCCTCTTACACGCTTTCTAGTTTATTTCTTCCTCTAATAGCTTTTCTTTTTGTCTTCTTCGTAATTTGCTCAAAATCTGTTCTTTACTCTGCAGCCAACTTTTCACTGAGGCTGGGAGAGACAGAGATTGATCTCAACTAAAAGAGGCTTTTCATTAGATCTGGATTCTTGAGTTTTACAAAGAAGTCCAGAGAAACCAAATATGAAGTTTGGGAAAGATTTTGTTAGGCAGATGATTCCAGAATGGCAACAAGCTTACATGGATTATGCTGGTCTCAAATCTATTCTTCAAGAAATCCAAACTTCACGGAAAAGATCAGAGAGACCAGGTATCTTGAAACGCAAGCTATCTGGTAGCCGCAACTTCAGCGGCCTGACAAAGCGGTATAGCCGCACCGCCTCGACTCGGGAACCAGAAATTCAGGACATTCTGGTGCACGCAACTACTGGGGATGATGGGTTTGAGAGATACGAGACAACCATCTTGGAAGTTGCAGAGGCGGGGAGAGAGTCAGAGCTTGCGTTCTTTAAAACCCTAGATCTTGAATTCGATAAAGTTAACCATTTTTACCGGTCTAAAGTGGAGGAAATGGTGAAGGAGGCAGTGGTTTTGAACAAACAAATGGATGCTCTCATTGCTTTCAGAATCAAAGTTGAGCGACCTTCTTCTTCGTGGAGCTGCTCTGAAACAGTTTCAGTGGATATGAATGCCTTAGATTCTAATGACCAGAGTAAGTTGTCAGATATTTTTTGTTACTAAGTTTAGCTGAAATGACACAAAGTTTAAAATCTTTTGTGTTTATTTTTGAAGGGAATACATTAGCTGAGGAGATGGGAATCAGAGTAGAGGGAAATGGATCCAACGGTGGAGATTCAACGAAAGAGAGTGTACCACAAGTGTTAAGTGTTCTTGAACGTATCAGATTAAACAAAACTCAGGAAACTCCTCTCTCCACAATTAAAAACGTCCTCAAGCTCTCTAACCAAGAAGAGCTCAAATTCACTAGAGAGAATCTCAAGAAAATAGAAGAACGGCTTAAGAATGTCTTCATCGAGTTTTATCGCAAGCTTCGACATCTCAAGAATTACAGGTAATGTTGCTTCTTAAGAATATATGAAAAAGTTAAAAAAAAAAAAGATTGTTTGATTAAATCCATGCTTTGTTCTTGATTTATTCAGCTTCTTGAACACTTTGGCTATTTCCAAGATCATGAAAAAGTATGATAAGGTAACTCTTGATTTAATCAGATATATACAATATTATTTTCTTTAGACTTAATAATATGTTTTTGCTGAATATTTTCTATGATCAGATTGCTTCAAGAAGTGCAGCAAAACCATACATGGAGATGGTTGATAAGTCCTACCTCACTAGCTCTGATGAGGTTACTACAATTATCTTTACACAAACCTTATTCTTTTCTTTCAATAAAACTAAAAAAAAAAACCTGAGCTCAGTTACATTTTAATAGATCAACAAGCTTATGTTGAGAGTTGAGTCAACCTTCGTTGAACATTTCGCCGGTTTGAATCGAAGCAAAGGAATGAATCTCTTAAGACCAAAAGTAAAGAAAGAAAAACATCGAATAACGTTTTCCACTGGTAACTAAAAAAATTTCTCAAATCGAAACCGGTTTATTTACATTAGTTCATGACTAATTAAACAGAATTCCTCAAATTAGTTCTTATCTTTGTCAGGCTTTTTCGTCGGTTGCACAGTCTCTCTAGTGGTAGCTCTAGTCATGTTTATCCATGCTCGTAATATAATGGGCGCAGTTGGACATAAAGTCTACATGGAGACAATGTTCCCTCTTTACAGGTTCAAAACCAAAACATATATATATAGTTTAACTCTCTAATTGATAACATTTTTTTCTTGCTGACAAGAAATGTTTTTTTGTACCATAATTTCAGTTTATTTGCATTTGTGGTTCTGCATATGATCATGTATGCTTCAAACATATACTTTTGGAAGCGATATCGAGTGAATTATCCGTTTATATTCGGTTTTAAAGAAGGAACAGAGCTTGGTTATAGACATGTTCTGCTTCTAAGCTTTGGTCTCGGCACGCTTGCTCTCTGCGCTGTTCTAATAAACCTTGACATGGAGATGGATCCTAACACTAATGACTACAAAACCATGACTGAACTTCTTCCCATGTTTATTTTGGCTGTAAGTTGTTCATCATAATAACCACGAGAATCTTAAGTACATTTTGTTACTAATGTAGTAACACATTTCGTTTGTACTATGTTTTGCAGCTAGTGGTAGCTATTTTGTTCTGTCCTTTCAACATCTTTTATCGGTCAAGCCGCGTCTTCTTCCTCATGGTTGTCTTCCGCTGCATTGCTGCGCCACTCTACAAGGTAATATACTCATGCAAATCCTTTTTTTTACGCGGGGTAAAACATCGATAAAAAATCTTAATTTTTACTCTGAATTTGCAGGTTAATCTTCCAGATTTTTTCTTGGCAGACCAATTAACAAGTCAGGTTTGTGTGTTCTCATAACATTCTTCTAACTCCCATTTATATGTTTTCAAAATGTTTCAACTCATTAATCAACTTTCTTTTTTTTAGGTTCAAGCACTAAGGAGTTTGGAGTTTTACATATGTTACTATGGTTGGGGAGACTTCAAGCACAGGCAAAATACTTGCAGATCAAGCGATGTATACAGTACATTCTACTTCATCGTTGCTGTGATACCTTACTGGTCACGTTTTCTTCAGTGTGTTCGAAGATTGATCGAAGAGAATGATTCAAGTCAAGGCTACAATGCTCTCAAGTATTTATTAACCGTTGTGGCTGTTTGCTTGAGAACAGCTTACAGCTTTAACAGAGGAAACATCTGGAAAATCTCTGCCTGGGTTTTCTCGGCATTGGCAACTTTTTACGGCACATATTGGGACATTGTTTTTGATTGGGGATTACTTCACAGACCATCTAAACATTTGTTGAGAGAGAAGCTTCTTGTTCCTCACAAAGCCGTCTACTACGTTGCAATCGTGAGAACTATGAAAATCAAAAGAACAGTACAATTCCTGATTGATGGTTTCCTTATAAGTTTTGTTTCTGCCTCTTCTTCTTTGTAGGTCTTAAACATTGTGTTGAGGATGGCGTGGTTGCAGACTGTGCTTGATTTCAATTTATCGTTCTTACATCGAGAAACGATGATTGCTCTTCTTGCTGCTCTTGAGATCATACGTCGTGGTATCTGGAATTTCTTCAGGTAAATTTTTGACCACGACACGATCACTAAATTCTCTTTAAACCATTTTTTACTCAAGGGTTCTTCCTTTGACGACTTGCGAACACAGGTTGGAGAATGAACACTTGAACAATGTGGGAAAGTTCAGAGCATTCAAATCAGTTCCGTTACCATTCAACTACAACGAGGAGGAAGATCGAGATAGTTAACTCTTAGATTAGATCTAATCAAGGTTTCTCCAAAGAGTGGGGTTTCAATTTTGTTTAGAACTTGCTTGTCTCTGTTTGTAATCATTAAAGAGAAGGAAATGAGCACAATGAGGCTTCGGATATAACTATCTTACCTAGGGTTATCATTGTGCTCGCTATCACAATGTGCCCAAATCAGATCTCAAACCAAAATTAGTCCATAAAACTACCAAACACGAGCTACTTTGACTATGATAAACCAAAAATTACCCTTGAAATGACACTCGAGTAAACTAAGAGGTTATTGAGACAGCGAGCGTACATGACGAGAGCTTCAAAAGCTTGTATAGATGGTTTCACGTGAATATATTTATCCATTTCGAATATATTTAGCTGTTGAATCCAAATCTAAGAGCACAAATAAAAGTGAATGAGATAATCCTACACTTTGCAACAAGCAATGACAATAACATAATTTGTCAAGAGAAGCATGAGAATATTGATCTTGCAGCATACAATAATTTGCCAAAACAGCATCAACTAAGTCTTTTATCATTCTAGTGTACTACTAAGAAAGCCAAGATTTTATCCTCTTGATATCCAACAAGGAGTAATCATATTGGAAACCATGACCAGTTGTTCGAATTGCCTTACTCAGTAGGGTTTAGCCGCTCACCGCTGCAACAGAAGAAATGTGGCAGCTTGACTCGCCCGCAACTCCTGGAAACACAAAAGAGTGTGCACTTAAACTGGCGGCATATATAAAATTCTGATACAAGTGCCCTCACAATGAGATCATGAAAACAAAAGAAGTTTTAAATCAAACATATACCAAAACCGAACAACTAGACTCATATTTTGTACCATGTTGCACACAAGTAGGTCTTTCGTCAAACATGTTAACGATACACAGTTCTAGTTACTCAAGTGCAGTTTATACCAAGTGATAGTTAGGAGAGACAATGAATCACAAAGCATATGCATTTATTCTTCAGCTGTTGCTGCAGCAACAACAACCTAGATAAACCTAACAGAATTTTTCTATCACAGCCTCAAAACTAAACACCCATACCAAACTCAACCTAATGGATATATTAAGAAGCATCAAACAGATAAAACAAGAAGAGAAGCTAATCTGCGGACAAAAAAAAAAAGAAAAAGAAGAGAAGCTAATCTCTTACCTGCAACGGATGATCACAGGAACAGGCTTAAGAGCCTTTGGACCATTTCTTATCCCTCTCTTGTGTTTAGAAATCTGCATGTTTCATCAAGAACAGCTTCAATTAACACTATCATTCTCCAAGGAGCCATTAAAAATTACACATTTTCATTCACATGTGAACCTAAAGGAAGTAAGGAACCAAATCAACTTAAACCCAAAGATACACAAGCAAATGGAAAAACAATGGACACTCAAAAACACACAAAGAGACAACATTTCTTAGATAGATTCTATAGAAGAAGCAATCTAGCACTTAGTATCTCAATTGCATAATCAACTAATAAGTCCTATAGTGCACCTTCCTAAAACCCTAGATAAACCCTGACTCCGTCAAAAAAGCTAACCCTAGATACCACAATAAATCAAAACCCTAAGAAATTTTATCATTTCAGAAGTGGAAAACGAAAGGAGAAAACTAATTAAGGGACTGAGAGTTCTTTGACCTTCTTCTTAGGCACAGCCATTAGCTCCATGGATCCATTAAAAGCAAAACTAGGAAGCCCGAACCCGAAGCTCTTTTCTTCGATCAAACCCGGTTGATTCTGATCGAACTCAGGTAAAACCAGCGGCGGCATAGAAATCGGGCGATCAAAAGCTCCGTTCAAGGGGGAAGGCATCGCAGCGACATGACTTAAGCTTCGGGTTTCCAAAATGCGACAGGACTCAACCGCGGCGCGTTTTAGCGATGTCAATCTCAACGCCATTGATGCAGTTTCTCCAAAGCTATAGCTGACGGAAGTGAAGACTAGTAGAAGAAACCCAAAAGAGGTGAAAATTTATCAAGGCAAATGTATTTACGAAACGGCTGCGTTTTGACATACGAACCATACAATTGCTCTGTTAACCGATTTTAGACCGTAATTTAGAGTGTGATGTACCCGGTTTAATTCATGAACCATGAGGTTTTATCAAATCGAGCCATTTCTGAAACCCTTGTGTCTTCGTCGTCTCTGGTAAAACAATAACAGATCAAGCGAAGAAGAAAAGTGAAGAAGCTCAGCAACAATGTCGTGGATGAAAGGTGATTTACTTTCCAAAACCAGGAGGCTTGTTGGTGGCTTAGCTACACGAGAGCCTGTTTGGCTTAAAGCCATGGAAGCGTAACCCTCTCTTCTCCCATTTCTATTTCTCCAAATGATTTGGCTCGATTGATCAATTTGATACTTCCTTATTGAATCATCCGTTAATGGGTTTCTAATTCGGATGCAATTGAATTCTAATCGCACAAAAAGTTGAGATTTTGGCATCTGTGAATTAGGATTTTGAGGGTTTTGTTGAAATGAGTGTTCTGTGATTTGGTTTTAATGGCAGATCACCACCTCCTGTGTTTCCTCGCTCCAATGGAAAAATCCAGAAGATTGTTCTCCCTGAGGATCCTTACGTTCGTAAATTCGCTAATAAGCATCCTGGAACCAAAATTGATGACCCTGCCAAGTAAAATTCTCAACTTTTTATATCTCTGCATTTGTATCAAAGATAGTTTGATGATTATGTTATGAGTTAGTTCTTCATAAAGCTTATTCTGATATGCATCACTATAGAAAGAAGTTTAATTTCAAACAATTTTGTCTTGAACCCATTACTATAAGCACGTGTCACTCTTAAATTCTGATTCAATGGGAGAGTTTCACCATTTTTCATTCTGTATCTATCTCCCTCTCATTGCATCATCTTCAATTACCTAGGATATCAGCATTTATTCCAGATCAAGCACGTGTGTATGGTTGCCGGGTACTTGAATTGAAGGAGCATGGCATCAGTGAGGGTGACGCCATGTCTGTAGCTAATGTACGTATTTTCTTTTCACAGTCTATGATTAGCTACGATACTTGAATAGATATGAATCGTAGTACCGCTGCTGTTGATGCCGTTTCTTTGAACATGGGAGATGTTATTCTTCGAACTTGCTGAGTTTGTGTTTTGATGATTTTTCAGATGGAATATCTTTCAGAGAGAAAGGAAATGAAGAAAGCATACAAACGCTTAAAGGAGCTTGCGGTAATGCAAGATAAGGATCCACCTCCTAAACCGTATCCTAGTGCCAAGAAAGGGTTAATAACTCAATCGAAGACATCCGCTAAGGATCGCTTCCAGACTCCTAGCGTCCGCAGGCTAGTTAACCAGTTGAAAAATGAGAAAGATGTGTTGCTGCAAGACAGAACCGGAGGAAGTGCTAATCAGGATAATTGGATCGACGAATAAATTACTCAAAATCATCGTTTTCTTTTTATGCACACTACTCATCCAATTTCTTTGTAGAACTGGCTTTTTTCATATATGACATTCTTTGACTACAAATGTTTTGCAACAAAACAAGTGTTATTTCCATTTGAATGTCTTTGTAATAATATCATTGGATGTTTCCTTCCATGAGGCAAGGAATTACAGAAAACCAAAATGGTTACTCTCTCTATTGATCCTACAAGCAATTAGTTTCAACATTTGTAACTTGTTACTCTATGCCAAGAAGAGTCTTCATTGCCTTCTTTTTCGATACCACTTTGCCATAAACCCCCTTCCCTAGCTTCATGATTTTCTCCATCTCCACAATGTTACTGAAACCTCCATGCTTCTTCATCATCCCTTCCACAGCCATCTTCATCAATCTCTCATCACTTCCAACAACATCAGAGACACTATCCACCACAACTTCCATTGTTGGTATCTTCCTTCCCCACCTTTTCATAAGTCTCTCTGAGTTATAAATCTCATCATAAACTCCCCAATAAGATGCTCTCAGCAACCCTTTATCTTTCCCTTTTACCTTCCATCTCTTCATCCCTTCCTCCACCATATAAACCGCGTTCCCTGCATCTACGCCTCTCTCTAAACCCATTTCAAACTCTCTAACCTCCTGGTTGGTAGCATACAAGACACTCTCAAACTTGCATCTACTGCATCCGCAACAAAACCCCCATGACTCAGCCATCTCTTTCCGTTTTTCCAATGGAGAAAGCACATCAAAGTAAGCAAAGCTAATCTCTTCCCCTGTTTTGATATCTCTCGAGGCATGAACAATCACGTAGTCTCCAACGTGAAGACGTCTTGCGTTAGGGATACACGAGTGGTTGATGAATGAAGCTAAAGTCCATAGCCCTACACCGTAATACTCTTTGTTCTTCCCCATAACTTTACCTGAAACCGCATCTTCCACCAGAGAATTCACATCCAAGATACTCAACAACTTCTCTGTATCCAAACTCTGTTTCCAGTCACCACAAGTTTCAAATGCTTCATCAGGTCTAAACAGAGCTATCTCAGGAATCTCCAGACTATCTTCACCTTGTCCAGTGGACAAAGCGGAGACAACTCGACGAGTCCTACCGCATTTTCTCACGGATTCAGTAACCTCTTCAACGAAGTTCTTCCACATGATCAACTGCGCTTTTTCCCCACACTCTCCATTTCCTAAGATCCCTCTCTCAATCGCAACCGCCTTTGTAACTAAAACCAAAGTACCAGCAACAATGTTCTTCGTAGCAAACAATCCACGCCCACTAAGCTCAGATTTCTTAATCTCAATCGACCCAATAAACTCAGCAAGCTCAGGACATTTCCCACGAAACTCACTTAAGATCCAATCAGACAAATCAAAAGCTCCAGTCTTTGCCTGAAACTCAAGCTTCTTACATTTCTCTATATACACAGTAACAGTCTCCAAGTTATCACTCGCTTGTGGATCGAGCAAAGCCGTTTTAAAACATTCCAAAGCCAAAGAGTATTTGCTCAATCCAAGCAAAACTTTACCTTTACAAAGAAGAGTCTTGAAATGAGTCTTCTCGATTTCAAGTGCTTGATCACAATCCCTCATTGCTTCCAAAAAATCTCGTAGCCTAGCTCTTGCCTCAGCTCGATTACATAGAGCCAAACAGAGAGATTTCCGGAGCTTAGCAATCGAATCCGGATCCGGGTCGGATCCACCAGTACTTGAGACTTGCCTCCGAGAGAGATCGATGAACTCCGTGTAAACTTTTATAGATTCTTCCCATTCTTCTCGAAGAAGAAGCTCCGTTGCTTTAGATCTCAAGCTCTGCAACAGCTCCAGTGGCCCGTCTCTATCTTCCTCTAGCTCGAATTGCTCTCCTCTCATTGCTATTTCTTTGAGATCAATTAGTAAAAAAAGTTTTGGATTTTGGCTTTGATTTACGAAATTTGTGAATTGTTACTTAAATGGTAGAGTTTTGTAACGGTCGGATTTGCCTTTTTTTTACACTATGGTTTTGTCCCCACATGATGTAACGGTCATGAACTACATAAATAATCAGCAAAAATTCAGAATTTGACATTACTTTAGCTGATTAATTAGTCCATTCTATTAAACTTATAACAATTTACTAATTGTAATTTAGTTAGCCATATGAGCTGTTTTTTAACCGCTTAACATAAATGTGTATCATTAACCAAGCAAAAGTGTCTTTCACAAGTGAATCCCTGTTTGTTTTGTAAAACTAGTGATCACATTGCCTTGAGAAACAGCCAAGCCTATACCTGTTCTTCCACCATTACCAACACCTCTATAATACAATCTCCATTGATGATCAGAATCTCCATCCATCTCAATCAAATATGGACACCCAACTCCTTCGTTATCCCACGCACCGCCTTCACCAACCGCGATCACCGCTTCCTCGTCTTGCACTCGTTTCCAATCTTTAATCCCGTCTTTCGAAACCGCGAAGCCTATGCTCGTCTTCCCGGTTCTATCTACACCTTCATAAGCCATCACATAACTCTCATCTCTCTTGTTCCTTGTCACACAAGGATATCTTCCTCCAAGCTCATCGAAGAAACCTAATCCATCCTTTTCGGATTTTCTTCCTCCTAAGATCTTTCCCAATTTTAACCACTTGATCCCATCTCTAGACCTCGCCATCCCAATGCAGAATTCACCGGTTTTCTCATCGAATGAATGGTAATACATCCGTAAATCGCCATCTCCATGGAAAACTACATGTGGAGATGCAATATAGAGAAAGTCCCAATCTTTTTCAGACCCAACATCAAACAATGCCCCACTATGATGCTCACCTTCAATTCTAGCCCAATGCCTACCATCTTGACTAATAGCTAACCCTGGAAGTGACCTATAATAAACCCTAGATTTCTCCGCATTCTCATCACAAAGGTGAAACCTTTCCGGATTTCCCAACACGGACGTAAAATCTTGGGATTGAAACTCAACAGTCTCCTTAGTGTAGCCAGTGTAATACATCCAGTAAACAGAGCTATTAGCTCTGACTTTAGAACTCGACATTATCACAACCTCACCGGGTCTAACACTTGCAGTATCAAATCCCCACCAGTCTTCACCACAGCTCATAACCAAACCCACATCTTCGCTTGACTCAACTTTACCATTTCCTCTTTCCCAATGAATCCCATTGTTGGAAACCGCTAATCCGATAGAATCAGAAACAGGGTTCTGCTTTGAGCTTCCATGGTACCACATGTACCATCTCTCTTCGTTATCGCTTAGAAATCTCTTCACAACCGGAGAGCCAATCTCCTCACTGTGCCACGAATCTTTAGAGACGCCAAGATCAAAAACTAGCCCTCTCTTCAAAGAGATCGATGAATCTTGACCTGCTTCTCTACTTTTTGTGGTGGAACATCTTGTGATTGTGAGCGTGAAAGGAGAAACACGTTTGTTCCGGTATGTAGGGAATCGAAGTGAGAGAGTTGATAATCGCCTGTAAGGTTGAACTGTTCTCGAGGCAGTGACAATGGAGGGATTTACAGCAGTAGCTTCCATGGCTCGAAAAAAATCTGAAAGCAAGTTGCTCTGCTCTGATTGAAGTGAAATGCAACGGGCCACAGATTTTGTTTGGATGACTTTGCCAATAGTGAAGTTCAAATATAACACGTGTCTGTTTCTTAGTGGTGAACTAAATGAGAAAATCTTTGTCCGGAAAAGATTGGGTAATCAAGATATCTTATTAAGCCCACTTAATTATAACTTATAATTTATAAGTAACTACTGAATTATTAATCCACTTAATTATAAAATTGGTAAATTAGCAGAAATTCAATTTTTATTGAATTTCTGCTAATTTACCAATTCTGTAAAACTACTAGTTAAGGAGAAAAAACACAATGTCGGAATAAAAACTTACCTTCGCCGCACATCATGTTTTACGGAGATAGCAGAAAAAGATAAAATCTAGGTTTGTTAAGACTATGAAACACCAATTTCAAGACTCAAAAGTAAATTGTAATTGTTTTGGCAATCCAATTGTGGCTAAGTAGTTAAATGAATAATTATCTACTCGGTACAAATTGATTTGATTGTAGACTTGAGACGGCACGACCGTACTAATGTGGTTTAACTTAGGTAATTCATAAGATTGACCAAAACCAAAAGCGCATATAACACTAAGTTATGATTGATTTATTGAAAACCTCAAGTTTAATTTCTTTCAAAATCCAAATTAAAGTCAGAATTTAAAATCTAAAAAAGGCTCACTTTTTCTTTACAATAAGTTTTTTCAACCTCCAAACTTATGAGATTTCAATGTCTTTCTTTAAAAAAAAACTTTGTATTAAAGCTTTGTTAGTTGAGAATTGGTTTAGCTACCCAAAACTGTCAATGCTATACTGTTATTCATATGTTTCTTACAAAACTGGTCCCGAATCAAAGATAGCCATAATTCTTAATTAAATCTGTGTTTATAGCTACGTCTAATGAATGATAGTGCCAACTAGCTATTAGCTATGACTCTTTGAATATGTTAGAAAAGAGACCGAAACATGTCTTTTTATTCAACCAAATCATCAGTGACAACAGGCAACTATGTTATGATGTAATTTTGGATGTAAACAATTAAATAATATTCCCACCATTTGTAACTTAGATATTTATAAATAAAACTGAATTACAAAATATAGATGTTTCTTTTCTATACAAGAAATAAATCTAGATAAGAAATGAATAATATTATAACATCATATTCATCCCAATGAATTTTCATTTCACTAGAAAATTATAGGAAAAGATAAGGAAACAACAACTATCAATTTACAATAAATGGCACGACGATGAAGGTTGTTTTCCAAAAGGAGAGATGAGGACTGATATGTTAATCTTGTCTGGCTATTAAGGAATTTTAGATGATAAGCTATTTTCATTGTCGATATACATTTAAGTTTTCGAGAAAAATAATTCTTTAAAAGATGATATACAAACCATGTATATTTTTGATCGCTATCTAATTTGTTTAGCGACAAACATATTTGGTATTTGTAGCCCATACCAAAAAAAAAATTGGTATTAACTACATATATGTATAAACTTATTGATTAAAAACATCTTTCAGGGCTACAATTTCAACTAAAAGTAGTAAGGTAATGTGGCTAATTGGTCATGGGGACGATCCAAATTTCCTATTTTAAAGAAAAAAGGTAATCGGGTGATGTTGGTTTAATAGAATGTTAGTTTGTCAAAGAGAACATGTGAAAGCTGGTCTAATTTTTTTTTCTTATATATGTGGAGAAGACATGAGAACATGTCACTCTATCTTTGGAAGAGACAAATTAGTAATTCAATTAGAGAAATTGGTTTAACTAACTCAATTTAGCAATAAAGAGCCATGACAAAAATAAGAGCCGTAACCAAATTATGTGAATATGATTTCAGCACGTGATGTGGACTTTTGAGTTTGACACTTATTGGGAATCCTTTCATATCTAGTGATTTATTATCACTACGTCACCCACGTTATGAAAATAAATAATCTTATACTGTTATACATTAATACATACGTCAATAAGAACCAAAATTTTATTCTCCTGCTTGACGGTTATATCTTTAGCCAAAAGGATCGGTGCTTCCAAGATCTACAAAGACACCTCGTGACAAAGATGCCATCGCTTCGACGAAGATGCTCCGTTTATGCCTTTGTAGCATACGGTTTGGCCCTCAAGAAAACATTCTTAAATGCTTGTTTTGCTTCTTTGAACAGTTTATTTTCCCAAAATTCCTTCTAGTGAGTGGTATGGATGATCAAGACTTGTCGGTATTGCAAGGTTTTACTTCCCGGCTTATAGTCCCCTTTGCCTTTGTGGTAGAGTTTGTAACCTTTGGGGTTACTATGAATGCGATCAAGCAAGAAGTAGTGAAGCTTGTACTTGTATGTCGATCTCTTATGTGCTCTTTCTTTGATTTGTATCTTATCTATCATTCGTTTAACCATTTTTTGGTAACCTTTTTGGCAATTGTTGCCTTTTTTCTTTGCATTTCCTTTGTTATGGATGTATTTTCTTCTCTTGTATTAGAGGTTGCTGTGACTCTTTAATCTAATGAAAGTCATATGTTTGCCCAAAAAAAAAAAAAAGAACCAAAATTTTATAGAAGTGCCGTTACATGATGAGTTAGAATTTCTATTGCATGAAATTAATCCTAAATCTGAGCCCACATAATTTAGCACTCAATACCCCCTTTATTACTTTTAATTTGGGTTGGTTATCCCATCCCATCAATTAAGAGTATTGGTTATCTCGATTTTGATCGCTTAATCGATAGTTATATACTTATATGTTAAGAAATTAAGAATCTCATTATATGTCCTTTGTCATAAGATCGAACATATGAAGAAAATAGAAGGACGAGATAATTTGTTTGATTTTGAAAAGTTGAAAAGTTTCAGAAAGTGTATATTTTTGGTCCTTGCAAAATACTTATTTGTTGTTCATATGGACTTTATGGTTTATAACTCTCTCTTTGGTGTTTTTTAAAGGAGTATTCCGGCCGAAACTCGACTAACCTCCTGAACGAATGTAGATTGTGGAGTAGCTATTTCATTAACAAATTCTAATACCTAATTTGAGTGGCAAACAAAAGTAAAGAGTTCGAATTGACGTTATGCCGCCTCCACGTCTTTTACCATTAGGACACTTCCATTTGGTTTACTCCGTTTGGTAGTCTATCAACCTCTGAAGTGATTCTGACTTCTGAGGTGATTAGTAACATTAGTTTAGGCCTATTAGTGATCTTTAGTTAAGCTTTTAGTAGAGTCTAGTAATTCTCTTCATACTTGAATTAGCATCATCAGCTGATGTGGGTTTAGCGTTCTAGACTTCTAGTTGGCTTTTTACAACATTAGGGTTAGCCACTGCATAGACTTACTTGCATTTTGTGTCTCAGTTATGAACACCCATAGAGGCATTAGTTTATGCAACCGTTATATTAAGTTTTTTTTTTTTTTAAATCCGTCATATTAAGTTAACAATATATAGATATACTATTCCCTTGAGTTCATACGTTTATAACCGTTTCATATCATAACAAATTTAACGGGCACATGATAATGATTGGAATAAAATTGTCAACAAAGTAAAACCTATAATATCTTTTTCTTAAAAAATTCAGATGAATATGCCAGAAGAGATAGTAATGCATGGAGATTGGAGGATTACTAATGCATGTTAAGTAACGAAAACACGAAAAAAAAATTATAGTCATAGTATATGACAGTAGAAACTTTTTAAAGTGCCGACAAAAAGCAATGGAGGCGTCGTTGGAATGTCTCGAATCCATTTAACCACGTAACTAATTAAGACACAGTAGACACTTAATGCGTTTTGCCTTATTTATAAATTTATTGTTTTAAAAACTATTTTTTTTGTCAGAAATAAAAGTATAATTATTAAAAAAAATCGCCACACAATTGGATTACACAACTTCTTTAACATTTTACAGAAAAAAAAACACATGTTGGCTTCTAAAATCCATAAATACTCTTAAACATTTTTTTAATAAAGAGTTTTGAAAAATTTAGGAAGTCTTCATGCGATTTTACAAAACTTTTCAAATCAGAATTTGGTGTTTTGGAATAATTTTTAAAGTTATGCTATTTTCTTTTAAAAGAAAAACAAAAGTAGTTTTCATAATTTATTCGATTTATTTATAGTATTTTTATTTATTACATGTTTAATTTAAATTTAAATATTATATATATATATAATATTAAAAGTATTAGTTTTCGTACGACCTTATGGATCTCTTATTATTGTTGTATTTTATTATTTTGATTGTACCATTTTTTTAGTGCTAAAACAGTTTGATCTCACAAAAGTTTGATTTAAAATATAACTATTGAAATGATATTTGATGATAATTATTCTCCTAAGTAACAGAACTAAAATATTGTCTATACAAGTTTCTTATATCCACCAGTTAAAAGGAGGGGGAAAAGATAGAAAAAAGGAGAAAATGTTCTCAACGTCCACCATAGATAAACCTTAGTATATATGTGCTAGTCCACTTGACGCTATCTCTGTAGCTAAGTCGAACATAATCCATCTCGAACATACGATTCGTTCAGCAAATATCCATTATTGACCTGACCTATATTTTAATTTAAATATATGGAAAAGATCTCGTTGTTTAAGTATCTCAACTTAGATGAGGGATAGTTTAATTGAACAATTGTATAATGCATTGTCAAAATTCGGATTATGTGAATACACAATATAATTAAAATATTAAAATAATGAGTTTCTTATATATTCTGTACAAGTCAATTCAATTTGTAAATTACTATAATGTTTTATACTGAAGATCGTATTAATGGAAAACATATGGACAATAACCTTTTAACAAAAAACAACAACCATATAGACCAAATCAAAAGGGTCATATATTATTATATAATTATTAGGAATGGTAGGTTTAAGACACTCAAAATTAATCGACAGTGTCTTTCATAACAATACTCTAAGGTTCTAGCATATACTTATCGGATTTTGATCGAACTTCGATCTCATTAGCTCTAACAATGGAATTTAAATTATAAATGTTTTTCTTTGTGTGTGAAGAAATTAAAAATGTTTATCTCGAATCTTTAAATAAGAATAAAAAGTAATACTAAAGTCTAAAGGACAAGAAAAAAGAAAACACAAGTTGTTCATCAGAGAATCGTCAGCAACAGAAAGTGAGCATAGGAAGCCGAGGATAATAAAGCGATTCCAAGCCACACGAATCTTTGTTTCTTAAAATGACAAATTAAGTAAGTTTCAAACAAACAAACAAAAAACAAAAAATGTACCTTTAACAAAACAAAAAATGTAAGTTGACGCTAATTTATTTGTTTGATCCACAGAAAATGGTCCAGGAATCTAATCGGACGGTAGATATATCACACTAGAGAACTTCCTCGAGATTAACAGCTTTACGATAAAAAGTTGAGCTTCAGAATCAGAGTGGCAGATTTAGTTAACGGTCGTTAAATACGGCTACGGGCATATGCTTCGGCTGTCAGTTACTTTTCATTTTTCACCAATTTTGCCCCTTCCGCATACTCCATGCATGCATGAGGATTGGGAAAGTGGTTGTCTGATTTGCACATTCCGATGATGGATTCACATGATATAGGCTAGTTTTTGGCCTCCAAAGTTTTTGCTGTTGTCCTTCAACAAAAAGAAAAAAAAAATGTTTTATTGTCGCAGATATTTAATTACAAGATTTACCTAATTACGCATTTGTTATTTATACATGCGAACAAACTCATTCTTACGCGCGTGTCGATACTAACTATGTGCCATGCCTACTCGACTCCATTATATATATGGGCATATCCTGATCTACGTATAGATAATAATTAAATGAATCCTGTGGAGGTGAACATAACACACAATGTTGATAGAATTTGTCATCAACAGGTGGATAGTCGCATGGACAAACATAGAGAGGTTTTGGAAGGGGCACTTTGCTCCCCATGGTTTTCTCGAACTTACCAAGAAAAATAAAAGACTTTTAAGGTTCACCTGTTTTCTTTAGAAGGATCTTTAATAAGTATTTGAAAATGTTACTAATCTAAATTAATGTGCAATTACAGACAAACAAACAAAAAACGAAGAGAAGCGAAATTAAAATAGGAGACCAGTACGAGCGGAAACGATGAAAAAGACAAAACAGCAGGCATGTGCATGCATTGGCTTTGGCTATTGATCTCAAGCTTAATAAAAAATGTTAGAAACTATCCCTTTCAATTTTCAATACTCCTTCACTATATACCAAATAACCAATTTGATGACTAGCAGAAAAATATTATATTTGTTTGGCTTCTTTCAAACCCCCGATTAATTTATTTTGGCGTTTGTAAACTCAAGGAATCCTATGATATTATTTTTTACGTTGCGATTTCGAGTTTCTCCTATGATTGTTAAATTTTAATTTCTTTTGTGGTTACACGCATGCTGGATATTATGCTTTAGTAATGTGTAGTCAATTTTTATTACTTATCATTTAATCCCCATGACACTAGCTTGATAAATCGACAGATATATATTATATATGTAATGAATGTAAGAGGATAATCAATAATTTTTTGGCGTTAATCTAATCATTTCTAGATACAAGCGTTACGAACAATTCAAATGATCAAACTTTCCTTCTTTTGCTATTTTATCATAAATAAAACGTTAGCCTAAACGGTGTTTGTCGACTACTTGTGGTCCTCTGGCAAATCTATGTACTCATCGTCTCATTCTCTTTATTTTCTATCATTTTTGTTGAGTTCTTATTTTTTTGTTTGACACTCGAAAAAATGTTGAGAAGTAACGTAACCGACTTTGCATTGCTTTTGTTAAACCATCAAAATGAATTGAAGGTTATGTAAACAAAAGTAGTAGCAAGGGCCCATGTTTTTGAGCTCTGATTACGGGAGGTTGGCCGTAGATTTCTGCGGCTGCAAGTTCTTGACCTTATTAAATTCAATAGTTACAATTATCTTCTCGTCGAAAATTTCTGATATATTTATTTTTTTTGAATTAAATAGGAACTGGTTACATAACACGCACGATATAGGTAGGAAAACACAGGTAAGGAACAGAGTTATAGGTTTCCTGATACGTCTATCTCAAAACAGACCACTGTGACCCACTTAGATTTCAGCTTGATTTTTCTATCACTGTTTTTGCTTCTTTTTTACTTTTTTCCCCTAGTTCAGAGTTCTAAAATTGTAAATTAGTTTTATCGTAGAAGTACCAAATCAAGTGATTCAATGGTTAAATTAAGGTATTAAGTTACATTTGATATTTAAAAGTATCCAGACCTTCATTATAGCTCATAAGGGTTAACATTTTGTCGTTCTTTTGTATATTCATGGCAAGCTCTAATTCATGACTAAGTCACATTTTTCAAATATGTTTTTAGTTTTTACTTATGTTGGTAATTAGTGGATTTATAGTTAAGTTAAAAAGTTGGCGAGTTCTAGCTTTGAAACTCATTTAGATATATATATATATATATATATATATATTCAATTTTAGTAAATTGTTAATCTATTCTAATGGTGTAACTGTAACAAATGAGAATGAAAAAAATATACTATTGTGAATAAAACCCCACACAACACATTACTATAATAAGTTAAACTTCTTTTTTTGTAGGCGCCTGGAAAAAAAAGAAAAGCAACAAGAGGGCTGTGAGGACGCATCACCGGTTTCGTAGCACACATGTGCATTTGTCTCTTTGCTTTTTCGGTTTTTTTCTTGCCAATCAATTTATTTTGTTCCTCAGAAAAAAGAAAATCTAAAACCAAAATATATATTATAACCTCATTTAATAAACAACAAAAATGTTTGTTGAAAAAAAAAAAGTTTTTATTTATCTTGACCTTATTTCTTTGAAGAAAATAAAGCTTGGTTATTAAAGAAGTCCAAGTTAGTTGCCACCATCAGTGGCATAACGGTAAATTAAAGCCAACTTCCTCTAACTAAAGTTTTCTATAAATTCAACCACTCACCTCCCACTCTAAAACCCAACAACATAATTTCACATATCTCTCTTTCTTTCTCTTGAAGGAAAGACGAAGATCTCCAAGTCCCAAGTACGTAACTACTTTCTCCATCTACATTCAATTGTTTCTCCTTAATTTCTCTAGTACATATTTACTTGTGCTATAAGTAATTGATTTTATATCACCCATGTGCAGGTTGTTAACACAAGACGTAAACATGGGTCATCTTGGGTTCTTAGTTATGATTATGGTAGGAGTCATGGCTTCTTCTGTGAGCGGCTACGGTGGCGGTTGGATCAACGCTCACGCCACTTTTTACGGTGGTGGTGATGCTTCCGGCACAATGGGTAAAAACCGTTATTTACATAACTCATTCCTTACAAATTATCATATTTACTAATCTTCAATGTTACTTCTTTGTAGGTGGTGCTTGTGGATATGGTAATCTATATAGCCAAGGCTACGGGACGAGCACGGCGGCTCTAAGCACAGCTCTCTTCAACAATGGACTTAGCTGTGGTTCTTGCTTTGAGATAAGATGTGAAAACGATGGTAAATGGTGTTTACCTGGCTCAATCGTTGTAACCGCTACAAACTTCTGCCCGCCAAATAACGCGTTAGCGAACAATAATGGCGGTTGGTGTAATCCTCCTCTTGAACACTTTGACCTTGCTCAGCCTGTTTTTCAACGCATTGCTCAGTACAGAGCTGGAATCGTCCCTGTTTCCTACAGAAGGTAACATTTTATTCAGCTTCTCTGTTTCAAAACAGAGGATATCAAATTTCTCTAGATGCTCTGTTTTTTTCTTAAAACAGAGTATATGCTAAGTTTAATAACAGAGTTCTTGAAGAAAAAAGATCCAAAATATAAACTTTTCGATACTTTGGTGTTTTGTAGGGTTCCTTGCAGGAGAAGAGGAGGAATAAGATTCACGATAAACGGCCACTCATACTTCAACCTTGTGCTGATCACAAACGTCGGTGGTGCCGGAGACGTTCACTCGGCGGCGATCAAGGGTTCAAGAACAGTGTGGCAAGCTATGTCAAGGAACTGGGGGCAAAATTGGCAAAGCAACTCTTACCTCAACGGTCAAGCACTTTCCTTTAAGGTCACCACCAGCGACGGCCGCACAGTTGTCTCCTTCAACGCCGCTCCTGCCGGCTGGTCTTATGGCCAGACTTTTGCCGGTGGACAGTTCCGTTAAAAAGGGCAAGTTGGTTAATCTCTCTTCCATTTATCTAAAGTAAACTCATTTGTGTGGTTATATTGGTCTCTTGAAAAAACTCGGTTATTGAGAGAGTGATGCGTCGAGGGCTCGGTTTTGCAGAAGGCCTTGATGACGTCTAATCTTTTTTTGGACCTCTTTATTTTTCTTTCTTGAAACTAGTTTTTGTTAAGAAAGAAAAAACAAGTTATAGTAGTTAATGTATTACTGATGCAGAGGTGGAGTTTTAACTACCACCCGCTAGTAGTAGTTATGAGTTTTTTATTTTAAGGTGTGAGAGAGAGATGGATTATCAAGATTTGTCAATTTTATTATGTTTGTTTGTAATAATACAATTCTTTACTCCAGTTAATGAAAATTGGGGGATTGATCACTTTTTTTTGCATTTTTTTTCACTTTTCATATCAACATACCAAATTTTACAACCATTATAGACTATTTTGGGAACTTTATCTTTCGTTTCAAATTTTTACAAACATTATTGAATGCTCATTTAGCTTTAGCTGTTGATTAATTAAATAGTCTACAACCGACTTTCACAATCTTATCCTTCATTCAATGTTTTCCCCCTTTATATTCAGTTGAAGCAAAACTCCACAACTTAAATGAAAAATCTTCTATAGACGGTCCTTGTGGTCCAAAAAGAGCAAAACCTCATGACTCTATCCAACAAGGCAACAACCAACCTAATTTAAGGTTAGGTGCTTGCTATCTTTGAGAACTAGACACCATAACGACATAAATTAATTAATGTCTCTTTGGTTCGGCTATCATCGTTATATACTAATTTAGATTTGACGATGGATGTATGTGCGAGTGAGATATAATATTATTATGCTGTGGATTTAGTTTCTAAGTTTTTCTCCAAGTAATCACTTATCAGAATTTGAGAAAAGGTCCCCTTTTAGGAGTTACGACGGATACTGAAACAAAATTACATGTGTTTTTGTTTCACGACATTATCAAAGTGGAGGTCGATAAGTATAAATTGATGAAATACAAAAAGTGATCCACAAGAAGTAACGTCCATGTTGTGGCTATCGTCGACTAAAGTAAAAAATGGGTCCTACTCTGATGGAATTTGCTTCAACGTGACTCATATGAACCGACACATGCAAACACCGGCGGTTCTGTATGTGCTATAAGAGAAATATATTGGAAGATTTGGGCCATTTTGAAGCCATTATACACAAGCCTAATGGCATTAATGTGACTTGACATTATCTCAATGGTTATTCACTAATGGCACTAATGGTTTTAGTTCAAGTTGTTCCAGTTCAGTTCTTTTAGTTCTTCTCTAACCATTGTCTAAATTGATCTTCATCATATATCTTTTAATAAAATCAACGTGGTAAATCGACCAACGAAATAATTGATTAGGAGAAAAGCAGGGCCAACAAATCTAAGAATTAAGAACTGAAGGATATATCTTATGACGGATCATGGATCAAGTTAATAAAATTATTGAATTAGTTCATACTTAAATGAGCATACATAAACAAACCATTTGGGTTGAAGAAAAGCATAACCAAACGAATAATGCATAGAGTCAAGATTAAGGTTTGGTTAAAATGCCTAATCCTATGATAGGGCAACAACGGGAACTATACCTGGAAAATATACGACCTCTAGGTTTGAAAAATGTCCAAAGCGAATGTACAGACACAACATTAACCTTCGAGTGAAGATGCATTCAATTAACATCAAGTACACTTTGACACGTTGACGATTTGGTAGGCAACCGAATCAGAAGTTTCACATAAATACGACTATACGAGTAAAATGCCCACCCCTAATTTATACGACTTCTAGATGAAAACTTGAATTGCATTCACTATTCTCTCTTTCTTCTATGAACACGCTTTAAAGATATAAAAAACTTCAAGTTTTGCTCTAACGGAATCATTGAACGGTACTCGGCATTGCTTTTAAATTTTGTGGCTCGCAATAGTATAAAGTACATAAACACATATTAATTGTCATACCAAGTGAAAAGTAATTACTAGATTAATTGAAAACATGGTTGACAAAGAATTCTCCATAAACCAAATTCTAAAAATTACACTAGATAATCCTATGAACGCATATTATTTAGTTAACGTGAATACACTTGGTGAAAATATGTATCTTCTTTTTAACAATTTTCAAAAGTTGTAGTTGCAAATGTTTGGGTTTGCTTATAGACATCGATATATTGGGACAAAATATTTTTTTTTTTAATTGGAAACCCATTCCAATACATAACAATGACCCAAGATTTAGTTGGGCCAAAGCCCATGTATAAAAATACAACACGACAATCATAAACCGTGGACCTTCTTTCTTCCTTCTCTTACATTTGTCATCCTTAATAATTTAGTCAATAGACTCAATACTGTTGCCTCGATGCCTCTTGATGATGGTCACTCTCGCACGTGTAAACCACACCTTATCATAATCTGCTGTTCTTTCTATTTCCATACTTATTTTCCTTTTTCTTTTGTTAGTCTCTTCCAAATATTAAGGTCGTGTGTTTAGAACGACGTATAACTCCTTTATTTACAGAAAGATTCTGGCTTTTGATTCACAATTTCACTCAAGTTTTAATGGTATATGTACCAATTTCTAAATATGTGTAAATCTTTAACTCATATAGAAAAGTTGTATTAGAAGTCAAATTCCAATTAATTTGAATAACTCCTCATAATTAATTGGTTGATCTAAAGAGATTAGGAGAAGGTATAATTTATAAAGAAATATTTTAATCACAAAGAATAATAACACAAAAATGGATATGATGAATCAATATTGATAACGAGATCAAGATGGGTTAAATGCTTGGCGTAGGATATCTAGATTTTCTAAAGAGAGGAGTTATGAAGTGCTGAGTGTATGCCATGAACAGTTGTAAATAGTTCTTTTGAATGTGCAGCTTCCCAATACAACGAAACAATATGTATATTTTTAATAATATAATTGAGTTAATTCATTTTGTTGGTCACGAATAGTGTAGTACAGTGTGCACCATAAGGTAATAGTTTTTGTGATTGAGCTAACAGTTTTATGAAAACAATGAAAATTTCCTGAAGGGATGAATGTCTCAGAGAGGTACGTCAAAATCATTGTTGTTACATTTTTGTGTATAATACAAAAAAAGGTGAGAGTTTGTTTTCAAATTTTTGTGAATCGAATATTCATACTGTTAAGTCCACGTCTAGATTATGAAATATTCAAGATTCGCATTATTGTTCTTTATTTTTTAGAATAATTTTTTTCATGGATATTGCCATTTGGTGAAGATGATCAATATAAACCCTATCAATAATAACAGTTTACCAAACCGGTCACATCCAGTCGCTTTTACCACTTGGACAAATCTGAGTCTGACTTTGACTTTTAAGTTTGAACATTACTTCTGTCTTGTTTATTTTATACATCTAGGTCCTTTTTTAATTATATTAAATAGGTCATTTAGGTCCATCATGAGCATTGGTGCATTAATTATTGGATTTTGCGAAAAAGGACATTGAATTAGTCTTGATACCATGACTAAGATCTGATGGGATTTACTGTTCGAAACTCTTTGGGCACATATAGCTCTAATGTCATAGATGGCTGTAGCATCACCTGTCCTTCAAATACTGAATCATCCATACCCTCTGGATCCATCAGAGGGTCAGGTTAGCTATAAACTAGACCTCTCCTTGCCTATTATTGCCTCTCGATTTGGATCTGCAAATTTTGCTGATAAGGTTCAGCTTGCTTATTGCGAGCGTTATACTTGCTGAGCTGTGACACACATCACCAATTTCACCACTACACTCTCTCTATACAACTATTGATTTTTTTTTCCTCAAATACAACTATTGTTTTGTCTCAATTTCTTTCACTTTTTAAGATTCTTACTTAAAGTGACCTTTTCCATTTGCTTGGTTTCTTATTTTGGTTTTAGAGTTAATATTCTACACGTATAGTACCTACTCAACTAGTTTGTTATGGACTTTTAAGTCATGGTGGTGCTCAACAATGCACAAAACGACTTTCGTACATAAATGTGAAATGTGCAAACGATGTTGTTGCCGGAAGACTAATATTTCGGAGTGAAATTTTACATATAGAGAAATCTTTGGTAAAAGAATATTAAAGAATGTATATACGTTTGCAAAACCAGTCACAACTTATATGTGGCTCTATTAATCAAGATTTGATATATACAAAACAAAGTGACTAATTAACAATGACTCAAACGAACCACTTGTGAACAAATTCACAAAATCTTTCGAAGTTTATTGTGACGTCCCTAAACTATTATATATCGTCTCGTGACTCCAAATTTAAATTTTCTTTGCTTGGCAAAATCGACCATGCGTATTTTATACATTTAGAGGATGATGTATGGAAGTAGATAATGGAGAGGTACTTTAAATTGTTCGTTAGATTAGGTTGTTATGGACGTTGAGTTATTTATTATAGACATATGATAATGTGAACGTTAGCCAATTCGTGTTAGATTATGTTTCCTTGCGTTGAACAGATCGAAGAAGAAGGGATCGGAGCATTAAAGCATGTGAGGGTGGGGCAGGTAAGTGTCCTTTAAACAATAAGAAGTGGGTCTTAGCATTAGCTTTCTGACATCTTATTCTTACCCATACTTACACCCATTACTTTTCAAAGATTTAACAAATATTATCATGCAAAGAGTACTTTTTTGTCCTTTCTTTAATTCCTTTAATTGCGACACTCTTAACGGACTTCGGTTAAGACAGCCTCCATACCCATATGACATGCATCACAAATCTAACGACTAACATTACTATTATATGTTATACATCAAACAAGAGAACTAATGTGTACGTATAATTGTACGCCATTACATCTCTAATTAAAGCAACAAGACCGTTTGACACAATACTAGAAATCTTGATCGTTAGAAGACTCTCCATCGTTAAAACATCTTCATGTATAGCCTATATATTATGTATAATACTTTCCATTGTTCAGCCTTCTCCGCTCCAATATATACCTTCTTTTAATTTCTATGCAAACTTTCCCTGCTTTTCTTATGTACTATATTATTTCACTCTGAACAATTAGTCTCCTATATAGCAGTTTGAAACTCCAAACGCTTCATATTGTGCTATCAATTAAATTTGATACTAAAAAAATTACACGTTTAAGGGAAACAAAAAATAAGTGATAAAAAATTATAATTTTGTACAATAAAGTTTAATTATATATATTGCATATCAACAATATTGGATTTCTGGCATTACCTCTTAAGATCCACATTGAGGATTGACCTGTTATTCAGAAGAAATCAATATTGACACTTGAAAAGATACCTTGACGAAGAAGACCAATTTGAATTGAGGTTTTAATTTCTTTCCGTGGTGACACAATAATAAATATTCGATCTCTAGAATATAACCTTTGATTACGTAAGTCATTTTTCTTTTCCAACTGATTACGTAAGTCTTGTTGCGCCGTAGCAGAATATTTTCTACTACTCAAATAGCTAAAATAAAATTATTCAAAAATATAATAAAATCAGATCACTATTGTTTCAAATACCGCCATGACTATTCGTAACAACTAAATTTTCTCATCTTCATAATTAAACCGCTCAGACAAAAACATTTCATGCAATAGAAAATGAAGACAAATTTAGACGAACCCATGAGTTGGATGTCGAAATTAATTGGTAGGGTTATGAATTTTAATTAGAGCAAAGAAAGGATTCAAAACATGGCTCTGTCAAGGGAACACACCTAACAGAATCTCATGGATTAGCCTTTGTCTTCTGCTGCTCCCTTACGCCCCACTACTTGTCACATTCCTTCGTTTTTATTCTTCAATAAATAATTTAACTTTTCAAATTTTATTTTTACCCTCAATGTTTTCTTCATTATTGTCCTTCCATATAATTTTATAATATATACACACAGAAAATTTCGTACCAAGTTCAACAGAGCCTTAATTTATAGGCATGATCTCAGGTCGGGTCATATTCCCCACCTTCATATAAAATTGGTTAGAACCGACTGTTGACCAAAATATTAAATCTTATTCACTGTTAATTTTCTTTGTAAACTTAGAAAAAAATTTCCGTTAAAAACATGTAAGTTTTAAAATATATACATGAAAACACTAAAACATGCCCCAAGAATTGAAACCCCTAATTAGTTGAAGGGACCGGTTAAGTTAAGAATTTTGTTGAACTAACTCCGGTTATAGAAACAAAGAAGTAGTGTGATTGTAACCAAAAATACGAATGAGGTTAAGAAAAGAGGGTAGAATTTAAGACAAACTTTATTGGTGGATGTGAAAATAGATATAGGGGCAAAGGAGGCTATGAGATTAGATGGGTCATTGATTCATTCATCTTTGAAAATTGAGAGAGATAGACTTTACTGTTTGGTTACCTTTCACGTCATCTCTTTTTGGAAACTCCAAAAACAGTATGAGTTTGTGTGTGTCTTCGTGATCTGTTCCCACCATTTATCCTCTCTGTCTCTCCACTTCCTTTCATTACTCTCACTTTCTTTCACTTTCTTGTTCACTTCTGTTTCCTCACTAGTTTCTCCTCTTTTTAATCACCAAATCGGCACCTTGTTGCATTAATTACTACAAAAATATATTTACACTCAAACCAAATCAGACCTAATTGAATCTGAACTGATTATTGGTTAAACACTTTGAATTTTCGCAAAAGCATGTGTAGAACAAAATTAATACTTCTTATTTTCAGTTATTTTATAAAAACATTAGTTATCTTAATAGTTGAAAAATCTCGTTGATAGGACGATTAATTTTTTATTTGATTTGCATAAAGTAATTGATCTTTGTTGTTCACAAAATAACGTGATTGATTAGCATTTGAAATTATTTGATTAATTGACAAGTTAATATTTATAATTAAACTCATGGGTGAAACGAAATGCATATCTATAGCTAATTTATTTATAGCTAGCGTCTTAAAAATCCATTGAATGACATATATATTTTGGTGATGTAATCCTAATATTTATAACATTGTACACGTAACCTTCTAGTTTTATATTAGTCTAAATACTTTACGAACTCAACATAGGCAAAATCCAAACTAGTTCGATTTTGTTTTGTTCTATAGTTTTCTCTTTTCTAAGCAAGTATATTCCCTAAGTGTTCGTGATTGTTCGATAGATTTATTGTGATCGTGCGTGGGTGTAGTACGATAAGGAGAATACACGTGATGGTTGTGCGACATCACACGCCAAAATCGGACCATGGGGACGCATCACAGTTGAAGAGAAAAGACTTCTCCTTTGAATTGAATTGGATCCTATGTTACTCTAAATGTGCACGTGTTCATCATCTCCACCTCTCATTATCATTACCAATCCTTATTCTTGATTTAAAACGGATTTTAATTTTCAAAGAACTCAATGTTTACTTGCATTGACTACTAATTATTGAGGACATCTAAAATATCTAAGAAAAAAAACTCTTGTTAATCAATAAAAAAAGATCCCATATGTAAGTAATTTTATTTCTTTGCTTTTTTATTCTTAGTCTAAGATCACTAATCACATAACATATTACATATAGATGGATGCCACGTCAGAAAAGAGTCTATTTGAAAGCGAACTTTTCTTTCGAGTAAAACACAAACCTGACCAAACGTGTAACAAAATTAAACATTATCGTACAAGGGGACATTGTAACACATGAATAACTAAGGTTGATAAAATTTGTAGACGGACATAAAGAATTCCAAGAAAAGTGAATTAGGTGAAATTTAAATGGGCTATGGGGTCAAAGAATGGTCGAGAAAATAAAAATTAGATTATGTCAGACGAGTAAAATTGAGCTTTGGATTAATTCCAACGTTTTAGTGATTCCTTATTACACATTTGATGTATTTTTGTGACAAACTGACAAAAGTATATATTAATGCTATGTTGAAAAAGGTATGTTCAAGCTTGTAATCAATTTTGGACTGAGTCACGCATGGACCGTAGCTAATATATCCACCGAAACGGATTGACCATGAGATCGCAATCTATTTTATACCTCAGATAATTTTTGTCCCCTCACTATATGAGCTTTACATACATCTGTTTCCAGAGTAATTTAGTTGCTTATTCTGTTAGTCACTCCCTAAAACAAGCTACTACACTCGATCAAGCAGTAACATCAAACTCCTTTAATCTTCCAAGTTAGACTCTCTTCTTACTTTTCAAGGTATGTTTAAATATTTAACATGTTTATAAATAATTCCATGTGTAAATAGAACATATGTTTTTAATAACTTAGTATTTTAGACGAAAGAATCGAAAATCTAGTACTAGTCTACTGGATATAAACAAAGTAACAAGATAGATTCATAGCCCAAAACAAAAGAACAACCAAATCGAAGTCCCACTTTAGCTAGTGGCTCTACTTACAAACAAACATAATTAATAGTGTGTTTCACCATATTTTATTTCATCATTTCATTTTAAACGGTAAAAAAAAACTGATTACAATTTTTATAAATGTTTGTTCTGCAAAATATAAAATTAAATAAAGCTGCATAACTTTCTGTTTCATAAAATTATATAGTTCATATATACTTCTTCACCCAACCTTTTATTTCATATTTCATATATAATATTAATGTGTATTTCAAAGTGATTGACCAATTAAAAAGAAAATATGACGAAGAGAAAGAGAGTTTGTAGTGCGTTCGGTTAAATCTCTGTGCAGAGGATCGTACAGTTCTGAGACCCCTTTTGTATCTGTATTTATCCCATATTTAATGGTTACGTCTGCCAATTGGGATTTCTGGTCAAATACGAAAAGGTCTTAAAAGTTATTTCTTTACATTTTTACTGTTCATTCTCATTACTTATACACACTTCCACACGGCCACATTCCTCATGTATGTGGGATATTTAGGGTTGAGAGTTTTTTTGAATTGGCATTGTAATATCTCGTTATTAAAAACCATGAGACTGCTACAAAGAATAAAACAGTCAAAATTTCAAGATTATTTGATACAACATGACAAGGAGAAAATGAGTATATTGAAGCGATGTTTAATTAAGAAAAAAATTGAATGAAGAAAAAAGATTGTGGTTAATTTTTTAAGATAAGAGAGGGTTTCACAGAAACAAAAATGGTAGTAAAAAGTAAAGGAATGAAAGACAAGTGGAGATTAAGAGAGAAAGAGGTAAATTTTAAGGAACCCAAAATGAAATGAAAGAAAAAGCTGTCTGAGAATTGGTTGTGCTAAGAAGAGACCCGACTCATTCCCCAATGGTAAACTCTCTTTTTGCCTTCATCCTTTTTTGGTAGTTAGTTCTGCTTCAGCTTTTTTTCTTTCATCTCATTAGCTTTTATTATTTTCACCTTGCACCTATAAAACATGCATTGATTAATAGAGGATAAATTTCACCTAATAACGGTAAGATTCATTTCGGACTCGTCCAAGATATTCTCTACATTCATTGTTTTTTAGGTCGACACTCCCAACATTAATTTATTTTGTCATAATCCATTGGTTTTCATTAAATAAAAGAGGAAATACTATCTTATACATCAAACTAAGATAAACATTAATTATTCATAAAAGTAGGAAATTTGTATAAGGAACCATAGAGAAGCAGCGTAATTAATGTTATCGTTTGATTATGAACCCTAATACGACTATAAAACTATTGCATACTTTTCAATTACTATCAATCTATGGACATGGAAAAAAACTTGGTCTTCAAATCTTAGTTACTTTTAAATTTAATAAATGATTTATCAGAAAAACTCTTTAACTTCTATGAAACTAGGTACACCTGAACAAATGTATAACAGTCCACAGCAAAATCGAATATCGATAATACACATTTGTACTTACTTATTACAGTAGTGTATATGTAATATATATAATAATGTATAAATGCAAAGAACTCTGTCGTTTGAATTAGTCCGTGACGACGGTCCATAACCCTTTTTAACAGTCGTCAGAAAACACGGTCGCGACATGTACATACACGCACATACCTAAAGCCATACGTAACAAACACACCATTATATACAAAAGATATTCTATTATTTTTAAAAAATAATATTTATGACACACATTTACGTACGTGTATATATAATATGCAAATGCACTCACATAAGTCTTTCTCCTCCGATGGTATATGTCTATAAGCTGACGTGACATCTCTCTTAATTCTCAATAACACTTCTCTTCTTCTTCCTTTCTCCCAACACTAACTCCATGTTTATAACGGAAAAACAAGTGTGGATGGATGAGATCGTCGCAAGAAGAGCTTCTTCTTCTTGGGACTTCCCTTTCAACGACATTAATATTCATCAGCATCATCATCGTCACTGCAACACAAGTCATGAGTTTGAAATCTTGAAGAGTCCTCTTGGAGATGTAGCGGTTCACGAAGAAGAGAGTAATAATAATAACCCTAATTTCAGTAACAGCGAGAGTGGTAAGAAGGAGACAACAGATAGTGGTCAGTCTTGGTCCTCGTCGTCTTCAAAACCATCGGTCTTGGGGAGAGGACATTGGAGACCAGCTGAAGATGTTAAACTCAAAGAGCTTGTCTCCATTTACGGCCCACAAAACTGGAACCTCATAGCTGAAAAGCTTCAAGGAAGATCTGGTAAGTTAAATCAAAACCTTATTTATTTTCTATTTCTTTTGACAGCAAGTTAAATCAAAACCTTATAGATCTTCAAAATTTCATCAAAACCAGTTTGTTTGATTCATCTGGATCTGTCAAGTTCTTAAGATCCGGTGATAAAATCAATTTTTGTTTTTATTAGTTTTCTTGGTCTTTAGCCTTCTATGTCCAATCTAAGTCCTAACGTAATTTTTTTTGAGTTTTATTAACTTAATCTTGATTGTTTTTAAAGGGAAGAGCTGTAGACTACGATGGTTTAACCAATTGGACCCGAGGATAAACCGAAGAGCTTTCACAGAAGAAGAAGAGGAGAGGCTGATGCAAGCACATAGGCTTTATGGTAACAAATGGGCAATGATTGCGAGGCTTTTCCCTGGTAGAACTGATAATTCAGTGAAGAACCATTGGCATGTTGTCATGGCTCGTAAGTATAGAGAACACTCTTCTGCTTACCGTAGGAGAAAGCTTATGAGTAATAATCCACTTAAACCTCACCTCACCAATAATCATCATCCTAACCCTAACCCTAATTACCACTCTTTTATCTCCACTAATCATTACTTCGCTCAGCCTTTCCCCGAGTTTAATTTGACTCATCACCTGGTTAATAATGCCCCTATCACGAGTGACCATAACCAGCTTGTGTTGCCTTTCCATTGCTTTCAAGGTAGCCTATAGCTCTTCCTCCTCTTTCAATAGTTTTTTCAATTGTCTTTTGCATATTTTGAACTCTTTTTTGGTTTTTGTTATATCTACAACGTTCAGGTTATGAGAACAATGAACCTCCGATGGTTGTGAGTATGTTTGGCAACCAAATGATGGTCGGCGATAACGTTGGTGCCACGTCAGACGCGTTATGCAATATTCCGCACATTGACCCTAGTAACCAAGAGAAACCGGAGCCAAATGATGCAATGCATTGGATCGGAATGGACGCGGTAGATGAGGAGGTGTTCGAAAAGGCTAAGCAGCAACCACATTTTTTCGATTTTCTTGGCTTGGGGACGGCGTGAATGTTGAACAAATTGGTGTTAATCAGATAACGACAGTGGTTAAATTTGGTTACAAAAAAAATAGCATTTAGCTTTAGTAGCTAGAAAACAAACAAACCAGATCCTAGCCTTTGTCCTTGCGTTTACGTTAATTACTAAACTGTAGATTGTTGTTGTTGGCACTTGGTTGTCTAGTGTAACATTTGATAAGTCATTGTTTTTAGTAGTACTCGTTCAGAAATATTTAACAAAGAGAGATTGGTTTTAAAAAGTTGATTCTTTTATGATGAAGTGACGTGAAATATTGCTAAAGACGTGTTGAGAATAACAACGAGAGAGAGAGAGAGAGAAGGGAAATTAAAAAGAGTGGAGTTTCTAGGAGTTGGAGAAAGAGACGAAGATGCGTAATTAAGAGAAGAGGAACTGCCAAAATTGAGGCAGAGATTGTGCAACAGAAAGGCCAAACATGAAACATGCTCACCAAATCTCACACACACATTGCATTTGTTTCTTCTCTTCAAACCGTTTTTCCAACTCTTCAAGCTTCTTACCTATGTATCTCTCTCATGTCACGCGGACCCACACATGCCCTTCTTTCTTGTAATTCTTTCCATGTTGTAGATATAAAAGAAAAATTTAAATTGAATTGTTCTTTTGTATAGTTTTGGTTGGGTTAAAAAAAAAGGAAAAAAATTAGTTTTGGTTTTGAATATGAGTTTTTAAAATAATATATAACGTGGATAAATGTATGGGTTTTTCGGATTTTGAAAGGTTGTTGTAGAGAAGATTTTTAATTTACCCATTGGGTCTGAAATTGCTTCAATAGGCCCAATCTATTTCGGAGATGTTCTCGAGTCTCTCTTTTTGGGAACAAACATCCGAGTGAAGTCAATATTAAGTGATTTTCGAAAAGATAAAAACTATTCTAAAACTAATTAACATTTTTCCACTCATTTTAGTAATTCTCCCAAAGTAAAGTGCTTAAAGAGAGGGGGAAAAAAGTGCTTAAAGTGTTTTCTTCTTATTGTTTCCCTTTATACGCAAATGAAGAGACTTATTTTATTTTCAAAGAAAGAGACTTTTATGTTTCTCCTTTAGCTTTTAGTTTGTACCAATCAGATGGATTCTGTACCAAGGACTCCAAGTTAAGATTCTCTACTTTTTCTCCTTTACATGAAAATTCACACATATGTTTTTTTTCCAATTAATTTATACACTAGTACTACAAAATACAAATAATGGAGTAAACAATATTTTCGAACCACATTTACCAAAAAAGACATTACACTTCAGCATTTCCATCTGTTTGGATAATCTACAAAATGGGGATTGTGGTATATAAATAAGATAGATATTAAAAGTTAATTCATCACACAAAAAAAGGTATCTACAAAGTTTCTTTTCTCCTTTAACGTTATATGCTCTCTCTGAAGTTCATAGATCTTGCCATGGCTGCAGGGTTTGCTTGCAGGTTAAGATACGTTTCAGGGACGAATCTGTTGTTGCTGCTCTTTGTTTCAGCTCCATTACTGAAAAAGCTGAATTCTTGTGTCTTCTCGCGGGTCATCGGTACTGGATACCACACATGGTTATTTGTAGCCATACTTGTTTCATTTTTGATGCTCTGAGATTCCAAAAGCAAGCTTGTTCTCTCAAAAGCATTTTTACTCTCTTTAACAGTTTCATGAGAAGTTTCGTCTCTTGTCCTTTTCCCAAGACATGTAGAAGTGTCGAGGGTAGACCAAACCGGTATCGCGCAGCCCCAGTAGACGGGCATGTGGTAGAAACTAGGGTTTGGAGGGTATTGGTAAGGCCAAGGAGGCGAAACAGGGGATGCTTGGGGAGGAAGTAACCCTTGGAAGTTGTTGGGTTCTTGTGAAACAGGTTCAGCGTTTATCTTCACTTCGTTTGATTGATGCTTAGGCCTCTCAGTTACCAAAGAGTCCGAAGACTCGAAGCTTAGAATCTTTGTTGAGGAGCTATTGTAATTGTCAGTATCCTCGGAAGTGATGTGCAGGTACTGGTCTGAAGAAACCCATCCCTTGTTCTTGCGACGGCCTGAGCCAACCGGGACGATCCTCATGGATCCACCAGCGGTCCAATACCTCTGGCATTTTCTACAGAAGTGACGTGGCTGGTTAACGTTGTAGTTGTTGTAGTAACAGAATTTGGTGTCTGCGCTGTTGCATCTCGGACATGGAAGAATCTTGTCTGGTTTCTTCAGTTCAGTTGTTTTCTCTTCTTCCGATGTAATTGTTGTGATCTCGCTGTGTTGGTCATCACTGTTCTCAGATGTTTCTTTTGACTCGTTGTTAAGATTAGATGACAGCTTAAGACTTGTATTGTCAGTAACAGATTGGTTATTCATCTGAAAAAAATTGAAGGAACTTGGATTAGGATTAACATCATGAACTAGTTTCAAACTGATACAAGGACTAGAGAAAATATTAAATCTTTAGCATTTCTTAACAAATAAAGGTAAGACCATGAAACATACCATGTGTGGTCGAAGTGATAGAGAAGAAGACGAGGAAGACGAGGAAGAATCAGGAAGAACATGGGACGAAGAAGAGTATGGATCATGAGAAACCGGTGTAATTGTCCAGCCAAACAATTTAACCGGAGTATCTCTAACTTGAGACATACCAATCTTTGAAGACATAAGACAGAAAAGAAGATGGAGTATGAGATTAGATTTGTGTTATGTGTTTATTCTTTATTTGAGGTCTGAGACAAGAGTATGTATAAGAGGCTGAGGTTGGTATTAAATTAATAACGGATCACACAGAGCCACAAGCCATAAAGACAGAGAAAATGGAGAAATTACACGTCAGCTTAGAGAGGGACATGAAGAGATGAGAGAGCCACATGTTGCAAAAAAGTGGGCTTTTTGCTATCTCTTTTCATGCTCTTTTTGATCTCTCTTTCAGTGCCACTAAAAAGATTTGCCTCCTTTATTGTCAGCCACGTCTCATTAAAATGTACAACTTCTTTTGGAATATTCATACAGAAAATTAGAAATACAATAATGCGAAAACATTTACAAAAATGCCAGCTGCCATACATCAGTTCAAAATGCTATATTACAGATGTTCCAATGTGGTTTTGTGAATGAGTACAAAATATTTTGGTTTCTATACGAATAACCAAAATATTGACTACTAAAAAAATTGTTGCTAGGGTAAGCAAAATCAGATATTACAATATGAATAACCAAAACATCGATTATAAAAACTAATTTCTATACAAATAACTAAAATATCGATAACTATTTTCTCCTTGTCATCCCTAGCGACGAGACAACAATCATCATTCTCCTCGAGATGATATCAAGATTGCGGTGGTTAAAATCTTGGTAAAGTGCTATGTTTACCATGTTGGACCATTTATTTTTACTCTTACTCTATATTATTTATCTAATAGGAGAAAAATTTACAACGTTGGTAATTTAGCTTCTCACATGCGTGATCGTGAGATACAAACACATTGTTGTGCACGATGTGTTTGAAGCTGGTTTAGAGTGATAAAAGACGTTTTGTTGCTAGAAAAGAAATCAATAAATTGTGGTTTAAGGTAGATCTTGCTCTAACAGTTTTTCAAAATAATTTGATTTATTCGCGTGATTCATGCACTTATTTAGTATCACATACGTTACAATTTCAAACTAATATTGCATAGTTGTTAATAATTAAATATAATGATATAGAAACCATTTCATACTAACATTGCATTATTCCATAAATTTGACCATTTTTGTTGCCAAAGAATAATGATATAGAAACCATTAAATATATATTTTATTTAGTATGCTTGTAATTGTATTTTACGTTACAAACTAAAGATTTATACGTATATCCCAGAAGATAATTTGCATTAAAAATAATAACACATTTAATGTATTTTCATCTATAAATTCTTGCTTCTGAAACAGAACAAATATTATTATCTCACAAATTCTTAAAAGTAAAACACACTCATGGCTTTCTCAACCAATCAAAATTTTATTTTTGTATTATTCTTATTTTTCTTTATCCTCAAAACGTCAGCATCATTAACAAATCACTCGTCCCCCGATGGGCTTTTACCATTCGCACGTAAACATGTTATCATCATCAACAAATTGGTCACACGTGCAACGTTGATTGTACATTGTACTAACAAAGGGGAAGATTTAGGGGTAATAAGACTCAACCCTCTAGATCGTTTTGATTTCAGGTTTCGTGTCAATCTCCGTAAAACAACAACATACACTTGCAGTTTCGAGTGGCCCGGCAATACAGCTACGTTTGATATTTTTAGAGCTGATAGAGACGATAATCCAAGCGGTAAATATGGAGTTTGCAGCGAATGTATATGGAGTATTTATGAGCCAGCTCCTTGTCGTGATAGACGTGATGGAGGCCAACCTCAGTGTTTTCCTTGGGCTTCTTAGTCATCTAAAAATATTTAAGATATTTGTATTTTCCCTTTCATTTACTTTAGTAATAATAAAATAAAATAATTTTGTGTTTGAATTTGTGGTTACCTATTTTTAGTTTCTCATGTGTGATAATAGATTAGGTTATTCTTATAACCATGAAAATCTGAATTCACGTCAAAGACACATTCATCACGACCTTAATGGCAAGGCGATCTTGTGATAATGATTCACAGTTTTGTTTATTTGGGTATATCGCCTTCCCCAATCATATGAATATGGTATGGTTCACCGCTTTATTCATGTAAATCCGGAAGAAGTAAAAAAACCTTATCATCGACACCTAACATGATTTCTTGCTTCAAGCGGCGAATGTTCTTGTGCACATACATTTTGACCACAAGGAAGCAATTCTTCACCAATTCATGGAAAGCATAAAGATCGCGGTCAATACTACAGCTAATGTGTTCGTAAGAATATTTCTCATTGTCTTCGAGAGTTCAAAGTAATTAGGTGTTTGTATATAAGATAGACCTCGAGATAAATATAGCAGTCTCCCATTTCTGTTCTGATTGATAACTCTTTATTGTTGCGATAAATGGTGTACCACCAAGTATCTTACTAATCAACACTACCAAAAATATAAATTGCAATGTGATTAGTAGTTTTTGGTATGCACATGAGTTGATTGATACAAGGCATATATATATATATATATGACATACTACGGCTAATGACCAAGAACATGCAAAAGAAATGTCTGAGATATCTAATAACAATTAAGTCACATAAGAGTAAATAAACATATACCCGATAATATTAATGTCCTAGAGAGATCTATAATCAAATTGGAGTAGCACAGGAAAGATGTATAGTCATCAAAGCATACATGTCAAGAAATACGAGGTAAACAAAAAGAAAAGCAACGTCATATCTGTTAAGAATAATTTTGAGAAAATCAATTACCATGTCAAGAAATTTGATAAAACTAACATTTCTATTTTCCTCATTTGCAAACAAATATTTGTTGCAGTTTATAGAGCAAATTATGCAGTGTCCTAAGATTATTCAGCCAATACATAGGCACAACTTACAATGTATTTTTTAATTAATATTTTAAATCATTTAGTATTTAAGAAACTCGAAAATAGAAAAACAACTAACGTTTGGTAAACCCGGTAAAACCATATAATGGTGGATGAATCATAAGGGACCAGAGCTGAACATCAATCTAACCGGTTGGTCTGCGTTTGGAAACACAACAATTGCAACAATAATATTATATATAATAGGAATATGACCTCTTCAGAAATCGACAATTCATCATTTAAAAATAAACATATATAAGCACCAAAAAACGGAAAACGGTAAACTAATCAAGTTAAAATTATTTTAACATCATGATTTGTATGAACCAAATTTAGAAAAACAAATAAATATTCCAAAAAGCAATACTAGATGGAAGAGATTATTAGGATCATAAAAAAAAAAGTACGAGAAGATGTTAAAACATGCTTATTTACAACACAAAATAAAAGAACATCCGCAAGTATGAGTATAGCATGTTGAAAATTTTGATAATATTTATGGATAAGAATAAATGTGTTTTTTATAATTAGAAGATATATAAATAACAATGATATTAATAAAAAATATAAATAAAAGATTTAAGTTAATCAGAAGATTGTAAAAATAATTTGTTTGATATAAATTGAATTTTTTACTAAATTTAGTTATGAATAATTGAAAGACAAATAGCTTTATAGGTCTTTTTTTTTGGAACAAAAAATAGCTTTATAAGTCAAAAATAGAAAATGCCATAAATATAACCATTTGTTGCCAAAACACATTAATAATTAACAAAGCAAAAATATAGATTTTAATTAGTATGGTTATAATTAACTAATTATTGGTGAACATGATTAGACTCCATATATTTATCGCCAAGACATTGTTATTAGTTATAAGCTAAAGATTTTCACATCCTTTATCCCAAAAAATAATTTTTCTTTTTAGTTTAGAAAAGACATTATTTGTTGTTTCATCTATAAATTTTGCTTCCGAATGAACAAAGGCTTAAACTAAAGCCACCACACACATGGCTTCTTCAAGCAATCAAAATTTCATTTTCTTGTTAATTTTCTTTCTCGCTGTCCACAAAACATCGTCATCATTTGGAAATTATTCGTCCACCGAAGGAGTCTTACTATTCTCACCTAAACATGTTATCATCATCAACAAATTGGTCACACTTGCAACGTTGATTGTGCATTGTAGGAACAAAGGGGACGATTTAGGGGTAATAAGCCTCCAACATTTAGCTCGTTTTCATTTCAGGTTTCGCGTCAATCTTCGTAAAACAACAAAGTACACTTGCAGTTTCGAGTGGCCCGGCAATACAGCTACGTTTGATATTTTTAGAGCTGATAGAGACGATAATCCAAGAAGTAAATATGGAGTTTGCAGCGAATGTATTTGGAGTATTTATGAGCCAGCTCCTTGTCGTGATAGACGTGATGGAGGCCAGCCTCAGTGTTTTCCTTGGGCTTCTTAGTCATTTAAAATATTTTTCCCTTCATTTACTTTAGTAATAATATAAATAAAATAATTTGGTGTTTGAATTTGTGGTTACCTATTTTTTAGTTTCTCATGTGTTAATAGATTAGGTTGTTCTTATAACCATGAAAATCTGAATTCACGACTAATCAAGACATTGATGACGAGGCAACGTTTTCATAACGATTAAAGTGAATATATGGTATATATAATATTGGTTCACCGCTTATTCTCGTAGATCCGGAAGAAGCAGAACAACCTTAATATACTCGCACGAAATCTAGTCAAAGAATGTTAATAATTGGAGTTCAAACTTTCCGGAGTTCGTGTTAAGAATGAATAGCGCACATAAATTTAAACCGCAAGAGAAGCAATTATTTCGTGTAATTAAAGCACAAAAACGCCGTCAATTTGGACTTAGAAGTTCTTAAGGAAACAACTAAACTTTGGTAAAGAAAACCTCTCAAGAGATAGAGAAAAATTGTTACGAAAATTCGACATTTTTTTCACTTCCAACAAAACTACGAGACAGAGATTAGTAAGTTATTAAAATGTAGTTTTTTTTTTTGAATGGTCCTGTAAAAGTGGCTTAGCAGTCTCCTCAAATGGGTTGGGGACTCTCTCTTGTATGAAAGATCATGGATCTAATTTTTTTTTTTTGGTAACCGTAGACACCTTAAATGGCAAGGATACCCAATTTCTATAGATCTCGAGGATTAATTTAGGTTCAGCCCATGATTTACCCTGTTTATAAAAAAAAAACAGAACATGAGAAATCTATTTTACAAAAATGAACATGGCAATATGCAACATTGTTTGGTCTACGTCGGTTGTACACCGTGTGAAACACGTCTAAATGGAAAATACTACTAGAGTTAAAGTAGTCATCATTCCATGGGACCAATGAACATCTACCACATGTGTGATAGAATTCAGTGTCATTATTGTATAAGGTAAGTAGTAGCATATACAAGCATAAAAATAATAATATCTCCCCTTTTTAACCATTATTTTGCTCGTTTTTTAACATCCCATCATCATTCATAGTTTCTCTCTTTATATGTAAATTCACAATAACATTTTAGAAGACGTCCATTAGTTTTCTTACAAAAATATATATAAAAAAGTTGTGAATAATTGGACTAGCTAAATATGACTAAAAAGAAAAACCTACTAAAGAAGTAAAGATGACAAATAGAATCCTATTAGACAAAAATATCTTATTTTGAGATATTTAACCTTCTACTTCCCAAAAGTAAATTAGATGAGATATTTTATTTTGTATGCTAGCAACTACCAATAGACATGTTTACTTGAAAATACATAATTAATTATAAGCTATATAATCTACAGATTTTCACTTCTTTTTGTTTAATTGACAAATTTACATCCTTTTAAATATGACTGGATATGGTATATTAAATGTTTTTGTCAAGGAAATAACAAAGAAGGTAATAGTTGACAAAAAAAATTAATTCATAAATACCACTTCACAGAAAATCAAAGTATATATATTACAAACGAGCAAAATACATCCATGGCTTCCTCAACAAATCACCAATTCATTTCCATGCTAATCACAGTTCTAGTTATCTTCAAAACATCGTTAGCGTTTGAAAACTTTTCATCTGTCGATGGTAATTTCCCGTTCTCACCTAAACATGTTATAATCATCAACACTTTGCACCCACATGGAAAATTATACGTGCACTGTAGGAATAAAGGGGAAGATTTAGGGCTTCATAAGATAGAATATCGAGAACAAATAGATTTCAGGTTTCGTGTCAATCTACGCAGAACAACAACATACACTTGTAAATTCTCGTGGCCAGGAAATGAAAAGACGTTCGATATTTTTAGAGCGGATAGAGACGATAGTTCAAAAAGTACAAGTGGAATATGTAGAGAATGTATTTGGTATATTTGTGAGACAGGTCCATGTCGTGCTAGACGCGATGGAGGGGATCCATTCTGTTTTTCATGGACATCTTAGAGATTGACTGGTATATCAGATTAACAGATGAAAAGACAAATTATGAAATATCGGAATCAATAAAAAGATGGCACTTTTAAATTGAATATATATGTTTTTTTTTCAAATGCCAAAAATTAATATTTAGTAGATGAATAAAGTGTCTTTAGTTTAGTTATAATTTCAAAACCTTTACTTGAAAATACATCATTATAAGCTTTATTATCTACAGATTTTCACATCTTTTTGTTTAATTGACAAATTTCACATCATTTTAAATATGACTAATTATATGGTATATTAAATGTTTTGTCAAGGAAATAACAAGAAGATAATAGTTCACAATTTTTTTAATTCATAAATACTACTTCACAGAAAATCCAAGTATATTAAAAACCAGCAAAATACATCCATGGCTTCCTTAACAAATCACCAATTCATTTCCGTGCTAATCACAACTCTAGTTATCTTCAAAACGTCATTAGCGTTTGAAAACTATACATCTGTCGATGTTGATCTTCCGTTTGCACCTAAACATGTTATAATCATCAACACATTGAACCCACATGAAAGATTGGTCGTGCACTGTAGGAATAAAGGGAAAGATCTAGGGGTTCATGCGTTAGAACCTCAAGAACAAATAGATTTCAGGTTTCGGGTCAATCTACGCAGAACAACAACATACACTTGTACATTCTCGTGGCCAGGAAATGCAAAGACATTTGATATTTTTAGAGTAGATAGAGACGATAATTCAAAAAGTACATGTGGAATATGTAGAGAATGTATTTGGTATATTTGTGAGACAGGTCCATGTCGTGCTAGACGCGATGGAGGGGCTCCTTTCTGTTTTTCATGGACATCTTAGAGATTGAATGGTATATCATATTAACAGATGAATAGACCAATTGTGAAATATCGGAATCAATAGAATAACGACACTTTTAAATTGAAGAGAAATGTTTTTTTTTTCCAAATGCCAAAAAACTAGTATTAGATAGATGAATAAAGCTAAGTTTGTTTAGTTTGGTTATAATTTCAAAACATGCAAGAAAAATTAAATAACCACGTGTTATTTTTATGTTTTATCATTGATCACAGTTTTATGAATAATAACTAAGTACTCATCAGAATTGTTGAAAACGTGAAAAAACTGCATACCAATCAAGCTCTTAATCATCGTAGAATATTTCTGGTATTTTTCTTTCATTTCGTTGTATCCGAATAGTATTAAATAGACAAATAAGCTGTTTGAAATTGTTGTTACATATTTTTCACTATTTGTCACTAAAACCTATATAAGCCTATTTACATCCCCATGCAATTTCATATACGTATGTTTTATATTCTCTCTAAATCCAAGACGGGCTTTGATTATTCTACAGCAAAGTATTTGAGTGTCTCTTTCCATTTCTCTTACTTTATCAGTTGTATACTTGTATAGTATAAAGGACTCTAACCCGAGGTTGAGATGGAACTGTGAGCTTCATCCATCTACTTTGTCCTTTGCAAACCAAATAGTCACCAAATCATGTGTGTTTGTGTGTAATTTTGTTTTGCTTTGTGTGCTTGTATATTATGAAACATATCATATAGCGTTTTATTTTATTTAAACCAATAATTTTTTGAAGTAAAATTATTATTACATATACATTAATTGATATGAAACATACATAAGTTGTATAAATATATTAGATATTATTTTATAATTTTAACAGAAAACAAAATTGGAATTTTCTGATTAAATTTAATTCTTATTATATTTTTAGAATTTTCTGAATATTTAAAATTTAACTAAGTTTAATTGATATTATATTTTTGGGAATAATTTAAATTATAAATGTATTGGTAAAATCTGATTAGAAATATGATGAAAATAGATAATCCTATTTATTGTGAATATTTATTTTTAGATTTAAATATATAAAAGTAATAGAGGAAAGATGTCAAGATTATGAAGCTCCCAAATCTTAATTTTTTGTATATATTCAATTTTCCATATTAAATCTCTTTAGTTAGGTTGTTTTAATTGAAATTTTGTTTTTAATTATTTACTATATTTTTAATTGGAAATTGCTTTTTTTTTTTATGTTGTTGGAATATTTATATATAATATTAATGACAATTTTTGTAAATAATCTAGTAAATGATGAACAACGAATTAAGTTGGTTGAGAATTGCTCTGCTTGCGTCACGTCAGCATGATATCTCTGTAAATACTACAGTAGCTAAAGGTTATTTTCTTAAGTATGTTTCTTAATTAATATATAGGGGATAGAGAGATCTTATCATTTTTTCACACTTTAAAAAATATTAATTAATTAAAGAACAATAAAGATAACTAATTATTAGTTAGATTATTTTTAAAGAACAATAGACCTTTTTTTTTTTGGTAGGGAAAGAACAATAGATTTTAACTTCCTTTCTCCCCTCCTAATGAGTAATTAAATGATATATAATCAATTTTTCCCATCTACATATAAATACTACTTTCGAAACAAGGAAAAATATTGTGTCACAAACCAGTAAACCCTTCCATGGCTTCCTCAACAAATAACCACTTCACTTCCGTGCTTCTCTCATTTTTATTTATCCTAAAAAAGTTGTCATCTTTGGGAAATCATTCGTCCAACGATGGAATTTTGCTATTTTCACCTAAACATGTCGTGATCTACAACACATTGACCTCACGTGCAACATTGGTCGTACATTGTGTGAATAAAGAGAAAGATTTGGGGATACAAAAGCTCCCAATCGGAGCTAGTTTCGATTTCAGGTTTCGTGTCAATCTTCGTAAAACAACAACGTATAATTGCACTTTCGAGTGGCCCGGAAGTATAGAGAAATTTGATATTTTTAGGGCAGACAGAGACGACAATGAAACAAGTCCTATTGGGATATGTAGAGAATGTATATGGTACATTTATGAACCAGCCCCTTGTCGTGAAAAACGTGACGGAGGCCATTCTATATGCTTTACATGGGATCGATAGAGGCTCTTTTATATATATTTTATGGGATTTTAATTGCTTTACAGTGTGACAAAAAAAAAAAAAAAAAATTGCTTTACAGTATTTGTTGCATCTTATTTTCCTTCTCGTGGTTTATAATGGTAATAAAATAAGCATATTTAAGGGTTACTATATCTTGTGAATTGTGATCATAGACTAAATTTCTTATACACCTACAACATTTTTAATCTCTTGGTTACAAATGTTTGTTGGCGTTTTATTACATGCTATGATATAGTGTAGGGAAATTCAAAGAAATGCAGAGAAGTATGGAAATGGAGTTGTCGAGATAATTAAGGAGAAGTAATGAGCTTGATAAACTTCAGTCTATTATAATTTTCATGGAAACTTTTTGTTTTGACATTATTGGATCATATTCTGTCTAACCCCACTTCAGGTCAAAGAAGAAAGCGTTTACACAAAACTTCCAAAAATATAGAAAAAATATGTATTCAAAAAGTTGTGTGAAATCCGGAAGTACTCGAGGAAAGGGAAACAAATATTGTATGTAGTCAAATACTAAAACGTAAAATGAGAAAAAGGTAAATAAATAAAAGAAAAAGAAAGAGGAAAGAGTCAAGAGAGCATATATTCCCAACTAATGTTTCCAGTTATGTTGTGAGAATAAGATTTGAAGAACAAGCGTAAAAGCAAACTCCAACAACTACATGTTTTTAATCTCCATATCTGTGCAACAATCGTGAAAATAAAATCCTTCTTTTTAATCTTTATTGTGGCCAGAGTAATGTTTTTGCGTTTGGGATCATTCTTGATTGTTACTACAGAACATGGTAAATGATAAGAACCATAAGTCAAAGGAATCTAAGGAGAGATTGAAATGGAGTTGTGAGCTTCAAAACAGATTCATCGATGCTGTTAATCAACTTGGTGGGCCAGAAAGTTCGTCTCTATCTTCTTTGTCCTTCTGAAAACTCTTAATCAAGGAATCAAGAAGTGTTTGTGGTTTGGTCTTATGCACATTTCTTGATTGTTTTTTCATTTTTTTCTCTTTGTTATGTGTGATATCAGAAGTGATGCCTCAGGGTTTGATGAGGATTATGGAGATTCCTGAGCTTACTTTGTACCATCTTAAGACAAAAAAAGTTCATCAACCTTTTCCCAGAACAAGAACAAAAAAAGGCACAAGTTTTTTTTACAAAAGCTTCTTATGTAAATCCTAATTCTCGGACTCAACACCATCACTGTTTCCACCGTCCTGCGCAGAAAAATCTCTAATTCTCCGACCATCGTTGAAACTGAACCTAACCCAAATCTCATTCCCATCGTTTCTTTTCTTCCCAATCTCATCTCCATCAACAGGCATCTCGTACCTACAAACAGGACACGACCCATGAAACCCTAACCATTTCTCTATACATCCACCGTGAAACCTATGCTTACACGGCATCTCCTTCACCGTCTCCTCGGACTTCCACTCCTCCAAACAGATCACACACTCTCCTTCACAGCCATCAATCTCAACGATCGGCATCGCATCGATGGAAGCCTTGGACGCAGGAGGACGACCTTCCTCACGTGACTCCAGTAAGCTACGAAGCAGAGGATTCATTCCTGATGAGCCTTCGAGCACAATCATTCCTTGTGTAAAAGGGTTGACTAAAATGATTCTCTCACGCGATGAAGCAACATCATCATCATCTCCGTTTGATGATTCTTGATCAGAGAAGCCTAAGAGAAAAGGCAAGAAGAGATATAAATCTCTGTTCCTCAAAAACCTTCCGGAAACAGAGGATGTCTCTGTTCCAACTTCAGCTTCTTGTTCTGTCGCCATCGCAAACAAACTATTGTTTTGAAGAAATTGGTCGTTTCAAGATTTAAGGGAGTTGCGTATGAATGTTGTGGAAAGATCTAGAAATTATTAACGCAGAAGACTTTTCTTCCCATGGGCCTAAAATAAATTAAGTTGAAGACAATGATTGATGTTATCGATATGCTTATCCATTAGCAAATATCTATGTTATATTTTTCTCTGACTCAACGTTATGATTTGTCTAAACTCTCCTCATTCCAGAGAGTTATACTTCAAGACGACGAAGGGTGTTTTTGGGAATTTTGAAGGCTGTTGCACATATTTATATGCATGATGGTGGATAAGAAGAAAAGAAAAAGTTCCACTGGTTTCGGATCTTTACTTGAAGTGACACGATTCACTCCCTAGTGGATTACACGTAAACATTTGTGAAGAGTAAGCAATGACAATTGATTCATATCAAATTCTCAAAAGATAAAATATGCTCCTATTGTTATTTATCAGTTGAAAGTTTTAGTACATCTTTGTAATATACACACGTAAAAGTAAAACTAAACTGCAAATCTAGTCTACTTGTACAACAAACAAACAAAATCAAATATTTTGTGACCAAAGAATGAACTCTTTTCTTATGTACCTGTGGAAGGACACGTGAACCAAAACGCAATGGTTGAAATATGTGCGTTCACGTTTTACCATTCGCGGCAGCAAAGAGAGCGTTTGGTTTCTTGGTATTTACGCCAAAGGCAAGTCATTTCGGCAGGGCTTTGGTAATGAGCAACCACATAACCATCCTTGCATCCATCACTAATGATCCTTCCATCGTTTTCGTAATGAGGCTCGAGTCCATGTTTTGTCAGCTCAGCTATCCATATCCCCATTGCCACATCTTCTAGCTTAAACATCTATTCACAAATTTCAAAAATTTTCACAATCCATTTCTATGTGAATCCGGAAATGTGATTGAATGGAGTTAGCATAGAGTAGTACAATACCTTTAGGTTTCCTTCTTTGAAAAGCTTACCAACCGATTCTGCTATGTCACGAGATACAATGTAGCCTGGACCATGCGCCCATGGTGGATATTTCTCTTCAGGCCATTCCTGTTTTTTGAGTAGAAACTTCGTTAAATGAATCAGAAATCAGTCTATTTGCAAACATAGCTATGTCAGATTGTGTTGTACCTCATAACTGATGTACCATTTGCTATCAGGGTTTCGAATAGGTTGAGAGTCGGAATTGATCAGTCCGTATATTAACCCGCGAGTGTTGTTGGTCATTGATAAAGAAAGTAACACTTCATCTACACGAACAAAGGCGTCATCATCCGTTTTCATGATGAACTTGGCTGAGTCAACCTCTGTCTGTTTAAAATATGACGTTAGTGAGGCAAAACAGTAAAGACTACTCAACTGTGGCTAGGAAGAAACATGACAAAGACAACTATATTATTACCCCGAAGATGCAGATGGCTAGTGTTTTCCAACTGATGAGACTGTAATAATCAACAAAGGGCATTAGCTGAACATCACCGTAAGTCCGAGCCTCGTTCCAGAGTTCCAAGTTAACAAGAGGACTTTTGTGCTGCATTACCAACCACAAAGAAAATCATCATTTAGAATTATGCAATTCCAACATACTCCTGATATTTTCAGAGAGGGAGAAAGCTTACAAGGCCAACAAAAAAGCGTACTGCAACTCTTCCAGATCTTACATCATCATACTGCATCCATGTTCTCCTCACAGCCATCCGTCTTTTAAAATTGTTTGCAGTGGAGAAAACACCAATAACGAGATCCAGTGGCCTTAATGGTGAAAGGGTAGGTGATTTTAGTGCCTCTAGATCAACAACGTGCTCTGATTCTTCTGATGTGGGCAAACCGCTGGCAAGAATGGATATTAACCTAAAGTCACCTGTAATCCGTATTTCACTAACAAGCCACGGTTCCAGTGTCTGAAAGACGAAGAACCCATATGAGACACTAAACATTTGATGGAAAATTGCTAAGAGCAGTAGAAAAATATATAAGAAGAGTGATGATATTACATCGCGGAAAGCAAATGAAGTTATATGTTTCCCATCAACTGTCATCTGCATTCCCTCTGTTCCCACCCTAAGTGTAGCAACCGATAAGAAACCCTGCTTGAAAGGAAAGTATTTTTCATGTTTAGATGCTTCCCTGGCTACTGGAACTCCCCTTGAAGTGTTGGACTGCAAGCTAGTTGAAGAAGTTCGGTTAATTTCTCCACCAACCATCTTGTTGCATTCATCCAAGTCATCCACTGTGTATTATAATCATGTCAACACAGACTTATTCATGGAGGATCAAGTGACTACATTTATGTAAGCGGGTGAAACTATACTTGCATTCACCTTTCTTATTCATATCAGGATCAAATTTTGGACAGCGTTCCTCAGCTCCCCAGTCCTGAGATGCCGTCCAGCTGTTTTGAACAATCACAGGGTCTTCCGTCGATTTGTCACCAAGAAGCCTAACATTATAATGCACAATGATGGGTGGATCAGGCTCCCCTGGAAGCGGTTGTCCCGTTAGATCAATCCGAAAACTACCAACAAGACCATCTGGGATGCCAATAACTGTGATGGAGGAACCCTGAGTCAAACCACAAGGAATTTGCAACTTCAGACTACTCCCATCAGCTTCAGTAGCATTCATTTTGCTTAGAAACTGAGGACAAAGCTCCTCTTTTCCTTTCCTCGTCTGATTTTCATTAACATCAACTAGTTTCTTAGCTTCAACAGCAGACACAAGACTCTCCCAAACAATGCCAGCTTCCTTAATAGCATCAACTCCATTAACTAAACTCTGTGCATTATCAACAAGACTTTCCAAACGGTTCCAAGTAAGCAAAGGCTCTCTCTCTTCTTTAGACACATTCTGCTCAACAAACAAACCCGAGACAACAGCGATATCATCACCAGATATCGCTTCTTGAGTATTCCTCGCTTCTTTCATAAAGTCAGGGAGAGTAATCCGCAGCCATTCCATAGGAAGAGTGGTGTTAGGAGTAACAACAACAGAAGCAGCAGCAGTAATATAAGGCTTTTCAACAGGAGTGTTCAAGTCTACATATCTATACACCGTCAAGAACATACACATTGATACAACAAGAAGCCCTCCATAAAATCTCTTCATTTTTCACAGCCGAAAATCACTCAAACGAGAAATCGCGCGGCGAGATCATCAATATTCAATCTTACAGTACAATGTAGCTATTTTTTAACTTCAATCAATCCCTGAAACACAAAAAAAAAAGTTATGGTTTTTAATCAACATAAGTCATTTTCAAATTTAAGTATAGATTCAGCAGAACCATGATAATGTTAGATTCACGAACTTTATACTAAATATTAACAAGATCCAAAAATATCATCAAAGCTTAACAATAAGAAGAAGAAAAAAAATCAGATTTTTATCAGTTAAGTCTGAGAAAATTGAAATTCAACAAAATCACAATAGACTAGTTAAAATCACTAGAGACTAAAAAATCAGAAGTGCCCAGAATTGTTCTCACTTCATAGAAGAACTTACTAAACCAACTATATAAGAAAATCAAACACAGAGCAAAAATTGAAAATCTGCTTACAGGCCAAAGGGAAGCAAAATTAAGCAATGTCTGTTCCGGAATCAGAATCCGGTACACCGGCAAACAGAGAAGTAGAGACGGAAAGATTTGCTGATTGAAATGGGATTCAGATCTCCGAGGCTTTACTAGTTCGCTGCTCTTTGTCGTAGTATCGAAGCACCTTCCACCAGCAGAGAAAGCGAAGGTGGTTTCATGTTTCTTTCTATTTTTTTTTAACTGTAAAACAAGAACGAAAATTGTAAAAACTGTAGAGGTAAAAAACAAAACTGTAAAGTGAAGAAAAGTTACCGATAGTTCTTTAGCTATTTTCATACAAAATTATACACAAGGTACTCTAAGAAAATACACAGAAATAGTTTCTAACTTAATTCAATACTAATTTAGTAATTTACGACAAAAAAAAAAAAAAAAGTAATTTTAATTACAACCGTAGTTTTAAAAGATTACATTTATATTTTGATTTCCTCTGTTTGCATGCTTTGGAAGAAGATAAAAAAAAAAAAAAAGTATCACTTGATCACTAAAGTTTTTTGGTTGAGTCTATGACTAAATTACTAAACACATATAAACGAGATCTTTGAATTATCAAGATTTGACAATTATGCCTAATCACTGATATTTTTGATGACCCTCTAGAAACATCATTTTTAAATAAACAAAGTTACATTTGATTGCAAAAAGTAAAATAAAGTAACTGGTAAAAAAAAAACAGTAAGTAAAAGTTGGCAAACGAAACTTGAAGGGGTAAAAACAAGTTCCCAAGTCGTGATAGCGAGAGATATGAGGGTGCTTTCATTTGTAACGCACCACCATACAATATACATACACATGCCAGTCATAATTAACGTCTCAATATATTGATTCCCATTTTTTGCTTTTATGTGCTTTTTTCTTTTGCTGGTTGAATCGTAGGGAGACAAACAAAATTGGACTGAAATGTTCACGTTGTTTTTTTTGTTTTGTTTAATTCACATAAGAGACTCAAAACAACCTACTCATGATGACTTTGCAAGCACACAGTCTTTGTTAAACTTACTCATGATGAAAAAATCTAGCCTTGTTGTACGTATATGCTTAAAAAAAAATTCATCTCGACTAGTAAAAAGTTGGCTGAATTAGAGTTTTCGAGTTAATAAGGCAAAAAAATTGCAATCTGTAAACGACAGCTTGAGTAGTTATAGCATATACTGTATATGACAATATATATAATGAAAAAGTTGTTTCATTGAACTCCCATTCCATTTGGATGGGGAATAGAAGCCTAGATAATGTTGAAATCCTAGGCATGGTAACTAACTCCTTTTGCCTCTCCTTAAGATTGAAGGCTGCTATGAGGGAGATTTCCACTGTCTTTAAACACTTTGAGTTTGCGAGAATGTATGTCACTAAATTGTTTCTCATCTTCTCTTCTTCCATTGTCTTTCCAACCAAAGATCTCTAGATGAGTTGACAGGCATGTGGGAATAGAACTCGACTGGTTCCAGGAAGGTTGGAGACCCTCGAAGTCCTGGTATCAGTACAGTTTATTATAATGTTGAGTTCATCAAAATTAGATGGATGCGCTTGTTACCGTGTTTTCGTTGATCATAAGAGTTTTCAGTTTTAGAGAATTTTGAAGCAAAAACATAAGTGGTTCTAACCAGTCTACGGAATTTTGTGTTTGAAAATAAAACGTTATGAGCAGAGAGAAGTTAATGGCGCTACAACACGCGACTTATGATAGAGGAAAACGAAGATTAGTTGAAGAAACAACAAGGAATACGAGAGAGAGAGAGATATATAAAATGGCTACCATTGATTTGGTCAAGCGCAAATCCATACATCAGAAGAAAGAGATCTAAGAAACTTGGTATCGGGATTAGGAACAAAGCCAGTGTCTGCCACATCAAGGCAAGACATATTCTCTATCAAGCAATAGTCTTCCCAAACGTCAACTAAGTCCACATCTGTTAATGAAGGGCAATCTATTACCAACGATCCATTGTGATCAATGATCATCATCCTCTACCTGATCAACCTAATTATCCTCTTCCTCACCAACCGATCATTATCCTCTTCTTCATCAACCTTTACCTCATCTTTATCCTATATATCGTTGAGTCTATATTTTACTGATTTTTGATAGCTCAACATCATTCTCTTATGTACATGTTATAACAAAAACAAATGGCTCACGATATTGCTAAAGAGTAAAAAAAAAATGTTCAACCGCTTATGCATGAAATGCATTGTGCTTAATCAAAACATGGCTTTTAACAGTAATCAAAACATGGTTTTAATGACCCGTCTCCATGGAGCGGTGGTTACCGAAGCTTCCTCAGCCTTCTATCTACAAACCCACCCAACTTTAGACCCGTCGTCACCCATCTCCTTGCAGATAAACACCTCAAGCTCGCCCTTCTCGTGCGGGCGAGAACCTCAGTCTTGGAATCTTCATACTATAGAAAATGATAAAGATTTGGCCCTACAATATTTTTTTTCTTCACGCAAAATTCATGGTGTTTGCTAATGTCAGTTACTTTAGAAAAATGATGCTATCTTTAACCTAAGATGTCCGGGGAAAAAAAATGAATAGTACAATATGTAATGGATCTAATAAGCTAGGCCAATGATGCATGTTGTGCCCGCAGTATTTCGATGCAAGGAAATTGGATCCTTCAATAGATATCATGCATGAACAGGCTAGGTACACATGAATGTATTCTATGTTCACAAAACATTAATTTAACTGGTATAAATTATACATGCCTTGAATTTCAGCAAGGAACTACCAGAACAATTTTCTCACCATAACATTGTAAGAGAACTGTAAATTAGTATTTTAACTAGAAACAAATTAGTAACCTTTATCATCTTTTTACCATGCAAATCACGGGTATCGTCCAATTATACACTGTTTATTACAACTAAATTTTGCAAGAAACACAAATAAAAATTAATAGGTAGAATGTAAATACATAGAAAAAATGTAGCCATAAAATTTAGAACTTGGGAAATTGAACTCGAGAGTCGCATCGACCATGCGGCATAACAGGACAGTTGATGAATTTGGAGGCCGAAGTGTCAACACATAAATAAATCTGATAGAGTTGGCTATTATGTGACGAATCTTTGTTACATTCAATGCCCGGAGCAAACCCAACTACTTGTTTGATCGTATTCTCAATATCTTTCATTTCATAAAATTTATCATCCGGTTTGATCCCTACATCATGCAACACAAAATATAATAAGAAAAGAACATCCACTTATACATAACTAACAATGGAGATCAAAATGAAGGGCAAAACAAGTGAATATTGTACCAGCATTGGTAAGGGCATGAAGGAGATTAGCTTTCTGTTTGAGCTTGAGACCAGCTTCGAAGTAATCGTGTTGGTCAAGCTCGGACTCAGCGCACGTACCGTGTTTCTCCCACTCATGTGTCCAAAACTTCATACCATCATTGCTCGGACACGACAACGTTGGCCATTCTCTTTGTAAATCGCTCATCAGATCAGAAACCTTTATAAAAGTTTTCGATTCTCATTAGTTATTTACGATTCTTTTCTTGTGGTTAATAATTTCCGAAGTCCCAAAATACAAAAACTATTGTGTTATAAGTTAAAAACAAACCCGTAAATCATCAAATCGACTGTCAGGATTACAATTTTGCGGCCATCCACCGGTTTTGTAGTTAGGCCAAAGACCGTGAATTCCAAAATCTGCAGCTGGTTTACCGGTTTGTGGATAGCAACAACTATGTCTTGAATCACAATACGCTCCAGGCCACTGCATTGCAACGCACATACACAAACATAAAATTTCAAAGTACAATGATAATTCTTGTAGAGACATTTATCGACTTTAATTACCTGTAAAACGAAGTAGAAGAAATCGAAATCTTGGGCGAAACTTTGTACGTAGAGTTGTTGTAACGCTAGAATAAAAATGAAGAATTTCATTTCCTCAAGATATCAAATAATTTGTGGGAATCAAATTTGTCGAAAACCAATGAAGGATGGATGATAGATAAATAGTTTAGAATATGTTTATATAAGTCATATAACGTGAAGTGTGATATTTTGTTTTGGGTAGAGAGACGTGACGTGTGATTGGTATATGTTTGCTTAATTGTGTTAGGTTAGTATTTCGTGCAAGCATTTTATTTTCAGCTCCAATGCTTTAAAAAGTAATAACGTAAGGCAAACTTTTCATCATGCTTCAACTACAAAATTATGAGTATTTTGTAGCTCCAATTAACGTAACGTAAGGCAAACTTTCCAGCTCCAATGTTTTAGAGCTAGCCGAATATTATGTGTCTCAGTATTTATAAAATTATGAGTATTCGATTGGAAAAATAAATAAAGAAACTCTTATAGTATTCACTTAAAGACCTTTGTTTCTTAAATTTTAAATATTTAAATCCACTTAAAGATCCTTGTTTCTCATAAAGTGTTAAAGACCCATAAAGGCATAAATCAAACCATTGTCCCGTCTCGGAAACGTACGTCAAGTTTCTTGATGAGGCGCATGTTGGCTACTTGGTTCTACTTCTACAGTTACAGACTCCAGTGTGTACCGTATTCTATCAAGTTCTGCATTTATGCAAGAACCTTAGGTATCACAAATATTTGGGGGCAATAAAATTATAAAAATTCCTTACAGTGCAGCGATTTATGTCACATTTTCAGCCAAGAGGTTGTGTGTTCGAGTTCCCTCAACTACTTCTGCTAATTTTTTTATTAAAAAAAAAAAACTTTAGACCGCCCATAACTTTGAGCCGGCAATGATCCTACCTCACAATCATACTAAAATCTACCAATGATCCTTACCATGTTTTGGCGCTTGAGGTGGATACGAATAATCCACTAGTTGGGTTAACCTTATAGGGAAGGTGAAGATTGTTATAAAGTTTGTAGATTATACAATGAAAAGTAAGAAGATAGGTCCAAGTCAAAGTTTGTATGATTAAAACAAGAAAGATGGTATATACCATGCGTTGCTTTCCAGAAAATGGCTTCAAGAAAGCAAAGACAAAGAATATCATCATGAGCTTGACCAGGGATAAGGAAGAAGATCCATTGACGTGTTTACAACGACAAAAACTAGTTAGAAGTTAGAACATAGTGTCGCTGAAGTTGTGGAGGAAATGCATTTTTTAAACAGATGCATAGAGACGATTGAATATGGCATCGAAACAGTGAATGCAAGCAACAAAGGTTGGTAAACTGGTGAAGAGAAAGGTAACAGACGATATAACTTTTTTTGTGAATGAATTAAAAGGGATTTTTTTTTTTCGTCAAGAAGCTGAAATTTCATTAAACCGAAACTTAAACCGATACATAAGTTGGTACAATAAGTGCATAATTTAATGCAGATTTTGCATATGCATATGCACAACCGTTTTTTTCTCTAAAAATGAAGTGAAAAGAAATTTGATCGAAATTAAACGAAAGAGCAAGAACATCTTGGAAAATCACGTAGAGATTCTTTGGGAAGGATTCTGAGTTGATAGCTTTGATCAGCGTTTGCAAATCTGAAGCGAAGGTGACTTCCTAAAACCGAGTTCTAAGGCATTTTGTTGGGCTAGATGAAGCGCCATGGCTTCTGCCAAAAGAGGAGAAGCAACATTCGCCACTCTAAGGGATTCAAAGCCTCTTTATGAAATAGAAGTTGACATATTTTTAGTTCAATTAAATGAAATGACCGACGTGCCAATTTGTCATATCCACATAAGTATAAAAGCTAACTAAACCTCCAATGTCAAAAAAAAAAAAATAACTGGCTTCGACTAGGGATCGATCCTTGGACTTCGATATTTCACAATTCTTTGTAACCAATATACCAAAGGACGAGAATGTGACAACCGCGACTTTAATTTAATAAATACGTTATAGTTTGGAAACCACCAGCAGAGACGGAGAGTCCACTTTTATTTCTTCCGCTCCGTTTGGTCTGTCCTCTTCTTCTTCTCCACCTTCGAAATCTATCTTCTCCGATACCTCTCTATCTATATCTCTTCGACGCTGCAAATTAGCCTTAAGCTTCTTTCTCCTTTAAACTTTTCGATTATTATTCCATTTCCTATCTTTTTGTTTCCCCCAAATCTTTTCACGGAAGCAAAGAATACAATTCCAAACCCTAATCCCGATCATCCGTCTTTCCTCTCCGGTCAGTCTTCCGATTTCCTCGATCCACCTGATTTTCATTATGATTATACATATATACTTTCTTCTCGCTCGTCAATTTTTTCGTTGCTGTGTGAATTTAGATTGATTTGTTTTGGATTCAGGTTTCAAAATATGAGTAATCAGAAGAAGAGGAATTTTCAGATAGAGGCGTTTAAGCATCGAGTCGTTGTGGATCCCAAATACGCTGATAAAACTTGGCAGATTCTTGAGCGTGCGATCCATCAGATTTACAATCAAGATGCTAGCGGTCTCAGTTTCGAAGAACTTTACAGGTCAATTTCTTTCATTCTCTTGCCTTTCTTTGAATCCTGTAGAAACTGGTAATGTTTCTGGAACTTAGCTAGGTTTCGTGTTAATGGAATTATTTGTGTATATTGTGGCTCAGAAATGCGTACAACATGGTCCTGCACAAGTTTGGTGAGAAGCTATATACTGGGTTTATTGCTACTATGACTTCTCATCTCAAAGAAAAATCCAAGCTTATCGAGGCAGCTCAGGGAGGGTCGTTTCTAGAAGAGCTTAATAAGAAATGGAATGAGCACAACAAAGCGTTAGAGATGATTCGAGACATTCTCATGTATATGGATAGGACTTATATTGAGAGCACCAAAAAGACTCATGTTCATCCGATGGGGCTTAACTTGTGGAGGGATAATGTTGTGCATTTCACTAAGATACATACAAGGCTTCTAAACACTCTTCTTGATCTAGTGCAGAAGGAACGGATAGGTGAAGTTATTGATAGGGGGTTGATGAGGAATGTCATTAAGATGTTTATGGATTTGGGTGAATCTGTGTATCAGGAGGATTTTGAGAAGCCGTTTTTGGATGCGTCTTCTGAGTTTTATAAGGTTGAGTCTCAGGAGTTTATTGAATCTTGTGATTGTGGGGACTATCTGAAGAAATCAGAGAAACGCCTTACTGAAGAGATAGAGAGGGTAGCGCACTACTTAGATGCCAAGAGCGAAGAGAAGATTACTAGTGTGGTTGAGAAAGAGATGATTGCCAACCACATGCAGAGACTGGTTCACATGGAGAACTCAGGTCTGGTTAATATGCTTCTGAATGACAAGTATGAGGATTTGGGTAGAATGTACAACTTGTTTCGCAGGGTTACTAATGGTCTTGTTACTGTCAGAGACGTTATGACTTCGCATCTTAGGGAGATGGGAAAACAACTGGTTACTGATCCGGAAAAGTCAAAGGATCCGGTGGAATTTGTACAACGTCTATTGGATGAGCGGGATAAATATGACAAAATCATCAACACCGCATTTGGCAATGATAAAACCTTTCAGAATGCCCTGAATTCTTCATTCGAGTATTTCATCAACTTGAATGCTCGTTCTCCTGAGTTTATCTCCCTGTTTGTTGATGACAAGCTACGGAAAGGACTTAAGGGTATCACCGATGTGGATGTTGAGGTTATCCTTGATAAAGTGATGATGCTGTTCCGTTATTTACAAGAGAAAGATGTCTTTGAGAAGTACTACAAGCAGCATTTGGCTAAAAGGCTTCTCTCAGGCAAAACTGTGTCAGATGACGCAGAAAGGAGTTTAATAGTGAAACTAAAGACAGAATGTGGCTATCAGTTCACTTCAAAATTGGAAGGCATGTTCACTGACATGAAGACTTCAGAGGACACAATGCGTGGGTTTTATGGCAGTCACCCCGAGCTTTCAGAAGGACCTACACTTATTGTTCAGGTACTTACAACTGGTTCTTGGCCAACACAGCCTGCAGTACCTTGTAATCTCCCAGCTGAAGTTTCAGTTCTCTGTGAGAAGTTCCGTTCTTACTACCTTGGGACACATACCGGTAGAAGATTGTCCTGGCAAACAAACATGGGCACAGCAGATATCAAAGCCATCTTTGGAAAGGGTCAGAAACATGAACTGAACGTGTCGACTTTCCAGATGTGTGTTCTCATGTTGTTCAACAATTCTGATCGACTCAGCTACAAAGAGATCGAACAGGCTACAGAAATCCCGGCAGCAGATCTTAAACGCTGTTTGCAGTCGCTAGCTTGTGTAAAGGGCAAAAACGTGATAAAGAAAGAACCCATGAGCAAAGACATAGGAGAGGAGGATTTGTTCGTTGTGAACGACAAGTTCACTAGCAAGTTTTACAAAGTGAAGATCGGAACTGTGGTTGCCCAAAAGGAAACAGAACCGGAGAAGCAAGAGACGAGACAGAGAGTGGAGGAAGACAGAAAACCTCAGATTGAAGCAGCCATCGTAAGGATCATGAAGTCCAGGAAAATACTAGACCACAACAACATAATCGCCGAGGTGACGAAACAGTTGCAGCCACGGTTCCTAGCTAATCCCACGGAGATAAAGAAGAGAATCGAGTCGCTCATTGAACGAGATTTCTTGGAAAGGGATAGTACAGACCGGAAACTTTACCGCTATCTAGCCTAAATAAGTTGAATACCACAACCCAAAAAAAAAAGGCTTTACTCTGTTTCTTTCTTTGCTTTATTTCCTTATGTTTGATGTAAAATCTTTTGAACTGTACGGTAGTCGGTAAGAACGAACCAACACAGCGTCACTACCGGTTTAATCGAATATACATTTGTTTCCTTTTCTTTTGTCTTTCATCAGATACCGTATGTGATTTCAGCTTCTGGACACGTTGGGCCGGCTCGAGGCCTTTTAAGGCCCATTTTAAACGGTTAAGAGCCAAAAAAAACATTCGCGGCTAAAATTTCAACCAGGCGTAAAAAAATCCCGCCAAACGTTGGCAACGCTTTGTTTATAGCGTTTTCATAGCCTAATCGGTTCCATTGACATTTCTAGGGGAAAAAATCTCTCACAGTGTCTGACTTTGGTTCTTTGTCTTGTAACAATCGCCGGAAAATTAAGGATATGGATATCTCCGACATAGGTAGGAAACTTAGTCTCGATAACAACAAGCTTTTAATCAGAAAAGCTGCAGAGATCCGCCGTCTTTGCGATGCTCAGTTCGATTCATCCATCATCGGCGTTGTAAGATAAATCCGATTCTGAATCCCAAAGTTTCACATCGAGTACTTTGATTATAATTTTTCCTTATGTGTTGAGAATTTGATTTTTCTATCAGGGTGAGATCTGTAAAGCTGTGATTTGTCTAGAAATCGCCGCCACTAGGTAAATAATTATCGTAATTGATTTATAACGATTTCAATATCCATAGTGGGTTACTTATTGCAGTATCTTACTTAACTTGATTCGAAATCTATTGGTTAGGTTGCAGATTATATTCGATAGGCAAGCAGCGGTTAAATTGAGTGGTATGTCGGAAAAGGCTTATTCTAGATCATTCAATAGTCTCCAAAACGTTATTGGGATCAAGTGAGTTTCCTTTTCAAGTCCTTCTTCTTTACTTGTTTAATGAATCTGTTGGTTGTTGGAGTTAATCATGATTGATGTGTGATTAATTGTGCATTTTCAGGATTAAGCTTAATGTAAGAGAATTGGCGGTTCAATTTGGCTGTGTTAGGGTAATCAAATCCGTGCAAAATGTGTTATCCTCGTAAGCCCTCTTCTATTGTGTACTTTGAAGATTTGCATACCATATGTTTGTTAAAATGCCTTAAAGTCTTGTTTGTTTCGGTGTTTGTTGCTCTTTAGGTATAAGGAGAGGTTTCTTGCGTCACTACCAGCGTCGAGACGGGCTAATGCTGATTTTACTAGACCTGTATTTACAGCTGCTGCTTTCTATTTGTGTGCTAAGAAGCAGAAGGTAATACTTTAACTCTCTTTCCTTTTTCAGGGATGTATGCTTGACGTTTCTGAGTTTTTGGATTTGTTATTATTTTGCAGCTTAAGGTAGATAAGCTTAGGTTGATTGAGGTTTGTGGTACATCAGAGTCTGAATTCTCTTGTGTAAGTGACTTTGTTGTTTCATTCAGAGAATGATTTATATAATATGTGACTAGATATCCAAAGTACTGACTAGGAACTACAAACAGGTCTCGACCTCCATGACAGATCTTTGTTTTGACTGTGTTGGGATCTCTAAGGAAAAGAAAGATGCAAAAGACGTTAAAGGAAACAGAGGTATGGTTATTCAGTTCTCTCTCGACAAAGTCATTCTTCTTGTCTTATATTAACTACTAGTCTATACATATGTCCTGCTTTAGTTCAATTCAATGAAGGCTTATCTTCAATTCAATAAGTGATTATGGGCAAAAATTTCCTCAGACTTGCTTGATGTGTTACCTGGAAAGAGGAGACTAGAGGATGGTGGATATTCATCTGGTGATGAGGTACTTTCATGGCAACCGACCTCTTCCCATCTGTTTAGAATCATTCTTTGTGATTTATCAAATGTACATACGTCTCAAACTTGTGACTATTTCTGATTCACACTACATGTGATTTGCTTCTTCAGTCTTCATGTTACAAAAGACACAAGAAGATGGAGGAGGCTAAGTATGAGGACTGGAAATCTACAGTCGTTAATTCGATTAAGAAGAATCCAGAGAAAGGTACTCAAACTTTTGTAAATTGATTTGATCACCAAAAGAAATGATTCATTTGTATGTTTTCTCTGTTGCTGATGTTTCTGGATCTTGTGTTTTCTTTTCAGGAACTAAGAGAGTTATACAGGCCAGTCTCAATTTCCCAAAGAAATCTGAGACCAAAGAGTTGCAAGTTGATTCATAACATTACACACATTCAGAGACTCAGATCCTGTTATTGTTGTTTTCATCACATTTAATGTGTAAATGACAATTCTTGATAAGAATTTTTTTTTTCCCCAAACCATTTTCTATAGATTTTTATGCAAATAATGGACACATAAATGTCTACTAGATAAACTATGATCAATTGAATAAACTACATGGTATTTCGTATACCTAGTGGTAAGCAATTAAGCATCGGTTACGTTCGGTTTATTGGTCTTCGACACATCTCTTCTCCACACTAGTGGTAAGCATAAACATACTCGTCGATTTAAACAATCTGAGTTTGTAAGAGAAGAAGAAACAGAGTTGGCTAGTGCAAAAACTATTAAGTTGAGAATTCAATGGTACACCACAAAGTTCCAAGCTTTTGGATTGGGAAACAAAAATAAACTATAACATCAATAAATAGATACTTCAAAAAGTGTTTAAAGACAAGATTTGCAGCTCTCTCACATTCCCTAAGGACGAAAGCTCTATCATTTGATCAAAATGTCAGGTCACACCGGAAATAAAGTAACTTCAGTGAGTCGAGGTGGAGTTGGTGACCCAATACTGCTTCACGGCAATCAAAACCTTCTCAGGAACTAAAGGACCATCCTCATGATCGACAAGCTTCGCATCCCATCTCATTCCAGCGATGATTCTCTTCACCTTGATCAATGTATCCACATCATCCCGGATTATAACCGCTCCTTCTGGTCGGAGAATTCTATCCATCTCTAGAAGAATATCATCCGCATTGCACCTAAAGAGTTTCGGATTCATACATTAGCAATCTCAAAATACCTCTAAAAAACTGTTGTTATGAATCATTACACAAAACAGTTATACATACTTGTTCTTGTATAGACTGAAGAGGTGGTTCGCGTGGATCAGGTCATATGTTCTTGGATATGTAGAGAAAGCCTCACACCTGAAACCATTTCAGTAGACAGAGAGTCTCTCAAACCAGAGACAATGAGTTATTGAGAAGTTGTGAGAAGAGGGAATAATCTTTTACTTACCAGTCATGGTAGATACCGATGAGTCCTCGTTCATATACAACTCCGAGTCTGTTCTTTTCGGCAATTGTGGGAACAACATTCATAACCCAAAGCTTTTGGGATTCAAGAGCAGCAGCAAATCCACCAAACCCTGCGTTCATGTCCATGATGTTACGGTACCTTCCAGTGTCAAGTAGACTGTTGATTCTCTTGTAGGCTTTCACATGTTTTTTCCACTGTCTGTTATCGTCTTCATAGGCATCAACAGTAACACCAGAGATCGAACCGCTAGAGATCCTGGGCGGCACTGCATTGAGCCTATCTGGGAAAGCCTGAAGCTCACCACCAGCTACTTCATCTGAGCTACTTGTCTCCGGATACGGTGTAATACATGCCTCCATTTTCTTGTACCTAGAGAAGATTCATTATTAGAGCCATACGGTGATGTTTCTAGCAAGGAAAAAAGAATGAGGAATATAAGAAATGAAACTTACCAGACATCATCGGTATCATCGGTTTTGCAGAAATTGGCTCTAGGATCATCTTGTCTTGATCGGCATGCCTCATCATTGACTCTCTTCTGCCAAATTGCAATCTCACCGTGTTCATACTTTTTCTCCCAACAAAGAAGTTTAGCAGCTTCCTCAATCTTTCTTTGTTCCTCTTGAAGGTCCTCCTTGGGACGTTGCCATGCCTTGTAGTTGACTTTCCAGTTGATTGGAGGACCAGACAGAATCCAGTACCCACCAGGTCTAAGCACACGGTCAACTTCCATCAAGTACATCCCATCTGTTATAAAAGAAAAACAGCATTGTAAGTAACTGATATGTCTTTAGACAAAGTGAAAGTCAAATTGATATAAGATCAGAAAAGGTTTTAACCATTTGCTCCCCATGGAATCAAACACCGAGAGCAATGAGCCATGTCGAAAGCACGTGTTGGGTATGGCAACTTTATGGTACCAAGAACACCAATAACAGCGGGAACACCTCTCTCGAGAGCAAACTGGACCTGAGCCTCGTGTGAATCTCTTGGTGCAAAAGACATTGCACGCACATTTCTGCTCCATAAGTACGCTCCCCAACTTGCAACCTAACAAAACGTCTCAATTTAGTTCCACCATGTAAGTATTGTAGTTTCAATAAGAAAGTCAAGAAAGTATAAAACATTACCCCACAACCAGTGTCCAAAGCAGTCCTAACAGTTCCGTTCTCCATAGGTATCACGGAAGCAAGCTGATCGATATACTTATCAGCACCTTGAGGGAACTGAGTTCCACCACCAGGGAATCTAAAAACGTCTCCCTCATACTGAATCCAATTCTGAATAGCCTTCTCAACAGTCAATGCTTTATACGGCGCATTAGCATAAGGCACATAGTCTCGACTCTTAGGCCAAGAGAAAGGTGTCACATATCCTTTAGGAGCCGGTATAAGACAATGGAGCTTCTCATTCTCAGGAGCGCAATGCCTTTCTCGGTAAATCATACTATCTCTCGGGAAAGTCATGGCACGTCTCTGATCTTGACAAGGAGTGTAATCCGTGTAACGACCATCACAGGGCTCGAAAGCCTTGACCTTTGCAGCTTCAGAAGCACCAACAAGACTTGATTCGCCAGCGTGATGAGTCTCGAAATTCAAGCTAGGAACAATGTTGCAATCAGCTCCACTGTTGGTCATCTCAAGAGCAATACTGTCTCCTTTACCAAAACCACTTCGTTGCCATGCTCCCAAAATGTAAAAGAAGCAACATAAACTAAACACAATGAAGATCTGAACAGAGCTTCTGGTTTTACCATCAGCAGAACTAGACTTCAACGCCATTATTGATCTAACAAAACACAGATCAGCTCCAAATCAGATCAAGAGGCAAAAAAAAGAGAGTGAAGCTTTAGATTTGAATAAGTAGATAGAGACATAACAACAACAACAACAACAGTTCAAAAACAAGACAAATATACTAAAGAGACAAAAGAGAATCTCAAATCTGTTATATTATTAAAACTAGAACAGAGACATTCATAAAAATAAAAACTTTGTCTTGAAAGAGAAGCAATAAATCAAATCTTCCGTAAGAATAACGAAAGAGATCTAATAAAACAAGCTACAACAAAACACTAGTCTTTAACTACTACAACGTCATTAGTTATTAACAGATTGAGAAACAAAACAGATTTTTAAAAGTAAGCCCGATCTGACAAAACAGAGATAGATTGGTCGGAAAGAAGGAACATACAGAGATAATGAAGGAATCTGGGAGATCTAGTGGTACAATTGGTTGATGAGAGAAGTAATAATACCCAAACTCCGAGAGATTGTTGTCGGTGGGAAAAATGATGATGACGGAGAAAGGAAGGAAGGAATAGAGGATACGTGTAAGATGATTTGTGGGGGAACCCTAGTTTATGCGTGAATCGTCGTCACCATCTAGCCATGGGATGTGAAAAAGAGAGAGATAAAGCTGGCGATTTTTTGTTATTGAAGGAGAAATCTCTCTAATTTGCCCTTTTTAAAACAGAGCCATTGAGATTGAGAGAGAGAGAAGAGGAGATGAAACTTTGTAGATTCAATCGACGTCTGATATTTTCGTATTTTTATTTTTTTCTTTAACCTAAAATCGGCGGAAAAATTATAAAATTAATAAAAGCTAAGAAAAATTTGATAAAATAAATAAAAAATAAAAAGGAAAAAAATAAAGAAAATGAAAAGCTGATAGCTTGAAAAAAAAAATACAAAAAAGTGATTTCTTACTGTAATTCAGTACAATTATATTGTTTCACACTCTAACCAGAAAAAATATATTGTTTCACACTGTTTATAACCAGAAACCAGAATGAATAAGTTTATGCATAATTGGGAAAAAAAAATAGAGAATTGAGAGAGTTTATTAGAAGTTAAGTTTCGCGTGGAGGCTTTACAAAATTAAAGTTTTTGATACAAAAAAATAAATTTGATTAAACTATAAATTGGTACTTCCAGTAGGGAAGAACATACCTCTGAACATGGGGACCCATCAATTGTAGAAAAGCATATGTTGCAAAAACCGCGTAGTAATTAATCCTACGGACTACGGCCCCTGATGATTACTAGTTGGATCCAACGGCTGTAAATGTATCTTAAGATTGGTCTTGCTCTGTGGAATTAATAATTTGGGTTTTTTTTTTTTCTTTGTCATCCGAAAATTAATTAGGACTCAAACGAGTCAATCCTGAAGAATGTTGTTTACAAATGTAATATGAAGCGGTTGGGTACGAACTTTTCGTGCCAAAAAATCTGCTTTAACATTAGTACTACGAGAGATTAAAGATAGAGAAAAGTTTGTGAACTCATCCTTATCGCTCTGTAACTCCTCCAAATACGATGAGAAAGCTGGTCATTCGGTTGGGGAAGACACCATCTCCACCAGATCTGAACAGTCTGTAAGAAAAACTACATCTTGGTTGTCGGCACCAATCATACACTTCATCGCCCAGAGGAAAGCTTCCAGCTCGGCATGTAAAGGAGATAAACTTCTTCTGAGATTGGCAGCTCCCAAAGTTGATGTCTCTCCAGTTGATGATGTACAGTACCATCCTAAGCCTGAAAACTTGTCGGTATCTTTCCAAGATCCATCTACAAAACAACGATATCCAGAATAATTGTTGTCTAAAGAAAAATGCCGCACTCGATTACGATCTTCCAAATTGAAAGAACCAAAATTTTCGTTGTGAAGCTCAAGTTGAGCGGACTTCCACAAGTCTGACTCTTTTTCCGCCAAATGTAAGATCTCTAGAGGATCTTTATCCACATTATCAAAGATTTTTTTATTCCCTGCTTTCCAAATATACCAAATTATCTATGGAAATGAAGATGAATCAAATTCTAAAGGTATGCGCCAAAATAAATGATCCAAATTTGCATATATAGATGCATAAGGAAATTTTTCTGGGACCGTAGGTATCTGTGAAAGTGCCCAAATCTGACGAGCAGGATGGCATAAGAAAAGCGTGTGGTTAATGGTTTCTTCTAGAGCACCACATCTGCTACATCCTATCTCACAGTTTATTCCGCGTTTTCGTAGATTGTCCGTTATTGGTACACATCCCGCTAAAATTTGCCACAAGAAGTGATATAACTTGGGCGGACACTGTACTTTCCATGAGAATGCTTTTAAGACTTTGATGTCTGGGTCAAAAAAAAAAAAAGTTAGCATCCAAAGTTTTTAACCTCCTTAGTATGATGTCTGGGTTCTTTATTTCTTTTTTAGTTTCCTTAGTATGATTTAATGTTAATTAATGAATAATATGTTTTTTAGGATGAGCAGTAATTTTTTTTAGTTGATTTTCTAGAAAAAGCACACAAAATAAAAGAAAAAAATTAAAATTGATCATAAATGTATTAGTTTTTGTGATTTCTGTTTTTCTATTATTCTAAACCAGTGATATTCAATTATTTATTTTAAAATTTAAAATTTATTCATAATAACTAATAAATAGTGCATAAAAAACTAAAAATTAATCTTTTTGAAACAATTTTGTTTTTTTTAAAAGATCAAGTAATAAAGAACATCTTAGAGACACGTAGCAATGAAATTTAAATTTACAAAATAAAATAAAAATTTTTGAGGTAATTCCGATATTTGTATTTCTCATATGTGTATTCAAAATCAACTTTGAACAATTTTGTAATTTTGATCATCCTTTTTTTTTTAATCATTTTTGTATCAAAATATGTTAGTATATCTCGTATTTAGAACTTCTATGACATGATTCAACGTTTGTTTATATGAAGTTAAATAAATTAATGGTCATTAATAAGTTTTTCTGAAACTGATGTATTTAGGCTTGATTAATGATTAGTTTCTAGTTTCTATGAACTCATGTGAACTAATGCACACCCATCGATCTAACTAGTCAATTGAGGGACTTATGGATCTTCTATGAACTGATGTTTTTAGCTATGTTTTTATGAACGGACGTATTTATGCTTCTTTTTATTTCTCAAACAATTAATGGGATACGTGGATCTCAATTAGACATTTATGTTTTCGTTTCTCGTATTCAATGTTCAATTATGTTTGACTCCCAATAGTAAATAAATAGTCTTCAAGTTGGTTAGACCCACCATATCTTCTTGCTGAGTACACCACCGACTGCAAAGTATTGTGGATTTTATGGTTGAGTGTCCCAAATTTTCATAAGACCCCATTAATTTAAAACCAAAACTATATATAGGCCACTCATACCTCACTCCCTTGTAAGAAACATACTTATCAATCAATAACTCATTTTAAAAAATATGGATTTATGTTTATTAATTAGTATCATGAGCGATTTAAGTTCAAATTTAGACCCAATTCATAAGATGGAGGAAAGGGTCAGAATTCCATATAAAAAAAAACACAACGTAAATGAATATTGTGAGATTGATATCGGGGAGCTGAATAATTATGTTCAATCGAAATCTGATTTGGGTCATCAAGTGACATGACATGTTATTATCATGTTTTGGTTTTCTAGTCAATATACATTCGTACAAAAAGTTGTTTAGTCTAAGCTTACAATGTCTGATGAATTTGTTTTTATTACTCCTTCTATTTCATATTATATCGGAAAGTTAAAGAATCGTCGACATCTATTCATATACTTTTAAACCTTTTGAGTTTCACCAAAACTCACTTCATATTTGCCAAGGTTATCAAGATATGTTATAAGCTCTCTTGTTTTTGGATAGCCTATTGGTTAGGAAATATTCATCACACCCATCGTGTTTTACTTTTACCAATGGATGGCTAATGATTATGAGCAATAATAATAGAAGCACTCTATTCTGTTTTTTGTTAAAAAAAAAGTTTTGTACTAGATTTTCAAATGTCAGACTCTAAGCGAAAACTAATTTCCATAATTAGTTGGCCGACCTACATTTACAAATTATTAGCAAAGATAATTTTTTTTTTTAAAAGTACAATAATAACATATTTCTTTTGTCGGCCAAGTAGTAACTCTTTGAAGACTGTAAGTGTAAACAATGAAGTTGTCGTTTAGAAAGCACTAAAGCAGCTTTGAGAAATTACCAAAAATAAAAACGATGTCAAGTCGTCAATAATATTTATTGATTGGCCCATATTGCTGATTAACCAAGTCAAGGCCCAATATAGGTCTTGAAAACTCACACACCTTCTAGGTCCAAGATATTAAACACGTACGATATGACTATCATGAAAAAAAATTACGCATCCACATTGGTTTTCTTAGTAAGTGAATGTCTAAAACGATGGATAAATGAATATTAATTGATACTTTTCTTGTAACTCAATATCTTAAGACTTTAATCTAAATCTAGCACTCATTTGTTCAATAATGTTCAAGCTTATAGTCTGGTAGAAATAGAATTACGATAAGTATTGTTTAAACAATAAGTAATTAGTGCACCAGTAAACTAATTAGTGAACCAGTAAATTAGACAAATATGGTTTAAACAATAAGTAACAAGGGAAAAGAGTTTGGTCAAAGATAAAAAATTCGAAGGTGAGGGACATGATTAACTGTGGTGAGGAGGGTTAATTATCTTCACGAAGACAGAGGTATGGATGCTTGGGCTTGAAGACTTTGAAGCTTTGACTAATGGTATTTTTCACATTTACTTATTATGTACTGTGAAGAAATAAACAACAATATGCATAGTCATATAGAAAGAAAAAGAGGCTCAAATATCAAGTGCACACGCTTGGGAAGTAAAAACCAAAAAGAGTCAAAACTAGAAGAGAGACAAAATGGGTATAAACCGAGGAAACTTGGCTTTTTGGAATTTCATTGGGTTTGACGTATCCCCTAGCTATGCCTTTAGACTTTTGCCTATAGTGCGATCTGGTTTTGAAGTCGGTACCAAAAATTAAACTCAGGTGACGCTGGACCATCAAACTACATTCTATTTTTCCAGTTTTCCACATGTTAATTTTTTTTTAAAGTATTTTTACGTCAATTGACTTGTTGATGCCCGATAAAAAACCTATTATGAATAAATAAAATAGCATATGATAGTTTCGACTTTCGACCTATTATTCAAAATTTTGAGAATGTGACGCTGCGTATATTTTAAAATTAGACTACAGTATATAAGATTTCATAAAAATGAAGTATTGAAATTATATGCATTTCACATAAAAAATTTTTTTTTTGCTATTTAAACCGCACAACGATGAAAGTTTACGTTTAAAAATTACATGTTAATTAAACACTAGTTCACATATAAATTTTTAATCGCTATCTAAACTGTTAGGAAGTTTAGTTTTGAAACGTGAACGTTAAACAACAGATTATGATACACTTTTCAAAAGGCCTTTAACGTTCCAAAATGATTGTGATGCTGCTGAATAAAGGATGATGTCTCATGTACTAAGAATTTCGATGTAGATGGAACGATGCAACAACATTAGTTATCCAGTACAGATTCACTAGAAAACACTTAAAAAGTGACTTGAATTTACTACTTTTAAGTCTTAATTAAACGAGTTAACATATACAGCACTTAACTAAATATCGAGTAAGTTTTTATTCTATCTATGATTGCAAATAAAAAAACGAATGTATTTTTCATAAACTTCACATCATACGGACACACATAAAATGAAGTATATATATATACGATTTCAAAATATTGAAAAAGAACAATATATCCTTCATCAAACTCATTCTCTTTATTGCACTATCTATTTTCTTAACAATACATTCACTAAGAAACCCATATATAAAGATTGTTTTTTGGATTTTGTAATATCGAAATGTATAAGTCCGATCCATGTCATTCTACTTAGGTAATCAACATCAATTTCAAATAATTCTATTTGCCTTGTCAACTAGCATGACTTTCGAAAACCGATAAATTTACAATTTGACGCTGTAGTAAATAATTAGTTGATCAAATTGACGGTACTTGTACATACACAAAAATGATTAAAGAAAAGATTTTGGATAGATATTTAAAACTTCAACTAGATTTTACTAAAAGCAAGAAAACGTTGTGAAATTCTATACTTTGGTATTCGGTATTTAAAAAACCCACAAAAATGACAAGAAAGTCGAGTAAATTTGACTTTTGCCTTATAAATGCTACACGCATCCTTCTTGTCAATGTTCATAGTTTTAGATTATTACTGATGTAGTTAACCACAAACTGGATAATATTATAACATATTTTCACCTACTACTGTACTTCAGAACTCAGATTACTCTTACAGCCTTTTTCGAATTTAATTTTTACTACGAACTATGGGGATTTGTTTATCGTTCCTTGAAGATGAACTGATATCGAGACAGCACGCATATAAATATTGATTTCCCTATACATGTACCGCGTGTGGTTACTTCAACCACAAAATGTTGACCACTAGACGAATTAAGCTCTAGTCAGGTAGCAATTTTGATTTAGTAAAGTGATTGTTTACTTACCAAAAAAGTGATTGTTTGGTTTGACTATGCGAGTGGAGTCAGAGAATTAGTACTTACAAGTTACATCTTAGTGCTAATATTAGTAGATGTAGATCTTAGGATTAGTGTAAACTTAGTATCATCAAATTAAATCTACTTTATCATTCTTTTAGTTATATATGTAGATGATAGTAATATGATTAAGTTATAAATGAGTCACTTTCTTATTGCAATTTTACTAGATATTCACAAAATATTAGCTATGTAAACTTTCTATCTCTGCTTTGGCTCTCTAAACCGTTTTAGTTATGAAAGCGGTTTAGATAAAAAGAAATTCTTTATTTGAACAAGTACAAAATATGTATCTCGAAGTCGAACAAAACCATATTTATTTCATCTTGCATCTGACTCGTTTGATTGGTGTTTGAACGAAATAGATAAAAACCTTGCTATTTTGTTCTTTTTGATAATTTGATGAAACCTTGTTACGTACGGAATATGTTGTTTGTATGTACTGCAAAGCATAAGAATATTCGTGGAGATGCCTAGTTATTTTTCTCTGTAATTCATACATTTAAGTCGTCAAAATAAACATGAAGGATATAGATTCATTGAATTTTTAACGAATGAAAAATTTATTCCATCAAAAACTGTGTTTACATTATATGCAGCCTTTTTAAGAGAGTTTTTGAAAAGCATTGAAACGTAAATTGAAATTGAGCAACTTCTAAACAAATCTTATCCTCTAGATCCAAACAAAATCCGAAGAACATCGTCGTGCTTGGATGAACCGTTACTTGAAAAATCATTAATCATAGCTGATATCGGACGGATCGTTCAATGAAAGTGATGATCTGCTTGACCATGTTTGTATCATTGTATGCTAGCCGCGTTCGACGACGGCAACTTTTTTTTTCTCAAAAAAAGAAAGATGATTGTGTGTAAAATTAAAGGCAGGCAGAAAAATCTCGTAAGCATAATTATAACGTTAATGTTGTACCAAAGTGACGAAAATTGATTTGATTTGACTTTTTTTTTAAAAAAAATATTTGATTATATTTACTTGTTTTTTTTTTTTTTTTGGGGCAAAAGATTATATTTACTTGTTTAGTATGCATATTTATGAGTGTTTTGTGGCTTTGGGAATACTATGCGGCTGAGAGGTTAAGATATGGAAGCAAGGCTACATGATATCATGAAAAATCTACTACTTTTGTGTTGGTTGTATAAACATTATAAATTTATGATCATGGATATGTAATCATTTTTGTAGAAGCTACATGATATTGGTATATTGGCTAAATTATGGGATGGCACATAGTTGAAGCTTAGATTCAATTAAAACTTAACCTCAATATACTGATTTCAAGTAATTTGGTCTCACGAACATAGAGATATCCCCTCCATTACCCCCCAAATTGGCTGCCCAAGCGGCAGTATATCACATATGGAGACAGCGGAATCATCTCCTTCACAATGGCATCTCAATTCCGCCTCCAATTGTTTTCAAGAACATCAATAGCGAAGTGAGAAACACCATTACTGCTAGAACGCCCCCGTAAAGTCTTTCGTGCCTTAATTGCTCTTTGGATCCGTTAATGGGTTGATTGATACTCAACTCTTCTTTGTATTATTATTTTTCTTGACAAAGTTTACATTTGTAGGTTCAGCTTTTTGTAAAACTTCAACACTTCATTCTAATGATGTTTACATTCTTATAATAATAAAAACATAGAGATGTCATATTTATTTCTATTTATTTATGTACTATATTACGACGAAGTTTGAACTTGTGAGAAGTTAGAAAAGAAGTTATTACTTTCTGAATCAACATTTAAAAAATAATAGATGAACTTAAATAGTAAATTGTACGTAAAAGTCGAACTCCATCAGCTAATTTCTTTAAGTCTTACCACAAAAGACTAATATGAGTCAAACTTGAGACTTGTTCGTTGGAACGCTGAAGTTACCAAAAAGGTCAGAGTGAACAAAATCTTTTCAGGCATTTAGTCAGACTGAGATCCAAACTAAGTGGTGAAATGGTAAATTACACTAATGTCATTGCCCTCCATTGGCCATTAAAGCCTTCTATTTTCTGACATTGGTCAGTGGGAATAGAAACTGTGAAGAAGAATGGAATAGAAGAAACTCGGATTCTGAGAATCCATTTAAATTTTTTTAGTTTAATCCTAATTAGAAACCTGAAAGCAATTGATTAGTGAATTTAATTTCGAATCTTTTGTAGTTGCAGCTGGCCTCGATCGGCCCTTGTATCCTTTTATTAATTAAAGACTTCAAACCAAAGCGACAAAATTAAAGCGGTTCTTAATTGGTCTTTAATAATTTTTCATCTCGTCCTCCATATATACGATTATACACATACACTGTTCACACAAAAATACATACGTAGATTTCATGCACGTCAATGTGTATCTATGTTCGTTGTTCACCATATGTCACGATACACACATGTGCACGTGTGTATATATGCGTACACGATATGATGATAGTGCATTTTTGTATCATATGCGCTGATTCTAGAAGTAATGGCAATGCTTCATTAGTAATTAAGTATCGATAACATACTAAAGTATCGATATGTACATATATTTTTTTTCATGATAAGAAGAAATACGAAAGGCCTCAGGCCTGAGATATAGTATATAGTACGTTATTGTCTTATTGATTATATTTTTTCTTGATCTTGTCCTCGTGTTTATAACCTTTCCTTCAGCTCCAGTTTTGAATATTGTTTAATAAGTAAAACCAAAGATAGCTTTCAAACAAACTTTCTTGGGAAATTAATTCAAAAATAAAATGAAATTTTAAAAACTCAGCTGAAATGGCGGCTGATCCTTCGGGTTCAGACCCCTGGCAAGGAAGCATATATTGATTTCAACTTAAGCTAAACCACTTCACTTACTTCACTTCCTCTTCTCTACCAAACTCACTCTAGCTAGTTCCACTTAGGGTTCCTCTCTTCCAACTCTTTTTTGTTTTTAGGGTTTTAGAGAAATGGGAGATAGAAACAACGACGGTGATCAGAAAATGGAGGATGTATTGTTGCCCGGATTTAGGTTTCATCCAACCGACGAAGAGCTCGTAAGCTTCTACCTGAAGCGGAAGGTTCAACACAACCCTCTCTCCATTGAGCTCATAAGACAACTCGATATCTACAAATATGACCCCTGGGATCTTCCAAGTATATATGACTTTCATACTTTTGTATATCATATTATAAGGTTTAATATAAGAAAATAAAGTCTAAACAAGTTTTTTTGTTTTTTTGTTGTTGTTAAAATATCGTAGAGTTTGCGATGACGGGTGAAAAAGAATGGTACTTTTATTGTCCAAGGGACAGGAAGTATAGGAACAGCTCGAGGCCAAACCGAGTGACCGGAGCTGGTTTTTGGAAAGCCACGGGAACGGACCGGCCGATATACTCGTCAGAAGGAAACAAATGCATAGGTTTAAAGAAGTCCTTAGTGTTCTACAAAGGAAGAGCAGCGAAAGGAGTTAAGACTGATTGGATGATGCATGAGTTTCGTTTGCCTTCTCTCTCCGAACCATCTCCTCCTTCTAAGAGATTCTTCGACTCTCCTGTCTCTCCCAACGTAAGCTCATATTCTCTCAGTAATTTTTTCTTAGGTATTGTTTATTAACAAAGAAAATAGGATTGGAAGTTATCCGGATCGGACGACAAGTTAAGCTATTATTAGTTATTAAGATCGCAAGATTTGGTTAGAAGTTTTTGAAGAGTAAATACATATCTCGAACATGGTGCATTTTTGTGTTGTAAAGTAGTGAGTTTGAACGAGTTAAATGAGAAATTTATTGATTTAATTGTTTTGTATATCTATCTTTAGGTCTGAGAAAGCAAAATAAAGTCTTAAGTTTTTGGTAGAAGACATATTTGACAAATATTAAATGCGAGAGATTTTAATATATGTATTTTAGGTACTCCTTTTATGTTTCTTTGATATTAAGTTTAAATCTTAAATTATTGTGTGTGTGTGTGTTTTTTTCTTTTTGTACTACTAATCTTTCTTTTAATAAGTATGTTTATTCAAACAATTTCTCAAAAGTAAAATATAAAATAATTAAATAAACAAAGTGCAAATATTATTTTGAAATTAGTGGACTTCTATTTTCTATAAATTAAACTCATTTGTTATTAACATTTTGAATGATATGGACCACTGCAGGATTCATGGGCTATATGCAGAATCTTCAAAAAGACCAACACAACGACCCTAAGAGCTCTCTCTCACTCTTTTGTTTCCTCGTTACCACCAGAAACAAGCACCGACACAATGTCTAACCAAAAGCAATCAAACACATACCATTTTTCTTCAGACAAGATCCTCAAACCTAGCTCTCACTTCCAGTTTCACCATGAGAATATGAACACTCCCAAAACTAGTAATAGTACAACTCCATCCGTTCCCACTATAAGTCCCTTCTCTTACTTGGATTTCACTTCATACGACAAACCCACCAACGTTTTCAATCCGGTTTCATGTTTAGACCAACAATACCTCACAAATCTCTTTCTTGCCACACAAGAAACACAACCTCAGTTTCCCAGGCTCCCCTCGTCAAATGAAATCCCATCGTTTCTGCTAAACACGTCTTCAGATTCGACCTTCTTGGGAGAATTCACGAGCCATATCGACCTCAGCGCAGTGTTGGCCCAAGAGCAATGTCCCCCGCTTGTAAGCCTACCACAGGAGTATCAAGAGACGGGATTCGAAGGAAATGGTATAATGAAGAACATGCGTGGTTCCAATGAAGATCATCTTGGTGATCATTGCGACACACTTCGGTTTGATGATTTCACTTCAACAATTAATGAGAACCATCGTCATCATCAAGACCTGAAACAGAACATGACATTGCTGGAGAGTTATTATTCTTCTTTATCGTCCATCAATAGCGATTTGCCAGCTTGTTTCTCCAGTACAACCTGATGTATGTGGATAGATTTTCCCATCTCTGCCTTCTTGGCTTGCTTTTTTCAAGCTAGGGTATTTCCTCTTTGTAGGCTTTCTCTTTCACTAAATTAAATCGTTTATTAATTATGCTTCCTTGAGTTTTTATTTTTCACAAGCAACTTTGCTTTAATGAAGAAGGCATGAGGTAAGTCAAGATGAACAAGAGAAAAACTGAATCGAGTTTTACTATATTCAAAATAAAGACCAGTAAGTATATTATTTCTGGAGCTGACTTCATTAATCGCATACGAGACTGTCGTTGTAGAATTCCCAAAAATTGAAGCATAGTTAAGATTTAAGACTCAAAATTGCTATTCCATAGTTGTGTCATGACGCTGAGAACATTAAAGTGCAAGCTTGATTTAGCCTCCGAGAGATTCAGAAATATTATATTAACCAAGAAGGTAATCACAACAGCTTATGTGATATGCATCAACAATAGAACATTAAAGATGAATTCAACAATTCCAAAACTGAAGAGAAGAGAATTGTCGACAAAGTTAAGAACTGATAACAGAATACAAAGCTTAAAAATTGGTCGAGTAACATAGATGTCCTCACATGACTGCACCAAGTCCTATCACTTGAACATAGCCATAATTCCAAAACAGAGAAGAATAAAACATAAAAGCTTAAGCCTTGGGGGCTACTTTCTCCTTAGCCTTTTGGAGTTTCAACACTTTCTTCACAATCTTTTGCTCTTCGACAAGGAATGCCCGAATGATCCTGTCGGAATCCAAAAACAACATTACGTTAAAGAACACCAAATTTATTGTAATAGAAAGATGACTCAAGTAAGATGGACAACAAACCTTTCCCTGACTGCAGAACCAGACAAGACTCCACCGTATGCTCGGTTTACAGTCCTCCTGTTTCTTGATAATCTTGACCTCTTGTACTCAGAGGGCCTCAAGTGAGGGATCTGAATAAACAAACAAAGTTATTCACATAATGCAAAAGGAATATGCCATTGCATAATCAAACATATATAGTTGGGAATAAACTGAAAATTTATGCCAAAGGTGGATAGCAAATCCTTATGTAATACAAGGAACAACTTGAAAGACAAAGTGGCACCGACAATTTAGCTTATGATTTATGTTATGTACTGATGTGGGATTTATCTAATCAGCACAAGACCGTCAATAAGCACAATACTATTAACTAAGTAACATGGTTTCTTGAAATAAGAAGACATGCCCATTAAAAATGAGACTGATCAATACTCAAAACATTCTAAAACACTCAATCTGATTGATTTGGTTATACATAGCCATCAAATTCCTAAAAAATTCAAACTCTTAACTCTATCTAGACCTCAAATCAAGACTCTAGATACAAGAACCATGTAAACCAAATCACACGAAGCCAAATCGAAATCAGAAGACTTACTCCTTGAATACGCTTGCCAGTAACAGGACATTTGGGGCCACTAGCTCTCTTCTTTGTGGTTTGATACACCAATTTACCTCCTGAAATCAACAATCCCAACACACATTACACTATGAAGAACAGATCGGTGATTAGAGAATTATGAGACTAAAGCAGAGGAGATTGAAGATATCAAGGAAGAAGAAGAAGAAGAAGAAAGGGACCTGGAGTCTTGACGATACGGTGCTGGTTCGATTTGGTGGCGTAGCTGTGTCGCGACCGGTAAACAAGACGCTGCACCATTTTCGCCTCCTTTTCTCTTTTAGGGTTTTCGTTTGGAACGAAGAATATAAGGGTGAGACTCCAAACCTAAACTAAGACTACAACTATATGGGCCTTTTCTCATTTTGGTCTTTAATTATGCTCCAGTTAAAGGCCCATGTACAAATAATTAAAAAAAATTCAACTTGTAAAAACCAATTCTATTATTAGCTGCAATTAGAATAAGTATCGTTTGTATGTTGTAGTGAACAGAAACTAGAAACATTATTACCAATTTTTATTTTGATTTTTTAAGAAATCATAGATGCATTAAATTATACGTAGAACTTTAAAAAGATTAATTAGTATTATAATCCGTTTAGTCAAAACACATTCAATTTATTTTATCAAATAGTGTAACAACAAAAAATTTAAATTCATGGCACGTAAAAACATAATCGATACATTTACAAGGGCGTGGTGCAAGCAATTAGAGCAAGCCAAGTAGAGAAATTAATCAAGGTTGGCGGCAAAATTGGGAATTGGAAAATAAATTCATCCAAAATAACAAATGGAAATATAAGGACCAGGCTAGAAAATTTGGATTTTCAACAATTTTGTTTGGTTTGATGATTAGATTTTTAAGGGAAAAAACTAACAATTATGTAAGAATGAGAATCGATTGATATATTTTATGTGTGTCTATATTGCAGTTTTACTTTAAAAATTGGGCAACTTTAATTTAGTTTCTTTTTTTATATGCATTAATAATATATATATATATATATATATATATTTTTTTTTTTTTTTCTTTGAACAAATAATAAATATTTGTATAATAATTGTTTTTTTTTGAAAAAAAGCTTTATAATATAGACTCACTTTTGTGTCACAGCCAGCGACGAGAAAAAAGTTCCATTGGCGTCTAGCTAGGTATCCGGTATCCCACATGGCCACATCTATGGGTTGCTTAAGTTGTTGGTCTTTTTTTTGGGATATTATACACGACGATGAGCATATATCAACTGTTCCAGAAACCGAAAGTTGTCAGATAAACGAAACTAGAATCTGTGCTTTTCCTAACGATTTGCTCTTGCAGATCTTGCATCACGTCCCAACAAAAGAGGCAGTCGCCACTTCAATCTTGTCTAAACGATGGCGTTATGTCTGGCCGATGGTGCCTAGACTCGAATTCAAAGAAGATGACAGCGAGAGCGTGGGGTGGTTTATTGAAAAGTCATTGCAACTCCATAAGGCACCGAAACTAGATAGTTTGGTTGTGGAACTCGGTCCACATTGTCCTGTTGACGTAGATGTCGGAAAGTGGGTTGAGAACGTAGTTAATAGAGGTGTGAAAGAGTTAGATTTCAATCTCCTCTGGACCGCAGAACCCACAGGATTTCCTAAGTGCCTTTACACATGCAACACGCTCGTTGATTTAAGTCTATCCAACAAGATTCTAGTGAACGTTTCTTCCCCTGTTCGCCTACCATCTCTCTTAACTCTGAGTCTTCGCTTTGTGGTGTACAAAGACGAAGAATCTCTTGTTAGCCTTTTATCAAGCTCCCCTGTTCTCAACTGCCTGAAGGTGGATCGACATAAGGATGACAACTTGACAAAATTTACCGTGAAAGTATCTACCTTGAAACAGTTACATTATAATACTACTCGGCGGAAGGATGGGGTAGAGGATGAGGAAGACGTGGTAGAGGAAAATGAGGTAGAGGATGATGATGATGTAGATGAGGTAGAGGATGATGAGGAAGGTGTGGTTGAGGAAGTTGACGTAGGTGAGGTAGAGGAGGATGATGATGATGATCTCAATAGATCCTTGGTAATAGATTCCCCTGCATTAGAAATTTTACGCTTACGTAACGTTTTGGACTATTGCTTGATAGAGAATATTTCTTGCCTTCATATAGCAAAACTCGGCTATGTTCATAACCCCGATCACAAGTTTCTGAGATCTCTTTCTTCTGTCATACATATGTACTTGTATTTGACCAAGCCAATGGTACCGATTACATATCTCCGATCCTCTTCTTTTCCTTGTTGCTTAGCCAACTAATGTTATATTTTTTTTTAATCACAGGTTGCGTGGTGTAACACCATCAAGTTCTCTCGGCTCTTGGAGTTTTATTTTGTTCCAAGCAATTTGGTAGATTGGTTGGAACCACTTATGTATTTGCTTCAAAATTCTCCTAAACTACAAATTCTTACGATTGACACTGTAAGTATACCATCCTCCTCCCCTTAAACACAAGTGCATCTAGTTTATAGATGAACTTAACATTATAGCAAATGTATTGATATCAGGATTCTACGTGTCTCCCACCTTCATGGAACCAGCCGAGTTCTTCTACTATTCCCGAATGCTTGTTGTCTCATTTACAGATCTTTAGGTGGGGAGGCTATGGAGGAAGAGAAGATGAGAAATAACTAATGACATACATTCTCGCTAACTCAAAGTGTTTAAAGAGAGTGGCGATCTTTCTCTTAGCAACCTGCAATCTTGAAGAGACACAAATGGAGTTAGAATCTATGCCTAGGAACTCAACATCATCTCAACTTCTAACCTCCTCCCATAAAATGAATATGTTTAACTAGGTACGCTATCATTTCATGATTTCATTCACTTGAACTATTAGGTTATGAGTTCAACCAATAGAGTTTCATATATATTCTTTCTTTCTTTTTTAACAGCATCATGACAACAATTGAGTAGCCACATACTGACTGTCTAAGATTATGATCCATCATGCCCAAAGCCAGCAACAACCATCATGTTATTAACAATTGAGTGAGCTTGTTCACGTAAGTAGGAAACAAAACCTAGATGATTCTTTTGCAGCCAGAAACAATTAACAGAAGGACAAACAGAGAAGTGCTTGGGTGGTGAAAAGGGGAAAGAATGTTTAGAGCCCGTCAAATAGATTTTTCACAATCCATCAAAACTGTTTCATTAAGATCAATTGTCTCCTTTCTTTATACATAAGTTACTGTTTTAAAGCATAAAGAAAGAGTAAATACAGGGGTTTACCTTATTGAACAACATTTTGCTGATATAGTTTTCAACAAAAAGGTCAGAGGTGAATGAACGCCAGAGATTGTCTACTCTATTCTATTTCAATGGCGCTGTATCCAGCTTCTTTTCTCCCTTTATTCAACTCATTATCTAATGATTTTTCTGGGTTCCCTGCAACAGCGTGTGTCCCAGCTAGAAGAATTGCATCTGCCGGATGAGTCTCACCCATTTCAGCCAATCTCATCATCACACTTTCCCCCAAATCTGCATTCCCGTATACTCTACAAGCAGCTAGCAGAGCACGCCAAGCCGTTGAATCACTTGTGATCGGTAAGTTCCTTATTAACTCATACGCTTCCTCTAACTGCCCCGCTCGACCTAAAAGATCAACCACACAACCATAATGTTCAACTTTGGGCGTGAAGCTGTAAGCCTCAACCATCCTCTTAAAGCATCTGATTCCTTCCATTACCAACCCTCCATGGCTACAAGCATTCAGCACAACCAAGAAGGTAATCTCATTGGGTCTCACTTTGCAGTTCTCTTCCTCCATCTTATTGAATAGTGTTACTGCTTCTCTTGCTAGTCCATGAGCTCCATAACCCGAGATCATCGCGGTCCAGGACTTTACATCCTTATCCTTCATTCTATTGAAAATCTCAACAGCTTTTTCAAGCAATCCTACTTTTGCATACATATCAACGAGTGCAGTTCCAAGTATTGCATCCAAAGCTATTCTTTCCTCTTCCAATAGATCAGCAACAGTACGTCCTACGAATGCTGCTTCACTGTACGCACAGGAAGACAACAGCCCAACAAATGTAGATGAATTCGGTTTCATTTTTTCATACTTCATCTGCCTCAGTAGCCATACACACTCTTCAAGGAGACCCGTTTTGGCATATTGGTCTATCATACAGTTCCATGTAACAACATCCTTTCGAATGGCGCAATCAAAGATCCTGCGTGCTGAACTGATACCCCCAGTTTTGCCGTACATCCCTATCAAAGCTGTGATTAAATGCAAGTCTAAATCAAGGCCAATCTTGATGCATAACACATGAGCAGATTCTGCTCCAGACAAATCTCCTAGATCACTAATAGCCGAAAGAAAGCTAAGCAACGTACTGACATTAACGACCACCTCACTTTTTCTCATAATCCTAAACAAATCCAAAGCCAACGCTTTCTTAGAAACCTGAAGATACCCATTCATCAAAGTACTAAACGTAACAGCATCAACACTCTGCGGCATTTCGTCGAACACTTTCCGAGCATCACTAATCTTTCCACAAACACAGTAAAAATGTATAAGAGCATTCCTCAAATCAGTAAAAACCATAAACCCAGATCTCAAAGCAATCCCATGCAATCCCTCACCAATTGAAACACACAATTCACGAGAACATGATTTAAGAGTCGTGATAAACGAGAATCGGTCCAAGGTCAAACCTTTAGCTCTCAATTGGTTGAAAACAGAAAATGCTCGCTCCGGCTCATCGCTAATCGAGTAACCTCTGATCATAGTGTTGAACATAAAGAGATTAGTGTTGGAGACATGCTCGAAGATCGACGAAGCGTATCGAATGTCAAGTACAGAGGAAAAAGCAAGAAGCTTGCTCACTGCGAAATCGTCCTTGTCGAGTCCCGTTTTCACCATGTAACCATGAATTCGAGAAACTTCGACGGTGTCTCTGCAAGACCTTAGATCGTTGATAAGTTTCTGACATTGTGGAGACAACAACGATTCAAGATTCCTACGACGGAACACGAAATTGCGCCTGAGCCGTGACGTAATCGCCAATGTCATCAGAAAGAAAAAAAAGTCGCCGGAATAAACACGGATTTGTTTTTTAAGCTTAAAATATCAAATTGGGCTTTAGTTCCTTAATGGGCCTTATTTTGGTCCAAATCCAGTTACGTGGCAAAGAGAATTAGGGCTCTTTGTTCTTCTTATTTAAAAAAGTTACGCCTTTCTTCTTCTTCTTCTTCTTCTTCTTCTTCTTCTTCTTCATTTCTAGGATTCGAAACAACAATCAACGCGATGGGACGAAGTAAGCAGATTGCTAAATAATCTATTTCTCTGAATGTAATCGATCTTCTATGGATAGATAGATTCGTTCTCTGCATATCGTATTTGCTAGGGTCTCTGTTTTTCGATCTCATTGGAGACGAGTTTTGTCGCCGGAATCGTAAATTAGACTTGCTTAAGCTCGGAATTTACATGTGGATTAGGTTCGTTTTGTTAGGTTCAGTGTCAAAAATGGATTTTTCTAATCACTCAAGTCGCATTATTAGATTTGCTTAAGCTCGGAATTTTACATTTGGATTAGGCTTTTGTTTGAATTGCGTATCAGAAAGGATTCAACTTGTTATTGAAAATGTATAAATGTATTCAAATGTGTAGGACCTGCGAGATGTTACCGTCAAATTAAGGGAAAGCCATACCCTAAATCAAGATACTGTCGTGGTGTTCCCGATCCTAAGATCAGGATTTACGATGTTGGTATGAAGAGGAAAGGAGTTGATGAGTTCCCTTACTGTGTTCATTTGGTTTCATGGGAGAAAGAGAATGTTTCAAGTGAAGCTCTTGAAGCTGCTCGTATTGCTTGTAACAAGTACATGGTGAAGTCTGCCGGGAAAGATGCGTTTCATCTCCGTATTAGAGTTCATCCTTTCCATGTTCTTAGGATCAATAAGATGCTTTCTTGTGCTGGAGCTGATAGACTTCAGACTGGTATGAGAGGTGCTTTTGGCAAAGCTCTTGGTACTTGTGCTAGAGTTGCTATTGGACAGGTTCTTTTGTCTGTGAGGTGCAAAGATGCTCATGGTCATCATGCTCAGGAGGCTCTTCGTCGTGCTAAGTTTAAGTTCCCTGGTCGTCAAAAGATCATTGTTAGCAGGAAATGGTATGATTTGTGTTTGCTTTTTTATGTTACTTTCTTTTTGTTTTGCAAAAGGCTTCTTGTTGATGTTTGAAGTTGGAATATTATAGGGGGTTCACCAAGTTTAACCGTGCTGATTACACAAAGCTAAGGCAAGAGAAGAGGATTGTCCCTGATGGTGTAAATGCCAAGTTCCTATCTTGCCATGGTCCGTTGGCTAACCGTCAGCCCGGAAGTGCGTTCTTGTCAGCTGGTGCACAGTGATGCAGATGACTTGTCGATGTGGAGTTGATATCCTAGTTTTGGCAGATACTCAGTTTTTATTTTTTTGTTGGTAGTGACAGTTACAAACAATTCTCTTGCGGTTCTGTTGTTCATGGATAAGTTTTATGAAAGACTTGTTTTGTTATCTTTCATTTATGCAAATTTGGAAATGAGCTTAATCATTGTTGTCATTTGTGTTCTAGCACCACTTGAGCTCACACCTTGAAACCCGGCATTACCCATTGGTTCTTATAGTTTACTTCAGTGTTAACAATATCGATTATGACTACTATTACGTAAACCTGCGTACGGTCCAAGTTCAGGCCCATAAACTTAAGGACTGTTTCTGTAAGATTCAGCTATTCCCCATTGACACATGAATCTAAAGCATCGTTGCTGGTGAATCCCTAGCTTCAAGATGAGTACAGGTGCGTCACTTTGCTCTTCCATTTCTGTTTATCTATCGATTAGTCTCCTACTTATCTAAGATTATGAGGGATCTATTCTGGTTTTATTTTCTGCTATTGAATTTTTTCGATATCTTGAGAATTTATGTGTTTGTGATGCGTTTGTGTAAAATCCTCTGTTGCCTCATCAAAAACCCTATATAGAAAATTCAGTGTTCCCACAACTGTTCTTCCCTATCCATTATTTATTTAAATGTACTTCAACTTAGATTGTTAAAGAAATTCTTTGCACATAATGCAACTCCAATCATTCTCTTGCAAATACTTAGATATAACTTAGTTAAGCGGTGTTAATTATTGATGGTTAGACTGTAAGATTGATTTTGGTATTAAAACCGGTCACTGAAATCTTTGTCGCCGACTCATAGTGTTTACTTTGCTTATGGCAAGGAAACAAAGCATTGGTGTTACTTAGTTGTCACACAGATTATCATTGGCGTTTGTTGATTCTTGTGGTTAGGTGGAGTGTTTGGAGGGAACAGAGGATTGAGACCAATACCACCAGAAAAGGGTATTTTACCTTTGGATCATTTGCATCAATGTGACACGGTATTGTTTCATCCTTCCTTCTCTCCAACCTAAGCCTATCTCATGGAAATGTTTTCATGCGAGTGTTGTGTCTTTTTTTGTAGGAGAAGAAAGGTTATCTTAACTGTCTCAAGTCTACTGGTCATAAGTCTGAGCAATGTAGGCATCTTTCAAAGACGTATCTCGAGTGTCGGATGGCTAAGTCAGTCCTTATAAGCCTCCTGTAATGCTTTTAGTTATATTTTGGTTTCTGGATTCAGAATAATATCGCGAACTAGTGACTTTGGATTGATGTGGTTCTGTTTATCATGCAGGAATTTGATGGCAAAGCAAGATATGTCTGAGCTGGGATTCAGTGGTGAATTACTGAACTGGATTCTACTGTGGAGAAAGAAAGATGAAAGTTTGCGATTATATATTGTGCTGATCGATTTTGTGGAACACTTACATATTGAAATTTGAAGACTATATATTTATAACTCCAAGATTTTATTGAGATTAGAAAAGTTAGTAATGTTTGTGTGTACACTATACACAAGAGAAACTTGAAATTATCACACTCCATTCTCCACATTTGGTTCATTTCTGTTAATCCAATCTATTCAAATGTTTTAGAGAGTCTGAGATTCCATTTATGAGGTCTCAGACTTTTTCTGTTTTTTTGTTGGTATTAAAGTAGACAAAATAAACTATTTTCCAGCAAATCTCTTTGAAAATAATGTAATTCAAAATTAATATCATTCTAATGACGTATTTAGCAAGCTAAAAAGTGGAGACAAAGAGAATGGAATTGCAAGAGAATGGCCTATCAAAATATCGAGATTGTATCATTCTAATGATTGTTGTTACTATTTTGGAATTGCAAGAGAATGGCCTATCAAAATATCTTTGCAAATTTGTTATCTCCACCTTTCTAAACTAGCTTAAAATTGCCCTCATCTACATCAATTTTGTGAAAAAGCTATGTTCGAGTCTACTTTTTCGTCTCATAATATGATTTTTTTTATATAGACATTATTATCAGGCGACAAGTTATCTTTGAAAATCTATGGTATTCATACATCGACAAGATTTCATATCAGGTCTTTGTTGTTCATCAGATGTAAGAAAACAAAAAACAATTTGAAAAATCATAGACTACATTGATATGGAGAGTCCATGCATTTAAATTTGTGCCTAACTGAGCAATGGCCAATTAAAAGCCACTTGGTCATAAGTTGGCCACCGCACCAATATGTGACCATTTAGGCACAAACTTGAATGTGGATGGTCACAAATTAAACATTTTCAAAACATTATGGCCACAACGTGACATTTTGATGGCCACGGTTTTGCATGTCACGGTAGTGGCTAAATTGTAATATTCTTGTAGCGAGTAGAACTAAAAGATTATAATTTAGGCAGATGAATGAAGCGGACATGGCATGATGCCTCTGGTTGTCATTTTGCTTTTTATTCAAATAACCCCGAAAAGAAAAAAAGAAAATAGTTGTTAGCGTACTTTGTGATGTTTAATTAGGCCCAACTCTAATCAATCAAACATAATCACGCTGTCTTAATCATGACTGTTATCATCCCACTAGATCTTCTTTTATACACAACAATGTCGGGGAAAATTTTTCTATAATTGTTCGTGATCAGTATAAACAACAAAATTAATGACATTATTTACTTTACTCACTTTACGATATTATTTCGTGGTTACCAAATATCTGATTCGAAATTGAAAATTTTCTATGAGAATGCTAATACTTCTTATACTAAGTTACTATATCTTAGTATTTGAACATTATATCAAGAATAAGTTTTGCTTTGTTTCTATTTTTCAATAAGTTTGGATTCGTTGTATATGATTTGAAGATGCCATGTAAATTTTGTAGCTGCCAATATTACATACTGATCTTCGACTTTTTATTTGTTAACCAAACTGAATATATATTTATATTATTATTTTTGTTTTTAGGACAAAACTAAACTGAATAAATTAAAAAACGATGTTGCCTAGATTCTAAACTTGTCGACGCAACCATTATTAACATGATATATGAATTAGTAAACATAAGTATTTATTAGATCTCCTCAAGGGATATGACTAACTTAATGAATTATCAATGTCACGAACAGGTGGAACATCGCATAAGTGGACCGACCACTTCAATAATTTAGATCGACGGTGGCACTATAATATTGCGATGGTATATGATTTGATAATGGCGTATCATGACCATTCAACCACTATGCACATGCCACCTCCTACCATGGTAGACCAACGAATGGCCCAAGCATTCTGGATATTTTAATATCGAAAGCATTGGGTTCCAGTTAGCTATTCGTATTTTAGATTTGTTAGTATTATTCTATTATAACATGTCATCTTTTAGTACAATTATAAAGATGTGGTGACATAAAATAACGAAAATGCGGTACTTGTTTATACTACGATTTTCATTTTATTTAAAGCTTATTATGTTTCTATTCTATATGGTTTTTAGTTTTTACTTTCTGATTCCAATAAATGATTCTTTCGTTAATTCTGCACTGTTTGTTTCATATGTTCCATTCGTTCGTTTTAACCACCTTGAAAGTTTGAATACACTTGCTTTTGTTCATTCTATTTATTCACACCAATTATTTCAAGTCCCACTATGTATATAAAAACTACATGCATAGCCCATTAACAAATAAATAAAGTGTATCGGCTGCTGAAATTGAGAAAGTGAGAGGTACGTATGTATACAAAACCGGTGTACGGTGACCATGTGCATACGTACATGCATGTGTCTACGTTCTTGAAATTATAATGTATTGTAGCAGAAAATTATATATAATTTTTTAAAAATGTATTGCAGCTGAATTAATTCTATGATAATTTTCTGATATATATATATATATATATATATATATATATATATGTTGTAAACTTTTATTGTAACAATAATGCTTTTGATGTTTAACTTCTCCGATGGTCTATTTTTTTTATGTCTTTACATATCATGATTTTTCTTTTTCATGTATCCCATTCATCGACCTTTTTTCTTAACTCCAACTAGGAAAGGCAAGGTAATTCCTGGTTGTGACTAGGCTAATATAGCTCATTTCAACATTTTTCATGACTGATTTCTAGATTTTGTTAATTAAAATGTGTAAACGATAAAAATGAGTAGGGAGATATTTTTTATAATTTAAATTTAATAGAATTAGATGAAATCTTGAAAATTTACCAACAACTAAAATATTCTACCAACTTAAGATAGTAATAAATTAAAAACTCCACGTTTTATACATATGAATATGATGGACCTTATAACCATTAATTAAAAGTAGATAGATATTTAGGATAAGAGGATATGGATGGACCTGAAAGGCTTTCAAAAATCATTCACTCCGTCCCAAGTCCCAACCAGCTATTCGTTGGACCAGCACCACGAACTCCTCTTAAATAGTGACGTTTACATATACAATTTTATATTTCAATTTTGTTATATATCACTTAGACAAGTAAAAAGCCTTAGTAGAAAGGAAACCTAAAGAGAGGACTTCACGCAATCTAGTTGTCGATTCAACTAATCTTAATTTTGACGTAGCTCGAAAGAGTCGAAGGTGACTTGGGATGAAAAAAGACGTAACCCATTTCAAATGTTCTAGTTTTATAGTATATATATATATAAAATTTAAAATCAATTACTAATAAGGGACTTATTTGAGGGATGTTTATAAATTTTGTCATTTGGCCAAAACAAATTCAAAAATACTATTTTCTTATAAATAAAAAAAAAATTAAACATGATGATTGGGTTTATTAGGTTCAAGTTTTTTTAGGGTAATAGTTTTCGTTATGAAATATGTATTTTATATTAAAAAATAATCTGAAATCTATAGTTTTTACAAGTGACAAAATGGCAAATTTGTAACAATACCGTTTAGACAATAATCTCAAAATTTAAAAGCATTAGATTTTTTTTTTAAGTTAGTATCTCTGTTCCTCATTTTGTGACTGCAGTAACATATATAATTTAACTGGGTGAAAGATCATTATTGAAAAAAATGGCAAGCAGGCCAATAAAGTAAACTTAAAAAAACGGAAAAATGAAAAGTAAAGATTTGAAGAAGTGCTTCGAAAGAAAGAGAACAAAAACCCACTTGCGTAACCCTACCTCGAACCATGTATGTGTTCATCTTTTTTTTTAGTTAAAAAAAAAAACGAATTTTAAGTCCATAATTTCTTCAGAGTAATTAATTGGTTATATTGGCTATAACCATCTGTCTTTTTTCCAATTTGTATTATATCTCCTCGTAACCGTCTTTTGCCTGTAGTTACGTTCTTTTGTTTTGTACTTGTATTATATCTCCTCATAACCGCATAATTTGTCAGAAAATATTTGACTGGTATGGTAAGCATCCGATTCAAAAAATAATCAAAACGTCTGCTTCAAAAAAAAAAGATCATGTAAACAAATAATTGAAACCGTCGCGACTACAAGAAATAAAATGTTTCATAACTATTCGTACCATTTCATTAAATTCTTTTTCAAGAGGTAGTACGTAAATTCTTTTAAACAAGTAATAGTGTTGCCTTTTTATACAAAACGTTAATTGGCATTGGGTCCCTCGAATTACATAGACGAGAGGAAAACTACACCTTAAAGCATGATAAACACACGTATGAATTCAACCAACTGGAAATTTGTTTTCAAAAACTTATTAAGGTAATGAACTTATAAATTTGGATGTTCTTCGAATTCTGTGTGTGTAAGTGTGTAACAACTAAAATAGTCCCACCAAAAAATAGGTGAACAATGTTCACATATGTAATTAACTAATGAAAAATAGTGAAGAGGTTGCGACTTGTGAGTTGTGATTAGTTTAATGTATGGTCAAGTGAACAATGAGAACCCGTCTCTTTCCATGTGCAATCCATAGACGTAAAATGACAGTCGTCCGATTTTCCCTCGTAATCTACAAGCTCGTTCTTGAAGGCAAATCCTACGGCGGATACAACACAAAAATATTGCCAAATCTCAATGACACCAACAACTTGTTTTCTTTATCTTTTGTCTCTCCCTCTGACAATATTTAAAAATAAATAAAGATGAAAAAATGTGAGCATCCTTAAAAGTTTAACCTCATTGATTCGAGGCGAAACAAAGAAAACTCATTTTCTTTTAAAAACGCAACATTTTTAAAAAATAGGTGCTCCCTTTGAAGTCCACTCAATATCCCTTTTTAGAATCTAGATATTTTTTGGACACTCAATCGATATTCCGAAACTTATGTGTATTTATTATTTAATTTTCTTTGTTTTTGAAATATTGATAAATTTATTGTATATTTTTCATATTAGATACAAATTTATCTGTAAATAAATCATCGCCATAAATTTTAAAGATTTGCCTGGCATCATGCGTTATGTGACAACTAACAACCAACAAAGGTTACATGCCGTAGGATCCATTCTTTTACTCTGCCTATATCAGAAATTTTAAATTATTGACCAAATATTTTAGATTTCTTTCCGTGTAATGCGATAATTTGAATAAAGCATTCACATGTTTCTTCCTCCTGACATGCACGAAGCAATTTAAAATAATACTAAATCACATTATTATTTTAATACTATACAATATAAATAGCTATTTTGACCAAATAATCTCTCTATATAATATATATATATATATATATATACATTTCACTCTCTATGACTCTATCTCGCTTATCACCCTCACAATTTCTCTCTCTAACGTTTCTAAAACATCCTCTCTCTCTCTCTCTCATAACATGGCTGAAACATCTGATGTATCGCCATTGAAGCGTTACAGAGAACAAGAAACCCTAGTCGAGGAAGAAACGAACAAACGACAAAAGCCAACTTCGTCATCATCCTCTGCCTCTTACAACCAAATTCTCTGTCTTCTCAACGATTCAGACGAACAAAACCAACACAACAATGACCTAACTTCCTTCATAAACGCTCTTCAGCAAGAAATATCATCGGATGACCAATACGCCGTCGTTTCAGAAACCTCCAACGTCGAAGACTCGTTTTCTTCATGTGTTTCCTCAAAGGAAGAAGAAGTGGAAGATGACAGCAAGGAGAAAGTGATGCAGCATCTTTTGGAAGCTTCCGATGACGAACTTGGGATCCCTAACACAGATTTTGGCGAGAGTAATTATGAAAAGGCTAATGACGGTTACGTTTATGGAGATAGTTTGTTAGATGGGTTTGGTGATGCGTTTTGGGAGCTTGAAGACGAAGCTGCTAATTATTACACGTTGCTGCAGTCTGAGCTGTTCATGTAGAAATTATCCTAATGGTTGGGAAATAACTTCTTTTAAAACGTAAATCTGGAAGAATAGGCCAATAACAAAACAAAACATAAAAGATTGTGTCTTTTTTTTTTAGTATGGAAGTTCATTTCATTTTTTTAAGGCACATTTCTTTTGTTTTTGTGGAGCTTACAAAAGATCATTTTAATTGATTGAGTAATTTGTAGCAAGGCACTGATATTATTTTTAATCTACTCTACGTTTTTGCCTCTTCCGGTTATTGATGCGTATAATAATAATAAAAACAATCATGGGTTTTCGTTATCAAAATATACATCTTGTGAATAAGAAAAAGTGATGTATTCGTGAAAGTAATGTATATTAACGTAACTTAAGCAAGGAATAAAGTTGATTGAGTCAGAATCGTTTCTTGTGAAAATTAAACAAAGCGAAATAAAGAGGTTTCACGCTCGCTGCCCACGCCCAGTGCCCACACTCCAACGTTTATGTTTGCCTTACGATTACGTATACGTTTTACATGTTATAATGAAATCATAACGTCTAATCTTATAGTCAAATTGTATTTGTATCTAGATTTTGCATTATATTTTCTTATAATTTTTTTTTATGTAGACCCAAAATTTTGAAAGCAAAAGATTGTGTTTAGAACAATCTAGGTTTTACACCATCAATTTGAAGCTTTTCAAAAAAAAAAAAAAAAAAATGTCGCTGTTCACGTTCTATTTAATTCTATAACATCAAATCCTATGACTGATTACTATATTTGTTTTTTTTTTAAAACAATTATCAGCTGGTTAAGAACTTTGAGGATATTGTATAGGGATTATTGTTCAGATTGCCATTTTTTGGCCAAATCTTTTGTTTATGCCATTTTTGATATGGGCTTTTGGATTTGCCATTTTAGGCCTAATGCAATTACGTTTTTGTCCTTGTCTTCAACCTTTGTCTTCCATTTCGTTTTTGCTTGTTGCCGGACCACAATTATTTGCCGACCACCACCGTCGGGCTTCATCCACGCATCTACTTCAACTCTATCACCACCTTCAGTTTTAGTTCTATTAACATCATCACTTTTGTCTCCGATTCATGAAACGTCATCACCATAAACACCATTTCATTCAATGATTTTGAATGAAAAAACATTAAACCCTAAGGGGATAATGTCTAGTAAACCCAAGGGCTTCAACTATAAACATTGAATTAATAAACCCAAGAGCTTTAATTATAAACACTGAATTAATCAAACCTTCTAAATTATCTTCAAATCGAAACCAAATTTGAAAATTATAATCATATATTCATGAAATCTTTGAGTTTTTTAATTTCTCCTGACAAATCGAAACTCAAAGATAAAGAGATTAGTTTCAAAGCTTTCGTCCTTTGGTGTTGCTTAAACTGGAGTTGTCATGAGATCTCGTCATGAAAAACCAGATCGAGAAATTAACTTTGTGGAAGAACAATTCTGAATTTTTTTTTGCAACAAAACAAGGGTAAAATTGTCTTTTCCGATGAAATAAAAATGGCTAACTCACAAACTGTTTAAAAAATGGCAAATTCAACAAATGCCATGTGAAAAAATGGCTTTCTTGTAATTGATTCTATTGTATAACATATAAAAAACAATTAATAAAATTTAATCGATTACGTATCAAAATGAAATGTCTAACTCCAAGCCTGTTTGACAACGTCTACCTTAGCTGCAACTACTTAATACAAAAATTGAACCCACCTTTCTGATATTTCATATTCTAATGTAACATATAACAACTAACAACAATTTTTTAAAAAAATTGTAAATCTTTTTTCAAGATACAAAAATAGCACAACGAATTTTTTTTATAACAATAGCATAAAAAAAGGTAAGGATTTTAAACGTTTGAAAAGGGTCTTATCATTTATGAAAAGTCTTAAAATGTTCAAAAATCTCTCATAATTAATTTTAGTGGTTTTGATTTTTTTTTTTCTTTTGTAAATCTCTTTTTTGAAACAAACTAAAAGGATTATCTTTAAAAGTCCTCAAAAATGTTATTTATTTTTTATAAGAAAATAATGTATTTTAACTATTAATTGGTGTAACTCTCAAAATCACATATTAGGTCATGAATATTAATTATTAGTGGGACATAAATATTTTGACGGTAGCTGGATACATCAACTGAACTCTACTTTTTTAAAAGCATTTGTCCTTTGATATTTTTTGCGACAAAAGATATATCTTATATTTTTGGGAAATATAATTATAAAATATAGGATATTGGAAAATAAAGGTTAAGTTAATGTAACAGAAACCGAATACTAAATGGGTTTCGGTACGTCAAATTAAATCGACCAAGTAATCATGCATTTGCATTATTAACAAAACTTTGCCCAACAATAATGACGATGTTCGAGTGAGTGGACCAGCCAAACAATGTGTTGGTTATGCAAATAATTTCAATCTTATGTGACTATCGAATTATTTGCACAAAAAGTATAATCTATATATAATTATACTTTAGTCGAATCTCATAAAATCATTAAATTGGAAGATACATCCTAGCTAATATTTTAAAAAACGTTAAGCAGTAAGCAGATGGAGATCTAAATACCTAACACCTAAAACGCCTAATTAGGACTTAGATAATTTAGACGTTTTAGGTATTTATAATATAACATATTAAATAAAAATATATTAAATATGTTAGAAATATAATATTATAAATAAAAGTATATAAAATTATTTATTAAAAGCTAAAATGTGAAATCTTAAACAAAAATTAAACAAAATTATTTGTTTAATTCATGTCAAACAATATACATATGGAGTTATAACTTATCGCTTAAGTTTATATCGTTAAAAATTAAAATAATACATTATAACAAAACTTATGCAATTTTAGACGGTCATTTAGACGTCAACTAAACGCCTAACGTCTAGACCGATTTTTAGAATACTCCCGGGTGCTTCATATATATTCTTTCCATAGCTAATATTAATATGTTTCAAAGGACTAATGTTATATTATAAACGAGTTATCCATTATTTAAACATCTATATACTAACTTGTTAAACAAAATAATTATTTGAATTGAGTGTTTCAGTTTAGCGAGCTACAAACATTTGTCATGCATCATTTACTATCTTTATTTTAGACACAACATTTATGTGGGCTTTAACTTTTCATTTACAATTTTATGTTAACCATATTTTTGTTTATACCCTACTTTAAATCAATTTATCCCATTTTAGTGAGGAGTCGTTCCATTTTATCCCTTCTTTTTTTTTACTATAGTCGTGACTATAGACAGCTGTAGTTGTAACCACCTGCGAAAAATGCACTTGTCAATTATTAACCAGATTATGGTTACAAGTTACAACAACTTTAGTAATCAGCTACTATGAGAAATTAAAAATAAACAACTAGAAATTGACATGGACAATAAATAGGTTGGAAGTTCCAATTAAAATGGCCTTGTTTACACATTTCCGAGTATTGTCAAAAACCCAGTTTTGGAGTAGGGAAAACTACACAAAGATCAAAGGTCTCTTTGCCAAAAAAAAAAAATCAAAGGTCTAAAAAAAGATAAGTATCAATATAAAAATAGATTCCCGAATCTGTTGTCATTTCAAATTGAGAACCCGTAAATAGAAAATATCCAAAATGGAAGGTGCAAACATAAAGTTGAAAAATAATTAATTGTAAATGGGAATATTTAGGCAAATGAGAAATGCCCACACAAAAAAAATTTGCGAATTTCACTTTAAATGAGCTATGCAAGAAGAATGAACCAACTGAATCTGCTTTATGAGAGAATAACATATATACATATTGGTCGTATTATATGATATGTTCATATAAATGTTTTTGGATACTTCCCTGTTGTTCATCTATGAATAATTGTTCTAGTGTGAATAATTCTACTTTGCGTGCAATTTGTACAAAACACAGAATTATTTGAAATAATTGTTCTTTCATAAAGCCAATATACCGACATATTGCGAGAATATGGCTTCGAAGCACGGTTGTGTAATCTCAAGAACAATAGTAGACAATATGATTCTTGTTCTTGTAAAAGTTGATTTTGTATACAAATAATGTCCAACTTAAATAATTTATTTGTTTCTACTTTCGAATTTCGAAATGGTATTTTACTTTAGAGTAGTGTGGTCAGAAACAATAAGCAAATCAATTTTCTTTTAACCAAACAAGAAAAATAAATATATCAAATCAATATTCTTTGTTATTTACTTTTATAATTTGATGTTGCATTAGTGGAAGAAACATTAGCGAATCAACAAAAGTAATCTCATTTTAAGATTTTACAGTTGTATACTTTTGTATTAGACGACAAAATAACAATGTTATTAAATGAGAAAATGTCTAAATGGGCTACTAGCCTAAGCCTCCACCAACACTAAACTTGCTTTACTTTTTTATGCCTCAATCATGGGCTCTATTTTTTCCACTGCACCAAAAGAAAATATGAAGTGGTCAAATAAAAAAACTGTAATTGTATCGAACCAAAGTTCTTCTACTCGAATATGATCCTCCTGCAAAAACATCTATATTTCTCATAAGGTCGAAAGATGATATATTGATATTTTAAAAAGATATATTCATCATATTTTTTTACATTGGTACTTTAGCATAATCAAATAGTTGATGATTCGACTCGAATAAATATGCTTTTAGGGTTGATGCAGCTGCTACTGAACGTGAATAAATTCTTCACAGACTTTGGACTTAAAGTACTCGATTGAATCAATAACTTTCATGTTTTCTTTCTTTTTCTAATTATTTTATTAATAAATGGGTTATCAATGAAAGTACAAAACGACAAAAAAAACACTAGCAAATTTTTAGTGGTCTACTCTGTTTCTACAAATTAAGATGTGATAACACACAGTTTCAAATTTCTAACACTTTAAACCACTTTTAAGTATAATTGGCATACAAAAAAACTCGAAGAGAATGGAATCATTAGAGGAAGAGAAAGAGCTAATGTAACAAAATAGAAAGAAGAAACATCCATTGAATTGTAAGATCAAAAGATAGGATTCGTTAGGAAACATGAAACTACACTATTACAATAAGTAACATGAAAAAAACAATCTCTTGGATTTTTTTTAAAATTGATAAACTAATAATAAGCATGTGTTTTATACCCTTATTAAAGACGGCTAAATCCAACTTCTTCTCTCTCGTAAATTTCTCTATGCAAACAATGGGCTTTTACGGTTTTATTCTGCTTCTTCAACAGTTCATTACAATGATGTTATACACGAAATTGACCGTTGTTTTTTGCCTAGTAAATGACATTCCGGTGTTGGATCACTTGGTACCCATGGGTTAAGCTCAATGAATCCCTCACATGAAGCCTTTGGTCCACCAATTACTATAACCTGATTCCCACAAGTTCTAAACGCTAAACCTAAACCGTTCATCGAACCCGCTTGCTAAGACAAGTTCCCAACTTTACTCCAAACCCGTTTTTCTTTATAAACCTTCTAACCGCTATACAATTATTACAATTTCAGAATACATAAATTTAAATTATGTAATATCCAGCGATAATTATAAGTATATATCATATATTTTCAAAAACATCAAAATTAATTAAAAAGATTACTAGATTATTTTTGAGAACAACTATTACAATTATTGAAAAGTATAAACAAAAACAAAAAAAAAACTATATTGAAAAAAACAATCATGTAAATATTAGCAAAACATATGTTAAAACTTAAAAAAAGAAATAAGAATTACATATAAAATCTATATATATATATATATAATATAATTAATTGGATACTCATAAATTATAACTTAAATGACGTGTGAATTTGTTTGTTTCTAAAACTTCAATTTTTATAGCAAACACTTTGATAAATAGAACGTTCTTTATATTAATATATTTTTTGTTTTAGAATTACTAATTTGAATAATTTCCTTACAATATTAGTTATCAATTGTATTTCGTTAACTATGAAGTATATGTTTTTTAAGAAAAATGATTATATTCTTACAAGTTATAATAATATATTTACAAAATTCGTAATTAATTGTATAATTTTTTTGTCAGAGAAATATATATTTATTTTCTAAAATCACTCTTTTGCAGTTTTATTTCACTTATTCAACAACTCATCACGGCGCAATTATACACGAAATTAACCGACTGTTTCTTGCCTAGTAAATGCCATTCCGGTGTTGTAACACTTGGTACCCATGAGTTAAGCTCAATGAATCCTTCACCTGGAGCCTTTGGTCCACCAATCACTATAATCCGATCCCCACAAGCTCTAAAAGCTAAACCCCAACCGTTCATCGAACCCGCTTGCTCAGGCAAGTTCCCAACTTTATTCCAAACACGTTTCTCTTTATCATACCTTCTAACCGCCATACCAGCATGATCAGCTGCATAAAGCTGGTCATTCACAACCGCTACAAGCGGTGGAGCCATCGCAGCTGCAGACATTCCGTTCCCCTGGTTAGACCGCGGTGGTGACATCTCAGGGATCTCTGTCCATTTCCTAGTCTTCAAATCAAACTCTTCCCCACAAGTCAAAACCTTTGGCTCATTCTCTTCCCCAACACCAATCCCACCAATGACATAAAACTTCCCATCCATAAACACACCGGAACACATTTTCCTCCTCTTGTTCATCCCGGGTAACACCAACCAAGTCTGATCCTCGTAGTTATACAACTCCGCAGTATCAAGAATCCTACCGCTCGAATCGCAACCACCCGCTAAAACCGCAATCTCTCCGTAACTAGCAGAGCCAAACAAACATCTAGGCATGTTCATACTCTTCGCAGTAGACCAAGAGTTAGTCAAAAGACTGTATCTATAGATTACGTAAGAACTCACTTCCCAACCAAACACAAGCAAATCAGTTCCTACAGCCAAAGACTCTTTATCTGCATACCTGAAACACTCGTTCTGTGGCATACTCGGCAAATGCATCCACCGTTTCGATCTTGGATCAAAAGCTTCCCATTCATTGAGATGGCACGAGAAATAAACCCAATGCTCAAGCGTCCCTTGTAGTCTCCTGAGTCTATAAATCTCTCCACTTCGAATCAAAGAACGTAAGCTACGATTCACAGAAGCAATGGAGCAGTAATCAGCTCTAGAGCAACGAATCAAACAGCTTAACGAATCATCTCTGTTCATCCCTGGGATAAGTGTTCCTGAATCTGAAGAAGATCCATTGTCTTCTCCTTCACTTGAATCAGTAGTAAGCTTGTACATCTTCTTGAAGTGAAGATCAGACTCATCGTTGTTGAGAAAAGATCGTTTCCCAGAAACCAAAAAGCTCCATTTCGTTTCTTTATGGCTTGGCATGGTGAAAAGTGTTGAAACTAGACAAGAATCACGAGGACGACCTTCGAACATCTTCTCAAAATGGGCAATGAATCAAAAGCAAGAACCTTTGTTCTGTCTTCAGATAGGATCCAAGCTTTTAACCCAGACGAAGCTTAAAATCGATCCCATTTGCTGAAATCTGAAACAAGAAAAGTCAAAATCTTTTAACTTTCTTGCAACTACAATATAAGAACAAGAAAAAAAGAATGAGAATTGTAATTGAAGAAGAAGAAGTTTTAATATTTGTATATATTTGAGAGATTAATTAAACTAATTTTCTCTCTGTGTTTTTCTTTACATTTGTCTATCTCTCATATTATACCTTAAGGTTTAAGCTCCTTTGCAAATCAGAAGAAGCAAATGGACTTTGTAGACAAAACTAATCTCAGTGTTGTGTTCTTTTTTTTTTAATTAATTAATTTCTTATGTGTTTTATTCTTGTACTGTGTTTTACTGTTTTAGGCAAAAGCTAAAGAATAATTAATTAAAAATAAAGAGAGATTAGTGAAAGTGAAAAAGCATAAGAGACGTTTCAAGTTCTTTGCTTCAGACTAAACACGAGCGTGTAATCCGATACCTTGAATCTAACCATTCTATTGCTTCAATCCTACAATATTGATTTTAAGTACAATTTTCATCATACATTTTTTTTTAATACATTATCATCAAAAATAGTTTATAAATTGAGATTGTACTCTTTTCTTTCTTGGGACATGTTGGTGCCTGGAATGTGGATGATTTTTTGAAAATTTAATTGCTGTAAAAAAAAGGATTAAAATTGGATAAGGACGAATAAAGTGTAATTTTATCCAATGGTTGTGATATTCTCCCCGGTGGTTCTACGACGGAGCCGCCAAGATTTGCGGTAAGCTAAAGAGCCGATTTGACACGTGTTATAACCCCATCCACAAGCCTGACTTGGTCAGTTTTAAACTTTTATCTTTACGTACGACAAAACTTTTTTATCTTTACTTTTGTTTGACTCTATTGGTTAAGAACACAGGCTGTAATAGCCTACGTGCGAGAGTACGATATATCTGATCTGTTTCTACTACAGTATGATGCTACAAGGCCCACTTATTATATGAAACTTATGTATGATGTTTATGTAATGGTACCTATTTTAATTGGTCAATGAAAGTCATGACGATTATGGTTTTACACCTAAAAGTTGACTTTTTGTTGGTAACCAAAAAGCATGGATCAATGGTTTGGATTGTTGTTAAAAGGTACTGAAACACTATTCTTCATGTTGAAATGTTATGAAATTTTTTTACATGTATACTCATGCTTACGATTATATTTTTAAATCCATAGTGTATGGTAGATGGTTTTCATTTTCAACAAACACGAATTTGGTCTAAGACAAATTATCTTTTACATGTGTGTCTATTTTGTTTTTCTTCATTTTGTTAAGCAATTTTTAGTTTTTTACATGTGTTCATGGACTCAATGTCACAAATTCAGATTCAAAATTATTATTGTTGTTATTTTCTTTTGGTATGGTAATAATGGTGGTTGTGTGGCTTGAAAAAATTAATATCACGTGTTCATATGTGATCTAATGTTCTTTAGTTGAGAAAATTAATAATAATTGCCTGATTCTACAGAGTAATAATTATAGTAAGCTGCATAGTTCGTCCGTGTGAAATTATACCCACTTTTGGTAGACGATGGTCTCGTGGTAGCATTGTATGATCGAAACTTTTCCAACTAATAAGATTTTCGGAAATTAACTGTAGTTGATTAGGTTTTTACGTTTGGATATCAATTTAATAATACAAGTAGTCAACTATATACATTAAGGATGAAGGTCACAAGAAAATTTTGTAAAAACTAAATTTCAGAGTATGAGAAAAAAATATATATTTAACCGGTTGAACATTGTGTTTTAGACTTTTAGGTTAGGTATCAAACAAAGTTCGTAGAATAAATTGCTTTAACAACCCAATTTTCATATAATTTCAGAATCAACAACAAGTTCTCCGAAGTTTAAAACCGGTGTCAAATGTTAATTGATTTTAATCCTTTTCAAATGTTGGTTTTTTCTTAAAGTATAAAAAATGCAAAAGAATTTTGTTAAATTTTGTGCTTAAACAACTGTATTTTATTTTATGTCACAAGAAATGAGAAGTTGATATTTTTTTTTGGTAGGGAGTTGAAAACGTTCATATCTTGTATATCAGATATTTATACTAGTTTAACAAAAAATAATAATTCATATTAGTTACCATATTTCTATGACTTTGACTTTTAACTTTCATTTTTTTTCATATAGGAAAAGAGAAGTAGAGAACAACTACGATATATGCAAACAATATCAAAGAGAATTTACCTTGGACAAGCAAATAATTTTTTTATAGGTTAGCACAAATAATAAAAGTTATGTTCACCACTTTAACTCGTTGGTTGCGAAAGAATGTATGGTATTTTGTACGTAAACAGAAGCTAACGTTTTCTTACAAAATTGGTAAACTGCTTATTTGTTTCAACACGCATGGGAGCGAAAAGCATATAATGACAAATTTGGACAATAATAGTGGTATTAGGAAGCAGGGAAAAGAGAAAATGAATACGCAATTAAGGGAAATTTTTCCAAGAGAAGAAAAATGTCAAAAAATTAAAAATTGAGACTCTTGGTTTTAGTCACATGTCCTGACTCAGCATCTGACTGGATTAGACTCGACGCTTAAGTTGGTGGTGGCCCTATATATCTATCTTCGTCGTCCCATTTAAGTTTGGAAAAAATGCTTGGAAAGATATCATTGAAATTCGTTACCAAAAATGAAGAAAAAATAGTATGAGAGATAAAGGACAATAAACTTTGAAAGTTATCAGATAATTTCATCTTTATGTTATCTTTTTAAAAAAGGAGAATAATTGGTAGCAATTGTCTTGATCTAAGTTGGAAGAATTGCTTTGGTTCACTAATGCTAAGTTGCGTTATTTTAGCAGTTAAAATAACAAAATATGAGGCATATAATGAAAAATGAATTTGATCTTTTGAATGTAGTGAAGTTTTGGGAAATAAACGAATACCAACAAGTGGTATTAGAGGCAAGTTCAAATAATCTTATTATCATTGTCTATATGAAGAAATAATATGCTTATAGAAACCATGATTAAACTTCGAACCATTAATGACTTATCATCATTCCAACAATAACAAACACATGCATATATATCGTATTTTTGTCCCACTCTAAACTCTTTTTTCCAACCACTCATATCTACTAATTTGCTTAGATAAATCATCTTTTTTTGTAACATTTGCTTATCTGTATCTAATGGACAGTATGCTATTTTGCTCTTTCATTGAAGAACGTTCGTAATCATATCAAAATAAGTAAAGGTATATGTAATTATGTAAAGTGGATGTGGTAAACATTGAAAAGAAAAAAAAGATATCAAACGTGTTGTGCTGTGGAGGATTAACGAAATGCGAGAAGTAAGAAACTACACACTTTTCCTCGCTAATTGCGGCTCGTCGCATCGCTTAAAAGGCAAATGGTATACACATCACACTTGGCTTCTCCCTTTCTCTAATTCTTTTTCATTTTTGTTCATTTACATTTCTTTCGTTTTATTATCTTTTCATAGCTGAAATGTTTTAGATGCCGACAAAAAGTAATTGATACAGTATGTTTTAGGGTTGTAAATTTTTCTGAAGCATATGTACGTATAGTTAAATACTAGATCTGACTAAGATACATGCTTTCGTGGAGCTTTAGCTAAATGCTTATCTGTCTTTGTAAATTAATGATATGAAGCTATATATTTTGCTATTCGTGCTTCTCATCTCATAGCATTAAATATTGATTTTAAATCACAATTGGTGGTACATTTTGGGAAAATTACAGTATATCAATAACGTCAAGTTGCATGTTAATAATATCAATATACACTTGTCACACACTGCTACATGTATATATGTTCTCTCGGATGCTTAACACAGAAAGTCAGAAATATACAGCATCATTGTTACCACACACTGACACACATAAATACAGGCGTACATAAACGTGTAAATATATATATATATATATATATATATATATATATATACACACATAAAAGATAAGAAGAATTTAAAAAGCCCAATATACTGATTTTAGAAAATCAGATTAGGTGGCAACCCACCATTTTGTAAAATAATATAAACACACTTCATTTTCTTACCATATTATTATTATTGTGAACACATTATAACTCTTATCTAACTATGTATATATACCATTAAGCCATTATAAGTTCATAAACCATAACTAACGGATATAAGATGCATGTTCTTTTAATCTGATGCAGAGTCAATAATATGAATCAATAACATTTTAAATGAAAGCCAAAACTTTTTTTTTTATGCAAGAAAGTTGATTTTGTATTTGACGTATATCAACTATTACTAGCTATAAGTATGTAAAATATATAATTACCTACAAAAAAATAAAGAAAATAGAGTGCTCAGTATTAGTTGGACGTCATTTTCATAAACCACGATTGATCTCTCATTTATACGTAAATGGAGATAATCAAATTCTAAGTAAGATTTCTTTGTAAAATCATGTTTTAGAAAGACGTGTTCCATTGTGGATGTTACTCATCATGTTATTCAAAATTAGATATTTCCTAGTAGAGGTATTCTTTAATTTAGAATGTTTAATTCGTGGGCTATATAGTTGTATGCATCTTTAAAATTAAAAGATATAGGTTGAGCTTAATTAAATATATATATTGTTATATAAAGAAAACAATTTGCATTTCTTTTAGCTTTTCGAAATCGATCTGTTTCCGTTGCACCGTGGATATGTCGGGAATCGTGTTCTTCGAGGGAGCATTAACTCTAGATGTTGATTGATGTAACTGAAACCTAAAATCAAAGCATGAATCTGCCCTAACCCAAATTCCAAAAACATACACAACTAAAAAAGTAGAAGACGAACAAATGCTTTTGGCCAAGTTTTCAACTCATTTAACACCCACATGCCGTTAGTAGAAGCTTTTTACTCATTGTTTTTAACAACCAAACTCAAGTACAAATAATTACCTGCCTAACCAAACAAAAAACAAAGGAACAAAGATTGTTTTGAATTCATTCTTTTTTTTTTTCTTACTAGTTTTCTATTATTTCTTAAATTTTCAACTACTTTACATCATATACTCGTGTTATACTGTTACGTATAATCTATTTTGAATGGATAATAAGATTATAATAAACATTTAATTATTGAGAAAAGTCTGATTTAGTTTGGTCGGATCAAAATTTGTAGACACCGGATTACATGATTCTTTTTTTGGACTGTCAAGTAGTTGTACCATTCATGGCGAATGCATATAATTTTTTTTATTAATATAAATATTGGGATTCATAGTTTAAAACCCAAATATATTAATTTCGATTATATGCAGATTCTGGACTATATAGTTAGAATATTTGGACAGTGTCCAACCCTAAAACCAAAACTAAATCCAAAAATATCTCAAGCCCAAGCCAATATAGAAAAATAATACTGCACAACAGCACAAGGGATTACTTAGAAAATGAGATACACATGTACATAAGAATATGGGCCTTACTAAAGGGAACAATGGTTTACTATTTTGGGCCTTAACTAAATAAACATTGGGCCCAATACGATTCCGGTTATCGTCTTCTTCGACGGGTTAATTCACGACTAACAGAAAATTTCTCTGCCGGTGTTGACTTCAAACTCTCTTTGATTAGATCGGCGCCAACTTCTAAACGCAAATGGGAATCACGAGAAACTTGATCCTGGGTTTGGCTTGTTTAGCCTTTGTCTCCATTGCTAAAGCTCTGCCTCATGAACCAGAACTTGGCTCGGCTCGTGTCGTCTTCCAGGTTCATTTCTCGTCTCCTCTTCTCTGCTACGTTTAACCCTAGTCATAGTTCATGCCGTTATTTGATTTGATTGTGTTAAAAGAAACTTTACAGTGTATAATCCGATCAAAATCTCAACTTGAATTTGGGCAAAATCGATTTTAGTTTTCTTTAACTTTCTACCCAAATTCATGTTCCAGGAACTTGAAATGTGTTAATGGTATTCGGAATGGATGATAATGGTTGTGCAGACTAGTTATGGAGATATCGAATTTGGGTTCTATCCCACTGTGGCACCCAAGACAGTGGATCACATCTTCAAGCTTGTTCGTTTAGGAGGATACAACACTAATCATTTCTTCAGGGTATATGGCTTAAAGGCTCAAGCTTTGATGAAAGTTTTGCATCTTTGGCCTGTTCTTTTTTTGGAAGAAGGGGCTAAGTGTGAGTCATTTTGCAGGTTGATAAAGGTTTTGTTGCTCAAGTTGCGGATGTGGCGAGTGGACGATCAGCTCCAATGAATGAGGAGCAAAGGAAAGAAGCTGAGAAGAAAATTGTGGGAGAGTTCAGTGATGTTAAGCATGTCAGAGGTACTCTTTCCATGGGAAGGTATGGTATCTTTTGATCTTGTGTAGCTTGGATTGTTTATATGTGTTCTGTGAATGTCCTCGTGTAGCTCGTGACTGTTGCTTTTTGTTGTGTTCATATCATTTTGGTAAAGGTAATTGCATGGTGATGTTTCGTCTTTCCGTGATTTTGTTTTTGTTCGGTAGATATGACGATCCAAACAGTGCACAATCTTCATTTTCGATGCTTCTTGGCAATGCTCCTCATCTTGATCGCCAGGTCAGATTGCTAATTCAGCGCAGACTATTGGCTTTATCTTAAGATGACTAGTAGTAATAAGATTGGAGGTATTCAACAGTATGCTGTGTTTGGTAAAGTTACTAAAGGAGATGAAACATTGAGTAAGCTAGAAGAAGTTCCCACTCGCCGCGAGGGGATTTTTGTTATGGTATGTTTTCAAGAAAACCAGAATTTCGTTAGCTTAGTCAATAGTTGGATTTCATTCAACTTTGGTCATTCTTTTACCATTTCTTTTGCAGCCGACGGAGCGGATCACGATTTTGTCGACATACTATTACGGTAAATATAGTCAAATCTCAACTTGTTTGTTAGCTAAAACATTTTTGATAACATCTTCTCCTGACGTTTGATGTTGAAATGGGACGACACCTCAATTATGGTTAACTACAGTCCATAAAGAGAGATGTGACTCTAGCCTGAATTTCTTTAAAATCAGGTCATTCATGTTGTCCTAGGTGATAAGACTCAGGATCTAGCCTTTTTGAAAGATATGGTTATGTTTTGGATCATAGTAAAATTTGATACTGACAATTAAGAATCTTTATTAGTACTCTTAATTAAACAAGCAGAGATCCCTTAACATGGAATTCATTGATTTAGTTCTTATAATCTTGTTTCTCAGACACTAAAATGGAGAGCTGTGAAGAAGAGAGATCTGTCCTGAAAAGAAGGCTTCAAGCATCTTTTGTGGAGGTCGAAAGACAGGTGATTGAAATGTCTATAGATAACGTTTTGATGAGAAGGCTCGAGACACATTTATCGTAACATTTATGGTCCCTTGTGTTTTGACAGAGAATGAAGTGCTTCCCGTGAATGAAGTTAACACATAAGAAACTGTTCAACAAAAGCCTTAAAACGCCAGGGAACACAAAGGTAAATGTATGTCTAGTAAAAAAACTCAGAATGCTAGACAGTTTATGAGTGGTTTATCAGTGTGAGAGATTGTAGTTAACAGTGTAAACAGTTTGAGACATTGAATCATGGATTGTTTCCTTCACTGTCTGCAAAAATCTGATAGTCACCGGGACAAAATCCCAGGTTCTGAGCACCAAATAGTCAAATACTGAACTAGTGAAATAAGCTTGGAGCAAATAGCAACAACACATGTGCTCTGCTTTTGTGCTCTTCTCTCTCCAAAAAAACAAAGCATGTCTCTCAATTCACACAATTAGTCTTTTCACTTTCGTTGACTTTTGTCTCTTCCGTCATCCTCACTTTTGTCACTTTCCTCTTAATTTTACATTTTAATGTTTGTTTTTGAGTCTTAAAATCCAAACATTACTACCTCTTATGCATTAAAGGAGATGGGCTTGTTGTGTCTGTTGTTTAGGGTTTATAAAAGACTCTTAATAAAATTGAGACCTCAAGTTTTTTAGTTAGAAACCTATGGGTTTGTGTTTGGGAATTGTAGTGGTGTGACAACTTTAGGTGACCGGTGACCCACATACTACTTGTTTAGCCCATTGGTTGCAACTTAACAAAAATTTCATATCCAGAGTTTTATACAAATTTAATTTGTCTATTACAAAACATAATCTGACACGTGATTCACATACCCACTTTATGAATCAGAATCACATCGAATTCGATTTCTTTACCAATGCATTTGCGGTGTCGAGTTGCATGAATGTACTGGTTTTTTGTTCACATGATCAGAGAAACTAACCACGTGAGAACATAGTATTATCAAGCTTTAGGCTTATAACAATATTGCTCAAATAGAAAATGAGGCCTAAGACATGCATGCATATCCAAGATTTGTTATGAAATTGTTATTGTCTAATCAACTCAACTAGGAATACATTTATAAAAATTAAAAAATAAAAAATTATGTCGGTACAAAACACACAATCTTTTTTGGCCAACACTGTTTAAACAAGATGCCATTGAAACAAAACAATGAAATTACCAAGTTGCTCAAAATGAAAGAACCAAGTAGCACAAAAGATAGAAATTTTATAACCCGTAATTCTTTATTGTTTACTTACAATCCCACAATATCATAATTTTTTATTTATTTAAACAAATTGACATTCATTTATAAAAATTGTTTTGAAATTTGATGAGATTCAAAATTAACTTACATGATTAATTCATCAAATAGTTGGGATTCTTAGTTTGTCGAATTCTATAGAATTGACAGCTTATCAAAATTTGGTTCTGGTGGTATGTTTAAAACTCTTTTTTTTTTTTTGGTTTTTTTTTTTTTTTGTTGTTTTTTTTTTTTTGTTGTGAACTGTGATCATGTAGTTTATTTATATTTTTGTTGAATGAATACGTTCGTTAATAGCTCTATAGTTCGATACCGTTTAATTATGTTTAATTACGGGAATTGGGGTTGAATCATCAAACTTGAATCTTTTATCTAACTTTGGAATAGTGATATTATTTTTTTAATTGTACAATAGATCAAATCAACCAAAGTTTTGAATTTTTCGAATGTCAGATTTTGTGAAGAAGTAAATTTATATCATCTACATGGATATATTTAAAGTGTACATTCAATTTCTTAGTGTATGGACATACATTTTAATATGTTTTTTTAAGAAACATTTTAATATATTTAGATGTCAAATTAGTGTAATTTAATTTAATGGTCAGTTTTCTCTATTTTGCCCAAACCCCGAATAAAAGACATTTGTTTTGGGGATTGAACTGATTTTTCTAAGGAATATTGGTCAAAGTCACAAGATAATTACTCGACTGTTTTGTTCAATGACTTTATCCACTTTGTTTCCAAGTGTTTGAATAACTACAAGTTTTCTACGTTTATATTTGTTTTCTAACGTATTAATGTATTGGCCAAATATTTATGGCTGAGTACAAATATGAATACATTGTTATACCTCCCGATAATATCTGGTCCGTATTTAAATTTATTTATTACACATGTATCGTTGATAAATTCCAACAATAAATATTACATTGCAATGTGTAGACATCAATATATCCAGAAATTGGATTTGTGAGAGGACGACAGTGGCAGAAACATCACATGAGGTTTCATACAACCCTACATCATTTTTGTTTGCATAAAATTTGTAAAAGCCTTATGGGTTTCGGACAAATGTTCATGTTTGTATCCGTCAGATAAATTTGTAAACATGTAATATTTGCACAGATCACCAAATGTACTCTTTCACTTCAAATTCTTCGTCTGCATCACATTTATCAAAGTAATATATAATATTCACCAATTAAGCTTTATTCTTCCTATTAACCAAAAATTCTCAACTCATTTCTTTGCTTACTGTATCTTCTAGTATCATGGTGTCATATACTGACAGTTTAAATAATGTTCGGTTTAAATCAATAGTTATGTGAAAATAAAATACTAACTTTCTAGCTATACTAGAAGACTTTTGAAGTATTAGACTCATATATCCTCTTTGAATCAAGAGCAGATCATGCCACTTAATGCGGTTATAGCACAAGTCTTTCTCAAACGTAGCGATTGCAAAATAATTTAGTAGAATCTCCAAGATATCGAAAATATCAAAAAGTCTATCATACATTTTAAGGATTTGTGTATATCTTATTGTAAAATCATTAGTTAGGAATTTAGGTTAACTGTCATTTATATTAGTAATGTAACCATTTTTTTATTATTATGAGACTGGTCGACTGGATATATATACATATATTTTGTGTGTGTGTGTGTGTGTGAAAGAGAGTGGATATAGTTCTTTCAAATACAAACCTCTCACCGATCACTCTATCAGCAATATATTTATTGTACTTGAAATCGGTCTCGACATGCCGACAAATTAAAAATATCTTATATTCTTGAACTAATTGTGTATTAGTAATATATGATTTCATCAATCTATATTAAAAAGAAAAAAAAAAACTTTTCTCATCATATATGTGGTTAGTGTAGAGTCAAGTTCATGCGAAATCAATATCAATTATTAGTATAGATTTAGTATAACCTAATCATACTAACAAGTAGAACGCAAATCGGATTCGATCTTAAGGAATCCTGATCCTACCTACATCCAAACTAGTAATATGTAGGCCAGGAAGGTGCCACAACACACACACGTATTCCTACAATAATTAACGAGTTTATTAATACTATTTAAACAAAATTAAGAAGATTCTCTGCGTGATCCGAAGTCCAAGGACGTTGTTTAGTAATAATAATCTATAAATCTTTGGAACATCGTCTTTACACTGTTCCACAAGTAATTCAATATATGAACATATGCTTCCATCAATGTATAAGGACTAAAATAATGAGTTATGATTATTATTATTTTTGTAAATGGAAGAAAAAACAGAGATTGCGAGACAACACATGCCATGTTTTAAAATCTCGGGGATGGGTTGGTTTTATCGTTATATGTCTTTGACCGTCAACAATGTTTGGCTCCTCGATCGTTTTTTAACCTTTTAACCCATACTATGAAATGTCCGCAACTACTATTTACTTGTGACATGATAAGCATCTTCACATTAAAATCTTGATATTGGTCGGTCTAGGGTTTGCCACAAACAGATAACAATTTGTTGAAAAAGTTACACTTGTTTTAAGAAATAATAATGTATAAGAAAACAAGTGTACTCTCTATAGCTGAGTACTAGCTAGCTAGTAGTGTAGTCAGTTAATTTAACTTTATCAATTGATATTTATTCGAGGCATATTCTTTTTCGAATTTCTATAACCAAAATTTGTGGGGGGTTTTTCATGAAGAATTTGTGGGTTTTAATGATGTAATTTAAGTCAGAGAAAACGGCATAAAACTAAGAGATGGGGTTCCTAATTAATAGGAAAGCTACTGATCTCGGACTGCGTGTAAGGGTAGGTCTCATTAATAGTAGCATATGCATGTTTTGTATTCACTCCGCCGGAATTAACCGTATCATTCTCTCAGCTTCCTATTCAAATTAAACCTTCCATGTCTCCTTTTGAATTCTGACTTGGACGAATCAAATAGTCTAATTGGATATCGATATCCAATTCCTATAGTGTTTTTGTTGTTTATTGCTTTAAATGTGTGTTCATCAATGTATTTTCATGTTACATGTGTCTATATATCAATGTATATCCGAATATGAACTATAGTAGTCGCTTCCAATTGGATGATTCTTTTCATAGTAATCCAAGAGGTTGATTTAGTTTTTTCGGTACAAGTAATCTGTCCTGTAGCTTTGGGGTTATTTTCAAACAAAACATGTATACATATATACTAATTTCAAACTTTAAAGATACCAAACCATGCAGAATCAAATTATGTCAATACAAGTCTTATAAAAGACAAATACATATTTTCATTATTTAGCTTAAAAAATTAAGAAAATTTTGTAATTTTATTTTGTTTTTAATGAATAAATAGATCAATCTTGTCCTTTTTATTTATGGTCCTCTGTAAACAATGACAGCAACGATGGCAAATAAATAAAGTATTCAGAAGTTAAAATACACACATATATATAGATCAAGACCTATATCTTGTTGACAACGAAAACAAAGAAAGAAGATTAATAGATCAAATCCGAGTTAAAGCAAACATCTACCACATAATAAATGCAATGCAAAATCAACGAACTGAATCCAATCGACAATCAAATGCCTATCTCTGCATCTACCACATGCTACGTACTCAAAATCAGATTTTTATGGAAGGTATTAAAAAAATCAGAGTTGTCAACTGTAATTACATCCAAAACATGATCCGTAATTTGGCTTCAACATTTTTTGGTGTTTTCTTGTACCATATGTCCTACACTCTTTTCATGATATAGACCACCACACTAAAGAAAAATAATAATTAATCTTATAAATGACAGTGATTTTTTTTCTTTTCACGATCATGTATAGGATAACAATCATATTATTTTCAAAAATATTTGGATGTTACATTACATCAAAGGTCAAACATGGATGTGTGAAGAACAAACTTATACATGTTCCAAAACCATTGAATTTCCAAAAAAAATCAATGTAAAAGTTTGAAAGATACAAAAAAAATGGTAAAAAAGAGAGAAGTGATTAAAAAAAGGGACAATGAAGTAATACATATAACGTGGGGATGCAATGGTGGTACTGACAGAGAGAGAAGGCAAAGAGGGACAGTTTAGTTTGGCGATAAACACACATTTTGCCATTTTAAACCCCACTTGATCCCTCTTCTCCTTTCCATGGCCCTCCCCTCCTTTTCTACGTCCCTTTCCCAATTCTTATTTTAATTCTTTGTTTTTTTCTACTTGGATGCGTTGAGCCAAAAATGTTGCAATGAATTAATTCTACTTGGCCCGATTTTGGAAAGCTCTGTAGCTTTGTGGACTGACTTTGATTTGGTTTTGATTTCAGAGAGTGCGGATCAATCCATTGTTATACGTGTTTGGATTTTTTTTTGGGTTTAGCCAAAATCGAACCGAGTGACTTGACTTAAGCATAGTTGTATTTTTTATTATATATATTTTTTTTGGTCCCATCACTAGTCACTGAAAACCTCTACAATATCCCTTAAGATAGGTTCTAATCGTCGTATCATACGACTCGTATGAGACGATACAAACACTCTTTGGTAAAGTATCACTATTGGTTTAGCACTGGATCTTAGTTATTTGATACCCTTTCTATTTAGTTTCAAAATTTGAATTCTCCATGTCACATTCATTATACAAACGTTTTTTGTTGAACAAATTTTACATTCATTCATAAAAACAAAAGAATACATTATCACAAAACATATATAATAAGATAAATTATTAAATAGAATTTTTTTAAAATAGACATACAATAAGACTAGTCGTCTGATATAGACTCTGCACATTATACGGACTTACATTTGTAAACTCCATCAACTCTTATCCATCTATTGTTTAGTCATGTTCAATATTGAGAAAAATTAAAGGAAATTAACATGTAGCCTTTAAATTTTCAATAAAGGTCGTTAAGTTGAAGACTTGAAGTTGATACTACACCATGTGAATAGCTCGAAAGAAAGAAGGTTAAGTGGAACAGGAATAAGAGAAAGAGAGCAAGGAAAAAAACTTGACGTGGGTGAGTTTTACACATATAACAATCAAGAAGTTGTTCTCGTGGGAAAGTAAGTTTAGAAGCTTACCAAAAATAAACAGTATCTTTTTGTACTAAGCGACTATGAAAAAAACTGAGAACAAATAATAATAAATATTTGAAAGCTAAAGACACCCTTATTAAAGAAACATAACCCACACCCTCCCTCCATGCACTTGTCTCTTCTCCTTCTTATTCTTCTTCTTCTTCTTCTTGATCTTCTCTCTCTTCATAAATTTGCATTATAAAAACACATCCACTTTGCTCCTCCCTCTTCAACACCTTCTTCTCCACTCTCATTCTCTCTTTCTGACACATTAACTACTTATCCTTCTTGCATTCTTCTCTCTCTCTACACCCAAACAAACACACTTATAATATATCAAGAAAGAAGATGTCTAGCAGAAGATCATCACGTTCAAGACAGTCAGGAAGCTCAAGAATCTCTGACGATCAGATTTCCGATCTTGTTTCTAAGCTCCAACACCTCATCCCTGAACTTCGCCGCCGCCGTTCTGACAAGGTATACACTTCAAAATAACAAATTTTAATCTATCTTTCTTGCATATACATACTTATTTTGTATACTTGTATAACTTAGCCTGCACATGGACTTAGAAAGTTCAAATGAATAGGAACCATATAGTATATAATAACTAATTAATATGCATGGTGAAATCCAACGGCGTGTAGACATGTGGCCTACAATTAACTATACGTAGATAAAGTAACATTAATTCACAGCCTCATTTATGCATATATCTTGTTTGTTCTTTGAATGTTTTTTTGCAATTAAATTTTACAAGTTGGTGGTGTGGGACTCAGTTTGTTCCCTTCCTACTTCCACGTACCTTAACTACATGTCTCCCCATTACTCTTCTCTACCTATATACTCACCATAATTCTATATATAGCTGAGGAATATGATAAATAAATTGTGGCCGTTTATACCGTTGTGCACATTGAAGTGGCAATCATGAGAAAAAACTAAAGTTCTGTTAAAAGTTTGAAGATATATATGAAATTGTTACAAAGAAAGAAAAAAGGCAGTAGCACATGTTGTCACGTACTCTTTGTAAGGGATATAATGATCGTTTTTTGTACTTTAAAACTAATTGTAAAATGTTTAAACTATTGGACAGGTGTCAGCATCTAAGGTACTACAAGAGACTTGCAACTACATCAGGAACTTACACAGAGAGGTTGATGACCTCAGTGACCGTTTGTCGGAACTCTTGGCTTCGACGGACGACAACAGCGCCGAAGCAGCCATCATTAGGAGCTTGCTTAATTATTAAATCCGCATTACTTAATCTGAGAGCTATTAATCATCCGTTTCCGGCCACCAAATTTATCTTATTATGGGTATCGTCTGTTTACTTCTACATCATATATTATGAGATATAGCTAGGGTTTCGGGTCATTGTTAGGCCAACTCATATATTTATATTTAATATATGGTTATGTATGTATGTATGCATGTTAATTGTATCTGAGGGTCCAGACCTGGCGTATAGTAGCCTGTGTATCATGAGATCCTCTAATATTTATGATTAATGACACGGTCCGTTTCCTTTTTTACTATACTGATCTACTGTTATAAGTTTCGTTTATCATATCTTTTTCTATAATTAACAAGCTGAGGAGATTATCGGTGTATGCTCGAAATTTCTTAGTTGAAGAAATTAAGAACAATATATGTGTATGCCAAATAAATAAGTTATACTTGGAAGTATGTCAATACAATTTTATCAAAAAAAATAAAATGGTATGTATATACAATTTAAAAACGTGGAGAAGTTGTGTCTGAATTTAAATTGTTTAAAATATGATAGAAACAGACGAAGACCTCGATGTTTTCGAAGTCGTTTAGTTTGGATTATCTGTTTTTTAATGTTATCTGTAGTATATGGTATGGTCGTGCCATTTTATTTAAATCCTCTTGCATGTGATCATTAATGTGTTATCTTCGTCGTGTATATTATAACACGTATTGACTCGATAATTACGGTATTAGTGTGGTGTTATTAATGGAGTAGATAATTTATGATTACGTGTTAAAAGTAAAATGTATTGGGATATAAGGTTACATACCTTTTCTTTGAACAGAGAAATTCTTGCGCCTGAAAGTTAAATATAATCATGTACTGTATCAGTTCCCGTTTTTTTTCGGTCATTGATTTTTTTTTTCGGGCAACACATTAGTTGTTTTTATTTATGAGCACCAAAGACTAAGTAGAATTTTAAAAACATGATGAAATATTAATTATGACTTGAAGACATTTGAAAGTGTGATACATGTTTAGGAGCTGGTAACACGTTTTTAATGATAATCTCTCAATTTAGTATAGAATAAAATATACATATTTTGTATTATTCTGACAAATCAAATAGTTTTGAGTTATCACAAACTCTACAAGAAACCCATCTAAATTATAGTATAAGAAAATACTCCGGAACGCCAACCTTTACTTAATCAACCCTAAGTTGACGACCCAAAAAAAAAATTAACCTTTAAATCATTTGAATAATGGCCATAGGCCCAAATATGTTAACAAAAGAGCCTTGGCCCAGTTCCTGGCTAGACTTCCTTTCATTTTCTGTTATTTTTTTTTTGGTAAACCAACGGGAGGGACTGCCGTCTTTATTCAATAGAACCAAAAATAAAAAATTACATGGGCACATGTCTAGCCCCAGCAACACCTGCAGCATCCTCACGCATAATCGAATCGACAAACGGAAGACCTGAGTCAAAAGAAAGAAAGCCTAAAAGTAAACTAAAAGCATAGTTTGCTAACTCGTCAGCAAAACGGTTAGCTTCCCGATAAACATGCGAAACTCGGACTATCCAGTCCTTTGATGAGAAGCCATAGCACAAACGTACTAGGAATGACAACAGATGAGAGTCTTCTATCCCTGTCGTGAGAAAACCAGCCACCAATTTTGAATCTACCTCAAGCTCCAGCCGCGTTATACCCTTCTCCCAAGCTATAACCAACCCGTAGTACACACCCCAAAGCTCTGCTAACGGAGCCGTGCACCGCCCTAAATTCAGGGCAAAACTTCCTCGCCAATCCCCGTACTCGTCCCGCAAAGCTCCTCTTTTTCTGTTATTGTAGTGTGTGATTTGGCTTGTTCTCGCAAACATATATACCAACATTAAACAATACTCAAGTTTGTCCCCCCAAAAAAACTAATACTCAAGAAAATATACAAGTTGTTTTTCCATTTCAACAATTGGCCTTAGCCATATGTGTATACTACAATTTAAGATTGCATAATACATTAAGAAGGAATAGGCTTGCAATGTGATTTTTTATTAAGCAAAAAAATGAAAAAATATATATTTTGTGTACACCTTTTGATACTAAATGAAAAATTGAGCATATTTATTTATATGCGTTTGTTTGTATGTCGTTGAATTGCACTTTTCATATCTCATGCAACATAAAAAATTCATAGAATAAATAGTTTATGCTTTTAGATAAATACAATTGAGGTTAAAACACACAAAAAAGAACAACTCGTGGTAATTTATAAAATAGTTTCAACAAAAATATTTAAACTTGTAGAATATAGACTTGTTGATTACAAAATGATTTGATAGGGAGACCAATTTATACAGTAGTTGGGCCTATATTAAAGTATTTTATCATAAAACCGACCAAAACGTCTAAGAAAGTTGATAAGTGGGGGACCTGAGAAAGAGAAGAAGAAGAAGGAAGAAACCGGCCTCGCATATAAAATGGGCTTTGTGTCAAAACACAATCTGCGGTGATGAAGAGCTTTTTGTGTCCCCCGAAAGTATGTTTACCTACCATAGAGAAAAAGTCATGTTATGTTGTAAAAGGTTTTAAAAAGAAGAAGTCTAATCATATCATAGACTAGTGAGAGTTACCATGTAGGACCTTAGAGTTTGCTTTCATTTCATATCATTGAGACATAGACAAGTGATACCATGTAGGGCCTCTAAGAGTTTGCTTGCATATACTTCTTGACGACCAAAATCACTAGTTTTAGTTCTCGTTAGAAATAAAATTCCATTGACTTGAACACTTATGCATGCAACCATCCAAATGCTTATGTAGGGCATGCTGTTAAAAGAAATTTTAATTAGATATCAACTTTGAAATATTTCATTAAGAATATCAGTTTTTTTTACATATCATATTTAAATTCAACTCTTTTTTTGAAGAGAAAGTGGTAAGAGTATCTAGATCTATAAACTCCCAAAATTTGAAGTATTTGTTACAAATACTCAAATTGTTCATTACGGTACATATTTAATTATACACATCTGAATTAAATATATTCACAATAAATTAATTATGATAATCTAGTGGTTGAAAAAATTACTATTAAATTGAGTGACCATAATCTAATCAATTCACTGTAATATCAATCATGGTTGACCACTGTAAACATCTTAAATTGCAAGAATATGCTATCTTTCACAATGTCCGGAGATTATTATGAATTTCGTTTCAAAAATTCTATAATAGAAAAATATACATATATAATTAGTATGACTATGATATATCTGTCTTTCTATTCGTAAAAAACAAGAATTATCTTTAAAAATACTTGATATGAAAAACTACATAGTACATATCCGTAATCTACCAAAACGGATACAACGTAGTAAAATTAGGGATTTTCCAAAACATACAAAAGCCCATATTCCACCCCTCCAAAGACTATAATCATCCCATGTCTACCTCTCTGTCTCATCGGCTTTGAGTCTTGTCTCCTATTTTATATACTCATATAATAAACAAAATAAAACCAAATTTTCTAATCTAGCTAGTATTTAGCCTATAAGTGGTGTATACTCAGTCTTCTAATTCATTTCACCACCATCCTTCTTCTTCTTTATTTAGTTTTCTTTCTGTACTTTGAACCAAGACAAGGTGGTGGAGAGGAGAAGAAGAAAACAACCAACAAGAGACATGTCTTGTAATAATAATGGCTTAGCTTTCTTCCCTGAAAATTTCAGTCTCCAAAACCATCACCAAGAAGAAGAAGATCACCCTCAACTTCTTCAAGACTTCCATGGTACATCATCTCAATTAACACCTTTGTTCAAAATTTCTAATCCTTTTTTTTTCTACTTCTCAAGATCTTCTCTGTTTTTAGGGTTTCTAGGTAAAAGATCTCCAATGAACAACGTGCAAGGGTTTTGTAATCTAGATATGAACGGAGATGAAGAATATTCAGACGATGGATCTAAGATGGGAGAGAAGAAGAGGAGATTGAACATGGAACAATTGAAGGCACTAGAGAAGGACTTTGAGCTTGGTAATAAACTTGAATCAGATCGAAAATTAGAGCTAGCTCGTGCCTTGGGATTGCAACCTAGACAAATTGCTATATGGTTCCAAAACAGAAGAGCTCGATCCAAAACCAAGCAGCTTGAGAAAGACTATGACATGCTTAAGCGTCAATTCGAAAGTCTCAGAGATGAGAACGAAGTTCTTCAAACTCAAAATCAAAAGCTTCAAGCTCAGGTAAAAGCAGAAACTTCATAACACAAAAGTACTCTGTTTCTTTTTTAATCTTAAATACTCTGTTTTTTAAATCATATATTTCATAAAATATGAATCTTTTTTAGTTGAATTTTATAAAAACAATGCTCTTTTTTGTTTTTTATTGATGTTATTCTTTCAGTTTCGAATTCATAATTTGGAATATATTTGTTTTAGGTCAAAACATAATTTGGAATCATTTTGCAATTTTACGTTCTTTCTTAAATAGTTTGTGTAAATTATGCAGGTAATGGCATTGAAAAGCAGAGAACCAATAGAATCAATCAATCTGAACAAAGAAACAGAAGGATCATGTAGTGACAGAAGTGAGAACATTTCTGGTGACATCAGGCCACCGGAGATCGATAGCCAATTCGCCCTAGGCCATCCACCGACAACTACAACGATGCAGTTTTTTCAGAATTCATCGTCAGAACAGAGAATGGTGAAAGAAGAGAACAGTATCAGTAACATGTTCTGTGGAATTGATGACCAGTCTGGGTTCTGGCCATGGCTTGACCAGCAACAATACAATTGAATGTGGTCGATCTGTTCTTGTTTGTATTAAAATTTTCGTTTTCTTTAAGTGGTCAGATGAACCAATTCATGTTTCAAGAATCTATATTTAGTCTATATGCACCAACTAAGCTAGTAGTTTTTTTGGGTAATGTGATGTAAGAGAATTAATGGGGGAAATATTCATCATATTATATGATAATTAATCAATCATATGGGCCATATGATTAGACATTAAAAAAAGTCTGAACCATGTGCTTTTATATCGTACAACTAATATCCAGAAAACTCTAAGAAATAAAAATTTTAAAAACCCACCCAAAAAGACTTTTCCATGAAACAAATTATGCTTATGTCATAATTAAGTCTATAAGATGAACAAAAATAGAAGACATGATCTTAAAAATAGATCATTAATTACGATTAGCGGTACAATAAACTGTAGAAATCATATAGTTAAATGGCACGGTTGAAGTAAAATGTGAAGTGTGTGAAAGAAAGAGCATCAATTTACAGATTCCGAGGAGAGGATGCAAACAAATAGGGTTGGAAAGTGGTCATTCTCTTTCTGAAAATGGACCCAACACTTTTTACCCTTTCATCGACACTGACATTGCCCGACGACTCCAAATTTGTTATTCATATAAGCCATCTCTTAGGCTATGAATGGTGACATACACCGTACCCAAAACCGCACCGCAACAGTGTCAAAATCTCTACATATACATATGTATTTATATATTTTTGTTACTATTTGAACCGCACCGCACTTCTTCCGTACCGCAAAACGCAGTCGCCATTCGGACCTTTAATTAAAAAATAATAATAATTAATAACACACACCATGACTTACAAAAGTTGTGAACCACCAAGGCACTAAGTTTGGAGTCGTCGAGCAGTGTCAGTAACGGTGCTCTTTATACATTATATCTCTACCGTTTAACTTGTATTGGAGCCGCGTTTTAATTAGTAAGTGGTGTATTTTGCATCGCACCGATACAAATGTTAGCAATCACACACCCATGGAATCTATGGGTTTTGTTTTTTTTTTTTTTTTCCGAATATGTGTAAAAAGACCTCATTTGACTGGTAAATTAAAACCTATACGAGTATTAACAATGACTAAACGAGTTAAAATGGAATTGCATAGCATTAGAAAAAACTTTTCGGAAAATGAAAAGGTGATAAAGTTTCCATTGATGATTAGTCTAGCGCCGGGTGGAATAAAAATTGACTGGGGAACAAGAAAGCGACAGAATCTGAAAGCCAAGAGGGCAAGAGGATTATCTTCGTATTCTAACGTTGACAACCAAACACCGAGGTTAAGCTTGTAAAATGTGTCATTTTGGACTAATTAATTCAAGAATCTTCATGGGATCATGTGCATTTCCTTAATCTAATGTTTTATTGGTTACTGTAATATTCTAAGGATATTTTCTTATACGCAAATTTTAAATCTTTGACATTTAGGGTGACGGTTCTTCATATGCCAACACGCAATTCCACTTCTCTAAGAACAATTAGTTTTAAAATGTAATACATAATAATTCAATGACTCTAACCAAATAAATAATTACCTGTAAAGAAGAACTTGTTATGTGGCCATGTGCATAGAGGTTTAGTTCCCTAATGAAGTATTCACTTCCAATGGACACGCCGAACATACATTGACCACAGGAATGTAATGCGGAAAGTATCAATTACTTCTTCGATGGAATTTTATATTCCATTTGTTATGTACTATACATTCTTAAGAAACTAAGCATTTATTTTAAAAAAATTTAATTAGATAATTCATTAACTTAAAATAAATTTTAATTTTATACTATTAGATTTAATTTATTATAGTTTAATTTAATTTAACTCAAATTAATTTAATTAAAATAAACTTAATTTTTCATTTTATTTTAAATTGCTGATTAAAATCAAATTTATTTATTTAGTTTTATTTTTATTGTATATTAAATTAACTAGTTTTTTTTTTTGTAATTTTAGCATTCGCTGGCAACCAATGACTAATGAATGGGACCAGTCGCAGGAGGTCGATGAAATTTCACTCGTATATGTATTCTCATTTTCTTTTATTTACGAAGACAAAGATGATATGATGATTTGATGATGCTGCGGTCACTACTCGCTGCTTCTTTACATCCAATTCAAATTATAATGCCTCTATGATTTTCTGCAAATACTTATCTCTTAAGGAGTATTAAAATGGGAATTATTTCATCTTATATATAGTTAAACCATAATCTCTCAAAAGTAATGTTCGTGATCGAGTCACGCATTGAAATAAATTAACCATATTTTGGATATGCATCTTTGGAAGTGAAAGCAGACCAAATCAGAGATGAGTGTTGCACACGTTTGTTTCTGTTTGACCATTCTCATATTACTTCAACTTTTGTCTTTTATGTTGTTTTTGTTCTGCCCTGTTTTCTTTCTCATTGCAATGTCTCTATCCTCTGTTTCTTCTTCCCATCTTCTCTCTGTTTTACTTTTAATCTTTTGTCCTGTATATGAAACTTTTTATTTGCTACATTGGATATGATAATTTTTATTTCAATTCTTGCATCCAAGTTTTATTTACTTTCTCTGAGTTTTTCTAATGGGAAATTGCTTTGGGTTTTCCGCAAAAGTAGGTAATAGAGAAAGTCCTTATCGTGGTATGCAACCAAACATCTCTCTTCTCTAAGATTTCTCTACTTCTTGTCATATCTTATTTCTGATTATAAAGTCTTAAATTGAGTTGAGACATCTTTGATTTGATTAACTGTTGATTCATCAGGTTCGTCAAGAATCTCTGCCAAAAGAAGTCAATCGTCTCGGCTTTCAAGCTTAACAATACAATCATCATCTTACAACGATGACACGAGTGTGGCGTCTCTTCAAACGCCTAGAAGTGAAGGAGAGCTCTTAGCATCGCCCACGCTAAAGGCATTTACGTTTAACGAGCTAAAGACAGCCACTAGGAATTTCAGACCCGATAGTGTTATCGGTGAAGGCGGTTTCGGTTATGTCTACAAAGGATGGATCGATGAACGCACTTTATCGCCTTCAAAACCAGGGTCAGGCATGGTCGTTGCTGTCAAAAAGCTTAAAGAAGAAGGGTTTCAAGGACACAGGCAGTGGTTGGTACGCTTATATAATTAATTATCCTCTGAATCAGTTTTAGGTCTTTAGCCGTAGAAACCAAAATCGAAACCTAAATAAGGAATTGTTGATTTAACAGGCGGAGGTTGATTGTCTTGGGAGGCTTCACCATATGAATCTTGTGAAACTAATTGGATATTGCTCGAAGGGTGATCATATTCGGCTTTTGGTGTATGAGTACATGCCAAAGGGAAGCTTGGAGAATCATCTCTTTAGACGTAAGAAAACTTGTCTCTCAAGTAAAGATCAATGCTCAAATTATCTCGAGAGCCTTTGCGAATGTGATAGCAAGATTCAAATGTATAGTTGTTATTGTATAACAGATTTAGAAAATTTAGTTGGTTTTATATTCACAAATTTTCATTTATTTTAAAAAGTTGAAATCAGGACTATTATGTGTAGGTGGGGCAGAACCGATTCCGTGGAGAACAAGGATTAAAGTGGCTATCGGTGCGGCGAGAGGGCTTGCTTTCCTTCATGAAGCTCAAGTCATATACAGAGACTTCAAGGCCTCCAATATTCTACTTGATTCGGTACAACTGGATAACAAATTTACATGTTTTTGTTCATCAAATTTCAATCATAGAAATTTTGAGATTTAATGCAAACCAAACAAAATAATATGTTGAGTTTGATTGAAAAATAAAACTAATCGGTTCATGACATATTATGGTTTAAGTTTTGGTTTTGACCGAGCACTTCCGTTTGATTTATATGTCCATCTTTACGTAGGAATTCAATGCAAAGCTTTCTGATTTTGGATTGGCGAAAGTAGGACCAACCGGAGACAGAACACACGTATCAACCCAAGTGATGGGAACTCAAGGCTATGCAGCACCTGAATACGTTGCCACTGGTCGGATAACAGCCAAAAGTGACGTCTACAGCTTCGGTGTGGTCTTGCTAGAGTTACTGTCGGGACGTCTGACCGTAGACAAAACGAAAGTAGGAGTGGAACGAAATCTGGTTGATTGGGCAATACCTTACTTAGGAGACAAAAGGAAAGTGTTTAGGATAATGGACACAAAGCTTGGGGGACAATATCCTCACAAAGGAGCTTGTTTGACTGCTAATACTGCGTTGCAATGTCTTAATCAAGAACCTAAGTTGAGGCCAAAGATGTCTGATGTGTTATCTACTCTTGAAGAGTTGGAGATGACGTTGAAGTCGGGTTCTATTTCAAACTCGGTTATGAAATTGACATCTTCTTCCTCTTCTTTCACGGCGAAACAGAGAGTAAGAACTCCGGTTGCTGATCCGGTGTTGTCTAGTAGACGATGTCGACGTGTTCGGTGAAGTAGCGACAGAGATAGTTAGGTTTTATGAGTGCATGCATTTTTTTTTGTTTTTTTTCCCTGGAAAAGGTGACATATAGCTGTGTGCTTGTTTGATTTTCCATATATTATTTCTATTTTATCAAAATCAGATTTTGTGGACATTTTCATTTGTATTCTTCTTTAATAGTCCTCTTTAGTTTTGATGATAACAAGTTTGTTTAATACTTTTTTTCTTTCAAGTTTGTTCTAATTCTATATTGTTCTTAGTTCTTATAGGAGTAGGAATATTTGAAGAATTGTAAGGGTCCACATATCTACTTTTTGACAAAGCATTATTTATAAATGGTGAATATTTTGAAGAACAAATATATATATATTTTTTTTCTAAACCAAAATGGTTACCACAAATATGTTAGGGGTATTTGTATGACAAAGAATTATTAGTAATTTTCCTAATGTGTCATAAATCCTCCCCAATGAGGGACGGAAATATCATTGTCACCGAGTTTTAAGTTGTTTCATTTTGCAATCATAATTCACAACTAATTTTGTTTTGGTGCACATTCATCCCAAATTAATTTTCGACAAAATTACTAAGATTTGGGAGAGAAAATCCCATGGCTATGAAGTTTTTTCCAATGACTAAATTCAGATATTGCATATGACTAAAGTAACTATAACAAATTTGGAAAATAGATAGAATAAACAAATTGTTAATTAACAAAAATGCTAGTAAGTAATAACAATAGGAAACTACCCGACGATGTTTGAATAACTTGAAAATACCAAATATCATCCGGAGTTCCTCTAAACACTTCAGTAAAAAAAAGTTACCGAACGGATAACATTTTTTCAATGAATTGCTGATATAAGAATGAGAGTTGACGTGAAAGCTAATGGATTCACTGATGGACCAGCTGATAAACTTTATGAAGAACTTGCTGATGGACTAGCTGAAAGACTTTCTGAAGAACCCGCTGACGAACTATATGACAGACCATTCCTACTCACATGAACCACCCGACCACTTTGAAGACTTCCTGTTGTTTTATCTCACTCTTTTGAAGACTACACAACGTTTAGAAGCTGCATGAATGAATGTGTCAAGCTGGAGAGACATGGGTTTAGGGATTTGTATTCCAAATTCGACGAATGCGAATTATTTATGTGGAACATAGTTAATTGTTTATCAAATCCAAGCTATGAGACGTTTGATTATGTGAAGATATCTCCAATTGATCAAAACCCGGTTTGATAGTAATAGTTAAGATTTGATTTACTGATTTACGTAGGTATTTAATGCAAAGCTGTCTGATTTTAAATTTGGATTGCACAACTAGAGTAATGTACACTATGTTTATCCATATCTATGGATAAACCTCGACAACCGCTTATACGTATTTAACATTACGAAAATGTGTTCTCAAATGCTTTGACCTTTATATCTTTAAGCCATTCAAACAACAATTAAAACCTTAAACATCTAAAATGATAAGATGGAAGTGTTTACCATATAAAATCTCGTCTCGACCTGCGGAAATCCGTTGAATGGGTCCGGGAGTTCCCCCAAACACTTCAGTGGATAATCATTTAGAAAAATTGTATCCCCAATGAAGTGCTCAGAGGAACTCTAGGAGACATCCAACCAAGAATATTGTTTCTTGAGTATTTCATGTACTATGAGTGGAATACGACTATACGAGTACAAGAGGTTGATGTAAGTTTTGAGAAGATGAAAGTAGTTACGTTTCTTTATATATAGACTATAGTTAAAGGCTTAAAGGATAATCTCCATACATATGTCTATTATTACACAGAGATAGCGAGACAGAGAGATCATAAGATGATGACCAAGGAAAGCTTTTTGAATATAGACGCAATTTTGGGTTAAAGGAAAGAGTAAAAAGAATACGAATGTTGAAGAAAAGTCCATACGGCTTTTCACATGATAGAAAGGATGCAAAACACGTAGAGATTCTGTTTTATAATTTATATGCTTTTAGTACCCATAACGGTTATTTCTCACTACATTCTCCTGCTTGTCAATCTTTTAATATTTTTTAATTTTTAATGTTATGACTATGGAGAAAAGCTTATGGATGTTGATATTTTTTCATTACCAAAAATCCATTTTATTTGACATTTTGTCCCGCACTGATTAAAGAAATGATGAAAAACGAAAACTAGCTGCCTACATATGTGGCGCATCGTATGATATGTACCAACTAGATATTGCATGGAAAAGGTGAAAGTCCCCTCAAATAAATGATGTTAAAGTCGATCAGCTGAAATAAATTAATGCTTACCTTTGTATGGATCGTTTATGAAAAATATGAAGTAGTACCACTTTCTTTAGTCTATACAATATTCTACCATATTTTTTCCAAAGTAAAATTCTAATAATATATACTCCCACATTCTATATTGTTTAACTACCTTTGTATGGTAAGATTAAATGGTCTGATCATATTTTTTTCTTTAATCGGAAATTACGTTGGGAATATGATGAGTGGCAGCAATTAAAAAAGAGTCCATGTAAAGAATTTTCTGTCGTTTCAAAATATTTCAAGCAAATTAATCGAAGGAATATAGAATGAATATTTGGTCAAATAATATCTAAGGACAAGGCCCAACATTTCGACTCGATTCATCTTTCAAATTTCCACACGTTCTTTAGTTTTATGATTCGAATATATGATTATTGGTCCCATTATGAAAATTCTCATTGAAAAAGGAAGAACTGGAGACCCTTAGCACTGATATATAAATAGGTATGAAGTTATTGTTGTTTATATCAGGACAGAGCTACAAGAAGAGAGTCAAATGTCCCCATGAGTTCCCTTTAACGCTTCATTGTTAAATACTCAAAGCCACATTGGTTTGTATACAACACTGAAGTGTTTGGGGGGACTCTTGGTGTCATTCTGGCGTAGTGACCACCATTGCAGCCGTTTTATGGGTTCTTTTACATTAGTAAGCTCTTCGTACTATAGATATATTTTTTTCAATAACAAGTAATATGTGAGACGAATTCAAAGTGGTGATACAAATACAATGATGACACTAGCTAATGTAAACCACTAAACTATAGGTCTTGGTCAGATTTATAGTTGTTTTCTCATTAAAAAATTAAGGGTCCTTAAGTTTTGATTCTACAGAAAGAAACTTTAGGCCTAAATTTGATATTGAAAGTTGAAACAGGGTGTTTAGATTTCATAGAGTTACAAGACTTTTACAAGGATAGAAATAGTTATGGTAACTAAACTAACACATTCGTCTTCTTCCCACTTCACGACCACTTCGTTCATCAAAATTAAGCTTACGCTAAATATTTAAATATCATTAGAAATGAAAGTTAAGGCATTGCAAGAAATTATTACCTATAAGAGAGTAATTTGGCAACAAAAAAATATAAGTCTACAATAAAGCTACACAAAATTTGGTGTTTAACTATCGGATCCAAAGGAGCATAAGCTTCCGCCAATAATTTCTTAGTCTTCCAGAAGAGATAGTGTTACGGACTTGGCGGGGGTGATGTTCTTGAAGATGATCGTTGGAGCGATTGGCTGCGAGTTGTGATAGAAGTTATTCTGTTGCTTCCGTATGTGAAAAATTACCGCTAGAGCTGCTACTTGATGCATACAATGAATTTTATTTAATGTACTATTATACTATTATTCAGCTGAAGATGTTTTTTTTTGACAAATTGTTATTGTAACTTTCATTTTCTTGCAAGTATATCACACGTGGAAATATGTATACAAGAGGTTGACATATATAAGGTTAAAAAGGTCGATTTAGTTTCTCTATATTGTTAAAAGGCATAGAGAATAATCCTCAAATCCTTTGAGACAGAGATAGAGAGCGATCAAAGATTATGGTCACCAAGGAGAGCACTTTGAAGTTTGAATATAGACGCAAATTGGGGTTAAAGGAAAGAGTAAACTAGAATACGAATTCTGAAGAAAAGTACTAAATCATGCTTTTCACAAGATAGAAAGGAGATTCTTTTTATAGTGCCCATACCGGTTCTTGAATATTGTCCTCACTAAATTTTGTTAATTATAATATAGAGAAAAGCTTAATTAGTGATGTTGATATCAATTCTCTACAATAAAGTCCAAGAATTTTGCTAACATATTGATATTTTGTTCGTGCGCCGATTAAAGAAAATTTTGTTTATTTATCAAAGATCGATTGTTCTTTATAAACTAACTAGCTAACAAACAAAAACTAACTAACTAAGCCACATATGTGGCGCATCGTATGATATGTATACCAAAAATATCTCACTGAATAGATGAAAAGTCAAATAGATGATGACGGAATCGATTAACTGAATTATATGCATGACGTAGGAACATAAATCCCTTATTATTGTAAAGGTTAACAGATTTATTTTTCAATTTTTTTTGCTAAGGACTCCCTGATAATGACTACCGTGATATATGATTCTTACTTAATACAATTTTTTCATATATATTGAAAAAATTGTATAAAATATATTTTCAATTTGCCTCTACCATTTTCAATGATATTTAAAAATGAAATATTAGGTTTTGCATACTTTTAGGCATAAAGTATATAATATTTTCACATACATGTAAAAAAAAAATATATATATGATATAATGCCACTTTTAATATCAATAAATGTCAAATCATCTATATAATCAGAGAGTTTTCTCTCCTCCTAAGTTGGGAACCTAAACTAAATTAACAAAAACAGTTTACATTAATATCTTATGAAAACAATCAATTTACATTATTATTAATTATAATTCGTAGAAAATTAAGTTAATAAAATGCAAAAACAATGAAGTAAAATTATGAAAATTAAATTAGTAAATATAATCTTCCTCCAATTTTTGTTTTGTTCTCTCGGTATGATTTTACATTCATCGATCAGGACAATTATCCTCCAAAATTTATTACTACTTGCTAAAAGAGAGTACTACTTTTTTTTTTCTCTTTCCCAACTATATGTTTGGCCTTTATCATCATTCAATGGAGCGTAGGATACATAGCTTATACATGTAATTCACTGTTCTGATTTGTAAACATTAATCAATGGGGAATATTTGGTAATAGCAGTGAGTGGAAATTAAAAAAATGAAGGAGAAAAGACATATCAGAGGAAAGAGTCCATGCAGAGAATACTTATGTCGTTTCAAAATATTTCAAGCAAACTTAGGGACAAGATAAATATTCGGTCAAATATCTAAGAACGAGGCCCAAAATTTCGACTCGATTCAACTTTCAAATTCCCACATGTTCTTTGATTGTATGATTCGAATATATGATTATTGGTCCCATTATGAAAATTCTCATTGAAAAAGAAGGAAGAATTAGAGACTCTTTGCAATAATATATAAATAGGCATGCAGTGTTAGTGTTGTTTGTATCATGACAGAGCAAGAAGAAGAAAGTCAAATGTCCACATGAGTTCCCTTTAACGCTTCATTGTTGAATACTCAAAGCCACATTGGTTTGTATATAACACTGAAGTGTTTGGGGGGACTCTTGGTGTCATTCTGGCGTTGAAGTGGCCACCATTGCTGCGGTTTTCTATTATCTTTTAAATCATTAGTAAGCTCTTTTTAGTTAATTCCAAATGTTTTCATGAATTTTGTATTTATCATGGATTCATGGTGTGGACCTGTGGTATACATTATTCATTGAAACCACAAGTAGGATTACCAAACCGTTAGGTAATTCAGGTTGATTTGAGTTACACCTTCAAATTTATTTGTTTACACCCAAACCTAAAATTATTTTGGTTTGGTTTGGTTTGGTTAAAAATCTAAATATACATTTTGCAGCCATTTTGTGAAATAAATCTTGTAGTTGAGATTTATTTATAATGACTGTCACTCGCATTTATTATTTAGTTTTACAAAATTTTAAAATGATATTAACCAAACAATATTTTGCCTAATTTGTTTCTAAAAATCTCTACACAATCTTCCATATATCTTCAAAAACAAAATCCATGAATTATTGGATTTAAAACAATAATAATTTATTTTCTTGGATTTTGTAACACTAATAATTTAGCTAAGAAGATAATATAGACGGGTTTATATAGAACGACGGGTTTTGATCGATATATATAAAGAAAAGTATATCACGAATGAAATCCTAAAATGAACAATCAAAATACAATTATACAACCAAAAATACAAAAAAAGCATACAATATTAACAAAATAAATATAACTTGAAATTTAAAAAATTTAACTATAAAAAATCGACCAACAGTATACTACAGATAAAATATTCAAAATTTTAAAATCAACCATACATCGTTACTTAAAAAAATATATCAATATAAATAAAAAAAACAGAGACAATAGAATTCTGGTCCAGTCTTGACAATGATGAGCAAGTGGTGTTCCTCAGTGCAACCTGAAAGTCTAATTTTCTGGCTCTTTCTTCAGGCCAACACAGTGAAAACGATGTGAAAAATGTATTGATTGGAAGTTTGCTCAAAAGAATGGGCTTGATAGCTCTTAATATGGACTCTCTTCAGATGAGAGTCTTCAACGTCTACAAAGCATTTGCCTCACAATTGAATCAAGAAGACTGTCGCCTATACGCCTTCAGAATCATGCTCCCGTTGTACAAAGTTTGCCAAGGATTTACCGGAAAAGTCATCACAGATGAATTGAAACAGCTAGCGGAAGATGTAAGAGACAATATATATTAGAAATCATGAACAAAGAGAATTGTAGAATGATTTTCTATTTCCTCGAAGAATAAATGTGTTACAATGAGAGTATATATACAATTACTCTAAACCATCTAAACCAATGTACAATCTCTAAATAGCTAAACCAATCTAATCAAACTGGAATACTATATACAATCTAATAGCCCCCCTCAAGCTTGAGCTTCATAAATGTTCAGAAGACCAAGCTTGCTGTTGTTTTCCCGGAAAGGTTTCGGATATAGAGGTTTGGTTAGTGTGTCAGCGAGCTGATTATCAGTCCTGACAAATATCGTCTTGAGAATTCCTGCTTCAATGCACTCTCTGACTTTGTGACAGTCATTCTCAATATGTTTGGTTCGCTCGTGGAAGACAGAATTATTCGCAATATGTAAAGCAGCCTCATTATCACAGTATAAGTATGCAGGGTGTGTGAAAGGAATCTTAAAAGCTGTGAGGATGTATCCCAGCCAAATGAGCTCCTTAGTAGCAACACTCATTGCACGATACTCAGCCTCAGCTGAACTCATAGAGACCACGTCTTGCTTCTTCGAGCGCCAAGAAACCAGAGAATTACCCACAAATATAGCAAAACCAGTAACACATCTTCTAGTATCAGGACAAGTCTGCCAATCTGAATCTGAGAAACCTCTCAAGTCAAAGTTTGTATCAGCGCCATAAAAGAGACCCTGACCAATAGTACCTTTCAAGTATCTCAGAATCTTGTGAAGAGCCTGAAGATGTATATCAGTTGGAGCAGAAGAATACTGGGCAAGCTTCGAGACAGCAAAGTTGATGTCAGGCCTTGTCAAGCAGAGATATTGTAATTTGCCAAGAATTCGCCGATACTGTTTACCATCTTCAAGTAAAGTTCCAGTATCTTTAGAGAGCTTCTGATTAGGTTCCATGGGGATGGAGGAGGGTTTGCAATCAGAGAAATCAGAAGAAGCCAACAAGTCAAGAACATACTTTCGTTGACATAAGGATATTCCATCTGCATTCCTGGCGATCTCAATCCCAAGAAAGAATTTTGGTTCTCCAAGGTCTCTCAACTGGAAAAAACTACTCAGTTGCGAAGTTAGTTCAGCAGATGCAGCTTCTGTAGTACTCGCAATAAGTATATCGTCAACATAAACCAGAACCACCAAAAAGAATCCATCTTGAGCTTTCACAAATAGAGTATGATCACCATGACATTTCTCAAATCCAAGACTAACCAAAGTGGTTTTAAACTTGATGAACCACTGTCGGGAAGCTTATTTGAGACCATAAATAGATTTGTGTAATCTACACACAGCATTAGGAGAGACTTCCTGACCTTGTATTTCTGAATATCCAGGTGGCAGCTTCATGTATATCTCTTCCTCAAGGTCACCATTAAGAAGGGCATTAGAAATGTCAAGTTGATGTAAATACCATTTCATCTTTGGTGCAAGTGAAAGAAGAACCTTGACTGTAACCATTTTAGCCACAGGAGAGAAAGTATTAAAGAAGTCAATGCCCTCTTGCTGAGTGTAACCTTTAGCTACAAGACGCGCCTTATGACGTTCAATACTTCCATCTGCTAAGAATTTGATAGTGATTATCCATTTGCAACCTACTGCAACTTTCCCAGCAGGAAGATCACATATGCTCCATGTACCTGTTCTCACAAATGCACTAATCTCCTTTCCCATAGCATCATTCCATACTTTGTCCAGCCTAGCTTCAGAATATTTTTGAGGTAATTTTGTGGCGGTGATTATATTAATAAAAGCTCCAAAAGGCTCAGATAAATATGAATAAGAAATATAATTTGTTAATGGATAAGGGGAAGTTTTAGTAGTAGTAGGAGTATTATTATAGCAATGAAAGTCCTGCAAATGGGAAGGCAGTTTTCTCTGTCGAGTTGATTTAGGTTCAGAAGGAACAAAAATCATGGATGATGACTCATCATGATTGTGAGGAGCATCGGAAGATGATTGCACTAGAGGCAGATGTTCATCGTTGTTTGGTGCAGGGAGATAAATATGAGGAAAGAAGTCTTTTGCAGCATCCGTGATATTAGATGAAGCAAAAGGAAAAATATCCTCATAAAAAATGACATGTCGAGAAATAGAAACTGAGTATGTCTCTATATCTAATAGCTTGTACCCTTTATAACCCATCGGATAGCCTAAAAATATGCAAGCTTTGGCTCTAGGATCAAACTTAGTCCTAGACTTAGGAGAAGTAGAACAATAACATAAACACCCAAAGGCTTTAAGACTAGAGTAATCTGGTTTTCCCTTAGTTAGTCTTTCATAAGGAGTTTCATTATTTATAACAGGTGAGAGTAATCTATTAATAAGAAACACAGCTGTTAAAACACAATCTCCCCAATATTCTAATGGAATTCCAGATTGAAACATAAGAGCCCTAGCAACATTCAACAGGTGCTGATGCTTTCTCTCTACTACAAAATTTTGTTCAGGAGTTTCAGGACATGGATGATCAGCTTTAATTCCTTCTTTAGCAAATAACTCATTAAATTTTAATTCATGTGCATTATCAGACCTAACTGAACAAACTTTAGTGTGATATTGAGTTTCTACCATTTTCAGGAATGAAGGAAAAACAGTGAGAACATCAGATTTCTGTTTAAGTAAATAAATCCAAGTAGCACGACTAAAATCATCAACAATTGTCAAGAAATACCTATAACTATCAACAGTTGGCACAGAAAACGGTCCCCAAGTATCTATATGAACCAATTCAAAAGCTTTTTCACGAATGTGATTCACAGATTTAAAAGGTAAATGTTTCTGTTTTGATAAATGGCAAACATGACAATGAGAAGAATCTTTATTAATCTTTTGTTTAGGTAACATCAAAACATCAGAAAGAGTATCAATCTTTGCAAAAGAAGGGTGACCTAAACGTTTATGCCACATTTCAGATTCATTCTTAACACTAGAACATACAGACTTACCAGGAAAAGACGACACATCAACAAGACTTTTATCCAGATTCAGAATATATAAGTTGCCGACTTGACTACCTTTGCCAAGCATCAATTCCTTGGTAAGAGCCTGAATCATACATTCATCAGATGTAAAACTCACTTTAGATTGTAAAGTTTTAGTTAAAACACTAACACTCAAAAGATTAAATTTAAATTCAGGAATAAACAAAACATTGTGTAAAGACAAAGCATCAGTGAGTTGAATAAAACCAGTGCCCTCTATTTTAACCGTATGGCCATTAGGGAGTCTAACAAAGGTTCTATCTAAGGCTTTGTAAGTGTGGTATAAATTCCTTTCATGAGTAACATGATGACTAGCCCCCGAATCTATAACCCAAGCTCTAAGAGACAACTCAGTTTCAATAGGTATAGAAGAGGTTAACATTTCATAATAAGTAGAGTCATATAAAGAAAGGAATGTACCAGTTATCTGTGAGATAGAAGGTACGGGATTTGAACTTGAAGCTATAGCCTTGTCAAAACATGAAGTGATACTAGGGGACTGGAGCTTAGTGCTTAAGTATGAGATCAGTTGTTGGATGTGATCATTAGACATAGTCTCATGTCCAGTGGCAGACATAGTCGGAGGTGCCTGAGTCTCAATCTGATCAGTACTAGCCAAGTTTGTGCTTCCAACATAAGTGTTCTCTTTGGCTCGTGGATGACCTGGAGGATACCCGTGGACTTTGTAGCACTTGTCCACAGTGTGGCCAATCCGGTTGCAATGAGTACATTTTGGTTTCTTGAAGTTACCTTGAGCTAGTAGAATAGTGTTCTGATCATTGAGAACTCCTTGAGTTTGAAAAGCAGCTGGACTTGGACTTGGAACTGATTTTGCAGCAAACCCAACCAAACGCTGACTTTCATCTTGATCTAGCATATTGTAGATTTCATTAAGCCCTGGTCGTGGCTTCATGTTGAAAATTTGACTCCGAATAGTGTTAAAATCATCACTCAAACCCATCAAAAATTGTATCACTCGACTTGTCTCTGCCTCTTCTAGCAGCTCCTTCACTTGGTCACAATCACATTTCTTTACACTGCGAGACTTTGTGTTAGCAAGTTGTTCCCACAAGGTCTTCTTCTTCGTAAAGTATGTAGAGAGATCCAGTTTGCCCTGCTGAAGAGTCATCACAGCTTGTTCAAGTTGATACCTCCTAGGCAAATTGTTCACCTTAAAACGAGTAAACAAATCAATCCAATTTCAACACCATCCTCATAATATAAGATACTGTCATAAATCTCCTTGTTCACAACATTAAGAATCCATGACTTCACCATACTGTTGCATCTACTCCAGATCCGAAAAGTAGAATCATCAACAGAGGGTCGCAACAAAGAACCATCAACAAAACCCAGCTTGTTTTTCGCATCTAAGCTAATTCTCATTGCAATCGACCAACTGTTATAGTTACTACCATCCAGAATATGAGCTACAATAGATAAACCTGGATGATCGGAGGAATGGAGGAGCAGTGGGTTTTCACCAGAGTCAGAAACCTTAAACCCATTTCCACCATAAACGTCCGATCGTTGAGCTAGCTGTTGTTTCAGTGTCGTGAGCTTCTGATCTTCAAGGATTGCTGCTTCACGAACAGATCTGACAGCTGAACCTTCATCATCAGGTGTAGAACCGCGAGTCTTCATTTTTCCTCCCTTCTTCACCATTTTTCTTCAAATCCAAGGTCGCGGAAAGACAATCGGAGAAGAAAGAAGATCAGAAAAGGTGTGATTAAGAAGAAATTGAAGAAACGATGGTGAAAATCACCAGATTTGTGTGAGGAAATGCTCTGATACCATATTAGAAATCATGAACAAAGAGAATTGTAGAATGATTTTCTATTTCCTCGAAGAATAAATGTGTTACAATGAGAGTATATATACAATTACTCTAAACCATCTAAACCAATGTACAATCTCTAAATAGCTAAACCAATCTAATCAAACCGGAATACTATATACAATCTAATAGTATAAGAGACAAGAGCTTAGGCAGTCAAATGTTTGTGCAAGTTTAAGGCGAAATCAAAAAGAGTAAGGAAGCGAAAAAAGAGAAGAGGAAACGAGAGGAGAAGCTAATGGCGGTGATACATCCTGAGAGAAATGCAAAGAAGAAACTCAAGTTAGCTGCAAAGAACAAGGCTAACAAGAAAAGAAGGATTATGAGCAATAAAATGGATAGATGGTCACACTCTTAAGCTCCCATAACCACATTAAACCATTTTTGTTTATGTTAACATAGAAATTATTATTTGAGATTAGACTTTTTCAGGTATTTATGATCCATTTTTGGTCTGTTACAATCCAATTCTAAACCATTGCATTTAACTTGTTTCTTAGCAGAAAAAAATTCCGACATTTATTTGATTACATAAACTTAAAAGAGATAAACTTTATTAAATTATGATTACTAAAAAAAATATTTAACAAGATTATCAATATGATTACGTCTGTTAAAAACAAAAAAGGAATTTGCCACGTGGCGACACTAAAATTACGTAATGTTCAAGTCAATCACCGGCGATGTGGCTTTTCTCGCCGCGAGTTGAGGCGGTTGAAATTGAGTTTCGAGACGACGTCGTTTCCAAGTAAATTGCACTAGCACGTTTAAAAAAAAAATGCAATAAGAAAAATAAACCATGAGTTCGTCTTCTTAATACCTAAATTAAATTCGATTTTTGAGACAAAGCTCGACAAGTCGTCGGCGGCGGTGTAAAAATAGTCGGAGCTATGGCGATGCAGGCCGGAGTTGGCTTATCCAGGATCTTTCTCTTAGCCGGAGCAGGTACTTCACTTTGATTTCTCTGCTCAATCTAACTCGCTCGTTTACTTACTGCTAATTGGGATCTGTATATCCTCCTGATACGTTTTTCGATTTGATGGAATCAAGGTTACACTGGTACGATCATGATGAAGAATGGAAAATTGTCGGATTTGTTGGGTGAATTGCAGGTACTTTTTTGATTCTATGCATTTTTTTTTTTGTTTCTCTCCTTGATTTTTTTATTTTTGACTAATTGATTTGTGCTTTCGATAGAGTTTGGTGAAGGGAATGGAGAAATCTGGAGAAGGGTCTGAGGGAGATTCTGATGTTTCTGATGCTATAGCTGCACAGGTACATAAACTCATATTCATTGGATATAGGAATATTGGTGAGGGATGGTATTGATATCTTTTGCAATATTGGTGAGAAGGTTCGCCGGTTGGCTATGGAGATTCGACAGCTAGCTTCGCAGCAACACATAACGGTCATGAATGGAGTTTCTGGTGGTATGTGAAGATTAGGGATTTGTATTTCTACTCAAATAGTTTTGCTAAGTGTGTCTCTGTGTGTGTGTGTGTTCATCAGACTCTCTTGTTTTTTCAGCAAACCTACAAGCCCTTGCTGTTCCTGCTGCGGCATTGGGAGCTCTCGGATATGGTTATATGTGGTGGAAGGTGGGATTACTAAGTTTTCAATCTCTTCTCTTGTGAATTCTGCTGTTTTGTTGAAAAGAGATTTCAGTGTTGTAAGGGAACTAAAAACTGTTTGTGATTGTTCACTGATTAGGGACTCTCATTCACTGACCTTATGTATGTGACAAAAGCCAACATGGCTGCTGCAGTGGCTAACTTGACAAAGAATCTGGAGCAAGTTTCTGAGACTCTTGCGGTGAGTTTTTTTTGTTGCTTTGTGTATGGTGTTTCTGGTGATATATTAAGCTGCAGGGTTAAAATTGGATCTTAATTGGTTGATTGTCAGGCTGCGAAAAGGCATTTAACACAAAGGATTCAGAATCTGGATGATAAGGTAGAAAAGCAGATCGATCTCTCGAAGGAAATCAATAGCCAGGTATGATAATGATGATGTTTACCTTCTCTTTAGTTCCTATGATTAGAGCTATTGGCTTTCATTGTTATGCATCTGTAGTGTCTTGAACAGTTTTGGAACGTGATGTGGTTGTGGTTATGCTACACAGGTTATTTCTGCTCGTGAGAATATCAGCTCACTTGAGATGGATTTGGAATCATTGCATAATTTGATTACTGGACTGGTGAGTCTTAGTTTTATTTTGTTATGCCATATATAAGCAATGCTGAATATCAATAGTTTTCTTCTCTTTCACACTCAATTGGCATGTGCTTTACTGCATCTGTCATGATTAAGGCGATTGCAGCTGTGAATCATTCAGTCTTTAAGATTAGATAAGGAATCAGAATCCTTCTCTATGGCATTTCACTCCTTTTAGTATATCTCCTAATTATTTTGGCATTTAACCTTGTTTTGCAGGATGGGAAGTTGGACACGCTGGAATACAAGCAGGTACATTCATCTTTTATGTTCTATTAAGCAGGCATCATTACCCAGAGAATCACCAACAATTGGTAACTCAGTACTGATTCTAATTCTGTTTCTGGTGGCAGGATGTCACAAATGTTTTCATGCTAAACTTGTATAACTATTTTGGAGGCAAGAGCACAAAGCTGCCTGAAATGGTAATTCAGATATGGGATATGTAAAATCGAATTGATCTCCCTATTTCTCTCCATAGTTATGACTATGTCTATTTTTGGTGTTAAAACCTAAAAGTGTTCTAATCCCTTTTTCTTTAATATCTATAACTTTTGCAGTGCAAATATATTGTATAGTTGTTTATCTTACAAAGCAATTAACTTAATCTTACAGGAACAGCTTCAGCTTCCTGTAAACCAGAGGGCTCGTAATTTGCTTGCAGATGTTGAAACTAAGGTGTCTTTTCTGTTTTATTTATTTAAGAAGTCACGTTTGCTTGTATTTAACGTGATTGTTCGCACTATTCTAACAAAATAAATGGAAACTTCTTCTCTTGCTGATAACAATATTTCGTCCAATCTGTTTCAGGGTCTGAAAAACTTGGCTGAAGAGCTGTTTAAAAGCAATGGCACACAGGTGACAACCACAGTGAAACAAATCAGTTTGAGTAAAGTGAATGTGAAGTCGAGGCCATTGTTATCAAGGTTTGGTCACTTTGCTTCACTGTCTCTGTCTTGTGAGTTTCATATGTTGATATAATAGAGGTGTGATAAAGGAAATGTGAATGCAGGGCTGCTTCAGCTAAGTGTTGATATGGAAGTTTTCCTGATGGCGGTTTGGCTTGCGGGATGTATATAACAAAACTCTTACTTATACAAATGGTCTCGTGAGCCGTAGAATGCTCTCTTACATCTATTCGTTGGTTTGGCTTTTTTCCCCCAAAACTTGGGTCTTATGATATTTTGGTTTGCACTTTGGAGGTTTTTCCTCGAATTGGAGTTTGTTTATTGACATGTGTAGTGTCCACTTTTGAACTTTGACGCAATTTAAAATAAAGTACATGTGGGGAATAATTATATTATACCTAATCATGTGATGCATGTTTGCAATAAAAGTGGTTAATAGGTTAAAAGTTTATGGTGTTTCCATAGATGTATGTACAGAGTTAAATAATCAACTATTTCTGGATCAATACATTTAAAAGAGGGTGATAAATAACTGGGATGCCGCGACATGACGGGCAAGTGGAGCATAACTGAAACCACTTGTCAATGCAAAAAGCGTGGAACTGATGTCCACAATGTGGCAACACTCTCACAATGTCACTAACCATGTAATCCTCAAGACATATCACACATCTACTATTACATAACCTCACACCACATTCCTGCGAGAATGTTAATTTCGGGAGAGACTTCAAAATCTCCTTCTTCAAGGGTTTTGTTTTCTGCCTAAACCTGCAGTTGCAGTAGTGGAATAGAGACGGTGTAAACGATCATTCCGATTAAGAGATAGAGTGGTAATGAATCTGGTGACTTCAAGAAACCAACGATGGTCAGGTCAGGGTCATTAGGCAAATCTGCTGCTACGGCGGCTGCAGGGGAAATAGCGAAGGGAGAAGGAGGGGATGTCATGAGTGTAAGAGTCCTCGAAGAGATTTGCTGAAAGAAGCTTCCGACGAAGAGAAGATTACGATGTTATCAGGGCGTACGTATGTATGTGTGTTTGACCTTTTCTTGTTACAGTCTAAAATACCTTAGATTATTGAGAATTATGTATAGTTTATATTTCTTAATGGCGAATGCATACATTCTTTGTTTATGGATTTTTTTTTATAGGAGTTTACTTCCAATACCAATTTGAAGAAGGAATTGTGTATATTCCTATTCATTGAGGGAAAAACAATGTATTATTTTTATACATATTAGGATCATGCATAAAATTGTGTATTTGAATTACGTTAACTCTCTATTGACCATTGTTGAGTAGAGTGACACCAATAGAGAATTTTCTTTTTCATTTAAAACCTCTCTTCTTAATGTTATCTTCTTTTGAGTCCTTGTTCTCATTAACTTTGTTTTTCTTAAGCAAATTATAAATTATTTTTTCTTTTATTATAAAACGACGTCTATTATATTCTATAAGGAAGCCAAACCAACACAAGTCTAAGAATGTTTTGTTTGTACGCAGAAAAATGTTAGACTACAGTTTTATTATTCATAATTCATAGTACTAAAGTAATTTTTTGAAGAATGATTTTCTTTAATAAGGTATCATCAACATATACTACCAAAAATATTTAATTTATCCCACTAATTTTGAAGGCATCACGATTAATAATACGTGCTTAAAATCTTAATTCCGTAATAATGCTACACTTTTGAGAAATTTGTTAAGTTTATGATAGTTTGTATGATAGCCATCTTTTGACTGATCTAGTCGGACATAACCAAACACCCATTTACTGTTATTATCATCTGGAAACCCAATGAGAAGATAAGAGTTTTATGAAGCACACAAGTGAGAAACAAAAATAAGGAACATATTTGGTTGGATCTATCATTAAACCAAAGATAGATAAGAGGGAAACGAAACTGGAGTAATAATCAAAATACAATCTACCATGTAGATAGGGAAAATACTCGGTGGTTTTAGTTGAAAAATGTAAATAGTTGAAAGTTATCAAAATTTTCTAATATTTAAACACCAAAGTTGACCAAGATGGCAAAAAGGCAAGAAACAAGAAAATGAAAGACAACTATCGTTATGATACAAATTTGACCAAAATGAAGATATGATAATGTTTCCAAAATTCTCGATGCAAGTAGTTCGCTCAATTATTTGATAAGAATGATTTCCCCACTAGCTCAATAAAAAACAATTAATCCTTGTACGCAAGTTATCATAGTGAAGCATTGACACTGTGACCCTTGGCATTATAAATTACGAATTTAAGATAAAGAAGAGAAGAATCAAGCAAAAGTTGTGTTTCTCATAAAGATCTCAAAGATATTCCTACTACACATGGGTTCTCTTGACTTGCCTTACGCTTCATCGTTCAAGGTTTTTTTCTCAGTTTATATTTATAAAAATCAAATGAATTACTCATCACTATAACACACTAATTATGTTGTTATCAGGGAGGAAGTGAAACCTTTCTCCAGAATGTATTTGAAAGTATACTGAAAACGTATTTGAGGAAGAACCCGATGGCGAAGACGATATGGGAACTAGTTAAGTCGGTGGACAACGAAAAGATCTCTTACGACCACTTCTTTTTCAGGACATTTAAGGTATGAATTTACTCTTCAAAAATTTGGTGAAATTGTGTGCAGGAGGATCTAAAACCTTAACAAATTGGTCAAATATATTGATTAGCAAGTTCTTTGCAAATACGATTATAGTAAATCTACCTATTTAACAATTAAAAAAGTGGTTTTATACTTTTAATTGATGCCTTTGCAAATATATACTTTTCTTCAAGCTCATCTTGTAATCCTTGAGATCTTCTAACATTAACGGCATCAATTAAAAGTATAAGCGCTAAATGGTTTTAATTTTATACTTTTATGTCAGCAATTTTTGAGACCTGTTTTTTCTATTTTACCAGTGTATTTGTTAGTGGGCTCAAATTTTTTAATTTTTCTTTAGGCCCGAAATACTTGGGGCCGGCCTGATTGTATAAATTGATTTTTTCTTTTTTGCTTTGGGGGTGTATGGGTTTAGGTCGATGGTTATGGAATTGATTCCCTGGCGAGTTTTTTCATGGATTATGGATATAAAGTTGGAGGCAGACTTGATTTTCCAAAGAAGAAAGTACAAGTTCTCTGGCTTTCTCCTCCGGATGTTCACTTCCCCGATAATGGTTACGGTATTGGCAATGGCCCTTTGCCAAGACTTGTTATAGCTGAGCTTCTTGTGGAGGAACTAAGCCCTGAGTCACAGGTATTAGTGATCACAAACATAATGTTGTTATAATGAGTCTTTAATAATACATAATAACTTTTTTGTTGGTCCTAATTTCTGGTTAACTAGGAGATAATAAGGAAGTATTTGAAACCGGAAGGTGGTAAGCAAGCTGTTCTTTCAAGTACTTTGGGGTCTTTAATTTGGGAGAAGCCAACATCCACCGATTTCAATCAACTTGCCAAGTATATGTTCTAAGTTTATAATCAATAATCACACAGTATCTTTGATGGTTAGCTAATTTAATTTTTGAGTTTTGTAAATTTTTATAAATGATGAAGAGAAAGCGAATTTGCCGCATGGACGCTTGTCTACGGCTACACAATGAACCATCTTGCTTTCGCGGTTCATCGTCTTAAACACCGTTTCAGCGACATCAAATGCGTCAAAGAGTATTTTGAAGAAAACGGTTTCGAACTCAACAAGGATGGAGGAGTCCTCAAAGGTTTTCTTTACTTATTCTTCACATGACATCTTTCATTTAGATTGGTTCTATTCTATAACCATTATTTAAGTTGTATGGAAAAATATTTCAGTGAGTGAAGACAGTCTACTGTTACAAGTGTCGGCTATGTCGGAGAAACTTGTGGTTGAATTTGCAGACGGAGTAACTCAAATCGTCCCGGCTTCATACATTGAGTTCGTTGAACGTCTAGTTCTTCCACAGTTCAAAGATATGCCGTGTGATGAGGTAAGAAGCAATTCACATTAATCGAATTCTTTTATAATTAGACATTTTTATATATTTCCGTTGTAATGCAGATCAAAGAGTTTCATAGACGCGAGGGCTTGGAGCAAGCTAGCGCCTACCACATAATGGAAAGCACCCGTTTCACAGCGTAAATATAGAACCAGCTTGTTTTGTTCCGCTCAATATGTCAAGTATGTGTACGTACTATTAAAATGTTTTGTATCTTATTTGGACAATTTGTGTGTGAGATATTTCTGTTCTTGTGTTGTGAAGTGACGGTATAACTTAATATTACCCGTTACCGACGAATAATGGAAAACAAAGTGTCATGGTGGGGTGTGGTATTTGTGGTGTTTTTGCATGTAATATCTTTTGATAGTAACGTGACACTTGATTTTGGTGACTCGTAACACCTCTTGGGGTTGAAGACCAACGTGCCCAATCTTTCATTTACCTTAGTGTCTTCTTCTTTTTGCATTATTGGATTTTGGTGTTTCACGTAGAGAAACTGACATCACATTGTCTTTTGTTAGTTTTTTTTTGTGTTGTTAACCTTAAGTGTTTTTACGTAGTTAATATATCTTAGAGAACTTAACCTTTTCATTTAGCTATTATTCGTTTATAATTATAGTTTGGATCTAAATTAGTCTAACAGTTGTATTATGTGTTTTAGACCATCGCATTCCTCGATCTTAACCAAATATCTTAACAATTATTTACAATAAAATTTTGAAACATGACATGTAACTGTTTTTTCACTCATAAAAACCTCTTAGCTAAGAAGCAAGTCTTTAATTTTTAATTTGTTTTGATTTATTTTTCAGAATTTAATTTTAAGATATTAGTCTAAGATACATTTAAGATACATCATTGAAGATGGTCTACTAATTAGTAGCTTAGCAATTTCCAAAGTTGGTTTAAGGATCAACTTTTTGTATCATTTTATATTAGTGATCAAAATAGTTACATACCAAAAATTATTTATTTCATTTAATATAGTTTTTACCCCCCACTAGCTCTGGAAAAGTCCAATTATATTCTTGTCGTTAGCAATCATTGATCCTTGGCTTTTTTTCCCACTCTTTCTAGCTGTATAAAATACGAATTTACGATAAGATATTAGAAAAACCAAACAAAGCTGTGTTTCTCTCGTACACTTAAAGCATCGTCCCGCAACGGTTCTCTTGACTTGCCAAACGTTTCATAATTAAATTTTTTCTCTAATTATGATTTACAAAAACAAAAATCACGATAATCCATGATCTAACTATAAGAGGGAGTAAGAGAAACATTTCACTTGGTTTTTCTTACTGAGTACTGATATAAATAAATATAGAATCAGACAAAGATTCGTTTGCTGAACGATTTTATATAAATTTAGTCCTTACCTGCGCAGCTAATCATCGTGAGCGGAGCGACTATGCGTCAAGAAAAAAAAACTAAAATACTAATAATTAAGTGACTCCTTCTCTCTCCTTTTTTTTGGGGTATGCACCAACCTTTATTTATAAGTATAAGCAAGAATAAATAAGAACAACAAAGCAAACGGCTCATTTCTCAGAAACAACTCAAACATGGGTTCCTTCGACTTGCCTCACAGTTCATCGTTCAAGGTTCTTTCTCAAATTTATATTTTTTTTGAAGGAGAAATATCTTTTGTTACGATAATACACAATCTGCATCTAACAGGGAGAAAGTGAAATATTTCTTCGGAATGTGTTCGAGAATATATTGAAAACGTACCTAAGGAAGAACCCGACGGCGAAGACAATATGGGAACTGGTTCAGTCGTTGGACAACGAAAAGATCTGCTACGACCACTTCACTTTCAGGACACTAAAGGTAATAATTTTACTCTTCAAGATTTGGTGAAACTAATTGTTTAAATTATTATTTTGTTTTTACTTTTTTTTCTTTGGGGTTATGAGTTTAGGTCGATGGTTATGGAATAGACTCCTTGTCGAGTTTTTTCATGGCTTATGGATATAAAATTGGTGGTGGACTTGATTTTCCCAAGAAGAAACTACGAGTTCTTTGGTTTTCTCCACCTGATGTTCACGTTCCTAATGATGGTCACGGTCTAGGCAACGGCCCTTTGCCGCGACTTGTTATAGCTGAGGTTCTTGTGGACGAACTAAGCCCTGAATCACAGGTATATATGTTGATCGCAGACACAAAAATTTCATTATGAGTTTTTAACATATCTAATTTCGCTTTTGTTGGTCCTATATATTGATTAGGGGATAATAAGGAAGTATTTGAAACAAGAAGGTGGCAAGCAAGCGGTTCTTTCTAGTACTTTGGGGTCTTTAATATGGGAGAAGCCTACATGGACCGACTTCAAGCAGCTTGCCAAGTATATATATTAACTTTCAATTAATAGTCATATATCTTTACTTGATAAATTTCAGAAAAGTAATTCATTCTATCAAAATCTAACAGCTAGCTAATTGTAAATACATTAATTTATTTTAAATAAATAAAAATGAATACTCTTACACGAACTATACTGTATTACTCTACTAGTACATATTTAGTAACTAACTATTTATTAAATAAGATTTTGGGTGATAGGTTCGATGGTATTAAGGACAAGTTTTGATGAACAAGTACAAAAAAATGGTAGTTTCTAACAAAGCTTTGAGAAATTGATAGATCAGCACTTAAACAGAAAAAAAAATGATAGATGAACACTATTTTTTTCTGAAATGTTTATAAAAAAAGAAGAAGAAGTAAGAATTGAGTTTTGTTTTTGTTTTTAAATTTTTTTATTTTATAACTATTTTAATGGTTAGAGCTAATTATTTGGAATTGTATGTATGAATGATGCAGAGAAAGCGAATTTGCGGCATGGACGCTTATCCACGGCTACACAATGAATCATCTTGCTTTTGCGGTTCATCGATTCAAACATCGTTTCAGTGACATCAAATTCGTCAAACAGCGTCTTGAGGAAAAGGGATTCAAACTCAACAGTGACGGAGAAATCCTCAAAGGTTTTTTAATACTTATATTCCCATCATGAGTTACTTTCTTGAAACGTTTCTATTTAAATATGTTGTTCAATAGAAATGATTAATGAATGTGGACATACATATTGCAGTGAGTCAAGATGGTCTACTATTTCAAGTTTCATCGATCTCGGAAAGGCTTCCGGTAACATTTGCAGATGGAGTAACTGAAACAATCCCAGCTTCATACATTGAATTCACTCAGCGTCAAGTTCTTCCAGAGTTCAAAGATGTGCCGCTTGATGAGGTAATTGATGTAAGAAAGAATCGCGAAATAAATGATTTGCATTTTTTCGCATTATTTTGTTTATTCAGAATTTTTTTCATTGCCATGCACTGTGATGCAGATCAAAGAATTTCATAGACGTGAAGCTTTTGAACTCGATAACGCCAACCACGTAATGGAAAGCACCCGTTTCACAACTAAATTCTAGAACCAGACTTGTCTTGCTCGACTTAGTATATGCCAAATTTGTGCAACTATATATGTGAGTGTGTGTTTGTGTGCAATCTTTCCATATATATGCATGTGTGTATTTGCGATATCTTTATGTTGTTATTTTACTGTGAAGGGACAATGTAAGCATATGTTATCTCTCATGATGGTAATTGTTGATTAGAGTGACCAACTTGTAAAATGGATCACATGATTGACGAATCATGGGAAATAAAATGTATTTTGTGATTGAAATATGTGATATTTGTGAAGTTTTCGTCTCTCTCTTAAAATAATTTTTATGGGTGTGATTGAGTGTATGTTTGCTATAAATAGGGGATTTACTTGGACAATTTTAAAACATTAACCCATATTTGTTAGTATACAAGTTTTTAGTATCTTGTAGAGATATGGTATAACTGTTTTTTTTGCAGCTATAAGATGCACTAGATTTTAACTCGCGGTACACCGTGGGGACAATTTATTTTTTAAAGTTAGTATATATAAAAATTTATAAATTGTATCTATCTATAAAATATTTTTATTTTATAGTTTACAACTGTTATTAAGTAACGTCCTGCCAAACCCGTCCCGCAAAACCCATCCTGCAAAAAAAACTATTTATTTTATTAATGTTGATCTTATTTATGAATCATTGTCTAAATATTTTAGTCGATGCGGGATGTTGAACCCACACATTTTTCGCCAATTGGTTAATATATGTTCATTTTTAAAATTTTGAATCACAAAATATGACGGAATTTTTTTTGAGATTTTTTAAACTATATATTATATAATGATGTTAAATTTTTTGATATATTAAACTTTTTATAAGTTTAAATATTAATAATGTTTTATAAAGTTTAAATATATAAATAATAATATTTAAAAAAATATATATTTTTTGCCTTTTAGGTAATGACATAATAACTCTAAAAGCAAATATTTAGAAGATTTAAATCGTTAATTAAATATTTTTATTTCTAAATAATTAATGTCAATAGCATGACATTGTAAATAAGTTCAAATACAAGATTTATTTATTTAAACAAAAAACGTTTAATAAGAATAATATTTATTTAAACAAAAAATTTTGTTTTAAAATATTGTTAACAAATACGTTTATGCTAATTTTAAGGGATTAATGTGAAGTTTGTTTGGATTAAATTTGATTGATAATGTGATTGACAATTTAAATTAAGAATTTAAAGTAAAATTAATTATATTGGAAAACAATTAATGCTAATGGCATTGGGTTGTAAATAAGTCCAACTCTAAGATTTATTTGTTAAAATGGCTGCAAAAATGTATATATAGATGTTATATTATATCACCTTACTTTTGCTGAATATCTTAATTCTACATTCTTTATATTCCACATTTTTTTTTTACAGAAAATGTAAAGTTATAATTAGACATCTTTTACAATGAATTTTGTTTTACAATGAATGTTTCATATTGAGCTTAGTGTTCTTAGGAGAAAATTTTAAAAATCAACCACAAAACAAATTAGACGTTGAGACGAGATTACGGATTCCTATGACGCCGATATGGTATTTGCGCTCTTCCAAAATCGACATCTTTTTAATCTCCCTTTTCTATTGTTTGTTTACTCACGAATATTATTGTTTTCAATGTCGACGTGTACAAATCCAAAATCACCTCTGCTCTCGCTTAATATGCCAAGTTTCACCTACCGTTTATTATGACGTGTTTCTTGTATAAAGGCAAAAAATGTAATCTAAAGATATTGAGAAACAAGTTGTATTAGTTTCCTTAAAAAAAAAAAAAAAAAAAAAGAGTTATATTGGTTACCGACTGTTTCTCAGTTAGATTGATTCGTTCCGTTCCAATATATATTTTTTTAAAATTCGGGTGGTAGTATAATACTTTGGTTAATTGATGTTAAGTTTACAAGATTCCAGAAAACCGAGTTAGGTTAGGTGAAAACCAAGACCTCGTGTATCATGTTTTTTGTTTTTGTTTGTTTGTTAATAAATTCACAAAAAAAGTTCATTATCTGATAAATAAAAAGATTCGTTGAATGATTTTAAATAATTGAGCACATCATGTCCAATAAATATATATCTATCTCGTGTATAATATTTAATTAATGTTCTTTTGTTAATAATTAATAAAAGAATTCTATTATCTTATAAAATTCAAAAAAAAAAAAAAAGATTCGTTCACTGATTGATATAAGTAATCCCATACTGTCCAGTAAAATATATTTATTTTGTGCATATTTTTTTAAAAAGTGTATAAGTTTCAGGTAAACAATCGGAGCAGACGGTTCGGATTGAGCATAAAAATACTAAAATTATGACATATATTTTAAATTTTTTATAATAGAGTATTACTTATTTTTGCAAAACAGAATTACTTTTAAAGACAAATTTTTTGATCTAATAGATATATTAATATCTAAACGAATTCGGATAGACATTATGTAAAAGATGAGTGTTTGACACTAATTATCGACTAATTGAAAAATCATAATAATGAATTGATGCTTATGTTATCTAGTTTTTATTTTTATTAAATAATAAACTAAAACAATCATTATAAAATCATACTTTAGTCTTACTTTATCGATTCAGAAAAGCAAGTATGATTAATAAAACGAAGGTTTATCAAGTTTTTTGTGTATATGTGTGTTTTTAGGTAATATTTTCAGACTACAGAGTGTATCTTTATGTTGTTTGTTTAAGTATCTTTTCTGTTATTTTTATTTTCTTGTGAATTAAGAATTACCAAATTATATATCTTCCAATGGATTATGATTGCTATTATTGATAAGAGTGGCGAACTTGTAAAATGGATATTGACAAATAATGAAAAACAAAGTTCACTGGTGAGTTTTATGATATGTGATGTATTTTTTTTTTTTAAGGTAATTGTGTGCTTGCTATAAATAGTGTTACACATTCAAATCATTTAACACAAAATTGTTATTTAAATTTTTCATTAGCTAGTGAAAATATGATATGATATTATTTCACTTTCTATCTCTTGTTGAAAATAAGTTTTAAAAATTTCACTTGATAATAACAGGAAATTAAGAAATTTATGAACTTTTCATGGTATTATTGGCGTTCTTTCTCCAAAGTCGACATCACTAATCTTCTTTCTCTATTGATTGTTTATTCTATCTATTAAAGAGGTTATGTATATCATATCAACTTATTGAACCAGTTGAGATATACTTGTAACGCTTTGCCCAGAAGAGATAGTGCAAGAAGTTAACAACACTTAGGACACACATGAGCCAATAAAACAAGTCTAGTCTGTTACGGTTAAGTTTTTCTCCAAGCCATGGGCTTTGTCCAGCACTCTTAGTTACTCTGTTCACTATCGGCACCATCACCGAGCTTAGATAATACCCTAATGCCAAAGAAGCCCATGAGAGCGATGTAGCCAATGATCTCATAGAAGAAGGTGCTTCTGTGAAGAAAAACTCTAGCAATCCAGCTAGTGTGAACAGATCAGCTGATCCTAGAAACAGATACTGAAGAGCAATCCACAGAAAAGTGATTGGTAAAGTTTCTTCAGAGTCAAGTAATCCAGCTTCTCTAGCCACTTGCTTCCGCTTTAACTCGACTAAAGCAGCCACTGCCATTGCTACTATCGAAAGGACTAAGCCTACACCGATTCTTTGCAAATGAGTGATACCAATTTCGGATTTGGTTACTTTTCTTGCGAATGGGATAATCAGATGGTCATAGGTTGGAGCAAGAATCAGCATGAAAACAACCGGAAAAACCGGTAAAGAAGCTGAAGGAACATTGAAGTTAACGATCTTTCTGTTCATCGTTGCAGCTTGGTGGACAGAGTAAGTAGAAAGCTGAGCTAAGCAGCAATTGAGCATTATGGTGCAACCAAATATTGGAAGCATTTTTAGCACAATCTTCACGTCTTCTACTTGTTGGACCGTGCATTCGAGCCAAATATGGTGTGTTTTCCCCTCTATTGCTTTGTTTAGACATGTCAAGCTATTGGTAAGTGACTGAGAAGGCGTCTTTTCTTCATGTTCTGATTGAACTTCTCTGGAAGTAAAGTGATTACTCGAAGTTTTACTCGAGCAACTAACTATGGAAGCTGCGAGAAGAACCTGTTGAGATGTTAGGAAACAAAAAAATAAAATATGATTCACTGATAATAATAGAAAACATGTTTTTTCAAAACATGTTTTTTCAAGTTACCTTAAAGATTGTGGTAAGAGGACTACCACGAGGGATTTTGTTTTTATAAAACCTCGAACCTAATAGAAAGACAAGAATGGAGAGAAATATAGAGATGGTGGAGACTCCAAATCCCCACTCCCAGCCTTTGTTGTCCTCGATCCAGACAACGAACGTCACGGCCACAAGTGCTCCACATGAGAGACAGAACACATAGTAGTTGAAGAATGTGGATCTTTGTTTTCGACCTTTGGGCGTGCCCTCGTCGAATTGCTCTGCTCCGTGTGACGGTAATGACCCTTTTATCCCTCCGATTCCTAGAGACACTAGATATAGTCCCACAAACAGAAACGCCGCCTTCGAACCACCAACGACCTCGCATCGCAATGCGGCAGAGCTCTTGCATGGCGGCGGCATTAAGGACGGACGCCGGGCTTGGATTGTGAGCAGGATAAGTCCCTGAGTACATCAGTATATGTACGTAGAAAGACATAAACATGAAATTAATAAAATTCATATTTAATTTTAAAATGTAAACCAAAAACACTATAGGACTAAAAAGAAGAATACATATAATTGATTTTTTCAATTAATTTGACTAATATGATTATGTGTTATAGAAAATTATGAGAGAAAAATAGATTAAACAAAAATTCAAAACATATGCAAAAAAACATAAGTTAGCTACTAAGTATTTTGTCCAAAAAAAAAAAAAGCTACTAAGTATATTTTTAATTTTAAAATATTCGAAATTAATTTATTATATTACTGAAAAGTAAACACTTCTTTGTTAATAACATGTATAAATAATACGAGTTCATACATAGGTGTTGACACATCAACAATGAAAATAGGATAATAATTAATATATAATAAACCCATATAATTAACGCTCTTACAACAACAACAAAAATATACGTATACTAACGATGCATCATGATTATGAGTTGGATCAGGCCTATAATCTGTGGTGACTATTCACTAACACCAAGAACGGATCGGAGAGTACAAGTCTACTTCTGCACTACAGCATGTTTGTCTTTCGTCAATTTTTATTAACGTATTTGGCAATTCGACAGCTCATAACATACATTATTAAGCGAATGCCACAATTTAAGCAAAGCAGATAAAACAGCGACCCTAGACATTCACAACTACGAATACGACGGGCCCCACTTGGAGATAATAATGCGGGGCCCAATAAATCAAACTCTTCTTACATCGCAAAGCGGTGCACGCTCCTTGGTCAGTTAGATTTTGCAACATAGGTGGTGAGAAACGATTTTCTAAAGTCAACTGATTTGGGTATCGATATAATTAATACATACATTTATGTGTGTATGTTGTAAATGATCATTAAGTATGAAACTATGAATGATGAAACTATGATTAGGGTTTATAATATATAGTATGAATGGGTTAAAGCTTGTGGTTGACTAATTTTAATATCATAAAATGAAGATTGAGGAAGAAAAGTGAATATTTATTAAAGTACCAGAAACTCGATGGAGGCGGAGATGAGGAAAATGACGAATGTGGAGAAGAAGGCGTCAGCAAGGAAGCCACCGAGGAGAGCGAGAAGGAAGGCTGTGGCCATGAAAGTGGTCACTTCACTCGACGATCTGGCTAGAGACATGTGCATGAAGTTCTTGAGATACAACACCAAGTTGCTTGCGTTCGCTAAAAACGCTAGATTCTCCAATATCTCCACCGCTTGAAAACACATGCACATACACAAGAAAAAGCAAAATAAAAGAAATCAATCACATGATTCCCAAAAGATTAATCAAGACTAGAGAAGTTAAGGAAAAAGGGGTAAATTTGGAATTTTGAGACTGACCCAAGACGAAGGAGGCGGCGAGCATTCCGCCGTGACGGCCTCTCAAGGCGGCTTTGTTTCTCCAGTCAGCGTAGCCTTCCCATTTGGAGACATCACCATGCATTTCTACTTCCTGTATTTGGAAATAATCAAAATTAAAAGACTTTAGAAAATATCTATTTCTCTAAATAGAAACTAACATCAGCACCCCAAAACTGATGTCTTGTTCTTAAACAACTAAAAATTGCAACAACAAAAAATAATTAGAATGAGAACAATATTAGATGCTTGAAGAACCCACCATTTGATTTCTCTCTCAAATTTTGATGAGAAATAAAGGTAAGGGTTTTTGAAGTATATAAGTGATAAGAAGGGTGTTTTCGGAATTACAAAAAGTAGATTTTAAGAACCCTAATTAGTAATTAGATTTTAAAGACATAAAAATGATAATTTAATCAAGACTCGATAAAAAAAAGTAAGCAATCTCGTGGAATTTTCTGAATAGTAGACTCACTAAGATCTAGTATTATTAAAGAATAGTAGATTTTCTGACATCTAATAATCAATAATACACTTCTTTAACTAAATAACAAAATTTTCTAGAAAAAGAGAGAGAGAATAAGGTTTTACAACGTAAGTGTGACAATGTATATTACAAATAGAGAATAGTTTTTCAGTCTGTTATCTGAATCTAGACGAGACAGCACATTTTTGGATTTTATTTATTTAAGAGGTTTAGCTTTGAGTTTGCTTACTGTTAATAGAGGAGGATATGCGTTACAAAAAAAAAAAAAATCCAAATTGACCAAAAGATATAAATCTAAACGTGTCATTACTCATTAGTGTGAACTGTGAAGACCTAATGGTTATATTACATGCTACTTGATTTCATCGTAGTAAATTGGCTTTGCAAAATCGCCAAATGTCGAGCATTAATACTTTTTTGGCAAATGTCTCCATATATTAACTGTTCACTTTTTATATACATGCATGTAAATAAATGTTAAAATACCTCTGATAGTTTCACTTTCACCCAAGAAAGAATTACTTATAAGATTAAATTTAAATGTATATATATTATAAATTTCTATAAATCAAATAAACCTAAAGTTGTGATTGGCCCATTACAATACAGAAACCCCATTTAAGGACCCAAATATATCGTAGCCCAACCTAAACCAGTAATAGAACCTAATTTCGAACCACACAATTCCCATCGGAGAGTCTGCATTGGTTAGTTTGTTTCTTATAAGAACAATTGCTGATATTTCCATTCTAAGAAATAGCAAGCAAGGACTTAAGCAGAGGAAGGCTTCAAGGAGATCACAAAGCTCCACGAAAATTACGAAAAGAAGGAAATGTTATAAACAATGATGAGTTTAAAAAACAAAAGAGATGTTAAGATAGTTACCACTTTATATGTATACGAAGTGATAAATAAAATCTGATATGGCAGAATGGAGATTTTTCATTTTGTTTTTATTATATTGATTAGTTCCGAAATCAAAAGCTTTATAGCCTCTATAACTTCATCACTCATTCCCCTCACGATATGTTGTCGCCAAGGTGTGAAATGCTAAATCATACATATTTTTGGGATTGTCAAATTTATAATTTCTATTTGTTTCCGTCACATAGCATACAACCCAAACAAGAGAAACAAGACCTATAGTTTTACGTCAATAAACAAAAGCAAGCTAATACTTACAGCACTGGACATTCACAATTTTCACAAAACCAAACCAAAAGAATCTGATGTATACGGAAAAAAAAAAAGAATGGGTCACTTTTAAAATTTCTTTTTTCGTCAAATGTAGGACATATGTATTGTTTGTGTCACTTAAGGAAATATTGTGCCCACTTGCAATATAAATAGAGACAACAAAGGTGATTAGAGAGCATCTCCAATCCAACTTGCGAAATCATTCACACCATTTAAAAAACAAAAATCACACCTATTGAATGGAAAAATGTAAAATCAATCACCTTAATAATTATTAACCACAAGTATAATCCCTATTATAGCAAAACAGCACATTCGTCTCCTTCTTCTTACCAGACACTAAAACAAGCAAAAGGAATCGTTTTTTCTTTCTCTTGTAACTTTTATGTTTCGTCATTCTACAATTTCTTCTTTATAAAAAGTGACTCTTAAGAGTCCCAACATTTTCAGTAAAAATGGAAAACTCAGACACTGATTCAGAAGTTTTCTTTTGGTTTCAGAACCAAAACCAAAACCATAGCCATAAGTTTCCTTCTTCTTGTTTTCCTCCGAGCTCTCACTCTGCTTTTTATGGTATATCTCTGTTCCTCCATTCTAATTTTATTTTATTTTATTTTCTTGAAATGCATCTTTTTCACCTTTGACGAATCTTCATCCCCAAAATGTAACCACTCAGATTAAAAGATTGTCCTTTCATTTTAAAAGAGTTTGAAAAGAATAGCAAGAACTTTGAAGAACCTCATGTGACGACATAGGTCAGATTCTCTTCTATAAAATTTGTGTCATTCCTCATTCTCTTCTTAATTCAGGATCTAGCTCAATGATCAACACAGAGACTGCAACTATGGACGAAGAAGACGTATGTGAGAGCTACATGATGCGTGAGATAACCAAGAAACGGAAGCTAACACCGATCCAATTGCGTTTACTAGAGGAGAGTTTCGAAGAAGAGAAAAGACTCGAACCAGACAGGAAACTCTGGCTAGCCGAGAAGCTAGGGCTGCAGCCAAGCCAAGTCGCTGTCTGGTTCCAAAACAGAAGAGCTAGATACAAGACCAAACAGCTCGAACACGACTGTGACTCTCTTAAAGCTAGCTATGCTAAGCTCAAGACTGACTGGGACATTCTCTTTGTACAAAACCAAACCCTCAAGAGCAAGGTACAGTTTCTTAATAGATTAACAAGCCACTATTTTCAAGAGTCTGTTCAAAATTTTGATGACACATTCAAACAGGTCGATCTTCTCAAAGAGAAGCTGAAAATGCAAGAGAATCTTGAAACTCAGTCTATTGAGAGGAAAAGACTTGGGGAAGAAGGTAGTTCGGTGAAAAGCGATAACACGCAGTACAGTGAAGAAGAAGGTTTGGAGAATCAATACAGTTTCCCGGAGCTTGCAGTTCTCGGATTTTATTATGATCCAACCTTAACTGCTTCAAATCTAAGGTTGTGATAGTGTAGGTCAACAACGTTCCGTGTGCCTCAAGTTATCTTCGCTGTCTCCATCCTTTTTATCTTAGACTTCATATTCTAAGAAAGAAAGCAGTAATAATATTCATTGATGGAATAAAAATGCATTGTAATTTAAGTCGTTAAGTTATATGAACTTTTTATGAAAATGGAAAAGGTCACAAGGCCATATTTTCAGTGACTAGATAAATGAAAAGTGCATGCTTTTCAAATGATATGGACGTTTTGGTATTTACCTCAATAATTCGTATGCTACATTTTCATATAAACCAAGAGAACCTCGAGATTAGAAAGTGAACACATTCCAATTAGTCAATAATTCAGCAAATAGTAGAAGAAAGTAGAATTGATTCATTTGAGAAAAGGACTGGCACTATTTGATATATACAGTATGCTGATAATATATATTACCATTATGCAATAATATAAACCTTATCACAACAAATCTTTATCCGAACCACCACCAATGGAAGATGTTCAAAACTCAGACAAGAACCTTTGAAAGTCACGTGTGCGGATCAGATGACTCAGATCCAAATATCTGACGTCACAGAACCTGCGAGCTCCGCACATGTAAACTCCTGCCGGAGTTCATCTAACGACACGCGGCAATATGTGTGTGGGTTAACAAATGTGGATTTTGTGGGGTCCGCTACCTATCTGTTATACACTCGGATGGACAGTCCAGTTACTATGTGGGCCTTGAGGCTATGTTAATCCGGCCCATTTAGCTTAACCCCAATTTAATTTCTATATTTTCAAAGGTAGAAAAAAATTGAAGTGACACAGCGAAGTTCGAGTATGAGCCGCAAGAGAGATAAACCCTACACAAACCGTCACACACCGGCGCGAATTTCGAAACGCCGGCGACCATGGGCGCCTTCGTCATCGGAGCACGATGAGATTATCGACAAACCGATCACCAAACCTCCGCCGCCACCGGCGTTGGTAGTTATGGGACTTCCCGCCAACTGTTCAGTTCTGGAGCTAAAATCTCGATTCGAGATCTACGGTTCAATCTCCCGAATCCGAATCCATAAAGACGGAATTGGCTCCGTTTCGTATCGAACCGCCGAGTCAGCAGAAGCCGCCATTGCTGGTAGTCACGAGCCTTCTTTCGGTATCTCCATCGATTCCAAAAAGGTAACTCGATCGCTTCATCGATTTGATCTAATTACCAGTTTAAAATTTGGGAACTAGGGTTTGATTGGGTAATTGTTTGTTGCAGTTGGAGGTGGTTTGGGCGACGGATCCATTGGTGAAGTGGAAGGAAGGTGTGACGGCGGGAGAAGGAAAGGAGAGAACGTCGTCGTTTTCGTCGAAGCTTTTACGACCTGTGATGCCTTTGAGAAAACATGGGAGAAGCAGTAGGTTAGCGTCAGCTATTGTTAATCCGAGAAGTGATAATACTAAAGGAATTAGTGGAGATGGAGGGATATCATCTCCGGCGACGACAAGTGAAGTTAAACAGAGAAATATAGTAACCTACGACGATATCGTTTAACACCATTCTACTACAATTATAGTAACTTTGATTCTTTTACATATTTTGGCAATTTTATGAGTTTAGCTAATCCTGTTGGTAATCTCAGTTGTCGAATGTTGTGAAATGAGTTGAGTTTTGTTTATTTGTATGATTGTAACTTATAAGAAAGAGAAGGATTCCAAAATGGGTAGAAGATTCAAACTCAACCGGCAAGTAAAAATCGACAAAAATTCTTAATCCGGTTACTGGTTTGGTTGATTTTTCATTGCCATAAGCAAGCCATACGTTTGTGGACGTGCTAATAGTTGATGCTAGTCTCCGTACAGCTACATAGCGTTGTAAACCGTTACAAATCAAATTCAGACTCTGTTTCCTTCACATGAACAATTCGATTCCCTGGTAGAATCTAATCCCCAAGCCAAAAACCCTAATAAACTTCACTACGGCATCGTTTCAGCCACTTTGGTTCAAATTTCGTGGTATTTGTGTCCGATTATTAGAAAGTGTCACGACCAGGTCAACCGGAGACAGAACTAGCCACGAGATTTCAATCACGGTGTATCGTCCAACAATTAAAACAAACCCAGATTGATTGATTCCACTGAGAAATCCGTCAGAAGCGGTTTGAAAGAATGGCCGAACACGGTGAGACTCAAGCTGATGAAGAAGAAGAAGAACAAGTATGGAGCTGGGGTGCTGGTACGGACGGACAGTTAGGGACGACAAAGCTGCAAGACGAGCTTCTTCCGCAGCTTCTCTCTCTGACATCACTTCCTTCCATATCAATGCTCGCTTGTGGCGGCGCTCACGTCATCGCTTTGACTTCTGGTAAACCTCCCAAAATCTCTCTGATCAAAGGAATGTTGTTGGTTTTAGTCCAAGTAAACATTTTAATTATGCTTTTTGCAGGTGGTAAAGTCTTCACATGGGGAAGAGGAAGCTCTGGTCAGTTAGGACATGGAGACATCCTCAACATTACTTTGCCAAAGCTTGTATCTTTCTTTGACGACTCTGTTATTACTCAAGCTGCTGCTGGATGGAGTCATTCTGGTTTTGTTTCAGGTAAACATTAATAGATTTTTGTAACTGATTTAAGACCAAGAGCTTGATCTATCTCCGTTTTGTGTTCTTGTGTGAGTGTAGATTCTGGTTGTATTTTCACATGTGGCAATGGCTCGTTTGGGCAGCTTGGTCATGGTGATACCTTGTCATTAAGCACTCCAGCTAAAGTCTCTCACTTTAACAATGACAGTGTGAAGATGGTAGCTTGTGGTATGCGCCACTCACTTGTTTTGTTTGCAGGTAACATCTCATATACAACACTGGTTTGCGAGAAAAGTGTTTTTCTCCATTTGAATTATCTTGTGTTCTTCAGGGAATCAAGTGTGTGGATTTGGATCTGGAAAACGTGGACAGTTAGGTTTCTCATCAGACAGAATAAAATCAGTAAATCTTCCTTGTGTTGTCTCTGGATTAAAAGATGTTGAGGTTGTTCGTATATCAGCTAATGGAGATCATAGTGCAGCTATATCCGGTAAACCCTTAACTCTCGTGTTCCGTTTCATTGATCAATCGAATTATGTGTATCTTATGTTAACCTGTCCGCCTTCTGATTTGTCTGACCAGCTGATGGACAGTTCTTCAGTTGGGGAAGAGGATTCTGCGGCGGCCCTGATGTTCATGCCCCTCAGAGCTTGCCTTCACCTCTATCTTTCAGAGAAGTTGCTGTAGGATGGAATCATGCTTTACTACTGACCGGTAATTTCTGCGTAGATGCATTGATTACCTTCCAGAGCTCACTGAACCTTTCTCATCTGCCTGTGGGTTTGTTGAACAGTCGATGGTGAGGTGTTCAAGCTTGGTAGCACTCTTAATAAACAACCTGAGAAGCAACAACTGCAAATAGATTCCTCTGAAGCTCTCTTTGAGAAAGTTCCGGATTTTGATGGAGTTAAAGTTATGCAGATAGCAGCAGGAGCAGAGCATTCTGCTGCCGTAACAGGTAAAAGGGGAGGGGCAATTCTGTTATTTCTTTCTTCTTTACACTCAGCTAATATAAAACAAACAACCTTTGAATGTCTTGCAGAGAATGGAGAAGTTAAGACATGGGGATGGGGAGAACATGGTCAGCTAGGCCTTGGAAATACCAATGACCAAACCAGTCCTGAATTGGTGAGCTTAGGAAGTATAGACCTGCGAACGAAAGAGATCAAAGTATATTGCGGAAGTGGATTTACTTATGCAGTAAAACGAAAACAAGAGCTTTCACCAACCTCGTCATAGCCATCTTAATGTGTAAAATTGTACAATGCAATAAGCCAATTGTTTACATGCCTCTTGTGACTCTTGTCAGAGGACCACAGTGGTCGTATAGTACAATATACAGATCATTCTTACTTTCTTGTTTTGTCAAGATAAAACCTAGTACTACTGCTTACTTGCCTACCTTACCCTACATGAAAGTGAAATTCCTAAAGAAAAACTAAAACCCTACTGATTCAGCTCATGCTACATCGATGGTGGGATTAGTTCAGAAATATTGTTGCCTTTGACCTCAAGAGATGATTAGCAGATTGTTTTCATATCCACCACTAGTAACAATGGGTCGAAGCGGGTCAACTTTCCACTGGCCATCAACTATAAACTTTATCTGTAAGGAAAATATAGCAAGGTTAAGATTTTAGTTTGCCTCGTGAATGGGGGAAAAATGTTAATAGAATGATCTAACCTCATATTTTCCAGGATATAGCTTTAGAGACAAAGAGAAGACTCCGTTCTCAGCTTTCTTCATCTTCCTCTGGTTGTAAAATCATATAATGAATTAACTAATGATATAATTAAGGAACAAAAACATCAAAAGAGAGCAATACAATTCCTAAGTGGATGGCTTTATGTCAACTTCAACGGAACACCAGATATCGAGATTAACCATATTTTTAAATCGATATGAACTGACCTGGGTAGACCAACCGTCAAATGAACCCGTTAATAGAACTTCTGAGGCTGAATTAGGCCACACTATGGATGCAGTTCGAAGTAATCGTAAAGCTCTACTAGCATGATCTATTCTTCTCTGTTTCTCCCGTACAATCCTCTGTGCATCTCTAGAAGAAGAAAAAAATTAACCAATGTGAGAGATAATAGCCTAAGATTCCTGCTATCTTTTCCCACAAAAGTAATGAGTAAAGCATACATTATAGCCATAGCCATTTTTCCTTCAAGAACAGCCAACTTTGCTCGTGTAGACCGCAACTTATTTTGGGCATGTATGATCTCATTCTCTTTGTACTCCCAATCATCAGAGAGGTTCTCCAAGTTCCCAGCAGTTGTCTCACTATCCTAAACGAAATCAGAAACCAAAACTAAGCCAAATCGCAATCACTTCTAGTTTGATAGTAAAAATGTTTCTAGATGCCATCTGGTCAAACAATTACCTTACTTGTCACAACTTTATCAGGAGGAGATCTAAGGGAGTGAAGAACAGAAGAAAGTTCTGACTGGAGCTGTTGAAGACGGTGTTTGATATGAGTTTTATTTACATCTTCTGAGGAAGATGCAATTCTATCTTTCCCATTCATGCTATCACCAGAATCCTTCTTCGTATCATCTTTCTTCACACCAGTCAAACCACTGGAGGAAATTTCAGCAGCTGTACCATTTATACATTAAGGCTTTAGATATTTTTACTATAAAGTCTTTATATGGCAGAAGACAGAAGTCACTCCATACCTTCAAAATCTTCATCAGTAAATCCAGCTCTTCTCATACTCCACGTCCTCCATGTTTCTGACGTAGGTGAATCGCTTAAGCCTGGCTTTCCTGAAACCGACTTGGCTCCTTGATACCTACTTTGTGCATATTCACCTGAGCCTCTACTGCCGTCGACTTCTTGAATTTCACTAGCTGTCTTTAGAAAAATGTAGGCAACACCTCAGGACGTATTCATCAGAATTATTTGCATACTGGACAGCAAAGTTTGCAGATAAAAAACATACCACAATCCTGGAAGACCAAGGAACTGAACCATTTGGGGAGATATCATGCATGGCACCATTGCTTTTCCCATTCTCCCTCACGCTAATCCCTAGACTCAAATTCCTTTCTTTCTCCAATCTGGTCAAAATGCCTTCAATTCCACTATCGTTTCTAGATTCCACTTGTCTAATAAAACAGAACCAATGTTAACATCCAAAAAAGGTGTTTCAAGAGACCAAATATATGCACAGACTAAGAACTGTAAATTAGATTACTCACTCTGTCGAAGATGAAAGATTTGAGGAAAGATCAAGATCTCCATGATTCAAAGTTTTATCCATTTCTGGAGAATTACAATTAGGAAGCTGTTTCTCGATATGTAAATCCTGTGGCGTCACGTTCTCATTTACTCGGACCTTCTCTTCTTGTTCATCCAAATCCCATCCCATAGAAAGCCATCCACCTTGGTTTACAATTCTCTCCACAAGATCAAATCTTCCAGAACGAATCAAATCCTTCTTACTCGGAAACATCCCAGGTTTCTCCGAATTCTTCATAAACTCCAAAATCTCGGTTTCAAGATCCTTACTTCCCTCGCTATCCCAACCCAAATTACGCTTATTACACATCCTCGAAACCCCATTACAACGAGAACAACAACTTTTCTTCCTCGGCTTCACCTCAAGAAACCCTAGAACAGTAGACCCACAAACTTTTCTTGCAAAACGTATGCAAGCTTTGGCCTTATAATTGGGATTAAAAGTTGAACCAAAAGAAGAAAGATGCAAAAGGGTATCGGAATCAATCATCGAATAGCGAGAAACAAAAGATGAAATGGGGCCGGAGTTGATAGAGACCATGGTTGGAGCATTTCGACGAACACTTTGTGTGCGCTCTATTCACGCGGCCTTCATCAAGAAGAAGAAGAAGAGGTAATACCAAGCAACGAACAAAAACCTTCTGGGAAAAAGTGATCCACTAGCTAGTACGTGATTTGATCAAGCCAGCCAGTAATCTAAAGAAGCCATGTGACCGCACAAAAACCAAAGCTTTATATTTCAATCTGATTCCGAAAATGAAAGAAGTATGCTTTATTCGGACGTTAATCGAATTCTTAAGATCATCAATGTTGCTGTTAAGTTTCTTTTTAGATTCTCATTTTTATGTTTCTCTAGTCTTTTTATCAATTTGACTGTTTAACATCATTATTTTTACTTGCGGTAAAATGGGCGCAAAATCGCAGTTTTATATGATGGGCCCTTTTTGGCAGCGATTATAGGCCCATTTTTGGTCTGTTTTATTCTCATTCGATTGTTGATTTTATTGTTCGAAATCTTTTAAAATTTTTGTTATAACTTTGTGAATTATAAACATTTTATAAGAATCTTTTTGAGTCATATCTCGAAAGATTCGTGAACTGAAATTTTAATCAGCTAACGTGTATAATGAACTGATAAGGTAATAATGTTCTTGCATTCCTTGTGTAATTTTGAGTATTTTCAAAAGGGTATACAACTTTTATGATCAAATTTGTATTCCTGTTATTTATAACTTGTATGATCTCTAGCATTGCAAAGTTCTAGTGTTCAGTTTTTAGGTTGCCTAGGAAATGTTTAGAGACTCTTGAGGGAATGTGTGATTGTGTGGAGCATTTCTTTGGTCGGAAATCACATCAAAACCGATAATATGATTATATATATATCAAATAATTTGATTTACTAAATAGAAATATCATCAGCTATAGCCACCCACAACACTACTATTATATACCATAAACTTTACGAGATGATTAATTGTGTTACTAATTGTAAATTAAAATTGGACTTGGAAACATACAAATATATAAGTCTATTCAACTCACCATTCAAATAAGACATTTTAAATTGTCAATAAACTTATATATATTTATAACATTACACTTTAACCTCTAATAAGTGAAACGAGATCCACACTTATATGTGTAATAACAAGGGAAAGAGAATAACTTTCTTCTCTCGCTCTCTTTCTCAATCTGTGTCTATAAATAAGAAATCATCCTCATCTTCCAGTTGAAAAGTTGTGCCGTGTGTGGATAGTGCCTTAGTCAGAATATATTGTTTCTGATCACACCATTCCACCCAAAAAGCAACTTCAAAATATTCCTGTATATTCTAAACTTTGAGATTGTTCATAAGAAGAAGAAAAAACACAATTCATCTTCTTAGTCATTTTTTTTGGTTTTTTTTAGAACATCTTCTTCATCTTGTTGTTACTTGTTCGAACCTTTCCCATAGCTTTTTCTCATCGTCGTTGCCGGAGATGGGAGTTGTTGAGAATCGGAAAATTTTGCCAGAGAAAAAACTTGGAGGCTGGAGAGCCATTACGTTCATCCTAGGTATGTTCTTTCTTTCCATTTCGTTTCTTCCAATAATGTTTTTTTCTTTGAAGAGAATTATTAATCTTCCATTTGCCTCAAATATTCATATGGTCCATTCAAAAAAATATATCTAAACATGGTAAACTATTAAATGAATAGCCATTTTAGCCATGCATTTAACAAATTATGGTGGACCGACCACATTGATGCCTTTCAGGTTCTATCGATTTATGATTAGGTATTTGTTGTCTTGTAATTCACATCTTTGTTTGTTTTAGATAGAGTACTTACACAATATGACATTTTCTTGAAATATCACCCCAAAAAAAACACATTTTTCTTCATATATCAATTTTCTTGATATCTAAAGATAACAAACAGTCAATCAAAGTTAAAAATATATACGTTTCATAACTATGATTCTCTAAATTTAAATTTCATTGACAATACCTACAATGATATGCCATCACTTTTTTCTTTCCTAATCGGTAGTTGTGTCCAACACCATGCTAATATCATGACTCATGAGCACACTAAACTTCTTTTGCGAGTCATGCAATTCAATAATCTAAGAAAATATATAGTAGCAATAGAAATGGAATCAGAAATCAAATTATCTGATTTCAAGTTTATATTTTCGACCGTTTCAAGTTTTTGTTTAGGCATAAACCTTTGCATATAACAGTTATAAGTTTCAGACAGATCTTGAGTTTATACATTAATTGAATATTTGTATTTAACGGTCCAACTTAAGTTATACCAGAACCATCCATTCATAATAAAAGATGCTTCATATTTTGGACACCATATATATGTTATTATCTGCTGAGACCAAAACTTACTAAATGATGAGAATAAAGGTAATGAGACGTTGGAGAAGTTAGGATCGATTGGAGTATCAGCAAATTTTATGTTGTATTTGAGGAATGTGTTTCACATGGAGCCAGTAGAAGCTTTTAACGTATACTACTTGTGGATGGGTCTCACTAACTTTGCTCCACTCCTCGGCGCATTAATCTCCGACGCCTACATTGGCCGTTTCAAGACCATCGCTTACGCATCCCTCTTCTCAATTCTAGTACGTTCTCTCTATATCTATTTTTCATTTCAAACAATTATACAAACGTTCACATGATTATAAGCTTAAAATGGAGTACTGAATAACTATATCAACCCACAAAAAATTGGTCGTGATAAGACCTAATGTTGACAAATGAACAAGGTAAATATTTGGTTTTCAATTTCTATACATAATGCAGAAAAAAATAAGACGGCAAATATATCACTAAGCTATAGAGTGTAGACTAAAACAGCAAAAATGCCATTTGTTTTAATCTTTCTCAAAGTTTAGCTAGCTAACTTTTTCCATTAGCAAATACCATTTCTTATTAATGAACTTACGTAACACATTGGAGTTGTGAGACTTGTGACAAATAATTGTAACGTTTTACCCCAAAAAAAAAAACTATGCTATAAAGTGAACTTTTGCTCGATGTGTATTCCATAAATAAGTAATCAACCAAATCTGTAATAAATCCAAACAGGGACTAATGACGGTGACACTCACCGCCTGCCTGCCTCAACTCCACCCACCACCGTGCAACAACCCTCATCCAGACGAATGCGACGATCCGAACAAGCTCCAGCTCGGGATTCTATTCCTCGGTCTCGGCTTTCTCTCCATCGGTAGCGGCGGAATCCGGCCTTGCAGCATTCCATTCGGAGTTGATCAGTTTGACCAACGAACAGAGCAAGGCCTTAAAGGAGTGGCCAGTTTCTTTAATTGGTACTACTTGACCTTAACTATGGTTCTCATCTTTTCGCATACCGTTGTGGTCTACTTACAGACTGTCAGTTGGGTCATCGGGTTTAGCATCCCGACTAGTTTAATGGCTTGTGCAGTGGTTCTGTTCTTTGTCGGTATGCGGTTTTACGTATATGTCAAACCGGAAGGTAGTGTATTCTCTGGTATTGCTCGGGTCATCGTGGCAGCTCGTAAGAAACGGGACCTCAAAATTTCGCTTGTGGACGATGGGACTGAGGAGTATTATGAGCCGCCGGTGAAACCTGGCGTGTTATCCAAGTTACCTCTTACTGACCAATTCAAGTATTTACATCGTATACTTTTAGAAACATTTAAGTTTGATTGGTCTTTGAAAGGCAATTGAGTTAGTAATTTATTGGTTATATTTAGGTTTCTGGACAAAGCTGCGGTGATACTAGACGGTGATCTTACATCTGAAGGAGTTCCGGCAAATAAGTGGCGGCTATGTAGCATCCAAGAAGTTGAAGAGGTCAAGTGCCTGATCAGAGTTGTTCCGGTTTGGTCTGCTGGAATAATTTCAATCGTTGCAATGACCACGCAAGCAACTTTCATGGTCTTTCAAGCTACAAAAATGGATCGACACATGGGTCCACACTTTGAGATCCCGGCCGCCTCCATAACCGTCATTTCTTACATCACTATAGGCATTTGGGTGCCTATCTACGAACACCTCTTAGTCCCGTTCCTTTGGCGAATGAGAAAGTTCAGGGTCACTCTCCTTCAACGGATGGGGATAGGGATCGTCTTCGCCATTCTCTCCATGTTCACTGCAGGGTTTGTAGAGGGAGTGAGGCGGACACGGGCTACTGAAATGACTCAAATGTCGGTGTTTTGGCTGGCTTTGCCACTGATTCTGATGGGGCTCTGCGAGTCATTTAATTTCATTGGACTGATCGAGTTCTTCAACAGTCAGTTTCCAGAGCACATGAGAAGCATAGCGAATTCGCTATTTCCACTCTCATTTGCTGCAGCTAATTATCTGAGCAGTCTGCTGGTGACCACCGTGCATAAAGTCTCAGGCACAAAAGACCACCCTGACTGGCTGAACAAGGACCTTGATAGAGGGAAGTTGGACTACTTCTACTATCTGATTGCCGTTTTGGGTGTGGTTAACCTTGTGTATTTCTGGTACTGTGCCCATAGATACCAGTATAAAGCCGGTTCGCAAATTGAAGATTTCAATGAGGAGAAGTCTCTTCTAGACATCGAACCAAACCAGAGACACGATCAATCTCCAAGTTAGGATCCGTATGCTAATTATTCCTGCTGTTTGAATATCTTATAATATTATTTAACTATCGCTTTCATGGAAAAAAGATCAATAGTTGACATGTCGAAGACGATAAAATTGATGGCCACAAAAAAAAAAAAAAAAGTTCATAGCAATAACCGAGCCATTGTCAAACGTTTCAAACACGAGATTAGGCTTATATGCGTTATAGCATAAACGCAAGATAATGAAAGAGACGCACCCAAAAGACAGAGGCACAAAAGCTAAGACGCAACAGCAACATTGGGGTCTTGGTAGTTGTTGTATGAATGGCCATTTCCTCCACCACCACCACCACCACGTCCCCTTCCTCTGTTGTTGTAGTAGTTCCTTTGATAACCGTTTCCACCAGATTGATCATAAGATTCGTACCGCCCATTCTGGTAGCCACCACCACCACCTCGTCCTCCTCGCCCATTCTGATAGCCACCACCACCTCTTCGAGCACCTCGACGACCTCTTTGGTTCTGGTAAGACCCACGTGGCACATAGTCTCTTTTAGCATTCTCTGCTCCTCCCACCTGAGTATAGCCCTGTTCTTGCTGTCCATGGACCACCTCTCCTTCGGTCACTAACTCAACCTTCACAACAAAACAATATCATCAGATTCATCCTTGAGTAACTCATTGAAAGATGATTCGAGCTCTACAATTCACTGGATTACCTTTTGATGCTCATCTTGTTGAGATTGATCATTAACAACTGATTCTACTTCTTTGGAATTTGATGCATCTTCTTCCTGTAAACAGGGAATATCAGACCCACATAAATCATTAGAGACCACATGGGAGGGATTTATGTTCTCTAATTCATATAATGAGACACACCGAAACATGTCAACATTCACTACAGTGAAGACACATATTGTCACAGTTTGTTAACATCGATCACATGTATAAACAAAAATATATTGACAGCTCATATCGTAGACCCACCACAAAGATTATTCTAACCAGGATAGAGTTCTCCAAATACCAAGAGAACAGTCGAAAAATCAAATAAGCAACAGGCCATATCAAAAATTAAGAATGTACTTCTCCATCCTATCCAAACAACTTAACTCACTAATGATCTCATACCACATCTCACTCTAATGCTGCATAATTCAACTTCAGACATCTTCTACTTTATAGGAGAAACAATAATAAACTCTGAATCCTTGAAAATTAAGCTCAATCTCACCACAACTAAAGAAATGTGATTGTTAATTTCCTCCTTCAGATTAAGTAAGAGCTTTGCATACCACAAAGCCCTGAACTATATAGTATGTAATGAATCAGAACAACTAGTCCGCGAAATTCACTACCAATTTGATGAAAGTCAGAGACTTCAGGAAATCAACAAAACCTAATCTAAAGTGGATACCTTTTGCTGGTAATGCCCTGAAGCCTCCACGTCCACAGGCACCTGGTAAGAAGTATAGTTACCAGCTGCAGCCGCCACATCAACCGGAGCTTTCATTTCCGGAGTAGTGGTGAAATAGTCAGACGCCATAATCTTCTTCAACTTCTCTCTCAATGCAGCATCTGCATCACAAATCTAAGTAATCAACACAGAGAAACTAAAACACAGAGATGTAAGAGACAAACAGATTTAGGAATTTTTATTTTACATGAAGTATTGCAGTTTGATTCGATTGGCTGCTCGGAATTAGCTAACCATAGCTTAGCGTGCTCAACACAACGCTCCAAAGCGTTCTTGTGAGATAAGCTTGAATCCACCGGACGAGAAACCATCAGGCTCCAAAGCTGAGAAATAGAATCCAAATCCCGATCGCCGAGGAGATCAGTGGCATCATCGGTAACGTAATCGTAAGACAAGCAGCAACTTCTCTCATGAGTCCTGGTCAACATTATCGAAGTGAACTCGTTCTGTGACTTGACGTCGAAGAGTGAACCAAAGTAGAGGAAATTCACCAGATCCTCCAACTTAGCGCCATCATCGCCGCCGCTAACTTCCTGCGGGATATCAGTGACTTCCTTTTGCTCAGATGCGGTGGTTTGATCGGATGAAGCACGGTTAAGCTGAGTAGCGAGGCTGATTTCCTCTGTCACAGCGGCGGAGAGAGGAGCACGGATCTTTTCAAGCTCGTCGATTAGGATGACGACGGCAGGTTTAGAGCGGAGGACTTCTTCTTGCTCCTTGTTTAGGGTTTTGCCTTGAGAAATCGATTCTTCCATTTGAGTGATTCGGTTGTATTTCTTACGGAGAGCACGGAGACGCTTGTTGATGAGACCCATCACTGGTCCTTCAGAAGCTTCGGAGGAAGCAGTGGCGGCCATGATTATGGATTTGTGTAGGATTGTCGATAAAAAGAGGATCGAACTGACCGTATAGAAAATTCACCACCGTTGAGTAGCGGCGGCGGCAGTGGCGGAACAAGAGGAGGATTTGTTAGGGTTTTCAGAGAAATGGGGATAAGTTGAAGCGTCTGGTTTTTGGGTAGTGATAGTTTTGAGCTAAATATATAATAATTGATGAAAAATTCCAGTAATGCAAGTGAAATTATCCGTCTCAAAACAAAAGGAAAAAAATAAATAAATAGGAGTGTTCTATTTTCAACTATTTTGTGTAGATTTTTTCAAATTATTTTTGTGGATTACGTTTCTTGTATAAAAAAATTATTTGTCAATTTATTATTAGTTACTTGGAATGACATAGGGTATTTGTATTATTTTAAAATTGTATCAAGAGGCACTCTCTTTTCCTAAATGCAATACTTAATTTTATTAGTAAATATACCATTTAAAAGGGTAATATGTAAATAGGTAATTTTTGAAATACCATGTATATAATGACAAGTACATAGGTAATTTTTGAAATATCATGTAAATAATGAGTTTTAAGTTAAGAAATGAAATACGGTATTGTTACATAATAAAAACAGTTTGAAATTAAGATATTATCAAAGTTGTTAGGATATTGGGAAATATTCCACTTTTTTGGTGTACTTTAGATTCAATTTTATTCTAGATCCTTCTAGATACATAATGTTGTTTAAATATTCTGTAAGTAATTAGAAAACTCCAATCGTAGTATCGTACGTTTTTTTTTTTTTTTTCGTCAACGTAGTATCGTACGTATACATTAGGAATTATTCCTCTTTTTGTATATTCATTCTGTATATGACTTGATATTAAGGTCTTCGTATGCTTCATGATTTGTATTTTATGTTTAACGATAGCTTAATGGATACTTTAACTTGGAGATAGTTTCAACTTCTAACCCCTTTAACATTCGTGAATTGTGACAACAAAGTATTTATAAGATTTCTTGTCACAACTATCGTCTACTGGTCACTAAATCACTATATTAAGATAGGTGATTATTCTGATTTGGTTGTTCACGTCATCCAAACTAAATTTGGCTACATTCGAGTCATAATCTCCATTTACTAGTGAATAACTTATAAGAAATTAATGATTTTTGTTTATGAATCCATGCTCACACAAATAAACCCCCAAAATCCAAATGTTCGTTTACAAAGAAATCGCTTATTTACAAAAACAAACTTGTATTATATTCCCCCAAAAAATAATTTATAAGTCCTTCCTATTATCAAAACTCTTACAAATAGTCTATAGATTAAGCAAGGTTCATGTGCCGACGCCTTTTTTCAATCTATGTAACAACGAGTCTTGTACCAACTACCAACTCTTACTATCTTCTTATACGGTTCATATCATATGCTTCACCAAACAATCACACAATCACTCATTTCTAATTGTCTCGGGTCGATTCTAGAGGCTCGCGCTGGAGGGTAGTAAAATGACATGCAATGTTCCGTTGTTAGGAGGAAGTTGCAAACGAAGAGGAAACAGCTTGCCGTTTAAAGGACTACGAGTACACACCACAGCGTCTTCCATGCACGTTTCTTCTCGCAATGTCTGAGTCAGCTCCGCCACGCTATTTCCTTTAAACGTGAAAGCATATCCAACGGTTGTTTCATCTTCCACGTGTCCTTCCTCGTCAGCGACATGGTAATATATGGTTCGTCCATCAGATTTAGGCGGAGACTCAACCGACTGGTCAAAATCAAAATCAAAATTTTCAATAACCGGAAAACGGTACAACTGTAATTTTAAACAAAACCAAAGGTGTTTTAGGAATTTAGGAAAAGTACTCACATCTGAATCGGATCTGTCTGAAAGAGAAGACGAAGTCCTTGGAGACTCAGCCGACAACGGCGAACTCGTCGGTCTCCGATGCGGCGGTGGAGACGTCGTCTTCGGTGGCGGCGCTTTCGCAGACTCCGTCTTGAATTCGGAATCAGTCAAGATCTCAACAACATCAACATCCCAAGAAATCGAATCCTGAGTAGCAGACAAATGAGGAACGTCGTGTGTGACCGAGTTTCTCCAAGGAGGAAGACCACCATTACCTCGTAAATAGTTACCAGATCTAGTCCTAAGCTTAATCTTAGACCCTTCTCTAAGCGGTTCCCACTCAACAGACGAATCAACCCGACTCAGTTTCAACTGAATCACTTTCTTCCCCGTAGCCCCGAGCAAGAACCGCTCGTTAGAAGCGGTTAAGTACTTACCGTAACAGCTTTTAAGACGAATAACATGGAAAGAATCACGAACCGGTTCGACGGTCCATCGAGCGTTTTTGGTAGATCCGTTACGGTTTTGAGTTACGGTTTCTTCATCGTCGTCTGCTGTTAGATACTTGTTGTGACTGTTACGCATTCGAATAGCTTTTGCTTTCTGGAAAAATTCCATTGCTGAGACAGATACTGGTGTTTCTTTTTGGTTGAAGCTACTCGCCGTCGACTTCTGTAACAACAGAGAAGGGGAAATGAGCGAATAGTGATAAGAAGAAGAAGAAGAAGAAGTGAGAGATATGGTTATTTTATATGTGTGGTGGATCTGACACTGGACTGGTCTAAATTGGGTTTTTTAGTTTTTTACGGTTACGCGGACTAGGTAAGGTAAGAAATCTGGAAAAGTCGTTGCTAGCTGGATTAGAGCGCGTATCTAATATCCACGTCAGCAGAAATTTATGATTTGGATTTCTTTCCTTATTAGTATTTGTTAGAGCTTGTAACGCGTTGTTGTTTCACGTGTTTTGGATTTTGTTACTTTGTAATGTTTGTAAATCTTGAGATTAAAGTTAATTACGAGGATTCCAAGACACCAACTATTGTTAATTTAAACAGATTTTCAAGAAACAAAGCAGGATTTAGATTGTAACTAAAGTTTGTATTTGATTATATATAAAAAAATCAATGCTTTGAATTTTTCTTTAAAAAATTTGGTGTTAAATCTTATAGGAGAAGATGAAAAAAATTGGCCTTAAATTGTGTTTTATTTTTCTATATATCTATTAATTACTACAATGACTTTGTGAAAACTTTTATCAGTTGGAACAATTTTCTCTTACATATCTTCCAATCATTCATGATGTTTATTTCAGATTCTTCAATTCATAGAAGATTTAAACATAATACTAGGAGTCAATGTTGACTATTGAAGATTCATTTGAAATAATAATAAAAGGTATGGTACATACATTTGGTAAACTTTTATTTGCTATGTATATAATAATCTATATGAAGAGAATAAATTACGATAGAGATAGGTAACCAAATTTCCCAATAAAGTATCATTTTACATTGTTACTCTATACTTTTTCCATTATCTTTTAATTTTTCAGTACGTATTTAGTTCTATGATAAGATCAAAATCGGAACTAATGGACGTAATTCTTGATGAATAATATGTGATTTTCAGTTAGATTATAAGCAATTATGTGGTATAAGCAAATCAATATTAAATGGAAAATATTGAAAAATATAAATAAATAATTAAAAAGATAAAAGTATATGCCCTTTTCCCCAAAAATAATAGTGTCCCTATGCCATAAAAGAATGGATCGAAAAGATAGGATTTAAGCGAATATTTAGAAAATAAATCTATAAACCCTTGCCCGCAAGAAAGACCAAGAGAGGAAATTCATGAGTGTGGGACTCTCCTAATTGCATCCCTGGACCATATGCTCCATCACTAAATCATAACTACCAACTTTTTTACCTTACTTTTTGTTACACTTGTCTTATGTTAACTGGCACTAGATTTGTTTATCTTAAGCCATTAGGTACAAGTTTTTATTGTTAAGGAATAATAATCGTATTTTTCTTCTTTAATCATCCTTAGGTATAGCTTTTGTAAGAAATATACAGTCACTTAGTTACATTTTAGAGGTTCTACTACAAGCATTTCAAAACTATCCTTCAATCATTGAAGTAAACTTAAGTTGGATTGTTAAGTGTCATATTTTCAACTATAGTCTATTATAATAGATAAACTAATCAAAACTATACAATTAAAAAATCCTATACATTTTGGTGGTATTAGGTTGGTAAAACGATGTGTGTGCTTGTGGAGCATTATCTATGTTAGTGGAGAAAAGAAATGATACAGATCATGTAATTTTCTTTAAATTGTAGATACTAATACGGGTAATCCTCATCTTTTTTTCCATATGTTCATGCATGCCAACTAATTTCTTATATACAGAATTGTCTAAGTTCAACTCACAATAATAAATTTCTATATTAGCCTTAATTTAAACACAGAAATTAAGAAAAACTAATCAATGCACACTGAATAAAAGACTTAGTCAAACTTACCGGTTTTGAGGACCATCTCGGAGACGTAGATAAACCAAGAGAAGCAAACCGGCTAATACTACTCTTCGTAGACCTGGCAGAAACAGGTGACCCGGGTTCTGATCCGAATTCAGACCCGACCGGAGAAGAAACAGAGCTTTCATCACCATCAGACATGTTTTCAAGATCAGAACCATCAATAGTTATAACATCCCAAATCAACCAGTTCTTTGTCTTTGACGTATGAGGCTCATCGTGAGTAACAGAGTTTCTCCACGGCGGCGTTCCACCGTTAGCCCTCATCCACTTACCGCACCAAGATTTTAGCTTCACCTGAAACCCATCTCGCTCCGGTTCCCACTGCGTTTGCCAATCCATCAGCTTGTTAAACGACGCCGTTTGAGTCACTTTCTCACCGGTCATACCTAACAATAACGGTTTGTTGCTCGCCGTTAAGTACGTGCCGTGGCTGCTCTTTAACCTTATCAGATTAGGTTTATCGACGACGGGCTCCACCGTCCAAACGGCACGCCGTGCATCTCCTTTACGGCTTTGACGGATGGTTTCTTGGTCATCGTCGGCGACTAAAAACTTATCTAGGTGGCTACGTAACTTAACGTTGTTACCTTTTGTGAATAGCTCCATTTTTTCTTTTGCTTGAGATTTTGAAAGAAGAAGAAACAAAAACAGAGAATTTTAAGTTTGTGAAATGAAGGAGAAAGATGATGTTTGTGTTTGGTTATATAGTTTAATGACAAAAAAATAAGACAGAAAAAGCCTGGCTAAAAGGGTACTTTGTAAGTTAATAGTCGGAGGGATTATGCAGCTCGCAATTATTTAGAAATTTCGCAAAATCAAATGAAGAAAAGACTAATGAAAAAGTATTACGAAGGTTCTCCTCCACCTACGTAACTTGTTGAACATTTTACCTCACGCGCGTAAAGAACGTGATGTGAAGACTTTGATAGAAAATGTCTTAGGTTGTGGTTCAATGTTGGTTCTTTGTTTAAACCGGTATCCGGTTATAGTATAAGGTTTTATGGATGTGATTACAGTCCTGTGTGCGTGATAACTGATAAGTGTCTTTTGATCCCTCTAGTAATGAGTCTATGGACCTTATCGTCGATAAATCCGCACCATAATTCAAATCTTATCAATGTAAATTTGAGAATTTAAATTAATGAGGGAAATGTAAACTCATAGATTCATGAAAACCATGACGATCATGTAATATTGATGAAAGATCAGTTCAGCTAGTTAAATTATGTTATATGTAGCTCCATAATTGAATGGAATAATTATATAATCATAGAAGAAATCAGAATACTACAATAAAACTTCATATTAAATGTTGTGAAAAGAATGTATTTATGAAGAGGTAATGTAGAGCGCGTGGGCTTATTGTGTAGAATTGTCTCTTTTCCGTAGATAGAACCAAGAAAGTCATGAAGTAGACTTGTGAATATTTGTGTAGAATAATTTAGGATTAGTACATTTTCTAAACAGTTGCATATAAATAGATCTAGATACACACAACACATTGCCTTGTTATATACGTGTGACTCCTATCTTTCTGGATAAGCCGAAAAGTATTGATATCAGATTTTTTGGCAACATGTCATAGTTGAGTTTTTAATTTTTTTATATCCATTGGTTGGCTTATGTGGCCGACGTAGGGCTTTGAGAGACTCGGTCTTAATTTGTACCTTCCACACCAAATAAATATATTGGTTTGTTTTCCGGAGAACTCATGAAATTTCAATGTTTTTAGGTGACGCATGTAACTACAAGTCTTAACACTAATTTGTTTATAGTGAATTTCAGAAACATATTAGACGTCTGGTCATTGGTGTATTTTATATGGTATGAGAAAATCACTATAAGATCAACCTTATAAATTCATGGAAGTTTCACGACTTCTTGTTTAAGTGATACACTGATGCATGTAATTTACATGATGTGGATGTGGTTTCGGGTCTGGAGAGCTTACGGGTTTCGGTTCAGAACCTCTTAGTATTAAAAAAAAAAAAGTTACAAGTTTTTAGATATTAAATTACGAAATTAATGTTGGAAGCTTGGTGTAAATTATAAGATATATGTTCGAAAAAAATAATTAATTTTATCAGCCTTTTTGAAAAAATTTATATAGAATTTGCGATACAGTCACTTGACATTTTGGAGATCAATAATGTGGTATTCAATTTTTCTTTGAATGTTATTGAAATAATCTCGTGTATAGGACTAAGATTTAAGTCATTTTATTATTAAAATATAAAATATCTTTATTAAGATAAAAAAAAGTTGCATGTTAAAAATCATATAAAAAATGCAGAAATGGGCGTCCCCTAATCCTTAGACATGTTTCCATGTCGCAATTGAACAACATATCTAACTGTAACATACAGCTTTCAAGATCCATTTTAATGGTCTTCTAGTAGTTTTTTTCTCATAAACATCTTTATAAAATACTAATACAAAGTCAATAGAATGTAAATTTCAATTATATTAACAAAATTATTATTATTCTTATGCATTGACCATAACCATTGACTTATTATAAAACAACAAGACAAATGCCGTTTTGGCGATCAAGCAGACTTGAAATATGAAGATTCCAATGCTTTTGCTTTCTTACCTGCACTTATACCAGCTTTTTCCTTGCCTTCCATTGAGTAACTCTCTTCCTGCCAAAAGAAAGTCAACGTTTCATAAACTGTAGACGTATATGAATCAACTTGTCTTGTCTGGTCATATAAATGACTTACCAGCAAACGCCACAAGAAAGGAGCACCATCTCTCTGTTTGGTCACCTTCTCTAGTACTTCAATAGCTGCAGGTTCGGGTGTTGTAAACGCAGAGTTAGTAGCTGAGAAAACGAAGATATAGCCGAAGTATATGGATATAATAGTGTTTTTGAGGAGTGTACCAGTTGAAGATTTGCCGTTGAGTAACAGCAACTTGTACCAGATTTCATTAAAAACATCCATCTGTAAACCCGATCCTCCAATCACCTATATCGTCACCAAAAGAGACAATAGCATTTGCTGTGTATTCTTCAATAAGTTTTGATTTGACATATATCTTATAAGAACATCGCATTACCTTATAGTTAGCAGCGTCAAAGTCTAATCCAAGCAGTTCTAAAGCTATCTCGTAGTTTCCTTTCCCGTATTCATAAACAGCTTCAGCAAGCTGATTTGAAAGAAAGAAAAAGACGGTTCTTATGATATGACATAGAACTCAAAAAAGTCTCCATAATTGTAAATCAGGATCAGCAAGAACAGACCAGAATCGCTTTCTGCATCAGCTTTTGTTTCTTCGGGTTCATAGCGGATGTTCTGTTAGAGTAATAATATTAGCCAGATGATAAGTCAAGAGACAAAACTCTCCATTTGGAAAAAATGTCACAAATGAGAAAGCGGTAGTACTGACCGGGACTTGAGGCCCTCGAGCAATTCATGTGCTAGTGAAGTTTTTTCAACTTTACTCAATGCCCAAATTGTCGTAATATCAAAAAGCCAGTCTTGATACCACATTGCCTGAACATTCGAAGTTGCACAAATCGTTATTAAAAGAAGAGCAAAATAAATGTATATGAACGCAAGGGCAAACAAGTGCATCACTTACTTTATCAGTCAAAGAGTCTGCCAGTTTCTCTAGTCTGTCCTGAAACCCATCATCTAGTTTACCGCGTGTGTCTAAACGCAACAACAAACCAAGAGCATCCGTATAAACCTGATGTGTAATAGTACAAGTATAAAACATCAGATTGCTAATGGAAGTTCAGTTTTTAAGGGGAAGAAAAATGATAAGGGAATTACATCTCTAGCAACAGCATCGTCTTTCTCCAGCTCTTTCCACATCTGATGATCATATACTTCTTCTACCTTACTTATGTGAGACCCTCCTTCCAAGTAACAAACAGCTACGTGCCACCAATTATGCGAAAACCTAATTAAAATGTTCAAAAATTATCTAGTTTTCTTTAGCAGGTGATTCCAGAGATGATCAGAAGATGGTTCTTACTTGTTTGTAAATGCTATTACCTTAAGGATGAGCAAGAATCCCATGAATCTGAGTGTTCTTCCATGAACTTTACTGCTTCTTTAAAACGACATTCAGTTTGAAGAACATGACATAACTGCCAAAAAGAGACATTATTAATGACATTTTGTATATGGATTACCAAGTAACAACAAAAGACCGGGACAATAAGTGTTGGAAACTCACGGCGTGATGAGCCCAAGAATCGTTTTCGTTGATCTCACAGCCTTTCCTAGCAGCTTCCTCAGCTTCTCTCAAATGTCCAAGCTCAATTAAACAGAATGCAAGCATACCATTAACATAAACTTGGCCTTCATTCTGCGGTAGAATCTGCCAAGTTTACGTTGTTCAGTGAGGGAAGTCAATTAATCAAAGATAGTGATAACAAAGATCATGTTTCATTTATAAGTCATGAGGTATCCATCAATTTGATTTCAACATCTTACATACCTTCCGGAAAAGAGGCAAAGAGAGATCGTGTCGACCCATGTAGGAACACAGAGTCTCTACTCTCTTCCAAGATAGCAAATCTTTCGGGAACTTTTTCAAGAGCTGCAAAACATAAAAGAGTTATATACAAGAGTTATAATAACTGCGTCAAAGGAAAGATATATCAAGCTATAGCAAGAAGAACTAATAAGAACAAGAAGCCAAGAAATATCCTAACCTTAGAGTGTAACTCCAAAGCCACATCGTCGTCCATATTCTCAGAGAGTAAGTAACTAACAGCCTCGAAAACTGCCTTCTCATACAGTGTGGCTTTCCCCTAAAACCAATGAATTTCAGAGAGCTCAATGACACCAAACTCATAAAGTATCACGGATTATAGACATGGGATAGCTACAGAGCATCATTTGTTTCACTTAGAATGAATCATAGACACTAAAAGAGATAACAAGGTAGAGCTTACAAGACGGGATTCTGCAGCTAGAGCATATGATCTGGCTCTAACAGGGTCAAAAGAGCTAAGGTAATGAGCAGCCAAAATGTTGGCCAAAACACAATCATTATCATAGTTTGGCGCTTCTAGAATCACCTTCTTCTCTCTTCCATAACCAAGAACCTTCATAAGACGGTGCAACAATGTCACGAAAGATAAAAATCATAACTTTAAGCATAGCAAACCAGAAAAACACAACTTGAAAGCTACAAATATCATCTTTCAGCAAAACAACTTTTTTCCAATCGACAGAACAATCAATACTCTTCGATAACTACAGAAGGAGACTTTACAAAACCCACCACATCATCGAATCGTCTAAAGTATCAAACCATAGAAACTAAAGACAACCCTAATGTGAAAAAGAGAGACGAACCTGGTCAGAATAAGAGTTAATGGAAGCAATGCAATCATCTGAAGAGGTGTTGACCTCATAACCACAGCTAACAAATCTGCTTTCTTCTTTCTGTTTATCGGAGATTACGAAACAGAGTTCACGCGTGAGTCTAATCGAAACAGAACAGACTAATATTTGTTGACCAAAAAAGAGAGAGAGTAATTTATGCACGAAGGACGATGAATTTTCACATTGTTTGAATAATGTTTTTTAAAAAATCTTATGAAAATACCATTTTTTGAATAATATACAGATTTTGCTATTTTTAACACATTGAAATATATGTATTTATGAGTTTATAAATATTACCAAATACTAAATCATAAGAACTACATAAACTTGACTAAAACCAAACAAACTAATAAAACACATGTTAATTATTTTTTGAAGTCTGAAAAATAATAAAATTTACAAACTATTATAAAAATGGCAAAATCCATAAATGCCACTATCAAAATGACAAAATCCATAATTGATTCTTGGTTTTTTAATAGATATGAATTTTCCTATCATTACAGTACAAATATTTGAATAAATATCATGTTTTTAGAAAGTTGAATAGTGCTAACTGCTAACCAATAAACAAACTATATAGTTCAATCCGAATTTCGATCAAAGTTTGGTTTTAAGATGTATCGAAAGTGAAACTTCATACGATATGAATAGTTTGATATATATTTTTTTGGTTTCGAACTTTAGTCAAATATATTATTAGTTTTAAAATAAATTTGGATTTTAGATAATTTTATAGAGTGTTTTTTTTTGTTTAGATTTAGATTTGGTTTTTGGTTATACAAAATATAATTATTACATACTTATTCAAAATAAATATATTTCATAGTTAAATGTTTCTTACTTCATGTATTTGGTTCATAAAAAACAGCATCAAGTAATATAATAAATTATAAATAAAAAATATGACAAACTAAAAAATATATATTTTGAATTCTTAGATCCTCCGGATTAATAATTTTATTATAATACTTAGCATGTATTTTATTATCCTTAGAGTTTAGATTGACGGCATGATTTTGATAAAAAGAAAAAATTAGGGTTTTGAGAATTAACGTTAATATATATATATAGTTTATAATATATTTTAACTTTTATTTTGGTGTTTATGTATTTTTAAAATATATATAGGATTGATTATTTTATAAATTGCTTACGCTACGGTGCTACCGTTCGCAACCGCAAATAATTGTGGAAATGAGCTTTTAAATTCAGTGGTTTTGAACGGTTTAGAAAGGTTTAAAACGTTTGTTTATGATTAATTTTAAACGCTAGCAACCGCAAATACAACTTTTGCGGGTGGGCAGCGGAAGAATCAATCAAACCCTTAAAAACTATTGTCTCTTAACCCATTCTAATTAATTAATTAGGCTAACCCTAAAAGATGCATTCATGGTACTTTTTCATCTGCATGGATCTATTAGTATCGTATATCCAATGGTTAAAAGAATAAATGAGAAGGCAAATGAAATAACCAAAAGATATGCATTAACTACCTAGTCAACCTTATGTATACGGAAGAAAGATAACTTACCATGCATTTCAATGACATGGTACACGAGGCCTCCATTGTTCAATCCCGAAGGAAAACCAAAAAAATTTTGGATATGACCGAAACTTGAGAGGACCCGTTGAGTATTTATTAACTTAGAATGATTTCTTTTTTTGGTAAGGATTAACTTAGAATGATACAAATGAAGGTGGCCGCATATATATAGCTTATGGAAAGTATTAATCGAAGGAGCTATATTCAAATTGCATTTCATTAGAAATTGCGTAAGTATTATATATTAATAAACGTACGACGAATATATCTGGACTCAGATATTTTGATTGCAAATATATTCCCTATATCATATATATATATAAAAAGAAGAAGAAGTAAATTACTTGCCAAACGGAACCATGAATCCTTACACACTATCCAAAATTCCAAAGCAAAGCCATCTAATCCAGCACATCATATGTTATCTTGAGTTCCAATCCCTTTAGAAACAAGGAACTATTCATTTCATTCAATTACAATTAGTTTATCAACCTTTTATTTGTAATTTTATGTTAGATACAATCATATTACGTTGCACATATATAAAAAGAAAATTATACGATCATATTATCACTCTTGTAAATTGTAACTTTAAATAGTTGCTAAATTCAGTTGGAATAATATTTTATTTGAATAATTAATGCTTTTATTGTTATTTTGCTTCGTGTATTCTCCCATCCTCTTTTACAAAACCACTAGATTTTATCCCGCGGTACACCGCCGTGACAATTTATCTTTTTAAAATTAGTATATTTTTTTTTTTGCAAATTGTATCTATCTATAATATATTTTTATTTTATAGTTTACAATTGTTATTAAGTAACGTCGTGCCAAACCCATCCCGCCAAACCCGTCCCGTAAAAAACCATTTATTTATATTAATGTTGATCTTATTTATGATATGTTTATAAATCATTGTCTAAATATTTTTGTCGATGCGGGACGTTGAACCCACACATTTTTTGCTAATTGGTTAATATATGTTTATTTTTAAAATTTTGAATCATAAAATATGACAGAAAAAATTAAGATTTTTTAAACTCTATATATTATATAATGATGGTAAAAAATTGTAATATATCAAACTTTTTATAAGTTTAAATATTAATAATGTTTTATAAATTTTAAATATATAAATAATAATATTTAAAAAATTAATATTTTTGCTTATAAGGTAATGACATAATAACTCTAAAAGCAAGGATTTAGAAGATTTAAATATTTAATTAAATATTTTCATTAATAAATAATTAATGTCAGTGACATAACATTGTAAATAAGTTCAAATACAAAATTTATTTATTTAAACAAAAAACGTTTAGTAAGAATAATATTTATTTAACAAAAAACTTTGTTTTAAAATATTGTTAACAAATATGTTTATGCTAATTTTAAGGGATTGATTTGAAGTTGGGTGGGATTAAATTTGATTGATAATGTGATTGACAATTTAAATCAAAAATTTAAAGTAAAATTAATTATTTTGGAAAAAAAATTTAATGCTAATGACATTAATTGTAAATAAGTCCAAATCTAGGATTTATTTGCTAAAATGGCTGCAAAAATGTATATATAAATGGTTCATGGATAGACTTATTCCAATTAAGAGAAGATTCAATTTGTTGAGGAGAATATCCAATCTAAATGGAGATAAAGACTGGGTTTAATAATAAAAAGTTAGATTTAGCATTCGACAAGTTATTTGATTTAGCACGCCGTCATGTACTTACTTAGCTTGTTAATTCCAGTTTGTCGTTTAATTCATATATGTATATCTAGTCATAATCTTTCTCTTTGCAGCTTTGAGTTTTCTAAAGGATTTTGAACTCTATTAATTCATTACCACGAAAGAACAAAGACTAGGTAAATGTCTGCCACTACTATTAGATAACCACAATGTAAAGTTAATACGTTATACAGTTAACCTAGCATTGTGACCAAACAAAAGATCTTGAGGATTTAATCAAAGTCACGTTTCCTTATTATCTTTGTTGAAGAAGTACATCTTTTGCCATTATTATCTTCTATACACACTCAACAAATTAACAACAAAAACAAAGATTATTTTATAAATAATTTTCGTGTTGTGGTAAAAAGAAGAAGAATGGGCCTCTTTATATAAAAGTGCCGTTTGGCGAAAGTTTTGGGCCCTTATAAGTTAAGAAAACCCAAGTTTTTTTATTAATAATGTTGTTGCTTCATTTTTTTAAATAAATAAATCATATTACACCAAGAATTAGTTTTAACCTTTAATGTTTTTAAATCAAAATATTTATTGTCTCCATATGCTCCTCAAACTTGTTGTATGCACTAGTCTAATTCACAATATGTGACCAATATTTCAATCTGTAGTGGCTACCTTAAATTAGGGTCAAAATTTTTCAGTTTCGTTTGGCATGCAGCTTGATGATAGTCTTTTAGTGAAAATAAAAATCCGAGTTAATTATTAATAAAACTGTAAAAAACGTAATTAACTTTAAATTTTTTTGGTTGTTTATTAACTCATAGTATTATTACATTATCTTATAAGTTTAATGTTCCTTCTTGAATTTTATCATATTTATATATATTTTTGAAACTATTCATGTGAAGAATATGAACTCCCACCAAATTTTAGTTAAAATTCCACAACCCTAACTCTTTTTTTTTTGGTTATTGTTTGGTCAACTGTTTCTTGGTTTTAAACCTGAAGCCTAACTTTCATCTCAAAGAAAAACTAAGCAACATGTTTAAATTATTTATTTCACAATTTCGAATTCCCTTATTAGTGTATCTAAAAGATCATTAACTTAGCTAAACCAATTACATATGTGTTTAAAAGATTGGACCCATATTGTTATTAGTTACTCTTCGTAAAGCAAATACCTTTTAGCACATGCTATACAGATCATAATCATGGGTTATATCATTCTTACCCAATTTTATTTCCCACAATTCCAGCAAACAAATCAGGTTTTAAATATATCAAACACTCAAGCTTATGTAGTAAAACACAACAAGTTCAATATTTCATATATCTGAAATTGTAATTTCGTATATTTATGTGGTGTATATGCAATGATTTGAAAATTTGAATTTGGAAAATGAGTAGTGAAAGCGAAACTAAACGACATGGACAACGACTAAATAAATGAACTGTAATTGGGCCAACGAAACTAACGTTCCACACACCGACACGACCATAAACGACGTTGTCATTTGTCTAATTGCAAAACTACATAAAATAATGGTTCATGTTCTTTATAACTTTCAAAAAATAAATACTAATATCAAGAAAATCTAGTTCCCGATTTCTTAAAATAATGTTTGAGAATGTGTGGTGGGTATCACATTCGAAACCACCTGGCTCTCTTTATATTACTCATTAAAAATATTACTATGATAAAAAATTTACTTTTTGAACTTGGAATTTGGTCCAAGAAAAATATAACCGAAAGTATAATTAATAACGTCATTAGCGGTTATTTGTATACTAATTTGGAGTTTTGCATACATTACACATTACACCAATGTGAACGTCCTAATGATCACCGTTTAAGTTTGTACTTTTTTTTTTGCCGTTCACAATTATGAATTTAAAGATGTCAACTAAAATTTAATTTCAAAGCTTATAAAAGGACGTAAGTTTATTACACAAACAATCACAAACTCTAATTCCTAATAACTATTATACACATCGTGAATTTGAAACATTTTTAAGCGCAAATTCTCAGCGAGATAAAAACGACGTTGTTTTAATAGTTATTGGCTTTACAACTTCGTCGTACACGCCGGTTACCAAATATCGCTAAGGCTCAGAATTATCTCTGTTCAAAGCTTTTGTTTTGTTCCCAATTCTGAAGTTTTGAATCAACAAATCTTCAATAAAGTTTTCTCCTTTCACTATCTTTCCATATTCTTCTTCTTAGTAAAACTTTGCATTAATGGCTTACCCAAATTTGTAAGCTCTTTGTTTCCTCCCTTCTTCTTATTCTCTTCTTCATTCTCCAAATTTGTTTCTAGGTTTCTTCAGTTTGAGCAATGAAGAAGTCTAAACTCGATAATTCTTCTTCACAGATTCGATTCGGGCTTGTTCAGTTCTTATTAGTTGTTCTGCTTTTTTACTTCCTCTGCATGAGCTTCGAGATCCCATTCATCTTCAGAACCGGGTCTGGGTCCGGGTCTGATGATGTTTCATCTTCTTCTTTTGCTGACGCATTACCGAGACCAATGGTTGTTGGTGGTGGTAGTAGGGAAGCTAATTGGGTTGTCGGAGAAGAAGAAGAAGCAGACCCACATCGACATTTCAAGGATCCGGGTCGGGTACAGCTTCGGTTACCGGAGCGGAAAATGAGGGAATTTAAGTCCGTCTCTGAGATTTTCGTCAACGAGAGCTTCTTCGACAATGGCGGATTCAGCGATGAATTCTCAATCTTTCACAAAACAGCGAAGCATGCGATTTCAATGGGTCGAAAAATGTGGGACGGACTCGATTCGGGTTTAATCAAACCCGATAAAGCTCCGGTTAAGACCCGGATTGAGAAATGTCCGGATATGGTTTCGGTTTCTGAGTCGGAGTTTGTGAACCGGAGTCGGATCTTGGTTTTGCCGTGTGGGTTAACGTTAGGATCTCACATTACCGTCGTGGCTACGCCGCATTGGGCTCACGTTGAGAAAGATGGTGATAAGACGGCGATGGTGAGTCAGTTCATGATGGAGTTACAAGGATTAAAGGCGGTGGATGGTGAAGATCCGCCTCGGATACTTCATTTTAACCCGAGGATTAAAGGTGATTGGAGTGGAAGACCAGTGATTGAGCAAAACACTTGTTATCGAATGCAATGGGGCTCAGGTTTACGTTGTGATGGTCGTGAATCTAGTGATGATGAAGAATATGGTATTGACTTTTGTTAGACTAGAGTTGACTTTAAACTATTGTTTAATTTGACCTAATCTTGATGAAAAAGGTAAAGACTTTAATTTGTTTTTGTGATAGTTGATGGAGAGGTGAAATGTGAGAGGTGGAAGAGAGATGATGATGATGGTGGTAATAATGGTGATGATTTTGATGAATCAAAGAAGACATGGTGGTTGAATAGGTTGATGGGTCGGAGGAAGAAGATGATAACACATGATTGGGATTATCCTTTTGCTGAAGGGAAGCTTTTTGTTCTTACACTTCGAGCTGGGATGGAAGGTTATCATATTAGTGTGAATGGAAGACATATCACATCTTTTCCTTATAGAACGGTGAGTGACTGACAAAACCGCTTAATAGTTCATCTCTAGACTTCAATGATTGAATGGTTTTATATTTCAGGGGTTTGTTTTGGAGGATGCCACTGGATTAGCAGTCAAAGGAAACATTGATGTGCATTCTGTATATGCTGCCTCGTTACCTTCTACAAATCCTAGTTTTGCACCGCAGAAGCATCTCGAGATGCAAAGGATATGGAAAGCTCCTTCGTTACCTCAGAAGCCTGTAGAGTTGTTCATTGGAATTCTTTCTGCTGGTAATCATTTTGCAGAGAGAATGGCAGTGAGGAAGTCATGGATGCAGCAGAAGCTGGTCAGATCATCGAAAGTTGTTGCCCGGTTCTTTGTGGCATTGGTAAGCACAACTCTTGAAAGACAAAATTCACCTAAATATAGCCATTGGTTTAATATACTAATTCATATTGCAGCATGCAAGAAAGGAAGTCAATGTGGATTTAAAGAAAGAAGCTGAGTACTTTGGTGATATTGTCATAGTACCGTACATGGATCATTATGACCTTGTTGTGCTCAAGACAGTTGCCATCTGCGAATATGGGGTAACTTCTTCGTCCCTCTTTTGTTCTCCTTACCTTTTATTACTTTTCTGATTACTCATCCGGAAAACTTGTAGGTGAACACAGTGGCGGCAAAGTACGTTATGAAATGTGACGATGATACATTTGTGCGTGTGGATGCTGTGATCCAGGAAGCAGAAAAGGTTAAGGGAAGAGAGAGCCTTTATATTGGAAACATTAATTTTAACCATAAGCCATTGCGTACCGGGAAATGGGCTGTGACATTCGAGGTATAGATTTTGTGGCAGACCTGAAACTCTATTGAGAAAGAAACATGTGATGTTTAGACTTTATGTTGATTTTTTCTGACTTGTGAAACCAGGAATGGCCAGAAGAGTATTATCCTCCATATGCAAATGGTCCGGGTTACATCTTGTCATATGATGTAGCTAAGTTCATTGTCGATGATTTTGAACAAAAGCGATTAAGAGTAAGTTATCCTTCACGTAGATATGAGATTTTGAGGTGATCCTTTCATGTTTCCTTTTATGATATGGTCTTGGTTCTTCTTGGTCATTGCAGTTATTCAAGATGGAAGATGTGAGCATGGGAATGTGGGTGGAGAAGTTCAACGAGACTAGACCAGTGGCAGTGGTTCACAGCCTCAAGTTCTGTCAGTTTGGTTGCATAGAAGACTACTTCACCGCTCATTATCAGTCGCCTCGCCAGATGATTTGCATGTGGGATAAGCTGCAGAGACTCGGGAAGCCCCAATGCTGCAACATGAGATGACATAACATTGTTTTTTGACGGATTTTTCGTTAGAAAGGAAAATGAAGAAGCAGATGGGTGATAATGGAGCTAACTGTTTTAGATCTCTGTATATTATAGAAACAATATATAATGTATCTATATATATATATATATAATATAATGAAGGGTTCTTGAGAAGTTGACTGAGAAGTCAATAGTTTTTGCAGTGTTTACAAATATATAATCCAGAGGTACTGCAAGTAATGAGGGAAGAACATAACTTCTCCTGTACCTTGAGTAGTCTACGTAAAGCCCATGAGACAAGCCGCAACGGTCTGGTATCTCTTCAACATCTTTACCAAAATGAGGATTTTTGAATCCTTACAGGTACTTGTTTCATCTGCATTCTTACATTGGAAATTCTTTTATCAAGATGCTAAACAAGTGTCTGGCTAATTCTAACTTGGCTAGTTGAGAGTATAAGTTCCTTGATTAGCCTGGTTCTGAGGGAAATAAAGTGGGAAAGCTATAAATAGATTCATACAGTTGCTATTAGTAGACTGTTTGCTTAATAATTTTTGGAAACTTGTGCTTATGAACATTACCGAAGCTGTTAGTTAGTGACTGGAATAAGCATCTGACAGGACGCACAAAACAGAGTTGCAGCACTTGCTTTTCATTTTGTGATTTTCCTGTTCACTTGGCATTGGTTCCCACGTACTCCCTATGCTAGACTCTCTTCTTATGTGGTGGATTCGTTTTTCACAACAGTAACCTTATGTCAAGACCTTTCCTGATTATTCGCCAAAACAACTCTCTGAACCGGACACCAAATTACCAATGGGATAAAGCTGCTTCAGGCTGAGCCTCCCTGGCGGTGTTTATAAAGCCTTATGCATGCAAGTTCAGGCCTAATCACTTTATCTGAATTCTGATGAAGATTAAGAGTGTGATTACATGTTGGTTCTAGATTAAGAGTAGTTACAGGTTGGTTCTGGATTTCGTTCTCACCACGACACAAAACCTTTCAAGCCTTTTACATTGTGTTTTCAGTTGGCTATTAGCCTCAAAATATCTAAAACCGGCACATTCTCTCATAACTAGTTTTTGTAATGCAGTCACTTTACAAAAAGTAATAGATGCCAAGTGTAAAGAGCTAAGGTCCAAAAAAAAAAAGAGCTAAGGTGCAAGAGATTTGAGGGAGGTCGGTAAAAGCCATTGGTGTGTTGTCACGTTCAATCATTTTGCATAGAATATTGGAAGATAAACTGGATGTTGGCAAAAAAAAAAGTATAGCAAGTTAGGAAGCAGCTAATGCAACCAAAACTCTCTCATGCAACAACAAAACATTGCAACCTGAAGGCGGCGGCGGTACTACAATTTTTGGATTTGGTAAACATTGGTTAGCCACAATAAGTATTTGCTGCTGCGGTCCAAATATATTCAACTCCTAGTCCTAGGTAACTAAAATATAATAGTAGAAAATTCCAAACATTAAAGCCATCACTATATTTGATAGGTACGTGGTCGATAAAATAGATAACTCAGAGTACACCACCTTTGACTCATCAGCCACCTGCCAACGAGAAACACGACTCCTAATTCCACTTTCCTCCCTCACTCACTCTATTATATATAAACAAATCACACTCTGACCTAAAACAAACAACTCTTTAACTATCATCAGATCAATAAAAACCAGAAGAAGTCATGGCTCAGAACGATACAGTGAAGCTGATAGGTTCTTGGTCTAGCCCTTATTCCCTTAGGGCACGTGTGGCTCTACACTTGAAATCTGTCAAGTACGAGTACTTAGACGAACCTGATGTTCTTAAAGAAAAGAGTGAACTCCTTCTCAAATCTAACCCCATCCACAAGAAAGTCCCTGTCCTCCTCCATGGTGACCTCTCCATCTCTGAGTCCCTCAACGTTGTTCAATACGTCGACGAGGCTTGGCCCTCCGTTCCTTCAATCCTTCCTTCTGATGCCTATGATCGCGCATCTGCTCGGTTTTGGGCTCAGTACATCGATGACAAGGTAAACTAGTTTAGAGGCTCACTTCCGTGGATCTCTGTTTCATGCTCTGTTTTGCTTTGTCACAGTTTGATACTTCAGTTTTTGAGGTTCAACTAAAAGCTTGGATCTTGACACTCAAATATAGATCTGACTGATTAAGATCCGATTTACGGATATGGGTATTTTGATTAATCTGTGTTTGCTTGCTAAAGTTTGAAACTTTTTAGATGGAGCTAAACAAAAAATACTCTGTTCTTGATAGATCTGTGTAGCTTGAGATCCGATTTATACACTCAACGCAGAAGTCTCTAGATTAGTCATCTCAAGGGTTTTGTTTTATGTTTATGAAACAGTGTTTTGCGGCGGTGGATGCGGTGGTCGGAGCAAAAGACGACGAAGGGAAAATGGCGGCGGTGGGAAAGCTGATGGAGTGTTTGGCGATACTTGAAGAAACGTTTCAGAAGAGCAGCAAAGGATTAGGGTTCTTTGGAGGAGAGACCATCGGCTACCTTGACATTGCTTGTTCGGCTCTTTTAGGTCCGATCTCTGTGATCGAGGCGTTTTCCGGCGTCAAGTTTCTCCGGCAAGAGACAACACCTGGGTTGATCAAATGGGCCGAGAGGTTTAGGGCCCATGAAGCTGTTAAGCCCTACATGCCAACCGTCGAAGAGGTCGTTGCATTCGCAAAGCAAAAGTTCAATGTTCAGTGATGCGTTTTTTGCTTTTAAAAGCAAAAGCAATGTTGTTGAATACGAATAAAATGATGTTTGTTGTCTTTGAGAAACTTTAAATTTGTCTGTGTTTTGTGCCAAAACTTCTGATTAATTGGTTTTTGGTCTTTGTGCGTTACTATTATCAATTTTATTCTTATTATTTGCCATAGCTTATGATTAAATTGATCATAGAAGAAACATAGAGGCTTTAGGTTCTTGTGCTGAACCAAGTTTGGCGTATTCAGTATTTTACATTCTTGTATAAAATTGAATGCATATGTCATAATTCTGGTAATACTTGTTAAATTTTGTTGTTCCTGATTAACATTACCATACCTATTTTGCAATGTTTTCATGACAAATATTGCCATACTAAAATTGCTGGAGGAAACCTCACCTTTCAATCGATTTGACTAAAGTATTGATTGTACCAAACTATTCATGCCTCACCTTAAATTTGGAAACTTAATTGTGAAACATGTCAAATATGGAATATATATTGAATAAGATTACAACAACTCAGTAAAACAACAAGGTCCTTAATTTGAAACAGTTAAGCAGCCATGAAATTATCGCAAATAGCTCTGATTTGCATAGTTATAGCTTCCCTCTTCGCTATGCATGAGTGTACGTACAGAGCTTTTCTAATATAGTATACACACACGTATATGTCAAATGTCTTTTTTTAATCATCAAAGTTTTGTGTGTCTCAAATCAACTTTGTAGGTGAGAGATTGGAGGCTACAGAGGAAGAGAAATCGAGCAAGATCTATGTCCCACCATGTTACGAAACCATTTGCTCGTTCTCACTTAAAAAGGATTGTTGGTGCTGCTTCGAACCTTTAGTTCACAAAAATCTTTGTTGGGGAGTACATGATTTTCCGAACGCCAAAGAGCTTTGCTTCAACGAATATTCAAAGAAGATTTAAATCCTTTTTATTAGAGAATAATAATGTATTCTCTGTTTCGTGTAGAAAGTTTTTTTTCCTCTTGAGTGCACAACAAGTTATGTGTTTGAATCTGCAAAAATTTACTGGTCACATGTTCATGCTCTTATCAACGAGAAACACGACGTCTAATTCCACTTGCCTCCCTCATTCACTCTCTTCTATATAAACAAATTCCACTTTCTTCCCTCTCACTCACTCTGTCATCTATAAACAAATTCCACTTCCCTCCCTCTCACTCACTCACTCTGTTATAAATGAAACCTAAAAAAAAACTTGAGAGATCAGATCAACAAAACCAAGAGAAAACATGGCTCAGAACGATACAGTGAAGCTGATAGGTTGTTCGGATGACCCTTTTTCCATTAGGCCACGAGTGGCTCTACACTTGAAATCTATCAAGTACGAGTACTTAGAAGAACCTGATGATGATCTTGGGGAAAAGAGCCAACTCCTTCTCAAATCTAACCCTATCCACAAGAAAACCCCTGTCCTCATTCATGGTGACCTTGCAATCTGTGAGTCCCTCAACATCGTTCAATACCTCGACGAGGCTTGGCCTTCTGATCCATCCATCCTTCCTTCTAATGCCTATGATCGTGCGTCTGCTCGGTTCTGGGCTCAGTACATCGACGACAAGGTAAAACAGTTTAGAGACTCACTTCTACATGCTCTGTTTTGCTTCTTGTCAAAGTTTGATACTTTAGTCTCTGTTATTAATAAATCTGTTTAGATTAGTCAAATCAAGAGTTATGTGTCTGAAACAGTGCTTCGAGGCGGCGAATGCGCTGACCGGAGCAAACAACGACGAAGAGAGAATAGCGGCGACGGGAAAGCTGACGGAGTGTTTGGCGATACTAGAAGAGACGTTTCAGAAGAGCAGCAAAGGGTTAGGGTTTTTCGGAGGAGAAACCATCGGCTACCTTGACATTGCATGTGCGGCTCTTTTGGGTCCGATCTCTGTGATCGAGATGTTTTCCGCCGACAAGTTTGTCCGGGAAGAGACAACACCTGGGTTGATCCAATGGGCCGTGAGGTTTAGGGCCCATGAAGCTGTTAGGCCTTACATGCCAACCGTCGAAGAGGTCACTGAATTAGTAAAGCAAAGGATTGAGGAGGGTTTTAAGCGAAACTTCAAAAGCAATGTTTCGACTTCGGAATATGAATAGTTGATGTTTGAATATTTTAATGCTTTCTGTATTACTATTTTGTGCCAAAACATATGCACTTGGATTTTTCTTTCTTCTATTTGATATCTTTGTGTTTTTATTGATTTTGAAGCCTCATTTCTCTTAGTTTTCTTTATTTCACATTCATGTTTTAGCATATAGTTTCATATTATTATTTGGTTAATTGTTTATATATACTGAAAAAAATAAAATAATCTTAATTGGTTTATCCAAAAGGCGAGAAAAGCCAAAAAGGGACACGTCATACTACTCACTCGTAACAAGACACGAGTTTTTTTTAATAACAAAATGAATTGAGTGATTGATGACGACGACAAGCAAAATGCAAAATCGCTGTCTCCTTCATGCTTCGATCAATCAAACCATCATCAAACCCATAAGAAAGAGACCAACAGTGTTCCTGTAGGAAGCGGCAAACTTGCAGCTCTGTTCTCTTGAAATGGAGAAAACAGTGAGATGTGTTCGGTGGGGTTATGAGGTTAATACCTCTTCTGATGCTTGCATCGACGCAATTAACTCCTATTTTCAACAGGTTCTTCTTCAATTATCCCTCTTTTAGTCACTGAAACATCATGAAATTGATTGGAACATTGGTTACAACAGGGCTTAAGATTTTCGATGCAAAATTGAGGTTTTTCTCTATGGAATCTAGATGGGGTTTCATTAAGAAAAGTATCAATTTTTTTATTCTTCAATCAAATTTATGGCTAGGGTTTGATCATTTTATGAATTTGATACGTTTTTGAGTCACTATGTAGCTTAATTACGATCTTGTGGGTAGTTTCTGCTCTGTTTCTGGAGTATTATTCTTAAAGTTTCCATCTTTGTAATTTCATATCAGTGAATATTGTTGATCATGTTCTGTGGTTGATGAAGGTTCTTAGTTATGGGAGGAAGAGGAAAGTGATTCTAGAAGCACCACTCTACGATAAAGATTGTGTTTTGGGCAGCATTTTAGCTGCTCATTTCCTTTCTTCATCTGATCCTTCTAGAGCTAATTCCTATGTTGAAGCTGCGGCATCTAATCTCGTCAGTTTATTATATCCACTGTCTTTGTATTTCAGATTCTACTTTGGTTTTGAGGAAACTTCCTGAGTTTAGTTTGTTGGCTTCAGGAACAATCTACACCTTATGAGAAAGCGGTTTACGAGGCTGTTACTTACCTAATCTCTGAGGATAGGGATGACGACTTGGCTTTTGAAATGCACACCAAGGTTGGTTATCACTTTCATTGTTAGTTTATCTGAAATGTTATTCTAGAATCTAGTTTTATATTTTTGTATCTGGCACCCAAAAAATGGTTATGGTTCAGAATGTAAAGTTCTGTGCCTTTTTGAGTCACTTGTTTTTGAATTTTAATTGTGGTTTGCAGCTACTTAAAAGATTCCCAAAGGACTTGGCTTCTTTGAAAAGAGCGCAGCTTTTAAGTTTCTACATGGGTCAACCTGATCCCTTCTTGGGTCTTGTTCAGCAGGTACTTAAGTTCTTATTGATAGTGATGGTCACTGAATGATTCACCTGTCTAAGACTATAAAAGTTGCTTAATATTGTAGGTTCTACCTGCGAATCAAGAAGAAAGTTATATTCATGGTTTACTTGCGTTCCCATTGTTAGAACTTGGTCGAATGGAAGAAGCTGCGGCAGCTTCCAGAAAAGGCTATGAGATAAACAAAGAAGACGCTTGGGCACATCACTGTGTGAGTTACATAACATTGAGCATTTGCATCCTCTATTCTCAGTTTCCATGTAATAATTATCACTCAGTAGTTTTTACTAATGATGTTTTCTATCTATCTTACTTATTTGTTGCAGTTGTGTCATGTTCTTCAACATGAATGTCGGTTTAAAGAAGCAGTGGAGTTCATGGAAGCACTCGCAGGAACTTGGCCCTCTTGCTCATCCTTCATGTAAAGCATTCCCTCTTACCTGAAGGCTCTCACAGATTATCAAGTTCTTCTCTTATTGTTAACAATCCCTGATATATTATTTTTTTAACATGTCCATAATTTTCAGGTATACACACAATTGGTGGCATGTTGCTCTCTGTTACTTAGAAGGAGGGTCCCCAATGAGTAAAGTAGAGGAGATTTATGATCATCACATCTGGAAAGAATTGGAGAAAGACGATGCTGTTCCTCCTGAAGTAATCCTCTTTTTGATTAACAAATTTATGCTTTTGCGTCATCTATTCAATATTCAACTGTCTGCAACTCTTTAGGTTTATCTCAATGCATTGGGCTTGTTGATACGTTTAGATGTAAGAGATGCTCTTGATGGTTTTGAAGACCGTCTCAAAAACCTTGCAGTTCGTTTAACTAATCAGGTAAGCCATACACTAGTTTTATATCATCCCAAAACGGTTGCAGTTATACGAGTTATCTTGTTGAATAAGTTTTTATTTTTCGGCCACTTGCTTTAACATTTCAGGCAAACTGGTATTTGGAGTGGCACCTTGATATATTGATAGTTTGGGCACTAGCAAAGGTTGGAGAGACTTCAAGAGCTCATGAATTACTTGAGGGCCTTAAGTTCCGGTTAGTGTGACTTTCTTTTATTCTGCAGTTTCTAAATGATACCGAATTTGTCATGAACTTGTGTTGTTCTTGCAGATTATCAAAGAAGAACAAGAAGAAGCAACAAGTGATGCAGAAAGGGATTCAGGTTTGTTTATTCCCCCTCCCTCTTTGATCGTCTTTCTTTATCATTGTAACTAGTACTCAATATCAGTCTTGTTTTCATATAAGCTTGGGGAAGCTGTGTATGAATACGCAAGGGGTAACTACGAAAAGGCTCTAGAACTACTGGGTTCAGAGTTCAACGCCATTGGTTACAAGGTAAACCGTTCTTCAGCGACTTGCTCAAAATACTCTGAATCAAACACATTTCTGGTGGATCTTTTAAACTGTTTTATGGTTAATAATAGATCGTTGGGGCATCAGACGAACAAATAGATGTTTTCAACGAAATGTGGTGCCAGCTGCTGCTAAAGACAGGCCAATCCTCCACGGGTAAGGCTTGTTGTAGAGTCTTACTAATTTGGATACTCGTCTTGCTTAGTATGATGATAAACAATCGTGGTTCTGATGTATGCAGCCAAAGAAGTAATCAGAGAGAGGATTAAGGCCAGAGATGGTATTCCTTTCATGTGGCGTTTGCTGGTATACATTCAAAAGCAGAACATCACTTTGTTTTAGTGTACTATATGTGTTTTTGCTATGAGAAAATGATGTCGTTGTGGTTGCAGGAGAAAAGTTACTCCATGGAAGGCAATGCAGAGGCTGAGAGTAGTGCACGAGAGAGAGCTAAGAAACTTGAATCTTGTTATTTCTAACTTTGCTTCAAAAATCCAATAATGACATGTGTGTATACATGTTTTTAAATAAGTATAGAATAAAATATTTTGCTACTCGTGTCCTACTTTTTTGTTTACCAAAAGGTAAATGAATAAGGGGGTGTATTGAAAGTGGAAGTTTAAGAGATTTGTGTAGAATTTATAAATCCTATGTTATTCAAACATGAATTTTAAAAAGTTTCATGAAATTCAGTGTTATTGAACTAATGATTTAAAAATCCACCTTAAAATCCACTGTTATTAAAAACAATTTGTGGATTTGAATTTTAATGATTTTGGAGGATTTGAGAGGATTTCTTTAGTTAAAAATACAGAAATCCAAATTCCATGGCTACCGCCAGTGGTGTAACAAACTGTGGAATGCTGTCAGATTTGCGATGATGAAGCTTGGCGATGGGTATACTCCTCCTGTGCAAACTCTACGCCCTAAAACCATGACCTTCAGCTGCCAATGGATTCTTTCTTTACTAACAATATCGAAGACAGTGGATTCCTTGAATGCGTTTGCATTATCGGATGCTGCCAACAGTGTATGCTTGGTGGCAATACCAGTTCTGTGATGTATTTATCGAGGCAATTAAGCCTTATTTTTCTGCTGACACTCAAAGAAGGATTCATGCACAAGATGCTCTCTGGGTGTGTCTCGAGACTGGTTTGAGATTGCTGCATCCATTTATGCCTTATATTACAGAAGAGCTGTGGCAGCGGTTGCCTTCATCGCAAGACTCTGAACGAAAGGCGTCTATCATGATATGTGACTACCCATCTTCCATAGAGATGTGGACAAACGAGAAGGTGGAAACTGAAATGGACATGGTTCTAGCGACCGTGAAAACTCTTAGGGCACTGAGAGCTGCAGAGTCGCTAAAGAGACAGAGAAATGAAAAGTTCCATGCGTTTGCTCTGTCTGGAAATGCATTAACACTGGGGATTGTGAAACCACATGAGCTGGAGATCAGAACTCTTGCAAATCTCTCATCCTTTGAGGTTATGTTGAGGGGAGAAGACAAAGCATTTGTAGTGTGTTGGGAGGAAATTGAAATTTGGATTAGTTACAATGTGCTTTATTTTATTTTATGTAAACTATGTCCATCGTTTTGAATATGACGGATTCGATCATGGAAAAGCAAACTTAGGAATTTCCATGTTTCAAAAAGTCAATGCATCCATACAAAAAGTTATACTACATGAATTAAGAAGTGTTGTGTATGCTTTAGCACTAACTATGTTGTAACTAAAAGCTAATTATGCTTTAGCCGACAAAAGAAAAGAAGAAGCTTACTAATTCTCTCCATTGTCACGAAAAGAATCTGTCTTTCAAACTTATTTTAACATTGTGGCATTAGAAATCGAAATTCTTGACGTTTTCGGTTTGTATAAGAGCCATGTCGCTATAATGTAATCTTTCTCTCCGGGTTCACGTAAAGAATTTCTCTGCACCTTTTCCATCTTTCAAAACTTTAATTTCGAAGAGGAAATAATCGAAGATGGTGAAGACCGGCGATGTTTCCGATCAGCGTTCGAGGCTCGAGTGGGATGTATTCCTCAGTTTCCAAAGAGACGCGCGCCACAAATTTACAGAGCGTCTCTATGAAGTGCTCGTCAAGGAACAGGTCCGGGTTTGGAACAATGATGATGTGGAACGTGGGAATCATGAGCTCGGTGCAAGTCTCGTGGAGGCTATGGAGGACTCGGTCGCTCTAGTCGTCGTTTTATCTCCTAACTATGCTAAATCTCACTGGTGCCTTGAAGAATTAGCCATGCTCTGTGATCTAAAGTCGTCTCTAGGTCGTCTGGTGTTACCGATCTTTTACGAGGTTGAACCGTGTATGTTACGTAAACAGAACGGTCCTTACGAGATGGATTTTGAAGAACATTCGAAAAGATTTAGCGAAGAGAAGATACAGAGATGGAGGAGAGCTTTGAATATAATCGGAAATATCCCTGGATTTGTTTACAGGTACGACTCCAATATCCTTCATCTCTAGACTTATTCCTCACGTAACCTCTGCATTAAATTATTCATTTCATGCGGTTATTATTTTGAGTAAGACATGGTCTTCAACACTAAAGAAGATTGTTGACCTTGCTTATATACTAAAGTCAATTAGCCTTTTACATTGAAAGAAGAAGAAAATAAACTATAAGGAATTTGAGACTGCGTGTCGTTCTGATCAATAAGGACATAAAAACTGTGTGACGTTTCAGAATTAGTGTTTGCCACCGTACTAAAAAAGTCAAATGCGAGACTTTTGTTTTACATGAGAGAAGAAAACAGAAAGTGGCTTTTTAACTAAAAAATATCTGAAAAGCCAAAAACTAGAACTTTCTCAATTTTAGGCATTTCTCAAAATCGCAAGCTTCGTCTTCGTCGTGTGTAGTCAAAAGTTTGTATTCCACTTTCTGGTGACTTCGTCGACCGAGATCGCGAAATTGAGCTATCGATTGGACTGCAGACATGGTTGCGTGAGTTCTTCTCTGACCACCCTTGAGCCGGAGAAATTGGAAGTGATTACAAGAAATCGGAGTTGAGCAAAAAACAACACAGACTTCACGGAGAGTTTCTGGCTTTCTGCTGCAACTTGTCGTCTTGTCAGAGTTGACTAAGAAGGAGGGGGGAGATCGGAGATGGAATCTGGCGTTGTTTCGAAGCCGCATAGGCTCAAGTATGACGTATTCCTCAGTTTCCGTGGCGCAGACACGCGCGATAACTTCGGAGACCATCTCTATAAAGCGCTCAAGGATAAAGTTCGGGTCTTCCGCGACAACGAAGGTATGGAACGCGGAGATGAGATCAGTTCAAGTCTTAAGGCAGGCATGGAGGACTCTGCGGCCTCTGTCATCGTCATATCGCGTAACTACTCTGGCTCTCGCTGGTGCCTTGATGAATTAGCTATGCTCTGCAAGATGAAATCATCTCTAGATCGTCGAATCTTACCCATTTTTTATCATGTCGATCCCTCGCATGTTCGCAAACAGAGCGATCATATCAAGAAGGATTTTGAAGAACACCAAGTAAGATTTAGCGAGGAGAAAGAGAAGGTACAAGAATGGAGAGAAGCTTTGACATTAGTTGGGAATCTTGCTGGATATGTTTGCGAGTAGGACTCCATTATCTCATTTAGAATCATGTAGACATTAGTAGAAGATGAACTGAATTTAGGATTTGACTATTTTTTTTTTTTGGAATTTGGCAGCAAGGACTCGAAGGATGATGATATGATAGAGCTTGTGGTGAAAAGGGTTTTAGCTGAATTGAGCAATACACCAGAGAAAGTGGGAGAATTCATTGTTGGTCTGGAATCACCTTTAAAGGATTTGACGGGCCTGATCGACACTGAATCCAGTTCTGGCGTCCAAGTCTTGGGACTTTATGGTATGGGTGGTATTGGGAAGACTACCCTTGCAAAAGCCTTTTATAACAAGATTGTCGGAAACTTCGAGCAACGAGCTTTCATCTCAGACATTAGAGAAAGATCATCAGCCGAAAATGGGTTAGTCACTCTTCAAAAAACTCTCATCAAGGAACTTTTCCGTTTGGTACCTGAAATAGAGGATGTTAGCATAGGCCTGGAAAAGATAAAAGCAAATGTTCACGAGAAGAAGATTATTGTGGTTTTAGATGATGTTGATCACATAGACCAGGTTCATGCCCTGGTTGGTGAAACAAGATGGTATGGTCAAGGAACACTTATAGTAATCACTACTAGAGATTCTGAGATTCTGAGTAAGCTCTCAGTGAACCAACAGTATGAGGTCAAGTGCTTGACTGAGCCGCAGGCATTGAAGCTCTTTAGTTATCATTCACTACGAAAAGAAGAACCAACAAAGAATCTGTTGGCGTTATCCAAGAAGATTGTCCAGATATCAGGACTATTGCCGCTTGCAGTTGAAGTTTTTGGATCTCTTTTGTATGACAAGAAGGAGGAAAAGGATTGGCAAACTCAACTGGATAAGCTGAAAAAGACTCAACCAGGCAATCTTCAGGATGTTCTGGAACTGAGTTTCAAATCTTTAGACGATGAAGAAAAGAAAGTATTCCTCGACATTGCATGTCTCTTTCTTAAAATGGAGATAAAAAAAGACGAAGTTGTCATTGTACTGAAAGGATGTGGGTTAAACGCTGAGGCTGCTCTCAGTGTCCTTAGACAGAAATCTCTTGTTAAGATCTTGGCAAACGATACTCTTTGGATGCATGATCAGATTAGAGACATGGGTAGGCAGATGGTCCTTAAAGAAAGCCGTGAGGATCCGGGATTGCGAAGTAGACTCTGGGATCGTGGTGAAATTATGACCGTACTGAACAATATGAAGGTATGAATATGAAGTTATATATTATTTGTATATAAGACATACATACTGATGATCTGTTTTCTTTTTCCTGTAATGGAATGACAGGGAACATCATCCATTCGAGGAATCGTACTTGACTTTAAAAAAAAGTTTGCTAGGGACCCTACTGCAGATGAAATTGTCTCGAGGAATCTACGCAACAATCCGGGTATCTACTCTGTATTCAATTACCTGAAGAATAAGTTAGTAAGATTTCCAGCAGAGGAAAAGCCAAAAAGTTCTGAAATCACCATTCCCGTAGAATCTTTTGCACCAATGACGAAGTTGAGACTTCTTCAGATTAATAACGTGGAACTGGAAGGAAATCTTAAACTTCTCCCATCTGAACTCAAGTGGATACAGTGGAAAGGTTGCCCCTTAGAAAATCTCCCTCCGGATTTTCTTGCTAGGCAACTTTCTGTTCTTGATCTTTCAGAGAGTGGAATAAGACAAGTCCAGACTTTGCGCAACAAAATGGTAAGCTTTCTTCTTTCCTGTAGCATGGGGAAGCATATAGTTTTAAGTCAAATTCTCACTGTAAAAACATTTCTCTGTTTCTTTCAGGTGGATGAGAATTTGAAGGTTGTAATTTTGCGTGGTTGCCACAGCTTAGAAGCCATTCCTGATTTATCAAACCATGAAGCCCTAGAGAAGCTTGTTTTCGAGCAATGCACCCTTCTGGTGAAGGTTCCTAAATCAGTTGGTAATCTGAGAAAATTGATTCACCTGGACTTCAGAAGGTGTTCAAAGCTTTCTGAATTTCTTGTGGATGTTTCTGGACTTAAGCTTCTTGAAAAACTATTCCTCTCTGGCTGTTCAGATCTGAGTGTGTTACCAGAAAACATTGGTGCCATGACAAGCTTGAAAGAGCTTCTTCTTGATGGAACTGCGATAAAGAACTTACCAGAATCTATAAATCGCCTCCAAAATCTTGAAATCCTTAGTCTAAGAGGTTGCAAAATTCAAGAGCTACCTTTGTGCATAGGAACATTGAAATCGCTGGAGAAGCTATATCTTGATGATACTGCGTTGAAAAATCTTCCGAGTTCTATTGGAGATCTAAAAAATCTCCAGGACCTCCATTTGGTACGCTGCACATCCCTTTCTAAGATTCCTGACAGTATCAATGAGCTCAAATCTTTGAAGAAACTATTCATCAACGGAAGCGCGGTGGAGGAATTACCTCTAAAACCGAGTTCACTGCCAAGCTTGTATGACTTCTCAGCAGGAGATTGCAAATTTCTGAAACAGGTTCCGAGTTCAATTGGTAGATTAAATTCTCTTCTCCAACTTCAGTTGAGTAGCACCCCAATTGAAGCTCTACCAGAAGAGATTGGTGCCTTGCATTTTATACGCGAACTTGAGTTGAGAAACTGCAAATTTCTGAAGTTTCTGCCTAAGTCAATTGGAGATATGGACACACTCTATAGCTTAAACCTTGAAGGCTCTAACATTGAGGAACTGCCGGAAGAATTTGGCAAGCTGGAAAAGCTAGTTGAACTGCGAATGAGCAACTGTAAAATGCTCAAGAGGCTTCCTGAATCGTTTGGAGACTTGAAATCTCTTCACCGTCTGTACATGAAGGAAACTTTGGTCTCAGAGTTGCCAGAAAGTTTCGGAAACCTCTCAAATTTAATGGTACTGGAAATGCTGAAGAAGCCTCTTTTTAGAATTTCTGAGAGTAATGTTCCAGGTACAAGCGAAGAACCTCGTTTTGTAGAAGTACCAAACTCTTTCTCAAAGCTCTTGAAGCTTGAGGAACTAGATGCTTGCAGCTGGAGAATATCGGGTAAAATCCCTGATGATCTTGAGAAGCTTTCGTGTTTGATGAAACTGAATCTGGGGAATAATTATTTTCATAGTCTTCCGTCTAGCCTCGTAAAGTTATCAAATCTCCAAGAACTTTCATTACGTGACTGCCGAGAGCTCAAGCGTCTTCCCCCTCTTCCATGTAAACTGGAGCAGCTAAACCTAGCAAACTGTTTCTCATTGGAGAGTGTATCCGACCTTTCAGAGTTAACGATCTTGACGGATCTCAATCTCACAAACTGTGCGAAAGTGGTTGATATTCCAGGCCTAGAGCACTTGACGGCTCTGAAAAGATTATACATGACCGGATGTAACTCCAACTACTCCCTTGCAGTAAAGAAAAGACTTTCCAAGGTGATTCCAAAAACTCCACAGAATCTCATCATGGCCTATTTAAAAAACTTTCTTACACCACTTTTGATTTGTTACTGCAGGCTTCTTTGAAGATGATGCGGAATCTGAGCTTGCCTGGAAACAGGGTCCCGGACTGGTTCTCGCAAGGCCCTGTCACATTCTCAGCTCAACCGAACAGAGAGCTCAGAGGTGTAATCATTGCTGTTGTTGTGGCTCTTAATGATGAAACCGAAGATGACGACTATCAGCTGCCTGATGTGATGGAGGTTCAAGCCCAAATTCATAAACTTGATCATCACAAATGCACCAACACATTGCATCTCTCCGGAGTGCCTAGAACAAATAACGATCAGCTTCACATCTGCCGATACTCAGCTTTTCACCCACTGGTTACGATGTTGAAAGACGGGTACACCATACAGGTGATCAAACGAAACCCACCAATCAAACAAGGCGTTGAGCTAAAGATGCATGGCATTCATCTCGTTTACGAGGGGGATGATGATTTGGAAGGCAGAGAAAATACTTTACCCGAGACTCAACAAACCGTTTCTCAGAAACTTGCCAATTTTTTCAGCTCTTTCGAAGAAGAAGAAGGTGAAACCATCTCAGAAAGTGAATCTACAGTTATATGATCTGCTAGTGCAGATAGGTTAAGAAACTGCTCACAAATAATCTTAATCGATACAAAATGTTTGTTGCTCATATACGATTTGGTGTTTTGGCTTTTGTGTTTTTCTTTGTTCCTTGTCTCTTTAGTCTTTACCTTTTGATAATACAAACAATATAAATAAATAAAACCAAAAAGAAGAGGAAACTCTTGTTTCCAATGATCTCGGGCATTCTTTAATAACAATCCAACAGAACTGTGAAGGAATCTTCTTCTGTGTTTTTTGTTTTGACGGCTTCCATCTTTAAGAAAGTCAATGGATAGAAAAGAATAAAATAGAACATGTTGCTTGTGTGTCCTATAGCACTAACGAAAAAGAACACTGCATCTGCGTATCCTTTTTGTCTTTCAAAACCTTAATTAGCAGTGTGTGCCGTTCTGATTTAAGATAGATATGGAACTGCCTGACGTTCCGGTGTGGAGAAGAGTCATGTCCGTTGTTTGGGATTATATAAAACTGTTTGCGTGTGATGTAACACTAAAGCCTAAAGACTCTAAACTATAATAACTATATAACTTCTTTACTGATTGTCGTGAAAGAGTTTCTGCATTCTTTGAGGCGTTGACTTTCAATATTGATATCGAAGAAGAAAGATCGGAGATAATGATGAAGACCGGTGCTGTTGTTTCCAATCCACGTTCGAGGGTCAAGTGGGACGCATTCCTGAGTTTCCAAAGAGACACGAGCCACAATTTCACGGATCGTCTCTATGAAGCGCTTGTCAAGGAAGAGCTCCGGGTTTGGAACGATGATTTGGAACGTGTGGATCATGATCATGATCATGAGCTACGTCCAAGTCTCGTGGAGGCTATAGAGGACTCGGTGGCTTTTGTCGTCGTCTTATCCCCTAACTACGCTAACTCTCACCTGCGCCTCGAAGAATTAGCTAAGCTCTGCGATCTAAAATGTTTGATGGTACCGATCTTTTATAAGGTTGAACCACGGGAAGTTAAGGAACAGAACGGTCCTTTCGAAAAGGATTTTGAAGAGCATTCCAAAAGATTTGGCGAGGAGAAGATACAACGATGGAAGGGAGCTATGACTACGGTCGGAAATATCTCCGGATTCATTTGCGGGTATGTATGACTTCAATTTCTCATCTCTAGTTTTGTTTCCGCATTTCTAATCTCTTTTATACAAGTAAGTTTGGTAGAGATACTTTGACATATGCTACATCATCATCTAAAACTTCTAAGCATCATCTTTATGTTTCTTGAAATCATCTCTCCCATTCACCATTTAATTTACTACGAATTTTCGAAAATTTTGGAATTGGAAAAGACTCTGGTTCTCTTATTGTCTTTCAACTACTAAAGCCAAGTTTTTGTTCAGAGATCAAAACTATATGAGTAACTATAGGACATAGGCAAAATATTCATTAGAATTTCTTTGATCTGTTATTTGCTTTGATTCGATTAGAAAATTTCGGATAGATGTGACTACACGAAGCAAATCAAAATACTAAAAATCAATATCGGTTAAACTGTAGTGCTCTGCAATACGTATATAGAAATAGACAATAATTACAGATATAAGTATTCATATATATATATATATATATATGTATATAAGTTTTGTGTATATTTATTCATCAAATTAGTTATTTAAATATTAAATTTTAAACAAATCAAGAAAAGTATATTTGAATATAATGTTGTTATTATTGGTTTAAAATTTGTTTTTAACATAATTTATTTTTATAATTAATTAAAAACTTTTAAGAAGTAACTCGGATACACCAAAAATCTAGGATATCATTTTGTGCCAAGGTACTACTAATTAATCTAAGCTTAGAGTAAAAAAGATGAGTCAAGTAATTTAACACTGCGTGTCGTTCTGATTGACTACAGAAAGAACTGTGTGTCGTTTCAGAAATAAGGGAAAAAGAGAGTCAAATGCGAAGTTTTTTTTTTCTTTTTTAACAAAACCACAAAGTGTTGACCTTTTCCCACAAAAATCGAAAAGCTTGGTCGTCATCGTTGTAATGTCCCAGATTCTGGAATCCGAGAATCGAAAAGCGTCATGAAGTGAGGTTTGCAGGAGATCCAATTGGAGATGGAGACTGGCGTTGTTCCGAATAGGCTAAAGTACAGCGTCTTTCTGAGCTTCCGAGGATTCGACACGCGAACCAACTTCTGTGAGCGTCTGTATATCGCTCTCAACGAAAAGCAAAATGTCCGAGTCTTTCGCGACAACGAGGGTATGGAAAAAGGTGATAAGATCGATCCAAGTCTCTTCGAAGCCATTGAGGACTCGGCTGCCTCCGTCATCATCTTATCCACTAACTACGCTAACTCTTCTTGGTGCCTAGATGAATTAGCTTTGCTCTGCGATCTTAGATCGTCTCTGAAACGTCCCATGATACCTATCTTCTATGGAGTCAATCCCGAGGATGTCCGCAAACAGAGCGGTGAGTTCAGGAAAGATTTTGAAGAGAAAGCGAAAAGTTTTGATGAGGAGACGATTCAGCGATGGAAGCGAGCTATGAATTTAGTCGGAAATATCCCTGGATATGTTTGCACGTAGGAAACCATGTAGACATATACTCATACTCGATAACATGGTTTTTTTATTTAGCTGCTTTTTGTTGAAATTCCGTTGTTGTTGGCAGAGCAAAGACTGTTGGAGATGACAATGAAGGCATAAACAGAGAGAAAGTAGATGACATGATTGATCTGGTGGTGAAAAAGGTTGTAGCTGCTGTGAGGAATAGACCAGAGATAGTTGCAGACTACACTGTTGGTCTGGAATCACCTATAAAGGATTTGATGAAACTGTTCAACACTGAATCCAGTTCTGGCATCCAAGTCATGGGACTTTATGGTATGGGCGGTATTGGGAAGACTACCCTTGCAAAAGCCTTTTATAACAAGATCATTGTTAACTTCAACCGTCATCGAGTTTTCATCGAAAGCGTTAGGGGAAAATCGTCAGACCAAGATGGTTTAGTCAATCTACAAAAAACTCTCATCAAGGAACTTTTCCGTTTGGTACCTGAAATAGAGGATGTTAGCATAGGCCTGGAAAAGATAAAAGAGAATGTTCATGAGAAGAAGATTATTGTGGTTTTGGATGATGTTGATCACATAGACCAGGTTAATGCGCTGGTTGGTGAAACAAGCTGGTATGGTGAAGGAAGTCTTATAGTCATCACTACCAGAGATTCTGAGATTCTGAGTAAGCTCTCAGTGAACCAACAGTATGAGGTCAAGTGCTTGACTGAACCGCAGGCGTTGAAGCTCTTTAGTTTTTATTCACTACGAAAAGAGAAACCACCAACACAGGGTTTATTGGAGTTGTCCAAGAAGATTGCCGAGGTGACGGGACTGTTGCCACTGGCTGTTAAAGTGTTTGGTTCTCATTTTTATGACAAGGACGAAAACGAATGGCAAGTTGAACTAGAGAAGCTGAAAACCCAACAAGACAAACTTCACGGTGTTCTGGCTCTGAGTTTCAAATCTTTAGACGAAGAAGAAAAGAAGATATTCCTCGACATTGCATGTCTCTTTCTCAAAATGGATATAACAAAAGAAGAAGTTGTCGACATACTGAAAGGATGTGGGTTAAACGCCGAGGCTGCTCTCCGTGTTCTTATACAGAAATCTCTCCTTACAATCTTGACAGACGACACTCTGTGGATGCATGATCAGATCAGAGACATGGGTAGGCAGATGGTTCATAAAGAAAGCAGCGATGATCCTGAGATGCGGAGTAGACTCTGGGATCGTGGTGAAATAATGAACGTATTGGACTATATGAAGGTTATTTATATCTATATCTTCATTTATATATCATTTGTGTTTGACTTACATTCTCACGACCGTGTTTTTTTGTAATGAGATAACAGGGAACATCATCCATTCGAGGAATCGTACTAGACTTTAATAAGAAGTTTGCGAGGGACCATACTGCAGATGAAATTTTCTCGAGTAATCTACGCAACAATCCGGGTATCTACTCTGTATTCAATTACCTGAAGAATAAGTTAGTAAGATTTCCAGCAGAGGAAAAGCCAAAAAGGTCTGAAATCACCATTCCCGTAGAATCTTTTGCACCAATGAAGAAGTTGAGACTTCTTCAGATTAATAACGTGGAACTGGAAGGAGATCTTAAACTTCTCCCATCTGAACTCAAGTGGATACAGTGGAAAGGTTTCCCATTAGAAAATCTCCCTCCGGATATTCTTTCTAGGCAACTTGGTGTTCTTGATCTTTCAGAGAGTGGAGTAAGACGAGTCAAGACTTTGCCCCGCAAAAGGGTAAGCTTTCTTATTTCCTATAGCTTGGGGAGTTATATAGTTTCACTGCTAAAATAATTCTTTCTGCTTTTCAGGGGGATGAGAACTTGAAAGTTGTAAATTTGCGTGGTTGCCACGGCTTAGAAGCCATTCCTGATTTATCAAACCATAATGCACTAGAAAAGCTTGTTCTTGAGCGATGCAACCTTCTGGTGAAGGTTCCTAGATCAGTTGGTAATCTGGGAAAATTGCTTCAGCTGGACCTTAGAAGGTGCTCAAGTCTTTCTGAATTTCTTGGGGATGTTTCTGGACTGAAGTGTCTTGAAAAATTTTTCCTCTCTGGCTGTTCAAATCTGAGTGTGTTACCAGAAAACATTGGTTCCATGCCATGTTTGAAAGAGCTTCTTCTTGATGGAACTGCGATAAGTAACTTACCGTACTCTATTTTTCGCCTCCAAAAGCTTGAAAAGCTTAGTCTAATGGGTTGCAGGTCTATTGAAGAGCTACCTTCGTGTGTAGGATATTTGACATCGCTCGAAGATTTATATCTTGATGATACTGCATTGCGAAACCTTCCTAGTTCTATTGGAGATCTAAAAAATCTCCAGAAGCTGCATCTGATGCGCTGCACGTCCCTTTCTACGATTCCTGAGACTATAAATAAGCTCATGTCATTGAAGGAATTATTCATCAATGGAAGCGCGGTGGAGGAGCTACCTATAGAAACCGGCTCACTCCTATGTTTGACTGACCTCTCTGCAGGAGATTGCAAATTTCTGAAACAGGTTCCGAGTTCAATTGGTGGATTAAATTCTCTTCTCCAACTTCAGTTGGATAGCACCCCAATTGAAGCTCTACCAGAAGAGATTGGAGACTTGCACTTTATTCGACAACTTGACTTGAGAAACTGCAAATCTCTGAAGGCTCTGCCTAAAACAATCGGAAAGATGGACACACTCTATAGCTTAAACCTTGTAGGCTCTAACATTGAGGAACTGCCGGAAGAATTTGGCAAGCTGGAAAACCTAGTTGAACTGCGAATGAACAACTGTAAAATGCTCAAACGGCTTCCTAAATCGTTTGGAGACTTGAAATCTCTTCACCGTCTGTACATGCAGGAAACTTTGGTCGCGGAGTTGCCAGAAAGTTTCGGAAACCTCTCAAATTTAATGGTACTGGAAATGCTGAAGAAGCCTCTTTTTAGAATTTCTGAGAGTAATGTTCCAGGTACAAGCGAAGAACCTCGTTTTGTAGAAGTACCAAACTCTTTCTCAAAGCTCTTGAAGCTTGAGGAACTAGATGCTTGCAGCTGGAGAATATCGGGTAAAATCCCTGATGATCTTGAGAAGCTTTCGTGTTTGATGAAACTGAATCTGGGGAATAATTATTTTCATAGTCTTCCGTCTAGCCTCGTAAAGTTATCAAATCTCCAAGAACTTTCATTACGTGACTGCCGAGAGCTCAAGCGTCTTCCCCCTCTTCCATGTAAACTGGAGCAGCTAAACCTAGCAAACTGTTTCTCATTGGAGAGTGTATCCGACCTTTCAGAGTTAACGATCTTGACGGATCTCAATCTCACAAACTGTGCGAAAGTGGTTGATATTCCAGGCCTAGAGCACTTGACGGCTCTGAAAAGATTATACATGACCGGATGTAACTCCAACTACTCCCTTGCAGTAAAGAAAAGACTTTCCAAGGTGATTCCAAAAACTCCACAGAATCTCATCATGGCCTATTTAAAAAACTTTCTTACACCACTTTTGATTTGTTACTGCAGGCTTCTTTGAAGATGATGCGGAATCTGAGCTTGCCTGGAAACAGGGTCCCGGACTGGTTCTCGCAAGGCCCTGTCACATTCTCAGCTCAACCGAACAGAGAGCTCAGAGGTGTAATCATTGCTGTTGTTGTGGCTCTTAATGATGAAACCGAAGATGACGACTATCAGCTGCCTGATGTGATGGAGGTTCAAGCCCAAATTCATAAACTTGATCATCACAAATGCACCAACACATTGCATCTCTCCGGAGTGCCTAGAACAAATAACGATCAGCTTCACATCTGCCGATACTCAGCTTTTCACCCACTGGTTACGATGTTGAAAGACGGGTACACCATACAGGTGATCAAACGAAACCCACCAATCAAACAAGGCGTTGAGCTAAAGATGCATGGCATTCATCTCGTTTACGAGGGGGATGATGATTTGGAAGGCAGAGAAAATACATTACCCGAGGCTCAACAAACCGTTTCTCAGAAACTTGCCAATTTTTTCAGCTCGTTTGAAGAAGGTGAAGCCAGCGCAAAAGGTGATTCCACTGTTGCATGATCTGCTACCACAGAGAAGTTAAGAAACTGCACAAAAACATTCTTTCCATACAAGCTGTTTGTTGATCATATAGCGTGTGTGCTTCTGTAAGTTTTTTCTTTCTAGGATGTTTAGTTGTTTTTTTACAGTTTATACCGTTGCTTCTATAATCAATAAAAACCCAAAAAGAGGAGACTCTTGTTTCCCACAATTCTGTGCAATTTTGTAGAATGTTCACAAAATTTGTGAAGACTTGGTTAACAAATCCAAAGACTTCTATGATCAAGGTATTTTATCTGCTAAAGACCTAAAGTGTGTTTGTTCTATTTCTCATTCTCCAACAAGTTTTCATATATTTACTGTTTCCATTGTAGCAGATGAAGCTTTACATAAAACCGAGAGTCCAAGTGTCCTGCTCGATACAATAAGTGTATGCTGAATTGACATTTAAGTCACTCGATACAAAAAATGACTTTCACAACTTGTAACAGTAGTAACAAAGAAGAAAGTAACAAATTGTGAAAGGAAATGTTGACAAGACGATAGCAAGCATTATTGAGAAGTGGGGTCGAAGTTCATGTGTCTATGGCCAAGCGAGACGCAGACATCTCTACATCTGCCTCCAACATATCGGTTTCTTTTAACTCTATTGTCTTTATTATAAGACCAAACCCCACATCTCATCCAAAAGATATCACAACACACCAAATTACGCATTGACCTTTTTGACTATCAAAGACATTACTTCAAAAGATAAAATCAACAGACAAATAAACATTCTTCAAATGATTCAACTCCAAGGCATAGAGCCGTTACGAACCTAAGAAATTAAACCAAATGCCAAACTATAGGAGAGCTTGAAATAAGACTGAAATCTTCTCATTTCATCAGAAGAGGTTACATTCCAAAGAGTACATTAATGACCCAAACGAATGTACAGAATTATACGGTAGGAGATACAAGACAAACACGAGCACTGACACGGTTAAAAACTAACAACACTGAGGGAAGGAACAAAGAATGAGATATAAAGTAAAAAAAAAAAAGCTTCTGATACAAAAGTAGATTTCTCATACCTTCTTAGCGCTTAAGCTGCCAAAAAAGACTACTTTCTGGTAAAGATACTCAAGCTTCTTGTTTGTTGAAGACCAGAGGAAATTCATCGTAATGCTCCGAAACACCGTGTTTATCTGCCATGTTCTTCAAAGATTCATACACCTGAATCATCGTTGGCCTTTCCTTAGGCCTGGACACAACACAGCTACATGCGATTTTCAGGAACTGCAATATCTCCTCATCGTGTCCTTTATCACATATGCTTCTATCAATAGCGTCTTTGCTTCTACCAGTACCCAAATACTGACTCACCCAGTCAACTAAACTCCCTTTAAACCCTTCCACACCGTTAATAACAGACAAAGGCTTTTGCCCTGTAACCAATTCAAGAAGCACAATCCCAAACCCATACACATCTCCTTTCAAAGACGCAACCATGGTGCTCGAATACTCAGGCGCTACATAACCTAACTCCCCCAAATCCCCATTATTGAACGAGCTATCGTTCGAATCACGAGATCCAACTAGCTTTGCCAATCCGTAATCTGTTATCCGAGCATCAAAATCATCATCAAGAAGTATAACATTGGAGCTAATAAACTGATGCAAATACGGCGGTTGGCATCCATGATGCAACCAAGCTAACCCTTTAGCAGCTCCCACACCAATCGCACGCCGAGTCGGCCAATCCAAAACAGCATCACACAATCCACCATTGTGCAACTGAGAAAACAACGTACCATTAACCATATGCTTATACACCAACAGTCTCTCATCTTCCACAACACAATACCCTAAAAGCGGCACCAAATTCGGATGTCTAAGCTCTCCTAACTTATTCATCTCCGACCTAAACTGTTTCTCACCAAACCCACAAGCACTAAGCCTCTTCACCGCAAGTGCAGACCCATCAGGTAAATCCGCTTTATACGAAACCCCAGTCCTCGACGAAACATCGATATTCCCTGAACTAAAATTGTTCGTAGCAGCCATTAAATCACCCAATTTAATCTTCACAATAGGTTTCTGAAACAAAGTCACCTGAACAAGCTTATGTGACCTCAACAAACCAATCCAATCACTATCATCCTTAGACTTCCCAGCACCATAACCTTTCTTCTTCCTACTACCTTCTCTAATAAAGAACCACCAGAATATAACTAAACCAACGCACAAAGATCCAACAGCTCCAAGAACTCCAGCAACTATAATAATACTCAGATTTCTCCCATTCAACGCTCCACATCGCGATAAAGGCTTCCCACAAAGTCCGTTATTCCCGCTAAAATCGTCTCCTCCGAACCGAGCCAGCTCGGACGGAATCGTACCGGAGAGATCATTCCCTGCTAGAGAAAGACGTCGAAGGCGATCTAATCGACTCAACTGAGAAGGAATCGAACCAGAAAGCTTATTATCACTCAGAATCAAAGCGTTTAAGAACTTACACTCAACGATCTGAGTCGGAATCGAACCACCAAGCTTATTCCCAGACAGATCTAACGTAACGAGATAAGGAAGCCACGAACAGATTTGAGAAGGAATCGAACCAGAGAGATCGTTTCCAGAGAGATCCAGAGATTGTAAACTACGACAAAGCTTAAGAGACTCAGGAATCTCACCGGCGAGCTGCATCGATTGAAGCTGAAGAGAAATAATCCGATTCTCTTTCTCGTTCCAGCAGGAAACACCAGTGAGCTTACAAATCGAAGAAGCTGAAGAGTTTGGGAAAGACCAGGAACTGAGTCTAGAAGAAGGATCGATGAGTGAGTTTTTCAAACCTTGGAGACAGAGAACGTCGTCTTCAGCTGAAGAAGAAGAACAGAGAAACGAGCTTATGAAGAGAAGCCATAAGAGTGTGATGAAGATCTTCTTCATGATTAAGGATGGATCTAGTTCTTCTTCTTAGGTTAAAAAGCAGAGAGAGCTTCTATGGCGGAAGAAGAATGGTCATTGACTGTGTGATACTGTTGAGAAAAGATGAGAAACTTTTTTTTTTTGTTGCTCTTTTGACTCTTTTTTTTTTTTAGTAACTTAGTGGAAATTAGTATTTATCTTTTGTTTGGGGAAAAAGAATCTTCTTACAAAACGACACCGTTGGAAAAGCAAGTCTGAGAGAAGCAGAGGATATATACAAGTCAGTCTAGTCTACTACTACATGTTACAATTGAAAGGGAAAGCTAATTTTTCAAAAAGGATAACACTTTTGGGTGAAGATTTTTTTTTCATTTCTTGTATTGATAGGTTTGCCTAAAATCAGACATGGAATTTTAGAACCATGATTCTTTAACTCTAACGTATCAATTTAATCAAAATTAAATTCTTCCTCTATTGATATTGATATAATGTGACTTAAATGGGATTCTTTTTGTATGAAAGGTTGGTTGGCTGGTAATAAACTAATAATAATAAGTCACAAGAGTTTTGAACTTGTTATAAAGAAAAAGACAAAAATATTTTATTTTTTTAAAACAGAAGACATTATTACTAGAACTGAGGAAACAAAAAAAGACATTACTTGAACAAAAATGTGTTTTGGCCCATGGGCTTTCACAGCATTAACTTACATTTCAGCTCATGGGTTTCATGACTTTAGGCCCATAATCTTCATTGCCTCGAGACCAACCGTTTGTAATATTTAAACATTTCATCTGAGATTCTAACTCGAAACCTAAGTACTACTACTACAAATTTCGTTCTTGAAATCTTTCACTTCCATTCATATAAGAACAAGAAAGAAAAACAAAAAAAAAGGGATTTAGCAGTGTTACCGAAATTTACATGTGGTAAACTCTAAGAAACAAAAGATATTATAAGCCAACTTTATCCCCCACCAATCAACAAAACCAAAAAAAAAATGTAAGTAACAAAAGAAAGAAATATTGATGTAGATTTTGTATGTATCCTTGTCAAATGTAAATAAAATGTACACCTGCTGCTGAATCAGAAACCAACTAAAAGTCATTCTTGTTGTTGCCTCTGCCACGGCAGATAACCAGTCACTTGATCAGCAAAATTCGACATAACCAAATCCTTCAATCCAGTGTCCCACACTTCACAGAACCGTCGTTTCCAATCCGGCGGCTCGATTGCCTCTGTCCCGAGCCCTGGAGCTCGATCTTTAGACCCTTGATTCTGATTCTCTTGCCAGTCAACAACATAAGTAGCCACTCTTCTGTAAAACTTAGCTTTGAAAGTGTCCCAAACTTGGTACTTGTAATGGTTCACTACCGCAACACTCTCCACCAAACTCATATGCCCCACTCCTTCTTTCAACTGAAAATGATGTACTTCATTGAGCAATGAGCTTGTGAGCAACTCAGGGCGGATTATCGACTTGTGTCTCTCGGGGTTCGCTTGTCTACAAGTGTAACCTACGGTCACGCCTTGTGATGGAACCGAGGTCAGACCGGATGGACCGTAGCTATGACAGTCCGTTCTGATCTCTCCAACCAAATCCCAAGAAGTGTAGTTCGATACAAGCGACTTCAAAGCGTTTTTGCTCGGTAAGCCTTGAGAGCGATGCGTAGGGAAGTAGTAGAACTCGTCGACATCGAAGAATCCAACCCAATTGCATTCTTCTTTCGCTCTAACCGCACAATGCGAAAAACCGGCTTCTTGAGTCTTGATCCAAGGCCAAACATGTCGACTCACATTGTAATTCTCCGAACTAAGCAACTCAATCTCCTCTTGTATACCATCATCGCTGTTGTTATCATATATAAACCAACGTTCGACACCGAGCCACGAGTGATACATGATCCATTCACGCAAGAACGGAGCTTGGTTCCATAACATTGTACAAACACAAAGCTCATGCTTAACTCCACTCTTCTTCTCCTTCTTCTCAATCGAATCAGAACCGTAGATTCTCGCAACCGAAGGCAGAGCAGGGGTAGTTCTTCCTCTAGGATCAATGTGAATTACACTCACTCGAAACATCATCTCTGGATTTAGCTTCAAACTCTCAGGCAAACCACACCTCACAACTTCTTGCGCAGCAGCAATAGCTTGAGTCACCTCTTTCTCCTCCGAATTCTCAATCTCAAATTGACACTTATAGTAAGAAGGATCTGATTCCTTGTGAGGTCTTCGAGTCAATCCTTTAACAAACACAACCACCGTGTCGCCGTCAATCACCGCCTCATAACCAACCTTTTCCCAATTATGAACACGACGGCTCTGTTTCTTCATCTTCTTCTTCACCAAATCTCCACGGAATTGCAAATCAACAGATGAAGAATAGTTCAAAGGAGCATTAGGACATCGAACAATCGACCTAAACTCATCGAATTCATCACTAGAAATCGAGGGCAACACCAAAGTCTCTTCCTTTACTCCACGATAAACACAAACTAGGTTTTTTTCACCTTTCCCAATTCCGTGCGAAAGAATCAGCAATAAATGGTCAGGGAATTGAACTCTGTCTTCAACACTCAACGGAGGGAATCTACCACGGTGAAACGAATCCATGGATGATGATAAAACGGAGAGAGTAGGAACACGAAGAGACGGTCTCAGAGAATCGGAACGAACAGAGAGTGTGGAGATTCGGTCGGAAGATAAGAAGAAGAGCAAGACGAAGAAACAACAAAAGCATAAGATTAGATACCTTTGAGACAAGAACTGTACTTTTACTTGTTGTTTGTTTCGTACTTTCCTCTTCTTCCCATTCTCATACTCCGTCATCTTCAAGAAAAATTGAAACTTTTTTCTTCTTCTGGTTTGTTAGAAACAGAGCAAAAGGGTGGTTGCTTAATAAACTGATCTAGAGAAGGTTTTTACTCGTGAAGAAGAGATCTGGTTTTTGCGCCGGCCGACAAAAGTACCTTCTTCTTGTTCCTTTTCTTTAAGAGAGATTAAAGAAAGGAAATATATAAAGGAATTTAATTTGTGAAATATTGTTTGATTTTGATTTGTTAAGAAAAAGGAAATAATCGTTGTGATAAAGAAGGAAAGAAACAAGGAAGACGCGTTTTTTCTTTACGAGTCGTTCTCGTAATCTTGTAAGCCACCGAAGATTAGTAGCACTAATCATTGTCTTACTTTTGGCTTAATTAAAAGTGTGATTAATTAAGGAGATTAAAGTGATTTTTATATGGCTTTTATGTTTTGTTTTGGTTTTAATAATTAAGACGAGAAGAGGCCACTAGTTTTGCGACTTGTGTCAAAAGATGCGACGATGAGGTGGACCATATTCTCGTCTTTTGTTTTTTCATTTTTAATGTTTTGGGATTGAAGAAAAAGGAGGACCGATGATCCCGTGACAGTTGTGTTGCGTTGCGTGGTCTTTTAGTCTTACGGCAAATAATAATTGTTTTTCAAGATTCGCCGGAGGATGAGGAGGAGAACCAAACTTGTTGGTACTAAGCATGATTGGATTATTGTAACTTGTGAGTAGTTAAGGCTGCTTATGTGTGTAGCAAAACGATTCGTCGGTATAGAATAAGTATGGTTGATTAGTTTAATTTGGTTGTATAAAAGAATTATCAAAGCGTTGAATGATGACATCAAAGATGAAATGAATCGAACCTAGTTATATATTTAGATAGAACTGTTTATATCTATATAGTATTCTTTAAAGAATTGTTATAGGAAATGACCATCTTGCATAGTTCAATATTGGTCAAACAAAATCTTGTGAACATGTTTTGTCACTAACAAGCATGTTCAACTAGTTAATATTATTTTCCTTTTGAATGGTTTAGTTATCTAACGTAAACAGATTTGTTATATTAGTAATCTTTAGCTCTTAAATTGATGATATGATCAGCATCTTACAATTAGTTCGTCCGTCGTATTACAATGTAGGTCTTGATGAATGTGACGCTGAAGGCGATTTGTTCTTCATCCATATTGCGTTGCCGACCTCAAAGGTTGGTTCATTCAATCAGTGAGTTTGAGAGAGCACATTTGCTAAGGGTATAGTAGTACAAATAATAATTTTTGTTTATCTTTGGATTTGAGATATTTTTTATAGCTTAGTTTGTCCTTTATAACCGACTTCTAGTATATATTTTTTTCCATTTCATTTTTAAGCTATTATTGAGATTGATACGTGTGTCTTGTAAAATTATTGTGATTGTTATGTATATTGTAAGTTATACATAAATACATACTATATAATAAAGATATGCTTTTAATATAATAAAATTATTATGATTGTTATGGAGTTTGTGAAATTATTGTGATTGTTATGGATTTTGTTAGTTATACATTAAGTATATGATATATAAAAAAAATGACAAACGAAAGAAAAGAGAATGCAATGAATTATTTATTGATCCCAATTAGTTATGTATGTTTGTGGTTAGCCAATGAGATATGTTGCAAATTAAGTAAACATGGTTGTCTAATTGAAGTTAATTAAGTTGTTTTTTTTTTTTTTGAAAAATCGTATACTGTTTGACTTTGTATCAAATGAGTCGTATTTTAGGCTGATAAAAAACCTTATTTAGAAGGTATTTAGAAATAAAAACCGTGTATTATATTGATCAATTCTGTAATATGATATATGGTCATATTATGAAAAGAAATTAGGCCAAAACTGGAAATGAGGAACGTGGAGATTAGGTATAGGGTTTTATAGGATAGTGCATGCCATAGTGGGAAGTTGCTGTGTACATTGCTTCAAATCGCTGGATTCATGTTCCTTTGTTCTCGCCCCCATTTTCTTTTATTTTTAAAAATTCTAACTAACAATGATTCTAATGAATATATAAATAAAATGTGCCTTCCATTACAATTATTCACCCATCATTTTATTCCCTTTCATGTTTGTTATTCTTGTTTTCTAATGATTACAATCAAACCAGCTACATTCTTCTTTCCGTTTCCCATACTTTATTTTTGTTGTTTATCTATACTTATATCTTCGTACGTATAGGCATACAAAACTTTAAACTTGTCCATCGATTTACTACCACTACGTACACTTGTTATTATATCACAATGCGTCAAACAAACGTGTAACAAAATCAAACTATATGTATACTAATACTAGCTAACCCTCGGGGTATAAATGTGATGACATCGTATACATGCATGGTGAATTCCAAAACACTTTGTCTCTACGTAAATATTTCAAATAAAATAGTGTTGAGAACTCTCAATACATTTTTTGGGGGGGTTACTACCTAACAAGTAACAAACTAACAACCATTTCCAAATTGTTACAATGTTGTAAACTTTTAAGACCCGGAGACCGGAGTAATCAGATCGATGGACGATGGTTCTGTTGGATTTATGTAAAAGCTGGTCGAGGATTCCACCGTCCTGGTCGAGTTTACAAAATACCACTAATTATGCATACAATGAAAAAAATACAATCAACTTATTATGTAGCAAAATCGACCAAATTATACTTTCATAATTAGTTGAAAACTGGAAAAAAAAAAAAAAATGCACAAATTGAACTTAAGCTCCAAAACCAAAACCTTAATTCGCGGAAATCAAGAAAGCAAAGGAGAATGGGCTATTAAGAAAGAAGATGCAACCCACTAACTATAAAGTATAAACGTAAACATTTGGAAAATGAGCTTTTTATTTAAAACGTTATGAAATCATTGGCCAAGGAGTTTCATTTTTTCTGTACTACATTGGCAAAACCCAATAAATGATACTGAAATTCAAACGTCACAAAATTCCACAACGATTGGGTCACAAGTTACAACCCAAGTCAATCTTCAACCTTGGGCCCAATGGGGCGGCCTAAAAGTATCGAGCGATAGAGTTTCGGATATTCTGACCTCAAACCACGTGCGCAAACCACGATCTGCTCTTTTGCATACAAACCAAAAGAAATTTAGCTGACTCTTAAGTCTGACTCTGACTTATTTGGTTGTACTTACGACGAATATACCAAAATATAGTGAAAACTAAACTAATCAAACCGAGTGTAAAAGAAAAAGAGTTGAACCAAGTATTTTATTCAACAACTAAAGAACCTATGTCGTTAGAAAAAAACCCACAACACTTACAGTCTGATATGGTCTACTTCACGAGCACTAGATGTAAAACAGAATTTTTGTGTGAATAAATTTTACATTCGTTCAAAGTCCACAATCTCTTGATACTCCAAAAAGAAAAGAAAAATGGGATGAATATTCTCTTGTACATAATAATAATTCAAAATTTGCGGCCACCGGATTTGCCAAGTGATTAAATGATCCCTTGAATGTTCTCTTGTATTTTGGTCTCTATTTTTTTGAAATTAGGTTCGTCCATTGAAATGCGGGCCCTAAAACCTGAAACCAATGCAGGACTTTTGTGGTAGTCATGTTATTTACCTACCTTATCTTATCACTATTTATTACTACGAAAATCGTTTTTTTTTTTTGTAACAGACCGTCATAGGAATAGAACTATAGGAGTGGTAGCCAATAATTTCTGAGTTTCTGACACAGACATATGGAGTCTAATGTAGTCGTATCTGTATTGTCATCATTCTTCTTATATATCAGCAACCAATAATTCCTTTCTTCCCAAACGATTTTACAATACAGATCAGAGTAACACAAAACAGTATATACAAATCTTTGCATCATGGGTTTGTCATAACTCTAATGCTCACATTACCATAAATAATCAGATCTATTCACATGCATTTTACTCTTCTGAAACTCTATTATTTCACTCGCTGATTAAATTACTAATACATGTGTGAGAGATTTGAAAATTCAAACAAGCGGTTTGAAGCAAAGCATCAAATCTGAGGGATTTTTTGGCTTTTCATTTTCAGCTTCTTGTGTTAGTGTCTGGTCAGCTTCAATTATCACATCACTTTCTTCTCAAAAAGTGCACTCTTTTCACTTTTGCTTCAAGTAGATAATCTGAAAACACAAAGCAAACTTTTAGAACCATGTTTTTATAAGCTAAAGGAAACAGAGATTTTTTTTCTTTACTAAAAAGATGGTTTTACCTGGTGGTTGGTTTCTGTAGTGTTGTATGCATACAGTCTTGGAACTGGTCTCTTCGTGATCTCTTTTGAAAAACTGAACCTCCTCTTTGACCGTTGTTCGTATCTGTTGATTCTCGCATCCCCTGGTCGTACGCAGCCATTTCATTAGCTGTGTTTCTGTTCCGTGGTCTCTCCTCGGTTTTTCTCCAGAACTTGGGACTTAAGAACTCTGTACCAGGTAGTTTGGAACAACTGTCTCCTGCGCAGCCACTACTATTCCTAGGAACTCTCCCGTTTGAAACCGCCAGATCGCACGATATTTCATCCAACGCCATCTCTAGACCGCTTACACGAGACTCCAGAGACTGAATTCCACTCTGTGAGGTTCCCATGAATTTCTACATCCAAAATGAAAAAAAAAATCAGTGAGGATTGAGCTATCTACAACATTCATAACCAAACAATTTATCTACATAAAGGGACACTATGCTTATTAAAGACCAAGTGTATACCTGTAGTAAGTCTAAGAGACTAGACTGTTGGTTCTCAATCAGAGCAAGCTGTTCCCGTATCAAAGACAGTTCCTCACTATCTTTCTTGCTCTCTTCAACATCATCTTTACAATTCTTTACAGAATCACCATCGTCACTACAAGGTGCAACCCTTGAGCCAGACCTCAAACCACCAAAGCTCGATACTTTACTATCTTCCCTGCTTTTCTCAGAGATAGTATGTTTGATTATATCTGGTCCCCCTGAGTTAGCCTTCTCTTCTGTTTCTTCCGAAGATTTCTTTACCGGTGTAAAATGTGGTCCCTTGTTATCCACACTAGAGGCTTCTTCTACTAACATGGTCATATTCCCTTGATTTCTTTTTGGAAGATTTTCTTTTTGTCTAGTTGCTGCATATGATCTATTCACAGGCAAAGATGGGGACCTCTTCATTATAGGCGTTACTTTCTTTGGCCTAGCGGATTTTAAACCAACGTCAATGGTGGAACTTCTCGTGACAGAGGAAAAGCATCCAATGTTACCATCATCTGAGAAATCAAATTGAAGCAAGTCCCTAGTTTAATTTGCATTCTCACTGTATTGAGACAACTAAGTAATGACTACTAGTACATACCTGTTGAAGATCTTGATGGAGATAAAGAAGCTTCATCATCAGTTGAAACTTCCTTCCACAGATTCAATGCTCTATTCATAGTTTCTCTAACACTTTTCACCTACATTGTGAATCCACTAAGTCTCAAAATCTGATTTAAGATTGAACACAAAAACAAAACTTTAAGTCTCTATTTTTTTTACCTTATCAAATCTTCTACTCTCAAGAGCCGTCGTGCAAGTCTTCTTATACTGCGACGCCAAATCTTCCGCCGTCGCAACTTTACCCAACGCCTCAGCCGCAGACTTCCTCGCCGCCCAATCCTCACTGCTCAAAAACTCAATCAAAACCGGAACTAACCAATCCAAAACCGGTTTAGTTCCCGCACCACCGGCGGTAATTATACTCCCGACGGCACTCAACAACGCAGCTTTAGCCTTAAAACCATCACTCTTAAGCAATTTCCCAATCTTAGGCAACGATTTTCTCAATTGCTCCGATTCCGGATCCGTCGCCGCATCAACAGACGCCGCTAAACACAACGCCGCTCCGATCTGCAGATTCGAATCACCTTCCTGAATCAAAGTCTCAATCAACGGCTTCGCGACGGAAGCAAAAGGCTGCCTCGTAACATGAGCCGACATATCAGCCGTCGCGACGGCGCAAGCAGAGCGAACGGAGGAATCCGGATCTCGGAGACGGCGAATAACAGTTGAAACCATCTTAGCAAGGTGAGGTGTTAGAGAATCTCCGTGGTAACGAGAAAGAACCGATAAAAGAGCAACGCACTGTTTCCTCACCGGAGATTTAACGGAAGAGTCAGTGTTGTGGATACAGTTAAGAAACGGAGAGAAGGAATCGTGAGTAAGGTTTCTAGCGATTGAGTCAAGCTCAGCGGAAGCGAGAGCTAAAGTGTCACGATCAGCGAGCTTGTTGAGACAAGCGATGACTCGTTGCTTTAGATCAGGTGGTGTTGACGGTGACTGTGAAGACGGAGATGTGGAAGAAGACGACGGAGATAATGAAATCGGTGGACTCGCCGGAAATCGTCCGTGAACCGACATTTTTTTTTCCGATTTGAGTTTTTTTTTGTTGGTAGTGAGAAAACGTGTTCACATTAAATGTGTGGAAACTGCTTTGAATATGGCGGCAGAGAGATTTCTCCGATTATGCGTAGAGACGGTTTGGGCTATTTGGGTTTTTAAATGCTTACAAAGAAGAGGGACTTTGTGTAAATAAATTAAATAATGTTACTATTTTCATAATCTTGCTTTTGTTAATGTCTTTTAGATATTGCAATAAATAAATACACTACTTGACGAAATAAAAAATGTAATGTTCTAACATTATAGTAATATATGTGAAAAATACTTTGATGATTGTTCGTTAGTGTCTACTTTGGGAAAAAATTAAAGGGAAAATAATGTTGAAAGTATTCATATTTTTGGTCTTAAAGAGAACATTATTGCAATATTTTCTTCAACAATAAAAGTAGATAAACTCTAACTAGTTTGTTCAAATATTCTCTTTCATTTATTTACTCTATTTCTTTTACAATCGAAATAATTCGAAATCTGTATATTTCATTTAATTTACTTTTTTTTGCAGATTTTATTTAAGTTGCTGAATTAAATGTGTGTTTTTTACTACATTTTTTGCGTTCATTATTCGTCCCATTGGAAATTTAATTTGGTTAGATGAAAGTTATTTTTTAATAACCCAAATATTTTTAGCTATTTCGATAATGATAGCAAAAATCTAAATTGGATTTGAAGAAATAGTCATAGTCATTGGTGAGTTTTCTTAGTGTAGGTCAGAAAGATTCGGTCCTTTTTTTTGGATGTCGTGTTAAATCTCACAGAAGAAAGTTATAATATATGATTTTGAAAGTTCAAATAAAATGTTGTATCATCATCACCATTACCAAATGATACGACAAAAAAAGGAAATTGAAACAAAATAAAAAAACTGACAGGCAATGGAATATATCCCAACTGGCGAACCTTAGAACAGTTCCAAATTTACAGTTATATATATTAATAAAGTGATTAAGACAAAAGAAATGAAATAATATGTTGTGTTTTTGGTAATGATGCTGTTTTAATAATCTCTTTGACATTTGACTTGTTCAGAGTATCAATGATGCTAATCAGATTTAATCTTGAATATATTAGTTTCTGGGGCCAAAATGATTTGACTTAAGTTTACATGATGTAAGAAATGACAACCACCATATTTAATTTCGTATTAATTAAACAGTGGATGGAGATAGTACATTTGTTAATTGATGAATATATGATCCGATTACGTGATTATATGATTTTTGTATAATCAAGTTTTAGAGAAAGAAAAAAACCATGGTAAATAAAGAGTGGCACAGAAGTAAATATGAAGAGAAAGAGGTAGAGAGAGACATTAAGGGAAATAATGTGAAAGCACGTGAAGAGGAAATGGAGAGAGCAGGCAAATTGGGCAGACGAGCACGTGACTTGATTAATTCCTCTCCCCCTGCTAAAAATTTAATTCGTATCTTTTTTTTTACCTCTACATGCATTTGACATTCGAAAAAAGCTTCATGTTTTATATAAGAACTTTTTTTTTACTAATTTTGTAATTCGTAATGAAGAAAATAAATATAAAAAGTATTGCAATAATGTGTTGTTTGGTGTATGAGTTGTAGAGGACATAAAACAACAAACAATTCTCCTACAAACATTGATCCTGTTTCATTGACTAATTATTTGGTAATATATGTTACATATTTGCATACTTAAATCAAAAATATCTTTTGAACAGGATCAATTTTGTTGAAGCCTTTTTATAGGAACAAGAAAAAAAAAATCATTTGTTGATAATCCAAAACTAACATGCATGAGGCGAATATTATGCAACAAGCAAATGATATTTCGAACGTAAATAGCTTAAAGCATTAACAAGGTATGGTTACTTATGCTCTACGTTTATATGAATCTCATCCCATGTACCGTCTGTTGTTCCAAACGAATAGTGATTCAATCTGCAACAAATAAATGAAGAGAAAAACAAACTGAAAATATTAGCCCTAGCTAATTTGGATACATCCTTTTATCTCTAAACTTAAAATCCATCCAAATTAAGAGAACTTTCTTCATTATGGGGGATTAATTTTAGGAGTCATGAAAACTCGATGAAAAAAAAAAGATTAGACTGAGATTATGTTTGAAAGCAAAATATCATTATCATGAACAATACAGTTATTGTCAAGACGGCGACGTTTGTAGCATGTTGGGAAATACCCTCCATGTGACTTTTGTTCGTCCCGACCATTCTTTGATGGTTTCATTCTTTCTGGCATTTTCCCGCCCTCGTCTTGTTCTTTTCGTTTATAGTTTAATAATTGTTACTCGAATGACCAAAACTGAATACAAGATCATACTCGGTGGTATCAAACCGGGTCTTGCGACAAGAAGTTTGCTGGTGTAATATTAATTAAACATCAATCAAGATCATGTAAATAGTTCAACAATGAAGGCCCAGCTAATTAAGGTGGCATGGGTATATATTAAACACTTTTGTTTCTATTACGACATGTAATTAACTTCAAATCAATTGCCTCCATCAATGCTAGAATGTCTTTTTTCCTTCTTCTTGGATTCTTATGAGATGTCGACCGTTTCTAGCTTATTTACTTAGAAATAAATCAAACATTATTATACTTCTTAAGAAAATTGAGCTATACTTATCACATTGCGTATTTGGTGGATGCATCATACATGCATAACAAAGTTCTCTTGGTGTCGGTTTTGAAAGAAATGAAGGAAACCATGGTTTTGTTGTAATCATACATTTTCAAACACACAAAATTAAAATAACCATAATCCTCTGTCCTCAAACGGAATTTATCATGTAAGATGAGATGCAAGAACTCAAAAATGGGCGTATAAGGGCAAAAGGGGAAACATTTGGATCAAGGACCAAATGGTGGATGTTGATGTTAGTAATGTTGTTTGACTAAGTGGCAAAGCTAAACTACAATATTAATACAAGTTGTGGAAAGATAAGAGAAGGGCTTTCACATGGACATACCTCAAATGGTGACAACAAACTCCCACATTTTTTTAGTTATTTCTCATATTTTTGCATCTATGTTTTTCCTTGCAAGGGAACACTTGCACATGTTCTTCTCTTCTTATTGTTTATTAAAAAATAAAATAAAAAGAATTTATCTTTTGTTTTGGATGAGATGAGGATGCATCTACCAATGGAATTGTGTTGTAGCCTGTGGGCAATGTTATCAGAGTTAGGTTCATGTACAAGGAATCGTCCATGCAGGTGTGTCCCATTATGACCCCAAGACCAATTCTATATAACTTGAACTCACCCAATAAACTTCTTCAGTTAATAATCGATCTTATCTAATGTGATATATCATATCAAAATTTACCAAATATTGGACGACACTATAGAACCGTTTTAGATAATGCAGAAGTGAACGTAGAGAGAACAAGTAAATTTTGATATATTAGTATTTTGAAGTAATAATTATGTAACCATAATCCATTTCTTAATATATAGAGAAATACATAAAAGTTGAGGGTAGCTAGGCGACACGTTCAATTGCTATGTTTTAATTTGGTGGCTAAACCAATAATAAGGAGACTGGTCACATAATACATTTGTTTAAAAATGACATGTTCGATTGTGTATATAATTTATATTCTCAGGATTATTATTACCGTCAGATCACATGTTCAATCATTCTTTTGTGCAACATTTCAATTATTTGTTTTTCCACAACCCACACTTAAATCTAGTTATGTACTTGGGTATACATTTGCTTTGTTTATATCTTTTGGTGCAACATCGTAGCTAGTGAAACTTAGAAGGCAACGTTCTATATATTTTTGTTGGTTATAATAGATAGTATTAAATTGGTAAAAATTGTAATGAGTGTGGTTTTGCAAATTACGAAGGACTGGGTCCAAGCCTTGCTTGGATTTTTGTTACTATCATTTGCAAACATTAGCACAAGAACCAATCATAAGCATTTTCCACATGGAAGCTGCTCCTCAATCATGGCTGGTTTTTGGATCTATATGTACATATATTCATATCTTTTCATTACATTAAAAATCATTGATTTAACATCTGTGAAGTTTATGAACACATCATATTACGTAAACGCACATGCACAACTTTATTTCGTTAGTGCAGTTTTTGAAGTCTATTTTTGTCATGGCATTTTACTTTATATACCCAATATAATACTTCGTACCAAAAGGATGAATGGACTTTAGTTTCTTGATAAGGATCAGGTAAATTTACATAGACGACATTGCTATGGTTAGGTTGAAGATTATACATTAGAAATTCTGGCACTCAACTAAACGTAGGATTAATTATGTATATTTGTTTTTCCAACTTTTCCTTTCAATTTGTGTATTACCTTTTCGATTTATTCTAAACCATCAATAAAACATCTATCGTATTAATCATTGAATCATTAATTGATCATAATCATTACTAATCATAACAATGGGTTCAAAGAAAAGGAAAAAAAAAAAAGTTGGTAATGTAAAGAGAGGGACAATTAGGTAGGTCTTTATTGAAGACAAATAACCAAGCTCACCAACTCAAGCTTCGAAAAAAGTAAAAGGAAGAGGAAAAGAGGATTGAGTTTGAATGTTGATTCCAAATGTTATAGGTCAGAGATGTCTATTAAATTATTGGATTATGCATTATATGAATGACTTGCTGAAGATTTTTAGGTCAGTAGCTTGCTCACATGCTTGACTCATTAGCACTAATTCTCAAATGTTAGCTAAACTGGTCACAAAAAGAAATTTAAAGTCACGAGGTTTGTATAATAAATAAAATTTGAAGATGGGCTTGGGTACGTACACAAACTGTTTCACTACGATTTGCGTGGCCTCGTTGTGGGACGAATATAAAATTGGGCGGAGTCCAGAAAACGTCAAACGGCACCGGATCAGTCCTAGTAATGTGCATGTCCTAGTAAGTGATTAATACAAGTACGTGCACATTAATTGGTTTCACGAAATGTGAAATCCATATATGATTAATGAACAATAAAAGGCGGAAAAAATTAATAGTGATGCCGCTGATTAACAAAAGCATGACTAATTATAACTTATCGACCTACAGATGTAATTTTAGATTTATGACATCTATCTCTTTGATATAAACTTAACAAAAAAATCTCTTTGATATAAAACTACACAGATTTTTTTTAAAAAATTAATTGCTACAATGTAACAAAAGTTAAACTTTTAGGGTAAATTTGATAGATACTTATTGAACTTTAAATTTAAATTGCTTTTAGTAAATACACATAAAAATCTGTAAATTAATTTTCTCTTGGTTTAATTTAATTATTTTTAGTGCGAAACTTTTATTTCCAATTACAACTGATAGACAAGTCTTTAATTTATTAAAAATATTATTACACTTTTTTTTTATCTCATTGCTACAAAAAGATAAATTGAAAATGGAGTGATTTGTTTCAATGTTTATATATATAAAGACGCCCATACCTACATACAACATTGCAACTCAAAGCCATTCGTATTGGTTAAGCTTGTACTAGTAGTTATAGCAAATTTTCTGGTTCGTTACTTTAAACTCTTTTCATAATTTTGTCAATGTAAGGTTGATCTTAATTATTTTGCTCAAACAATGTTTGTCAACACTAAAGCCAACGTAAAGTTGATTGTTATCATGTTCTCGTGCTCTGCATGGATGCACGCTTTTTTAGTTCAAGTAATTGTTAATGAAGATACTTGATGCAAAATTATGATTTTTTTTCACAAAGATTTTAAGTTAATTTAAAAGAAAAGTGCTATAGTATTTGATAATATAAAAAATCAATAACTAATTTTGTTTAATGCAAAAAATAATAACAATTCACACTCTTTAATTGTTTGTAAAATGAAGCTTCGAATAACTTCAAACCATGGCGGGAGAAGGAAGTAAACCGAAGGCAACAGTAGATGATGCATATGCATACATTAGGACTGTTAAGAGTACCTTTCATAATGATCCTGATAAATATGACGACTTTATGGCGATCATGAAAAATTTTAAAGCTCGCAAGTATGTATATGTATTGTTTTTGCAAAATACAAAAAATATATATATGGTTTTTTATTCTTAGTTTAATTCATATTATTAGGGTAACACTTAAAAAAAAAAAAACTAATCAATTTTGATATATATTTTCATTGTAGAATTGATAGAAATACTTGCATAGAAGAGGTAAAAGAACTGCTTAAAGGACATCGAGACTTGATATCGGGTTTCAATGCATTTTTGCCAAAGTGTTTGGAGATCGCTGATTGGTACAACATAGAGGGTAGGTGATTTCTCATTCATCGTACTCTTCTTAGTCGAATCTGCCTGTGATTCGTTCTATTTCTTTATATATTTAGAAATTGGATTTAGCCATTATAGGCTTATGAATAAGGTTCTAAAATCTTTGTTGTTCCCAACTTTTTATTTATTTAATTATAAAAGATCTATATCCTCTTAACAGTTCACTCTTCTAATTTAACAAATCTTAAACTGCTCGTTTCCAACAAAAAGAAAATTAAGAAACTAAGATAGCAACTACAACGAAGTATGACATATTTTGTTCAAAGGAGAGGAGAGTGTATAGTTTCTATTTGTATAGGTTTCAGTTCTTTTCGATTCTTATGATATGTACATATGCTTTCATGGAATCTTTCCTTCTATCTATTAGATTTTCTGTTTACAGATCGAGGTACTGTATTACAAGTAAAGCTTCACTTAAAAATGTAACCCAAATAATTTGTTGAGCCTAACCGAACTTAAATTAGATAATTAGTTATGTTTTGGGCTAGAGACCTTAATTAGAAGTTAAAACCCATATGGTAAACATTTTCTGAAAATCTTTTACTTTCGGTTTGGTGTGGTCAAAAATAATAAAACTGAACCAGCTTTATGGTTTTCACTTTTTAGATTACATATATTTAGTGTATATTTTAGTTTAGAGCATGAATTTGTTAGTCTACCAGCGTAAAGGAAGTAATTGGCAAGATGATGTACAAAAAGCGATAAGAGACTCATATGAGTGGATTCCTTTGCAGCAAGACACACAACGACGACGTCCAAATGACAGAAGCAGGCAAGGGTGGCAAAAACCTATTCACGGCTTTATCAAATGCAGTTATGATTGCAGTTTCTCAAGGAATGACTTAGCACCAAAGGCTGGTTGGATTTTATGAAGTGACACAGGCAGTTATCTACTTGCGGCTCAAGGTACATGACAACTTTGCAACTCAGTGCTAGAAGCGGAACTACAGGCTCTCTTGATGGCTATGCAACATACATGGAGTAAAGGATATCGAAAGATCATATTTGAAGGTGATAACAGGACTGTGGAAAGCTTACTCAATGGGAACACAAGGAACTTTGAACTTCATAACCTCATCATAGAGATACAACATTGGCGGAAAAAGTTTTCTAATGCCATTATCAAATGGTCTTTCCGGTCAACTAACAAAGCAGCTGATCGATTAGCTAAAGGGGAGTTAGAAAACAATGTTACTTTTGTCTCTCATTCAACGCGTTAGAAAACTATCAAAATAATGAATATAAATAAAGAAAAATAGGTGCATCAATCTTCTCGAGTGGATTGGACTAATATTGTAGTTGTAAAATATTTTTCTTCATTAAATATTTATTATCTTTCATTTAATATTATTTACCGAAAAGCTTTTAAATTTTAGTTTTCCACAGATTTACAAAAAAGGAAAAAAAATCTAATACCCATAATTTACTTACGTGATCTTCGATAGATGAAAATCTAAACAAAGTATAGATATGGAATGATACAAATATCAACTACTATACGAACACATCCTTCGTCACGCGTTCTAGTTTATCTCCTGCTTCGTGCTCGTGACGTGTTAGGGAGACGATTGTTCTTAAAAAGCCTTCTTCTTCTCCGAAATTTGGTAACTATACGCATACGATCTTCATTTTTTCTTTTGTTTGAGAATGAGATTAAGCCCTCTAATTAATCTAGTGTTTCCATATATTGGAAGAGCCAATTAATATGGCTTAATTACGGACTTTTCAAGGATCCAAAATATAGGAGAAAATCTAAATTGTAATATCTTTTTAGATGCTTTAAAACTTGAGGAATGAGATTTGTATTTATGCACTCTAGGTTCTGCTTTTTAAAAAGATTTCTAAAGTCTTTTTAAAAACAAAAGTAGTAATAGTTTTTAGATATAGTAGAGAGATTCAATGACTCATCTGAAATGTTTTAATCAAGAAAATTTCTCTTTCTTTAGATAGCAAAGGGGTTTGGTGGGTAAAAAAAAAAAAAAAAAGCAAAGGGGTTTGGTCAATTTAAAACCATGGTTGAAAGAAGAGTTCAAGTGGAGCCAACTCTTAGTGATGCGCATTCATATATCACTGCTGTGAAGGAAGCATTTCATGATGAACCTACAAAATATGAAGAGTTTATTAAACTCATGAATGATATTCGTGATCATGGGTAGAATTGTCTTCTCTCCCTTCCCTGTTATATATGTTTGTTTGCTCTTAATTTCAACTATGACAACAAAAAAACACATTGTGAATTGTTTTTTGATGTTATTATTCTCTTTGTAGTGTCGATAAGGCTAGTGGCATTGCAAAGTTGACTGAACTCATTAAAGGACACCCGAGGCTGCTTCGTGGTTTAAGTTTCTTCTTTCCACAGGTTAACAGAGACATCCATCATGAGGCTAAGAGAACCATCATTCTCAAGGATAAGGCAACCATCCCTCCCGAGGCTGCTTATCGGGGTGCTAAGTCTACTTATACCAAAATAAAACAAATTGAGCCTGACTGGGAGAATTTTATGAACATGCTTAAGGTATAAAATGCTAAAATGGTTCATAATTTTTTTACTAATGTATGATTTTAGTAATTTATATCTTCGTATCTGCAGACAAGGTTTCGGAGCCTTGATACTCATGTAGTTGAGTCATTTCTCAAGATAATGATAATGTATGATGAAGGAAAAAAATCGGAAAAGGAGGTGCAAGAGGAGGTAGGTTCTCTGTGGGCTATTTTGCGTTGTCCTTTCACTTTTTTTTTTTTTTTTTTTTGGTTTGATATGGTTATAATATATCTTGCAGGTCGTTGATCTTCTCTATTATCATGAAGATTTGATCGACAAGTTTTTCAGATTGTTTAACATGAGAAAATAATCTTCTAGCACCAAGATCTCTAACTCTTGGTGTGGAAAATGTATATGAAGTTTCTTTAAATAGACTTTTGAGTTCAGTTCGAATCTTTTGACATACACATATGTTTTATTTTATATGTTTCATTTTTACCAAGAAGATCGTCGTGTCAATTAGATTCAGTAATTAATAATCAAAGTATTACAAATTTACAACTGAACTCGAAATCCTAAAACCTAAACAGTAATCCTAAATGATGTGTCAATTTGTCTTTCTTTCATCACGTAAGCAATGAACGTAGAACCAAGCTGTAACCATGTCATTTACCAAAACATTGGTATTTTTCTCTTTTAACTTTGACATTTTGTTCAGAGTAAAAAAAATGGGACCAAATTATAGGACATATAGTTATATTTGATTCAATTTAAAATCTGATGTAGGCTTATTGGAAAAGAATATCAATAAACTAAAATTATTTGAAACAAATCTTCAAAATAATAAATATAAAAAAATTTCGATTATAATTCTACTTTTTATTTGATGTTTTAGGAGTAAAATCTAAATCTCGACAAATCCTAAAAACCAAATCTTCACAATATTTACATCTTAATAACTACAACTTTAACAGTTAAACAAATGATAGTGTATTTTCTTTATATTGAATAATGTTATAAAGCAAATTTACGAGTATTTGTTGACAAAAAATAAAGAAAGTAAAATTTACTAGATTTATATCTCTGTTATTTTAAGATCTATGACATTAATACTTTTGACTCGTTGTCTATTTTTTATACCAACTATATAAGTTAAAGTGTTTTCTAAAAAAGATATTGCAATTATATATGCCACATTGTAACAAAAGTGATTTAAACTCTCGGAAAAGTTAAAAGTAATAAATAAGCTTTCACAGATGCTTGTAAAGCTTTACAATTTAAATTATTTATTACTAAATTTACATAAATATATGTATAATTAAAATTTACATAAAAATCTGTAAATTGTAATTAATGTGAAATTTTTATTTACAACTAACATGTGTTTATTATATTTAGTATTATGATACAATTGCAAAAGGTCTATTTTTTTTTATATATATATAAAGACCTATACAGCTCAAATTAAAATCATTCAAGTTCTAGTGGTGAACCTTATACCCATAGTAAATTTTCTGGTTTGTTACTTTGAACTCATTTCACAATTCTTATTTGATCGTTTTTTCTTATCAATCTAAATTTTAGTAGTATCATGTTCTCATGTTTTGCAATCTGCATAGTGCATAGTTCATTGCATGTACTTTTCAATTCTAGTAATTGTGAGTTACGATCCCCTAATGCAAAATTCTGTTTCCCCCCACCCCCCAAAAAAAAGTTTAAGTTACTTTTAAAGAAAAGAGGTCATGTATTTGAGATGATATAAATTACATCTAAATAATTAATTGCTTTAATTGAAAACAATAACTAAAAAATCTTTCTCTTTGTTTGGAAAATAAAGCTTCAATTTGACCAACTTTAAACCATGGTGGGAGGAGGAAGTAAACATGTTGGAGAAGGAAGTAAACCGAGGGCAACTAAAGATGACGCGTATGCATATCTTAGGGCTGTGAGGGCTAAATTTCATAATGATAGTAAAAAATATGACGATTTTGTTGCGGTCATGACAAATTTTAAAGCTCGAAGGTATGTGTGAATATAGTTTATACAAAATATGAGAAAAAAAATTTGGTTTTATTTTTAGTTCAATCTTTATTAGGTTAACTCTCTCTTTTTTTTCTTTTAAAAAAAGGTAATTAATGATTTATAATCTCATTGTAGAATTGATAGGGATGGTTGCATAAAAGAGGTGGAACAACTGCTTAAAGGACATAGAGATTTGATTTCGGGTTTCAATGCATTCTTACCAAAGTGTTTGGAGATAAAAAATTATTACTTTGGGGCAGGAGAGGGTAGGTGAATGTCTTGGGATTTATTCGTTCGTCTAAACCAAGTTCGGTTTAGATATGTACTAAAGAAATTATTTGTGATCCGTTATTTTTTCAGCCAGCCATTGTGTCTTATAAATAAGGTTGTATGATCTTTGTGATTTTCAACTTTTTAAATATCAATCTCCATTCAACCCGAAATTATTAAAAATAAAATAAAATTTCCATTCAACTCTTTACTCTTATAATTCAACATAATATTAGAATTTCAGATACTATGAGAGAATTCAACGAATTTATCGTATACTAGGTCTTATTGTATTATCAATTTTAAATTACTTAAAGTTAGTTTTCAGTAATAAGTAAATTAAATGATAAAATTCTAATTGATAAAATGCTTTTAATAAAATGAATGATAAATTTATCCAAAAAAAAAAGAGAAGGAAATGCTAAGTGATCAGATATGATATTCCTTAATCGTTACTATAAATACACTCAGTGAATAGAATTTCGAAACATTCTCAGTGCGTTTGTTTCTTGAGATCTTGAAGTCGTTTACACTGCGAAGAGGAAACTTCTTGCTCGTTCGGTAACTAAACGATCATCATCATCTTCTTCTTCTTCGTCCGTTTATTTTCTCTTTCGTTCATGTGAAATCATCTGACGATTAGGTTAACGATCGAGTTTCTCAATTTTGAATGTGATTATTTCTTGTTTCTTGATCAGCACGTCTTGTTGTTTTCTTTCTATCGAGATTGATTCAAGATGTTCTTAAAGATCTTGTTCGATGAAATCTACATGAGTTTGTCTTCTATTAGATGAACATTACATGAATCATCCATATCTGCAAAGATTTTGAGTTTCTTATACCTAGACGAACTAAGTTCTCCATCTTGTTGTTGTGGTTCTGTTTTTTTGAAGGATTCTAAAGTTAATTTCACACCGTGGTTGGAAGAAGCTTATCACCGGAGGTAACTATGAATAAAGCTTTTGCATACATCATTGCTGTGAGGGACAGATTTCGTGATGAACCTGCAAAATATCGACAGTTTCTAAGCCTCTTGCGTGATCGTCGAGCTCGTAGGTATGTTTAAAAGTATATAGAGCACGCACATGTGACTATGTGAGAATTGATTCTGATGTTATTATTTTCTTTGTAGAATCGATAAAGCTACTTTCTTTGTAGGGCTGGTGGAGCTCATTAAAGATCACTTGGATCTGCTTCTTGGTTTTAATGCCTTACTTCCAGCTAGGTTTCAGATACCCATCACACCAGCTGGATTTCAAAACGTGGTTGGAAGAAGCGTACCACCGGAGACAACTATCGAGGATGCGACTTCATACCTCAACTCTGTGAAGAGAGCATTTCATGATGAACCTGCAAAATATGAGGAACTTCTTAAGCTCTTGAATGATATTGAAGCTCGTAGGTATGAGTTGTTTTCTTCATGTTATGTTCGATTTACTCAGTCTAACCAACAAACACGCATGTGAATTGATTCTAATGTTACTAAGTCTCTTTGTAGAGTCGATGCTGCTAGTTTCATTGCAAGTGTGGAAGAACTCATGAAAGATCACCAGACTCTGCTTAATGGTTTCAGTGTCTTCCTTTCAGCTGAAATGAAGTTTATCAGGAAGCTTAAGGTATAGACTGCTAAATTTGGTATACTAAGCCTGAAGAAAACCATTTTGATGTTTCCAATTTGTTAACTTGCGGCTTAAGTAACAAAATGGTTTCGTGTGCAGGCAAAGTTTCAGGGCGATGGTAGTCATGTAGCTGACTCTGTTCTTCAGATATTGAGAATGTACAGTGAGGGAAACAAGTCCAAAAGTGAGGCGTTCCAGGAGGTATGGTTCTTGGTTGAGTCACTTTGTGTTTTGCTTTCTTAGTTCTCTGGTTTGATTTGCTTTGTTATCGTTTGCAGGTCGTTCCACTTGTTCAGGATCATGAAGATTTAGTCATGGAGCTTATAAAAATTATTTTCAGTGATCCATAGAGTCTAGAGATAGGCAAGGACGGTACCGGAAGACTGTTTATACCTTCAGAGACAAAAATATGAGTAGAGCTTCTAATGAGAAGAGAGTGTTTTTAGTTTTCTTTGTAAACATTTGAGTTTAGCTTTGATTAACATGACATTCACAAATATGCTATGCTTCTATGCTCAATGAATTGGTGTATAAGATACTAAAAGATAGTGTATAGTTTCTTTTGTAGAGCTTTCTTTAATATCAAAATGTTTTTTTCACTTAATATTTTCTGGTTATCTTTGGGGTCATCTTTTAATAGAAACTGAGAGGAGAAACACTCAAAATCAGAGTTCAACGTTGAAACAATAACAGAGAGGAACAGAGCAAACCAAACAAGAATTACTTGAGTAAATACAGAGCAAACCAAAGAAATTTTAGTAAATCTAATGACAACAAATATGTTTTCTAAATTATTGTATAAATTACGAATTGATAAAATATTTTATTATCATATTGAAGAAAGCTTTTAAAATTTCAGATTCACAAATTTTACAAATTACAGTTTTACAACAACAAAAAGAAATGAAGTCAATATGATAATCCCCTACTATAAATATAGACTCGTGAATAAAACTCAAATCAGTCTCTGAGGTTTTGGTGAGAGAAAAAAAGAACTCAAAACAGAGTGCGTTTGTTTCTGGGAATCTTGAAGCCTCTCCCACTTGCGAAGACGAAGCTTGCTCGTTAGGTAGTTTTCTTCTTCTTCTTCTTCGTTTCAATTCCTTTTTCGTTCATGTGAAATGTGAAATCATGTGACGTGACGATTAGGTTAACGATCGAATGTCTTGATCTCGTATATGATTCTTTTCTAGTTTCTTGATCGGCACGTCTTGTTGTTTTCTTTCTATCGAGACTGATTCTAGATGTTCTTAAGGATCTTGTTGGATGAAATTTACATGAATCTGTATTCTAGAAGATGAACTTTGCATGAATCACGACGAACTGATTTAGTTGTTGCTGTAGATTAAGTTTCTCGAGATAGATTCGAGATACACGAAGGGTTTCAATGAATAATCTGATCTGTTTCGATGAACAATAATCTTTATCTTTGACTTATGGATTAGGCTAATTTGACACCATGGTTGGAAAAAGCAAATCACCAGAGTTCAATTTCGAAGATGGGATGGCATACTTCGATGCTGTGAAGGTCGCATTGCAGGATACTGAACCTGAAAAATATCAAGAGTTTGTAAGAATCTTTATTGATTATACTGCTAATAGGTATGTTTTGGTTTGCTCTTCAACAGTTTAGAGAACAAAGACACATGTGAGAATTGATTCTGATGTTATTTTTCTCTTTATAGATTCGGTTTCGAAACTTTGAGTGCAAGCTTGCAGGAACTCCTGAGAGATCACGCGAATCTGTGTCATGGTTCAAATGTCTTACTTCCTTTTAGGTTGCAGACAGCCATCCCTCCCGAGGCTAGCGCAGAGTTTCACATCAATAAGGTGGTTGGAAGAAGCGTACCACCGGCGGTGGCGGTGCCTACCATGGATGATGCGACTTCTTACCTCAATGCTGTGAAGGAAGCATTTCATGATGAACCTGCAAAATATATGGAAATTACTAAGCTCTTGACTGATCTTAAAGCTCGTAGGTATGAATTGTTTTCTCCATGTTATGTTTGATTTTCTCAATTTACACAACAAACACACATGTGAATTGATTCTGATATTACTAAGTCTCTTTGTAGAATCAATGCCGCTAGTGTCATTGCAAGGATGGAGGAACTCTTGAAAGATCACTTGAATCTGCTTCTTGGTTTCTGTGTCTTCCTTTCACCTACAAGGAGGTTTATCACGAAGCTTAAGGTAATAGAGTGCTTAAATGCTTATAGTTACTGGATGTTTCTTATATGTTAACTTGTGATTTAAGTAACAAAATTGTGGATGTGCAGGCAAGGTTTCTGGGCGATGGTAGTCAAGTAGTTGACTCAGTTCTCCAGATATTGAGAATGCACAGTGAGGGAAACAAGTCCAAAGATGAGGCGTCTCAGGAGGTATGGTTCTTTGTGGGACACTTTGTGTTGTGTGTTGCACTTTCTTAGTTCTTTGGTTTGATTTGCTTGTTACCTTTTGCAGGTCCGTGCACTTATTCAGGGTCATGAAGATTTACTCATGGAGCTTTCAGAAATTTTCAGTGATCCATAGAGTCTAGAGATAGCTAAGGACAGTACTGGAAGACTATATACCTTAAGAGACGAAAACATTTGAGTTTAGGTTTGATTAACATGACATTCACAAATATGCTATGCTTCTATGTTCAATGAATTGCTGTGTAAGAGACTAAAAGAAAGTGTATTTGTAGAGCTTTCTTTGATATCAAATGTTTTTTTCACTTAATATTTTCTGGTTATCTTTGGGGTCATCTTTTAATAGAAACTGAGAGGAGAAACACTCAAAAACAGAGTTCAACGTAGAAACAAAAACAGAGAGGAACAGAGCCAAAAACTACAGAGCAAACCAAATAAGAATCAAGTAATTCTAATAACAAATATATTTTCTAATTTAAGTAAACCTTATATGAATTACGAAATTGATATACTCCCTAGTATAAATATAGACTCGTGAACAAAAACTCTATGCAGTCTTGAGGTTTTTACTTTGCTTCTAGAAATCTTGAACTCCTTACTCTGCGAAGACGAAGACGAAGCTTCTTCTTGTTCATCATTGCTGCTTTGCTCTGCTTATATCGGTAGCCATACTTGGTTCCTCTTTCGATTTATCATTTGTTTCGTTCAGTTGATATGTCAATTCACCAGACGATTAGGGTTACGATCGAGTTTTCTGGTTCTCTGCTTTCAAATCGTTCCTCAATCTAGGGTTCTTGAGGAAGTAGATCGATATTTATTGCACTTGGCTCTGTTTCTTGAAAAACTTTAAAGAAATAGCTTTGAGATAGTAGATGGATTCAAATGATGTGATCTGACCTGTTTGGATTATAACAATGGTTTTAGGTCACACCATGGATGGAAGAAGCGTACCATTAGAGTTAACTAAGGATGATGAATACTCATAACTCGGTTCTATGGAGGAAGTATATCATGATGAACCTGAAAAATTTAATCATATTCTCCACCTCATACGTGATTATTTTAATCATAGGTATGTCTTGATTTCCCCCGGTTATGTCTGGTTTGTTCTTAAACAAATACAGATGTGAAATTGATTCTCATGTTTCTTATTCTCTTGTGTAGAGACGATAGAGCTAGAATCACTGCATGTATGGGGGAACTCATGAGAGATCACTTGAACCTGCTTGTTCGTTTCTTTGACTTCTTTCCAGCTGAGGCTAGCGAAGGGTTAGCCCAACTTCAAACCATTGCTGCAACAAGCGTATCACCGGATTCTACTATTGATGATGCGGTTTCATACATCAACACTGTCAAGGAAGCATTTCATGATGAACCTGCAAAGTATTACGAGTTTTTCCAGCTCTTTTATGATATCAGGTATAGGTATGTATTGTTGTGTCCCTCTTCAATTCTGTTTGCCCTTAATTTCAAGTCTCAATCTATACAACATTGTGAAGTGATTCTGTTTGTTATATACTATTCTCTTTGTAGATTAATTGATGTTGCTGGTGGCATTACAAGGGTGGAGGAACTCTTGAAAGCTCACAAGAATCTGCTTGTCCGTTTGAATGCCTTCCTTCCACCTGAGGCTCAGAGAATCCTCCATCTCAAGATTGAGCAACGGGCTGCATCTGATATTAACAAAAGAAAACGTGTAGCGAGTTTTATCGGCAAGCTTAAGGTATAGAGTGCTAAAATACTAAAACTAATCCTTACCATTTACCATTTTGATGTTCCATCTATGCTAACAGATCCGTCGATGTACAGGAAAGGTTCCAGGGGGATGATCGTCATGTATATGAGTCGTTTCTCGAGATATTGACAATGTACCAAGAAGGAAACAAGTCCGTGAATGACTTGTACCAGGAGGTAGGGTTCTTGGTTGGGACACTTTGGTTGGATTACACTTTCTCTTAGTTCTTTGGTTTGATTTGCTTTGTTGTCTTTGCGGGTCGTTGCACTTCTTGAGGGTCATGAAGATTTAGTCATGGGGTTTGCAGACGTTTTCAAGAGACCCACTGATCCATCAGGGTCAAAATCTGCTAGAGATAGCTAAGTACATTAGAAGACTGTCTCTGCTTTAGTATAGGATGCTTTGAATATAATGCATGTTTGGGGTATAAGAGACAAAAAGAGTAGTTCTTTCTAATGAGAAGTGAGTGTATAGTTTTCATATGAGATTAGTTTGATTCTTACTCCATAGAGAACATGATGTCATGATATGCAAATATGCTTTTATATTTGAGGTGTAGATTGATTGGATATAAGCGACTAAAAGAGAGTGTATAGTTTCTTCTGACATGTACATGTATGATATTTTCCTCGTTACCAAGAAGACATGAGATTTTGGGGTCATCTTAGTTCAACGTAGAAACAAAAACATAGAGAAACAGAGCCTTAGCACAAACCTATAAATGACCAAAAAGTACAAAGCAAACCAAACAAAAATATAGTAGTACCAATTACCAAATATGTTTATCAATATAGTAAATCGGGTAATTCAAGTGAATTGCTGGTCTCACACATGGCACGAGGCTTCTTGCTTGCAAGTGAAGCTACAGTCAAATTCTGCTAGCGTACTTGATCAAAAGATATATGTAGCAGGATGCTGTAAGGATGGCGATTCGAATTCCTATTAAAACTTGATGGAGGTGTTCGACACAAAAACACAGACTTGCGATCCTAAGCCAATCCCTTGCAGCGAGACATTTGGCGGCTTTGACTACAAAACTCTATGTCTTGACGGAAAGTTCCACGTAGGACCAGTACCTGTTGATAAAACAAGGATTAGATTGGCTGATTATGGTGGAAAGAGGGCAGTTTTGTGGCCTAATAATATTCACTCGCTTAGGAAGATGATTTGGTGTGCAGAGGTTACGCTTGAAAAGCGCAAAAGTGGTGAAATATGGGGGAAAGTTGAGTGGTTTGTGTAGAGTATATAAGTAAAGGATAGTTTAATAAATCATTAATCCCTAATTCATTCTAATGTAGTCACTATATATATTGTAATTATATCATCTAATGAATTATTCAGCCTTCAATACTATATGGTATCAGAGCTTTAAACGATCCCTAAACCTAAATCTAGCCGCTACTCTGTTTTTCATCATTTTTCATTATTTTTCTTTCTCTTCAATGGCTTCTGAGACTGTCATTACATCTGATTCAACCAGTCTTCTCAACGTCAATATGACTAATGTTACCAAACTCACGTCCTCTAACTTTCTCATGTGGAGGCGTCAAGTTCAAGCTCTACTCAACGGCTACGATCTCACCGGCTACATTGACGGCTCCATTGTCGTCCCACCTGCAACCATCACTGCAAATGGTGCAGTTACGGTCAATCCTGCCTTCAAGCACTGGCAAAGGCAAGATCAACTCATTTACAGTGCTCTACTAGGCGCTATTTCAATCTCGGTTCAACCGATCCTCTCCCGAACAACAACATCTGCTGAAATTTGGACTAAGCTGATGGACACATATGCTAAACCCAGCTGGTCTCACATCCAACAATTACGACAACAGATCAAGCAATGGAAGAAGGACACCAAATCCATCGATGAATTCTTCCAAGGCTTGGTGATGCGATTTGATCAACTAGCTCTCCTTGGCAAGCCGATGGAGAGTGAGGAACAGATGGAAGTCATTGTGGAAGGGCTCTCCGATGACTACAAACAGGTCATTGACCAAATTCAAGGTCGTGAGGTACCTCCCTCTCTCACTGAAATTCACGAGAAGTTACTTAATCATGAAGTGAAACTTCAAGCTGCGGCATCGTCTCTTCCGATCTCTGCAAATGCTGCAAGTTATCGTCCTCCAGCCAACAACAAGCATAACAACTCCAACAACTATCGCGGACAAAACCGTAACAACAACAATCGTGGTGCTAATTCATACCAACAGCCAAGAAACGATCAGCCCTCTTCTCGTGGTTATCAAGGAAAATGCCAAATCTGTGGAGTTTTTGGCCATAGCGCTAGACGTTGTTCACAGCTTCAGATGTCTGGCGCTTACTCCACCCCATCTCCAAGTCAATACCCTAATGCTACTGTTCCATGGCAGCCCCGTGCAAATATGGCAGCCATGTCGTACAATCCTTGGCTTCTTGATAGCGGAGCAACACACCATCTTACCACAGATTTGAACAACCTTGCTCTTCATCAACCTTACAATGGTGGAGAAGAAGTCACAATTGCTGATGGCTCTACTCTTCCGATCACTCACACTGGTTCATCAACTCTCTCTACTCAATCTCGTTCCCTTGCTTTAAACAATATTCTATATGTTCCCAACCTGCACAAAAATCTGATTTCAGTTTACAAATTGTGCAATGCTAATAAGGTTTCTGTGGAATTCTTTCCTGCCCACTTTCAGGTGAAGGATCTCAGCACGGGGGCCCGGTTACTCCAAGGCAGAACTAAAGACGAGTTATACGAGTGGCCAGTTCCTTCAAACACACCCATCTCTTTATTCGCTTCACCTACACCAAAAACAACACTTCCTTCATGGCATTCAAGGCTTGGTCACCCGTCTCCGCCTGTTTTAAAATCCCTTGTTTCTCAGTTTTCTTTACCAGTTTCAAATTCCTCTCAAAAACATTTTCCTTGTTCTCATTGTCTCATTAATAAAAGCCATAAGCTTCCGTTTTATTCAAACACAATTATCTCCTACACACCTCTTGAATACGTTTACTCTGATGTCTGGACTTCTCCAGTTACATCTGTCGACAACTTTAAATATTATTTAATCCTTGTTGATCATTATACCCGATATACATGGCTGTACCCATTGAAACAAAAATCACAAGTACGGGAGACTTTTGTGGCGTTCAAAGCTCTAGTGGAGAATCGTTTTCAAACCAAAATCCGAACATTATATTCTGACAACGGTGGAGAATTCATTGCGCTACGACAATTCCTGCTAACACACGGCATTTCACACTTGACCTCTCTTCCTCACACGCCGGAACACAATGGAATTGCAGAACGAAAACATCGTCACATCCTCGAAACCGGGTTAACTCTTCTCACTCAAGCCTCTATTCCAACTTCATATTGGACATATGCGTTTGGAACTGCGGTTTACCTCATAAATCGCTTGCCCAGTTCTGTGCTCAATAATGAATCGCCGTATTCGAAGCTCTTCAAGACTTCACCAAATTACCTCAAATTAAGAGTTTTTGGATGTTCGTGCTTCCCATGGCTCCGCCCATATACCAATCACAAATTGGAAAGAAGGTCACAGCCGTGTGTATTTCTCGGGTATTCCTTAACCCAAAGTGCATATTTATGCCTTGATAGAAGCTCTGGTCGTGTCTACACTTCAAGACATGTCCAGTTTGTTGAGGATCAATTTCCTTTTTCCATCTCCGATACCCATTCAGTTTCTAATTCAAGCCCAGAAGAAGCTTCCCCTTCATGTCACCAACCCCCATCTCGCATTCCGATTCAGTCATCATCTCCGCCACTCGTACAAGCTCCGTCGTCGCTGCCGCCCCTAAGCTCAGATTCTCACCGCCGGCCAAATGCTGAAACTTCATCGTCTTCGTCCTCGACGAATAATGATGTTGTGGTATCGAAAGATAACACACAAGTGGATAACAGGAATAATTTCATAGGCCCAACAAGCAGTTCTTCAGCCCAAAGCCAAAATAATTCTAATCCAAGCTCATCCATCCAAACCCAAAATGAGCCCAATCCGAGCCCGTCACCAACACCTCAAAATTCTAGCCCAGAATCTTCACCATCGTCTTCTACCTCCGCCACGTCCACAGTCCCAAATCCACCACCACCACCTCCGACAAACAACCACCCAATGCGAACCCGAGCTAAAAATCATATAACCAAGCCCAAAACGAAACTCTCCCTCCTAGCAAAAACAGTTCAAACCCGACCTCAAATACCAAACACGGTGAACCAGGCTTTACGAGATGAAAAATGGAGGAACGCTATGGGAGAAGAAATCAATGCCCAAATACGGAATAATACATTTGAATTGGTTCCACCAAAACCAAATCAAAATGTTATTTCCACAAAGTGGATTTTTACACTAAAATATCTTCCTAATGGTACTCTTGACAGGTATAAAGCAAGATTGGTGGCTCGAGGTTTTCGGCAGCAATATGGACTCCATTACTCTGAAACTTTCAGTCCTGTGGTTAAATCTCTCACAATTCGCCTAGTTCTACAATTGGCAGTGTCTCGCTCATGGACAATTAAACAACTAGACGTAAACAACGCTTTTCTTCAAGGTACATTGACGGATGAGGTGTACGTCACACAACCACCTGGTTTTATCGACCCCGATCGACCACACCACGTTTGTCGCCTTAAGAAGGCGCTTTATGGCCTGAAACAGGCTCCACGCGCTTGGTACCAAGAGTTGAGAAATTTTGTTTGCTCGTTGGGATTCACCAATTCTCTCGCTGATACATCAGTGTTTGTTTACATCAACGACATCCAAATCGTCTACTGCTTGGTCTATGTTGATGACATTATTGTCACGGGAAGTAGTGATGCGTTGGTAATGGCTTTCATCACCGCTCTTTCTCGGCGATTCTCGTTGAAGGACCCGACGGATTTGGTATATTTTCTTGGTATAGAGGCAACAAGAACCTCACAAGGTCTTCATTTGATGCAGCATAAATATGTTTATGACTTGTTGTCTAGGATGAAGATGTTAGATGCCAAACCGGTGTCCACACCAATGGCGACACATCCTAAACTTTCACTCTACTCTGGCATTGCTCTAGACGAACCCGGAGAATACAGGACAGTGATCGGCAGCTTGCAATACTTGGCGTTTACACGACCGGATATTGCGTATGCTGTGAATCGATTATCACAATTTATGCATCGTCCCACAGACATTCATTGGCAGGCTGCAAAACGCGTCCTTCGATATCTTGCGGGAACTGCTACTCATGGTATATTACTTCGCTCAAACTCTCCTCTCTCGCTTCATGCATTCTCCGATGCTGATTGGGCTGGGGACAATGACGATTTTGTTTCCACCAATGCATATATTGTGTATCTTGGCTCTACACCCATAGCTTGGAGCTCGAAGAAACAAAAGGGAGTCGCACGTTCTTCCACCGAGGCCGAGTACAGGGCTGTTGCAAACACAACTTCAGAAATTAGATGGGTATGCTCTCTTCTTACTGAGTTAGGCATCACATTACCAAAGATGCCTGTGATATATTGTGACAATGTTGGTGCCACATATCTCTCTGCAAATCCGGTTTTCCATTCAAGAATGAAGCATCTAGCATTGGACTATCATTTTATTCGCGACAATGTGAGTGCCGGTGCACTACGAGTCTCTCACATATCAACACATGACCAACTTGCCGATGCTCTAACCAAGCCATTGCCTCGTCAACACTTTCTTCAGTTTTCAAGCAAGATTGGAGTGAGCAAACTCCCTCCATCTTGAGGGGGCATGTAGAGTATATAAGTAAAGGATAGTTTAGTAAATCATTAATCCCTAATTCATTCTAATGTAGTCCCTATATATATTGTAATTATATCATCTAATGAATTATTCAGCCTTCAATACTATAGTTTGATCATGTGCTTACTTTCCCTTCATTTGCGATACTTCAAGGTTCTTGCTGCCACTGTTTCTTTGAATGCGTCACATGTTTGAACATGTGTGTTCTTTTTGGATCGAAGCTTAGCTCTTTAGATGGAACTGAATAAGTAAAAGAGGTCACTGGATAAGCTCTGTTACTAGAATAATAGGAGGGCTTCTGCTTCACATTTGTAATCCTCTCTCTTTCTCTGAATTGATGTTGCAATTGCTTGTCATCAGTATCTGTATTTCCATAGATAACTGAACTCATTAAAGGGCAACCGAAGCTGCTTCGTGGTTTATGTTTCTTCTTTGTGGGCTATTTTGCTTTGCACTTTCACTTGTTTCTTAGTTTTGGTTTGATTTTTCATACTGGGCCCTGAGCAAAACAATTTTAGTTATATGACTTGTGAAACTTAAATGGGTTTTAATCGAATGGTAACTTCATCTAATTTGTTTGAATAATTCATCATGGACCTTAATGATAATATCTTGAGTCTACTAATCATTTCACAAATCCTTTCATTTTCCAACAGCAAGTAGCCTGATTTTTGAACCTCAGCGATAGACAGCTTAAAGTGCGGTCATTCTCGCAAAAAGCTATCAGTCTTTATTTGATTCACGAACATTATACACGAAAGTCAAAATTAAATAACCAAAAAAATTAAACAAAAAGCAAACAAGAAAACGACTTCTCTGGTATGATTGGAACAAATTTAATAGAGAGAGAGGTTAGATAAGAATGTGGTAGAAGATAAGACCCAACTACGCGTCATAACTGGGTCCCATCTTTGTCTCTTTCCCTTCTTCACTCGCCAACCCCATCGCGTGTCCCCACGCTCCTTCCCTTTACTTTTTCTCGTTATCCAAAACACGACGATTCTTCATTTTAGATTTTTTTCATTAATAAAAAAAAAAAAGTCTTTTATTGCAGAAATTTCGATCGTTTTTGTTGTGTGTACAGAGAGATTATCGTGTTTTGTTGGCAATCGCCATTAAACCTTCTTCCCTCTAACCCAATCAAATTTGCGGCTCTTTCTTTTATCTTCTCGCCTCGGTTTTAGCAAACCCTTTAGTTATCTTCTTCCTCAAGCAATTTTTCTTTTGGATTAGATTGGTGTTTTCTTTTGGTTTGTGTGGTGATGATGAGAAGGCAACGAGATGAACAACAATCTAGGGTTTTCTACGATCTATCATCTCTTGTTTTGAATCTTCTCCGTTCTCCTCCTATGCCGATTTCTTTACCTGATCATTTCCCCGATCCGCCCGCTAGAATTCGTCCTCCCTTTTCTTCGCATCGTTTTTCGTCTTCTTCGCCTTCTTTGGCTCATATTTCTCCGTCTGGATTCGCGTCGTTGCTGCTTGGTATATCTGTGGCTCTTATGCTATGTGGATCTGTGACTTTCTTCATCGGGTTTCTCTTGATGCCTTGGGTTCTTGCTCTGATTTTGGTTTTCTATGTCGCTGGCATCGTTTCTGCCATTTCTATGGTCGGGAGGTCGATTCTCTGTTACGTCTTGACGCCACCTTCTCCTTCCGGAAAGGAGATTTCTGGTAATTTTGTTGAATTTTAGGGTTAAGTTTGTCAAATTGGTTTCAATGATTCAAGCTTTCTACTTTCGTCTCGGATCTGTTTAGATTTTAACCAAAGTTTCCTTATTGATCATCTAGAAATGATTCCACTGGGTTTTGGTTCTGTCCTTATTTTGATAGAAATGGAGGTTCGAATTAGGGTTTTATTGAAAAGCACACCGATGTTTGTTCTGTCTTTGACTGAAACGATATTGTTCTTTTGTTTCCTCGTGGATCATATTATTCATGTTCACATTACTTTTGTTGTCTGAAATTAAACCTATGTTTGTATTAGTTTCATGTTCTTGCAATAATGTTTGTGTTTGACATGTCTATTCGCAGAATGGAAGCTTCTGTGAAATGATTAAACAACAGAGGTGAAGAATCTATACATCATCCGGAAGCAGAGCAGAGCGAAGCAGAACAAAAAAAAGAAGAAGAAGGATTGATTATATAAACACATATATCCGATAGAGTTTTTCTATGTTCTTTATCTGTATTTTGTTGGGGGGGTTTGGGAAAATCATGTGGATATCAGGGAGTTTTATATTTCTTTACATTTCGAAAAAAGAATTTTTCTATTTAACTACTGTTAGAAATAGAGAAGCCTTGTTATTTGTGCTTTCATGTATGTCGTTTTTATGTAACATGATCATTTCTTAAAGCATACAAAAAGATTTTAGGATTTCTGTTGCACTTCTTTCGATTTCCTTGCATTTTCGAAACACTCTGTGTTGATATCTCTTCCTTTAAATCTTCTTACAATATTTGCTCATTCTTGATCTCTTTTATGGTTTTAAATAATTGTCTCTTCAAGTTCACACGGAATCTAGTGTGAATCGAGGTTTAGTCGTGCAGAGTTGTGTGTGTTATTACATGTTTTATTATTGTTTAAGTATATTTATTTAGTGGAGGACTATACGCTATTTGCACATCTCAATGTCAAATTGCTCAAAAATGGTAGAGGTGCCGTGCCGTCAATAGATGTCACGTGTCCTGACTTGCCTTCTCAATACAAACAAAAATACTCTCTACCTAAAAAAACACAATAAACAACAAACGCATCTTTGGAGCGGCGGTGAGATTAGAGAAGAAGGGTTTGTGAAATGGAGTCCAGTGAGGATGTGGAGAATCTGAGTAGAGCTATTGAGAAGCTTCTTCATGAGAAGAGGAAGAGAGAAGCTTCTGGTGACGCCTTCATTGAAGACGCTGATGATCAGCTTTTCCTCTCTAGCCTTATCTCTCAGGTACTTTACCATCGCTCTGTTTTCTCCTTTGTTGATTTATCTGATGTTGCAGCCAATCAACTTTCTGGGTATATGATTGAATCATGAGTATTTGAGTGAGTCTGTGTAATTGTTTCGCTGTGATGTGTCTGCTTCGATTTTGATGAGATCCAACAAATACAAGCTTATCTTCATGATTGTGTTTAGTTGCTGTTTCATGTCCACAACATTATTTGTATTGGGATGTGTCCATTTCAGGCTTGTGCTAATTTTTTTGCCAATAACTTAGTTGGAATCACCAAACCCCAAGGGGAAAGAAGATGTCATAACCGGAGAAGAAGAAGAAAAAGAAGAAGAATCTGCAGATTCTTCACCATCCAAAGGAAAAAGCGAGGGCCAGAGACAATTGGAAGAAAGTATAGAAGAAATAGCTAAAGACATCAAGAAGGTGAAGAAGCAGAACAAAATAACCCATGTACTTCTCTCGGCTACGATCATCCTGACATTGGTTTGGCAGCTCTCTGAGTACTCCATGATTTTCATGTTGAAAGATAGAATAAGCCACCCAGTCAGATCCATCGGAGGTATGCTTAATGGAATGTTCAAAGGTAAGTTACGTCCAATCAAGAACCAACTTGCGGGGACTTCCAACTCCAATGACCAAAACAACCATGGGAATGGATCACACACTGGACCTCAACTTCAAGTGCCCGAGCTGTTGCGAGAATTCGGTTTCGACGATGAAGAATGATAGCTTCCCTTTGTGACTCAATAATACCAGTTGTTATTTAGGAACAGGGGTCACCCTCATTGTTTCTTTGCTTTTAGTATAAGTAGTTTACTTTTATATGATCAAAATGCGAAAGAATAGTTGCTTTCTCAAACTTTTCCACATGAAAAAGGGTTCCAAAAGAGAACCGTATTTCAAAAAATCTTTTGTTTTACCCTTACTGAATCATGGTTCAGTGCCCGAAAACAAAAGGAGTCATCTCAAACAAAGTAACAAATAGCTCCATTGATTAAAATAAAAACAGACAGCAAACCACCTGAAACAAAGCTTAATGTTCCAAATCTAAAACCAACTCAAACAGTTTTTGAATAGTCCCAAACTTTCCACCACTCTCTTTTCAGCTTCCAATAATGGTTCCATGTACCTCTGGCATCAAATTCCTCAGGCATAGTTCAACCTGAATATGTCATTGAACACGTAGTAGTTTCCCTGATTCGATATCAAATGGAACATCTGGACACAAAACACAAGTATGTCAGGAATCAGGCAAAATCCAAACAACAAGCAGTCATCAGATTTATGTTACAATCATATAGTGATCCAGTGCGTGATTCACAACACAAGAGATGCATACGTAGCTCATTACAAGTAGGTCAAGTTGACAGAAATTCATCCCACTTTGCTCTATACATACATTCCACAAGTTTGATGTTCATACAAATATGATAACAAAACACAATTAGTACCTTGATATGAAGAACTAAAATGACAAAAACATCTCTTATCGAACAAATCTAGTAAAGAGCGTTCAACACTAAAAAGAGAAAACAATGTCTTACGGCAGATGATACAAACACTGCAAGCATCTCAAACTATTTAGAGTTGAGACAATTTAATCAAGAAGGTGGCATATCTACAACTACAACAAGATCACATATGAGCATAGTTGAAAAAAACTAGCAGAATCATGGCAAAGCAGTTTCCCAATACTACATTCACGAAGTGCAAGGAGATAGAAGCTCCACAAGACAAAATCTAAATGACACAAGATTACATCTACTGATCTACGCAATCATTTGGGGGAAACCTCTTTTATCTCCAACCTTATCACAGATCTATCACTAAATGCATCAGGGAGGGTCTAAAATTTCGAGACAATTCCAGATCATTGAAGCTTTTAGTGACCTAATACACACATCAATCTACAGAGCAGTAAGGATAAAAACCCTATCGTACATGATCAACAGCGAGGAATACAAAGGAAACACTAAAAATCGAAGTGATCTAAACCCAAGGGAAAGAGATAAGGCAAAAAAAAACCTGGCTGAACTTGAGAGCGTGTTGTTCACCAGCGAGCTGAAGATTGCCGGAGACAAAGACGAGCATACCACCGGCGGGACCAGAAGGCTGACAATCGACGGTGGTGATGTTGTGCTTACACTGCTGGAAAGGGAGGCCGGTGAGCTTAGCGACGATGTTCTGAGAGCCCTGGATCTTCTGGCCTTCGAAGGTCAACATGGATCCTTCTTGGTATAGAGAAACCAACCCTGGACGATTTGCATCGAAGGTGGAGTAGTAGTGCTCAACGAAAGCCTTTGCAACAGCGTCTGGATCCATCTCTTTCTTCGTCTTCCTTTTTGATCCTTAGCTCTTGCGTCGTGCTTTTTCAACAGGCGAGAGAGGATCGAGAGGGTTAGATAATTTACTGAAAAATTATACGAATGGACCAAGACTAGAGATACTGAAATGAGTGTTTGACGATACTTTAAATGGGCCTTATATTTTTCAAGTTGGGCCCGTTAATATATGGGACAATCAACAGTATAGCTCAATTGGTAAATTGACTAACTTCATTTGATTCCTACACCATTTAAAGATTTTTAATCAAATTCTGATATAACTAAGATAATATTTTAAAGCATTTAACTAACATGGAAAATTATGAAATGAAATATTAATTTTGGATAGAAAATTTAAAACATTTATCTTTGTGAAATAAAAAGAAAGTCTCTTATAATATAACTTGTAAAGTAATCCTTTAAATTCTAAAAGATCTAAAACAAAATGAGTTAAATCCTATGTCTATGTGTTGAATCTGGAAGATCGAGGTGGAAGAAAAAGGATCATGATTCATGGGTGAGAGAACAACCGTTGATTGGTGTGTTTCAACTTTCAAGCAATCCCATTTTAAAAAAATAAATTTATGTAAGCAATTGCAAACAAAATGAAATGATTATGCTTTAAGATATCGACACGTGTAAAACAGATGACGTACCAAGAAAATAAATGATTCTGTATTTTGTTTTAGCCATTTGTTTTTTCTTTAAAGGAAAGTGTATGTTGAAATTGAAAAAACAAACCGAGTTATATATATAGAGTTATTTGACTAAAGAAGGAAGCTTTGGTTAAACTAACTTGTATAATTCTTTTGTGTAGTTTAGTTTTGATAAAATGGCCAAACAATTTTGGTCACTTTACCAACTACTGCAAAAAAACCATTTTCATAATAATAAATTGTAACACGCCTTTTATTTTTATTATTGGAGGGTGAGAACTGAGACCATATATGCCTTTGTTCCCTTCTTGTGGGTCCCTTTAGCCTTTTTTTTTCTTTTGCCTGCGCCGTTTAGTGTTTTTTCTTTTATATATAAATAGAGGTAAGTTATTTTACCAATCATTTGGTGTTATTAATAGTAGTATTAATGAGGTTCTAAACTTGTTTATAAAAATCAGATCTTACTAAACAAACTCAAAGAATCTCAACTATGAACATTTTTCTTCTAGAATCGAGTTTTAACATCATCATCAGCAGGATATAATTTTTTGTGTTTGAATTTTATCTGTATTTTTTTTAGGAGTACATAAGCAGCTTAAGATTAAAATATATATTAATGGAAGTATGAATGAAAAAAGAAAAGAAAGATAATCAGATAATAGAGAGAGAGAGAGAGAGAAGGAAGCAGACATTTGTCTTCCACCATATTCTTCTCATCTTTTCCGATGATAGATTCTTCTTCTTCTTCTTCTTCTACTACTACTTCTGCTCCTCTTTCTTAAGTTTCTCCATTTGATAATTCACTCAAGTCTCCAGCTCCTCTTCTTCTTCTCGTTGCTTTATTCGCTCTCTTTCACTCATCATCATCACACTCAAAGATTTCTGTTGTATTGGAGCAAGCTCTAGCGAATTTTCGTACTCCCCTTGTAGAATTTTAGTTTCCTGTTTTAGATTTCGAGGAATCTCGCTTTGGAAACTTTAAGCTCCTGTTCAAAGTTTCTACCTTTGTTTATTTTGTTTTTGTTTTCTTCTCTCTTATCTTTCGTCATCTTTGATTAAGTAACCACTTTGATCTCTCAATTTCAGCCTTTGGGTTGTCTAATCTGACACGTTCCTCTGTCTTAGCTTTCCTTTTCTCTTCTCGTTTGTGGGAAGCCTACAAGGATTAATTATTAAATACCCAACCCCAAAAAATTCTTCCTTTTTGATTCTCTGATTCGTCCCTTTTTGTACATGGTTTCTGTTTGGTTGTTAGAGCTTCTTGCTGAGTTGAATTGAGCTGGTTGCAATCACTCTGTTTCTTGGGGGTTGATCGTGTATTCAAGTGGTGGATGAGTCTGTTCCATGTGCTAGGGTTTGGTGTCAAGATTGGGCATCTCTTCTGGATGCTATGCTGCTGGTTTGTTTCTTGGTTCGTTGATAATGGGATCGAGGACAAGTCTGGTCTTTTAGTTGGCTCTGTCGGTGATCTTGAGAAGACTAAGATGACTACGTTGAAGAAGAAGAACAAGATGTGGTTCTGGAATAAGATCTCTAGCAGCGGACTCAAGATCCCGAGTTTCTCTTATCAGTTTCTTGGCTCTGTTAAATTCAACAAGGCGTGGTGGAGGAAGCTTGTGGTGGTTTGGGTTGTCTTCTGGGTCTTGGTCTCTATTTGGACGTTTTGGTACTTTAGCTCGCAAGCTATGGAGAAGAGGAAAGAGACGCTAGCTAGTATGTGTGATGAGAGAGCTCGTATGCTGCAGGATCAGTTCAACGTTAGCATGAATCATGTTCAAGCCATGTCTATCTTGATCTCAACCTTCCACCATGGCAAGATTCCTTCTGCTATCGATCAGGTATTCTCGATTCCGCATCTTCTTGTCTTCTAATCTGTTTGGATTGATGCCTGAGATCTAGTCTTGCTTGTAGTACATAAGTTGTTCCTACGGTGTAGTATATGAACGGTCCTTGGATGATGGTAGCTTTTTTCATTCAACTTGCTCTCGAATTTCAGTTAGGATTTACAATTTTGCTGATTGTTGCTTACAGTCTTTGTATTTAGCTAACACTTGGTAGCTTGATTCCTATCTTCTTGAGTATTAGTGAACAGTAACTAACATTAAGAAGCTTTGTGTAGAGAACATTCTCAGAGTACACTGATAGAACTTCCTTTGAGAGGCCTCTTACTAGCGGGGTAGCTTATGCTATGAGGGTGCTCCATTCAGAGAGGGAAGAGTTCGAGAGGCAACAAGGTTGGACTATTAGGAAGATGTATTCTCTTGAACAAAACCCAGTTCACAAGGATGACTATGACCTGGAAGCTTTGGAACCATCCCCTGTCCAAGAAGAGTACGCTCCAGTCATCTTTGCTCAGGACACTGTTTCTCACGTTGTTTCTCTCGATATGCTGTCTGGGAAAGTAAGCTTCTTTACTGGTTCTAATTTTACTGTTTTTATGTAATTTACTATCATGGTCTACACTCACTACCGGGCGAATCCTGCCGACATGGCTAGTTCATATTTCAATCTCGGCTTACCGATTAAGTTGTTTTGATCATTTTATTTAAAGTTTAGAGCACTGTTTTAACTGATACTTATTCTCACTCAATTCCTCTTGATAGGAAGATCGTGAAAACGTTTTGCGGGCCAGGAGTTCAGGTAAAGGGGTTTTGACAGCTCCTTTCCCATTGATAAAGACAAATAGACTTGGGGTGATCCTGACATTTGCAGTGTACAAGAGAGATCTCCCCTCCAATGCAACGCCAAAAGAGAGAATTGAGGCTACTAACGGGTGTGTAGCATAGGCGTCTAAATAAATAATAACGCATAAGTTTTACAACATTATTTTTGCTCATTCATCTCTTTTGATGCCCCTGAAGGTATCTCGGGGGAGTGTTTGACATTGAGTCCCTGGTAGAAAACTTGCTTCAACAGCTGGCTAGCAAGCAAACGATTCTTGTCAATGTGTACGATATCACCAATCACTCTCAACCGATTAGCATGTATGGTACAAATGTGTCGGCTGATGGGTTGGAACGTGTTAGTCCACTAATCTTTGGCGATCCATTGAGAAAGCATGAGATGCGTTGCAGGTACTTGCAGTTGGCACATACATATGTCTGTAATTTCTTCTTGTTTGCAAGAATCCAGGTGCTAACATTTTGTTGTGAGCTTCTTCCTCTTTGTAGATTTAAGCAGAAACCACCATGGCCAGTGCTATCAATGGTGACATCATTCGGTATCCTTGTGATTGCGTTACTTGTTGCACATATAATCCACGCAACCGTTAGTCGAATACACAAAGTTGAAGAAGATTGTGATAAAATGAAGCAGCTCAAGAAAAAGGCTGAAGCAGCAGATGTTGCAAAGTCACAGGTAAATACATCATCCTCAGTTGATAAATTTCCACAGCATATTAAACTTTCTATGACAGAGAGAAGAGTTGTAATCTAACTTTTTTTTATGCAGTTCCTTGCCACTGTTTCACATGAAATCAGAACTCCAATGAATGGTGTTCTAGGTGAGTATCGAAATGGCCACTATGTTGCCTCCTTCTCTCACCTATGCCCATGAATATTTTCTGAAGAACAAACTTAACCAAATATTCTCATGTTGACTTTGATCTGGGGTGTAGGAATGTTGCATATGCTTATGGACACAGAGTTAGATGTTACGCAACAGGATTATGTTAGGACCGCACAGGCAAGTGGAAAAGCTTTAGTCTCGCTAATAAATGAGGTTTTGGACCAAGCAAAGATTGAATCTGGAAAGCTTGAACTTGAGGAGGTGCGGTTTGATTTGAGAGGAATATTAGATGATGTCCTGTCACTCTTCTCTAGCAAGTCCCAACAAAAGGGGGTGGAGGTAACTTACTATATGATCTGCAAAGCAAGGGTTGTAACTGATAGCAAGTCTTTCTTACTGATTTTTTGAGTGTTGCTGATGAACGCAGTTGGCAGTATACATATCTGATCGTGTTCCAGATATGTTAATTGGTGATCCTGGGAGGTTTCGACAAATACTCACAAATCTTATGGGTAATTCCATTAAGGTAAACTTTTTTATTATGTTTTTTTCTGACCATTCCTTGCATCCGAGTTGATCAACGGAGCTGATCATTTATATATATTCTGGCAGTTCACTGAGAAAGGACACATCTTTGTAACTGTTCATTTGGTGGATGAGCTATTTGAATCTATCGATGGAGAGACAGCATCATCTCCGGAAAGTACACTGAGTGGGCTTCCAGTTGCAGACCGGCAGAGGAGCTGGGAAAACTTTAAAGCTTTCAGCTCCAACGGGCATCGGAGCTTTGAACCATCTCCCCCTGATATAAACCTAATCGTCTCAGTTGAGGATACTGGCGTAGGGATCCCTGTAGAAGCGCAGTCCCGTATTTTTACGCCTTTCATGCAAGTCGGACCATCCATATCCAGGACGCATGGAGGCACAGGAATTGGACTTAGCATAAGCAAATGTCTAGTTGGACTGATGAAGGGAGAAATTGGATTCTCGAGTACTCCCAAGGTTGGGTCCACATTCACATTTACTGCTGTATTTTCCAATGGGATGCAACCAGCTGAAAGAAAGAATGACAACAACCAGCCCATATTCTCGGAATTCCGGGGCATGAAAGCTGTGGTTGTGGACCATAGGCCTGCAAGGGCAAAAGTCTCGTGGTACCATTTTCAGCGTCTTGGAATTCGAGTCGAAGTAGTTCCACGTGTTGAACAGGCTCTACATTATCTGAAGATTGGTACTACCACTGTGAATATGATACTCATAGAGCAAGAAATATGGAATAGGGAAGCAGATGATTTCATTAAAAAGCTACAGAAAGACCCTCTTTTCCTTTCTCCTAAGTTGATTTTGTTAGCAAACTCAGTAGAATCGTCAATATCAGAGGCTTTATGCACCGGTATAGATCCTCCAATAGTGATAGTGAAACCATTGAGGGCGAGTATGCTAGCAGCAACTTTGCAGAGGGGATTGGGTATTGGAATCAGAGAACCACCTCAACACAAGGGACCTCCTGCTTTGATTCTCAGGAATCTTCTCCTTGGTAGAAAAATTTTAATCGTGGATGATAACAACGTAAACCTCAGAGTGGCAGCGGGAGCTCTGAAAAAGTACGGAGCTGATGTGGTCTGCGCTGAGAGTGGGATAAAGGCAATCTCATTGCTTAAGCCACCTCACGAGTTTGATGCTTGCTTCATGGACATTCAGATGCCAGAAATGGATGGGTATGCCTGATTGGTATACTAGTTTTTTTGAAAAGTTCGAAATATGTAATAAGAAAATTGAAATGTTTTTCTGCCCTGTCTTTCTGCAGATTTGAAGCTACAAGGAGAATACGAGATATGGAAGAGGAGATGAACAAGAGAATAAAGAATGGGGAGGCTTTGATAGTAGAGAACGGTAACAAAACAAGCTGGCATCTTCCGGTATTAGCAATGACGGCAGATGTGATCCAAGCAACGCATGAGGAATGTCTGAAGTGTGGAATGGATGGGTATGTATCAAAACCATTTGAAGCAGAGCAGCTGTACAGGGAAGTTTCTCGCTTTTTCAATTCGCCTTCAGATACAGAATCATAAGAGGAGATGGGGCTGGAAGAAGAACAGCGAAGGAAACACAAAAACTCGTGTCTCCTATGCATCTTGAAGTAGTAGTAAGCCGCCTATATTCCTCCTCTCTATATATTTACTCACCTAAAAACATGTCTTCTCAACTGACAGTAACGCCTTATGTGAACTTGTTTATAGGAAAAACAGATTGACGATTGCAAAAAGAGTGTATATAGAAAGGCCGGTGTGACCAGGCCAAGAACTTAGGACCAGTACTTTCTCCTGTAAATTTTTTTTCTACATTTTTCTCTGGTCTGATTGAGACAACAAAACTTGTGGTATGTAGATGAGAGTAGCAGCTGGAATATATTCAGAGTTGCTTTGGACAGGGAAGAGAGCATCATAGTATGTGTGTAAAAGTGTGTGTGCATGATTTAGGATATTTCTTCTTGTATTAGAGAACAGTGCTGCAGTTTCTTTGTTATCATCATGGTCCAAGATAGGGAAGTGGACATTACTACTTATACATACACTGGCTTTGTGATATAAAGTTGAAGATAGCTTTTACTTTCTCTTCCCCTTCTTTACGTACAATGCATATTGGAACCAAAACCAAATGATCGGACCGAATCAAGAAACAGAACCGAATGTCTTCAAATAGTTGTGTTTTGTGTCCAACTAAATTCACGTAGAAGAACTATAGAAACGTGGACCCCAAAACGTGAGTGTGGTTGTTTGACTTTTAAACACGTCCGTGAGATTTTCAGATTGACCTTTAGGTCACATTTTTGTCCACCACATCAACATGAGAGGGCTTTTCTCAAGCATTTCAATAATCGGAATCCAATCACTGACCGCCACGTGGACATCATACGTCTCAATAACCAATCATAGAATGGTTGTGACGACGTTCACGGTGAGTTGCAGTACCCGATCCCTTTTAAGGTCCGTGACAGAATAATTTTGAAACCAGCAAGACAAATTTAGTCAAACCAAAAAAAAAAAAAAAACGAAAGCGCAAAGACTAAGGAGAAAAGAAATTCTTCGCTTCTTCTCCGGTGTAATCATGGTATAGCCCGCGATCTCGATTGTTTCTTATTATCGGTATTCATGTTATATTAGCTAGAATTGTGTTTTGTACCTCCGATCTGATTCACAGATTCAGTATGTGAAATTCATTATTTTGAGGATTTGATCGTCTTATCAATGATTTAATCTATGTTTGAATATTGTTGAATCACGGGCAATTTCGCATCACGCCAAAAGAATTGTATCTAACAGATGCGAAAAAGTTTGAATCTGTTTTCGAAATGTAGTTATTCAAATTAGCTGAGTTTTTGTCTTGATAGTATGTATTGTTTCTTGATTTAAAATGCATGGCCAAATCTTACCCTGGCTTTGCCCAGATTAAATACTTTGGTGAGTGTAAACGAAAGAGATTCTGATTTTAGTAATATGGTTGATCTGGAGAGAACCATTACCAATGTGTATTACTGAATAGGGTTGATTTTAAAAATTGTTGCAGACAACCTCAAAAAGACTAGCAGACAGGAAGATTGAGAAATTCGACAAGAACATATTGAAAAGAGGATTTGTTCCTGAGACCACCACCAAGAAGGGTAAGGATTACCCTGTTGGTCCCATCCTCCTCGGCTTCTTTGTCTTTGTTGTCATTGGATCATGTGAGTAACCTCTTCTTCTTTGTGCTCCTTGATTTTAAGTCCAAATTTAGACATTGGTTTCCAGAATTTCTTCTTTGTCCCCCTTTTATTGAAAATTCTTTGTGGAATCTGAATGATTTGATTATACTATGTGTATGTTTATTAAACTTCCTTGTATATGCTTTTGTTACAGCTCTCTTCCAGATCATCAGGACCGCAACTAGTGGAGGAATGGCTTAAACCCAATCACATTCAAGCTGGAAGATTGCAATTCTCAAATTGATGAATCATCACTTTCTTCTCTTCTGACTTGTCTCTTTTTTTCCCTTATACTGTAGAATGTGACTACTTTCTGTTGACTACATGTTATTGAAAGAATTTTTGAGTCTTTTTCTAATATCCACTCTTTACTATTGTCTTGATACCAAATACAAGCACCGTTAAACTATTTAACGTTGAATTGGTGAAACTATTTCCCTCGGCCAAATTGTTCGGTGAACGAAAGATCTGATCTGTGAAGAGTTTAGTTGAATAGATTCGGCTGATGGATTGGTAGGGAGAGACACCATGCGGTTGGTGGAAGGTACCCGTGATAGAGTCTTGACGTGAACAACTTAGTCCAAGAGTTAGGAGACACAATAATGATAAGTAGCCGTCAATATATCTTTTGATCCGAATTTGAACTTATTATATGCTTTACTTGGCAAATGATATGAAAAACTTGTTCATTGTTGAAGAATCTATCAACTATTGTATTCAATCACTTACCTTTTTATCTTTTACCAATCATACTTATAACTGAACCACAACAATCTCTCTTTAGTCTTATTCTTGACCAATAACTTGTATTTTACCGCTTTATAGCAGTTGGGCCATATATATGTAAGAATAGTTTGAGAAAAAGAAACAAAGAGAGAGAGGTTATGATGAGTTAAATCATGATTAATCTTTAATATATAGGTAATTGCAATGTTAAATGGAAGTGACATGATTGAACAAAGCATATTTGATGGGATGAGAAAAATGAACCCCCACGCTTTACGACTACTTTACATTCTCTGTGGAATGATTTTGAAAAATATAATTATTACACCAAAAGAAAAAGAGAACAAGGCAAAATTATGCACATGCAATTTATTACATTCGATTCACATTGATTCAGTGACTTTCTTTCTTTCTTACAACAAATAAAATAAACTTTTGGAATCAAGTTGTTCGTAGTCTTCTTCTAACGATGATGACACAAAAATAAGATTCAAGTTGTCTTATTCTTACCTAGAGTTATTTGGTTCCAAAATAAATGAAGTCGTGATATAATAGTAATTTGGTTTCATACTTACTCACTCACTCAATTGTGTAAAAAGCCGAAATGCAGTAAAAACAGTGATACACAATTGTATCAAAAGATAAAATGATGGACGTTAAATCCGTAATTTAAATATGTTAAAAGTAAAAAAAAAAGTTAGATCTTCTTTGTATAATTACAAAATATATATCATAAGCAAAGGTGGAAGAAACCATGATTTAGTATAATTGCCGCAACCTCAATGATCCTCTTTATAAATTAAAAAGAAAAACCCATAATTACCAATTTATTACCAAAGCACGCGTCTTTCTTTATTACAAAATTGTTTTGTTTTATTCTTGTTAGAAACATTTTTATTTTTATTACAATAAAATGGAACTATAGTGTATGTTGTTTAGAATAATTGTATTAAAAAAAGTATAACGTACAAAAGAATAAAGTGAATGAGGAAAAAAAAGAGAGGGGCAAAAGTGGAAAAGAGAGAGATAGAGAAGGATGGAATAATTGGTAAGAAATAATCATATGGGGCCAACTGACCATGGAAAAAGATGAAGCAAAAAAAAAAAGAGAGAGAGAAAAAGACAATTCAGAGATAATACAAAGGAATGGTTTTGTTTTAAGAGAGAAAGAGAAAGAGAGAACTCGACGAAGAATGATGGTGGGAGGTTAAATTCCCCAAACCCCCAGAGCTCTTCATTTTCTTCATATCGACGATATGCTAAATGGCTGCTGCTACCATTACTGATCTCTTCTCTTAAGCTCTCTTTGTTTGGGGCATGGAAGAAGAGCTTGCCATGCTTAGACAGCTCATCGGTCAGCTTCAAGAGCTCTTGCACAACGGCTCTCCTCCTCCTCCTTCTTCTTCTTCATCTCTGTCGTCTTCTTCTCCGTCATTTTTGGTTCTCCACCATCCTCAGTATCAGAACGGGTGAATATCTTTCTCTCTCTTTTTCTCTGTGGCTAGATCTATGTGGGATGGGTTTCGATCCTATTTTTGCAATTTGGGGCAACCTCGTAATGTGTTTTGGTTTAGGGGCTTTTTTGATTGCTCCATTTTGTTTAGGGCTTATGGTTCAATTTCGATTGTTCCTTAGAATCATGCAAATCCCCTTATGTTGAGTTCTTCTATTGATTCAGTTGCTTTTCAATTAGCTCAAGGAGGAAAATTGATCTATGAATTGACTCGATTTGGTCACAAAGAGTGCATTTATTTTTTGCCATTGTGCTAAAAATAATCTCTTTACTAAAATCCATTCCATTCCACTGCTGCCACCAAGCCTCCAAATTTTTTGTCATTTTGTATCGAGTCTTGTTGTGCTTTTAGTAGTCCATCATTGGGTCAATACCAAACTACCTGCTCAATGCCTTCCTTACCTTTATATGTTGTTGTCTCTCCAGCTTCACTTCTAAAAGCATCTAATTGTATGTATTTATTTGCCCCTTTTTGAATAAGTAGTGTTCCCAATACTTGGACTAAACAAGGGTTGTTCTGTTAGCTGGTTTACTGCTGCCTTTTTTCTCTGGTATACTTACTTGTGGTTGGTTTAAGGGCAAGTCTTTGTTTCCAATGGAATGATTTCATTTTTTAGAAAAGAGGATCCTGTGTTGTTTTCCTGAGATAAATTTTCTCTGTTATGGCAGATGGTGTTTGCCCTGTATTGAGGATACTTCTGCTGATGATTGTTGTGATATTGTAATGGCTGGTGGAAAGAGGCCTGGGATCTTCAAGATGTTAGAAACTGTCAAGCCTCCCGTCAAACGAACTCGAAAAGAACGGACTCAAGGGAAATCATGTACGGAAGTAGATGAGATAAGTGGGAACATGGATCAAGAAATATGGCAGGAATTCCCTCAAGATCTCTTTGAAGACGTTGTTTCCAGACTACCAATGGCTACTTTTTTCCAGTTCCGTGCAGTTTGCCGTAAATGGAATGCTCTTATTGATTCAGATAGCTTCTCCAGATGCTTCACTGAGCTTCCTCAGACCATCCCATGGTTCTACACCATAACCCACGAGAATGTCAACTCAGGACAAGTGTACGACCCTTCTTTGAAGAAATGGCACCATCCGATTATCCCAGCACTACCCAAGAAGAGTATTGTTTTGCCAATGGCTTCTGCAGGAGGTCTAGTGTGCTTCCTCGACATTGGTCATAGGAACTTCTACGTGAGCAACCCGCTTACCAAGTCTTTCAGGGAGTTGCCTGCTAGGTCGTTCAAGGTCTGGTCTCGTGTTGCGGTAGGAATGACTCTGAATGGAAACTCCACCAGTCATGGGTATAAGGTCTTGTGGGTTGGATGTGAAGGAGAGTACGAAGTCTATGATTCCCTGAGTAATGTGTGGACCAAACGAGGGACCATCCCGTCCAACATAAAGCTCCCGGTGTTGCTCAACTTTAAGTCACAGCCAGTGGCTATCCACAGCACACTTTACTTCATGTTAACAGATCCCGAAGGGATATTGTCCTATGACATGGTCTCTGGGAAATGGAAACAGTTCATTATACCTGGCCCACCAGACCTGAGCGATCACACGCTGGCTGCGTGCGGAGAGCGGTTGATGCTGGTGGGTCTACTGACTAAAAACGCTGCCACTTGCGTTTGCATATGGGAGCTGCAGAAGATGACACTGTTGTGGAAGGAGGTTGACAGAATGCCAAACATATGGTGCTTGGAGTTTTACGGAAAGCACATTAGGATGAATTGTCTGGGCAACAAAGGTTGTCTGATATTATTGTCCTTGAGGTCCAGACAGATGAACCGTCTGATAACCTACAATGCTGTGACTAGGGAATGGACCAAGGTCCCTGGCTGCACCGTTCCTCGTGGGAGGAAAAGACTTTGGATCGCTTGCGGAACAGCGTTTCATCCCTCCCCTACAGCTAGGGCTTGATCATCTTTTCTCCTGGTACAATTTCCTTGGCCAGCTTTGAGGTTGTATTCGAACGGTTCACACACGGTTGGTTTCTTTTTGTTGTTTTATTTCGGTTTTGATTTTCGAGACTGTAATATACAAAACGTTCTGTATTGTAATAAATAACTTTGGGTTGTGTGGAACCTCTTAAACCTGTGAGCAAAGTTTCATAAAAAGTACACAAGTCCAGAAGGAACTATTTAACACTTTTTGTATTTGACGGACCAAGTGAACAGAAGCATAACAACAACAGCATCTAACTTGAAGAACATACTTAAGCGTTGGATACTTGGATTATAAAAAACTCAAATAATCTTCATTACATGATATAGTAAACAGAAAGTTGACACATTCTACAGTATAAGGAGAGAAAAAGAAAGGAGACAGAAGAAGATTCTACATTTTGAAAACTGCTTCTTCTAGCTTGACTGTGTTTTGGTTTATGCCATGCCTCCGCTAGTTGCAGTCCTAATGATCTGAAAGAGAGCTGTAACAAATCATGTAGAAGGTTAACAAATATAGTAACATACGCATACACAAAGTATAATCAAATGATTCAGATTCCAGACTATGCTCGTTACTGGAGTTATATATCATGGGACAAAGAAGAAATTGTAGAACTAACATCAATGTCCAAATCAAGAAGCGTGAAGCCTAACTTTAAGAAGCTATTTGGTGCCCTCAACATAGAGTAGTAAGTTCTGAGCAAGTAAAGCTAGGCATTGGAATAAGAAGAAGAGGTTACTCACATGATCCAATGACAACAAAGACAAAGAAGCCAAGAAGGATGGGACCAACGGGATAATCCTTGCCCTTCTTGGTGGTGGTCTCAGGAACAAATCCTCTCTTTAAAATGTTTTTGTCGAATTTCTCAATCTTCCTGTCTGCTAGTCTTTTTGAGGTTGTCTGCAACAATTTTTAAAATCAACCCCATTCAGTAATAAGAAGCATCATTATACATCTGCCTCTGCGCATTAGTAATGGTTATTTCCAGATCATGCAGCATATTACTAAAATCAGAATCTCTCTTCATTCAACAAAGCATCCAATTTGGGTACCAATTCATGTATTTGTGCAAATTAGCAGAGAAATTGGGCTAAGATCAGGTAAAATTCGGCCATGCATCGGAATCATAAGAACAATAGACACAATGCAGATAAGAACTCAGCTAATCTGTTCAAATTTCGAAAACAGATCCATCTTTTCCAACTAATCAATAGATTAAAATTTTCAATTTGGCATAACGTAAAGCTAATCCGACTCAAAATTCAAAATCATTGATAATACCACACATATTGACTCAGATCGGAGCTGCAAAGCATATCTTAAGCCAATCAAACATGAATTCAGATCCTCATTATGCAATCGACAAAACAAAACCATATTAAGTGTTATAGGCAAAGATCGAGATCGCATTCATACCATGATTACGCCGGAGAAGAAACACCAGGAAAGCTAATTAGAAATTGAAATGACGATCGCGAGCAGAAAATCAATTTCACCTCTCTCTTTTTTTTTTGGTTTTTTTTCTTAAGTTTTTGTCTCCTTGATTTCAATATATCTCTCTTTTTTACATCTGTGTTTCACCACCTAAAAAGAGATTCAGTCTTGCTATTCTCACAACGTACATCGTCACAGACCATCTATGATTGGGTATTGAGACGTGTGATATCTACGTGGCCGTCTATAATTGGGTCGTTATTTGAGATTTTAAGAGCTTGAGAAGGCTCGAGAATTGAGACTCGTCGGACAAAAAAACAGACGTGTCATGTCAACTACTGAAAATCTAGCGGACGTGTTTGAAAGTCAAAGCACGAACCTCTTTGGGGTCAGTATTTCCAAAACAACCATTTTAGATTTCTAATTTTCTACTAGTAGTAGTAACCTATAAACTTATAGAGAGCTTGGTTTTACGGACTGTTTTTCCTAGACCGTTCATGAACATTGTGTTCTTTGGTGGATAGATTTTGATTGGATATGAATACATGATCCGTGTTTTTAGTGAGAGTTTAAGGATTCGATTATTCGAAGCAGGCTCATAGAGTGTGGCATCTCAAACGATGCACGGTCTTCCACAAAAACGCACATATATGGTCTTGAAGACTCATAATATTCGGATTGATAATAGTTTTTCTTGAATATGATTGTTTTGGTGGATATGAAGAGGAATCTCAGAACATTGGATTTTCTTGGTGATGATATGATAATGGTATAGTTGGAAATACATATTTACTTCGTTTTGTAAAATGACAAAGCAAAATGTGTAAAAATCTCGTCCAACTGTAAAAACCCCATGACTATATTTTAGTATCACTTTCTCTTGACATCATCACAGCAAACAAGACTCACGTAATTCCACAAAAGCTAAAATTTGTGTCTATCAAAGAGCCATGTGTACTAAAAGTACAAATGAATGGAATGTACTATGTGTTATGTACTATGTACTAACGGTATATCGACCAAACTCATAATTTCATGTTTAGTAATGCTTTTAATTTAATTTAAAATATATAGTTCCCCTAAACTAATCTTAGTCAGTTCATCGTACGTCTAATAAATTTTCATTTAATTGTGATGTTCTCGGGGATGGACACTCTAAAATATTAGTATTAGTGTACTTGTGAAAGTAAAAGAGAGGTTTATAGATATTAAAACTTGCACGAATTGTACTAGGTATGAATGGTAGGTACTAGGTTCTCTAACAAATGAAAAGAGTTGCAGCCTTTTTGAATTAATGTTTTGAACATACAAATTCGATTTTTCAGCGGCTTTTTACATGTTTAATTAGCGACCGATAAGAATATGAAGAAAGATCCAACAATATAAATTTGACCTTTCTTACTTATAATGTTGTTACTTGCATTTTTTGTTTGTTTTACATCTAATTTTAGAGAGCCTAAAATTAGTTACAACTTACAAATATTTCATCATTTTGTTGTCCATATGATTGTACCTACATATTAGGCCTGAAATAAATAACCAATTTCGATATAGAATCGAATCTGTGTTGGTAAAAATATAATTCGTTTCATATACTAGTATTAGTTAAAAATTAGACACCAAAATAAATACGAAAGCCCAAAAAACAAAAAAAGGCAAAACAGTTGAAGAAAAATAGTGGGAAAGACTCCTCTGAGCTACTCTCATTCGATTTTCCTCAGGCGATTTTGGTGTATGGTCGTCCCTTTCACTGTATTTCTTAGTCAATAGCATCTTCTCCGATCATCGACGTCCGGAGATTTCTTCGGCCCTCTCATACTTGAGGTTTTGTACTCTTTACTCCCTCAAATTTTTCCAAAACTTGCGCTTCTTAGATTTGGGCGTCTTCGTTATTTATTGTAAAATTCAGCTTTATGCCTCTTAGACTAGTTATAGATCGACGAATCAGTAAAATTACCTTCAAGGTGAATGGTCTCTAGGTATAGAGAATTTGTCAAAATGACGAATTTGATTGAAACATTGGTAACTTTTTTTAATCTCTTCGTTAGTTAGTTGAACTTATTGGTTTGGGGGGACCATTTGCTTTCATCGAAAACCCTAGCTTGCGAGGGAGGGACCTTGATTGGGATCGTAACCTAACTTACTGTCACTTTTTTTATCGTTCAATCTTTATTGCTGCAGATAGGTCCACTAATGGCTGAGCTTGCTGCCGTTTTCTTTGACATATAGTTAATTCAATGTGTAAAGTTGTAAGCTTTTTAGTCTTTGGTTTTGAGGAAGTTAGTTAGGAACCTTCTCCAAGTACAAAGGAGGAATGGGTAGGGAAGGGTTTGCAATTACAATGTGTACATCGTGTTTCTTGACAAGTTACTGATAGATACTTTGGGGAAATTTTTGATTTGAGGAGTGTAGGACCAATTCAATAAATGCCACTTAGTTTTTGTGTGATGGAGATGAGAAGATGAAAAGTAATACCCTTCCTCTCTTGCCCTTTTTGCTGGTCTGGGTGAAACATAGAAAAGTTTCTCTTGCTCAAGTTAATGATAAAAGGGTGAGAGCAATAAACGCTGATAAGCCTTGTCTGGTCCTTGGAATTTTGAATTTTCTTTTTCTATCTTACTTATAGTATTGGTAGTTGAGGGTGTCGTCGATAAGGTATCTATTTGCCTAGCCAGAGTTATATATAGGATTGATTGTCTAGTCTTTTCTTATATGATTTTTGTTCTCATTTACTAATCAAAGTTCTGCAAACTTGTAGTTGTTGTAGGATTTGTTGCTCTGGCTCTGGTGGTAGGTCTATGAAATCAACCCATATCGTGAATGGACTGCAACATGGTATCTTCGTCCCAGTGGGATTGGGAGCATTTGATCATGTCCAATCCGTCAAGGACTGAAGATGACAGCAAACAGCTACCTACTGAGTGGGAAATTGAAAAAGGTGAAGGAATTGAATCTATAGTTCCACATTTCTCAGGCCTTGAGAGAGTCAGTAGTGGCTCTGCCACCAGCTTCTGGCACACTGCTGTATCGAAAAGCTCACAGTCGACCTCTATCAACTCATCATCTCCCGAAGCCAAACGATGCAAGCTTGCATCAGAAAGTTCCCCTGGAGATTCTTGCAGCAACATAGACTTTGTCCAGGTGAAGGCTCCCACAGCTCTCGAGGTATCCGTTGCCTCAGCTGAATCAGATCTTTGTTTAAAACTAGGAAAGCGGACATACTCTGAAGAATACTGGGGTAGAAACAATAATGAAATTTCAGCGGTTTCTATGAAGTTGTTAACTCCATCTGTTGTCGCTGGGAAATCCAAATTGTGTGGTCAGAGCATGCCAGTCCCGCGTTGCCAAATTGATGGCTGTGAACTGGATCTCTCATCTGCTAAGGGTTATCATCGTAAGCACAAAGTCTGCGAAAAGCATTCAAAGTGCCCAAAAGTTAGCGTGAGTGGCCTGGAACGTCGGTTCTGCCAACAGTGTAGCAGGTAAAACCGGTGGTTATGTTCTGGCCTCAATAATTCTTAAGTTGCATTCTCTTTAGATTTTACTGTAGAGTGCCCATTCAGTTTGATTGTGTCAAATCAACTTTTACATGCTCCTATTTATATTATACGGTAGAGAGTTGATCATGATTCTAATATTCAGGTTCCATGCTGTCTCTGAATTTGATGAGAAGAAACGAAGCTGCCGAAAACGTCTTTCTCATCATAATGCGAGGCGTCGTAAGCCACAAGGAGTATTTTCAATGAATCCCGAGAGGGTGTATGGTATGAACCTATACTGCAACTTGATGTAATCAATATTTCCTCAGGACTTTCCATCAGTCTCTACCACACGCACTCACACATACACACACAATTCATTCATGGAAATCTAATGTAACGTGTTTACTCCTGCAGATCGAAGACAGCATACAAATATGTTGTGGAATGGGGTGTCCCTTAACGCGAGATCTGAAGAAATGTATGAATGGGGTAATAACACTTATGATACAAAGCCTAGACAAACGGAAAAAAGCTTTACTCTGAGCTTCCAGAGAGGTAATGGCTCTGAGGACCAGCTGGTTGCTAGTAGCAGCCGTATGTTCTCTACATCTCAAACCTCAGGTGGGTTCCCAGCAGGAAAGTCCAAGTTTCAACTTCATGGCGAAGGTTGGTATATGCACTTCTTCACTAGTCCTTTAATATGTGGAGGGAGTAAATATCTGTTGATTTGATCTCTAGTCCTTAAACAATTGGTTAAATCTTTTGGCAGATGTGGGAGAATACTCAGGAGTCCTCCATGAATCTCAAGATATCCACCGTGCTCTCTCTCTTCTGTCAACCTCTTCGGATCCCCTGGCCCAACCACATGTGCAGCCATTTTCTCTACTCTGTTCATATGATGTTGTACCAAAATAGATGAGTAAGTAATGTGTAATTTGTAAACCTGTTACTCAGTTGGTGGATACTTTTCCAAACCTATGATAAAAACCTCGTCCTAGATCCCGTTAAATGCCAAACTTTCGGCTACTATAACTATGTTATCGTTATCATTATCATTGTTTAACACCCTAGTAACAAAGTCATTGTCAACAAAACTCTATAAACAGTAAATATATCTATATACCTCGGATAGGCTCTTCAATGTATCTCTCTGTATTGATAGCAAATCAAGGAGAAGCTGTAAGAGTAGGTAAATCTTTTCAACTAAGAAAGAGTTCCACTCTTTTTATGAACGTTAGCAACAGATGAAAATCAACAGAGTTTTAAGGATTTCTAAGGGTCATTATCAAAATCAGGCGCTTTGTAATTTTAGCATAAAAATCTATACAAAATCAGTGTTGTATCAACTTGGTATCAGAGTAGTTACTGTCTGATGGGTTAGGCTGCAGTAGAAGATAAGAGACATCACAGAAAAGAAAAAAACAATGAGAAGTGGGAAGAGAATAGAAGCCAAATTGAAAAGAGACACCAATTAATGATTGTGAAAGGCTTTTGAAGGAAAGAGACACCCATTCCATGATTGTTGAAAGATCAAAGAGTAAAAAGAAATAGAAAGTTGAAAGATGACAAGTTTTGGAGGTTTTAAGTACAAACCTATAGAGGGGACCAAATTACATATCAATTTCATATGGAGAGAGACTCCAAACGACAAAGCCTGATGAGTATGAAGGGGTGTAAATTAATAGAAAGAACCATGTGTCTATGGGATTGATGTTGAAGTCAAATAGAAAAAGAAGACAAGGATTGAAATTAATGTATCTTGTCACCATGTGGTCTGTGAGAAATTGTTGTCGCTTGCTATAGCAGTTATGAGGAACTTCTTGACAAAATGGAGGAGACAAAAGGCTAGGAACCAATACAAGAACATGCACAGTACAAAAATCAAGCAGAGATCATTTCTTAGTCAGATTTTATTTCTCAGACTTGAACTCCTCCAATATTGTGGGAAGCACCTTAAGGAGTGAAGTAGGAAAGAGCATGCTATAAAAGTGCCTACCAAGTGTTTCATAAGAGGAGGTGTCCTTGCAAGATTTTCTTAGTTGGTGAAACTTCCACAAAAGTGCTCATCGAGTGTATGTTGGTTCTCCATTCATTTTAACGGTTTTGTGTATTCCTCCTTCTGACTTTCCAAGTTTTGGGAATTCAACTTATTATTCAACTGCACTAACCAAACCCTGGAGCTCAATAGTGACACTCTTCCTTCTTGAGGAAGTAGAATGAATCTTTTTCCCCCAAACACCAGAAGAGAATGTTCATGTTTGCTGAAATGGTTGCCTCTAATACCACAAATCAAACTTTTTTCAGATTTTGTGCCTTTTAAAAAGCAGAAGTTGTCTTTCATAATTCTCACTTTCACTATGCAAAGAAGTTAAAAATAATATCAAAAACTTACAACATCAATAATCTCTGAAATGGTTTTAAAATAGTCGTAGACATGTTTGACAGAGTAACAAAGTTGTCATACCAACAGAATCCAGAAGGAAATTGACAATATGTTTGGAAATGTATAAGAAAAGCTGAGCTAACCGAGTGACTGGTTTAGCTTGAGCAATGGATGTTGCACATTTTTATTTTATTTGAAAACAAACTGTCAAACTCCATCGGATGATGCAACCCGACTTTTTATGGAGTGACTTCGCATTTTTTAACTCTTTCAGATGAAATGACTAGGGAAAGTGCCAAATATTGGCGGTGGTTCGGCCACGGGAGTGTGTTTGATCCCTTGTGAATCCGAAGTAGTTGACAGAAGAGAGAGAGCACTGTAGAAATCATGAGATTCATGGAGGCCTCCTGAGCATTCTCCCACACCTGCCAAAACATATTACTCAGTTTCAAAACCAGAGATCTAAAAAAGGCCAATCCATCAGCAAATATGCACAACAAATACAAGATGTGGTAAAGAAGTGAAGATATCAACCTTTGTCTGGAAGTTGAATGTTGGATTTCCCTGCTGAGAACCCACCAGATGTTTGAAACGCAGAGAAAGAGAGGGTGCTACCAGTAAACAGTTGGTCCTCAGAGCCATTACCTCTCTGGAAGCTCAGAGTAAAGCCGCTTTCCATCTGTGTAGGCTTTGTCTCATAAGTGGTACCCCATGTATACTTTTCTTCAGATCTCGTGTTAAGGGACAACCCATTCCACAACATACTTGTATGCTGTCTTCGATCTGTAAAAGCAAAAAATTCGTTGTTGGTGTGTGTGATAGAGAAAGAGAGAATTGACAGATGGAAAGATCCTGAAGAGACATTGCTAATATCAACTTGTGTAGTGTAGGTTCTTACCGAACACCCTCTCTGAATTCAGTGGAAATACTCCTTGTGGCTTGCGACGCCTTGCATTATGATGAGAAAGACGTTTGCGGCAGCTTCGTTTCTTTTCATCAAATTCTGAGACAGCATGGAACCTGAACATTAGAAAAGAAATCAATTCTCTACCATAACATTAGGGCATGTTAAAGTTATTGCTGGACGACTAAACAGAACTAGCATTTTGCAGTAAAGAGAATGCAGTCAGAACAATAATCATGGTTTACCTGCTACACTGTTGGCAGAAACGACGTTCCAGGCCACTCACAACAACTTTTGGGCACTTTGAATGCGTTTCGCAGACTCTATGCTTGCGATGATAATCCTTAGAAGATGAGAGATCCAGCTCACAGCCATCAATTTGGCAACGCGGAACTTGCATGCTCTGACCACACGATTTGGTTTTCTTCCGAGCAACAACAGATGGAGTCAACAAATTCATAGAAACCGCTGAAAGGTCATTATTGTTCCTACCCCAAAATTCTTCAGAGTATGTCCGCTTTCCTAGTTTCAAACAAAGATCTGATTCAGCTGAGGCAATAGGTACCTCGAGAGCTGTGGATGGTTTCACCTGGAGAAAATCTATGTTGCTGGAAGAATCTCCAGGGGAACTTTGTGATGCAAGATTGCATCGTTTGTCCTCGGGAGATGATGAGTTGATAGAGGTCGACTGCGAGCTTTTTGATACGGCAGTGTGCCAGAAACTAGTAGCAGAGCCACTACTGACTTTCTCAAAGCCTAAGAAATCTGGAACTATAGATTCAATTCCTTCACCTTTTTCAAATTCCCACTCAGTAGATTGCTGTTTTTTTTCATTTTCAGTCTTCGACTGATTGGACATGATCAAATTCTCCCAGTCCCACGGGAACGAAGATACCATGTTGCAGTCCATTCAAGATGTGGGTTGATTTCATAGACCTATCACCAAAAGCCAGAGTAACAAAAACTGAAACAACCATAAGTTTGCAGAACTAGTGATTGTAAATGAAAGCCAAACATCAAAAATAAGAGAAAACTTGTCAAGCCTATAAATAACGCTGGCAACCCAAACAGATACCTAATAGACAATACCATTAACTACCAAAAGCATAAGAAAGAAGAAAAACCTTATGAATTCCAAGCACCACACACTGCTGATCAACGTTTTTATTTAACTCACCCGTTTATCAATAACCTCAGCAAGAGAAACCTTGCTATGTTTCACCCAGACCAACAAAAAGGGCAAGAGAAAGGGTATTACTTTTCTTAGCTCCCTCTTGTGCTCTCCATCACACAAAAACTAAGTGGCATTTATTCCAACTGGTCCCACACTCCTCAAATCAGATTGCCCAGAAAATCAACAACTTGTTAAAGAACACGACTTCAACAAGTCAATTAAAACCCTATAGCCATCATAATTGCAAACCCTTCCCTACCCATTCCTTCTTTGTACTTGCAGAAAGTTCTTAGCTAAGGTTTAAATGAAATAAAGGGTTAATCTAAAGCTTACTATTGAGTCTACAGATACACACATATTGAATTAAGTATATGTCAAAGAAAACGGCACCAAGCTAAGCCAATGAAAGGGATCTATCTCCAGCAATAAAGATTGAACTAACAAAATGAGACAGCAAGTTAGGTTTCGATCCCAATCACGGTCCCCTCAGCCAGGGTTTCCCATGAAAAAGCAAAATGGTCCCTCGACCATTCAATTCATCTAACTAACCCCAAGGGATTAAGATACAAGTTATCCATGCTTCAACAAATCCAATTCGCCTAATAAACTAAATACCACAAACGTCTTATTTTCTTAGAGACAATACCAAAAAATGGAGACAGACCAAAAAAAAAACACGATTCGCCATTGTAACAAATTTCAATGTCTACTTAACAGAAGAAATAATTTCATAGATTCGCCATGATATATTTCTACTTAACAGAAGAATTAAGCTAAATTAAAAGCCCAAATCTCAGGAGAAAAAGTATTCCTAGAAATTTGGTGAGTAAAGTAAGAGAAGAGAGATATGCACAAAGAATAAAAAAAGTAAGAGAAGAGAGAAACCTCAAGTAGAAAACAGAGAGGAGAGACCGCCGAAGAAAGCTCCGGAGGTTAGTCGGCGATCGGAGAAGAAAGACTACTACTAAGAGCGAGAGTGAGAAGGAGGAGACACCATAATCGCCTCAGGGGAATCGGATGAGCTGCTTTCGATTAATTTCATCCTTCCAATTTTTTTTCATTTTTGTTCCATTATTCCCTTTCCTTTTTCTTACTGTTTTCTTTTTGCTTTTTAAATAATTTTTCTCTTCGATTCTTGCTTTCATGATTGGGTAACTTTTTTGTTACAGCGCATGTAAATTTCGTGTTCTTTTGGCGTAAATTTTGAAGTAGATTACATGACATCAAATAATTTTGAAGTAGTTTACTGCAGATAAAAGTTTTCTAATAGTAGACAAATATTCATTTATTAATTAGTATTTTTCTTCTTCTTCTTCTTGTAGATAGAAAAATGATTTGATAGAAAATGTTTTGTAACATATCTAGAGCAAATGAGATTATTTTTTTACCTAGAAAATCTACAAGAACGGAAAAAAAAATCTAAGAATTATTTCATTTAAGTAAAACGGTAACGAGTTCGTGAAAGATGATGAGTAACAAAAACTTACCAAAACTGAATAGTTAAAGGAATGAGATTGATTATTGAATTTTGAGGTATGTATGTACGTACTTGCAACCAAATAAGATGATCTTATGACTAATTATGAAACTATTGAAAGAAAATGTCATATGTAGTTGATTTAGTACTAGAAGATGCGAAAATCAGACGACGGTGCCGGTGAGATGGAAACCGGAGAATGGAAAAGATGAGGAGGTGTTGTCGAAAGTGGTCATGGTTCCATCAACTCCGATGTGGCTCAAGTGCTTCACGTCCGTTGGAAATCCTATCTCCATCTCCGCTTCTCTCTCTTTCGTCTCCTCTTCGTAACCTGGTCATCATATAGTATTAGTATCATCACTACATAAATGATGAATCTATTACTACTGTGACCATGTTTCTTCGTATGTATAAACTGACCAATTGTCAATGTGGAAGATGAACAACAATGTACAGGTTTAAGGAAATATTGAAAATTTCTATAGTTGTGTAAAAAAATTCTAAAATATTTGTTATTCACTGGAACATATTATTGTTATAGGAAATTCTAAATTAACGCCAATTCACAAGTAAGAATGGTTTTACAGTTTTTAAAAGTGCATGTAAGTTACTGAATGAGAAATGAAGACATGCTATAAAGACAAATTAAGTTATCAAAAAGGCTATTCAGCTAATTGTCCCTATAGTAAATTGGAGGAACATTGAGAATCCAAAAAAGATTAATAAACACAACTTTACTTACTATTACGAAATGTTGTGATCACAATACGAAAAAAAGAGAGTAGAATAAGGGACATACGTATGAAAAAGTGCGAGAAACTCTTGAAGCTGCGAATAATTCTGTAGATACCATCTGAGATATTAGCACCGTTGTTGTTGTTCTCCATCTTTGTGTAATCCTTTCTAAATGAGCCCTTTGCATCACTTTCTACTCTTCCTTATAAAAACCAAAAAGGATAAAACGATCATTCAGAAATAAAAGACAGTACAAAAAGGCACATACACGAATAAAAAAGTGAGAGAAACTCTTGAAGCCTCGAATAATTTTGTAGAGATACCATCTAACATATTAGCACCGTTTCTGTCCATCTTTGTGTATTCTTTTTCAAATGATCCATTCTCATGACTTTCTTCTCTTCCTTAGAAAACCAGATCAGAGAAAAAGACTATTCAGAAAGAAAAAGAGAGAAGAAGCAAGGATATAGAACAAAAGAAATGTGAGCAAGAAGGTACTCTTGATGAGTTGGTTTGGTTTCTTTTGTTGATGAGTAGTGGCCACAGCGACGCAAGATTGCGTTGAACACCCTAACGAAAAAGGCAATATCAATAATCGCTCCATCCGATCTTTCATCTCTTTCCCTCGAAATGTATGTATTTATGTATGGATGCTACAAATATGTTATGCGTGTGTGAGTGAATGAAATGATGGAAAAGTAGGGATTTTGGTAGGGTTTATATTGCAATGTCGTGTATGTTTTATAACTTTGTAAGCAAGTTAGTATCATTATCTCCTTGAAGAATTTTGTAATTCCTAACCCAATAAAGGAATAGACAGAGGGAGAAAGAGATTATGAGTGTCATTATTGAGTATACTTGGGGTTGCTTTTAGTTGGCCAACAGTGCCACTTAACCTAATTGCAAGATTAAAAGATTCAAGATAAATCCCCACACCTTCCACTTTTTTCTCCTTACCCAATAATCTCCATCTTTGTATTTTAATCAATACCATAATTAGACTAAGTAGCTCTGTGAGCCACCCTCCCACGACACAGAGAGACATCGTTCCATCTACAGTACTCAGTTTAAAACAACTTTTCATCTTTTGTGAAATACACACTTAGGATTATCCGCAAAATTCAAGAACCTTGCTGCAAAAGCAGCAAAACGATAACAAACCGCGCTAGATCAAACCGACACAAAAATTAGTGTTATAACCTCGTTATGCTCCTAACCAGATTATAATAAATTGATAGTATGATACTTATATGTTTCTATATCTAACCAAGATTAGATTATAGTCCAAGAGTTCATCACTCATTAAGCTATTCTTTTTCTTGACCCTGGCCCCTCACTTGTAAAAGAAGTTACAACTCTCTGGGTATTAATCTTAGAACCAACTCCAACTCTACTTCAGAGAAATACGAAGGGATTTTCCCATCCCACCTAAAACAAATATTAAGCTTTATCTAACTATCATCTGCGTATAAGTCATTTTTTGATATATCCACTAATTCCTTCAGATGCATAAGACACTGTCTAAGGAGTGTCTAACAGAAGTTAGTGTAGATAAGTATAAATAATAATTAATGGTGGCCTTACACTGCATAATTTACATAGTCGCAATGGAGAAGATAGAAAAGAGAAGACCCGTGATTCTACACACTTCAAACCTACAAGAAGTATTTCATTCTTTCGTCTCTCCTCATTGCATTATACACAGCTTGAACCTGTCAAACCAAACAACACAAATTCTCATCACATTAATTTTCAACTCCTAACTTTCTCACATCCTCTCTGTAAATAAGGTTTGATTCTCTATGCTTCTTGTGCCTATAAACCCATATGGATTTTCATATGTGTATGTGTGTGGGAGAGAGAGGGAAGGAGGGAAAAGGGAAAAACCTGCTCACTAGAGACGACTTGGATAGGGCCAATATTCACCGACACATATTTTCCTTTGCTTGATAAAGTCTGCTTTACACAGTCCTAAAATGGAGGAAAAACATATTTGCAACATTAGTAGGATACTCGTGTTCTCGGTATAAGAATATTGCTTGAAAGACACTACATAGAAATATACTCTTATTTGATTATTTGATAAAATAAATAGTTCACATCCAAACATAACAATATGACAGAATAAACATTTAGCAGCTATACTGCAGAAGACAAAGTATAGACCAAAGCAAGAGAACAAAAGTAAAGAAAGCCAAGTAGTGCACTTGTATACATGTTCTGTTTGTAATTATCAAGCCAGTAGCCAAAATATTGTATAGAAGACACTAGCAAATATCGTATCAAAAAAAGATAGTATAAGCCGGTAAATCATCTAGATACTTTTAAGAGGACGAAATATTACCTCTGGAATTTGTCGGTCAATAACAGATTCAACAGCAACAACCATAGCATGCACAAAGTCATTGCCACCAGTCCCAATTGCAGTAAACCCTCTTTCTGTTGGGTATGTATTGACCTGGCAAGTAAAACACCAGCTTTGAGTCAGCCAATATCCATCTCCTTCTTAAATTTCACATACTGAATGCATTCCAAATCGACAAGGGGCTTCATAAATACCAACACATAGTATTTGAACGCAAAGTGAACAGCAACTCTACTAGAAATTGACCAAACAAGAATAAAATATCGGAATGGGATACCTTTTGGTCAAGTTCGAGCCAATCTTTAGCAGAATCATCAGCCACAGTGCCTCCAATAATCATGTTAGTAGTTTTCCCAACCCTCCCATCAGTCTTTGACACTTCTGCATCCCACCAGCAAAATGAATGAAACAAGGGAAACAAAAGTACCAATAAACTAGCACTCGTGAATTAACATCATCTGTCTCTTTCACCATTCCAGCTTAATTAGTAACTCTAAAATAATCTAAATTCCTAGTGAATCACTACAAGTGTAGGAAGAGTTAAATTGACACAACGGAACAGTTTTTAACTTCCGACTAATGGCCGGGAAATACTAGTACGTCAATCGAATCTAAAAACTCCGTCTCCTATTCACCAAGGATCCAAGCATCCGATAATCAAATCCATTTCGGCCAAACGAACAAAACCACAAAAATTTGAGATACTAGGAAGAAATTAACGAAGGCGCGCACCTGAGATTGCCTTGAGAACAGCTTCTTGAGGCGGACCTTGATCGGATTGATCGTTATGGCTGCAATTAAGCCGAGTAGCCCGCTCGGGAACAGATGCAAAACCATTGAAACATAGACTCTTTGGCGCCGGGAACAAACCATGGACTGGAACTGATGCTGGAGAAGGAGGGAGAAAGAAGCATCTACGTGCGCCGGAAGTCCGTCGTGATTCCGATACGAAAACGGAACGCAAAATCGTTTTGCAAGCCATTTTTTGAAGCTTCTCTTTGGAGATGAGTCGAACGAAAAAAAGACACAACGCTGCGTTTGGTTATTTATAAAATTTCTGGCGTTGGCGAGGGATAAGGTAAAGACAGTTATGCCCATAGGTTTTTGTCTTCTGTTACCATTCGCTTTGGGGTTATTAGAGTCTTTCACTAGGCCCATTTGTGCAAGCATTTTAATTAAAGTTAGCAAGTGAATCTAATCTAATCATTTTAATCAAAGTTAGCAAGTGAATCGCACACGAAATCATCTTAAAGCGTGTTTAGTTAAGAGTATGTATTAAAGTACGTAACAAAAAGTACATAGCATATAGTTGAGAATACAGAATTGTTGCAACGGGAAATTTTCTCCTACCTTCTTTAGAGTTTCACTTCTCATAGGTTATTCTTACAGGAAGTTTCAGCATCTTTCTGTAAATAAGAAACTCATAGACATCGTGCAACACAGATAAGAAGAAACCAAAAACCGATATGAAGAGACAAAACATCCTAATAATAAAGTAAACAAATAAATTTGTTGGTACTATAGTCACAAACGGTTACTCTTCAACTTGGTACCAGGAAATGTAACTAGGTGTTTCAGTGTGCAGGCATTATTTCTTACGGAATGCTCATCACTACTATGGCTTTAGGCTTTATCTGGCAGGAGGTGGAGGGCCAAGGGATTTTGCCATGCCAACCCAAGCAACAATCCCACAAGCGAGAATTATCCAACCGCATACATCATAAGTGAATTCAGTGTTCCTCTTCTTCTTCTTACTACTCTGCTGCAAAAGCAAGGCAATTTCTCAGAGCAACCACGAAAACTTATAACCCACATATGATATGAGATTCTTTCACTCTCTGCTTATGTTCTTCTGAACATGCTGCTACTAGATAATAAGAAGATGACACTTTTCAAAACATTGGACAGCATACTTAAACACATGATAACTTACGCTAACATTAGATGAAGCCATTCCTCCTCCACCTCCTCCTCCTCCTCCACCTAGTATTTGCTGTCCCATTCCTTGATTCATAAACTGCATATGCAGTTCCGGGGCCTATTCACATAGACAGACAAAAACATGAGCTCAAATGTAAAAGAAATACAGAAGAAGAAGATGGAATAAAATGTTCTCTCCTTGTTATTATAACAGCAGCAATTGTCTCCATGATTAATGTTATAATTTGCGTACACAAAGATTGACTCTGAAAATGGAATGTTGAAATAATACCTTTAGTGAGGAATCCAAGGACTTGCGATATGTGTCATTACCTGGATCCTGAAATAATATAATAGTAAGAAGTTGGTCTCACAGCACTCACAACAACATAAAAGTTTCAAATTCAAAAGCATAAAATCTGAAAATGCACCTCATTTTCTGCTCTCTGGAAATATTCAGTGGCTTTATCAAAGTGCTCTTTTGCTTCTTCAGGATCGTGAACATAAAACGCGTGGGCGGTGTACGCGTTGGCAATACACCAAAGAGCCTGATGCTTCCCTGGATTTATTGTCAAGGCCTCTTCCAACTTGGAAATAGCATCTACATGATCAATAATATTTCGTTACATTTCAGAGCAAAGATGAATTTGAGGCGTTTATTTTAAGACATTAAAGAAGAGATCATACCATTTAACATGAGCTTAGCTTCAGGAATAGGCTGGAACTGTGAAAGTTCAAGTAAAGCTCCACCCCATTTCAGCAGATTCTACAGAAAATAAAAATGTTCGCAAAGGTATTCTTAATATGACCACATATCAAAAGAAACTCAGGAAAAAATGTAATTTCAGAGAAACATATAATCAATCTCATAACATAAATTATAATATTTCCATCGAATTCAAGACCTAAACTACACATAGTGACAATACATTCACGAAATCCATCTCCACAAAACATCCTTAATATTCGTTACATATCAGGTCCGATCATATTAATCGAAATGAAGCAATTTCACAAATTCTGAGGAGAGGGGAGGACAAGTAGAAGAAAGAAACCTCGGAATCAAGAGGATCGTTCTTGTACTGAGCCTCAGAATTTTTGCGAGCATGTTCGAACATGATAAGCCTTTCAAAGTCGGCGGTAGAGAACTCCATCTTCAGATTCAGGTGAAAGAAAATCTAGGGTTCGGTGTTTTTGTTACTGAGAAAAGTCTAAAGAGTTGTCTCGATGTGAAACAAGTTCCGAGGGTTTTAGCCTACAAGTCGGGTGTTACCAGCACATAATTGGGCTTTTTAAGCCTACTTATCAAGATAAGTGGCCCAGAAGGCCCATATGAACAAATAGTACTTTAATACACTAGTTCAACTAATGTATTCGCCGATTAGGGTTTCTTCTGTTTCACTATATATTAAGTGTCTCCAACTACTGAGATCTCTATCCTCTCCGTCCTCTGTTCTTCTCATTGGCCGCCATGGTAAATGCGTTACACTAGACTCGTCGTTACAACGTTTTCACTTCTAACTTATGCTCCTATACTTATGTTCTTCGTCTTCTTATTGTTTTTCTTCAGGTGAAGTACTCTCAAGAGCCCGATAATATCACCAAATGTAAGAACACTTTCATAGTCTCTGTTATTTTTTGCTTCAAGCTACACTGTTATTGGCTTACCTCAAGCTATGCAATGAGTATTCATTGAAATGGTTTCGATTGGTTTTGCGTTTGCAGCTTGCAAGGCGAGAGGAGCCGATCTCAGGGTCCACTTCAAGGTAAATTTCTTGTACTGATTCCGGATCTCAAAAATGAATTAGATTAAGTGATTTTCCTATGGGGATTAAGCTTGTAGTTTGAATAAAACCTGATTAACAAAAAGCAGGGTTCTGTTTTATATAACAGACCTCACGTAAATGTCAGGAAAATCGAATTGGTCATTGTGAATGGGTGAGCCAATGTTACTTCTAATAGCATATGGTTCAGTACATGATGGTACATTTTAGCTTAGCTCTGAATCCTTTTTCAATTTTCAGTATTGTTGATTAGGTCATGATTGTAGTATCTGGGTTTGTATAGATGTAGTCGTTCAATAATTTGCAATACACCAAATCATTTACATTAGGTTTGAGGTGCTAAATGTTACTGTGCCATTAGGTAAATAATCACACTGAACAGTATTGTTGTCATTCTAGTTTCATTGTTGATGATTTGGATGTGTCTAATTGTGTTTTTGAATTGAATTTGTATGAAACAGAACACTAGAGAAACAGCGCACGCCATAAGGAAGCTACCATTGAACAAGGCCAAAAGGTACTTGGAAGATGTCATAGCTCACAAGCAAGCTATCCCCTTCACCCGTTTCTGTCGTGGTGTTGGTCGTACCGCTCAGGCAAAGAACAGGCATTCGAACGGACAAGGTCGCTGGCCTGCTAAATCTGCTCAATTCGTTCTTGATCTTCTCAAGAATGCTGAGAGCAATGCTGAGGTTGGTTTTACGACTCTTTTTGTTTTGTTGCCATGGTGATTTTAGTTAGTTACTAAAACTTTTTGTAAACCATTTGGTTATCAGGTCAAAGGTTTGGATGTCGATGCCCTTTTCATTTCTCACATCCAAGTGAACCAAGCAGCAAAACAGAGGAGAAGGACATATCGTGCTCATGGAAGAATCAATCGTATGTCTTCTTTTCTATTCGACTGTTTTTACAACGTTTGTTTCTTCATTCACATTGTGCTGACTCTCGATTTAATTCTATCTTATGCAGCTTACATGTCAAACCCATGCCACATTGAGTTGATTTTGTCAGAGAAAGAAGAGCCTGTGAAGAAAGAGGTAATTTAATGATCCCAACGCCTCTCTGAATATCTTCAAATACTTATATTTCATCTTCATCACTGATCTCACATAATTTTTGTTGGGTTCTTGCACAGCCGGAGACACAGTTGGCAGCAAAGTCAAAGAAAGGAGCCTCATCTTAAGCTATAACATAGACAGTCTATTTGTGCTCACTTGTGTTACCCTTAATACTTTTTGTTAGCTTCTCTCTATAAGACCAATACTCAATTTTTAAGTATGATGATTATCGGTTTTTGGATTGCTGAAAGAATCTCTCTTTATCCTTGGTATTGATAGATGAATAACTCATAGTAAAATCTTGAAATATGTTTTAGAGATGGATTAGTTAAGACTTGTTAAATCGTCGCCCAGTTTGTTCATAACGCTCATTAATATAATGACCAATACATCGACTACACAGTCTGATAAAACGGATGGATTAGTTTTGAACTCGAGAAAGTTCGAAATGTTATGTTACGTAAGAGCAAGTAACACTTTCATTCGTTTGTAAAACCCAAAACAGACCCAATCATAAATCATCATAAACGGCCCAAAAGACGGAAGGAATCATCGTCACTAAGTGGGCAAACAAAAATGGTGAAACTGCAAAACACCTGCAATTTCAATTTTCAAGGAATCCGAAATGGAGAGTGGTCTGATATCAGTGGATCGATGGAGAAATGGAAGTCAAGCCTACTTCTTGACTCATATACACTCCGATCACACTCGTGGCCTCTCCGGCGGATGGTCCCAAGGTCCTCTCTACTGTTCCCGCACCACCGCCTCTCTATTTCCCTCCCGTTTCCCAGGTTTCGACCTCTCCTTGCTTCGCGTCGTCCCTCTCTTTTCCTGGACATCTCTCTCCCTCCGCTCTCCTTCCTCCGGCTCCACAGTCCGCCTCCATCTCATGGCCATCGATGCTCACCACTGTCCTGGTATGATAAAAGTCTAATCTATTTCTATATAAGGCTTCGCTTTCTCAGTGGTGAAATTTGAATTTGCTGGTATAATGTGGTAGGATCCATAATGTTTTTGTTCCGGGGAGATTTCGGATGTTTTCTCTACACTGGAGACTTCCGGTGGGATTCTGATGCATCAGACGAAGCTAGAACCACTCTCGTTGCTGCTATTGACGAGTTTCCAGTCGACATTCTCTATCTGGATAACACTTACTGCAATCCAATTTACAGTTTTCCTTCCCGTCTAGTCGCTGTTCAATTGGTTCGACCTAAACCCTAATCCAAAAGCCTTAAACCCTGAATCATGTTTCTCTTTGTTATATTCCTCATCTCCTTTACTTGCAGGTTGCTGATATAATTGCTTCTCATCCTTCACATGATATCATCATAGCAGTTGACTCTTTGGGAAAAGAAGACCTCCTTGTTCATGTTTCCCGCATTCTCAATATCAAGGTTTCTTATAGTAATCCTCTGCTTCCTTCATCATACTCCAAATGGATTAAGAGTTGAGTTTCTTTTCTTTGTATGTCCTTTAGATTTGGGTTTGGCCAGAACGTCTTCGTACCATGCATCTCCTTGGTTTCCAAGACATTTTCACTACTGATACATCTCTTACAAGAGTGCGGGCTGTCCCTCGTTATAGTTTTAGTATTCAGACTCTCGAGGGGCTGAATACGATGTGCCCAACTATCGGTATCATGCCTTCAGGTCTCCCATGGGTGAAAAGACCTTTCAAAGGAGATGACAAGCTCTCTGGTTCTTTTCTTACTGCAAGTATGAAGAATGAAACCGTTTCTGCGAAGAAAGAATTAGAAGCAGCTGCAGTGCATAAGTTCCATGACTATATGTACTCGGTGCACTACTCTGATCATTCATGTTATGAGGAGATTGGAGAGTTTATAAAACTTGTGAAACCAAAGAGCATGAAAGGAATTGTGGTGTCATCATCATCGTATGTTGACCCTCTTTACTACTTTGGGCGTATCTGTGGAGCCAACCAACCGCCACAAGTGCTGCTTATGAGGCCTGACATCGCAGAGGAATTTCGAGCTGTTAGGATTAAGTCATATTCTGCAAGTGACAAGACTAGAATGTTGGCAAAAGAAAAAAGGTGGAAGCGAGATAGTCATTCAAGTTTGAAGAGAAACAAGAAGAGAGCACGTATCCAAGTAAAGTGCGCAAAGATTTTAGAGGTTGATTAGCTCTACTTGCCTCTGGGTGGTGTCTCACGTTGATGTGGCGGCTTCTTTTTCCTCAAGGTTACAATGGTGTCTATGTGAATGGTCTAATACACAATCCTTTTCTATGGGAGGAGTAAGTAAAATTTAAGATAATATATGAATTATTCAGTTGAATAGAAAGTCACTATCTTTTAAAAAGTAAGCAGTTGTTTGTTTATGCTTAGTTAACAAAGTCTTGATTTTTAAATTCGAAAACACTTGGTCAATGTTTTTGTCTTTTGTATGTTATCCAAATGATTACTCAAACCATTTTTTATAGCAATTTTTGCACATTATTAAATGATACAATGAGTGATTAAGGGAATGAGTAAGTAACATCGTGACGATGGTGGTGGAGTCGTCGTCGTCTCCGATCATACCTGGCTTGACGGATGACGTGGCAGAGCTCTGTGTCTCGAAAATCCCGAGGTCTAGCTTTCAGATCACTTCTCAGGTGTGCCGGCGATGGAGGTCATTCCTCAGGAGCCAGCATTTTGCAGCTGTTCGAAAGTTGACCGGAACGGTGGAGGAGTTCCTGTGTGTTCTAATGGAAAGCGAGTGTGGAAGAGACGTGTACTGGGAAGTTTTTGACGCCTCCGGGAACAAGTTAGGCCAGATCCCTCCTGTCCCTGGGCCCTTGAAGCGCGGTTTCGGCGTTGCAGTGCTTGATGGCGGGAAGATTGTGTTCTTCGGAGGATATACGGAGGTGGAAGGCTCTGGCATCAATAGCACCACTGTCTCTGCCTCTGCTGATGTTTACGAGTTTGATCCTGCTAATAACAGGTCTCAATCTCAATCTCTCTTTCATTAATTCTCATACAATCTGGTCAAATGTGGCATTCCATGATGATTTTTTTTTTTTTTTTGAATTTTGAGGAATCAATGAATGAATGAGTGAGTGAAGATTCTTTTTAATTTTTAAGTTTCTGCATGATTGTTAGACAAAGCAATTCAAGAATGAAATTCTTATTCAGTTTGGGATTCTATAACTAAGAAAAGACCTAAGCTTCTCTGAAACCATAATTGGTATTAGAACTGTCCAGTTTGGTTGTATTCTGATACTATGTCGAAATATATTTGCAGCTGGAGAAAACTTGCGGGAATGAACATACCACGTTACAACTTTGCATTTGCTGAAGTGAACGGTCTTTTGTATGTGATTAGAGGCTATTCCACAGATACTTATAGCCTTTCCAACGCGGAAGTATACAACCCGAAAACTAACCAATGGAGTCTTATGCATTGTCCAAATCGCCCTGTTTGGCGCGGCTTTGCATTCGCATTCAGTTCCAAACTCTACGCTGTAGGTAGGAGACAATGGAATCATATTAGATTCCAAGGTACATTGGGTTAAACTAAGTTTGATGATATATTTTTAGGCAATGGTTCGAGGTTCATCGACATATATGACCCGAAAACGCAGACATGGGAAGAGTTAAACTCGGAGCAATCAGTGTCGGTGTATTCCTACACAGTTGTGAGGAACAAAGTGTATTTCATGGACAGGAACATGCCGGGACGTCTGGGAGTATTTGATCCAGAGGAGAATTCGTGGAGTTCAGTGTTTGTGCCTCCGAGAGAAGGGGGTTTCTGGGTGAGACTAGGAGTATGGAACAATAAGGTTCTACTGTTTTCACGGGTTTGTGGACATGAGACCTTAATGTACGACCTTGATAAAGAGAAAGGTTCCAAATGGAGAGTGTGTGATCAGATTAAACCATCTGCTTCTCAATTGGCCAGCGTTCTCATCAACTTCTGATCTTCTCTTTTAACTTCATTCATCTGACGTTTTGGAGCTGTGAGTTTTGTGTTTAGCCAAAATGTCACCAATTTCTCAACTTTGTGAATGATTCTTGTATTTGCTGTGTATTGCTAATCTCCTGTACATATGTTTTTGCGATGATTTTGTATCGCTTTGCTTTTGAGAGATACATTTTTTACTATTTACATTGCCATTCTTAATCTAAGCTCTCTGTTTTCTGACCGTTAACCAACCGTAACAGCTGTAAGCCATTTCTTTGTGCTTCTAAATATGGAGTTATACTTATGGCTTTATCACACTGGTCAGATGGAGTGGATGCTTAAAATAGGGGTAGGCAAGGTACAAGTAATTAGACAACATTGTACCAAAGTGCAAACCAAACAATTTATCACCTAAAAAACATTATTATTTCATTTCGTGTGCTCTTATGTGATGTAAGAAATCTGTCCGAAAAGGACCTATACGCCTAAGTATGAGAATCTAATCTTTACATGTAAAGATTTTGTACAAACGAACAAAAGCTAAAAATCATCAGCGCGGTGGATCTCGCCCATAAGAATTCGATTGCTAGTGACTTTGAAACCGAGAAGAGCTGGATCGATTTGCCTCCCTTTCTTCCCTTTCTTCTTACCACCGCCACCTTTGCTTCCTTCGGTTGCATCAGTTGACTCTGCCGCCACCTTCTTCATGCTATTACTCTTCTTCAACATCTCACTAAACGATGCCGCCTCTGACGTTGACCCTTTGTTTCCTGCTGCTCCTGATTCCCGTCTCACACCTCCTGTTAATAAATTCGTTTACAGTCTGAGTCCCATTTTCCATCAATAATGCCCGAAAAAGACAACATTCCTTGAGATAGATATACCTTCAATTCCACTATAGGAACTTGCTGCTGCCCTGCTAGCTGTGTCAGACATACGCTCGAGTAATCCTTCATGCGACGAAGAAGAATGAGATGAGGGAGGCCTTTTTAACAAAACTGAATTCTGCCCATGTGATGGAACTACCAACCTACAAACAATCGCTTTAATATTTAATCCACAGGAATGTATGGGAGGAGTTCAGGGTGCTTTACTTATCTAATATACTGGTGCTAATTGCTATTTGCTAAACATCAAAAATACAAAATTACCTATCCTTCCTTCTATCTTCTCCAACCAAGTTGTCACTGTATCGGTCTGCAGCAAGAGAATATCAGGATAAGCCTTCATAATAACAAAGTAAAAATCAACCTTCCAAACCATGAAATTAGAGAAATAACAAAAAATCTTAGAAGATGCAATTACTCTGAAAGATAACATACCAGAGATATTGAAAGAGGACTGTTGACCAGGCGTACCAACAGGAAGCTCCTCTTGAATCAGGGAGTCTAATACTGCTTGCTTGCCCATTCTGTCTTGGGCATCATATGACATCATCCTTCCCATTCCCTCATTTTTAGGCGGCACATTGTTCCAAGTATTGATGTCATTCGCGTCTTTGTTCATACCAAACATATTACTGAAGGCTTGAGTTTCATTCTGAGTTGACCGCCCAGCATCGATAATTCCAGAAAGTAAGGAACTATTATGGTGCAATGATCCCATATTGTTCCCATATCCCGGTACTCTGTTGACCTGTTCATCAGAAAATGAACGATCCCCAAAAGCAGATGAAACGTTTTGATTACCACCATGGTCTGAAAGGCCGCCAAGCGTTTGAATCCCTGGGGTAAGGCCTGAAGGAACCATCCTGTCATAAGGATACCCACGGTTCATGTTTGGTGACTCAGCAGATTGATGGCCAGGTCTCTGGTGGAGCAACTCCATAAAAAGCTGCTTTGACTTGTCGTCTGTAGATCCACCTACCATCCATGAGTTGGGATCTTCACCCAGTCTCCTAATTTCCGACCTCATTTTATCATGCTCAGTATCCATATTAGATCTACGAAATTGAGATTCGGCCCAGTCACCAGCTAGCTGTGTATCGGCTCCAGACCAGCGTCCTTCCGTTGGTTCCAAATGTGAAAAATGTGATTCACCTAATGGTATACGGGGATTCTGATGACTGAAACCCGGAGTAGAATTTCCCAATCTGCCAGAAGATTGCATGTGGGCAGTAGCATCCCGCAACTCCAGACCCTGGGAGAGACCAAGACCATTTACTGCATCCAGATTCAGCCCCGATGCTGATCTCTCAAATGGAAGACCGTGCTCCAATAATTCTAGTCTAAGTTGTTGCTGATATGAACGGTTCCGCTCAAGTTGACTAAACTGATCCTCGAAGTGTGGCCTCTGCTGCTGTTGATGAAAGTCTAATGGTCTAAACCCTGCAGAAGAGTGTGAACGGTGGATCCCAGGATGAGTTCTTAAAAGCTGATCACTATGGTCAGATGGCCACAGAGGGTCAATATGTCTCTGTTCCTCCAATAGTGTATTGTGCCTCACTCCATTTGCCAATTGCATAAGCTGCTCTTGCTGCAGCAGCTGGTACTCCAAAGACCGGATTGGTTCAGATTGCAGTTGTCCATGTTGAGATTGCATTTGTCCATATTGAGATTGCTTTTGTCCATACTGAGATTGCATTTGTGTTGAAAATAGCTGTTCAAGTAGCTCCCTTTGGTGACCTTCATGTGTAAACCGCCCAAAATTTCCTGCGGCGTGTTGCTCAATGTATGGTGCGAAATTTTGTGACGGATGGCCAGAACTTTTCTGCAGCTCATTCAGCATCTGCTGCTCTAACAACATCTGATCAACACTGTTGGATCGAGGGAAGTCATGTGACTGCCCAAACCTTGTATCAGGAGTCTGTCCTTGTAAAATCTGTTGAAAATGTAATTGTCGAGCATGGGACTGTTGCTGCTCCTGTAAGAGCTTCTGATGTAACTGATGCTCTTGTTCCAACTGATGCTGTTGCAACTGAATCTTCTGCTGCTGTTGCAATTGAATCTTCTGCTGCTGTTGCATCTGAATCTTCTGTTGTTGCTGCAACTGGAGAGTTATTAAATGCTCCAGATCTTGATCACCTATATGTAAATGTGACAGCATATCCCGATTTTGGAAATGCTGTTGGTGATGTTGATTTGATGGAAGCTGATCCCCATGGTTAAAGAAGTTGGATTCATGTTCAAATTGTGACATCCGGTTACCAGACAAAGCATCGAGGGATATGTTGGGGTCAATTTGAGAATTTCTTCGGGAATTAATGGGACGGTTTTCTATTGAACAACTAGGCTCTCCCATTGCACCAGAAGATCTGTTTGGTAACGGGTTAACTGGTGTACTACCGCCCTCTAGCTCAGACCACAACACACCAAATGGGTGCAGCTTATTCTCATTCTGATTTCGAGTAGCAGCCGTAGTTACTTCAACAGGGATATCAGAGTGGCCAGAAAATTCCATTAAAGCATCATGCATACTTGTAGAGGATTTTACAGACGATGCATAACCAGAAACTCTAGCTCTTCCTGGGAATACAATTTCTGATTTGGAGAAAAAAAAATTTTGATTAGTTATGATGAACACAAAATAAATTAATATGATAATGAAAGCAGATGAAACCCCAAGAAAGACATATGTTCTCCCACACAAATGCACACAGATGACAAAAGGTTAACAGCATAACAAACCTTCATCCTGAGCAGAGAAGTCCAAGAAACTTTGGTCCTCGGCATGTGGTGGTCTTCCATAAACTTCGGACTCAGACTTTCTCTGAAAATTATCCTGACCTGAAGGGTTGTTATACACAGAAAATGAACGAGATATGCCAGTCAAAGAGGATGAATCATTAGATTCTGCTACATGTGCAACTGATCCACCAGCCTCTGAATTTGCTTTTAAACTAGTCTCTTCTAGCTCACTCTTTTGGTCACTGATATGGGCATGTACGCTTTCTGCCTTTATATATGACATGACCCTGCCTAGATCTTGAAAAGGAGTCCCTTCTGGAGCACTTGCCAAGCGAACCTGTAGGTCTGTCCCAAAAAACCCTTGTTCAAACCATGAAATAATGTCAGAACCAATGAACGGTCCCTGAATTACTCCTTGAGGATCAATATACAAGAATAAGAACTCCTCAGGTGGCATAGCCCCTTCTGAGTGATCCACTTCAGTATCTGGTTGCTGCAGCTTGCCCGTATAAGCTTGCTCGAAAGACCCAACAACGGATTCGCTCCCATCCAACACAGAGGACTTAGTAAAAACTGATCTAACCGCTTCAGGACTTCCATGAGAAAGCTGATAACCAGCTCCACCAGATCCATAACTTTCAGAAGCCACTGAATTCAATCTTGGGACGCTAGAAGCAGCCCCCAGACCTCCATTATGACTACCAAGTAATCCTACAACAACAGTTGTTCAACTTTTAGACAGAATACATAGGACATGAAAAATGCAAGCAAACTGATAAGAATGGACGTTTTATCTAAAAAATACATGATACTTAAGACCAAGACCCGGTTACGGTTTACACCCATCATGCACGTACCGGAATCATTATTTTTCATGGAACCATTGTCACCATTCATAAACCCTAGCAAAGCACCATCCACTTTTGTCTCACCTGACTCAGGAATGCGGCATTTCACTGCAGTACATACAAAAGACTAAAGTCAGAGAAGCATTCGTCATCTCATGCTAGGTGGAAAGATAAGAGGCCAAGTAACTAGAGACAAGATAACATACACAGACTGTTTCCACCTAAGGACTCTTCCCCAGATGAAGTGTAAACTTCGCTACTAATGATCCTTCCCTTCCATATGCCGTTAAGGTTTGCCTAATAGATAAAATTTAGATACTCAGGAAAACTCAGTTACAATTAAGGAACAGAAAAATTAATGCACACCTATGGAAAAGGGAAATGAAAACAAGTTCTCAGTGGGGACCATACCTCTTCTTCGGCATCAGGTGCAATAAAAGCAAGAGGTTCAATCAGAGCCACTTGCGTTATGGAGGCAACTTCATCCATTTCAGTCAAAATCCTACCTAGGGAAGAATCAGGCTTCTGTTTTCTATACATGTCAAGCAACTTACCCCTTGGATAACGAAACACAGGGGATAAAGCACTACCAGCACCAATTAAGGAAGTTGAAGAACCCCTCCCAATAGTAGATGCCCTTCCTCGGCCCACAGTGAACCCTAAATTTGGGCCCTCGGCTCGTCCTCTATCAAGTCCAAACCCAGGTGCAGCGCGATAAGAAGAAGGCCCACCAGACTGGGATTCCATCCTATGACGTGGCCTCCATTTGTCACGAGTGTCAGAGTCCCGTTCAGAGGTTGCACGGACATTGCTAACCACAGATTGACTTTCACTCTGAGGCTCTTCCTTGTCCTTGTTAATATCTACCTTCTCACAACGAGCTTCTTTCTCTTTGTCATCAGGACCCCACCGAGATGACCATTTGTTGTCGCGCCGGGGTTCATGTACAGCAGCACGAGAATTAACATCATTCCACCTATCAGAAGCAGCAGCATTTTTAATGTCACCAGTTTCTCTGCTTGAGACACTGTCAATACGACGCTCTGTTTTTCGTCGATCAACTTTCCTAGCACCGAGTAAACCAGTTTCTCTTTCCTCTTCACGCCATCTGCGACTAGTTTCATTCTCATGCACAATTTTCTTCCAGTCCTTTTTGTCTTCAGGTGCATCCAAGCGCCATGCATCCTTCGGATTTGGGTCACTTGGATTTCCCATGGGAACAGGAGTAGGAGATCGAACATCCTACAACATAGCAAGAACATCAGATGAAGAACTAAGAGTAAACAATTTACAGATAAATAAAGGACTTGACACTTTCTACATGTGAAGAACAGGCATAGCATCATCTGATACAATGAGGTGAATAGAAGAAGACAAGAAACGTATATCATCTTTCTAGATTAAGTATTACCATCTTGTACTCGCTTGATTTCGTGTAAAGCCACTGCGGAGACAAGGGAATGCTGTTATCTGAGGCCAATTCTGCAAAAACAAGGTAGTCAATAGGTGAAGGAAATCAGAGAAATCAAACAGATACAAAGTCAGAAAACCACTAATAGCCAAATTAGAGGCACGAACAAAGTCATTGGTTCATCTTTCCAGATCCCAAAGTCTAGAATCGGTAACAAAAGAATTCAAACATGGAGTTGCTAATGCGTCTAAAGCGGGCATAACAAGGACCATAGAGGATAAAATTGATATCGTAGCCCTAATCAGCACATACTAGGTCAAATTTTGATAAATCTGTTTGATATTCATAGCTGCCGCATCCTATCGAATTCAGATCCAGAATCCAAACGATTACATTTGTTTCTCCGCATTCAAATCGGTCGAGAGAGAAAGAAATTCAAAAAGAGAAACAAGAGGAGGATTGAGAGAAGTACCTTTGAGCTGATCAGAAGATTTGGAAAAGATGAGATCGTCAGGCAGATCGAACTTCCCTTCGGCCATGGCAGGATTGAAACAACCGACTTCGAGATTACGTTGAAGACGGAGACGGAGGAGCGAGGAGCGAGCGCAGTAGAAGAAGAAGAAGAAGAAGAAAAGTAGAGATGAGAAAGGGGTTTTGGAGAGACTTGGCGGAGAAACTTTTTGCAGGTTTTCGATAATTGCCTTTGGAAGAGAGAAAGCTATTTCGCGTCGAGATCGAGAGTGAGTGAAGGAGCAAGAGGAAGGAAAGGCTAAGGAGGGCTTTGCTTGTTTAACAACACCGATCCGACTTTGCCCAGTTTTTTGTTTTTTCTTTCATTTTTTTTTTTGTCAACCCCAGGTTTTCTTTTATTTAATTTATCATTGTTTATTTATTAATGCTATACTTTCTATTCAAACATCTAATGTATTCATTTTAATTTTCCAGTATTATTTTCCTTTTACTGTTTTGTTCCAATTTAAATATTTTATCAAAAGTTTCATTAAAGGTCTAATGAGTATAATAGTGGTATTTTTTTCACTTTGATAGTATACATTGAGAAGGAATATATTAAAAGTGGTAACTGAATAAAAAAATTATTTACTGATGGTTTAAAAATACTTGAAACTTTTCAACAAGATTATTTTCACCTGTTGTTTCAACATGTAATTACGGAGGAAAAAAATCACGGAGAAAACAAAAACTTTTTTTCGATCAACCGGAGAAACAAAAACAAAAGAGTGCTTCAAGTGATTTTCAAAAATGTTCCACAAACATATCCACTTGTAGCCACTAAACGGCCAACATAACTAAGGCACGACAAGGATAAACGGGTGTAGCCAAAAGAACTATATTGAGCAGGCGACGAACAAATTTCTTGATGACAAGAATAATAAAAAAAAAAACACCAATACTCAAATACCATATTTTGCTTTGGTGTGGAGGTGCCTCTTCTTTTGCAAAACTAATAACCAAACACAAGGTTCAAATATTATTTTTGTAAAATCAGGTAACGACAGAGACTTGATCTACGAGTCCTTACAAACTAGGACTAGCTTCTCTTCGGCCTTACGCATTTTTCACCGCATTGCTAGAGCTTTTTGTGTTGCTAGCTCCCGGCGGATTTGGTGCATCTGATTCACCACACGCCCTTAGAACAGCCTCATTCTGCAAGAGACTCTCATAACTATTAAAACAATACTTGCGTCGAAGAATATATAGGAGGGTTGGGTCTTATAATATTTATAAATTCCTAGGTGGTATGAGCTCAAAATCACCACATACATCTTGGTAGATCGACAAGCTTTACCAAAAAATGTATAACACACTGTGATGCACAAGATAGCCCAAAATAGCTCGAAAATAACACAAGCATATTGAGAGATGGACAACCTTTGCATGATACCAAACACCAAACCGGGAAAAATGAATTCCAAGTGTTCCTACTCTGTTCCTAGTTCCACAGAAAGATACATAGAAGCCTAAAGGCCATATACCAAGAACAAACTACACAGTTGGCCTTGTCCTAACTCATTACATCTACTCAGACCTAAGGAGAGCACATCACAATAGACTGAACAACATTTTGCAATCGAAACTGATGATCTTGAAATGAATCCATCAATACTTTCAACACGAAAAATCCATCAATACATTCAATCCTAATCTATCCTTGGCGGGTAATTGTAGGGAAGTGAACGCAGATAAGAGGATCTAGACTACGAAAAGAGAAATGTTCTCTCAAAAACCCATAAACCCTAAAAATGGAATAGGAGAGTACCTGCCAAACACGACGGAGGCGGGTTTTGGCATTGGCTTTACGAGTAGGGGTTAGCTTGATCCGCTTCCAAAGAAGACCACCGGAATCGTGCTTCTTCACTAATTCCATCACTCGAGTTCCCCAAAACGCACCCATTCCTCCTCCCATGGCCGCCTCTCTCGTTCTCTCTCAAGAGCAAAGATCTTAGATTAGTTCGAGTTTTTCCTTCAATCAGCCCATTTAGTAGACTTTAGGCCCATTTCATCTACGAGCTTTTTTTGAATAAATAATTTTCTTTTTTAATAAGGATTCTAATTTGATTCACAACAAAATTAATTACCACATGTTTTCATAACTTTTCAGGTTATTGGACATTGAAACTTACATGATTGGAGTTAGCCAAGACAAAAGGAGTGTACAGTATTATATGATCAATCGAAGAGAAAATGTACAACAAACTTGGTACATGTACCTCGAGTAAATGTACTAATGTTATCTACAAAAAAAATCCACTCGGAGGACTTGGACTTCTAATGTTTTTGAAGTGCTATAGAAAGGCAACAACGTATGCTCTAGGTGAAACCCAAGATATACAAAAAGATTCCTCTCTTTCTGACTTTACCAAGGTTTCAGGTCAGCAACCGGACCAGCAGTCCAGTTCAGTGCCTTCTCACCTGTCTTCAAGTATATGCTTTTGTCGTGGGGTAACTTCCGAGCTAGCCCGTTAAGTATCTGATGGAATGCATCCCCTGGTTGTGCAGGTTGAGGGAAAAGCATGGCTCGTTTCATCGAAGGATTTGCGAGGAGTCTCTGTTTTCTGAGGATCACTTCTGTTGGTATTGAGGTTAGGATCGTGTCTAGTTCAGGGACGTCTTTTTCCGCAACAAAGACTCCTATTTCTTCCCAGGGGATGGCGTCTGCGAAAGGCAGTACTATGTCGTCTGCTATGATAACTGGAATGCACCCAAACACAACTGCTTCAACTAACCTAGGGCTCCATGGAGCCCATCCTAGAGGACATAGACAGAAGATGGCTCTCTGCATGTCTTCGTAGTATGTTGTCGGGTGATCTGTTGAGATGTCAAACAAAGGGTTGTTCTTGAAGTTCTCCCACACCGCTGCTCTTGCACCTCTATACAAAGAGAGAAGTTCCAGTCAGCAGATTCTAAAACAATTTGATCTTAGCTAACCTTATATATAACCTAACTTCCTAATGAGGAATGCTTAATTGTTATCTTAATAGGTAGATCTTGATGTATATGTGCTTCTTTTATTGTATGATACTATAGAGTTTGCAGTTCCATTTTGGTTGAAAAATCTATGTAAGACTAGAGAAAACTCATCACTTGAGAGTTTTACAAGTCTACAAAATATGTACCTTGCATAATATCCACCTTCGGGGTCGTTGTTAACATCATAAAATAAACCGCGGAAGTAGACAAAGATAGAGCGTGGAATATCTGGAGGAATAAAATGGGCCTGCATCTTCTGTGGAGGTGCAAAAGGAGGAATAGTGATCGAGCCTTCGTCCAAACAGACATGGTTCCTTTGACCAAATGTCTGAACCAAAGTGGCACGCTGGAGTAGTGGAAGTATCCCTCTTTCAATGGCTTTTTCCTCCTGTTTAATGTCAATCAAATCTTCAATTCCCACACAAATCATTGGAATATTCCACAATCTTATACAATAAACTCATAAACAGATTCTCAGTTTCCATGTAACTAAGTACTAATGTGATGATACAACAGCTAATTTTAAGCTAATGATCATCTATCATTGTAAGATCACAGGGTATTCTTGATGAACAGCAACCACCAAAGTATTCAATGCATATAAAAAATAGAGTTTGTTCCTGAATGCAGAGATAATCTACCTGATAATGGAAGCAAGCTCCAAAGTCATGGGGCACAACAAAGAAGTGATCAGCTCCTTCAGTCCGATTCCAATAAGGCCAATTTGATGAGATTAGTTGTATCGAACTTCTCATCATACGCGGCGATTTAAACGGTAATGGCAAGCCGGTAGGAGTGAGGTCGCAAGTAGGATAAATTGGCGTGTAAAACCAATCAGCTTCATCAGGATTACGCGTTCGAACAGGACTAGATAAAAGGAACCTGTGCATAAAAATCTCAGCAGCAAACATGTGTGTAAGACATCGAGGATCCTTTTGCAGTAATTTCTTGTTGTACTTGCTTGGAAGCTCATATACATAAACCTTAAGCTTTCCCACTGGATCATCCTCCAAAACATCACCAGCACTTCCTGCATTTCAAAAACACACCTTTTTGAGCTCTCTTACACAGCTGTTACATAGTTCCTCAATCAATAGCATTGACTTCTTAAGCAAATCAAATTATATGTCTATAAACCAAATGCTGGAGAAACGACAGATTTCAAACTTATTTGAGCGACCCTCAAGGATTAATCAATTCAACTCTACATTCCAATCTGCTGGAGCAAGAAGAACAAGTACCTGAAATTCGCTCTGTCCGAACATTTTGTTTAGCGGAAGAAGCAGAGAAGAAGAGGAACAGAAGAATGGCGGAGAGGCAAGAGTGGATTTTCATATCTACCGGAGATGTGTTTGAAGGTTTGGATCGCAGAAAGGAAGAAGGAAGAGGAAGAATATAAGGGAAGAGTATCGTTGGGAGGTCATGGGCGCAGTGGTTGACGAGTTTACTTCGGTATTAGGTTTTAGGGTTTATTTTATTCAGAAGGAAGACGTGAATGGTGAAAATGAAATAGAGTGTCGATGGAAAACGAAATTGGAGAAATAGCTTCAAGTCACAGATAAGTAAGAAATTGCTTGTGATGTACTTTTTTTTTCCTTGAATTCAACGACCAAAGACGGAAACTGGTGCACATCACAAGGCGCGTGCTATTATGGGCTGAGTTAATGTCCATTGGGCCTTGCTAACGTCCAACGTTGACTAGTTATAACTTCCGTAGTAGGTCATGATCGTTTTAGAGTGGCCACTATCAACAACTAGTTAACGACAACAATTTTTTATATATATGTTTTATAGTTGTTGGTAATACGACAATTATAGGTGACATAATTCATTGATTAGCGATTAATATATTTGAGATCACTGTAAAAGAAGTACTATGATTCAGTTTTTGATCGTTTTATGTCATTAGCAACGATGAAATGAACATTGTTATATATCTCTAAATGTAACCATAACATTGTGGATAATAATCTGTTGGAGTGTGAACACTCTGAAAGATTCTAAATCATCCAATTTTATGTGAAGAAATATGTAGAAAAAACAAACAATGGATGAGTTATAGGTTTGGTTAAGACTTGAAAAGTCATTGATCACGGCTTTTGTCCATTATTCCGTGTTTAAAGTAATTTACATTCTCTTTTAAGATCTCTCAGTCCAAAGACAATGCAAACAATAATAATTTCTCCACTTGTTTCTCATCGTCTCTGTCTTGCTCGTGCTGTTCCTTGCAACCGTCTTCTCAACAACCACCACCGTGCTCCTCCTTCGATCCGCCTCTCAAACCACCGTTCAACCACCTCACTCCGCCTCTTCTCCTCCGCCGGTAGACCCCACCACCTTCTATTTCCCTTTTAAACTTTTTGTTTCCTTTTGAAAAAGATATTTTGCTTGCGTGGGGCAATTCCGTCAAAGCGTTACCATTCGGGATAAATTGGTCATTTTTTCATCACTGTGTCTCTCTATTGAGTCTTTAGGGTCTCTCTGTGTTTGCAAATCTGACGCCGAGTATTTTGCTAAAGCAGCAGCCAGTCGGGACAGTGAAATGGCGACTGAAGATGTGCAAGATCCCAGAATCGCTAAGATTGCCTCTTCCATTAGAGTCATCCCCGACTTCCCTAAACCAGGTCTCCATTTTTTCCATTTATACCGATTAATATCGTCTCTAGTCTTGATCTGCGTTGGGATCTTAAGGTTTTAATTTGGATACTTGGCAGGAATCATGTTTCAGGACATAACGACGCTTCTTCTCGACACTGAGGCCTTTAAGGATACTATTGCTTTGTTTGTTGATAGATACAAAGATAAAGGCATATCTGTTGTTGCAGGTAACAACTCGTATGGTTCTGTTTGGTACTCCAATCGATTAACAGCTTGTGGATTTAGTTTCTTTTGGCCTTTTTAGATACTGAGTGCTTTAGCTTAAACTGAAAAGTTGAAATGAATTGGTGGATGATTTTTGGTTCTGCCTAAATTGATGTTGTGGTAAATGCAGGTGTTGAAGCTAGAGGTTTCATTTTTGGCCCTCCTATTGCGTTGGCTATTGGTGCCAAATTTGTTCCCATGAGGAAGCCCAAGAAGCTACCTGGTACATTTTTATTTCTTCCTCTAGTTGCTTGTGATTTTGACATTAAGTTACATGAAAGGTCTCAATTAGGAAGTTGTTAGTTTAAATGGCTTCTTGCTCCAAGTCTACACTTTATCATTATCTCGAACATTAGCAAGGTGACTTTTATCTTGCAGTGTCTTTGATCAATATGATGCTACTCATTTGCTAGATCATTTTTCTTTGTGGTAACTTGCAGTAACTTAAGTGGTTGTTATTTTTTCTGTTACATATCAATGGACTTAGTTGTGTATCTTGACCAGTTACAAGAAATGTATTAAGCCATTTGGAAACTTATGAGCAGTGTCAAATAATTGTCGCATTCCTTGTTTATCCATGGACGTTAATTTCTAAACTGCCTCTGCATTTGGTTCCTTTAACAGGGAAGGTTATTTCGGAGGAGTATTCGTTGGAGTATGGAACAGATACGATTGAGATGCACGTAGGTGCAGTAGAGCCTGGTGAGCGTGCTATTATTATTGATGACCTCATTGCCACGGGTGGGACTCTCGCTGCTGCAATCCGACTACTTGGTAAGTCCAAGATTTGATAATGCAGCATATGCAGTTCAGTTAAACTTGACTATTTCTCACTCCCACAATTGGTTGGTTTTGCAGAACGAGTAGGAGTGAAGATTGTTGAATGTGCTTGCGTAATTGAGTTACCAGAGCTTAAGGTTTAGCTTATTTATCTCTGTTTTACTATCTGCTTCCAATCTCTTACACTGATTTGCTTATAAAGAGATATGTGGGCTGCAATGGTTTTGTAGGGAAAGGAGAAACTAGGAGAGACGTCGCTATTTGTTCTTGTAAAGTCGGCTGCTTAACAAGAAACTGGAAGAGAAGGTTATTGGATCGAGTGTTGATGCTATTTTTCATGTATGGTGAGACATTTTGCGTGGGATTTGATCCTTGTTGTTTCAACTTATCATAATTGGTTCAGACTAGAAAATGGCATTTGAATGTCAGGATTCGATTGCAGTTTCCTATTGTTCCACTTAAAATCCCCGATTAATAAGGTGTTATGGGTTTTATTTATAGAATCAAGTTGTAATAGTAGACTCCAACAGGGGCTAAAGTCTTGGTAACGCAATTCTTCTTTTAAGTTTCGCAGCACCTTGCTCGTTACTTCTCTTCTCAACTCGTAAGGACACAAATCACAATGCTCGTCCATGTCCCATGCTGATGAGTATAATTTGACAATAAGCTTAGGAAGGTAACAAATCTATAAACTTAGGTAAGATCCTCGTTTGCGTAGTAAAAACGAATAATTACATATTTGATTTAATCTCTTTTTCTCTCTCGTTTTTGGGCAAACATTACTTCTCTCTTTCCTCAAAATTATTACTTCATGTTGTTACGTTTCCATACAGATGTATACAATAATTATTACAGTAGGGTATTTTGGGAATGTTTGAAACATGCTATAGTTGAAAACAGATATAAATGTGGGACCTAAGACAAAAATTCAAATTATCTTAAATTAAAAAATAAAAATAAACAAAAAGAAAATCACAGCGTGGTTGCTGCTGGCTTGTTGCTTACATTGACATGAACAAGACACACAGTGCAAAATGACAAAGAGCCCTTCATCGATTTCGAATCTTCTCTCTGAGTAAATCAATTTCACAAATTCGAGGTTTTTGGTTTTTAGCTTACTACACTACTCCAAGAAGAAAATCTCAAGTTAAAGTCATTTCCTATCAAATCTCTTTTCATGGCGGCTGCTATTCTCGTTTCTCCTGTTCGCTAAATTGCGTCATTTTCATGTAAGCTTCTTTCATTTTGCTTACCAAAGCTCGTTTTCACTATGCTTTAGCAACAACATTATTGTAGAGGTTAAAGGCAGCAAAATCTATAGGTTAAGGATTTCTTGTGGTTAATTTCTGAAATTCATGTTTCTGTGTGTTTTCTTAGTGAAGCTTATTATAAAAGCGGCGTAGATCTGTGATTCTACTCATTGCATTTCCGCGTTTGTGAGGAGAAAGAGGAGAAGATGTTGTGTGCTTGTTCAGGCGAACAATTCCGGTTCGAGGATCAGCCCGGTTCGCCGGAATCCCTAGCTACAAGAGATTTCTCAGCTAGTGGACTTTCTTCTCGAAACGGAGGAGGCGATTGGGATTCCAAATTGGAAGATATTCAAGTCGATGAAGCTGAATCGACTTTAAAGGAAGCTCTCTCACTCAACTATGAGGTTGGTTTTAGTTACTCTGATGCATCAATTTTTTGGTTTTAACTGGAATCATCCTGATGCTGAGTTTTGTTTTTGCTTCCTTATGTGTGTTAGGAAGCTAGGGCTTTGTTGGGGAGACTTGAATATCAGAGAGGTAATTTTGATGCAGCACTTCAAGTGTTTAAAGGGATTGACATTAAGGTCTTAACTCCAAGGATAATCAAAGCCATTGTTGAGAAAACTCTTCCTTGCAAACCACGCTCTAAAGCTGTTATTGTGCCTCCCACCACAATGTCAATGCATTCAGTCAGTTTACTTCTTGAAGCAATCTTACTTAAAGCTAGATCACTTGAAGAACTTGGCTCTTACAAAGGTATGTATGCATGAATTTGAATATTACCTGTGTTGCTCTCCAGATTTTTGCATTGGAATCGACTTACATTACCCTGCTGTCTATTGTTTTACCAGAGGCTGCAGAAGAATGCAAAATAATCCTGGACGTGGTTGAAAATGCACTGCCAAGCGGCATGCCTGACGGAATCAGCGGATTCGCTAAACTGCAGGATATCTTTCAGAAGGCCCTGGAATTGCTTCCTTTACTATGGAAAAAAGCGGGGAATCATCATGAAACTATTGCTTCATATCGCCGTGCTTTATCCAGACCATGGAATTTGGATCCCCAGAGGTTAGCTGTTACGCAGAAATCCTTAGCTTTGGTTTTACTTTACGGGAGTGTTGAGGCATGTCCAAAAGACAACATCGAGGAAGCAATTGTGTTGCTAATGTTACTTGTAAAGAAGATGGTGGTTGGGGACATACAGTGGGATCCAGAACTCATGGATCATCTCACTTACGCCCTTTCCATGACTGGACAGTTTGAAGTGTTAGCGAACTATCTAGAGCAGACTCTTCCGGGTGTTTACACCCGCGGGGAGAGATGGTACCTTCTCTCCCTTTGTTACAGTGCTGCTGGGATCGATAAAGCGGCCATTAATCTATTAAAGATGGCCCTAGGCCCATCTGAATCAAGACAAATACCACACATTCCGTTGTTATTGTTTGGAGCAAAGCTGTGCTCTAAAGATCCAAAACACTCAAGGGACGGCATAAATTTTGCTCATAGGCTGCTCGACTTGGGAAACAGTCAGAGTGAACATCTTTTGAGCCAAGCACACAAGTTCCTTGGTGTATGCTATGGAAACGCTGCAAGAAGTTCTAAATTAGACTCTGAACGGGTTTTTCTTCAGAAAAAATCTCTGTTCTCTTTAAATGAAGCAGCAAAGAGGGGTAAGGCTGATCCGGAACTAGACGTTATATTTAACCTAAGCGTTGAGAATGCAGTTCAAAGAAATGTTCAGGCGGCTTTGGATGGTGCGGTTGAGTATTCTAGTATGGTGGGAGGAGTTTCAACTAAAGGATGGAAACATTTAGCTATTGTCCTTTCAGCGGAGAAACGGCTCAAGGATGCTGAATCAATACTGGACTTCACCATGGAAGAGGCTGGTGACATTGAAAAGATAGAGCTTCTGAGGTTAAAAGCTGTGCTTCAGATGGCTCAAGAACAACCTAAAAAGGCAATGAAGACATGCAGCAGCTTACTGGGACTAATTCGAGCGCAAGAGAAATCTGAACAATCCGAGGTACCTAGTTTGGATGTCACAATATGAAAGAAACATATTCTGTGAATAATCTTATTCTTTGTTTCCAGAGTCTGCTACAGAAATTTGAAACGGAAGCTTGGCAAGACCTGGCCTCTGTCTATGGAAAGCTAGGTTCATGGTCAGATGCAGAAACATGTCTCGAGAAGGCAAGATCCATGTGCTATTATTCTCCCAGAGGCTGGAATGAAACAGGTATGGAGAAAAGGCTTCAGTCTTAAGCCAACTCATCAAGTTTTCCACATTCATAATTTTCCGTGTTTATAACAAGCTTCATACATTTGCTTCTATGGCTAATACAGGTTTGTGTCTAGAAGCTAAATCACTTCATGAAGAGGCTTTAATATCCTTCTTCCTTTCGCTCTCGATCGAACCAGATCACGTACCTAGCATTGTTTCTATAGCAGAGGTCATGATGAAATCTGGAGATGAATCACTTCCAACCGCTAAAAGTTTTCTGATGAATGCCTTAAGGTTAGACCCGAGAAATCATGATGCATGGATGAAGCTAGGGCACGTTGCAAAGAAGCAAGGCTTGTCACAGCAAGCTGCAGAGTTTTACCAAGCTGCATATGAACTAGAACTATCCGCTCCGGTACAGAGTTTCATTTGACGAATAATATGAGTTGAATAGTGCACAATTCTTTTTCTTTTAAGCCTTTTTTTCTTTAATATATGATTTCGGTACTACTAAACTTGCTTAAGATAATAACACTCGAGTATTATATATTCCACATTACCATTTTTTATAGCGACAAACAGATTCAGATACGGGTTAAATTTCCTCCAGCTCTTGAAATATGTGTGTAGTTTAAGCACTTAACATTTGAGTTCTCTAAGAGATTCTCCTTCTACGATCGCTTCCAGCCCAAGTTGTGAAGACAACAACGTTAAGTAGACATTTACCAACGAAATTTATAAGTTCTGTATTTCAAGAGATTATTAAACCATTCTACTATAAGAAAGAACTTGTTCTTCTTAACTCATACTGTATTTCAACAGCGTAATTATATATATGACTAACGACATTTACATATTTGCTATAGAGGATATATATAATTACGCTAAACACTACTAGAAAGGGTAACACACATACTCCAAAACCTAATCTAAACGTTGCAGCTTGACTGGCAAGTCTATCTGCGGTCAGTGGTTGTGTGAAACCTCCACGTAAAGACATAATCCTTGGAATCGCAAGCAAGTTTCGTAACATCGCAAAAGGCATGCATGTACTCCTCCTTACCGTCTCTTCCCCAATCTATCCTTACCCAGCAAGAAAACCCATTGTTCTCAGTCATCACTGGAATTTTGGATTCACAAAAATTGATCATCACTTCTCCACAGATCCTCTTCCCTCTCACCATTGAATCCAGCCATGAGCACTCTGGCTGCCCCATCATTTCCTTGTAAGCGGAGTTCACGAGTCTGACCCTGCTGTTTGAATCGGTGATCACTGAGGGCAAGTCATCGGATTCAACATCCTCTTCGACCTCTCTTGGTGATTTCTTGCTGGTTTGAGACGTTGGAGATGGGTTGGTTAGTGGGTTTATGTAGGCTACGTTGATCTTTGAGCAAACCGGCCTTATGGGCTGCGGTGATATGACTCTGCTTGTGGTTGCGGTTGTGGTTGTGGTGATGGGTCCTTGTAGTTGCGTCAAGAAGTCTCTCTCCTGTATCACTTCCGCGGTCTTGTTCAGATCAATGACACCTTTTCCTTTGATCTCTGGCTCCATGCATTTGGAGGAAGGAGGAGAGCATTGGAGAAGAGGCAAAGTCACCAAAGTAGAAGAGACACCATTCTCAAAACCGTAGCCAACTTGAGGTAGGTTAGGTAACCTATGATGAGTGAAAGCCTGAAACGACAGTGTTTTAATAGGTCCAAGAACACGTTGTGTAGAAATAGTAGAAGTACTAGAAGAACCGCATGACGACTTTGGTCTCTTCATAGCAAGAGAAGAGGGACCCATCCCGCCTCGGCCTCGCTTGCGGGTTCTTGTAGGTCGCGCTTGAAGCTGAGGCCAGAGGTTACGAAGGTAAGGAGATTGGCTGATTTTGTGAGACATAGAGGAAGAAGGATCATCGTCGTTCACTCGAGGCGTCCCGGGCTTTGGTGCAATGGGTCTGTATTTAGACAAGATCTCAGCTGTTTTAAGAGTTGTGGTTTGAGAATGGTGTGAGTGGGGGTTGAGTATCTTTATCATGACGTCAAGAATGATAAAAAAAAAAAACTCAAAGAAGAAGAAGAAGATATGGATGGTGAGAGATCAAAGAGAGTGATGAGGTAGGGAAGGTTATAAGAAGTGTGAAGGGCCAATAAGAGAGAGGCGAATATTAAGGAAGAAGGACATTTGGGGGGAGAAGGATGGGTACGTGTTAGTGAGGGTTGGGGATAGGGACACGTGTGAGAAAATGAGTTAATGTGCCGTTTTTACAAGAAGAGATGTGGTTCGGTTCACCAATCACAGAGGATGTCACCGCAACGCGTGTTGTTGCTGGGCGTCATGCGTGCCTACACCTATCCACTCTCTTCTTTTTCTTCAGTTTTTGTTTTGAAACCACATGCAATGTACTTAAAACAAATATTCGAGGTTTGTTTGAAATATAGTAAAAAGCTTCAAATTATTTATTAATGTTTTAGTGTTAGGCGTTATTGGCGTCAAAACTTTGCTTGTTCGAGATAGTTAGAAGAGGTGTGGGTAAGTGATTGGTAGGTTAGGGAGTAACACGAGGCAGTTGCAGCGTCTGTCTGCTTCATGCAACGGTGGGAGAGAAGAAGAGACACGTGGTGTTTTTTTAGTTGACGTCTGGGGTCTTCTTTTCTCGTACGTGTCTTGATTTTGTCATCCTTTTTTCTTAAAATCCTGACTTCGCCGTTTAACATCCTCTATTTGGTCGACACACACACAGTACAGTTACTATTCTCTCTCTCTCGCCTCCAGATTTACGCTTTCGAGGGTTTGCCAACTCTTTTTTACTTTTCTCTCATTCTGATTTCAGGGAAAAAGAAGTATTCTAATCATTATAAAAAAAAAGTAATGCTCCACGTTAAAGATTTTACATTATATAGAACACGAGATTTTGTTAAAACTATTTTGTTCCATATTCACAAAATTTAAAGACTGTCATACTTTTTTTTGGTAAAGGATTTTAAGACTTGTCATATACAAGTATAAAACTAATGGATGAGAAAGAGAGTTATTTGGGTTCTACGGTCGAAATCGTGCAAAAATGACCATATCGAAGTTAAACACAATGGATTGACTCATAAAAATGAAGAGAACACAAACGGCAAAAACAAAAAGAAGTTCTTAATATAGTATAAATCTAGGTATGAGCTATACAAAGCTCAATATCCACTATTGTATTGAAAACAAAGAAAAGAAACAAAACTCATTTAAGGCTCTTACAAAATTTTAGGCATACATATGGAAGGAAACATACTTCCTCACAACTTGGCCGATTCATCCTCTGACACTCTTCAACATTTCTATTCTTAGTTCCTTACTAAGCAGGGCCTCAAGAAACAAAATGGAGCTTCTTTAGCTTCTTCCCTTGCTTATGTCCCGAATATATGTCTGTGAACTGGTTGTGTATCCAAATTCTTGATAACCTCCATCCATGGTTTCTCTATAACCAAGATTGCACTTTTTGATAGATGTCGTAAATATAGAACTGGGTGCTTTGAGGTTACCATTTCAAACTTCTTTCTCTTATTACTCTTACTCTCTTTTTGATACTCCTCTAACCTACGTTTTTGAGCACCATTCCCCAATTTCATACTAATGCTTGCAAGTTTACCTTCTAGCTTTTCGGACAGATTGCATGGTGTATCCGTGTCTTCGTCTTGTTCCGCCGGCTTCCCAAATTCAATCAAACACTTAGCTCTGCTATGCAACCAAAGATACAAGTATTATTATCACAAGGGTTTTTTCATTTAGTGAAAATTTTGAAAACCAATAAAGTACCTGGAGCTGTAAATGATGACAGATGATGAACATGGTGATGGAGAGAATGAGAGTCCTACGACCTCACCAGGAAAATTTTGGTAGCTCTTTGGCAGACAAAAAGTCTGCAGCAATGACCACTTGCTCAACTCTCTAGCCTCCACATCCAATGCAAAGACCTGGTTTGAAGAGGTGGAGATCACAATCACATTGTTGTCCCTCGGATGAAAACCAGCGGCTGCAACAGATGCACCATCAAGCCTTGATATGAACCAATGCTGCCTGTAATCAGAATTAGAGCCTGAATGAGAAAAATATACAAGCAGGTGCTTAAATATATGCAAGCCAAACTTGTATTTTCTCAGCACATATTATTTACTGGGAACAAGTCTAAACAAATAATTCTACGATGAGAGGGGTCACAAAATGTTCACCTCTGCGTTTCCAGGTTGAACACATATATGTCCCCAAAGCAATTGATAGCAGCTAACCAATCATCATTTGAGCTAGTATACAGTTTTGTAATTGGAGGCTCATGAGGAGGAGATTCACCTTCCTGTCCCTCCTGGCGTGGTGTAAAAGAATGTAATAACTCCATGCTACCAACGTCAACAATCTGCCAACAGATAAAGTTCAGATGTTTGACAAGGTCAAGCAAGTAAACAAAAATTTAGTCATTAGCAAAAAATTGGCACATACATATATCCTCCTATCATGTCCAGCTATTATCAGCCGAGAGCAGTCACAGCTGAAAACCATGGAATGGGCAAACGGAAGATTAGGAAGTCGCTTTCTATTAGCACTCCATGGATTCTTTCCAATTTTATTTTTCTTCAACTCAAACAGACTTGGGCGAACTTGATCAGAATAAGCAAAAAGTGATCCTGTGTTAGAAATTGCACTGCATATGATCTTCCGAGCATCTTTACTTTTAACACGAACCAATGGCTTAGTGGAGACACGCCCACTAGAATCATTGCTTATGTGAATACGAAGAATATCTAAAGAACAAGAATCCTGAACCAAGAGAAGAGAAGTCTGATTGAACACTGTATTATGTACCATCTGCATGGGCACTCTCTGAGGCGCAGGACATATATCATGTGGAGGGAACTTAGTAAACTCTTGAACCGAGTATGCATAAAGCTTGGCATCATCACCAGCTGAAATGAGCATCGGAACCCCCAAATGTGCCCATTTATGGTAACTGAAACCAGCCGGCTCCTTCCTGCGCTGTTTAGGACTTGTTACTTTTGCATTCCTATCTGGAATGGAACCTGCAAAAGGTGGGAGCATAAGAATAATTTAAAAAAAAAAAAAGACTAGGTAGCTTCTAGATACAAAACATTGATCCCATATGCATTCGGATACACATCATGGCCCAAGCCAAAATCAGTGCTACGGTTTCTCGTGATAAGTTCTAAGTAGTTTGATAGAATTAGGTTACTGGTTTTACATCGGATTTATATTTGTAGTCGAATGAGGGCTTCTTATGATTTTATTATATTGAACCCTCTGGGTATTCTCTGTGTTTGTGATCCTTTAACTCTAAACACATTCAATCTTGAATCTTAATTATCAACCATACAGGAAAATCTGAATATAGCTCAAGAAGCCACTGACCTTCCCAACTTATTGGCACTGCAACAGTTAGAGCCCTGATATCATGTGTATGAGCCCTTACACAACCGATATAATCCCACTTCTGAGCAGAAGAAGGTTTAAAATCTTGTGATCTAGATGTACCACCAGAGAGCTTATATAAAATAACCTACAAAAGCATGAACGGAGAATTAGAAAGTTGTCACAATAACAGCCAAACAACATATATAATGTTATGTCAATGCAGAAAGGTTTCTTTTTAATCTTACGAGACCTTAAAATCGGTAATAGTAATTGTTTCTACTTTATATAAGTCCCATTTCTCGTCCATGGGGAAGAACCTGTCTTTATTATATACCAATTATTAACTGGGATTCACATGAGTAAACACACTAGCAGTATCATTTACCTGTCCATCAGCGCCTGCAGAAAACACCCGGTTATGACTTGGGGATGCTGCAAGAGCATTGACATCACCCTTGTGATTAGAATGCGCCTGCAAAAGGGTTCCATGCTGGCTATCCCAAAACTGGACACTTCCTGTACTATCTCCACTGACAAGAACTCCATATCTAAAATAGGATGTACATAATCAGTAATAGGAAAGGTAAACATAAACTAACATATGAGCACGGTAATTTTTACCTCAATGAAAGAAGTGACCAGATGCAGAGCTCAGACCCATTTCCCAGTCCTCCAAGTCCAACTGTTATTCTATATACCTCATGGCATAGATTAGCATCCCAGCATCTTATCAGCCTACAAATATTGTTGGAAAAACAAAAAAAAAAATTAAAACTTTAGCCAAATCAAAGAACATCCAGGGGTCTTCTTGCACACCAAAAATGCATCTCTAAGGAAAGTAAATAATAATATTGCATATCATACAAAGTAAAATAAATTATCCTCACCCATCGCTACTGCCTGAAAAGATCCTCTGTGCGTCCGCACTCCACGTCACACTTAAAGCACGACCTATGAAAATAATGTTCCATAAAGCTCTAAGTAAATACAATAATGAAAGATCAAAACGATGCAAAGGGGAGTAAAGAGTTCTCACCAGTGACCCTAGGCAAAGATCTATAGTACGTTAACTTGTCAGATTCAGAGATATAATATATCCTCACACAGCCATCATCACAAGCAGCTGCAAGATGCCTATCCAAGGCCTCCACTTTCTCATCAAGCTCGTCCAACTCTGAATCATCTTCAACTCCACTTTCTTCCTCGTCGTCTGATTTCTCACTCAAGTATCCATTCTGAATCAGCTTAGCTTCTTTACTTTCTGCTTCAATAGAGATAGGGGCCAGAGCTATTTGCCAGATTGAAAACCCAATTGAATCTAGGACGACCTGAACAATTAGATACCATACGAGCAAATTAGCGAATGAACTTATTTTGGAAGTAACTAGAATCATTTACAAGAAGCTAAAAACTTTTATTCAATGAAATTCACCTTCTGCTTCAAGTCGAAAAGATCCCACTCTGAAATTGAGCCATCAATGCTCGAAGAAAACAATCTAGCGGAAGAAGAACCTTTAGAACCAGTACCAAACCACGCAAGGTGCGAGATTCTCGATTTTGGATCTCCATGAATGATCTAGACTCAAAAGAAAGTGAACAATAAAACTCAAATCAGTTACCACGAATATAACCGACTCAAAATGTTCAAAATTGGAAGAGAGAAAACAAAAGCACGTACGAGCTGACAGTGCCAAGAGGAAGCACCGGGAGAGACGAGCCAGAGCTCAAGAGAACCATCCTCACGAGCTGCGGCGACCTGAGAACCGTCGGCGCTGGTGGCCAGAGCTACCACCGGAGATGGCTTCCAATCGATGGAGCTGCACCGGTACTCAAACATGGTGGCGACGGAGAAAGAGAAAGAGATGAGAGACGACGAAGCAAATTGCGTTTTTAGGTTTTTCAAAGGGTTTTGACTTTTTTTTAGTTAGGAGCGCAGTTTAAAATCGGTCGGGTCGACCCGACCCATTGGGCCATAAATCTGGTTTCAAGTTAAATACGTTGTATAATGCCACGTAGGCAAATACAAAATAAGAAGGAAATACAAAATAAATATTTGTAGAGCCTCTAGATGATTACGCGGGTTCCATATCCACCATATACTACTTATCTTAAGCCTTACGTTTTAAGATACTACTCTGTTTTTCAAATTCAATGGACCTTTTTCTTCAAATCTCCAGCTTTCTGCATAGATCCATGACCATGAGAGTCTGTTTCTTAGAACGAAAATGAAAAAAATATCTTCACATTATTCGGTAGTCATAGCGATACTCGTTGTGGTGACGATGACCTCGATGTGTCAAGCTGTGGGTAGCAACGTGTACCCTTTGATTCTGGTTCCAGGAAACGGAGGTAACCAGCTAGAGGTACGGCTGGACAGAGAATACAAGCCAAGTAGTGTCTGGTGTAGCAGCTGGTTATATCCGATTCATAAGAAGAGTGGTGGATGGTTTAGGCTATGGTTCGATGCAGCAGTGTTATTGTCTCCCTTCACCAGGTGCTTCAGCGATCGAATGATGTTGTACTATGACCCTGATTTGGATGATTACCAAAATGCTCCTGGTGTCCAAACCCGGGTTCCTCATTTCGGTTCGACCAAATCACTTCTATACCTCGACCCTCGTCTCCGGTTAGTACTTTCCAAGATATATCATTTTGGGACATTTGCATAATGAACAAAATAGACATAAATTTGGGGGATTATTGTTATATCAATATCCATTTATATGCTAGTCGGTAATGTGAGTGTTATGTTAGTATAGTTAATGTGAGTGTTATGTGATTTTCCATTTTAAATGAAGCTAGAAAGTTGTCGTTTAATAATGTTGCTATGTCATGAGAATTATAAGGACACTATGTAAATGTAGCTTAATAATAAGGTTTGATTTGCAGAGATGCCACATCTTACATGGAACATTTGGTGAAAGCTCTAGAGAAAAAATGCGGGTATGTTAACGACCAAACCATCCTAGGAGCTCCATATGATTTCAGGTACGGCCTGGCTGCTTCGGGCCACCCGTCCCGTGTAGCCTCACAGTTCCTACAAGACCTCAAACAATTGGTGGAAAAAACTAGCAGCGAGAACGAAGGAAAGCCAGTGATACTCCTCTCCCATAGCCTAGGAGGACTTTTCGTCCTCCATTTCCTCAACCGTACCACCCCTTCATGGCGCCGCAAGTACATCAAACACTTTGTTGCACTCGCTGCGCCATGGGGTGGGACGATCTCTCAGATGAAGACATTTGCTTCTGGCAACACACTCGGTGTCCCTTTAGTTAACCCTTTGCTGGTCAGACGGCATCAGAGGACCTCCGAGAGTAACCAATGGCTACTTCCATCTACCAAAGTGTTTCACGACAGAACTAAACCGCTTGTCGTAACTCCCCAGGTTAACTACACAGCTTACGAGATGGATCGGTTTTTTGCAGACATTGGATTCTCACAAGGAGTTGTGCCTTACAAGACAAGAGTGTTGCCTTTAACAGAGGAGCTGATGACTCCGGGAGTGCCAGTCACTTGCATATATGGGAGAGGAGTTGATACACCGGAGGTTTTGATGTATGGAAAAGGAGGATTCGATAAGCAACCAGAGATTAAGTATGGAGATGGAGATGGGACGGTTAATTTGGCGAGCTTAGCAGCTTTGAAAGTCGATAGCTTGAACACCGTAGAGATTGATGGAGTTTCGCATACATCTATACTTAAAGACGAGATCGCACTTAAAGAGATTATGAAGCAGATTTCAATTATTAATTATGAATTAGCCAATGTTAATGCCGTCAATGAATGAGAGCAGTCAACTATTTCACCATTTTTAGTTGTACATTTTAAGATAAAGAGATAATTTACATATATTTCACGGTTTGTTTTAGGCACTCCTTATAGAAGAAAAAAAGAATTAAAAACCAAATGAAATTACTTATTTGGAAAAACTAAAGATAGTTGAAGACATATGGATCGGAACCCGTAAATTTGACAAGTCCTCGGTCACAAGTCATGTGCGTGGTGCAAGAAGTGTACCTTGTTGGATTTGTACGAAACTTGGAACATAATTCATAAGAAACGAGCAAGATTGTCCGAGTGTAAGATCTCCACGACGTTGATCCACTTGTACGTGTTTATTTTCTCCCACGAAGTAAATGGTATTGATGGAATCCGAGCGCCACTTGCAACACACTACAACTTTATTCTGTTCGTCGGCCAAGAAACTGATCATGAAGAGCATGTTGTTGACGATTCACCCTCAAGACTTTGTATTGCTTGCAGGAGGATTTGTTGTGGTAACCGAGAGCCTAAAAGTCGGACTCACTGTACCTGTATCTAGGTTTAACCCACTTGGTTTCCCCTGAACATGGATTCCAAACCGCGAGTCCTTTGTACTTGGTGGTGCATAGCAAAAAACCATCGCAGTGAAAGATGTCACGTATATCGACTTCGACTTGAGATGAAGATTTAGTAAAGGGAATTTTAAGGTAGACCTGAGCAGATGGAGGAACTCGATGGAAATTGGTCCTCAGTAAGTAAACCCTAGAATCAATCAACGTGATAATAGAGACTCCTTTGGTGCATTAGCAAAGCTACCAGTTTCAATATACCCTTCCATTGTTTCGGTGTTGATTTCCATCGTGCCAAAGATTTAGCCGGAACTCTAGAGAGTATCTCTTCTTGCAAATCCACCGGAAGACTCCACTCCATCGCAAGCCAGCCCTATCTATACAAGAAAGAAAGACCTAATACCTAATTATATCTAGGTTTATTGTTTACTAGAAGTTGTCCACGCGATGTGTGGATTATATATTCGGTTTTAGTTTTGAATATAGAATAATATTTATATTAAATTATATATAAAACTTATCTATAATTGTTAATATATCGCTCAAAATAATTAATTATAGCAATTTTGATGTTTACAAGATGTTTTTTACAAAGACATTTTAGTTGATTAAAAGTTATGCACTCAATTTTAAATTTTTTTTTTGTGAAACAATATGTTTTTCTTCCAAAAAAATAAACATAAATTATTCAGTATTTGTTTTTGTAAAAATGCAAATGCACGTATTACCAATTTTCTTGAAAGTCAAAACAATAGATGAACCTTCTTCACATTTAAAAATTTAAAGCCTATGATTTAAGATAACTTTCAATGAAAACCCTCTAACTTGACTAAAGATCTTATATGTCGGCTCAAAAAAAATAAGTCATATAAAATCTGATAAATATATTGAAAGACGTTAAATTATATATATATATATATATATTTAAAAATTGTTAATATATCGCTCAAAATTAAATAAAATTTCAATTTTGATGTTTACAAATTATTATGATGTGTTAAAAAGACACTTTAGTTGATTAAAAATGTTCAATGCACGAAACTGTTTTTTTTTTTTTTTTTGTGAAAACGGTATATTTTACTATATAAGAACTTAAAATATTCAAGAATGTATTTTTTTTTTTGTGAAAATGAATATGCATGTATTATCAATTGTCTTGAAAGTCAAAAAATAGATGAACCTTCTTCACGTTTAAAAATTTAAAGCCTATAATTTAAGATAAGTTTCAATGGAAAATCTACCAAGTTAACTAAAGATCTAAGAATGTCAGTTTTGAGGAAAACAAAAGTCATATAAAATATGATAAGTGTACTAAAAAAACAAACTATATATATAATTTATCTATAATTATTAATAGAAAACTCGAAAGTATTTACAAATATTAATTTTGATGTTTACAAATTGTGATGTCTTTAAAAAAGATAATTTAGTTTTTAAGAGTTTTCAATGCACTATAGTTTATTTTCCGTTTTTTTTCGTGAAAAATGTATGTGTTTTTTTTTAACTTAAAATATTCTTTTTTTGTGAAAATGCAAATACATGTATTACCAATTGTCTTGAAAGTCGAAATAATAAATGAACCTTCTTCACATATGAAAATTTAAAGCATATGATTTAAGATGTCTCTTAATGGAAAATTCTCTTACTTGACTAAAGATCTCAGAATATCGGTTCAAAGGGAAAATTAAATCATATAAAATTTGATAAATATAGTGAAAGACGTCATGTCACTACCCAATTTTCAAATGATCAACAATACTTTAAGTAAATGTAAGTTAAATTAGAATAAATTAAATATTCTCTTTAAGAACTTAAAACAATAAAAAGAAATTGATATTTGATATTACATATCCATATAATGCATAATAAAATTAGGAGTTTAAAGTTAAACTATCATATTACTGAGTTGTTTCCTTAACTTTGTTTTGTATATATTGTAAGAAAATTAAGAGCAAATAAAAAATTTGTCACCTTGAAGATTTTTTTTTACTGGATTTTCCCTCAAAAGTTATATTAAAACAATTAATACGCAGCATGTTTAATAATACATTTGATTCATGATTTTGAATTATACAAATTAAAATTTTTCATTATGGTAATTTGCTTTCAACAGTTTAAGATTACTGTTAAACTTTTTTTTTATTTATCTTTTATTAGATATTTCCATGAATCCATAACACATGAGTTTCAATATGGGTTGAATAGAAATAAATATTTTTATTTTTCATTATAATAAATAAAATGTCAAACAATTGTTATTATTAGATTTCCAAACAGATAAGCCGGTGAAATAAAATTCTAATTATTTTTGTTTTATTATTTAGCATAAATATAGTTTTATTTATGTTTAACTTCAAATGATGGGAAAAAGTAGGGAAAATATGTCTCTAAGTTAAATGTTATAAGCTTTTATAAATTGAAACCATAATGTTTTTATATAATTAATTTAATATTATATAACAATTGTTATTATTTATATGTGATGTAATGGCAACAATAAATGAAACCAAAAACTTAGGAATCATATATATAAAAGTAAGGTTTCACTCTTTCCTTAATGGTCCACTTGGCAATATAAGTTTTTTTTTAAAATTTATATAAATAATAAATAACTTATTTAACACACAGTTTAATATAAAACTGAAATAAAAAAAATATGTATCAACTATATTTTTCCACTCTACTTTATTCAACACACAATTAATTAAAAATTAACTCCGACAATTTATTTACAAACCTGAAATCATAAATATATATAAATTAATTATATTTCTCCACACCATTTTATTCAACACAAAATAAATTAAAAATTAACTCCCACAATTTATTTTTAAATTGTAACTTCCATCACTTCTCATCCTATAAATATATACATTCTCTCATTCTCTCATTTCTTCATCCACTTCCACCGTATCTTAAATATTGTTTTGTTTAGTTTTAAGTTTTTTTCTTGTTGTTGTTATGAGTTTAAAAAATATTATTGTAAACACTTAATTCTAAATTTTAATTTTAGATTATGAACATTACACTGTTATTATTTTTTGTTTAAATACATCTCGATTATCAATTTTCATTACCATCTTATAAATAATCATTCTCTCATCATTTTGCACTATATTCATGTATATATATCTTATGTTGTTATATGGGTAAAACACAATAAATTTAAAAGATAGAAGTTGTCCTTGGGGTTTAAAAAAAAAAACTTTTATATTAAAATTCATATGATTTTATAAGAAAACAAATTAGTTTGTCACTTACAAAATAAAATGAATTGGAACTATTATGTATGAGTTTATATCAACAAATTATTTTGTAATTTACTTTATCATACATTTATTTTGTAAAAATAAGATATGATATATTTATTAATATATACATGCATAAATAACATAGAAAAATAAAAACTGTTAAAATATGAGCAAAAGTAAGATATCAAATTTTAACATATTTTTAATTTTTTATTGATACAAAATTATTTTAATTAATTAAGGTTTAAAAAAAAAACTAAAGATGAAAAAATTTATTATAAAATTGGAGGATTATATATAGTAGTGAACTATTAATGTGCAGTCTTATTGGTTCCTAATTTACAAGGAATTTTGATGACTTCAATTAAATCCTTGAAAATAAAGAAATGAAAGATTTTAAACGATTGTTAGAGAGTTTTTTATAATCTTTTTGATTAGTTTTTCATAATCTTGTAAAGTTTCTCAAACAATCTCTTTATTTTGATAATACTTTCCATGACTTTTCATGACTTCATTTTGTGAAGAAAAATGTAGGAAATCATGAACCAATAACACAATAATTTAAATCATTAACAATCATTAACAATCAAAGATTCTTTTGTTTTAATTGAATAACACAAAACTTTTAATGACTTTATAAAAGTATGAATCTAATAACCCAAAATTTATGAAGATTTTAGATTACTTTTTACAAATCTTAAATAAATAACACAAAATTTTAACATACTTTTAAAAAATCTTGATTGAATAACAACAGATTTTACATGACAATTTAAATCACTAAAACTCTTTTGAAATCATACACGAATAACACCCCCTAAAACATAATATCATGTCAAAATTTTAAAGATTTGATTTTGCAATTAGTTAAGGGAGTTGCAATTATGCTAGAAGAAAATTTATTTCAAAATTATAGTTTAATATGTAGTAATTTCAAAGTTTAATGACTATTTTTCTAAATATTTAATATATCTATTAATAAATTATTTTAGTCAAACTACAATTAATGATAAGTACATGTGTCATAAAAGTAGAGTGCCAAATGTCGCTTTAGTAGGCAAAGTTAAAAAAAACCTTCTCTTATTATATAAGATTTTTTATAAAAAAATTGAGCCAAGACAGTTATGACAAATATCTTTAAAAAAATAAAGTTTCCATAAAGAAAATTCCCTACTGTACTAATCATCGATCCAGTAAGCAAATATATCAAAGATTATTTACATTAGCATATATGCACCCTCAAGAACACTCCATGAACACTTTAGTAAAGCCATTGTGCATGTATTCATATTTACAGCATGAGATGTGATTCGAAGTTGCAATGAAGAAAAGTGGAGGAAGACGATAAATATGCCCTTGTTCTACCTAGTTCATCACTCTTGATTGTTATCTGGTAATTTCGTGGCTGTTTGGTGCTTAACGAATGTCAAACTACAGTGAATAATTGTAATGCTGTTGTTGACCAGATAAACATGAATTTTAAAGTTGTCTAAAAGTGGTAATGATCTTCTCATTCAATAAATTAAAACAAATCTGTGAGAGCCTGTTAATTCAAGTACACCGGATTAAGACAATGAAAGGAAAACACTTCCACAAACATAATCACAAAAAACAAAAATATCGTATTCACATTTCTATAAAATAATAAGAAAATGTAACATATTGTTAACGAAGAGCTGAAGAAGAAGTGAGATCGGAATCAATTAGAGTCTTGAGGGATTTAGCTTTCCTTCCTGTAACGTTACCAGCTTCTTTCAAGAGTTGGGCCAGCCTCCTCTTCTCGTCTTCCGTTACAGGATTCGCTGTCCCGAGCTTTTCCTCCCGAACCCCAACCACATGTCCTAGCAGCTTAATCGCATCATCCAACCTATAACCACAAACTTGTTTGAGGTCTGTAGGAGGATGTAAAAAAAGATAAATTAACATGCACAAGTACATACCTGCCAATTGCATCATAAGCTCCTGCAAGGTTACTGTACAATCCAAGTGTTTCCGGGTGATAAGGACCACACTCTTGTTCTAAAATACACTTGGCTTCTTCAAACAACTCAACAGCCTCTTCTATTGCATCGAGCTGAATGCATGCTAAACCCATTTGGTTAAGTGCAATCCCGAAAAACGTTGATTGTTTCTTTCCAGTCGCCCGTAGTTTTGAGATAGCGCTCTTAAATGTGTTGTACGACTCCATGTATTTCCCCATCATATAGTACAACACTCCCATTTGAGCTTCAATCCCTGCAATCATGATTTTCTGGCCAGGAGAATCCGCGTATATCTTCAGCGCCTTTTGTAGCAAGGTAATAGCTTGTTCCACCTCGTTCATAGACTCGCATATCACGGAGATATCTGTAAGACCACTTGCAATCTCTTCAGGAGAAATCTCTAGGTTATGAGACTCGTATATCCGAAGAGCATTTTCACAATAAGACTTTGCTTCACGCACTTTTCCTGTCCGATTATAGAGATCAGCTAAACGGATATAAACTGAACCAACAGCTGGATGGTTCTCTCCCTTTGCTGTCTTCAGTGCTGTGAGAGATTTCTGGTATGCACAAATCGCTTCATCGAACCGAGACAAAGACAAGTACGAGTCACCAATGCTAGTATCAACAAAAGCAACCTCAGACTCTTGTCCATTTGCTGCCATGGCCATACTGGCTAATACCAAATGCTCAAGGGCATTCTCATGATCTCCCTTAGTCTCACATATAAGCCCCATGAGTCTTCTATCCGCGGCCTCTGCGATTGAACCTGGTAAACCGCTTTCTCTATGTATAGAAAGAGCCGTTTCGCAGACCTGTTGAGCCTCATCAAACCGTAATGCTTGTACAAGAGCTTCTGCTAGGTATCTGCATGTTTCACCAACTCTTGGGTCATTTTCTCCCAAAACCTTCTTCTGGATATTCAATCCCTCGGTATAACACGATATCGAGCTCTCTAGCTGCCCCACCATAGCGTAAGTGTCACCTAACTGCATCAGACCAGCAAATTTAGCTAGAGCATGCTCTTCACCTTCTTCAACAACAGGAATCTCAACAGAGCGCTGTAGAACCGGAATTGCCTCATTGTACTCTTTTAACTTACAATGGACTGCTGCTGTAACATGCAAACACATGATCCATTCCAAACATGGTTTCCCATTCTCTGCAGAAGCCTCAAACAACTTAGCTGCTCGATGAGTTAACTCGAGAGCTTTGTGTGTACTGTCACCAGAACTAACCAAGTTTCTCGCTTGGTTCAGTAAAAAACGTGCCAGCTCTACATTTTCAGATGATGGTTCTTCATTTCCATTTTGTAACTTGGTACCTCCGACTTTCTTCTTCCTCATTCCACCGACTCCAACGTTCGATTTAGTCACATTCTTCTTACCAGTTTGTTTCTCCATATCCCTGGGCATGACTTCCAAATCCAAGTTTGAAGAATTTGACTTGACATCAAACTCTTCTGGCTTTGCCACTTCGTCCTCATCTCCTTCATCTTCCAAGATATCAATATCTCGCATCTCTCCCAAAGCAAGATGTTGTAGATCAGAATCAATCTTTGACTCATCACCATATGATCCAAAACTCTGCCTTGAAGGAGATTGATTAGAACTCTGCAATTCGCAGAGATTCTTACATAACTCTTCTATAGTTGTGTCAAACATTTGGTCCGCATTAGAATGCGATTCATTAACAGACCCTCCTTCCATTTTCTTTATTTCGAATAAACAGCTATCTGCACACAACCATAACCCATATATCATCAATGGAGCTAAAGAACACAAAAACGGATGCGCAATTTCGGAGAAGGCTCGATTAAACCGAAATCGAAATAAAGGCAAATACTTGAAGCAAGCCCACAAATTAAAACATCTATAGAATTGAATACAGGAAGAATGCATTGCAGCCCTTATCATTATCCAAATACACCAATCGCTCATATAATCTTTTTTCAGACCTTTCATTAGGACACTTTAGCCGTTGTAAGACAAAACACGAGAGGACAATCAACACCTATGTATCAGAAAAATAGCGAAAAGGAAATCGAAAGGGGACAAAAGAGAGAAAACATAGAGACAAAATCTAACCTTGTTTGGGATTGTGTCGGAATCGAAATCCGCGGAAAGAGACAAGAACAAGGGAAATCTAAGAGAAGTCTAATTGTAGAAATGACAAGACCAGAAATGGGTCGGAGGGTGAGAGAGAGAGAGTTGAAATTTCAACTTCTTTCTTTTTTTTTCTCGGTGGAATGTCAAAGAGAGAGGAGAAGGAGGAAGGAGGAGCGGGAAGAGAGAGAAATGAAAAAGTTATTCTTCTAATGCCGCCATTGCGCTGTCTCACGGGAACACAAAACTGCATTTATTGCTATTTTACTTTACCAATTCCAGCTAATTTTGGAACTGATTTTTAGTTTTAACAATATGAGAAACATGTAGATTTTTTCCTCTCCCTATTGATTTGCAGAAGCTTTAGAAAACTTACATGGCCTGTTCCGATTTTCAATGCCAATGGTGATATATGGACGACACTAAACACAAACCTTAAATCGGTTTTGATTATATATTTCTATAACTCACCTTTAGCCAAACGTAACTTTTACTCTTACTAGCATAGTTAGCCAATGACTAGGAATCTATGATAGTATATATATACTTGACCCCTGTTTTCATGTCGTAGGGGTGTTCATTATGTATTTGATCAAACATATCTTAATAGAACCCAAAAACAAACCGATGTAACACCAAACGGGAAAAAAAAACAAATTTAAATTCAACTGAAAATTAAAGACCAACCCATAATTGACAAATCCATAGTATATTTCGATTGAAATTGGTGACCATATTCTCTACTCTACAACCAAAATATCTAAAAAAAGAAAACTAAATCAAAAGTTCTTATATTCTAAACACTCTCAAGGTGATTTTGCTTTATAATTGTTAGAGTGTAAGGAACAAAGCCAAGGAGTAGTATATAGTTACAACAAAACGACGGTGTATTGGTCACTCAGGCAGTCTCAGACGGTTGAAAAGGACCAAGAAACTCTGCTCAGGGCCAATATATAGAAATCCAAGATCTGCGCCCTTCACATATGGTCCCATTCCCTATTCAGAAAACCTCATCCATTAAAACCGAAAAGACGAAGAAATGATGGTCGGCTCTTTTGTGTTTCTATGTATTACCTTTCCATTGAGTTTTAAGAGCTTGCCCTCGACCCATCTTGGCTTTTTAAACCCAAAGTCAGCGATTTTTCCTTGCCCTCTGTAACTCGCAAGCTGCATATATGTAAACAACTTCTGGATAAGCTGTTCATTCAAATGTCAATGTGGCTGGAACCCATGAAATGTCTAAGCAATTGTTTCAATAGGAGATTAGATTGTTTTTAATCTTTTTCTGGTAAAGTGTTTAGCTTAAGCTTATGGTTCTTGATCTTTTATTGATTTACATGTCTGAGCATGCTTATGTTTTGGGTCTGTTTTTTAAACTGAAGCTCAGGAGATGAGGAAAGTTATCATTACCACTCCCAATTCCTCTGGAAACAATCCATGATTCGTCATGCGACTCCCATTCCCAATCCTTGCACGGAATGTCACCTACCAACAATTTGTGACCCTATCTTAGATTGTTCACCTCATACAAAAATGTCATGATTTGAATACAATTAAAAAAAAGATAATAACCTGGCCAGCCGGCACATTTGGATCCCCTGTCAACTTTACAGCCTCAACATATTCAAAGAACTCTATATCTGAGGAGTTACTTCCTTCTGCATCATCCCACCGACCATACTTACGCTTAAGTTGCACTATCTCGGTGCCATAAGGCCCGAATGCACCCACATATAGACCTGCACTTAGAATTCAGAACATATTTCAAGTTGAGTTGTACAAAAACATTCTGAGTCCAAATCAAAAGAAAGAGAATAACACTAATGCACAACATGCTTACCATCAAAAGGGTCTAAGTTGCTTTCAGGAGTTATGATTCTATTAAATGCTGTATACTCGGAGAGATGGTTTCCTTTTTGTGCCTGGTTTATAGCAAGCTTGACAATCTCATGCACATGTTTCGATACCTAGAACAATAATCAAACAACCTTTATATCTAAAAACATTAACACGACAACGTAAAAGAGGTTTTAAATAATAACAAACTCCTAGATCTGATTCTAGAGGTTAACTTTATAAAAAGCGGTGTAAATTCAAGTAATATACCTTCAAAGAAGCTTTCTCTCCCCAGAACGCCTCGGCAACCTCTGGTGGCAACAGATCTGAAAGTCCTTGAGCTGCAAGAGCTGTTACTTGTTCTTTGGACACTCTATTTTTCCTTGTATCGATATCCCTCTTACTTCTCCCAGGAACATGCAATATAAAGGAATCTCTTTCAGTATCCATTATATTTGCCGACACACGGACAATCTCATCATCTATAGAGGAATCCTCTATGTTATGTAGAACCCCTCCGATGACAAGCTTAGTGTTTGAATGCTTTCCATAATCTGCACTATCCATAGATGAGATTGCTTCAATACTGTCATTTTCTTCTTCTTCTACTTCTTCTTCATCATCAGAAGAATTTGTTTCCTCAGTGCCTTCTCCAACCAGCTCTTCAGTAGCGTCATCACTGCCAACAATCTCTTCCTCAGGGATTTTAATAACATCCATTACTTTCAGTTTTAGCCCTGGGATTTTATCTTTTAGAAATTTTATCACATTTTTAATTCCTTCTTCAGTTGGTTCCCCAGCATTTAGTTGTGTATCTTCTTTTTTATCCACCTTCAGTTCACTTCCTCGTACATCTAAAATGGATGGGTCATTGATCGAGGATTTCGAGGATTGCTGTACTTTTGAAAAGGAATTCTCGGAAATGGTTAGGTTTTGCTTCACGTGTTGCACATACACCACCTAAACACAGCAGATAGGTACATATCACTTCAAAAGGGTTAATCAGTGATTATCGAAACTTCAGAGAAGTTTAGAGCAGCAATTATGAAACACTAATCTTATACAATAATACAAGATACAGGTAAAAGGATATACTGTCACCAGAACTGTTACTTAATTAAATGTGATTTTCTCAAATTACCTGCATAACATATCCTCCGTCAGTGTCTTTAATAACGAAAATCTCAAACAGGGGTGTTCCAGCTGCTTCAGCCACCAGCTGTCTGTAAGAAACAGTAATGAGATTCAATTATCACCAGCAACTGAGAAAAGATTTAAATCCTCAGCATAACCTGCTCTCACCTTGGACTGTAACTCTTGCCAATAAACCTACCAACACCTGGAGTTATGTGTACAATTCTGCCAAATGGTTCCTCAGAATCTCGAGGTAAACCAACCCACCAACCCACCTATATAAACATCAGAAACGTGACAAATGCATTGAAATTCTAAAACAATCATCGTCTAGATAAAAGCATAGATTCTTGACTAGAGATTTGGGTAACACTGAAACCATGAAGCAATCCTTGATAAGTTGACTAGGTGAAACCATCACTTATGTCAGGAAACATATATTACTTCAACTAACCTTAACTACCTTAATAGTTTACAGACATGTAACCTATTTTCTTGATTCAAATGTGTAAGAGTCGTCTAGTAATATCTTACAAGCTAAACAAGAAAGAACAAAGTATAAAGGACGGTAAACAAAATTACCAGTCCACTTCCTGTCTCGTTACATAACCTGGAAGCATCATGGTAACGCTCTTCGTTTACTGCAGTCTGCAAGGAAGTTAATCATATATAAGTAAGAAGATAACATAAGAGTTTGATGTAATAAAAAAACACACATATATAAACCTGTAACTGGCGCATGATCTCAGCGACAGCATCATCAACAGTAGCTTCTGAAATAGCTTGTTTCAACTTGACTGCTTCTTCAAAGTCTTCTTTTTCAACAGCATCCTCAAGTTGAGACTGTTACATAAGCTAGAAGACTCCAAATTTAGAAATCTATAATCAACCAATAATCGAACAAAAAATCATCAATAGTAGACAGAGTTTAGATGGATAGAACCTTGAGAAGAGAAACAACGCTCTCGACTTCTTCAATCTCGGAGAAGTGACGGTTCCAACGATCCCAATCCCAATCCCACTTATCCTCACTCGAACTAGTATCAGCTCCATCAACAGCGGCGCAATTTCGCAGACAGCTTAAAGATGGGGCTTTAGGGTTACAGGTTGATATAGAAGAAGCGAAGGAATGTCGTAGACCGATAGATACGGAGAAATTTGTGCGTTTGTTGGTCGAGAGCTCCGGCTTTAGAGAATTTCTGGGGCTGAAGAGGATGTGAAATTGAGGAACAGCGATTATTTGGCCGATAAGACATGGTTGAGTTGTCGCCATCGGAGGACGTTATCACCGGAATCTCTCACCGTGCTGAGAGGCTTTGCTTTAGTTTTTGACACCTCAGGACATGTATGGATGGATAGGTTTTAACTTTTAACTTTAGCTAGAGATGGTTTAAGGGCAATTTGGTAAAATAGCAATGCAAAGGCTGAGTTTTTCTTATTTTCCTATGATTTTTTTTTTTTTTGGTTCTGGTATTTTCACTTTTTGGGAACCAACCAATCAATATCTTTTAAAATTTTATAATATTTTCTGCTCTTTGACTTTCGTTTTTTACCAAAAGGGCAAAATGGTAATTGAAAGAAGGGAACAAATCCCCAGTTAGAGAAGAACTGACGTTGTTCTAATCGAGAGATCAGACGCGGCGGAGACTGGCGGAGATGATGAATTCATAAATTCCTTCTTCTCCTTTCCTCTCTTTTCATTTGATTGGCTTCTTACACAGCTTCGTCATCATGTCTTGTCCTATCCATCCTAGGCGTCTCTTCCTCTGCTTGCTTATTTCTCTCACTTTCTTCGTCGTCGACCCTTCATCGCAGCATATCGAGGTCAAGAAGAAACAAATGCGAGAGAAAGTACGCGAGATGTATGTAAGCAGTGATTTTTATATTAATTCTTCATGACCCAATTTGTTTAGCAACTATTGAAAACCCTTCAAATCTCGTTTTTACAGGTTCTATCATGCGTATGACAATTACATGACTTATGCATTTCCGGTTAGTGATCTACTTTAAGTTGTTGAATTCTGGCTACTGGGTTTGGATTACACTAAGTTCTGAATTCCAACAGCATGATGAGCTAAAGCCTCTAACTAAAAGTTTCACAGACTCCCTCAGTGAGCTTGGAAATCTTAAGGTAACTTTGTACTAGCTCATATAGCATCATAAATGATTTTGAAGCAGAAGCTTGACACAAAGATTTCTGATTTTCCAGCTTGAACACCTGCCAACAGATTATAATGGATCAGCTGTTACTCTTGTTGAATCATTATCCAGGTATGTTATGCATAAGTGAAAGCATTCCCTGTGTGTTTTTTCAGTACCCGTTTGACATGATTCTCCTTTGTCCCAGCCTTGCTATATTGGGGAACAGTACAGAATTTGAAAAGGGGGTTCTCTGGCTCTCAGAAAATCTTACTTTCGATATTGATGCCCGGGTCAACCTTTTTGAGGTAGGAGTCTAGTTCTGTATTCTGTTGAAGTTTGCTTCAAGAGTGGATGTGTCCTTGAGTACTGAAAATGAGTTTACTCGCACTTGATGCTTCTAACTGGTGCTCTTTTTGGCTTCTCATTTGTAGTGCAATATAAGAGTTCTTGGAGGACTTATCTCTGCTCATCTTCTTGCAATTGATCCAAATAATAGGTTGATTCAGGGTTCCTACAACAATCAGCTTCTTCGATTAGCTGAAGACCTTGGAAAACGTTTTTTACCCGCGTTTGAAACACCTACAGGATTACCATATGCATGGATTAATTTGAAGGTATTGAATCGTCACTTATGAAATGCACTTACTTCACTGAAATCCTGGCTATCTAATGCGAAAAGGAACAGTCACTTTGAGCACTTACTTCACTGAAATCCTGGCTATCTAATGCGAAAAGGAACAGTCACTTTGATAATTTTCATTCAATTCTTAAAGGTTTCTATGCTTAAGTTTGAGCTTGCTCTTCTAGTTTTCTTGGAAAATGGAATATTTGACCCTGAATAATATCTTTTGGCAGAATGGAGTAATGGAGAATGAGACAACTGAAACAAGCACTTCAGGATGTGGTATGTATCTTGTTATCCCTACTTTCTTTTACATTCTAGTTTTCCGAATGTGCTCATGAATTTATTGATATGCATTTTACGCTTTAGGTTCTCTCGTTCTTGAAATGGGAGCATTGTCACGGCTCACTGGTGACCCGAGGTTTGAATCAGCTGCACTACGTGCGCTTCGTCAGCTATGGAGGATGCGAAGTTCGTTAGATCTGCTTGGGACAACATTGGATGTGGTAACTGGGGAATGGATAGAGTACTCCTCTAGCATTGGAGCTGGTATATTGTTCATTCAGAGGGATTCTAGTGGCAGTTCTTGTTCCGAAGAGATAGCAAAATAATTTTACTTATATGTGTGGAATTAACTTGTGCCTTAGATTGATGTAGCTCTGATGTGTAATTTCATTTCTGGTCTTTTAAAGGGGTTGACTCTTTCTATGAATACCTCTTGAAGGCTTATATTCTTTTTGGAAAAGAAGACTACTGGCGAATGTTTCATTCTGCTTATCTGGCATCTCAGAAGTACTTCAGACATGGGCCTTGGTAATATACTAGCCTGAAAAAATGTACTTCCGCAATCTCTGTTATGACACTTAAGACTTCTATTGGGCAAAATCTGAAAATTGCTAATGAGTTTATCTACCTGGTTTAGGTACCATGAAGCTAATATGTGGAGTGGAAAACCAACTTACTGGCAGCTCACAAGTCTTCAGGCGTTTTGGCCTGGTCTGCAGGTATAATGAATGAATGGATTACTTAAATGTCATAGAAAGAACAGTCGAAAAGGGTATCTTCTCATTGTCATTCTTAAGTTCTTGCTTCTAGGTTCTTGTTGGAGATATTGCAGCTGCAAATTCATCGCATCGTGAGTTTTTCCATGTATGGGAAAAGTTTGGTGTATTACCTGAGAGGTATGTATTCACTTGTCTTTTCTTTGCGGGCTTCCTACATCGATCTTGAGTTAGTCATTTTTCAAGTTTGTTGTTTGCGCTGAAGTACATTGAACAAATCTTTGTTCAGGTATCTACTCGATCATCAAATAATACATCCGACAATGAAGTACTATCCACTACGTCCTGAATTAGCAGAATCCACGTTCTACCTTTACCAAGCTACAAAAGGTTTTTATTTTTGTCTCTTTTTTAGTTGTCTCACCCTGAATGTTTATTATGTGAAGCACCAAATTTGAGGCATACCTCCGCTGACTATAGAAATCTATTTCATTCCTTTGGTCCTTTTGCAGATCCATGGTATCTAGATGTTGGTGAATCAATGGTAAAATCTCTTAATCTCTACACAAAGGTGCCAGGGGGATTTGCAAGTGTTAGAGATGTGACGACCATGCAATTGGAAGATCATCAGCACAGTTTCTTTCTCGCTGAAACGTGCGTTCACTTTCTTACACGCTATTCTTTTCTTACCTATACAATGCAGAACATCACATTGGTAGTTATCTCACTTTCTTCGTAGGTGCAAGTACCTATATCTCCTCTTCGATGACTCATTTGTGGCCAAAAGGAATTATATATTTACAACCGAGGGCCATCCTATACAGGTTGTGAGCTCCTGGCATGAGAAACTACCAGAAACTTATTTCTCAGGCAACTGGACCCTTTCAAAGGTCCGTCCATTGTTCCAGCTCTGATCATTTTGGAAGATATATTACTTGTATGCATGGTTACACTGTATACTCAGTGTGCCTAGCAATGCTATTTTCAGTTGATAGACAGAAGGACAGGCATTTAAAGATTTAATGCATTATTAGTTCTTTCTCTGCTGCTGCTAAACTAGCTACTTAAAAATTTGTAGAGTGGAGCATGGGAAAGTCGAGCTAGCGCATTGTCACTACAAGTCTGTCCACTGATATCTCTTAACTCTAGACATCCTGAGCAACAAAGAGAGAGTGCTTGCCATGTTCTTGACGAGCAAATCAATCATAAGTGTTGGAGCAACAAAGAGTGCGGAGTTGATGCCACTACTTGTAGACTAAGAACCTGCAGCGGGGTTGGATACTGCGGCTTATGGAATCCCTTATAACTTTTGACACAAAACAGTGGGGTCTTGGGTTTTAATAAAGGAAAGAGAAGAGGTGGAGTTTACGAACTGAAACTGTAAATTAATGCGAAATGACAAGTTTTGGTAGACAGAAAATGGATAGTTGTTGCATGAGGCTGTTGTATCTTTTTCTTTGATTCATCAGTCCTGACATGGATATATAGTTATATACTATGGGAGGATCAACCTCGATCAAAGGAATATTATGTTTTTCTTGTTTTTTTCTTGACGTATAGCTTTATGCCTTTATCAAATGGTAATTCTAGGACCTTAACAGATTAACATTTAGTTTCACCATCGATCATGCAAAAGCAAAACATCTCTTGATGCAGATGTTAGCAACGGTATATGGTCTCTTAGCCTAAATGCTTCTATGACTCATATATGCTATCTTCCTTTCCGGCTCAGTGAGCTGTTATCAAGTAAGACCGCCTGCAAAACCAGTCATTGATTTCAACAGCTCTAAAGTAGTTGAACACCAATTATTCTCAAGTTGTGTTCATATAAAAACATTGCAATAGCTTAAATCTTTATTGGGTTTCATGTAAGTGTATTTATAGGGTAGACGCATCCACCTCAGTCATTTCTGAGTTCAGCTATTACTGATAAACACCTCAACATTTCTGAGATTGATAGAAAGGTTACATAGATTTAAGATTCCGCAGATGTGGCTGCGTCATCTTTGTGCTTAATCGCGCCGGAGTCCACAAGAATTGGAATCTCTGCAGCTAACCACGGAGCGAGCCCCAAACAAAGTGCATGTGCTATACCAAACCGAGGACTGCATAAACATAATTCATCCATCAATGCAAAGAAAACGAGTTTGCTGTGCTCATATTCATGATAGAAATGGATTGCATAAGTTGTTCAATCCAACCTCAGTGTATATATAACAAGGTAAAAATGAAAACATACAAAATTAAGTTGACCTGCACAACCTGTCCCTAGCACAACAAACAGCTTAGCACTAGAGTTTCCCGGCCTAATTGAATCATCACACACAAGAAGATCGACAACAAACCAAGCTAATTTCATCTTTTTCACAATTCCTCTAAAAATCGAGACTAAACTGATCTAAAACACTGCATGCTCCTCTTACAATATCTATGCAACCAGAGAAAGCTTAGTACTAGAATTTTCCAGCTTAATTGAATCATCGTACACAAGAAGATCCACAACAAACCAATCTAATTAACATCTTTCTTTCAGAATTCCTCTAAAAATCTGAGAGTAAACTGATCTAAAACACTGGATGCTTCTCTAACAATGTCTATGCAAGCAGAAAGCATATAAATTTACCAGTTTTTGGCCCATAGAGGCTTGAAATGCACAGTCAAACATATCTTCCCACCTCGATACATCTACACACAACAAAAAAAAAAACATCAACGACAAATCCAATTGAGTAGAAACCACCTAAAATCGAAAAAACAGAAAGCCCTTACCTTTTGAGTCTTGCCGTCAATCTCAGGCAGCTCAAGCTCAGGAGCAGTGGCTGGATAGGTAATCGGGATATCGAACTGGAGATCGAATTCGTATTTGAGAAGGTTGTGAACATACCAACACTTGCCAGTCCAACGCGTGCCCTCAGGATTGGAAGCGGAGATACGGAACCAGTCATTGTCGTTGGACTTGTTCATTTGGGTATACGCAATCAGAGACTTGTACTCCTCTTTCAGCCTCTGCGTCCATGCCGCGCCGTCTCTTGGACCCGCCTTTGTCGTCAGAAGCGGTATTCGCGTTAACGTCGACTTCGTGTTCGGATCCCATCCTTCCATTTTCTTCGCCTTCCGATTTGGGTGTGTGGATTCTAAACCCTATTTGTCGATCGGAATCGGATGCTTGATTCTGATTCCTCCTCTTTTAGCTATTTTCAGTTGTCACCATTGTAACCGAAACAAACAATCAAACCGTATTGGATCATGCGATTTGGTTTGATGTTGGTTCATTTGGTTCAAATTGCTTAAAAACCTTTTGGTTTAGTTTGATTTGTTTTGGTTTGATACTTTGATTACAAAATGTAAAAATCTAATGACTTTTTCACATTACACGATGTAAACAAAATACAAACAAACAAAGATTTCTGAATACAACATATGTTTTGCTTAAACGTATACAATGTAGTAAATTTTTTATTTAACAAAGTTTATTTTTCAAATTAGTAAGTTGTATTTCAATTAACAAACTAAAAATCAAGGATATTATTAGTGAAATAGAAATCAAGGATATTATTAGTGAAATTCTGATTTTTAAAAAAATATATATTTCTAATAGACAACAAAACTTTTTCTTTTTTTATTGATACAATTTATATTTTTACTTTTGTCATGTTGCTTAGGTAGTTGAGTTTAATTACATAATGTAATACTTTGCTTTGATCAATATGATGCTATGAATATGATCAAGTGGTAAAGTTTCAACTTCAAGTGAAGGTGATTGCATAACATGAACATGAACATGAATCTCTAGGTTTTGATATCTTATTCTAAAACACAAAGCTATATTTGAAAGCGAATGTCGGAGAAAAACTACATGAATTCAGTGGTTATGAACACATCTTCTAGGTGTAAGATTGAGATAGAAAACTAAGGTGTTTATTTGAAAAATTCTATGATAATGATGAACAATCAGTTAGGAATGAGGGTATTGTTTACATCTTGGATCATCCAGAAGATAATCATAGATCACAGTCTCAACAAGTTTATGGCTTACCTGAAGTATCACCAAATGAAGATGAGAGTTTTGACTGAATTTGTAGAGTCAAATGGTACCATTGAGAAACACGGTCATGGTAGAATAGCAGTGGATGAAATACACAAAATTGTTGTGGCAGACATCCGATTTGCTAACATAAATAGGAATACAACTAATCTTTTGCTACAAGAAAGTAACAACGGGTCTGTTCACCTACTGCCAAGATATTATGAACGGTTCTTCTTCAATCATCCTAAACGACAACAAAAAATATTTGATTGATTCAAATTCTATTTTCCTTTTGTCGTATTGCTTAACTAGGGGAGTTTAATTCAATAACAAAATATTTTGCATTGATTACATTAATCATGAAATTATCCAAATTTGAAAGATTCGTAACTTTGTAAATAGAGATTTTATATTTAGTTGTTTATAGATCAATAATAAATAATTAAGCAATATAATAATTGATGGTTTGGATTATCATTGTTGTATTTGTTCTATAAAGTAAGGACATCAACGGTAGTGGAATATGTAAAACCAAATTAGATTTAACAAATGAACTAAATTCAAAAACATATTTGCATAAAGATATCCAAAAACGTTGGACCGGCTCTGTACGAGATGTGTTATTTCAATGTTCAAGAAGACTTTAACATGCTTTAGTGTTATTTGCTTATTCTTAAATTTGCATTAGTTTTTGTTAGAGTTCGTTTCTAATATTTGTATTGCAATTAAATATTTTGGTGTTGTCTTTGAGGCATGATAATTGATTTTTTTCATGTAGTTCGTTCTAGAAAATTATTATTCTAACTACAAAATCTATTTTAAATTATAAAATTTAAATATCTTAGAAATTAGGCAAATTTTCCTCAAATTAATAATTATTAATATCTTGATAAATTAATTAACTTAATTAATTAACAAAATATCTCATTCCAATATTATTAATTTTTAGAGGTTTTAATGTACTTTTATTCAAGTGTACTACCATTTGCAAATAGATTCTCCAATTTGCTATTTATATATATATTTAAATACGGCATATGAATTATGTTATGATCAACTATGCACTATTGTTGACGGTCTAGTTGTCTTTGATCAAAATATGTATACACATTATGAGATCTTTATTACTCTAATATGTCGCTTTAACTTTACCAGCTAGCTAATACTGTGATTGTTTAACATATAACGAATAAACATACATTAGGTTACTCAAATGAAAACAACCAACAACAAAATATATGACAAGAACGAGTTGTGAAAAAAGAGTAAGTGGAAGTGTGGAGGCACACATGTGTCGTGAACTCTTTGATATTGTGTTGTCTATGGACTTTCACAAACTCTACATACAAAATAAAAAAAACGAAGTAAGTGAAGTAAAATGCTTAATCTTGTAATTAATATCTTCTAACCAGCACAATTAATATTTGCACACACATGTGATTTGGGTATGCATGCAGCCACTATTTCCATGGATTGATTTTATATACGATAGGATACCTTTACATATGCACTAAAGCATAATCAAAGTCAGAACGTTAATTAACAAAGCTAAACTAGCAATAACAAATAAGTCGGTTTACCAAAACTAAACTGACATCCCAACAACATGATCGTTGTAAACTTGTAATCCACAATACTCTAACATCAATTAATGCCTTAATAGACACTTAGCTGTCGGACACTAAATTTATGTTATGATCATCAACGTAAGTGAACTATGAACATTTTCTATTTTGAAATTTATTTATACGACAACAGAGCAAGGCCGAGGGAGAAACCATGGAGAAGGCTAGAATCAAGAAGGAAGAAACCACTGAGCATCGTTGAAGTTGAAGTTGGAGAGACCGTGGAAGCGTTTGACGGTCTTTGTTGCAAGATTGAAGACACCGATGTCGAGGCATGACAATTTATTGTGACAGATACGATCATCACGAGTGAAATAAATGGAGTTAGGCTCAATTCCAAGGGTATGGTCAGCAGGCACGGTAATACCCAAATCATAGAAGAGGGCCTCATCACCTAGAGAATGTACCTCAAGAAGCCGGGTGTCGAGGGTTTTCGGGTCAAGATCTTTAGGATCCCTCTTGTACAGATGGAACATCCTGTGACTTTCAGAGGTACCTAAATCGTACGTAAAGACAACCAAAACTTGACCTGCTCTTGTAACAGCAATGCCTTTGTTAGATGGGATAGACCTCTTTTGCTTCATACGTTCACGTTCCTTCATTGTCATACTTGGCATCCACATTGGAAGCCTATGTTTCTCGGATACATCCTTGAAACCATCTTCATCTTGTCCAGACAAATCTAAGTGTCGAATGAACTCACGGGTGGCATAGACGTAAAGATTGTAACCTTTCAGTACCATATCGTTTAAACCTCGTAACTCCCTCTGAACCTCGAGCTCTGTTGGAATCTCGCGGTAATGATCATCCCCTGTCCTGCAAAACCCTAGAAATGGGTACATTTCAAACTGCCACACAACAACGTAGTTTCCATTCTTGTCGTCAACCCACAAACGACCTCTCAGATCTTCGGCAGCATGAGGAAATTCATCACAAAATGGATCCTCATCATCCATTACCATATGCTTGACATTCTCCTCTCCTTCACGCCAAATCTTAAAATGGCTACCCTTAAATGATTCTAGTGGTGGAAGATCGATCCTCTTCTCGCTAAATACATCTATAATATAGAGTTTCATTCGAGAATCTACCACCAGAAACCACTTACCTGAGCTTCCCAGGAATCGATACCCTGAAAAGTCACTCTTCGGCTCGTAAACCCTACCATCTTCTGGGTTGTAAATACGACAACCATACTCTTCTGCAATCAGCATCAGCAATGGAGATCCGGCTTTTGGCTGCAGAATCAAAGTCGAACGCAGAGACTTAACAGGCTCAAAATCAGGAATACTCGATGTTCGTTTGAGCGTAGATCTAGATCCGGCTTTTGGCAGCAAATTCAAAGTCGAACACCCCTGAACAGCCTCAATATCTGGAAAACTCGATGTTCGTTTGAGCGTAGATCTCTCCATTATCTCGTCTGTTTTTTTTCTTTTAATGTCGTCTTTCGATAAGATTGAGGAGGCGTTAAGTTGCGCATATTGAAATGGAAGACATTATAGTTAGGAACCACCAGGCCCAGTAACAGCAAGAAATTATATTTTAACGGGTCTATGGCCCAATATACGACGTCCATCACGGATCGTTTCGTTACAAAATTTTCATTTTTGGTTATCATTTTGATTAATATTTTGGTTAAAATTTTGTTTGATTGGACTGTATATCAATTTATTTTAGTTTAAAATAATTTTAAAATATAAAACAATATGATACTTAATTATATTTTCTTGATATTTATTAACATATTCTCTTTTTTTCCTCAATTGGTTTGGTTTGATTACACGATATAAAATCCTATGACTTTTTAAAAAAAAAAATCTGAAACTTTTTTGTTTAGCTAGATTTATTTTTTAAATTAGTAACTTGTGTTTCTCTCAAAAACTAAAAACCTTTTAGCACATAAACTATCAACTTTCTAACATGTGATTTCGTGAAGGGTTTTTAGTTTAAAAATTGCATTTAATCAGATTTTCATTTGCGTAATGGTTGTGTATGTTTTCCAAAAGTAAAACAAAAAATGGCTATGATTATGATTGTATGATTATGTGTATGAGTAGACAAATGATTGGAAAAAAATTGAACTGAATAATTATCACTTATATGATTTGTATTTTGTATTCCTCGCTTCACCGGGATCATTCCTTGTAACTCGTCTATCCCACTTCCGCTTCCCTTAAGTATTAAATGAGATTCTCCTTACTTCTCTAGAGATCTCTATTTATGCAAAAACATATATTAAATATACCATCCCCATAACCCAAACAGAAAACAATTTCTTAAATACTTCTAATAATTTAAAAATTGAATATAAATTTTATACAACACACATTTTAAAATATGAAATACGTACGTGCCGCTCAGGTTCTAGTTATCTTTTATATGATTAGTATTCCGTTCATTTCAAAATGCCACACAACAACGTAGTCTTCCTTCTTGTCGCCTACCCACAAACGGCCTCTCAGATCCTCGGCAGTATGAGGAGCCCCACGCGATAAATCGCTGATTAATATATCCCTGACTTTATCCTCTCCTACTCGCTCAATCTTTAAAAGGCTACCTTTCAATGATTCTAGTGGTGGAAGATCGATCCTCTCCTCGCTAAAGACATCTATAATATAGAGTTTCATTCGCGAATCTACATCCAGAAACTAATTACCTGAGCTTCCAAGGAATCGATACCTCATACCTCCAAAGTCGAAAGGTCACTATTCGTCTCGTAAACCCTATCATCGTTTGGGTTGGACACACTACTGCGATAACCATCCTTTTCTGCATACATCATCAGCAATGGAGATCCGGCTTCTTGTCGCTCAATCAAAGTCGAACGCATGGCCATTGCAGACTCAGGATTCTGACAACTCCATCGTTGTTTGAACGTACTAGATCTCTGCATTTTCAGGTCGTCTTTTGATTAATTGAGAAAGCGTTAAGTTGCACATACTGTTATATATACAACCAAGCCCAATAACAGCCAGAGAAAAATATTCTATAACGGATCTATGACCCAATATAACATCATCGTGGATCATTTCATTTGGTTGTTATTTAACTTATATTCGTGGAAACCTTTAGCGTGTGAAACTGATTTCAAACTTTTTTAGATTTTGATAAACGTTTATGTGTGAAACTATCTTTATAAAGATTAAAATACTGAAGTAAAGAAGAGGGATTAGTGAATTCGTGGTTATTCAAGATTCTCTTGATATTCTTAAGTTGAGATTTGGAAAAGATACTCATTTGTACAATTCATTAAACCTACTGCCTACAAATCCATAAATCCAAGCAATGACAACGAGGGAAAAGATAGAGAACAGTACGTCAGTATCATTTCGCCTGACTGATCATTTCAGTCTCAAATGTGAGCCTCTTGTTTTCAGTACGGCTATGAAGATGAATGACACATCTACATAGATTCATCTAAATATGGTGGCTTTGCGAGAAGATTAAGGCAAGAAGTAAATACAAAAAAAGTATAAATCCAGAGACATGAACGGCTTAACTATCGGGGCCATTAGCTACTGCGACCGCCCGTATCTTTTTGGGTAAAATTAATTAATCATATGAATCTTATAACTGTCCTTTTATTCAAATGTACGACCATTTGCACACCAGATTCTCCATTTCGGTACTTTTATATAAATTTAAATACGGCATGTGAATTATGTTACGATCAACTATTCACTATTGTTGACGACTTGACGGTCTAGTTGTCTTTGATCAAAATACATTAGGATAATCAAATGAAAACAACCAACAACAACAAAAATATATGACAAAAGTTACATCTCGGATAATGTACTTCAGAATCAACAAGAATGAGTTGTGAAATCTCTTCTTGAACTATATGAATAGTAAGTGGAAGTTTGGAGGCACACATGCGTGGCGAACTCTGTGATATGTTGTTGTCTATAGACTTTCACAAACTCTACATACAAAATAAAAAACGCAATTGTAGTAAAATGCTTAATCTTGTAATTATCTTCTAACCAGCATAATTCATATTTGCACACACATGTGATTTGGGTATGCATGCAACCACTATTTCAGTGGATTGATTTTTTTATATGTCAGACATATTCTCATGTTTTTTTTTCTTCTGTACGATAGGATACCTTTACATGGGCACTAAAGCATAATCAAAGTCATAACGTTAGTTAACAAAGCTAAACTAGCAATAACAAATATATAAGTCGGTTTACCAAAACTAAACTGGCATCCCAACAACATGATCGTTGTAAACTTGTAATCCATAACACTCTAACATCAAATGCCTTAGCAGACACTTAGCTGTCGGACACTAAGTTTATGTTATCATCAACGTACAAGTGAACTATGAACATTTTCTATTTTAAAATTTATTTATAAGGACAACAGAGCAAGACCAAAAGGGATCAACCATGAGCTAGGAAGGCAAGAATCAAGAAGGAAGAAACCACTGAGCATCGTAGAAGTTGGAGTTGGAGAGACCGTGGAAGCGTTTGATGGTCTTTGTTATAAGATTGAAGACACAGATGTCGAGGCATGACGATTCTTTGTGACGGATACGATCACCACGGGTGAAATAAATGGAGTTAGGCTCAATACCAAGGGTATGGTCAGCAGGCACAGTAATACCCAAATCAAGAAAGAGGGCCTCATCACCTAGAGAATGCACCTCAAGAAGCCAGGTGTCGAGGGTTTTCGGGTCAAGATCTTTAGGATCCCTCTTGTACAAACGGAACATCCTATGACTTTCAGAGGTACCTAAATCGAACGTATAGACAAGCAAAACTTGACCTGCTCTTGTAACAGCAATGCCTTTGTTAGATGGGATACACTTCAATTGGTTCCTACTTTCACGTTCCTTCATAGTCAGACGTGGCATCCACATTGGAAGCCTATGTTTCTCGGACACATCCTTGAAACCATCTTCATCTTGTCCAGACAAATCCAAGTGTCGAATGAACTCACGGGTGGCAAAGACGTAAAGATTGTAACCTTTAAGTACCATATCGTATAAACCTCGTAACTCCCTCTGAACCTCGAGCTGTGTTGGAATCTCGCGGTAATAATCATCCCCTGTCCTGCAAACCCTAGAAATGGGCCCATTTCAAATTGCCAGACAGCAACGTAGTTTTCATCCTTGTTGTCAACCCACAAACGACCTCTCAGATCTTCGGCAGCATGAAGATTTCCCCGACGATATGAAAAACCATCCATTAGTAGATGCTTGACATTCTCCTCTCCGTCACGCCAAATCTTAAAAAGGCTACCCTTAAATGATTCTAGTGGTGGAAGTTCGATCCTCTTCTCGCTAAATACATCTATAATATAGAGTTTCATTCGAGAATCTACCACCAGAAACCACTTACCTGAGCTTCCCAGGAATCGATACCCGGAAAAGTCACTCTTCGGCTCGTAAACCCTACCATCTTCTGGGTTGTACACACTATTACAGCGACAACCATCCTTTTCTGAAGACAGCATCAGTAATGGAGATCCGGTTTTTGGCCGCTGAATCAAAGTCGAATGCATGGCCTTAGCAGACTCAAGCGTAGTAGATCTCTGCATCTTGACGGAGATTTTCTCGTCTTTTGATAATGTATATATAAAGTACCAAGCCCAATAACAGCAAGAGAAAAATATTTTAACGGGCCTATGGCCCAATGTAACATCATTATCATTATGGATCATTTTTGGTTATTCAAGATTTTCAGAAACGTTTATGTGTCTAACTGTGTTTATAAAGATTTTAAATACTGAATGTAGAAGAGGGATTGGTGAACTCGTGGTTATTCAAATCAAAAATCATGAGATTTAGGTTTAATGTTGGTTTTGGTTGTTTCGGTTTGGTTTGGTTTGATTATAGATTTTTTTTTTTTTTGCGCTAACATGGAAATTTTTTGAATATTGTTTTCTTTTTTCAAATTACTAAGTAGTATTTCGAAATTTTTTTTTTCTTTTTTTTACGACAAGTAGCATTACAATTTAAAACTAAATTATTTTAATGTATTTTTCCTGTATAAACTATCAAATTTCTAAGGTTTCTCTCTCTTCTCTCTTTCATTTTTCATTCTCTCAGATTTCTCTGATGTATTTTTTCGTTGACTTTTATCTCATTTGAGGTGGGTTTGTCGTTTGGTTGTACCAGCTTTCTCAACGGTATATATAGATTGGCTTTGCTTCCGGTGTAGATGCCTTCGTTTGCATATTCATCCGGCTATGTTTCTGACATCGGTGGTTTAATCAACATTGGTGGTCGGCTCTGGCTTCGGATTTAGCGGTCTTTCGGTAATGATAGGCTAGCTTCTTCTCCGGACCGTTTAGGTTTGGTCTCGCTTTTGTTTTTTCTTTTTCCGACTATTTCGATTTTTAATGATGGAACAAATATTTTGGATAGTAAGAACTTTTTCAATAAAAACAAGTATATATTTTGTGAACAACAAAATTTTTTGAAGGTTGAAAAGTTAATATCGGTTGACGTAAAAAAAAAAAAAAATTGAAGGTTGAAAAGTTGTTGATTGAAGAAGAAGATGAAGAAAATTTACAGATCTACAATAAATGGAGTCATATTCTCAACAAAGCTAAAATTGGGATTTTACCTTGTTTCTTTAGGCAAATATATAAATATGTAAATTGAATGAGATTTATGATGTTTTTGGTGGAATTGGAGCTTTCTGACGTCGCAACAATCTATCGGTGACTCCAACTTCTTCAACGTGTCTTTCAACCTGGTTCTCAATTGACATGTGTTTGTACTGTATACAACTTTATCTTCAGTTTAAGGTTCACTTAATTGGACTTTTGTTTTCTATTCTTACGTTTGTTTGTTTTTAAATATAAGTAAAATCTTGGCCTGTTATATTGGTTTTATACAATAAATAAAACACATTTCTGACTCCAAAAAAAAACTATCAAATTTCTAATATACAAGTATTCTACCCCGTACTACGTACGGGGACAAGTTAAGATTGAGGTTGATAGAGAGCAGTAGAGATTCAATCATAATTAAAGGGTTTGGAAAATAAAAGTGGATCCTATACTATCTAAAAATCCTATTTATTTTTCTGTTTTTAGACAATATTTAAATTTTGTAAAGTTAACTAAGAAAAATTAGCTTAAAAAACTAACAAATTATTAACAACAGGTTGCAATATTTGTATTTGTTTATTTTGTGCAACAAATAATTAACAACAAAATACAAATATTTGTATTTGTTTATTAACAACAAAATCGTTAAACTACTAATAATTTGTAATTTGGAAAACATAAGTACAATAAAATCACAATTAATATGAGTTAAATAGCAAATGAATGAATATAAAGAAAAATTAAGCGCTAACTTGAATAGAATTTCCATAGTAGTTTCTATAGCATCCACAAGAGAAGAAAAAAATGGAAGATAATAGAAAAAATGATTAAATAGAGAAAATCGGTTAATAAAACATGCTTTGATTTTAGCTTGATCGTGAAGGGGTTGGTAGGAGCAAATTAAGGAATATAGGATTTTTTACACTTTTTTTTTTTGCATATCAATATTGGCTTGAATTTTATTTTTTAGAAAGTTTTTCTTTCCATTACTAAGCCCATATTTTTTGGTTAATAATTAATTTTGTTTTTTTTAAAAAATTTTTTCTGTTTTGCACGATCTCAATTTTGTTTTGATTTATTTTTATGAAAATTAAATTATTAAATAGAAAATGTATGTGGCATGTTTTTATTGGTGCTTTCTAATTTGTTCACATCGCATTTTCATTTTCTTTTAACAGTTTAACGAAAGCTGTCTTAAAAGATAAAAACTGCGTTTAAAGAAAGGGCTTTTGGATAGGTAACAGAAAACAGCCCTCATTGCAACTCTAGAAAGATAAGACGACAGGGTGTTTTTACGTAAGGCACTATTTAATGGAGAGCCATCCGTGTTTCCTAGGCCTGGGATTACGGCAGGAACCGAGCAAACCGACCCGATTAAACTGATAATTTCGGTTATCGGCGAAAACCGAAGATACTGTAACTAACCGTTCGGCGAATTTAATTTTGGTGTTCGGATTTCGGGTCGGGTCGGTTCGGTAATCGGACCGATCGGTTTATTAAAATATGCAATCATATATAAACTTAACCCTAGTCAATTACCCTAATTTGTTTTATTTTGCTTCTTCACTGCCTCTTGCAAACCAAGTGAGCCCTTCTCCGATCTAAAAAACATTCTTCTCCAATCTATTCATCATCACATCTCTTCTCCTTCATCAATTCATTATCATCTATTCATCTTTATCCTCTAAAAACTCAATCATTCGTGTCTAAATCTGTCCTCGACGAACTTAAACGTAAGATTTGTTCAGATTTGATTATTGGTGTTACTTGTTTTTTTTTTGTAGTCTCGTGTCTTTGTTCTCTAGATCTTAGGCTTGTGTTTATTTCAATAATTTAGTTGTTTTCTTTCTTGTTTCAGTGAGAAAGCGAGAAACCGACTCATCAACCTTGTTTAATGCAATCTCGCTTAAAGCTGGAATAAGAAAGTTTGAGATCGCCGTGGACGAGACCGTCATCGTCCGAGCCTCATAGTCGGAGTCGCAGCCGTCACACTACACACAGCTTTTTCAAAACCCTAAAATTTTTACAAGTCTGGGCTTATTAATTGTGGGTTGGGCTTATTGATTGTATGTTGGGTTTTGTTAAGTGTATTGGGCTTTTATTTTGTTGTATTTGTAATAGACCAATTTTTTTTTTAATGTGTAAACCGGTTAAACCGAAGAAAAAAAAGAATTTAATTCATATTCGAAAAATATTTTTTAAGCTATAACCGACGTCCGAACCGATCCGAACCGAATTTCAATTCGGGTCTATTCGGTGAGATTTTTAAAAAACCGAATTTCCACCAAACCGAATAACCCGACCCGAATAACCCAGTTTAACCGAACTCCCAGGCCTAGTGTTTCCTCTTATCCAGCAATTTTGTCTATGCGTAAATTGCTCTGTCACTGTCACTGTCACTGTCCGCTGCTTCTGTGTCCCCAAGATTTTTCTCTTCTTCAACCTTGAAAAACCCTAAAAGTTTAGTGCCACTGCATAAGGCACCGTAAATTCCCTTGACAAATTTTCCGGACGAATCTAGAATTCAGTAATGGCGGCTCCGGCTGACGCGACAACGAAGGGACAGGCGCTCGCTCTCCTCGCCGCTGCCAAAAACCACGGCGATTTGGCGGTGAAGCTCTCGTCTCTTAAAGAGGTGAAGGAGATTTTGCTGTCATTGGAGCCGTCTTTGTCTGCTGAGATTTTCCCTTATCTTAGAGAACTCTGCTTGTCCCCTGAAGTTTTAGTTCGCAGATCCCTTATCGAGTGAGTTACTCAGAAATTTTACGGTTTCGTACCTGGTTTTACTTTCTTCTTTCACTACGGATGATGTTTTCCCTTGCTCTACACGAACTCGTAAAGACTTTTGTTTTGTTGCGTGTTTAGGGTTCTTCTCTATTTTTCCCAAACGTTTGATCTTTCCAAACCCAGCTGCTATGTTGTAGAAATTATGCAAACGATGCCTCCAGTCTGCATGATTGTTTGTTTTTGGTGGGATTAATTTGAAACTTCCACAACAATATGGTGGATATTACTCGTCCGCTTACTTTTTTTTTAGTTCACCTCGCATAGTTTTCATAAGTTATGTTAAATAGTTACTTCTGTAGCTATTCATGGTGATTAAATTTGTCTGACAAGTTAAGAGACATGTTGATCGATTTCTTCTGGATGGCAGGATCATTGAAGAGGTTGGTTTGCGGATGCTGGAACATTCTTATGTTCTAGTGAGTGTCTTAATACACTTAGTAGGTGACAATGATCCAACTGTTGCAGAGAAATCTATTTCTACTGGCACAACTTTCTTTCGCAGCATCTTGGAGAAGATGGAAACGCAGGTCCATACTGTTTCTCAAGTTGGATATCTTGTCGTATGCATATGTTGTTTTGAAATTCCTTCTTGAGATCTTTTCAAAAATCCTACATTTGGAGTCAGTATTTACCAGCAAAAGTATATTTTACATGCTCGTAGCTGCTGATGAGATTGAACTATTGTTAACCCATGGAAACTTTCCTCTTGTTTTCATTTTCGAAACTTCGGTTGGTTTTTATGTTGGTGCTACTTATTTGATGTTTAAGGCTACTGTCATAAGGCTGTAGGATAATATGAAATAGTGAATAAAATAAAGCACTGCAAGCATTGGTAATTTTCTGTTTAAGTTTTTGTTGGATATCTTGTATGATACTCTCGCTGATATGTATTATTCTTGATGATCTCTGCAGTTCCATCACCGTGGTAAAGTTGATCGTTGGTGTGTGAACCTATGGACATTGATGCTTATGTTCAAAGATGCTGTCTTTAACATTGCATTGGATTTGGAGGTATGCTCACTGTTTATAGCCTCTCTTTTTTGTCTGTCTGTTCCTCTCCCGAGATTCGATTTTGGTTTAGTATTTGCTCTGCTTCTCTCTCAATTTTAAGGTTTTCTAACTCAAGTCCGTTTTTCTCTTTCACAATAGCCTGGTCGTGTAGTAGGGGTGAAAGTTCTTGCTCTAAAGTTTATGGAGACATTTATTTTGCTCATTACTCCTCATGCATCTGATCCTGAGAAAGTTTCCACTTCCAGCGAAGGTATTATGTTCTAATCATGCAGTTTTTATTATTATTATTCCGATTATATTGTATTTTATCTGGAACTGCACCATACATGCTTTGTTCATTTTGTTGTGCGCGGGTCAACTTTTCCAATTCTACTGCAGGAAGTAGACAGATGATCAATATTTCCTCCCTTGCTGCCGGTCTCCCCATGCTGAATCTAACAGGGCTCATGTCTGAAGTAAATCAGACACTTGTCCGCTTAGGATCTTTCTTACAGGCACCTACTCTTATACAGGATGCACTGCCGATAGCCGTTATTGATTGGTATGTTTCTGTATGCAGCCCACTATTCTTGTGTTACTTTTCTTTATATTCATCATGATATTAGTTGTGCTTTTACCTGTTACATTTTTTGCTATCCCACTTTTTTAGTTGAAACTATGTTAGTTCTTTTTCCACTCAGTATGCTGATTTGTTCTTGCAAGTAAGTTGATATGGATGTTTTGGCGCTCAGAAATTTTTGTTTCCTATTGTTATGTTCATAACGTGAAACACTCGTTCTCACATGTATGTTGGTGATAAAATAGCTATACAGAATGTGTCTTGCTACACTGGAATGTGTCCTGAATGATAGGGTAATATTAATAGTCTTCTTTGCAATAGCTTTATGTGCTCATGTTTGTGAAATACAATATTTGCAGATGATCTTTCACTTGTAAATAGTTTGATAATCATGATTGGCTGTCCTACTTGCACTTTCAGTGTCTTGAATCAAATTGGCTTTGTAAATATTTTACATCAGGGAAATTGAACTGCTCGGTTTCCATTTGTATGTCTACTAAAATTTTGGCTGATAGAGATAAAGCATGGAGACAGGTTAAAGCACCGGTTCAACCCCTATGATGAGGTGCAGCTAACTGAGTCATACTCCTCAGTTGAAGCTGCATCAGTTACACATTTTGACAGTTGCCTGGGTATATAGCTCCACTATGCAAGTGATAAGGACATCAAACGATGGATAGAATGGTCACCTCTACTAGTTAGAAATGTTTTTTCCAAGTAACGCAGAAAAATACTTGAAGAAAAATTTATTTGGTTTTTGTGAACTGGATGTATATATATATATATATAGATATATATATATATATATATATATATATACTTATGACTGTATGTTGGGATATTAAAAATGTATACAGTACAGTATAGCAACTTATGCACAGTATCATTTGGCAATCAGAGCGTTCTTCTACTGAATTCTAGACTAACATTTACTTGCATTGTGGTTTTTCCTTCTGTTATCATGAATGTTTCTTTGTCATATGTAGGATTAGGTGGATTTTGATATGGTTGATGGAGCGTTGAATACATATATTGCTGCTTGATCTTATATTATGTGATACTGTTTAGATGGATATAGAAGTTATCTCGTGGTTTTCATGTCCAGTAGGTGGCATATCTCTAATCACTTTGAACAATCAAAGTTTCCTTCATCTGTTTGAGAGCACCTTCTGATTAACTTGGGAAATCTCTGCATAGCCAACTAAGTTGTCACTTTTGAAAAAAAAAAATCTTCAGTAGTAGTAATTATCTTGCAGATGTTTGTTTTTGTTTGAACTAATACTACCATAGAATGTCTGGGGGCACTTATCTTTCTAGATAGATCAATGTCAAATCCTGAGGGGGAGAGACTTTGTCTAGAGAGATCGATGGTTTTAGATTTTTCGGTTTTACCTAGTGTTTTATTAATGGAGCTGTCGTCTTAAAGTAAGAAATATGTGAAAATTGATCATCTTCCTACTTTGGTAATGGTAACAAATCATCTTTTTGTATTATGCTGGCAGTTAGCCTGCAATTGCAGGAAATCTTTGAGATATGCTAGCTTCCAGACTAAATCTTCTGACTCCTCTAACTGTGATAATAATCTTCTTTGCGTAAGCTTTAAGTTTGCCTCATGTTTGTGAGATACAATAATAAGCAGATGATCTTCCACTTGTAAGTAGTTTGATGGTCGTGATTGGCTGTCCTACTTGCACTTTCAGTGTCTTGAATCAAATCGGCTTTGTATATATATAACATTAGGAAAATTGAACTGCTCGGTTTCCATTTGTATGTCTACTAAAATTTTGGCTGATAGAGATAAAGCATGGAGACAGGTTAAAGCACCGGTTCAACCCCTATGATGAGGTGCAGCTAACTGAGTCATACTCCAGGGGAAATTGGCTCAGTTGAAGCTGCATCAGTTACACATCTTGACAGTTACCTGGGTATATGTGGAGCTCCAATATGCAAGTGATAAGTACTTCAAACAATGGAGATTGTCACCTCTACTAGTTAGAAATGTTTTTCCAAGTAACGCAGAAAAATGCTTTGGGATATTATTTGGTTTAAGAAAATTTTATTTGGTTTTGTGAACTGGATGTATATAAACATATACTTATGACTGTATGTGGGGATATTAAAAATGTATACAGTACAGTATAGCAGCTTATGCACTGTGTCATTTGGCAATCAGAGCGTTCTTCTACTGAATTCTAGACTAACATTTACTTGCATTGTGGTTTTTCCTTCTGTTATCATGAATTTTTCTTTTCCATATACAGGATTAGGTGAAAAATTGATATGGTTGATGATGCGTTGAATACATATATTGCTGCTTGAACTTATATTATGTGTTACTGTTTAGATGGATACAGAAGTTATCTCGTGGTTGTCATGTCCAGTAGGTGGCATATGTCTAATCACTTTGAACAATCAAAGTTCTTTCACCTGTTTGAGAGCACCTTCTGTTTAACTTGGTAACAAATCATCTTTTTGTTTAACTTGGTTTTTGATTTTTCTGTTTTACCTAATGTTTTATTAATGGAGCTGTCTTAAAGTAAGAAATATGCGAACATAGATCATCTTATTGCTTTGGTAATGGTAACAAATCATCTTTTTGTATTATACTGGCAGTTAGTCTGCAATTGCAGGAAATCTTTTAGATATGCTAGCTTCCAGACCAGATCGTCTGACTCCTCTCACTGTGATAATAGGATAAGTAAAAATTTAGATTTAGGATAGTTTCATGTTGTTAAGGAGCTTATTCGCTGTGTGGTATGCTGCATAATCAAGAGTAAAGTTTCTCACATGAATGGTTGCTCTATAAAGTTATATCAAACTCTAGTATCGTTTACGTTAGATAATTGTATATGTTAAAAGCAGCTCCTCACACCTAGGACTGTTTCATTAACGTCAGTATAGTTATTTTTGTTTGCTGAGATGTGTAGTGATTCAATAGGACATGCTTGCTGAAGCATACCTAAACCATTTGCAATTTTGAATATTACGTATTTAAGCACTGGTTTCTTAACTGACAGTAGCTTATCTTTCAGTCTTGCAGTGGTAGCAAGGAAGAGGCCTGTCCACTACGACACTGTCCTCTCTGTTCTGGGATTTCTTAAATGTACTTCCTCACCGATAGTAGAGGTATACAGTTCACACTTTATTACTTTGTTTCTTCTCAAGTATATCTAAACTTTAGTCATCTATTACTCCTCAACTCTACCCTTTTTTTTACTGCATAACTTTTGCTACCTTTCTAGTCAAACTGTGAACCTTTTGTTAACTGCTTTGTCTACTCTAGAAATGTGCCATGCCTTTTTTTTGTCAGATGCACCATTCATTTTCTTTTAGTAAAAGGTTCTCAATGACTATTTAGTGTCATTTCCTTCAGTGAAGCCTTGTAGTAGGTCGAATAGAGTGCAAAGAAGTTTTTGCTTGATCAGATCATAAATCACAAGTATCACATAATTTCTTATTGTTTGCTAGTATTTGTTTTGTTAATGAGATAATTTAACTTTCTTTGATTTTTAGTCAAGAGACTTGCTTTTTAGAGCATTTCCAGCAATGGATCCTGCAGATATTTCTGATCAAGTTGTCCGTGAAGTTGATGAATTATTCAGAGTAAACGAGCATGCTGCTAATGAAAATCGGTCAAGCCAGGTAAATGTTTTGTTTTCGTTCTTTCTTTCCTACTCTTCTATAGCTCTACATCAGCTGTTATGTCAAAGTCAGTTTCAGGCAAACCAGCTGTTGTCTCAAAGAAGCTGAATCTGTTAAAGCACGTTAGTCTGATTCACTGCCTTAGGATTGTAAACCGCTACTAGCTTATCTTGTTTTCAATAAAGGGTTTTGAACTCGAGCCAGAAACAAGCTGTTGTCTCAAAGAAGCTGAATCTGTTAAAGCATGTTAGTCTGATTCACTGCCTTAGGATTGTAAACTGCTAGCTACTAACTTATCTTCTTTTCAATAAATGGTTTTTGAACTCGAGCCAGATCCTACAGTTCTAACCTGAATCTCCGTTGTTATTGTTTGCTCTAACTATTATTTTTATTTTTCACGTTCACAGATACTGGAAGTGTTTCCTACGCTCTCTTCGCTTCCAATGCAGCTTCGTGATCATCTTCAACAGATGATTCATTGGTTGGATGAAGCTATTATTGGAGATATGCTGCCTCAATATGAACGTCGTAATGACATGCGTCAGGTTTTAGATAGAGATAGAAGACAGAGGTGTTTATTTAAAAGATTCTCTGATGAAGACAGAGCTAGGAATGAAGCTATTGCCTACCTCTTAGATCATCCAGAAGATGGTCATCGATCACAATCTGAACAAATTTATGGCTTCTCCAGAGTACGACGAGCTGTATGGGTGCGATGTAGAATTAAAAATCAAATGAAGATGGGAGTTTTGATTGAGTTTCTAGAGTCAAGTGTTACAGTTCAGTCATTAGGTACTGTATATAGTGAACTACCTGACGATGTAGGAGCGGAGGAAATTCACAAAATAGTTGTGCTAGATATCAGATTTGGTAACATAGATAGGAACTTAGGAAATCTTTTGGTCCAAGCAGAACCTCGTAATGGGTCAGCAGCTCACCTAGTTCCAATTGATCACGAACTGTCATTCTTCAATGATGCACATCCCTACATCACTTGTGGCGCTTGTTGGATCAAGTGGTTAGAACAGATTGATAAAGATTTTTCTTCGCAGTTGGTAAATTACGTTGCAGCCCTCGATCCCGATAGAGATTTAGAATTTCTTCGACATTGTGGTTGGGAACCGAATCAAAGGTATATTGAAAACTTCACGGTCTTTGCCACATTCTTGAAGAAAGCTGTTTCTCAAGGGTTGACAGCTCTGCAGATCGGATTGTTGGCGTCATATAAGTGGGAGGAAGATTTAGATTACAACTTGCATTGTATTGTTGCTAGTGTTCAAAGGGAAGACAACAATTTTGTTGAGAGTGTGGGAACACGAATAGAGCAACGCTTGAGGGAATTTCATGAGAACCTACATGGGAACGCTTGAGGGAATTTCACATTTGCTTATTATTAGGATGGTATTGGCCTATTAGGGTTTGCTTTTAATTGTACTTTTGGATTTTTTAGATTTAATTTTCTTGTTTAATGTTATTGGGCTTATAAATTTATGAAATCTGAAACATTATTTTGTTATGCAACCAGGAGACGATATTTTGTTTTTACAAATAAATTAAATGATGATGTTTGAACTTTACGGTTTTATTAATTTAGTATTAAAGTTATTTAGTTTTATAATCGTGGTGCAAATAAAAAAATAGTGATTTGATAAAATAATAAAATATAACCCTAATACTACCAAAATAATGATATTACAAATTTATATTAATATTGATCTAAAATTAGTTCCTCCGTATTACCGTTTAGTAATATTTTAACTTTTATGAGTTTAAATATGATGACCCGTGTTATATAAGGGATTAAATTTTATTTAGTACAAAAAGATTTTATATTATATATTATAAAATAAAGTAATTTTTTTTTGTTAGTCTCTATATAGAATATTAAAATGAATATATTATTATTACATGGTTAATATGATAATTTATTTGTCTCACAATAATAGAATTATATAAAGATGAGAAGTGAAATATAATGGTTAACTTTTTAGACAGTAAAAGGAAATTCTTCTCAAGGATCTTGGATATGGAGGAAACTCTTAAAACTTAGAGACTTGGCAAAGGATTTCTATCAGGTTGAAATAAAAAGTGGCAGAGGGACATCCTTTTGTTATGATACATGGTCCTCTTTGGGGAACTTATTTGATACTTCTGGAGATAAGAGGGTGCATTAATTTGGGTATTACAAAAGAAGCCTCAGTGGGTGACGTTTTGTCCTCTCACAAAGGAAGACGACATAGAGTGGAGACTTTAAATAAAGTGGAAGAGGTCATCAGGAAAACAAGGGTGAGGAGGAAGGTCGAAGAGGAAGATTTGATACAATGGAGATGGAAGACATGTTTTAAACACTTCTCCTCAAACGAAACTTGGAAAATGCTGAGAGTTGAAAAACCAATCTGCAGATGGGCGAAAGGGATTTAGTTCTCGGAAGCTACACCGAAGTTTTCTTTCATCACTTGGCTTGCAATACATGATAGACTAACAACGGGTGCGACAATGAGAACGTGGAACACACAAGTGGATACTACCTGCAAATTCTGTGCTGAACCGATAGAGACAAGAATTCACCTATTCTTTCAGTGCTCTTATTCAACACAAGTGTGGGAGAATCTCACGATAGGCCTACTTCAAGGCCATTACACTTCTTCTTGGGACCGCACTGTTTCGCTCCTCACATGTTCGTCTCTTGGGAGGAAACCTCTTATGCTGCTGAGATATACACTTCAGATCATGATACACACCATATAGAGAGAAAGGAATAATCGCCGACACGGAGAGGAGAACCCTATCACACCTTTGACCATTGGAAAAAACATCGACAAAAACATTCGCAATCGAATCACTCTTCTTCAGAAACAAGAAGCCCAAAATATGATGATTTGTTTGTATTTTGGCTTTCCACTAGGTTTTAATTGGCATAGCTAAGACAAAGTATGAACCTAACAACTCAAACAAGAAGCACTTGATGTAACCATGGTTTTTTTGGTGAATAAAATTTTGCATTTATTCAAAAAAAAAAATATATATATATGGTTAATAACAAATTAATATGGTAAGTTAGATATCAATTCTTATTTGTTCAGTTTGATTGGTTATTCTATTTTTTGAAATTTAATAATGTATTTTTGTTTTTATGATTTAATTAAATTACATAATTAGTATTTAAGTTTTTATCTTTAATGAGCTGAATTAATTTGGTAATTGAAATTATACAGAGGGAAGGTTACTTTCAATTATGAACTTCCAAAATAATAGTATAAGATGTTTTAAACTCTTTTAAATTTAAATATTCCCCATTCTATTATAATAATTTTAAAAATAAAGTTTAAAATTGATTATACTTGCGCGCTATAACTAAACCATTCAACAAAATAACTAAATAAACTAATATAAACTTCTAAATTTAGATGATTGTTAAGTCAATTTTCCCCTATCATTCGGATTTGGATTCATCATGGTTTTATTTATAATATATGACCCTCAGTCTATACTTTATAGAATTAGAAGTAATGAGGCTCTACTTCGATTAGTTTGAGATCTGATTTTCTTTTCTTAGTCAAAGCTTTTAAGGTAGTCTCATTTTAAACAACCAAACACAATTAGCTATCTCATTAATTAGCATTTTTTGGCATACTAACATCTTTATAATTAACTTTTTAAATTATAATTATTTTATTAAGATATTTATGAAAAGTAACAATAAACAATAGAGAATATAAATGTAAACTTTAATAAAATAATATACGAAAATAAGAAAAATGTAAAATTTAAATTTTAAAATACATAAAATATAAGAATAGCAATAACTAAGATAATACGTTTCAGAGATATTATAAAGGAAATTTTCCAAATTTTCAAATTTTCAAAAACTAGAAAATATGTTAATGTTATTATAGAAATTTATGAATTTTAGTTTAAACTAAAAGGAAAATACTCCTAAAATATTAGAAAAAGTGAGACTAAACAACTGAATGAAAAAGTATATTTAAGTAAGAACACAAATAAAAATAAGTTAATGATGGTCGAAGAAACTTTTAGTTTTAAACAAAAGAACAAAAGAGCAAAATATATGTATATAAGGTTCTAAATTCTAAAATAGTGGGTTTGTGTATAAATAGTCATCTAACATTGATAATGGAACATAGATACTTGAAATATCAAAAATATATTACTCTATAATTTCTCGATTAATAGCAAGAAAAAATAACTAATAGATAAAGATAAATATAAGTATGTTCAGACGTGTAAATATTTTGGTAATTTAATTGTTAAAAAAAAGAATAATTTCTTTACTAATAACAAAATCTTTAATAATATGAAACAAGTAAGAAAAAATGACACAACATATTTGTAATATTTTTTACCAAATTTACCCTATAAACTTTTTATTTCTTATTAAACAAAAATTTAACAAACATAAGTGATACTAAAGATATTATTAAAAAAACATTTCTTTAAATTATATCAAACAATATATGAACATTTATAATTATGTATACAGAAATAAAACTTAGTTGAAATTTTGAAAATACACAAAAATGAAGACTAAACGAATTTCGGCGGCCATCTAAGCAATGCTTGAATGCCTATACCACTTTATAAAACACTTATTTACTTTTGGAGACACGAGATCACCTCTTTTTTCTTGTCCCTATTCCTCTCAAATCTGGTGCTCTTTGACAAAAGGTCTTCTTCATGGTAGAAACATCTCGAGTTGGAGCCTTATCACTCCACATCTGCTCGATTCATCTCGTCAGTATTTACATCTCTTCACTCTTCGTTATACTTTCCAAACAACGATCCACAGTTTATGGCGAGAGCGTAATAGTAGGCGACATGGGAAGCCTGCTATCCCGGTAATGAAACTTGCAAAGATCATCGAGAAAAATATACGAAACAGATTCAGCACGGCTATAAATTCTGGAAATCCATGACTCCAAGGCGGGCTGCAGTTTTGATTTCAAATTCATAGCTAGAAATCATTCTAAATTTTCTTAATTCTTTTAGATTCTTTTAAATCATGTCGCATTCATTGTAACCAACGTTTTTTTGGGTGAATATAATTTTACATTCCTTAAAAAAAAAAAGTGTTATTTACCAATCATCTTTCTATACTATATTACTATGTTTATTTGTGTTGTCTATCTCTTTAATTATTGCCAGGTGAACACTCATGCTACGCATGGGTTTTTAGAATTGTTGGAAAGAATTATGATTATGAATTTTGTTTATTTGTATGTTCTTTTTATGTGTGTGTTATTATGTAATTAATAAATTTATATCTATTTTATATAGCTATAATTTTTTATGATTAGATTCATTTATAACTCAAAATATCAACATATTATCGGATTTGTATAAACCTAAAAATACCTTTTCAATGCCTTTTTACAAAAAATATCTCCTTCCATTGTCCATTTTTAAAAATACTCATTTCTCATAAATAAAATAATTTACCCTTCATCTAATGATAACATGTAATTAGAAACTAAAATTTTTCCGTAAAAAAATATTCAGCACCAAAACATTCTTTTTCCCGCCAAAAAGTTTGGTGCCAAAAAAGTTTTGCGACGGTCATCCGTCAAAAGCTTTCCCGCCAAAATTTGCATTTAAAAATCCTTGTAAATGTTTTTAGAACTCTTAATAAATCTTTGTAAAAAATTTTAAAGCCTTTTAAAAGCTTTGTAAAGTTGTTAAAAATTCTTGAAATCATTTTAAAATCTCTTAAAATTTTTATAGTGTCTTTAAATACACATGTAAATACTTTAAAAACCTTTGTAAATATTTTAAATTCCTTTTAAATCTTTTAAAATCATTTTAAAATTTTTTAAAATGACATACAAGAGTTTAAAAAGAATTACAAGGATTTTAAAAAAGAGTTTAAAAAGAATTACAAGGATTTTAAAAAAGAGTTTAAAAAGAATTACAAGGATTTTAAAATGATTTACAAGAGTTTCCAAAGAGTTTTTAAAGATTTTAAAAAGAAATTACAAGGATTTAAAAACCTTTATCATTGTAAATACCTTTTACGGAAATTTTTTGTCGGATTTTCTTGCGAAAACATTATCTTCTGAATATTTTTGGCGGAAAAAATCATTATTTCATTTTGTTAACCTAAAAAATTTTCAAATATGGATAAAATAGTCATTAAAAATTAAAAGAGGGTATATATGAAAATTGTCTAAAGGGAGTGGTTGAATAAAAAAATGGGTAGTCTTGGAAGGGCATTCCTAACAATTTCTCATCTTTCACTATCATGAACACAAAAAACAACATATGATATATTGATATAATGTATGTAGTTATGTTATACTTATGTGATCTGAAACTTGTCTAACTTAGTTGTAACAAACAATTCTTTATTCCATATATTCTCTCGTCATCTAGTACACCAACCACATCCTGATATGCTAGTAATTTAAATCATCACTTTAGAATTCTTCCTTGCATATAGCTATATAGGAGAAAGTCTCGTGTTTTATTATTTTTGGTATTTCTAATGTCTTGAATGACCATTACGTGAAAAAATTGTATGTCAATATTACAAAGTTATAAAACGCACAAAATGAAAAGAAAGAATTTTGCTAATCTTTTATTTAATTAATGTATAATGATACATGTCATTTTCTTGTGCGATGATGTGACACTTAGGTGGATAGTCAACTTTCATATATATGATTTGTTTTTTTTAACAAAATTTAAGTAATTTTGCAATTTATCAATATAACAAATTAGTCTTGAAAATAATTATATAATATAAACAAGAAATTTTATTTAAAATGAAATGTAAAAATGACCAATTTATTCTACAAAGAAGCTAAACGTTCACGTATATTTAGTCACAAACTATTTACATATTTTGTTATATAATATCAAACCTTTAGCTTCTGAAACTGATTCAAACTAATTTTTATAAAGATTCTAAGTATTGAAACGAAGAAGAGTGGTGGGTGAATTCGTGGTTATTCAAGGTTCTCTTGATATTTTGCAAAAGATCATACTCATTTGTACAAGCTTCATTGGTGGCATTGGCATATCTCAGATCAGTGATATAGTGTTGATGTGTTCTGAAGAAGGTATGTGAGGTTGGGAAGAAGATATATGGGATTCTTATTCTAGAACACAAAGTTGTACTTCAAAGTAATTATCCGAACAGCGAATATGCAACAAACTTGATTGTAAACTTAAATCTCCATGGTGATGAAAGAAAAAAAAAAAAAAAACTTAAATCTCCATGGTTAGACCATTTCGGTTTCTTTGATATAGCTGCTGCACTCGTCTTCCTAGATGAAACCTTAAATGGAACAGTGAATATGCAACAAACATGGCCCTAACACATGAAAGTCTATTCAAATTATCTACTAGATTACGCATGCGCACTTCTTGATTGCTAAGTCTAATATTTGAATGAATAAACTCTCTCTTCTGTTAGTAGGCACTCTTTTGACGGCAGTTTCTATTCTTGGTATTGAGAACCTCATACCAAGCATGCTCGAACTCGATCTTGATGCACCGTTTCCCCCAGAATATATATGTTCCATTTGAAAATATCTCACGGCTGCTAGAACTTTAATTTCACTTATGTCCTAAGACCGGAGTTTATGGAATATTGTTTTAGGTTAAGATTAACTCATTGATGCGCAGAATTTGAGGGATAGGTAAGAGAAAACAATCTTTACCTTCATGGTACTAGATCATTCGGATGGTATAGCTCACAAAAGAAACAATCATAACTGATAAGCATAGAGTTCGGTGGTCAAATCAAGAAAAATTAGCAAGTGAACATGGAGGTAATTATAAACTTAGCGAGAGCTATGAGTAAAAAACCATCAATCTGGTTGACAACATTATTACATAAAAGTCTGGAAGTTTCCAGCCCTGATAATGGTGCAAACTAAATTAGTCTCCATCAAGTTGTCAAGAAAAGGAAAAAGAAACTACAAACAAATAAACCAGGTCAAATTATTTGATACAAATGAATTGTTTTCCAAAACAAAAAATCTTGACTAGTAAATAGCACTTCAGGATGAGCAAGTTTTAAGTAGCTCAGCTGCTCAGGTATGGTGAATTATTTTTACCTTCTACCATACATATCCGATCCGTAGCCTACCACCCCAATTATAATGATATTGTTACTATTTGCTTTTGAGCTAAAATGAACAGAAAACAAAGAACGATGTCTCATAAATGAAATGACTTGCTAAGGTTAGGAAGAAAATGCCACAGATAAGAACATATGTCCGTCTTCTTTGATGGGGAAAAAACTTAGCAAAAGAAGAAAAACATGAAAGTTTGACCAAAAAAAAAAAAAGAAGAAAAACATGAAAAGAGTCCTGTCTCAAAAGAATGGCCACAAAATAAAATAAGGGTTTAGAGTCCTGTTTCATATCGGCATAATAGCGGAGCCATTCTGGTCAATTGTCACAGATTTTTAATGCAGAAGATTAGAGTAGAGCAGAAAGGAATATAAAACTTCAACATACGAACTCAGACCTGATCTTGCAGTGGTAACAATAGTGATAGGTCGGTTCGAAGACAGCAAACCTACCAGAAAAATAGAGATCAGACGAAGTAAATTTAAGTCATTCCTAAGTCTTTCTTAATCGGCTCTATCAAATAACGTTTCTGCGTCTCTTTCTCTCGTCCTTAGCTGCTATGTCTAACATACGATCTGGTTGTGGCAATTTGTGGAAGTCTATCTTACTTTCACAGAGGCATATGTTTAAAAGTGCATGTATGATGATTTTATCTGAATTGATGGTTTGAAATTTGAAACCTAAGTCCAAAATATTTAAACACTGGCAATGTCACAGATTATACATCAAAAGAAAAAGAGGATAATAGTCTGGAAATGTGAGAACAACACCAGAAAGCAACAGAAAGAAACAGAGCAAGGCCGAGGGAGAAACCATGGAGAAGGCTAGAATCAAGAAGGAAGAAACCACTGAGCATCGTTGAAGTTGAAGTTGGAGAGACCGTGGAAGCGTTTGACGGTCTTTGTTGCAAGATTGAAGACACCGATGTCGAGGCATGACAATTTATTGTGACAGATACGATCATCACGAGTGAAATAAATGGAGTTAGGCTCAATTCCAAGGGTATGGTCAGCAGGCACGGTAATACCCAAATCATAGAAGAGGGCCTCATCACCTAGAGAATGTACCTCAAGAAGCCGGGTGTCGAGGGTTTTCGGGTCAAGATCTTTAGGATCCCTCTTGTACAGATGGAACATCCTGTGACTTTCAGAGGTACCTAAATCGTACGTAAAGACAACCAAAACTTGACCTGCTCTTGTAACAGCAATGCCTTTGTTAGATGGGATAGACCTCTTTTGCTTCATACGTTCACGTTCCTTCATTGTCATACTTGGCATCCACATTGGAAGCCTATGTTTCTCGGATACATCCTTGAAACCATCTTCATCTTGTCCAGACAAATCTAAGTGTCGAATGAACTCACGGGTGGCATAGACGTAAAGATTGTAACCTTTCAGTACCATATCGTTTAAACCTCGTAACTCCCTCTGAACCTCGAGCTCTGTTGGAATCTCGCGGTAATGATCATCCCCTGTCCTGCAAAACCCTAGAAATGGGTACATTTCAAACTGCCACACAACAACGTAGTTTCCATTCTTGTCGTCAACCCACAAACGACCTCTCAGATCTTCGGCAGCATGAGGAAATTCATCACGAAATGGATCCTCATCATCCATTAGCATATGCTTGACATTCTCCTCTCCTTCACGCCAAATCTTAAAATGGCTACCCTTAAATGATTCTAGTGGTGGAAGATCGATCCTCTTCTCGCTAAATACATCTATAATATAGAGTTTCATTCGGGAATCTACCACCAGAAACCACTTACCTGAGTTTCCCAGGAATCGATACCCTGAAAAGTCACTCTTCGTCTCGTAAACCCTATCATTGTATGGGTTGTACACACTATTACTACGACAACCATCCTTTTCTGCAGAAAGCATCAGCAATGGAGATCTGGCTTTTGGCCGCTGAATCAAATTCGAACGCAGAGCCTTAGCAGAGTCAAGCGTTAGCGTAGTAGACCTTTGCATTATTGGGACGGAGATCGATTATCTCGTGCTGAAAAAATTGAGCAAGGGTTAAATTGTGCACACTGTGTGTAAATATAGGTACCAAGCCCAATAACAGCAACAAAAAATATTCTAACGGGTCTGTGGCCCAATATAACATCATCATGAATTATTTTTGGTTATTCAAGATTTTGAGAAACGTTTGTGTGTAAACTCATAGTCGTAGTTATTCAAGATTCTCTTGATATTTTCAAGTTGAATTTTGCAAGAGATACTCTCAGTTGTACAAGCTTCATTGGTGTCATTAGCATATGTCAGATCAGTGATAGTGTTGATGGGTTCTCAAGAAGGTATTAATATTATGAGGTTGGGAAAAAGATATAGAATTCTTTATGAATTGAAAGGAACCTATTCTTACCAAAAAAAAACAAATGCTATGTCACAGACTGTGTTTGAATTTGAGAATTACGTTCAGTTGTGTGTTTGACTCAAAGTAGACGGTATTGCGACGATCCGTTCATGGCTTCATAGTTTTTGTGTAGGCAATGGCATGCGATGTTTAGTGAGACATATAGTCGATTTTGTTTCCACATTACTACTAATTCAATAAAGCTATAGTTAGTTCAAAATGGCTGACTTTTGTTTCGAAGTTGCTTAGCTTTGATAATAGAATTATTAGTTTCGAATTTTATGTTAGTCTTTCAAAACGAACTAGCTAGTGATGTAAAATCGAATTTATCTGCACTTGTACATAGCAAAAACTCTTTATTTTGGTTTGTATTTTGTAAACATCAATGACGTACAAAATTGGTTATGACAAATTTAATAAACCAAAAGAAAAACAAATATAAACATGTTGTGTAGAATGTAGATAACAAATTTCTGCAATAAGGTTATTCAGCTGTCTGAATGAACCTAAACTATGCTAAGATAGTGTTACTATAAGTCTTAGTTAGGTGAACAAAAACGGCGCTCATTGGAGCTCCTACAAAGTAAAACGACAAGTTGTTTCTGCGTATGGCGGACCTAAAAGTTTTTTTAGAAAATTAATTGAAGCCATCCGGTTTTTCTGTTCTGCATTTTTGTAATTGCGTAAATCGCCTAATTGCTCTTGTGTGCTGCTGCTTCTGTGTCGCCAAGATTCTTCTTCTTCAACCTTGAAAAACCCTAAAAGTTAACCGCCACTGCGATACGGCACCGTATTTGACGTTTCCGCCGGACGAATCTAGAATTCAGTAATGGCGGCTCCGGCTGCCGCGACAGCGAGGGCACAGGCGCTCTCTCTCCTCGCCGCTGCTAATAACCACGGCGATTTGGCAGTGAAGCTCTCGTCTCTTAGACAGGTGAAGGAGATTTTGCTGTCACTGGAGCCGTCTTTGTCTGCTGAGATTTTCCCCTATCTCGCAGAACTCCACTTGTCCCGTGAAATTCTAGTTCGCAAATCCCTTATCGAGTGAGTCCCTTTAGCAATTTTACGGTTTCTCCCTTTCTTCTTCCACTCCGTTTTGATGTTTTCCCTTGCTCTGCACGAACTTGTAGAAGAATTTTTATGTTGTTGCGTGGTTAGGGTTCTTCTCTATTTTTCCCAATCTGGAGAAAAGTTTATGGTTATTAATTTGTCTGACAAGGTAAGAGACTGGTTGATCGATTCTTCTGGATGGCAGGATCATTGAAGAGGTTGGTTTGCGGATGCTGGATCATTCTTATGTTCTAGTGAGTGTCTTACTAGTCTTATCAAGGGACGAGGATCCAACTGTTGCAAAGAAATCTATTTCTGTTGGCACAACTTTCTTTTGCACCATCTTGGAGGAGATGGCAATGCAGGTCCATACTTTTTCTCAAGTTGGATATCTTGTCGTTTTAATATGCATATTTGTTTTGAAATTCCTTCTTGGGATCTTTTCAAAATCCTACATTTGGAGTCAGTAATTACCAGCAAAAGTATTTTACATACTCGTAGTTGCTGATGAGATTGAACTATTATTAACCCATGGAAACTTTCCTCTTGTTTTCATTTTCAAAACTTCGGTTGGTTTTTACGTTGATGCTACTTATTTGAAGTTTAAGGCTAGTTTCATAAGGCTGCATTGTAAATTTCTGTTTTAAGTTTTTGTTGGATATTATATATGATACTCTCGCTGATATGTATTATTCTTGATGATCTCTGCAGTTCCATCACCGTGGGAAAGTTGATCGTTGGTGTGGGGAACTGTGGACATGGATGGTTAAGTTCAAAGATACTGTCTTTGCCACTGCATTGGAGGTATGCTGGCTGTTTATGGCCTCTCTTTTTTTTTGTCTGTCTGTTCCTCTCGCGAGGTATGATCTTTGGTTGAGTATTTGTTCTGCTTCTCTCTCAATTTAAGGTTTTCTAACCCAAGTCCGTTGTTTCTTTCACAATAGCCTGGTTGTGTAGGGGTGAAAGTTCTTGCTCTAAAGTTTATGGAGACTTTTATTTTACTCTTTACTCCTGATGCATCTGATCCTGAGAAAGCTTCCAGCGAAGGTATTATGCTCTAATCATGCAGTTTTTATTATTATTATTCCGATAATATTGTATTTAACCGGGAACTGCACCATACATGATTTGTTCATTTTGTTGCGCGCATGTCAACTTTTCCTACTCTACTGCAGGAAGTAGACATATGTTCAATATTTCCTGGCTTGCTGGCGGTCACCCCATTCTGAATCCAGCAACGCTCATGTCTGAAGCAAATAGGACATTTGGCATCTTAGTAGATTTCATACAGTCAGCTAATCGTTTACCGGGTGCATTGACGATATCTGTTATTAGTTGGTATGTTTCTGAATCCATCCCACTATGCTTGTGTAGGTACTTTTCTTTATATTCATCATGATATTAATTGTGCTTTTGCCTGTTACAGTTTTTGCTATTCTACTTTTTTAGTTGAAACTATGTTAGTTCTTTTGGTCCTCAGTATGCTGATTTATTCTTGCAAGTTAGTTGATATGGGTGCTTTGGCGCTCATAAATTTTAGTTTCTTCTCGTTACCTTCATAACGTGAAAAACTCATTCTCACATGTATGTTGGTGAGAAATGAGCCATACATAATGTGTCTGTGTCCTGAATGATAGGGTGATATTAGAAGTCTTCTTTTGCATAAGTTTTATGTGTGCCTCATTTTTGTGAGATACAACAATAAGCAGTTGATCTTCCACTTGTAAGTAGTTTTATGTTCATGATTGGCTGTCCTACTTGCACTTTCAGTGTGTCTTGAATCAAATTAGCTTGTAAATGAATAACATCAGGGGAATGAAACTCTGGTTTCCATTTGTATGTCTACTAAACTTTTGGCTGGGAGAGATAAAGCGTGGAGACAGGTTATAGCACCAGTTCAACCCCTATGATAAGGTTTCAGCTAACTGAATCAAGTCCTGGGGAAATTGGCTCAGTTGATGCTGCACCAGTTACAGATATTGACAGTTACCTGGGTATATGTGGAGCTCCAGTATGCAAGTGATAAGGACATCAGACAATGGATAGAATGGTCTCAGCTCTAGTAGTTAGAAATGTGTTTTCCAAGTAACACAGGAACATGTTTGAGGAAATTTTTATTTGGTTGTGTGAACTGGATGTATATATACACACATATATATATATATACACACTTATGACTGTTATGTTGGGATATTAAAAATGTATACATTACAGTATAACAGTTTATGCACAGTATCATTTGGCAATCAGAGCTTTCTAGCCTATATTTTACTTGCCTTGTGGTTTTATCTTCTGTTTTGATGATACTGCTAGGTTAGGTGGATATTTGATGTGGTTGATGATGCGTTGAATAAATTATACTGCTTGATCTTATATTATGTGTTGCTCTTTAGATGGATATAGAACTTATCTCATGGTTATCAATTGTCATGTCCAGTAGGGGGCATATTTCTAGTCACTTTGAACTATCAAGGTTCCTTCATCTGTTTGATAGCACCTTCAGTTTAACTTAGAAATATCTGCATAGCAAACTAATTTGTCACTTCTGAATTTTATTTCAAAAAGTAGTAATTACCTAGCAGATGCTTGTTTGTTTGAACTAATATTACTAATCAATGCTTGGGGACACTATCTTTGAAGAAAGATCAATGTCAAATCCTGAGAGGAGAGACATTGTCTAGAGAGATGGTTTTTGATTTTTATGTTATATGCGTCCAGACCAGAACTTCTGACTCCTCAAACTGTGATAATGGGATATGTAAAAATTTTGATTGAGGATAGTTTCGTGTTGTTAAGGAGCTAATTTGCTGTGTTGTATTCTGCAGAATCATGAGTAAAGTTTCTCACAGGAATGGTTGCGTAATAAAGTTATATCAAACTCTAGTATATCTTACGTTAGATAATTGTACATGTTAAAAGCAGCTCCTCACACCTAGGGATGTTTCTTTGACATCAGTATAGTTATTTTTGTTTGCTGAGATGTGCAGTGATTCATTAGGACATGCTTGTAGGAGCATACCTGAACCATTTGCAATTTTGAATATTTCCTGTTTAAGCACTGGTTTCTTATCTGACAGTAGCTTATCTTTCAGTCTTGCAGTGGTAGCAAGGAAGAGGCCTGTCCACTACAACACTGTCCTCTCTGTTCTGCTGGAGTTTCACCCAAATCTTGAGACGGTTAAGGGGTGCCATGCTGCAAGCGTTCAGTATTCCATTAGAACTGCCTTTCTGGGATTTCTTCGATGTACTTTCTCACCAATAATAGAGGTATAGAGTTCACACTTTATATTATTTTTGTTTATGCTGAAATATATCTAAATTTTAGTCATTTGTTACTCTTCGTATCTTTATGCTAATGAAAAGATAGTTGTTTTTACCACCTTTCTGGTCAAATTCTGAACCTTTGGTTATCTGGTTTGTCTACTCTAGGAATGTGTCATGTCTTTTTTCCCTCAAACGTGCCATTCATTTTCTTTAGTAAAAGGTCTTCAATGACTACAAGCAAGCGTATGTTATTTAGTGTCATTTCATAGAGCGAAGCCTTGTAGTAGGTCGAATAGAGTGCAAAGAAGTGTTTACTTTATCAGATCATATAACACAAGTATCATGTATTTTCTTTTTGTTTGCTGATATTTCTTTTGTTACTGAGATAATTTTATTTTATTTGTATTTTAGTCAAGAGACAAGCTTCTTAGAGCATTTCGAGCAATGAATGCTGCAGATGTTGCTGACCAAGTTCTCCGTCAAGTTGATAAATTGGTCAGAAATAACGAACGTGCTGCACGTGAAAATTGGTCAGGCAAGGTAAATGTTTTGTTTTCATTCTTTATTTCCTACTTTTTCTTTAGCTCTACATCACCTTTGATCATTCTGACCAGTAACGTCTCATGATAAACCTACTTTTCAGAATAACCAGGTGATTAGTCATCAAAATTCTTGGGATCTGTCAAAGAAACGAATAATGCCCCAGGGTGAAGATGATACAATCAATGGAGAGGTTGCTCCGAAGCGCGTACGCCATAATACTAACATGCATTTGACCCAGCAAGTTCAAACAAATGAATCCCTACAGGGACCTGTCTCTATCAATGGCATTTCCTCTGGTAACCATCTTTCGGACAGTGAGTTGACTCCAGTGGAACAAATGGTTTCAATGATTGGTGCTTTGCTTGCTGAAGGAGACAGAGGAGCTGCCTCACTTGAAATTCTCATTTCTAAGCTTCATCCAGATATGCTTGCTGATATAGTAATAACAAGCATGAAACACTTGCCTAGTACCCCTCCCACGTTGGCAAGTTCAGTGGCTACTCCAGCAGATATTGTGGTATCTTCTTCTACAAATACCGTGCATTCTCCGACTCCTCCGGCACAACTTCCTTTTGATCCAATCCTTCCTGCTGGGTCATCGTTTTCCGAAGTGCCTAGCTTGAGTAGCTCGGTTGCCGACCCTAGACGCGACCCAAGAAGGGTACAAACTTCTATATGTTGCTTGATTCTTTGTTGAATGTTCTTTCTCCAAGATAACTTATTCATAGTTATGCAGGATCCCCGTCGCATGGATCCAAGGCGTTTAAATTCATCTGTGGGACCAACGTCACTCCCTGTAGGTGAGGGTAAAGAATCAGTTCCAGTACAGAAGGACATCTCTACCTTACTGAGTAAGCCAGTCTCAGTTTCTGCTGTCACGCCAGGGGCTACTGGTTCTGTACATTCAACAGCAGTAGAGCTTAGCCAGAATAAGATGATGGGAAGTTCAGGAATCAGAATAATTGATCCGCCTGAATGCAGAGAGGACTTGTTGACTGTTCCCAATGAGTGTTCTTACCCGTCAAAGGAAATATCATCCTTAGATGTTCCACTATCTCCTTGCAGGGATGATGAAGGCATCAGAGAGACAAAGTATTCAGTCCCAGATTTGGATATGTTGTCTGTCCCAGATTTTGATCAACATTCGCCTTCAGCATCAGTCCCAGATTTTGATCAAGATCCCCCTGCAGCATCAGACATTACTGCACCAGAAGAAAGCTATCGAGAGTTGGACCCTGTTCCGTCATATGTTGAACTTACCACAGAGCAAAGCAAAACTGTAGGAAAGTTGGCTATTGAACGGATAATTGAATCAAATAGACATGTCTTTGGGTTTGATTGTAACAAGATACGCATGGCATTGATTGCCCGATTGATTGCTAGAGTGAGTGCCTATTTTATATCTGTTACTTGTGGTTTTGCTGTCAATTCTGGCTACCACTTCCATCATTTGGCTTTATCCTTAGGGAATCCTTATTTCAAGTTCTTCTTGAATTCTTTCTTTCTACGAAAATAAATATTTTTTATATACTATTTTTCCAGATCGATGCTGGCAGTGATGTTGCAACCATACTAAGAGAGCTTATTAGTGTGGACCATCGAGAATTCAAGGTACTTGTTGGCTGCAGTGTTCCCCAAACTCAGCCATCACTTATTTATATAGGTTTTGGATTTTGAATGTCTTTTCCAAATGTTGAGAGTGTGTTGGCTGTCATAAATATTGTAGCATCTTTAAAGTACGCAGCCAGTGCACTGCTACAGTGCAAATATTTATTTGTCTGAATAACTTTTCCCTCCAATTCCCAGTAACCGAGAGTCTACCATATGTCTATGCAAACCTCTGATCTGTTTGCTTCTTTGTATCTAGGGGCACGATCTTGTTTTACATGTTCTCTACCATCTGCATTCAATGGCCATTCTGGACACAGATGAATCCTCTTTCTATGCTACTGTTTATGAAAATTTTCTCATATCAGTGGTGAGTGTTTATTCAACTTTTTTCCAATTCTTGTTTATGAATCTCGCTTATTAAGATGCTTACTGTAGGCAAGATCATTTCTGGATGCGCTTCCTGCTTCTGACAAGTCTTTTAGTAGACTTTTTGGAGAAGCTCCACATTTACCTGATTCTGCCATAAACCTACTGGATGAACTCTGCTCCACTCGTCATGACCCAGTTGGAAAAGAAGTTTGTGATAGTGAGCGTGTTACCCAAGGGCTTGGTGCTGTTTGGAGCTTAATTTTAGTGCGTCCAAATGAGCGAAAAGCATGCTTAGCTATAGCATTGAAGGTTACTTATCTTTCTTACAAAATCCTGTCACATTGCAGTTATGTAATTATGTTATATTCTCAGTGATGGAGAATATGAGAATTCCAATAATATAAGTTTTGGATTTTGGTTGATTGAAGAATGTATAGCAAATTGCAATTACAGAAGCAGTGTGTTCTGATCTCTAGGACCCAGAAAGGAATGCTGTGCTCGAAACTTTCTTTAAATCTACATGTTTCATGGCCATATGGTCCTTTAGATTTTTCCGTGTTCCTAACGCATGTTTTATTCCTGTTATCGCAGTGTTCTGTTCATTCTGAAGAAGAGGTCCGCGCAAAAGCCATCCGACTTGTGAGGAAATTAGTCCCGTATAGCACTATGGTTTTTATTTACTGCTGGTACAGCAATTCTAATTGATGTTTCTCAAATGCATGCACAGGTCACGAACAAACTATATCACCTAACATACATAGCAGAGCATGTTGAGCAATTTGCAACAGATATGTTGCTGACTGCTGTAAACTCTGAGACAAATCTCTCACAGACTGCATCAACTGCAGAAGGAATAAAAATGGAGGTAATAGCCAATAACACTTCCCTTGAGTGCGTGGAGCTTAGTTCTCTTTAAATTGTATGTATAAAGGCTCATTAGTCTATAGAACTTATTAGATGTCAGTTACTTTTTGCGCCTGTTCTCGTAAGACTCTAAATTTTCGCTTGTGAGGGTTACCTAGTTTTGCAATGAACGCACTTCAGTTTGTAACCTCGAATTTTTGTGGGTTGATTATCTGACAATTATTTTCAGGCAAAAAGCCAGATAACTTTGACAACTGAGTCTCTAGGGTCTGGAAACTCCGACATTCCCTCTCAGCAGGATCTACAAACTTCTCGTGAAGTTTCAGTTATATCAATTTCTGAAGCTCAGAGACTGATTTCTCTGTTCTTTGCTTTGTGTAAAAAGGTCTGCGTAGTCTTTGGAGATGCTCCTTATGCTCAAAGTTATTTTCTATTTAAAGATTCCCCTAGATCTGATGAATCTCTTTTTTCAGAAACCTAGTCTCCTTCGACTTGTCTTTGAAGTTTATGGGAGAGCTCCAAAAATGGTAAACCAGGTGAGTTAGTCTATTCCTAATAAACCCTCGTGTCACTTATGTGCATCACATGTGGCATGGTACAGAATTATTTTTGGATAGGATATTACTTTTGATTATCAGATTTTTATTGTGTTGGGGCGATGTATGGCATTTCTTATATGCATCACGTGTGTTCTCACAGTTTTAATGGGAGTAAATGATATTCACAAACTTCAAATTAATTCATTTTGGTGACTTACTGAAATGGTTCAGGCTTTTCATCGACATATACCTATCCTAATACGAGAATTAGGTTCATCTTATACGGAACTACTCCAAATAATATCCGACCCTCCTAAGGGAAGTGAAAATTTATTGACATATGTAAGTGACTTCTGTGTTTCCTTGTAGTAAATCCACGTTAGCCTCAAAAGTAGATTCTAATTTTGAATAACGGTCTGTTACTTGTGAAGGTGTTGCAAATATTGACACAAGAATTGGCACCTTCTTTGGATTTGATTGCTACTGTAAAACATCTATATGAAACAAAGCTAAAGGTTTGATTTGTTATGAAGAGCTCGCTCGTATCTTTTTCTTGTGTGTAAATAATTATGAAAATAAAGTTCAGAAAGCCTTACAGAAAATTTGTTTTGCAGGATGTTTCAATTCTTATTCCATTGCTTTCTTCACTCACTAAAGACGAGGTTAGTTTTTACTTTCTTTCCATAGCTTCTGCTCTTTCGCTGTACGTTTACCCTGAAGAAAGATGAAGAGGCTTGTTATTTTTATTATATATCTTGTTCCCTCGTTATTTTACCTATCTGAAATGTGGAAATAAATAAGAACTAGTAATCATGGAAGGCTTCTGATAAAAATTTTGGTCCTTTGCTGGTGGATGCGAAAGATGATGTTTTGTTATTGCCTATCAATTGTGGAAATTCCTTATTTTATGACGGACATTATTTTTCAATGTAACAGGTTTTGCCCATCTTTCCTCCCCTTCTTAATCTTCCGCCTGAAAAGTTTCAACTTGCACTTGCTCATATATTACAGGTATATGCATATTCTCCAATCCATCCTTTAATTGCTACTCACTGATCATGCTATGCATAGAGGATTGCCTTGATATTTTAATATCTGATGAAATGAGAGATTGGTTTGTCCAGTTACAAAACAGGAACAACAGTTCATTTCATGAGTATATTTTACACACCTGTAGTTTTTCTGAACTATTCCGATCTTTTGTGTTATATCTGTGATAGGGTTCTGCTCACACAGGCCCTGCACTTACACCTGCCGAGGTACTGATTGCTATCCACGATATTGTTCCTGAGAAGGATGGGCCACCACTTAAAAAGGTATTTCCAACTTTTCTATCTGGTTTGAAAGTACTTCTGAAGGGACTTGTTTTCTGCACTCATTTGCTCAAAATCAGTCGTGATACTAGACCTACACTGCTGTGTATATTTTCCTATTGGCATGCTTTCTTTACTATCCCTATCTCTTTTCGATGCATCAGCTCTGCTTAAGTTCTGTGGCTTTTGGCAAGTGTGCATAAGGAACTTATAAAACTTCATCATCAGTTGCATATGGCCACGTTATCATAACTTACGTAGAGGCAGTTATCATAAATCGTAAATTCAACAGAGACGAGGTCATCCAGAAATTAGGGTGGAAATGGTGGGTTGGGAGTGTTGGGGATTCAAATAATACGTTGGTTTAGGTGTGTACGTCTATTACAGAATTTTGGTAGCGTGAAGCATTGCTGCTATGTCATATCAAATGCCCTTTTTATTTTCTGCTATTTCCTCACTAGTAAAATAGGTATTTCCCAGTAACTTCCAGGCAAGCTATTTACGCGAATATTAATGATTCATCTCATGTCACTCGCTTTAGGAAGGTAGAAAACTAGGGGCAATCAGCAACTGGCTAATTAGATTGTCAGAGTTGCTATCGACAAGATTAATCTGTTTTACCCATGGACGACCCTTTATGAAATTCTGCCACTATGCTAGCTGTTCTATCTAGTCTCTATTGATAGCAGAGTCACATTTGACTGTGTTTTTTTTTGTTTTTTGTTTTCAGATAACAGATGCATGCTCAGCTTGCTTTGAACAACGCACTGTTTTCACGCAGCAAGTCTTAGCAAAGGCCCTCGGTCAGATGGTATGTCAAATATCATGGAAAAGAACTTCCTATTTAGTTAGATATTGAGATCTGTGATACTTTTTGGTTTCAGGTTGATCGAACTCCTCTGCCTTTACTCTTCATGCGAACGGTTATCCAGGCAATCGATGCTTTTCCAACACTAGTAAGTGTCCTACTATAAGTTTAAAGACCTCCGTGACATATTTACCTAAAAGCTTTTTTATTACAAAAGAACCAAAGTAACAGAAATAGAATTTGAAATAACCCAAAAGAACTGCATTCTTCCCTTGGCCTAACCCAAAGCTCTCTCTAGCTTGGATGGGTCTCACAAACCCTTAATTATAAAGAAAATGTCAAAGTAAAGTGCAATTAGTATAGTTTTAGTCTAAGCTATATTATAAGATTGTTTAGTTGAGAAGTGACAGTATATGGTTTAAGTCTATAGATCGAACTCTGGATTCGTTTGGTCAGAAGTAAAAGAACTTTCTGATTTTTTGTCCAGGTTGATTTTGTAATGGAAATTCTTTCCAAGTTGGTGAGGAAGCAGGTGAGTAATTTAAAGATCAAACACAAGGATCAGCATTGAGACTTATTTTCTATTTTGTGTGGTTATGACTGAATGTCTTGCCGTGTCTTTTGGATGCAGATCTGGAGGCTGCCAAAATTGTGGCCTGGCTTCTTAAAATGTGTGTCTCAGACAAAGCCGCATTCTTTCCCTGTTTTATTGGAGGTACAAGAAAACGTTGTGGAAGAATATACGAGTTTAGTGTATTACCCAAAAATCCAAATAACTCTTTGGTGTTGTTTTGCAGTTACCAGTGCCTCAACTTGAAAGTATCATGAAGAAGTTTCCTGATCTAAGACCTTCCCTCACTGCTTATGCGAATCAGCCAACTATCAGATCTTCTCTACCAAAGTAGGTCTTCTAAATCAAACAGACACTCTGTTATCCTGTATTTTAAGTACCACATGTCAGATACTGAATGGTGATGCATGTTTTAACAGTTCAGCTCTTTCAGTTCTTGGGCTTGACAATGGGCAAGATTCACGTTCACAAATGCACCCTTCAGATGCAACTTCGTCTATTCATGGGGCGGCCTTAACGTGACTCTCTCTGGAAGAATATCGCCAAGTTGAAGTTATTGGAGGAGACAAAGCACAGATGATTAGATCCTGTGTCAATGGTGGGAGACTGGCTACCACGCGTAAATCTGACTACTAACTACATGTCTTTGGGATTAGTAGCATGACCAGTATGGTAGCCCAGCGTGTGTGGTCATTGATAATTTCTTATTTGTTGCCCTTTTTGTGTATATTATGAAAATTTCACCTTGGCCGTGAGAAGGGGTTCACATGTAATGGATGTACAATCGCATCAACGTTGTTCCTATAAAAAGAGAAGATAAGAGTTGAGGATAATAATATCAAGACCAAATATCAATTGCCATTGAGTTTATACGGTTTCGAGCCCATCCCAATTTGAGACACCCTTTAGGTCCTGTAGTATTATATCTTTTTCCTGGAAAATGTAAAATCTTATATTCAACGATACCTTTTTCCTGGAAAATGTAAAATCTTTCGTTTACTTTTACACCCTATCTAATTGTTTGCTATAGCATCACCATTTGTGTTCTGTATTAAGTATGGTTTTTAACATGCGGTTGTTTCTTTCTATTTCTTCTCTTCTTAGGAAGTGATGATTTAAGCTCTAGACTCTAGTATAGACTAGACTTTGATTATATAGGCGGTGAATTTTTTTCTTCATTGCAAAAAAAAAAAAAGGAACAAGAAGAATTTGGTTAGCCATAGGCGAATACAATGCTGTGGAATCATCAATGTCCGAAGGTAATATAATTCCATCTCATACTAAAACACCAAGGCCTTCAATTTAATTCCAAGCAACTCTTGCATTCAGGGGAGGCTCACGATTCCAGCAACGTTTATCCAAAATGCGTGCCTCATCACTATCCTAAACTACCCTCGCTCGTCTTCTTCCATTCTTCATATGCTTCTTTGATATATATCCAGTAATGAGCACAGCACATGGGGTAAGTAGAAACCTGCAAGACATATAGGAGGGAGAAGTCAGATGATTCTTCTGCAAACAAACACGCATAGCACCATCAATAGGTAGAGAATCCGAATTTTGATTAAGGATCAACTAGCTAGCTTCACCCTTTCCAAATCCAAACAAACACTGACTTTTCACGGTCTTGAGTTCACATTAAAAGTTCGGAACCTTATAAATCTTACCAGTCAAAACTATCTTCAAACTATTTCATAGTTATGAGAGCCTGCAGATTCTTTTGGATCGCCCACCCTTGTGGATAAGGGACATCCAGGGCATCCAAGTGAAGATGCCAGTTCAGTATACTCGAGCAAGCTGGTGGAACACCTTCCATCTCGCTTTCATCAGCCACCACCTGCTCTATAAATGATGTCTCCTGCTTGGAAACACACGATGTCATGTATAAGAAAAGGGTTGACTGCACACCAGAGAAATCCAAAGATATGGGAAAAACTCAAACTCATACCTGGAAACCCTCCTTCACTGTGTCTAGTTGGCGGGTTGGATGTGAAAAGGGACGTCGCCACCTTTTAGGGTCCCAGAGTATAGTGCTGTTAAAAGCAAATCCCGACATATCAACATGGAACCTCCTTAGTCTTTTACTCTTTTCATTAGTGTGCCATCCTATTACTTGACTTCCATTGCATACTGGACCTTCAAGGATGGCCTTGTTTTTGCTTTGTGCGAGCATAGCAACAGGCCAAGTCCCAAATCGGCTACACAATGTAACAGATAAGTATAGCAAATTAAAATTGGGGACAAATACTTTAGAAGAAGAAAAGCTTTGGAAATCAAGCCATCAGCATTTACACTCAATGGATGCTTAGATTAACCAAGACAAGGTACAAAAAGAATGTTTAACAGAGTCCTTTCCAATAACGAAAAATGAAGTATTCTCTCAAGTCTCAAACAAACAAGACTGAGCACATGGCAGAGCAAGCAGAAAAGTAAGAATAGAGGCAGGCAGACAAAAAAAAACTCAGATTCTGTGCAGAAAACTTCAAATTCTCATTACTTTCAACATCAAAGTAATAGGCGTATATTCGGTGTTCAACAACACTAGAATCACAAAGACTGCACGCAATAAAGCCAAAAAGATGCCAATAAAATAAGCGCAGACGATAGAGTTGCTCAACTAACAAACTCAAACATAAACCGCAGTCTCTCTAATAAGTCTATTTCACACAAAATTACCATCAATTAGAGACAGCAAAAGTAATGAGCAGTCTTTTTGAGTCACCTGATTTGTCTCAAGCTTTGAAAGAGCTCAAGCGAGTAGATATTGTCATCATCAGCAAAGTAGACAATTCCATCAAGCTTATGCAACTCAATATGTTCCAATGCAGTGTTTCTCTGATGCACTCCTCTATCCTTGATACTCGTCATGTTCCTCTTGCAAACCAAGTGCCTGTACATCACTCCCGTCTTCCTCAGAATCTCTGAGGTTTCAAACGACGCCACGTTACCCTCCACCACTATCCACAGCACAGGCGACTCAACTAGTCTCAGCGTTTGAGCAACCCTGTTCAAGTAATACGCCTGCATCGCTCTATTATACGTTGGTGTGACCACAATTAGAAGCTTCTTCGGCACAAAATTGACCTCCTTCTTCCCATTTTCAGTCTCCGCCACGAAACTCACCGCATCTACAGCTGCTTCTTCCCGTTTCCTATTTTCCAACCGTTCTTCAACGTAGGGCTGTTTGATCTCGAAGGAGAATCGATCGGAACCGTTTACATCTTCCATTTTTCCGAAAGGTGTCAAACCTAATACAAATCCAAGAAGAAAGAAGACGAGAAACTGGTAAAACGGTCGCCTCCATGGACCTCTACGCGAGCTTTTAGGATCAGACGTTACTCCGAGGAGCTTGGTGAGATACGAAAGAAATTGCGAAGAATTGTGTTTGCTGCTACTACCACCAATGGTGAAACCTTTGTGTGAACCTCCATTCTCGTGAGAACGATCGTGATACATCGGCGAGAGAGTTCGCCGGATTGACGCCATCAGATAATCTCACTCCACCGTCCTATTTTTCACAGCTCCCAAATCAAACATCCAAAACAGCAATTTTCGCAGAGATCCGCACCAAGTTTGCAGGAGAATCCGCGTAGGATATAGCAATTTCAATCTGAAGTCGGATTGAGTAAGGTGGTTGGTTCTAACTCAAAGTCACCGATCTGAAACACGATTGGAATGGATCCGTCGCCGCCGAGATCTGAAATTGAGCTGGCGGAGAAAGTTGCGGAAAAAGCACTGTTTGTTTGTTTGTTAAAAAAAAATCTTTAAGCTATGCGAGTTCGTGGGACACGTGGCGAGATTATGGCTCGTACACTCTGGCAAAATAATGATTACGTTTAAGTTTCGAGGAAATGGTCTACTATGGTAAAAACAATAATTAAAACATAAATTGGATTTAGTTGTAATTGTAAACGCTGCCAAAAAAAGAAAACATGATTAATAAGTAATTCTAAGTTTTATCATCATATAAAGTAATGGCCTCTACTTACCTATTATCCACTATACTTGAATGAGTTCTAAGTTCTAATTACATTGAAAATTTTATTTATTTTAGCGGTAATAAAAATAGATATAACTCATATGTCAACTAGATTTACTATTAAATTTAGCATGCATTTCTTACATCATTGCAACACATATGGTACAAAAAGATATTATATTCCGTTTTGGTTTTTAACGGTGCAAAAATATTAGACAAAATTTTAAAACATGTGTAATTTACAGTCCTTTTTCGAAAGTTTGGGTTATTTTAATACCAGTTTTCTATAATATCAAGCTTGGCGACGTAATATTTGATTAAGCGATTAATTTTTTTTGCTGTGGTGTTTTTTTTCTTTTTCTTTTTTTTTCAAGTAGAATTAGATTTAGTATTGTATGTTTGAAAGCTTAGTCAAAAAAATTTCTCAGTTGTTTTGTTAAATCTATTTTTAACGGTACAAGCAGATATCTAGTTTCAAAAATAGATTTACATAAGTTTTTGTGTCAAAATATTAAAAATTTATGTAGTGATTTTTAATTATTTATTAAAATAAAAATGTTTAGGTTTACAAGATGTTAAATCTATTGATTTGATCTCATGGCAAAAAACAGATAAAAACATAAAATAAAAACAATCAATTTATCGACTCAACGTATGTTGTGAAGCAAACGGTATCAGATAAACGATACACGATTCTAAAGTTCTTCTAAAGTGAGCTACAAAGGAAAAAAGATGGCTATGAAAATTGTAAAGACTTGCAAAACAAAAACCCAAAGTAGCATAAGCCTTTCATTGGAGGGCTTCGTAGGTAGTTCGTCCATGAACCCGTCATTAATGAAGGATTATAAATAAATGTGATGAATATACTGTTCTTCGTCTCCATCCTTCTGATCAAACGACTTGGATGTACAAATCCAAGGTACTCTGAAGCCTACACACCACATAGGTGTACAAATCCATAAAATTTGAGCAATAACCCGATAATATAGCAGAAAGCAAAAAAATGTAATCCAAAACCTAAGAAAGTCCTATAAATGATAATCATATAAGCACATACCTTGAAAAGCTCGAAGAGCTTCTTAGGATCTTCTTCTTTTTTGTTGAATTCCTCGCGGATCCACTTCTCATCCTTAGTGGAGAAGGGTTTGTAGGAATCTTCTTCTGGTTGATAGTTGCTTTGAAAGAAGAAGCTCCAACAAGCATGTGTTATAAGCTGTCTTTCTGGTGTGGGAAACAGAACTCTTATATGAATATTTATAAAGGTGTTCATTAGTTTCCTTCAATGTTTACAATCTTCCTCATGATTTCACTAGAGACATCCAGAGTACAAACGACTTCGGGATCGGATGATTTCTTAAGAATTTCTGAAACTTTTGTGGATACTTCAGCCATAGAACAAGGATCAAGGATTTTAACAACTGAGTCATTGCAAGTTATGTTTACTTTTGCATACTCTCCTCCAGTCATGATAGATGATTTTACAAGGAGAGAAAAACCTAACAGAGAAAGGAAAAAAAATCAAAGCGTAGAGAGTCGAGAGGATCATATTCGTTTACAAAAGAAAATAGAAGATCGTTACTTTAGAGATGAAGATCGTGATGGTTTCAGATAGATAGAGAGAGAGAGACGAGCGAGGAAGTGAAAGAAAATACATAAACTTCTATTTTATATCCCACCCTTTTTCTTACTATCAACAAAAAAAGAAAATTGTTTAATGTCGGTTTTCCGATTGTTAAAAATATCCGCTTAATTTTCTTACACACATTTTTTATTACAAAAACCAACTTCAAACTAAATAATTATGAGGGTTATATATATGAAGGATAACAAACAAATTACAGATTAAGAAATACTATAATGAAGGATAACAAACAAATGACACATTAATAAGAAATACTTAAATTTGGCATGGGTCCGAGATAGTTGAAGACTGACCCCTGTTTAAGCGGATTCCAACTTTTACCACCAATTTAGCTCTCCCCAATCTTGCTTACTACTTTCCCTTCCCACCATCTCTATCCATTTTTCCTATCTCTCTCAAAAAACAAAGTGAAAAATATAAACGGAGGATGCAAGAACTGCCGGATTGTTTGTACGAGGAAAACCAACCAACCTTAATAACTCCTTTATCTCCCACACCAAATCACTCTCTCTACCTTTCAAACCTCGACGACCATCATTTTCTCAGATTCTCTATCAAGTACCTTTACCTTTTCCAAAAATCTATATCCCCTCTCACCCTGAAAGATTCGCTCTCTAGGGTTCTAGTTGATTACTACCCTTTCGCGGGTCGGATAAGAGTCTCCGATGAAGGGAGCAAGCTCGAGGTAGACTGTAATGGAGAAGGCGCAGTTTTCGCAGAAGCTTTCATGGATATAACTTGTCAAGATTTTGTTCAACTTTCTCCCAAACCAAACAAGTCTTGGAGGAAGCTCTTGTTCAAGGTTCAAGCTCAGAGTTTCTTGGATATTCCTCCTCTTGTCATACAGGTTCGTAATCATTTATTTTATTTTTTTCTTGCTGGGAAACTTATGATTTCAATTTCAAAAGTCAAAACCATGACTCGTATTGTTTCCATATTAGTTAATTTCGTGAAAGAATTATATTCGAATTTGTTTTGGAGGGGGATAAACGTAGCTCGAATATTTTAGGTTTCTTAAAGTTAGTTGGATCGACTGTTCTGTTTAAATATAATTCGTAGGAATAATCTAAATTGTTTTTAAATTCCTAACTCCTAAATTGATTCGGCCACTTTGTTCTTTTCAAATTAGAAATGCATACTTTTACTGGTCGTGCATAAGCATTCGATGTATCAATAACATAAAGTTATTTTCTACTCTTAAAATACGTGAACTTTAATAAAGAGATTATATGGAAGAAAAAGAAGGGCGCATAGAGAATAATTTGTCTGTTCAATCATACTCTTTTTCTTTTCTCGTTTACACGAAAAACAAAACCCTTTTTTTCTTGCATTGAATTAGTTCATTCTATAAGTCGTTTTGTTCAACTCATGTTATGTGTTTTATTAAAACTGCGTTTCTATGAACTTACGTATAAAGTATCAGCAAGTTTGATTATTAACGCTTGAAAGCTAGTCGAATGTAATAATAAATCGACATTTTGATATCTTACGAATATTAATGCCTCAGGTGACGTATCTCCGTTGTGGGGGTATGATCCTCTGCACCGCGATCAATCATTGCCTCTGCGACGGCATTGGCACATCGCAGTTCCTACATGCATGGGCCCATGCGACCACTAGCCAAGCTCATCTTCCGACCCGACCATTCCACTCCCGTCACGTATTAGATCCGCGAAACCCTCCACGTGTCACACACTCACATCCCGGTTTCACCCGAACCACCACCGTAGACAAAAGCTCCACCTTCGACATTTCCAAGTATTTACAGTCCCAACCATTGGCTCCTGCCACCTTAACCTTCAACCAATCTCATCTCCTACGCTTAAAGAAAACCTGCGCTCCTTCGCTAAAATGCACCACGTTCGAGGCACTAGCGGCTAACACTTGGCGCTCGTGGGCTCAATCTCTAGATTTACCAATGACCATGCTGGTCAAACTCTTATTCTCAGTCAATATGAGAAAACGACTAACTCCAGAACTTCCCCAAGGGTATTACGGTAATGGATTCGTACTAGCTTGCGCCGAGAGCAAGGTACAAGACCTAGTCAATGGTAATATTTACCACGCTGTAAAATCGATACAAGAGGCAAAATCAAGAATTACCGACGAATATGTAAGATCAACGATAGATTTACTGGAGGATAAAACGGTGAAAACGGACGTCTCGTGCAGTTTGGTCATTTCACAATGGGCGAAATTGGGATTAGAGGAGTTGGACTTGGGAGGAGGAAAGCCAATGTATATGGGTCCTTTGACGAGTGATATCTACTGTTTATTTTTACCCGTGGCGAGCGATAATGATGCCATCAGAGTTCAAATGTCCCTGCCGGAGGAAGTTGTGAAGAGACTAGAGTATTGCATGGTTAAGTTTTTAGACGGAAAAGATAACGAAGATGAGAATTCTCGTGCATGCTAAAGTTTCTATATACATTTCAGTGGTCTATAATAAAAGAGTACTTCACTTGTCGATTTTTGATTGGTTTTAATATGTTTTATGTACGAAATATTTTCTTATATATAAGTTTGAAAACAGAAAATAGACATATGAACCCCAATAAAGACTAATTAAAGAGAGTACTAGAGTAGCTCACTTGTCGATTTTTGATTGGTTTTTATTAAACACAAAATGGATAATATGATGAGTTTAAAAACAGTCTTTCTCCATGCTAGTATGATAATGATATTGACTGATCGATGAATTCAAAGGAATACATGTTTTAGTTTAGTTCATCAACTTTAGCTTAACGTACGGTTCTTAAATCGAAGCCAAAATTCAAATAAATATTAATATATATCCAATTTTGGTAATCTCTATCAGATTATAGCTTTATGAAAATAAAAAATTTAACAATGATTCAAATTGCTAAATGCTAATATATTGGTTAAAGTGTTATTTTCTGCAAAAGTTCAAATAATGTTAAGACTATTTCTATGTAGTTTGATCATTTCAATCTCAACCACATAAAAAACGACACTATATATTAATTCGAAGCCCATATCCATTATCGAATATGATGAATTGCTTACAATCATAAAGTCAAAGCCCATATCCATTTTATAAATAGAGTTAGATATTTATCTTTTTTAGGTCGCAACACCGCAATAGATCTTTTCCCCAAGTTTCAGACAAACATAAAGCAGCAGAGAAAATTTTCAAGTTTCAAAGAGCTTTTCCCTCACCAAGCAAAATTTGGGTTAGTGAAATCTCAAATTTTGCTATCCAATTTCGTTAATCCTTCCTTTGTTAGAGTCGATTTCGTTGTCCTCTGATCTCATCTCTTGAATCAATCGGCTCCTCTAATCCTTTACCTCCTTCACGTTTCGTAATTATTCGATCTGTTTTCTGCAGATTTCGTGAATTTAATTTAATCGCCTCCTCGATTTTAATATTTCGTGATTTGATAGAATCTGTTGGAAATTTCTTGATGTTGCGATAATGGGTCAAAAAATATATATGTGAAGCTGAGATCAGATTTGTGTCGTATTATGTCCCAAAGCTATTTAACAATGAATCTGTGTTTGCTATTTGCAGATATTTGTCAGCAAAATCTGCAGCTAAATTGGGACTTGTCTTGTTAGTTCAAAGATTGAAACTTTTTTGGTTAATTGTTTGGCGGAAGAAGATTTACAATGGGAGAGGAGCATCCGAGAAAGCGGTCTAGACAACATTTTGAAGCGGAGGCGAGAAACGTATCGTTGTTTGAATCCCCTCAATGCGAAACCTCCAAGTGGTATTTCAGCAGGGAAGAGATTGAGCGTTTCTCTCCATCCAGAAAAGATGGGATTGATCTTGTGAAGGAGTCGTTTTTACGGTCTTCGTATTGCACCTTCCTGCAAAGACTTGGCATGAAGCTTCATGTGTAAGCTCACCATAGTATTACTTTGTTGTTTTGTCATCTAGGAAGAAATAGTGTTTGTTCTTTGGTTGTTTGCTAGAAAATCTACTTATGACGTCTCCTTGTCTTCTGATATTTCTTGGTACGTTTTTTTAGCTAAAGAGGGTGCCTAATGCATGACAATGGATAGCCTAACTGTTGAATTTTGTCGTAGGGCCACTGTGGGAGGTGGTCTGGAGGTTCTCCAACTATAGATTCTCGATTTTGTCTACATTTATATCTCGTGAATGGAAGAATTATGTAATAATAGTCAGAATTTGGTGTCCATGCATCATATATTGACTCACTTGTCACTTCTCATCGGCAATGGGAGGATTTGCATCTGTTGTGAATTTGCTTGGGAGCTGTTCACCTGTTTAGACATGACCTTCTGATCTATATGTCTTTGTATTTGTAATTCTCTGCTGGGTTATCAAAACCCTCAGCTGTGTTCCTACCTTTACCAACTGATGTTCTTAGTTTTCTGAGCAAGTGCACGTCTCTCTCCGGCCTACTTTTTTGAATCATCTAATCATAGGTACTGGTGTATTTTTGTCTTCTGCATTACTCACGTGTGTCGGAAAAGTTTATAAATGCTGGTTTCGGTGAAAGTGATGTCTAGCTATTAGTTGCTGCCCGAGATATCATAACATTGACCTTGTTCATGTTAAAGGTTTTTGACAATCTCATTGCTTCAGGTCCCAGGTTACAATATCATGTGCAATGGTGATGTGCCACAGGTTTTACATGCGCCAATCTCATGCAAAAAATGACTGGCAGGTAAGAATGCTTTAGTATTCATATGGTTCATCAATTGCGTTCATTGGAGCTGACATGTAAATATTAATGATTGAATAGTCTGCAACAGATATATTGATTCTTCTTACAAAATTTGGGTTATGAGCAATATAATGTTGATGAAAACAAGTCAAAAGTGGTTATTTAATAGTTATTCAGTCTTCCTGGTTAATTAGAAGTGTATATGATTGCTGCTAAATATTTCCACTTCGGTTTCTCACTCGGTGATTTTGCAGACAATAGCGACTTCCAGTCTGTTCCTCGCTTGCAAAGCTGAAGATGAGCCATGTCAACTGTCCAGTGTCGTTGTAGCGTCTTATGAAATAATTTATGAGTGGGATCCTTCTGCCTCAATTAGAATCCATCAAACTGTAAGTGTATACATACATCTATGTATTGGTAAATTCGCACTGTGCATTTTGCTAATTTATTACATGTTGCTCTGCCTGTAGGAGTGTTATCATGAATTTAAAGAAATTATTTTGTCCGGGGAAAGTCTTCTGCTGAGCACAAGTGCTTTCCATTTAGACATTGAACTTCCCTACAAACCTCTGGCTGCGGCTTTGAATAGACTGAACGCTTGGCCTGACCTTGCAACAGCTGCATGGAATTTTGTGCATGACTGGTAAAGACCCTTGTTAATAATATCTGCCCGATTTTTCCCCTACATTGAGTTTGAATCTTATTATGCATTGTGTGTAGGATTCGAACCACACTATGCTTGCAGTACAAACCCCATGTTATTGCAACAGCCACTGTGCACCTAGCTGCTACGTTTCAGAATGCGAAAGTAGGCAGCAGGAGAGATTGGTGGTTGGAGTTTGGAGTTACAACTAAGCTATTAAAAGGTTTGCTGTTCAAACTCTATTTTTTCCTCTGGTATTATTGCAGTCATTTGATCAAGTGAGATGTAGTGTTTCTATAATGTTAGCGCTAGGAATATGTGGTACTGTAGCTCCAGCTCATGTTAGGTTCTTACCCTGTGCACATATTGAGTTTGGAATTAGGTAGTGGCCTGAACGAAGAGATGTGCTGCTATTGATTTTAGCGGTTGATTAAAAATAATTGGATGTTTTCATTATGGTGACAGAGGTAATCCAGGAGATGTGCACACTGATAGAAGTGGACAGAAGGAGGAATATGCCACCTCCACCTCCACCTCCAAGAAGAGAGTTAAGTTGGGCAATACCTGCAGCCGTAAAGCCGGTCCATATGGCTAGAGCTTATCCGTTTCACAGCTACCCTTTGCAGTCCTATAGACAGGCTGGCATCTGGTGAGCCATTGTTGAGCAGCATGAAGATGTAATCTCTCTTAGAGTCTTGAGTTGGTTTAGCAATAAAAGATTTCCGTAGAGACTCATGAGAGAGGCAGTGTAGCATTATATAGAGATCCGAGTGAGGTGCTTCTGTCTAAGTTAAGCGTCTCATGTATGACCAAAGTGGATTCTCTCGAGATTCTTGGTCTCTGTTCTCGATAGAGAGAGATTATGTATAGAAGTGTCCCATTCACATGTTATAATACTAGCTGACTTTATATCGTTTGTATATCTGGAATCTATGTTTTTGGTTTCTTTAAAAAGTTTAAAGTTGTTTTGATTTTGACTAATTCTCTCATTGTTAAGTAATTTGGTTTTTGATGAAGTGCTATTAGGTCTGTGTTGAGTTGAGACTTGAGACGAACACAATCATCATATGATCAAGCTTATACCGATCGGATAAGTAATTAACCGGTTCAATTAACTACACCTAGCTTATACCGATCGTATAAACCGGTCAAGAACCAAAACCGCTTGGTTTCCATTCTAGACCAAACCGGATTCTAGTTTCCATTATTATTATCTTTTTTATCGGATTAAAAATATAAATCCTTATGTCAGGAGATCCCATTCTCTGTCTCTCTGTCTTTCTCCCCCAACTCGCGAACAAAGCAAACCCTAGATCATCCATCGGCGAGTGAGACGGCAGCTCCTCGTCGGTAATTCCTTCCACCGGCGGCGACCACTCACCCTCAGATCTCTCAATCCCACTCATCTCTGTAACATTCTGTACGCTTTCTCTCTCTCTTTCTTCGCTTTTGTGATCTATTACGGCTCGGTCTCTGTGCCTCCCAGCTCTATTTTGGAGCACTGCTTCGTCTCTGTGTTTATTTGGCTCCTTTGTGTGTTTCTCTATCTCTGCTTTTCTTTTGTATTGCTCTGTTTCCGATTTTATATCCATATGTCTCTGGTTATTTGGTTATATCTATGTGTGATTCTTTGTTCTTTTTTCCATTGAATTCAATAGCTGACTAAGATCTCTGCCTTTTATCTTCAATAGTTGCTCAATCTTTTCGCTTTCGTAACATAATTTAGTTTCTTGTTGATGTTTTTGATATCTACCAATCTCTTTTCAATTTATGTCTATATGTTGCTAAATATCTTGTTCAATGACTGATTTCTTAAACTCAGGGTGGAAATTCTGCCATGGCGGAGCATTTGGCTTCAATCTTTGGTACTGAGAAAGACAGAGTGAATTGCCCTTTCTACTTCAAGATTGGCGCTTGCCGTCATGGTGACCGGTGCTCGCGTCTTCACAACCGTCCTACCATCTCCCCAACACTCCTTCTTTCAAACATGTACCAAAGGCCTGACATGATTACCCCTGGTGTTGACGCTCAGGGCCAACCACTCGACCCGCGTAAGATTCAGGAGCACTTTGAGGATTTCTTTGAGGATCTTTTTGAGGAGCTTGGAAAGTTTGGCGAGATAGAGAGCCTCAACATTTGTGACAACCTTGCTGACCACATGATTGGCAACGTATATGTTCAGTTTAAGGAAGAGGATCAGGCTGCAGCTGCTTTGCAGGCTCTGCAAGGTAGGTTCTATTCAGGACGTCCCATCATTGCTGATTTCTCTCCTGTGACGGATTTCCGCGAAGCCACGTGTAGGCAGTATGAAGAAAACAACTGCAACCGTGGTGGGTACTGTAATTTCATGCATGTGAAGCTTGTTTCGAGGGAACTAAGGAGAAAACTCTTTGGGAGATATCGGCGATCATACCGCAGAGGAAGTAGAAGCAGGAGCAGAAGCAGGAGTATTAGCCCCAGGAACAAGAGAGATAATGACCGACGTGATCCTTCTCACAGGGAATTCAGTCATCGGGACAGAGATCGCGAGTTTTACCGTCATGGAAGTGGAAAAAGGAGCAGTGAGAGGTCGGAGAGGCAAGAGAGGGACGGTTCAAGGGGTAGGAGACAAGCAAGCCCTAAACGAGGAGGGAGCCCGGGTGGCGGGAGGGAAGGAAGTGAGGAGAGGAGGGCAAGGATTGAGCAATGGAACAGAGAACGGGAGGAGAAGGAAGAGGGAGGAGCATAAAAACAGTTGTTTACTCAAATCACAATTGCTGCTATGTGGTTTCTGCGTCTGCTTCTCTGCGTTTATTCTGAAATCGGTAAAATCTGGTGATGGATTTTTCATTTGGCTGTTCTAATTTGGAACTTGAAATGAGTGGAATCAACTTCTTTAGATTATAAAATGTTTGGGGTTACTTTCTTGTAGTTTTGATTAGGAAAAACCGCTCTGTCCCCTTGTTATTGATTTTCACCAGTGTTCTTTAGAACTTTGTACTATCTTCTGTTGGTTAAAACTTAAAAGAGTTCTAGTTTAATTCGAAGTTGTCTATTGTTCTTCAATGCTTGGGAATACTAACGAGTTTCTGTGTCATGGTTCAGTTGTGGCACTAATTCGGGTCAAAGCACCTCAGAATTTTAGACAAAGATAAGGGGCAAACACTTTGGGCCTTTGATTGCATTGATTTGTGTTCCAAACACGTCAGAAGTTAAGTCTTTTTCTAAACCAGTTATCGAATGGGTTAGTCTTGGTTGCCATTTTTCAAACATACTGGCTTCCAATTGGTCATGCCAAATATGTAGCTTACTAGACCTATATACTTTCCAAAATTACTTCATAAGCTGTTTGTCTAATTCACGCAATGAATACATATATGCATAAAATACTCCATATGAGTAAAAAGATGTATAATATAGCGGAATATATAACAGAAGTCGACAATGCAATATACATCAACCCTAAACCATAAAATCATGAAGGTCATTTTGGCTTGTAGGCGTCGTCGAGTCCCTCTTCAGTGATCGTTGTGGTTCTTCTGGACAGAATATTCAAATGGTCATATAACTCATAACTCCCAAACGGCCAAACCATTGTTCTAATTGTGATGACGAGTCAAACCACTAATCACAATAAATTAATTACTTTTTTTTTTGTCCCACACATGTTCACAAATATATGTTTAGTTAAAAAACTCAGAATTAATCAATTACAATGCATTAAAATATCGCTACCACCGTCACACCACCCCAATACATCCGTCCGATCTAGCATCAACACCCACAGCCCATCCCATTGACACGGCGGTGTCATTTCTAAAGCATCAAACAAAACATGTCATTGTTTATTCTTACTTTACATTGACTGAATAGTCTGAATTAACATAATATATATATATATATATATTTACGGAATTTTATCATATGAATTCTCAGTTATGGAGATTAGTAGTTCAATAGATTGGCCACGTGGAGAAGTCTTTGCCGTCTTCGCTTGAGTGGATATATTATAGTAATAAAACCCATACGATATCTTGTTAACTTTTTAAAAGTTTTCTTACATCAAAAATATACAAGATATCAAAGTTCAAAAATTAGAAATCTGAAAGATCGTAGCTACATAGTGAAAGATGGATTGTTGAACAGCGTTATAAAGTCACATTAATTCCATGTAATAATAATACCTCAAAATCTCAAATACAACACATGCACGTGTCTAGCTTGCTGCGTTTCTATATACATTATGCAACTGAAAATCGAATTATAATGATACTAAAATGAAATATATGATCTTAAATTTGTTATTGTTAGGAAAATATAAAGATGAGGAATGGGGAAAGTCTGTTGGACAGTGATGCCCTAAATTTGAGAAAGCATATATTCCCCTGCTCTAAAGCCTTTGTCCTCTTCTTAGACAACTTTAAAATAAATAATAATGCTTTCCCATACTTTTTAGGACCCTCCTTTTAAGGCCTTTGTTCTCTACTTTTTTCTATTTGACCCCCAACAAAAAGAGATTATCTTTTCATTTTTTCGTAACATAAAAATAATTTATGATTGACCAACTACGACTATCTATCTTTAATTTCTTTTGAAATCAATTTAATCATGAACCATTGTCAGTACATAGCCTTAGCATCGCCTTTCCTGTCAAAGGATGCAATTTTGTTATGTTTTGGTAGTTTAATTGAAAACTCGTCATAGTAGACAGATATAAATATTTCTCTTCATCTCTTTTTTGTGCTTATGTTATATGAATCAAATGAGTATCCCATTAAGTAAAAGAGAATGAATCAAAGCAGTTATAATAATACAAAAAAGGAAGATTGTAGAGTTATATATTATTAAAAGTTCAAAACATTGAGAAAAAGTAAATGTAAAGATCAAAGCTTCAAGTGTTGAGAAGCATGGCACCTAGGTGGTCTAGTAGACTTTGGTTATAAATTTCAAGTAAAAGAAAAAATGATCAGCACACGAATTTTTTTGTGCCAACCAGTAATAGCAACTCAATGATGTGTACACTAATTGACAAACAAAAACTGAAAACAAACTTTGCTTTATATACCATTACTATTAGTATTACTACATCTAATTAATACCATTGATATTTATTACTTAAATCTTCAAATATTATTTTCTATATATTCCTCTACATATTAATTTATATTTATCAATTTTATAGTTTAATAAAATCATAAATAATTTGAAGCAAAGACTTCGTTAATTATACTTATAAAGTGATGTGTTATGAAAGCGATTGGATGATTGAACCCTGATTGGTAACAGATGTAAAACAAATTTAGCTCCTACACCTAATACTATACTTTTGAAATTAATACTTAAATTTCTTACAGAACTTTTAAAAAGAGACACAAAATATAATAGATTAACACAATATAGTTTTTTAAGATCTAAGGTCAAGTTGGATAATGGATAGAGGGAGCCCATCATTTCTTAATCTTCCGGTACATATGGTGTATCTAAGTGGTCATCAGGTAGTTTGTTATAAATGAGACCATGGACGTAATTAGTGCAACCTTAGTTTCTATATTTTGCATATTGTATCTATTAGTTTGGCTCCATATAATGATTCCAAGGACAATCAAATATACAAATAGACACATTACAATAAAAATTTTATTGATGCAAGTAGATACTCTGACAATCCGCGTGGTTAGTTAGGTATAGGGCTTGATGACACTCTAGAATTTCAGGACGTAAATTCGAAGAGACTCTATTTTTGATTCTCTTGACGAATAATTAAGTTGTGCATGGGCCATTCGTGCTCGGGTTAGGAGTTATTGTACATGATAAGCTTGTTCAACAAGAGTTCGTTCATCTTCGAGATTAATCGAATTAGATCCAGATTACTGCTACAAAATAAAATAGATATTGGAATACATAAATTTGTTTTAAATATTAGAAACATAACAAGAATATAAAGAAGGTGAGATATGTGAGCGTGCAAGTAGAGACGAGAAAGAAACATAAAAAGTGAAAACAAAGTTTTTCCCATACTCTTTTTGATCTCAACACATTCTCCAACGTGCCTTTCTTCTGATGTGAGTCTTGTTGCTCTCTTTTTATATCTGGTTGATCTATTTTTCATTTCTTTTATACTTGTGAATTATTATGAACTAACTAATTGATCGATTAAGTTAGTTGTTTTCCACACTATTAATTAGTTAATTAATTAAACATTCTTTTTAGATGCGATCGAATTGGTGACAGCTTTATCAACAGTACAATACTCATTTTCGTAACTTATTGCACTTTTGAGTCACACTAGATAAGGAATCATTTATGTATAAAATGAGTTCTTCGCTCTTCTAAAAGCGTTCATTTCAACCAAAAAAAAAAAAAAACAGCCAACCATAACATCAGAATATGAAGCATGTTCTTTCCAAAACCAATAACACAAATTACATTGCACGACACATATTATGTAACAACCAATAAAAGTTCGCCGCCTCTTCTATATGCTAATAATGACAATCAACTAGCACCTTGCCAAGTTATTATCTCTTGCATAATTTTTTTGCTCTATCTCTACTTACTATTGATTGTAATAGTTATCCCCTCCTTTCATTGAATGTCTCTGATGGTTATGGAATTGAAATTATGTCGGACTTTCTCTAGTGTTCCGATATAGTGACTTCGACCTTAAAACACGCTTATAAGTCAATACATGGCAGATATCTAGAAATATCGTTTAGCCGGAGAAACATAATTTTTTAATTCAAGGGAGAACTCTTTAATTAATCAAAATGAAAAGAGAAAATTCAAGTAAATTCATTACCCTTTGACTCAAAACACATAGTTTTAAAGTCACTTATCAATATTAAGCCAGAAAACTAAAGCATTTAAAACATGATATACATTGATTTCACATTTCAGTATATCGTAACTTAGTTCAGCTTCTTCCGGAGGGACTTGACGTCATCATGACAAAGAGTGATGAATGGTTTCATGTCATGTACTCCTTTGTAAATTATTTTGGGTATTTATTTATTTTTTCTAGCTGACCTTGGTGGTGGTTCCTGCAGCTTCAACAATTATTCCACTTGGAAAAAGTAAAAAAAAAAAGCCTTGGAGATCATCATTTCCATCTCTAGTAGCTATACGTAACTGCCTCCATTTAAACAACACAAAATGAGTTTCGTTGTTGGCTTTCCAACTGAGTAACCTCATAACCAAACTTTGTTACTTGGATCCTCAATATATATCTAATTAAAGAGAAGCGAGATATAAATAAATTGTTACCTTTTTAAAAAGTTGGTTACAGAAAAACAATTGTTTTACGTATCAGTTATGTAAATATTTGCTTTCCATGGAATATTTATTAATAGAATAATTTTCAACTTTGCTATGATTTCTTACAAAAATCTTAGTTTTAAAGACTATTTAACGTACAATATCATCTCTTATCCATCAAAATAGAATTAAACGCTTATTTCTTACCGTCGCATGCGCACCATGTAACATGTGTTAAGCCTTTTTTTTGGGATAAAGAACATGTTAAGTTAGAACGATGAGTTCTATAACTAAGAAGTTAGATTGGGCTCAATATACTTGGAGTTGGACTTGATCCACTCATTTTGAGTTATCGTAATTAGACATACACATGTACCCCTACAAAAAGCAATATGTATTCACATACATAATTATATTCATAGATAAAATTAAGAGAGATAAAGAAGGAAGTGTTATATACTGTGGGGGTGAGAGTAGACAAAGATAGATGGATGCCATCATTCTCGTCTGAGACAACTGTTGCAAAGCCTTGGGATCGAAGGCAGGATAGCTTGGGACACTAATCATGGCTTTCATGAATTTTAATCATCTCCCTCTAATTGCAGAGAGAGAGAGAGAGAGAGGGCCTAAAAGCTACATTAGATAATACAAAATCATATATATACAAATACTGAAAAATAGAAAAGTAGGGCATATACTCTAGAAAGCGAGTCCATGAGAGAGAATCATTTCATAATATACATTACAAATATAGATTTATTTAATTTGTTATTGTATTATTGAATGATTTTTCCCCTCCTTTCTTTTGAAGGTTTTATTGCTTTTCACAATATAGGTACTTGAAATAGTAGAGAGAGAGAGAGAGAGAGAGAGAGAGAGAGAGATGCGTCAAGCTTCAAAAAAGCTAAGGTAATGTTATGTGATGTGCTTTTGAAAGGAATAGAGAGCTATGAGAGAGCACATATATACAACAACAATTTTTATTAATTACACTTCATCTTAATCTCTTGGGATTTGTAAGAGAAACTCTTCAAAAATCATCATTCTTTTTCATCTTTCTTTACACACAAACACACATACACACACATATATAATACAGAGATCAGGTATAATAAATACTTATATATATAGCATCATCAACTCTCATACATATATGGACTCTGCTAATCTCCATCAGCTTCAAGATCAATTACAGCTTGTGGGGTCTTCTTCATCTTCTTCTTCCTTAGACAATAACTCTGACCCTTCTTGCTATGGAGCTTCATCTGCCCATCAATGGAGCCCAGGAGGTATTTCTTTGTAAGTTTCCTCACTCAATCTCTCTCCTCTGATGTATCATATATTTACATGGCCATGTATCTATTATATACATCCATTTAACACGTGTATGCTACTAGGTTTCCGCAGCTATATGTGTGTGTTTAGAATATTCTTGGTATCAAGATGATATGAAGAATTTGGAATCTTTCTTCTTCTTTTTTTCCTTCTTTTTTGGTTTTTGAAAGATAAGTTAGTGAAGAAGACAACAAGATAGAATTTAAGTGGCTGATAAATTATTAAATGTCTATTACATTATCCTTCATATATATAGACATAGTACTCTGATTTTGCATTGATTCGAAATAAAGAAATTTTTTGTGTGGTTTTCTGGCAGGAATAGTGTGAGCTTGAGTCATAATTATAACAATGAGATGTTAAACACAAGAGCTCACAACAACAACAACAACAACAACACAAGTGAATGTATGAGTCTCTCCAGCATCCACAATCACTCCTTGATCCAACAACAAGACTTTCCTTTACAATGGCCTCATGACCAATCTTCATATCAACATCATGAAGGACTTCTCAAGATCAAAGAAGAGCTTTCCTCATCAACTATCTCAGACCATCAAGAAGGCATATCCAAGTTCACAGACATGTTAAATAGTCCAGTGATAACAAACTATTTGAAGATCAATGAACATAAGGACTACACTGAGAAGCTTCTTCTCAAGAGTATGTCTTCTGGATTCCCGATCAATGGAGACTATGGTAGCAGCCTTCCCTCTTCTTCTTCTTCCTCTTCACCTTCGTCTCAGTCGCATAGAGGCAACTTCAGTCAGATTTACCCAAGCGTAAACATATCGAGTTTGAGCGAATCTCGGAAGATGAGCATGGACGACATGAGTAACATCTCAAGACCATTTGATATAAACATGCAGGTTTTTGATGGAAGATTGTTTGAAGGAAATGTATTAGTTCCTCCTTTTAACGCTCAAGAGATTAGTAGTCTTGGGATGAGCAGAGGAAGCCTTCCTTCTTTTGGCCTCCCTTTTCATCATCATCTGCAGCAAACACTTCCCCACCTTTCTTCTTCCCCTACTCATCAAGTAAGTTTATTTTGAATTATTACTTTCTATTTCTTTTCTCTTTTCGCTTTTTAAAAAAAAACTTTTCTATATATATATATAAATGATGGCTTAGAAGGATTGGTCTGACGGTGAATCTCGTGAAGTTAGTGCATCTGAAAACATTACGTTTAGGGCTCTATTTCTATTATGTAACATAGATTCACTATATATATATATATATATATATATATACCCTCATTTCTTAATTCTAAAATGTAGTTTAATATTACTGTTTCATAAAATACTACGGCCTAGTTACCTTTCAGCTTTAATCATATAATTTCATTTCACTCATGAAAGAGTGTCTAAAAGATTAGTTTTCTGTTTTATTTATAAAAATGCTTAGTTCTCTGTGTACCCCTTCAACTTTATTTATGCATCAATGGAATGCATTGCAATATTATTCGCATAACTTTTTGTAAACGTAAAATCATATTCATAAGGTGGATAAAATATCATGTTCATTAAAAGTTTGTGGCATAAATCAGAAAAAAAAAAAGAAAAAAAAAAGAACTTGAGAAATAGCAAAAAACAAAAAAAATATATACTGAAATATTATAATCACGAAGTATAGATAGATTAATCAGATTAGTGTAAAGTGCGAGACCTTTGTGCAATATTGAAGCTTTGCAACAAAGTTATGAATAGAGAGATAATATTTAAATATATATGTAAAAACTTTTAACCTCTTTTGATTCATCTTTTACTTTGTTGTTGTGATTCTTGGTTGGAGGGCCAAAGCTTGAGCTAAAAAACCTTTTAACATAATTCATAAGCAGCACTCTTTAAGCTGAAACATCAACCTTTGTTCTATCTTTTCTTTTCCTTTCTCTTTATTCCTTACTTTGTTTTATTGTCTTTTTATGAATCTCTTTTCTTAACATTTTTTTCTCTCATTGTCGGGGGTATTAATTATTACGTTACGTTCTATTATTATCCTTTACATCGAATAGCAATAATGAACGTTATTTGATACTTGCATACATATATATGTGTGTGCATTACTTATGGGGTTTTGGTTTGGGTTGAAGATGGAAATGTTCAGCAATGAACCTCAAACAAGTGAAGGGAAGAGGCATAACTTCTTGATGGCAACAAAAGCAGGAGAAAATGCTTCCAAGAAACCGCGCGTGGAATCACGCTCCTCTTGCCCACCCTTCAAGGTTATTACTTTTGTTTTAAAAAAAATACATGCAATTAATTATAAATGTTTTTTTTGGAGAAATTAAATAAAGCCTGAATAAATTTTAGTAGTTAAGAAGAAAAAAAAAATGAAAGAAATTTTTCTAATTGGAGGATATTAATTTAAAAAAATATATATAGTCAAATGTTAAGATAATCCATTGAATGATCATTGTAGTGTTTATACGTTGTGAAATTGAAAAACAGGTGAGGAAAGAAAAGTTAGGAGACAGAATAGCAGCTCTGCAGCAGTTGGTTTCACCCTTTGGGAAGGTAATTAATTAGCAACAATTAGTTTTACCCAATTTATTCCTTACTTCAATATTTCATTTCCTTTTTGCCCCATTTTAGAATATGAGCCTAATCATTAATAAAATATATAGCTGTATGAAAATTGATTTTGTTACAATAAGATATTTTTGTTTCTACCATTTAAAGATAGTAAGGATTTTAAGAAAAAAATTCACAAGTAGCGGATTGTTATTTTTTGCTTGTTACTCGATTGTTGATGATTAATTACATGATGATTAAAATGTTAAACTGCAGACAGATACAGCATCTGTGTTAATGGAAGCAATTGGATACATCAAATTCCTACAGAGCCAGATCGAGGTACGTAACTTCAATGCATGCATGTCACTCATTCATATCCATACATCCTATACTTATAGTTATCAGTACATGACATTTGCATGAGAAAAGGAAACATATTCAAGGAATGAATTTGGAGTGGTAGAATAACGGTATTTACATGGTAATACCGTGCTAAGTTCCAGACATTCTTCTTGATCATCGTTCCGTTTTGTCAAATATTCTCAACTTTTTATATCAATTATTACTAAATATACTATCTTATATATTAAGGACTTTGACATGTACTGAATTATCAAACTTTAAAACACTATTGTGTATGGGCTAACTTATTACTTATGAACTTATATTTAATTAGTTCCATAGGGTTTAGCTTGCCTTTAAATTAAAGCAAGAGATTAGTTAGAATTGATCTTTATTTTATCATATCCTCTTAGGCGCACTACGTAGTAATTAAGCACCTTTCTCCTGTTTCTTTTATGGATACATGTTTAGATAAGCTCATGCTCAATATTGCTCATGGTCGTCAATCTTAAGGATCTAAATTATATGTACAAATTAAAGAGTAAAGTTTTTATAACTCAAATGTCAACTTTATTGTTTGATGAGCAGACTTTAAGCGTCCCCTACATGAGAGCATCTAGGAACCGACCCGGAAAAGCCTCCCAGCTGGTATACTTTTGAGAACCTATATAATTCATTACTAGTTTTACATAAAAGTAAATCATTCCGGATATATTTAGTCCACAAATTTACTTATATAGTAAAATGTTGATTAGGTCTCACAATCACAAGAAGGGGATGAGGAAGAGACGAGAGATCTTAGAAGCCGTGGGCTATGTCTAGTGCCGTTATCATGCATGACTTATGTTACCGGAGATGGTGGGGATGGAGGAGGCGGTGTTGGTACTGGTTTTTGGCCAACGCCACCTGGTTTTGGTGGCGGAACTTAGCCGTGGACTTAACAAACCGTAGGACTATGATGAGTACATTTATCGGACTTGGAGGTAGAGAATAAGAAGAAATGTTAAAGGTGGAGTATTAGTTCTTTAATCTCTTTTGGTTTTGGTTTATTAATTGAAATTTTCGGTTTTGATAGTGGAGCAAAGTTGGTCGTCCTGATTAGAAAGAAGTGTTACAGGATAGACCAGCTTTGATCCATTTAAGATTAGTAGTGAGACTTGACGATATGTTTCTACTTACATGATGGGCTGTGGGGGCTACATAAAATATCAAATAGCTTTGGATTATTTTGTTAAATCTCTTTTGTAGATAATGTGTCAATATCTTTAATAAATGTATTCCTTAAAAATAAAAAACATATGAAAATATTTCGCCATGTAGTAAGAGGACTAGAAAAAGTGTATGATCAATCTATGAGCAAGCGCTAAAAGATGATGTCTATTAAGAAAAAAAGAATCTTTTAGTCACTGACTTTAGTTAACTTGTTGAGTTCACCTATTTGCCTCACAATCACTATTAGATGAATTTGATGGTTGTCGAGCTTAAATGGCCTAGAATGTGCAGAGTCACTCACTCTCCCCTAATCAGTTTCGGAGGTAGCCTCAAGGACTTTCCTCGTTTTGCTTTGATCTACTTCCTCTTCTTGCTACAAATCTTAAGTTAAGAATTCTTTTTTATGGTCCTTCTCTCACGATTGCACGGGGTCCATCAATTGTTTGAGTCGGCCCTGGCTACACGACACCCAATTCTTCCTTGCATCTACTTTCGGCGGTGCTCCATTGTAGCTGGTTCAATCCGTACTAGGTATAAAAGAAATCTTGGGTAGCCTGTAGAACGACCGGCCAATGGTCCATGAAGTTACCACTACTTGCCTTATTACATCGTCCTTTGAAAACTTATGACCTTGTAAAAAGTGGACGTGGATTTATGAATTTCCTAAATGGTCCCTTTAGAGCAACTCCAATGAGGGTTTTTTAACTAAGTTTCTTAGTTTTAGAAAGAGAAAATATATTAATAAAAAATATATAGCTTTTTTGAATAGTAAAGAAACTCTCTTCAAAGTTTCTTATATAAGGTATTTTAGCACTTTAGAAAGAATTTCTTCAATATTTAAGAAAACCACACATTTTTTATTAGTATATTTTCTATCTCTAAATTAAGAAACTTATGTTTGGAAACTACCAATGGGGTTGCTCTTAGACCATCCCCATTGGACAAATTTAGAGGGTGTTTTCAAATTTTAACAGAATAAAAAAATAGACAAATGAGAATTAATGCACTGAACAGGAGAAACACGGTGACTTTAATGTCTGTGAGAAGACATTTTTTGATATTGGAAGACACGAATGTGTCACCATGCTATTGGTTGGTGCTACTGTTTTCTATTTTTTTCCTTCATTTGGCCAACAAATTTTTCTCTCTTTTCATTTTGCCAATAAATTTTTCTCTCTTTATTTGACCAATAAATTATAGTTAAGACATTCAATATAAATTAATATCACCGATGTGGATGCTCTTAGGAGTTCCTGGATATCTATCATACGTGTCACACACTCTTCTATTTGATGGTATTTCTCATAGATAAAGTCACGCAACATGTTCCTCCTCGATGATCTTCCCTTTTATGGCCAGTCAACACGTTTTCCCTATATCCTTCAACGTGAGGATCAGTTGGACATGCGTTATCTCTAGTTTGAGTTGGCAAATATTTGGACTAGCTTGTCCTTTGGTGTTTCCATTTCCCCACCTTCTAGACTAGCATGGTCCGCTATGTCCAAATTTAAGTGAAAACTTCAATTTACCTTCCACTTGGGTCGGGCCCGTCCTATTCTCTCCCCGTTTAGAAAAGAATATCTTACGTTTTGTTTAGGGAAATGTTTAAGATAAGTGAACGTACACAAAAGTTTTCATTTATAGTTTCGTAGGAATATGCTAAGACTCACGTAGATATGACTGTCACTAATCATCCCAAGAAATATATACATCCAAATTGAACGTTAAATTAAAGGCGAACAAAAGTGTTCCTCGTTATAATAAGTCACGGCTTAACCCATTCCTTCGACAACATCTTTTTTTTTCCGGCTATAAACGTCTCCACCGTTGACCTAAACTCATCACTGCTCAGATCATCCATATCGCACAACCGTCTCATACTCCGGCGTAAATCTCCCCGCACGTCAATCCTCTCCGATTTCGACCTTCTGTAAACCTGATGATCAGTAGCAGTACTCTCAGTAGTAGCTGGAGGCAGAAAAGTCATTTCTTGCTTCCTCCTTATAGCATGAGCTGTCTCCCCCACAGAACTGACCGCCCGAACCATCTCTCGCCTCAACGGTCGAGCCTCTCCGACGGTTAGACTAACGGAGGTAAGTTCCGTACCCGGCATTCCTTCTGAAGTCTTTTCTTCGCTATCAGATGCCAAAGATTGTGATACTACGGCGGAGGAGGAGGAAACGTATTGAAAATACAGATCGTGTTCGGTTAGCTTCTGGTGGTTAGATAAAGAGAAGATCAGGGCAACGAGAACGTTCACGACGCCAAATATGTATATTCCGGCGCCGGTCATACCACTGGAAATAATACGCCGGAGATACTCACCGGCGAAGAAAGTTGACGTTAACCAATAGAGTAGAAGTAACACGGCAACTAGAGCTTCAACTGCCGGAAGAAAGTTCAAAAAAATTCTCGTACCCTCGAACCTCCTCATGGCGTCAACTTTCTCAGCCGCAACATCCATTTTCTAAGCTCTCTTGCAACTCCGGCTTAGATTTTCCGAGGAAATAAAGTGTTTTAAAATAAAGTGGATGGTCACTTAGACTTGTCGATCTAATCACTTGGTTGATGATTTTATAAAGAGATATAAGGACTCTATAATTGGTTCAATAATTGAAACAAACTGGATATATCGTATTTCTTTATAGTTCGGTCGTGGAATTTTCATGACTAAAAAGCATTAGGTGAATAAGTCCAATTCCTGAAAAAAAAGAATACAAAATAAACTCATTAGATGAACAATTGATCATAGAATTATTGGGGACAATTTGAATAAAGAAGTATTATAATAATGTAGAAGAATGGTTGGAAAGAGTTGGCGAGGAGAGAGTGAGGGCAGGTGAAGCTGCACTGCACAGCAACGACCGGGCCAATATAATGCACGGTTGGGCGACGTACACCGCCGGACGAAACTGACACGTGTACCCTTTGTTCTTTCTTCTTTTTTGTACCCCTCAATTACTACATTCATTGTAATGTTTTCGAAATAATAGAGTATATATGTATTTTGTCTCTAAATAGTAGAGTATGAGTGACTAGATTCACTATATGATAACTGGAGAGTGCAAAACTAATCATGACAAAAAGTAAGGGTATGAATGATTTTGGTTATTCGTTTCGATTCTAAGGTGATTTGTGAGTTAGATTTGGTACTAATTACAGTTTAGCTCTTTTCATCATATTCTTACATGTTATATATTTCAAAGGAATTATCTAGACGCAAACAAGCTTTGACAAGAAAAATGAAAACAAGCAAAATCGAGAATACATCTTAAGTAAGGCAGGGGATGCGGCCCGATTCAAAATTCTATGTTCTAAAAAATTATTTATTATATATGGAGAAATTAATTCAGACAATTTGTGGGTTCTTTGGATGACGATCTCCATCTCTTCTTGACACTGGGAGAAGAATTCTAATTCTTACTCGTTAATTTATATGCATTTGATGATATTATTTTTCTCACATTTGTCTAATTAGTGTTAGTATTAATTTAATTTGGTATGCTAGACGGGCTCAATTGGGTGAGTTTTTTTAATTAGTTCCAATGAAAGTTGATGTGAAAAAAGTATTGTGAGCCAATTAGATTGGTAATTAGTAAAATTTAGAAAAGTCAAATGTATGGAAACACTATATTAAAACATCTATTACTTAATATTGTTAATGCTATAGCATTTTATTAATTTATAAGAAATTGTTAGAAACTCCTTTTTAATTCTATTTGTTTATGCAGTTCATTCTTTTTATACATTCTTTTATTTTAATGACTGTTTTACTCATATTTGAAAATATTTTAGATTAACAAAATGAAATAATAATTTTTTCCGTCAAAAATATTTCGAAAATAAGTTTCTCGTAAAACAAATCCGACAAAAAAAAAATCTACCAAAAAATTTTCCCAAAAAACTTTTTCTTGTCAAATTTTTTTTTCCAAAAAATTCATTTCCCCCAAATAAAATATTTTTGCCAAAAAATAGATTTACTTGGGTTTACTTCTTTTTTTCTGTTTTCTAGCTAAAACCAATTGACAAACCGATACCATAAATCTAAGATAATAGATAAATATTGTTATGACCGACCATAATTGTAAATTTGTTTGGTGAAAATGGGTTTCTCGGAGCTGAATCTTCTCTAACTGTGGAGAGATGTGGAGAAAATATAGACATTGCAGAGCTCACAGACTTCCTTTGTGCTGCTTCGATGGTTAGAGAATTTAGTGAGTTTCACACTGACCCTGAAGATCGAAAGCTTAGATATGACGTTAAGAAAAAAAGTTAGAATTGAAATATGAGCCAATGTCAGTTGTTGATGACGAGCCGGTTTGCCTACCAATGATAAAATTTGGGGTTTCAAAAGAGACATGACTCATCACACATAGATCACTTCCGGAGTTAGTCACAAAGCAACTTTTTTTCTACTATGAGAATGTCTTTCTCACACCTAAAAGCGTTTGAAAAACTATCTCAGGATACTTGTTTGATATCCCACCTAAGTTTTTTGACTCGAAATATTTATGTATTTCAGCACAAATCAGCACAAAGAGAGGTAACATCCACAATCTTCCAATCCATAATAGAATCCATCAACTGCCACCGAAATACACAATTCGTGATGCATTTCCATTTACTAAGAGATGGTGGCCAACAGACTAGGATAAAAAAGCCCAAGCTAAACTGCATTTTGATTTGTACAAGGAGTGCCCAATTAACTAACATGATCCGTTTAGCCCTTGAACCTTACAATGGAGAACTAAAACCGCATAATCTTTTTCTGACGAAATAATTTAATGAAACTATAGATGAGCAATACTATTGTATCTAATGAAAATTGATGTTAAAAAATATTGTGAACCAGTTAGATTGGTGATTAGTAAAAATTTAGAGAACTCAAGATGTTCAATAATGGAAATCCGAAAAACTATTATTACTAGAGTTTTTTCTTTTTTCTTTCTGTTTTCTAGCCAAAAACAATTGACTTAACCAATGCCACAAATCTAAAGACAATAGACAAATATTCAACTTATGCTTTCCAAGAAAATATCATCAGGACCATATTGAGTGATACTGTAGTTTGTTTTGCTCTTTCTGCCATTTTGGATCTGATTTGTAAAAATGTAAAATCATCTTAGAATTCTGCATAATTTTTACTAATCATAAAATGTAACGGATTAGTAATTCCAATCATTTAGTAATTAGTAAGGACCAAAATCACATGAAAGATATCTTATAAGAACCAAATTTGGTTATTCCAATAAAACCCTTGAATGATATTTTGCCGTTTTCAAAACCCTTAAAAGAAGAAAAACAATCAGAGGGTTGGCGGTGTTCCCGTCAGAAGATCACGAGGATCATCACATTAAACTCTGTTTTGTTGATCTCTCTTTCTGTTCCGTTTCTCTTTCCACTGCCAAAAGTTAAAGCTCTCTCTCTCACTCAATCACACACTCATTTCTCACTATTTCACAACTTCCTTGTGGACAAAATTAGTCGACTTCTCTGTTCTCTCCAACACTGTTTCGTTTTCACTACCCAAAATTCGAATCTGGGTTATTGAAAAAGTTCCAATTTTTTTATCTGGGTTTTTCGAAAGCTGATATCTTTTTAGAATCTGATCTATCTCTTCTACTTCATTTCCCTTGCATTTTTTTAATAAGTTGTAGAATCTGTCTTGTTCTGGAAAAATATGGAGTCTTGCTTTCCTGCCATGAAGCTGAATCAGTGTACCTTTGGTCTCAACAACGAAATTGTCTCTGAGAGAGTTAGTGCGTTCTGGGGAACCCAAGTTGTCAAGCCCAATCATTTGAGGACAACGAAACTTAGGAGTGCACCTCAGAAGAAGATTCAGACAAACCTCATTCGCTCCGTTCTTACTCCATTTGTTGATCAAGAGTCTCATGTAAGAATATTTTACACTTGCAATTCCCAAACCAAAAAAAAAAAGATTCTCTGTTTCCTTGGAAATGAATTGAAGTCCTTGGTTTATTAGTTCTACTTGTGCATTTGAGTCTGCCTAGCATCAATTCTGTGTGTCCATGTTTGGTGGGAATTTGATTTGGACTGTGTTGAAAATGACTTCTTATGGTGGTAAGATGTTGCAACTGCTCAAAGTTTAGCTTTAGGTCTACTATAACTAGCCTAGGACTTAATTTAGCAGATGGTAGCGATTGTGAGTTGGTTGAGCAGTTTAGTGAGGGCTGGCTAATAAGGCTTTTAAGGTTTGGTTGGGCAGGAGAGTCTGTCATCAATCAAAATTTTCTGGTTTAGTGAATTGAAGCTTCTTTTCTTAAATTAAGTCCCTTGGTAGCTTTATTTCTTCCAAGTCCTATTCTGATATAAAGAATCATTTTTCAGGAACCTCTGTTGAGAACTCAAAATGCAGACCCTAAGAATGTAGCGTCTATCATACTAGGTGGTGGTGCTGGGACTCGCTTGTTCCCTCTTACAAGCAAGAGAGCTAAACCTGCGGTGAGGATTGTTTTGTTTGTCCATTGTTTCTTATGATTCATTGTCAATGAGGTTTTAAACTTGTTAATAATCGTAGGTGCCAATTGGAGGGTGTTACAGGCTGATAGATATACCGATGAGCAATTGCATCAACAGTGGTATTAGAAAGATCTTCATCTTAACTCAGTTCAACTCATTTTCTCTCAATCGCCACTTGTCTCGTACTTACAACTTTGGCAATGGAGTCAATTTTGGTGATGGGTTTGTTGAGGTGATACCATTACCTGCCATAGATTAGATTTATCTTCCTGTGTTTTTATTTGCTACTAAAGTTTCTCCTCTGGAGATGATTAGGTCCTTGCTGCAACCCAAACTTCCGGAGATGCAGGAAAGAAATGGTTTCAGGGAACTGCTGATGCTGTTAGGCAGTTTATATGGGTCTTTGAGGTCTTCTTTTGTCTTTCATCTCTTAGTAAGTGTTCTTGTACATTGTTGGAAACATGATATGGCGGTGTTTCTGTAGGATGCCAAGACAAAGAATGTGGAACATGTCTTGATCTTGTCTGGGGATCATCTCTATCGGATGGATTACATGAACTTTGTGCAGGTTAGTTTTATTTTTCTTATTTGTCCACACTGAGCTTCATGTAAACTTTGTTTCATTTCTCGTCTTTGCAGAAGCACATTGAGTCCAATGCTGATATCACAGTTTCTTGTCTTCCCATGGATGAGAGGTGTGTCTGAGGATCATTAACATTGTTTCTTGCCTTGTTTATTCGATGAACTTATTTGAGTTTTTCCTTATTCACAGCCGTGCTTCGGACTTTGGGCTGCTTAAAATTGACCAGTCTGGTAAAATCATTCAATTCTCGGAAAAACCAAAGGGAGATGACTTAAAGGCAATGGTAATGATTTATTTTGTTTGTCAAAACGTTCAGTTTCTTGCTTGCAATATTACGAGAACTTAAATGTTTTTTGCGTTTTCAGCAAGTTGACACTTCCATTCTTGGTTTACCACCGAAAGAAGCTGCGGAGTCCCCATACATTGCATCGATGGGTGTTTACGTATTTAGAAAAGAGGTTTTGCTAAAGCTTCTAAGGTCAAGTTATCCTACATCCAATGACTTTGGTTCTGAAATTATCCCGTTGGCCGTAGGGGAGCATAATGTTCAGGTCTGGTTTTTCTTCATTTTTTGTTTAGCATATCACATCATCAATCAATATTTGTGTTTCCTCTGACCTTTATTTATTAACTTGCTGCTACATAGGCATTTTTGTTCAATGACTATTGGGAGGATATTGGAACCATAGGATCATTCTTTGATGCCAATTTAGCCCTCACGGAACAGGTTTTCACCGACTCTTTATTGTTTCATCTCCAGTGCAGGGTGGTGACTCAGTGAAACCTAATCATGCTATTTGTTTCTGTTTTGGCAGCCTCCTAAATTCCAATTCTACGATCAAAAAACACCCTTCTTCACTTCTCCAAGATTCTTGCCACCTACCAAAGTTGATAAATGCAGGGTACAATATCTTGAATTCGATTATCCCGTTGTTTCAGCTAATGATTCATCGATCCTCATGTTGTAAAGTGTATTATGGAATTGCAGATACTTGATTCCATAGTTTCACATGGATGCTTCTTGAGAGAATGCAGTGTGCAGCACTCAATCGTTGGCATACGATCACGTCTCGAGTCTGGAGTAGAGCTTCAGGATACAATGATGATGGGAGCTGATTTCTACCAAACGGAAGCTGAGATCGCGTCTCTTTTGGCGGAAGGGAAAGTTCCGGTAGGGGTTGGCCAGAACACAAAAATCAAGAACTGTATCATTGACAAGAACGCCAAGATCGGGAAGAACGTGGTCATAGCGAATGCAGATGTATGTTTTCAAAGATCTTTTTGGTTATTTTGAAGAAATGGTTGTCTGATTTTTTGTTGTGTTGGGTTGTGGCAGGGCGTGGAAGAAGGCGATAGACCAGAGGAAGGGTTTCACATAAGATCAGGCATCACCGTTGTGCTGAAGAACGCCACCATTAGAGATGGTCTGCATATTTAAGCTTTTAAACCTCTCTTTAGGAGCAGTGTATGTGGCTTCTTGTGATTTTGTAACGAGACTAGTTACGTTCGATTAATAATTTAATAAAACAAGAGGCACAAACGAATGACAGTTTTAGCAACTTTAAACGTGATCGTTAATCTTGGTAAATCTTAATGATTACGTAAAACACAGAGAGAAACCAATCACAAACAGACGAGAAAAAAGCATGTGTAAAATTCTTCACTCTCACGATCACAAGTCACAACACAAGACTTGAGACTCCCATCCATATATACACTTTACAAATTATAGATATTTCATTCGAGTTTTATGGGACTATAAAAAGAGTCATAAAACTCTTGTCTCTTATTGCAGTGAGAATGAGAGAATAGGTTCTGAAGACTAAATGGTCTGATCTTTAGAGAAGGTAAGGACCACTAGAAGCTACCTCACCAACTCAATTAGTGTCAAATTAATCCAAGGCCAACAGTCCTGAAAAAGTCTCCTAACTTTTTATGTCTGCAACTGTATATGGGACATCCCTAGTTTTCTTAATTTTGAATCTTGATTCTTGAGTTAAAACAAAAACCCAAATATACAAGTATGCATGAAACGTAAACTTTCAGAGAAGGTTTCTCACATTAAGTATCCTTTGAGTTAAGTATATAGTCCATAAGACTGTTTTTGGTTTTAATTTTAGTATTTGTGTGTTTGGGCCTCCCAAAGATTGTTGGCAGAAAAGTTGTCATTATCACTGGACCAAACTCGCATGCTCAATATTTATCATCACCAGTTATAATTACATACACCGACTGCTTTTTTAATTTTATTCATTTTATATTCTCTCGGCCTCATGGCACCGTTACTTCCCGCCTCACGTTGACGATATATGAGAGAATATTTTATCATCATATCATAGTGAAGATAATAGCACAAAATCACAACACAAGTTTTTGGTAAGTAATGATCGTCCGCTGTAATGATCGTCCGCTCAATAGGGTTATTGGTAAGTAAGAATGAACCTGAGCTATAATAACTTGATATCAAAATCGTGTGTGATTGTAGAAAAAAAAAATCTTATAAATGATTATTTGTTTACTTTTTGTCAAACACTTATATATAAGGTATTTAAAACTAGATATAAGGTATTTTAGACTGGTAAAACAAAACTAAGAAAACAATTATATGAACTAAATATGGACGACAAAAAAAAAAAAAAAAACATAAGAAAAGTTATTTTTTTTTCTTTTGTCGTCCATAATTATTTTTCTGTTTGAACACACAAAGGCGCACTTGAGAGTTTAGAAGTACCATGGAAAATGGTTATTTGAGGTTAAAGATGAAAATGAGTAAGAAGCAACCATATAAATATATATCCATTCTAATTTGGTCCCATGAATCAAATTGAAAACTCCAGAAAAGGAAGACTATTTTTAATAATTTTGTGTTATGTTGACCTTTTGTGACTTATGCTCATGCTCATGCACACCCTACTCGTCTATATTGTATATTGCTTTTAGTAATATAACACCTTTTTTTTTTTGTTAAAATAGTAATATAACACTCAATTGCTTTGTTTTGACTTTAATTAATTTCCATCTCTAAGAGCATGCCTTTCGTGTTCCTTAAGGCTAATTGCTCACTAATTTATGCTGCTTTTGAAATAAAGTATTATATATATATATATATATAATGATTAACATATTATCAACTTTTATGAAAAAATCAAAACATATTAAGCAACTCCTTTTAACTCGTTGTTGTGGTCACAAACTGTAACAAGTTTTCTTCTTATCCAATGTGGAACGAGTTAGCCCAAAAAAAAGACTTGAGAGAAAGAAGACAAATATGAATGTTTTATGTCTTATAAATGGAATGTAAAACCATTTCAATAGAAAAAAATAACAAAAAAATTCTTATACCAATTTTCATAATTAAATCTTATCCCGAATCCCATTTGCCTGTAATAATGAGACTTTTAAAAGTTTTTATTCGAGAAGCAGTGATTCATAATTTCAACGATGTCGAGAAAAAAAATGTGTATAACCCTAAATAATAGCCAAAATAAGAAAAGAATAATTAAATTCCAAAAGAAATGGTTAAAAAAGCGAATTAACGAATTAAATTCGACATTTATATTTTGCAACCTTCCCTTCGACGCAAACATTTCTCTCTTTTTTCTCTAATCACCAAACCTGCGTCTTCTCTCTCACACTACTAACAACACTTCCTTCTTCTTCTTCCGACTATGGATAAGAAGCACGGCTTGTTCTCCAAGTCTAATTCCCGGCGACCACGATCCAAGAGTCCAGTCAGAAGCGTCTCTCCGATCATCATCCGTCGCCGGAAAGGCCGTTACGTCACACAACCGGACCGGCACATGTCTGAGATGCTTGCTCCGGTTATAGAAGGTCCTGATCCAGACGCTGAAGACTCCGGAAGCAGTGGTGATTACTCTAGGTTCGAGAGACGTTGGTACAATTGGATGAAATGTCAGCTTCCGGTGGCTCCGCCGTCAGTATCGTCCTCTTCGGATTTCAAACGAACGGATCTGAGGCTTCTCCTCGGTGTTCTTGGCGCACCTTTAGGTCCTGTGCACGTTAGCGCTCTGGATCTCCTTCCACACCTCAGTATCAAGAATACACCTATGGTGAGCTCTTAATTCACTGTTGTCTCCTCAAAATTAGGACAGTGTTGGGGATTTGGAGTTAATCATGTTGAATTAAGCTCTTCTGTGCCATAATCTAGCTTGAATTTAGCTGAATCTTCTTTTAGTTGCCTACTAATTACGGAGAAAGACTGCGCAATTAATTGAGATTTATCAAGTTTTATCTCTGCTTTAATGTGTTGAGGGTAAAGTCTAATGACTCTTACTAATACTTGAATTTTCAGGAGACTTCCTCTGCTCAGTACATACTTCAGCAGTATACGGCTGCATCAGGAGGTCAAAAGCTTCATAGTTCTGTGCAAAATGGATATGTTATGGGAAGAATCAGGACGATGGCTTCAGAGTTTGAGACAGGCTCAAAAGGTTCAAAGAGCAAGAATAATTCGTCAAAAGCTGTTGAGTCTGGAGGATTTGTGTTGTGGCATATGAATCCTGATATGTGGTACATGGAGCTTGTTCTTGGTGGGAGCAAGGTTCTTGCAGGTTGTGACGGGAAGCTTGTGTGGAGACACACACCATGGCTTGGACCTCATGCTGCAAAAGGACCGGTTAGACCATTACGACGTGCTCTGCAGGTTAGGCCTCTTGTCCCAAGGAAGCCTTCTCATACACTTTTCTTTGCTTGCATAACTGAATTGTTACTGTTGTCAACTTTCAGGGACTTGACCCGAGGACCACAGCGTATATGTTTGCAAATGCAAGGTGCATAGGAGAAAAAAAGATCGATGGAGAAGACTGTTTCATTCTCAAGCTATGTGCAGACCCGGCAACACTCAAAGCTAGAAGCGAAGGGGCATCAGAGACCATAAGACATACGTTGTTCGGTTACTTCAGCCAAAAAACCGGTCTGCTTGTTCACTTAGAAGACTCCCAGCTAACCCGAATCCAAAACAATGGAGGCGAAGCGGTTTACTGGGAGACGACCATCAACTCATACCTAGAAGACTACAAACCTGTCGAAGGTATCATGATAGCTCACTCTGGTAGATCCGTGGCTACGCTTTTAAGGTTTGGAGATATGTCATCAGGACATAACACTAAGACCACAATGCAAGAAGCATGGGTCATCGATGAAATCTCGTTCAATGTCCCTGGCTTGTCTATAGATTGCTTCATTCCACCTTCAGAACTCAGATTTGATTCCCACGTTGAAGACTTATCTCAAGGCCCCAAAATTAGGACATTGCACGGCCATAAAAATGGTTGATGTGAAGAAGCAGGAGATCAATGTGTATAACTCATTCAAAAACAAACCCTAGACCGGTTATTTTACTTTTGCTATTGTCGAAGCTAAAATTCTTGTAGGAAGTTTCGTTGAAGTTGTAAATAGACAGCAGGAGAAGTTCGTTCTTTTTGCCGCATAATGTTAGGAATGTGTAGTCTTAGTAAGGTCAGTCCAATTTTTAGTTTATAATATTGTTTCATATACTATGATAGAAGCTCCCATCTATTTCACCTAATAGCATATAGTATAAAGAAATATTACTTGGTCATCCATACCAATTGGAACTGATGAATACGATCTTCCTTGTATTGTATATCAATAAATTCATAGTGTGAGTGTAGTTTCTTTTGTAGCACAAACTAGTAAATGTTATTTCTCCTCCTACTGTCTATTTCAAACCGTTGCTCATTAGTTTACTCCAAAAAATGGCCATAAGTACTTATCTGTTTGTCTGTCTCAACCATCCAAATCCTATTTGTGAGTTGGATTTCAATGGGACATGAGCATTTTTGCATATGGATTGATCCATTTGCTCACTAGATCGTTTTATTTTACTGTTGACTGTTGTTGACCTTGAGAAAAAGAATTAGGCCGGTTCACTGTTGACCAAATTCTTTTACATAAAATCATTTTGAAAATAATCCCGGTTCATTAGTTAAACCGGTTCGATTAATTTGGTACGTCTCTAAAACAAATCGTCTTCACCTTTCTTCTCTTGCTTTCAGGGCTTGCGATTTTAAGTGGGGGAGGTAGAGAGAGCAATCTACCAGATTCACCGATTACCAACAACAAACAAGGTATCATCGGGTAATTCAGATTCGCAATTTCTGCTCATTTGAATTTATAGATTCCTAAATTGGTTTCTTTTTTTTTCTTGTGAAGATCACTATGGTGCTCTCTGACTTCACTGGAGTCGGTGTTGGATTTGGTAATGCCCCCATTCGCAATTGTTTTCTCCTTTTAATTTTGATTGGAATCGTAATTTAGTTATTGGAATTCATAGGGTTCGGTGTTGGTTGTGGATTTGGCGTTGGATGGGGTTTTGGAGGTTCGTTCTCAACTTCTCTCTTTTTCTGCTTTTACTTGAACAAAATCTGGACTGAATTACAAGATAATTCTATTGGAACAATTCTCTTGCTAGTTGCTATGGGATGTGCAATGCACTCTGCTGTGCTTGTTTAGTTTTGTGATCATATTGCTTAATGTCTCTTATAGAGATTATCAACTCCTACATATCATCTTTACTCAAATGCTTCTTCTTTCCTAGCTAATGGTTGCTTAAACGCATAGCTAGTATCAGTTGCGCTTACATTTTGATGGATTCATACTATTTTGCAAACCTACTGAATTGGAGATTTCCGTTGCTTTCATGCAGGAATGCCTATGAACATCTTAGGTGTTGGTGCTGGTAAGCATTTCAAACTTCTACTTCAAATATCCCACACTCGCATAGATACACACCGAGCAGGTTTTTCCTAAATTCTAATTACGTAACTTATGCGTCTGGTATTTGACAAAGGTGGCGGTTGCGGGGTGGGTTTGGGCCTCGGGTGGGGTTTCGGGACTGCGTTTGGGAGTCACTATCGTTCATCTAGACTTACATTTCAAGGCATCGAGTTAGAGACTGCCGATAAACGGGAGGAGGTGGTGGCTAACATGTCCAAAAACTCCACTTAAGCAGTCGTGTGCTTCAATACTCTGCTCGGATTGATTGTAAAAGAATTCTGACACCTTTTCTTATTTCTCAATGAAACGGTTACTTCAAATAATCCAATACGAAATGCATTTCTGTATTCTGAATTGTCATTTTTAGAAGGTTCCACTTCAATCTTGGGTTTAGTCCCAAATAATTCTACAATGGTTAATAGGATTGGTGCCTAAGAAAACAATGATTGCTCAATGAAACCCGTTTCAAATAATCGAACCAAAAAAATGCATTTCTATATTACAAACAACCAAAAACAGTTGGAATTTACTGTACAGTAAAAATGTGGATTGCCAAATTCGTCTCTTTCGCTGTTACACAGAAGATGAATGAACTCGAACCTTGCTATTCCAAACCTCTCTTCTACATTGAATGCACTGCAACTACCACTGCAATCAGAAAAAAAAACAATTTATCTCAAAACTCAAAAGTGATGCAGTAAGCTTTGCGTTCTAAACATAAATGATTCAGAGTTCAGTAAATCTTACCAATAAGAAAAACTAAAAGAATAATCCAAATTGCAGCGTGAACCGATTTACTATATCGCATTCGATACTGAGACCGTTGGAGTTGCCTCTGTAGAGCTCCATACCAACCATGAAGCTGCTTTTCATAACAGTCCTCCTCACACTCCATACAACTCTTGCCCCTCTCTGAACATCCATTCATATCTTGCTGAGAAACAAAAAAATAAAAAGCATTTCTTAGCAAAGATTTTCAAAGCAGGAGGCAAAAATCTTGCGGTTGGAGATCGATCGATCAAACTTACTTGGTTAGCTTGGATAGGTAATAAAGCAGCATCAGAGTCTCCTTGACGATCTAAACCCTTCCACTTTCTATTGCAATGCTTGGACACAGGATCCATATAATTCAAGAATCCAGAGAAGCTAGGTACTTTCCTCGGAGGTCGAACCACTGGCTCATCACAAGATTTCTTCACTAAACCATCATCAGAAACCGCAATGTTCCAAGCACTGAATTCAGCAGCACTTGCAGTCCTTCTATGTCCATTAGGATTTGCTTTAGCAGATTCAGATGGACCAGTCAAGAAGAGAGCAAGCTCATTACGATCATCTTCATCCAAACGAACCCATCTCGGTGTTCCTTTCCCATCGGATTGCGCAGCTTCCTTGAGAGATTTCTCGATTTTCGACACTTGAGCTTCCATTACGAAAGTAAACTCACGATGCCTATCTCTAGTTTCATCACTCAAACGATTGTCATAGCTAGATTTGACAGCTTTTTGGAATTCATCTAACTACACCAAAAATATTACAGGTTTCATAAATCAACATTACAGATTAAGAATCTGAGTTCTGAGGAAAGAAAGAAACCTGCCATTTGGTGGTTCCAAGAGCTGCGTGAAGATCTCTATGAAGCTGCTCAGAGTCCCATACTTTTGAAGAGTCTCGTTTCCCATTGAGCCATGTCCTGTACGCTGACTCCATCCTACACATGAATCGAAGATAACAACACACATTGTGAGATTTCAGATCTAAGACTTGATTTGATTAATCAGAAATCGTAATCCCAAATCCGAAGCAACACGAATCGAATCGTCGACATTGCATCACCAACAATGAGAGTTTATGGTATCACAGATTCAAAACGAAAATTGGGAGATGAGGATCCGAAAAACGCAAACCTGTCGGCAGATTCCTGAACTTCTTCAGCAGCGGGAAAGAAAGGATCTTTCTCCCACCGATCCAAACTCGTCGTCATCACTTGAGCAGATGAAAAAAAACAAACTAATTTCCTAATCCTTGGAAGATGAGAAGAAACCCAGAAATGGAGGAAAATGGAGAAGATGGATGGATCGAGAAAGATTTCAGAGAAGAGAGGGAACGTTCGTTCATCGATTAGCCAAATTACGGCCTTTCGTTACACACACGTGCGAAAATTAGTACTATTAATGTTTGGTTTATTCAATGTGGTTCTCAATAAACCGGTCCATAATCTCTAATTCTCTTCATTTTGGTTAACGCTTTATTTATGACAGCATAATTACCAAAAGAACTAGTAATCGAAAGTATGATTAAAGGAAAAAAATATGCCATGATCCTACTTTTGATTACTTATGACTTATCTATCAATTTTATTCATGTTATAATCATTTTATTACAGTTTCATAATTCATTGTTTCCTCTGGAACATATGTGTGATAACCAATATGTTCAAATCAGATCAATGGATTGGTACACGAGTCACTCCTTGTTTTCTTTTATTTAAGAAAAAACTTGAGACTGCAAAATGAATAATAATGAAAAAATGCAGCAAAAAGTGTGGGAAAAATCATGCGAATGAGAACCATCACCTGTTACACCTTTCTGGTGAGTCACCATATATGCACCTCTCTCTCTCTCTACTGGCACGCCCATGCCAACCATCACCGTTGTATTATGTCCCAAGATATATAAATAGTGGTGTGTGTTTGTGGCTGTGTATTATTCAAACACACAAGTCCTTTTACTTCCTTTTTCAGATTCTAAGCAAACAAATTGTGTCACTAAGCAGCCATCATGGCTAGAGTGATCTTGTGGTTTCTTGTTTCCTCGTATCTTTGTCTCATCGGTCATATGATTGCCGAGGCTGCAAGAGAAGGTGCCTCCATGAGGAAGGAAGCACACTCCAGTGGGATTGGAAGAGAAAGTAAGCTCATGAGGAATGAAAAACACTCCACTGAGATTGGAAGAGAAAGTGCGTCCATGAGGAATAAAGCACGCTCGAGTGAGATTGGAAGAGAGAGTAAGCTCATGAGGAATGAAGCACACTCCAGTGAGATTGGAAAGAGTATCCGACACGTAACCGGATTTAAGGGTGAACTCACAGCTGGTGGCTACGGCGGTGGAGGCCCGGGATATGGTGGTGGTGGATACGGTCCAGGTGGCGGCGGTGGTGGTGTTGTAATCGGTGGTGGATTTGGTGGAGGTGCCGGGTATGGTTCAGGTGGTGGTTTGGGTTGGGATGGAGGCAACGGAGGTGGTGGTCCAGGATACGGGTCAGGTGGAGGAGGTATTGGTGGTGGAGGAGGTATTGGTGGTGGAGTCATCATTGGCGGTGGTGGTGGAGGATGCGGAGGTTCATGCAGCGGAGGCGGTGGTGGTGGAGGAGGATATGGACACGGCGGAGTCAGCACGAAGGGATCAGGCAAAAACTAGAAAAAACATGCAGCTTGCTTTAGGTAGTGAAAGGAAGAAGAAATAAGGATGTACTTTAGCATCTTGATCATGTTTAGGAGTTTGTAATGGCATTAGTTTTAATGGAATAAGAACCTTTCTACAAAAAAAAATAAAGAATTGGTCCTATGTCTTTTCTTGGTTTCAAACATCCGAGCAGATTCTATTGTATACGCGATACAATAGCGTCGATCTTGACATCTGAGGCTCCTTTTCCACCACAGCGATCACATCCTTCACAGAGATTGACCGGACTACTTTTGGTAAACCTTGGTTCTTCCCAAATTGTGTACCACCTACATAAAGTTCGAATATGCAATTAGGAGCACGAAACACAAGAATAACCAGCAACAGAACTGAGAGATTTACTCTTTCAGATCATAGAAACGGGATTACCAATCTTACCAGAAAGTTTCTTGGAGTTTCTTCCTGGCCCTGGAGAAGATCTCTGACGTGCTTCAGCCATAAGTTTCCATTTTGAAAACCTATCATCTCCTCCAACGGCTGCACGAACAGCAACATTTGCAGCCTTGGCTCTCTCTTTATCTTCGTCCTTCTTATTTGCCTGACTTGTGATCAATAAACCTCTTTCAGTGTACGTATGTGTATATCTCCAAAGGTTTAGGTAGTTGGCTCAAGTTCTAAATACCTTCACTTCGTTTGAACGTTGGTCTTCTTTTTCAGTATCATTTTCTTTGTTCTACATCAATGAATATACAAAAAAAAAAAACTAGACATTACTACTGATAACTAAGACAAATAGATATTAAGCTCAGGACAAACCATTACCTTTTCTTCTCCAGAATGTTTCTTTTCCCATTCCTCTTTCACCTTCTGATTCATTTCATTAATTTCTTTCCGGATATCAGATGTGATAAAAGTCCGATTTCTACACTTCTCTGCATCAGTCCGCTGCAAAAGCTCTTGTAACTTCAGAAAGATTTAGGTACAACAAGATCTAAGGAGGCATGAGAAGAGAAAGTAGACTGACCTGCTTTGATATTCGTATTATATTAAACAGTAGTCCTCGCATCCTCTCCTCCACACACTGAATGCGCAAAGCCATGAGAAAAACGAAAACAAAAACAGGAAATTGAAGGCTAATAATTCCAAGAAAAGGTGTTAACATCTCACCAGAGACAAGCACCGCTCTACATCATGGTCTATATGCTTTAAACCACTTTTTCCCACTGTCATATATGAAAGCATACATAAACTTCTTCTCCAAGTGATTCCAAGTAAGGACCAAAGAAGCAGCTAAGATACGAGTTGAAACACAAACTAATTTCTGTCAGCTTTCTCTGCAGTGGAATTTTCTGCAAAAGCGTTCTTTCTTCCTCTCCATGCACAAGTCTTCGATATGCTTTAGAAACACGATCGTTCTTTTTAGGACCAGAATCTAATAATTGTTTTTCCTCTTCCTAGAACAGATGCAGAAAGTAATTTGGTTTATTGTTTCTCTATATCCAGGTTCAAAATGAGAAGTGTAGCAACTCGTAAACATACCCTGAGATTGATGCCACTGACTGCAGTGACATCATTAAACTTTTCAATACTTTCATCTGAAGAAGTCCCACATATTTTTTGCTTCTTTCTGTATATTAAAAAATACATAAGACTTCAATTTAGCAATTCTAAATTGTTAGTAAGGTAAAAAGGATATTATCAGAAAAGCAAAGAAAAAAGGAAGAGTAATTTATGGACGCTGTAAGTAGTTCATCTTTCACAAACCAGCCAGCTCATTACCTTGATGGTGGCAGCGAAGAACCTAGTGCCTCAAGAGGTTTCTTCTGACCAACAGAAGGCATTTTGGGTGTCACCGTAACATTAGCAATCTTGGGAATGGTCTCAGATGGGGCAGGCATATTAACCTGAAGTGTACACAAATAATTTTCACGTAAGATAGATAGTCCATTTACTCTTCACAACCAAAGTTCGAAGCCAGTACAAGGAGAAATAGAAGCCAGGGTGGTCCAAAATATAAGCAAAACGAAACCAAATGCAACATCGGTTGAAGAGAAATGGTCCCCCTATGAGCTTAAAGAGAAGATCAACCAAATTGAAATCTGTCTTTTGAAAGTATAATTTATAAGTTACCATCGTGCTAGAGTCCAGCTGTGTTGTCATTGAAGGAAAAACAGAGCTGGCAGAAGTGGTTGATGTGAATAAACCCATTTTAGAAGACTGCTTCTCCAAGTCATCATTTGAACTAATTGGAATAGCATTCTTCTGTTTCAGTGGAACATTAGTCACGCCTTGCTGCACCAAATAACGAGGTTTATGTGCCTGTTCAAAACTTTGATCAATCAATTTATGCTCCACATGGATCACTGATGAAGAAGGTCCCACTGTATGGTCCTTGGTGACTGATCCTTGCCAAGGAGCAGAATATAGAGGAAAGGATGAGTTCTTTGGGAAGTCGGATATAGGACCATCCTGAACCCTACTTGGACCATTTACAAAAGTTGGCCTCTCAAACTTGGGTACTGTCGTCATGTTTATTGTAGACTTGGTTGGTCCTCCAACACTGGCTATTCCCACATTCTGATTGTTTTCCCTATGCTGGAAATCAGGGAGCTTTGCTCTCGATGATGAACCAGGAGAAGTGACATTTGTCCCTGGGTATGGATTAAGACTTCCAGATTTGGTATCCATATGAAAAGAACTTGATGGAAGCTGCATGTGTTGCTCGGGATGCTTATTTAATCCCTGCACAGTAGTTGAACTGTTTAAGGTGCCTGAAGTTGTAGAAGACAGTTGGTTAACATGAACTTCACGAGGATCAGATTCTTGAGCAGTGAATTCTGCAGTTAATGATTGTATCTGGGATTAGTTTTGTATGCTACAAGGAAATCATAAGATAAGATCTACCAGAAAGTTAAGATGATCTATGATAATTGCAAAAGTAAATGGCATCAACTAAATAAGTTATACCAGCAGATTTAGACACTTTGTCATGGTTTGAGCGTCCAGGTACTTTGATCCCCATATTTCCCTGGTTACACATACAGTTCATTCTGAAACCAGTAAGCCACAATTCCAAGACAAGAAGTATTCAGCTTATACTATTAAAGTGAGAATTCTTTATGTTATTTCCTTTTTAATAAGGTTCAGAAGTGAGATTTCTTTCTCAGCACATGTTCATATACAGAGAAGGAAGCATATAAAACAAGAAACTCTCTTGGAGGCTGCTAAATGAAAATCATTAAAGTACTTATAAATGCTAAGAAAATGGAAAGGGTAATACCGGTTTTAACTGAGGCAGTTGGCTAATTACCGATCTGATTATCTGATCACCTACAAGATCTCTCAGTTGTCGCATGAACTCTTCCATTGTAAGTTCTTTTCTCTGCAATCAAGTATGAAAAGAAACGTAATGTATTAAGAAACTTCGATCAGAGTGCCAATTCATTCATGGATGTAAACTGTAAAGCCACACCTTGAGTTTATAATGCAGGTTAAGACAATGCGTCTTTTTGCCGGGTTGGTGGTCTACCACGGTACGAAGCAAATCAGTAACTCGTGCTAATCTAAGATTATGATTCACAGGGTCAACAGTCTTTTCCACCCAAGGAGTCTCTTTGCTACTCATCTTCTGCAGTTTCATATACCGAGGTTGCGGTTTTTCTGATTCATTACCAGTAGTATTGTTTATAGACTTCAAGTTACTTCCTTGGGGCACATGAGTTCAAGCACCAAAATCAATTATGAGTATGCTCTAATATTTTTCTATGACTAACCGTCACTAAAGCATCATCAAGAACTAACAATCTAATTGCATCCATCAACATTCAACAGTTAACATCAAGTGAAACATGAAGATACATGACAAACCACAAAAATACGACTCGTGAACCTAAATCACTAAAGAAATCTAAAGGCATTTCCCTGTTTTGATACATTCCACAGTTTCGCATATGAATTTTAGGGTCCAAAACGAACCTTCAATATCTCGAATCAGAGAGTCCTGAAACATTTGCAAGTCATCTTCCGAATGCTTAGAGTCAACCTAACGACACGATTAGCGGGAATCGACATTTAGGAGCTTCGTCCACAGAACAAGATAGCGCGTGGATTTTCGCAGACAGTACGGAAATGAAAATGAGAGTGGGAAATTCGAAACCTAACCTCTTCGTCTTCTTCGAGGAGCTTGACAATGGAGAGATCCATGGAGGAATCTCGCGGTACCAAACGTCAATAGCTCAAAACGAAGAGGGAATTTTCAAGGAAACGATTTGTTGTATCCAATAAGATTCCAAATTCCGCAAGTTTTTATATAAAGGGAGATTCTGCGAGAACACCGTGTCGTTTTTTCTTTTTGATAAAACACTGCGCGCCGTTCTGTTGATCTTCTTTTCGGTAGTTGTTTCTTTTGGATAAAACACTGCGCGCCGTTCTGTTCTTCTTTTCGGTAACTGGGCTTGTTCTTGTATATCAAAATTTATTTTTCTTGAATATAATGTTGGAGTTCTTAAACAGTTATTCATATTAGCATCAGACTTTTGCAAAAAAAAATTAATTAACTTTTAGATGAATTTTGATACACGTTTATGACCATTGAGTTTTGGACTTCCCGTAGATAATTCACCAAATTAAAGAAGGGATTATCTACGTTAATTAAACAGTGCTACTAAAGAAAACAAACGACCCGTCAAGAAAGGCTTTTTTCAATTGAAAGTTACGGTATTCTTTTGGTAAAAGAAAAATGAAAGTTGAGTTTTCTTTGGCAGTCTTCCGTAAGATATCACAACTCTTTTTATTTGCTTAGAGCTTTCCAAAATATAAGAAAGAACAATATGTGGATGGTAGTAGAAACTAGAACGTTCTTGATTATGCTTAATTGTGTTATAAATTTTTTGAAAAAAACAGAACCAAAAACAGAGTTGTAGTGGTGTCACTTTATGCTTATTCAGATAAAAAAAAGACTCAACGCGTTTGTAAAATATGTGGTAAAGAATCGGTTTAATAATTTTTAAAATGAAAGAACAAGAAGAATTGGAATCAGTCAAAGTCCAATTTGGTATGTACAGTCAACAAATTCCTACACAACTCTCAACAGTATACAAACGAAATCTTATCGTCTAAGTAAATTTCCTTAAAGTTGAAGTTTGACCGGAAAGTCAAACCGAGGCTTCTTCGCCGGCATAGGGCTCATGACTTCGTCGTCTCCGTTGACCATCGAGAATTCAGGGATCGGAGGGATGTTGAGGTCAAACCCACGGTGGCTACTGCTAACGTGGCTAGTGGACCCCGCACCTTCGGAGTTGGACACGCTACTAGTGTTGATGTTGTTGTTTCCTTCGTAGTGGCACCGCTTGTGTCCGCCGAGAGCTTGACCGGAAGGAAAAGACTTGTTACAGATGGTGCAAACGTGTGATTTCCCACTTCCAGTAGTCACGGCGGATGTGGTTGTCGCCGACGAGGTTGAATGATCATCTCCTCCGCCGGAGAGAGTCTGTGATAAGTTCTTACGGTGGCTTGCCTTGTGACCACCGAGAGCTTGGTAAGAAGAGAACGTCTTGTCGCAGACGCTACACTTGTAGCTCAACTTCTCCACCGCCGGAGGAGGAGGAGGCTGACGGTTGTCGCGAGCGAGAAGCATGAGGCAAAAAGCTAGATACTCTTCCTCAGTGAGGTTTTGGTGGTGGAAATCGGATCTTGATCTCTTAGATCGCTTACCCTTTGTCCAGTGCTCGACTCCATGGAAGACTGAAGAATCTTCGAACAAAGGAGGAATCGGAGAAGCTAATCTTGGTGATGTAAGAGCCTCGAGCGCCATTAAGTTAAAGATTCTGAGGATTTCTTGTCTCTCGAGTTTTAGTTTGAAGGTTGCTTGTGAATTGCAGTGAAGAAATTGTTTAATTGCTGAAGAAGAAGTAATGAAAGTGTGTGTAAATATATAGTAGTAGGTGGAGTGTGGAGAAGGAAGTTGCGTGACAAGTGGTAGGAAAGTGTGAAGAGTGAAGGTGGCGATTAGATAATTACTATATTTTTCTAAAACTCTTTTTAATATGCGGACCAAAGTTGTGATGAAAGTATCTAGATGTTTTTTTGGGGGTAAAGAGAGGAAAATAATTAGGGCACGTTTGGTTTGACCTAGTACACGTGTGTGTGTGTGCAAGTGGTGTTGGTAAAATGAAGAAGAGGTCGGCTATAAGACTTTTCCTTCATTACTTAGTTTACTAGTACTGATGCCGCCTTACAAAATATTCTAGAGTTTCTGTGGTTTCTGGTCGTTGTCATGGATGGTACTCGTATGGTACACGTTTCGGTTTACTTTAAGATAGATAGATAGTTATAACTTATAACAACTAACCAGTTGACAAAAAAAGAAAGAAAGTCTATAACAACTAACCAATATTGATTTGGAAAGCATCTTCGGAAATATCTATCTACAAGATCAATTCATTTCGAAAACGTTTTTCTTCTTCTTACTTTTACATTAGAAAATTGAGCCATCACTTAAATTAGGTGATATATGTAAAATAAAACGTTGGCTAGTTTTAGACTTGCTTTGTCTAAAGAAACAATTTAATGGTTCGACCTTGCTCGATGGTAAAATAAATTCTAAAACAGCCTAAAAGAAAAATATTCGTCTGATATTTACCTGTTTTTTTGGTTGGGTATGCAACCATCAACCATGATTAAAGAGAGGAATAAGAATCTAAATGCGGAAATGTATGTATTACCACTCAAAGCTTTTGAACAGTTATTCATATTGAAAAGGTGGAGGTAATTTAGGACTAATAAGAGGTCTGAGACGGTGCATGACTATTATAAAAGAAGACTATTTCAAGTTTCCACAGTCAAATAAACAAAGCTAAATGCAAGGAGCCAACATTTTTGGTACAACTATACTAGTGATAGATTAATATTATATTTATGACAGTAAGATGTGGGAGACGAACTACATTTGACTAAAACAAAGAGCAACGACATTTGACTTCTTCACGCGGCGCTCTTCAAAGTTCAAACCGGACGGTTTACTCTTTATTTGACGCAAACAGTTAACCGGAAACAGCTAGTGTTACACCAAATTTGGTGTGATATTGCATCACACTCATGTCACTTTTTAGTGTTCTTTGGAAAAGTTTTTTAGTGCAAAACTTTACTAAAATGATGTTTTAATTAGTGTCCCACTAGAAATGACTTAGAATAATCTGAAGATGATGGACCTAAAATTCAGATTACTGAATTCTCTGGAAAATCACAAAATTTCATCTTGAACAAACGGGGATATTTATTATTTTTAAATATTTTCTGTAGTAATTTTTTGTGTAAGTTCTTCTAAATTTTATTATAGTTATTGATAATCTAAATGTAGTATATTTGAAAAGTCATAAATTAAAGGAGTTTTTGGTAACACGTTATCCAAATAAAGACAATAATACGGATTTTATATAACGCGTCAAGAAATATGTATACATATATTAATTAAGCAATTGGATGTATCTGCTACAAATTCTCATGGGAGGCTGATGTAATCATGATATCTCGAATTTGAATTTTACTTTCTGCATTATAAAACATGTGTGTGGATTACTAAAGTGTCGTCGTGGTATTCATCATGTTATGTATGGATTGGATCCAGGTTCAAAACAGTGCACGTAAGACACATTTTGATGTGTATATAAAGGAAAACATGAAACTTGTGAGGTGGATATATGTGATGCAGAGAACCAAAAATGTATCTGTCGGCGTGTCATCATGCATGGGTCACGCATTGCCTTCTGGATAAAGAACACTCTCACTCACACCAAACTTGTAATACATGATAAAAGTACGTTTAAAGACAAACTCAAAAGTGTTATCTAGTTATCTTTTGGGTTAGTTCGACTTTGAGAAGTTGATATTAGAATACTTATCAGCTTAATTCAAACTAATGTTCTCAAACCCTTTAGTATCGTTTTATGATATTTAAATATATATATTTTGGCAGATTACTCGGTTTTAAAAGTATGACAAGAAAAAATGTAATTTGAAAGTGAACTTTGAATTATATCTGTATTTCTATATTTTAGACTGGATAAATTTAAACTGAAGGTGAGTAGGTATTTAATATACGTAAAATATATTAGTTGAGCCAATGGGTAAAAAAGTACTCATATTATCATCATATATATAGGATTAGAATATTAGTCAATCAGAAATGGGAAGAAAATGAGTATTTTGATTGGTTAATTTCAAGTAGGGCCTTGGGTTAGAGGAGTCATTATTCTTTGGGTAATACGCGTTGGGCTTAAATGTTTGGGTCCACTCTTCACATTATTAACTTCTTCTCTTATGATCGTATTCGTTTTCTTGTTTCTCATGAAAAAGAACTCTCTCCTCTGTGTGTGCATGCATGTGTGTCAATTGTCAAGTAACTTATGCATTTTTAAATTGTTAAATTTGTGGTTAAATCATAATACATTACGTCTTTCTCACATGTTAAATTTTGGGGATAACTATTAATCAAATGCATAATTTTGGCTAATAATTTCGCTTGATCTACGATCAACTTTTTAAAATACTTAATAATGTGTAAATCATATCTTTATGATAAAATTTAACTTGGGACCAGTAACTCGACATCTAATTTCATTGAGAACTAACTAACTAACTTAGTTCTCAATGGTGGATAAAACCTCTAAAGTTTTACAAGTTTTTGAGTTATTCCATTTCATTTTGACATTTAGAAGAATCAAAGACTTACTATATGAAGACTAAAAGGATTTAAAAACCACTTTTTCAACTAAGTTATTTTCGCAGAATAAAAAATACATTCATGAATCATGATCTTTGATTACAAGGGATATATAAACCTAAAACCTAAACGCGGTGTATATAGTTAGCGGTTGATTAATTGTTTAACATAAAAAGGAAAAGCTGGGAAACAAATCTTGACGATTTATCAATATTTTTATAGAATCATAGATATAATCGTATAATCCAATTAGTTCATATACATTTAACTCTTCAAGAACGATTTATCAATATTTTTATATTTCTATTCAAAACAAAACTAATTGACATTAACTTAAATATATTTAAAAGAGCAGAGCATAATTATTTAGTAATAATATAATTAATGTGCTGAATGATATTCTTGCAATAAATCTCACTTAGAAGCAATTCTTTTGTTTTATTTTAGTGAACAAAAAGTATTTTCCTTGAGTTGCTCTGTGGTTCTCAGCTTGACACATTAACATTTTCTCTTACATGAACTCAATTAAATTATAGATGATATGTTTGTCTTTATAATTAGGAGTAAATGATTATGTGCATACATATTATATTCAGGGGTTTTATTTATGTCTGTCAAATAATTTAACAGAAACTGAGGATTGAAATTATATATGTATAAGGTTTTCATTTTTATTTTGTTCTAGTTGACTTAAAAAGAAGAAGAACTGATTGAATAACGAAACCCTTATATACAAAAAAGCAATTTGTGTCATGAATAACCTAACTTAGGATCATGAATAACTTAAAAATTAAAATACATGCATGAATAACGAAACCCTTATACAAAAATAAAAATAATTGTAAATTAACGATCTCATATTGTAGGGATATTAGAGAAGTGCAAGTTACTCCATCGTATGTAAATTATGTATAGTTTTTCGTCGTATTCGAAGTTTAAAATCTACCAAGCATTCTCATACATCGGATTTATTATAATATCGGACCAGAACTAACGATTATTGTCCTTAAATCCAATGGAATATGAATATGGCGACATTCTGACTTTAAGCAAGACAAGAAATCGAGCAGTGATCATGCCACCACATTTCACTTTTCATTTTAATATACATAACATATGCATGCTAAAAAAACAACAGTTCGTACAAGTCAAATCATTGATAATGAACTAAAATGTGATTATACCATAAGAGTATAAAACGATATGATGTAATTACGACACATTCTTTGAACCCGTGTGTATTATTCACGGAATTGGAATGTTAAGAGGAGTTATAAGTCTTAAGAATGAATGAAACAGATAGGCAAATCCGTAAGGTGCAATGTACCGTAACCCGTCCTCTAAATTTTGAAACTTAGAGACAATTGAACATATCTTCAAGCTGTGATTTTATTTTCTTTGAATATTTTTTTGTTTGTAAAAAAACTGATAAAGAAGATTTTATGTGGGGATGATCTTAAGACAAAAAACGAGTTTGAATCTCATCTTGTCGGAATCTCCAACTCTGTTCTGTGCCGTCCTAATATAATTTTAATTATGTTTATTTATCTTTTGTACGATTATGCATACCTACTTGACCTTTTATAACTTATAAGGCAATTTGCCTCCCAGCCGGACCAAAAAGATAACAAGCTCAGATAACTTTTTTTAAAAAAAATTTAGCAAACAGTCAACTATAATACATACAAATTAGCTTATTCTTTTCACATGCCCATAACTAGATTAATTTATGTGTATATATAAGGTGTTGAGTTTATATATAATACATACAAGTATACAACTACAATACCATGCATTTATATATAATAAAAGTGTTGAATTCGCCTTATTTGCTTATAAATTTGAAAGTCCTCGAAGTAACGGAATTTTCAAGTATATAACAAAAGAATGTTCACACTTTAACACATGAACAAACGAATGTTAACACTTTAACATTTTAAAGTATAGTTTATGGCTTATTCTTCCCTTCTAGTGTTGTATGGTTTTAAACCCCACACAAGACCACAAATGTATATAGTAACATTTTGTGTTTAAAATGAGCTAAGACTCAACGTGAATTATTCATTTATAACTCATTTACCAATCTATCCATTACAGCTGTATGTTTTTGGTATCGATAAGTGTGTTAGGGCAAAATATCACCATGGCTTTTGATCACTCTCTTACGAATGAGTTTTTCTTCATATATTATTATTCTTAGCTCATAGCTTCATCCAAATAAGTTAGTTATCGACGCCGGATATATATCATGCTGCCTCCAAAAAAATTAGCTAAGAGAGACCTACCGGACAATTAGTAATTTAAGGTAAAAAGCGGCATGGATTAAAAGTTTCTTTTTATTTTCTTGTTCTTTTTAGTGTTGTTGAATTTGCGATAATGATTCCACAAATCGTGCATTGGCGTGGCCATATTTTATACTTCACCGCTTCTCTTGTGTGGCCAATGTAAAGTCTTTCTCATTATTATACTAATCTCTTACCATCTTATACATAATGTATTTTAATTAATTGAGATGAATGGATAGTTATAAATAAGAATATGTTAATGTGTCGTGAAGGAACAAAGCCTGTTGTTGTCGACCCCACAAGTTGACTGATCGTGTTCATCATCATGCATGGCTTCGTTTCACTTATTTAATTAACGACTTGTTCACGACACAAATGATTGTACCAGTTTAAGAATCTCTTGATCTCTCTTCATCATCACCAAATCTTCCTTGAGAAATATTCTCTCCATCATCAAGTGTCTCCAACCTATATATATATATATATAGTTGCACAAGTTCAAGAATTATCATAACAACAAACTAACAAACAACAACAACAACAACAAGAAAGGCAAGAGTTGATCAGTTAGAGCGATGGACGTTTTTGTTGATGGTGAATTGGAGTCTCTCTTGGGGATGTTCAACTTTGATCAATGTTCATCATCTAAAGAGGAGAGACCGCGAGACGAGTTGCTTGGCCTCTCTAGCCTTTACAATGGTCATCTTCATCAACATCAACACCATAACAATGTCTTATCTTCTGATCATCATGCTTTCTTGCTCCCTGATATGTTCCCATTTGGTGCAATGCCGGGAGGAAATCTTCCGGCCATGCTTGATTCTTGGGATCAAAGTCATCACCTCCAAGAAACGTCTTCTCTTAAGAGGAAACTACTTGACGTGGAGAATCTATGCAAAACTAACTCTAACTGTGACGTCACAAGACAAGTAAGTGGAAGATCCAATATATAATGTTTACTTTCATTCACTACTACTACGCAATAAACTAAATAAAATATCATTAATTTGTGGGATATAGGAGCTTGCGAAATCCAAGAAAAAACAGAGGGTAAGCTCGGAAAGCAATACAGTTGACGAGAGCAACACTAATTGGGTAGATGGTCAGAGTTTAAGCAACAGTTCAGATGATGAGAAAGCTTCGGTCACAAGTGTTAAAGGCAAAACTAGAGCCACCAAAGGGACAGCCACTGATCCTCAAAGCCTTTATGCTCGGGTTAGAAAACATACTTTATATTACTTCGGTCTCAAAACCAAATGACAATGAGTAAAGTCGTTCTTAAGTGTGTTATCAATTGTTGCAGAAACGAAGAGAGAAGATTAACGAAAGGCTCAAGACACTACAAAACCTTGTGCCAAACGGGACAAAAGTCGATATAAGCACGATGCTTGAAGAAGCGGTCCATTACGTGAAGTTCTTGCAGCTTCAGATTAAGGTATGTAGATTGTTAAAAGGATTTTTTGTTTTTAGTCAGAATCTTATCATAACTCATGTTCAAGTTAACTAACCAAAATGCATATTTTATAAATGTAGTTGTTGAGCTCGGATGATCTATGGATGTACGCACCATTGGCTTACAACGGCCTGGACATGGGGTTCCATCACAACCTTTTGTCTCGGCTTATGTGAAGGACTTACAAGTTACAATGTCAATGTAAAGAAACCCATTTAGAACATATATATCCCTATTTGAGCCAAACTAAAGAGATCTACGCTAAGATCCTACCATTTTCTTCTTGTTGTTCATTCTGATATTTTTATTATTCTTAACTTCTTTTGTCTCTTTCGTCATTATGGTTCTAAGAACTTTTGGTACTCTTTTTCTTTTCTTTTTTGTAATTATATTTTTAAATTATGAAAAAGTCAACTCAGACTAATTAAATAACAATCGTCTTTCCTTTTGCAATTTGAAAACAAAGATAAAATTGTATTATTTTATGCCAGGGTTTCGGTTATGTTTCGTACGACTCCAAAATTCACCAATCTTCGAAAAAATATATTGATTTATTCGACCGACTTTATAGCAACTCATGATAAAAGATGTATATCAACTTTTTTTTTTTTAGTGGTTACTTCATATTGTTGATTATCATTATCACTTTATCAGTGCATATTCAGACATAAGGTGCATATTGGCACAATTAATCTTTTAATTCTTGTGAATAGCACATAACTTGTGTCTAAAAAGTTAAGTTTTTGAATACCTAATTAAACAAGTGTTTGTGGAAACACCCTACAATTTCTTTTGGCCACTTAATTTTTTATGATTTGAGTCTAGAGATGTGATTGTGAATATGTGATGATACCGCACAAATCGTTCTGCTGTGCGACGATGTGATCGATCAATGGAAAAAACGTCCAATAACAAGCGGATTTGATATCATTCGCAAAGCCACGTACCGTACGTTCAAAAGATGTCCTTCATATGAATATCGACTAAGAACGTTTTGATTTTTGATTTATTAACCTTTCATTGCATTTCTTTCCGACATCTTCTCTCCATTGTATTTAGAAGATGAATTTAGTCAAACATTGAAATAAAATTTGCTATGATAACAAATTTTGTGTCATTCATCATAAATTTTAAATTAGGTGTTATAGGCTAACACTTATATTCTAGGTTTTAGAACTCATAAAGTTATCCCAAACATCTGACTGTAACAAACTAACTATACATCCCAATTTATGCTTTTACACGTTTTACCTCCCAAACTTTGATCTATTACCATTCAAAAAAATTACAGCTCTTCACTAAACATTACGATATATTAGAAGCTACACAATTCCAAATCTCTAACTGAAATATTGTTTTTTCATTTAGTATACTTTGAATTTTTTTATTAGTTGTTTTTAATTAGATGCTATATGTTTTTTTAATTAAAGATGCAAAGATTCAAATTCCATGATTTTGAAAAACTCATTTTTTTTTTTTTTTTTTAAATACCAAAACTCAAAAATTATCAAAATACAACTATTATATGTTGACAAAAAAACAATTTATCCAAAATTTTTACTTAAATACCATCCCTTGAACACGTTCCTAGTTTCGGTTTGGTTTGGCTTGATGTTCTAAAAAGCGATTCGGCTTTATTAGTCAAACCAAACCGTATCGTGAATTCGTGATCGCCTTTAGCCACCGTGAAGCTTCTCCGCGAGCTAGAGGGTCTTAAACACTAACAAAATACGGAACTGACAAACACAGCAACCGAGACTCTCTCTTCTCTCTCTCTCGCTCTCCGTCGCTGCCATGGCTTGCGCCGAGCAGCCTATCAAAAAGCGTCGTCTGTATGAGTCAATCCCTGAATCTCACCCTCCGCCACCACCGCAACTAGAATCCCAATCCCCTTCTACGGTGGTAAGCTCGTTCCCGGCTCCGGTGACACCGTCGCCTCCATCTCAGGAGGAAATTCAAACGAGAAGTAGGAACAGAGAAGAGATTCGAAGAGTGCATGACTGCTATAAGCGTCTTAAATCTTGTGTTGCTCAGAGAGATGGTGGCGGCCGCTCTGCGAATCTTGAGCAAGCGTATCGCTCCCTCATCTCCGCTTCCAGAGGTTTATTTTCTCTCATTCTTAGCTCGATTTAGTTCTATCAATTGGATGATTGAGAATCTGCCATTTTCCGGAGTTGATTGAGCTCATTTTTTTTTTTTTTTTCCTGAAATTGAGTTTTGTGGTTTTAGATAACTTTGTATGAGAAAGAATACTTCTTAACTGAATTAAGTGAATATTAGGGTTACAGATTCATTAGCTCTAGCATTATGATTCTAATCTTTGGACACCTCCTAGAGTAATTTTTGTTAGTTTGTTGGAGTAATGATTTAGTTAGTTGGAGTAATGATTTAGTTAGTTGCTTATACTTGCAGGTTGTACTAGCGTTAAGCGCCTTGTGGCTGATCTCGTTCCTCGATATGCATTGTACTGTCCTACGGCTATTGGAGATGCAGTGCAAGCTGTTATTGACATGCATAACTTCAGCTTGGAAGCTTTAAAGAGAGGACAAGATGCTGATGGTGTTGCTTTTCAAACTGCTAAAGCCTGCATATTTGGTCTAGTTGACCTATGTTCTGCTGCTTTATCGAAGAAAACGTCATCACCAGGGGCTCGAGATATCTGCTCTGCCGTGTTCAGAAATGTGTTAACCTTCTTTGTGCTTTCTTTTGAGGGGAAAAATATCTTCCAGATAGTTGATAAGAGCGATTTGAAGTTGCAAGATCCTGACGAAATTTTTTCTCAGCTGATGCAAAAACTTTCAGATGGAAACTCGTTACCTTTGATCAAATTATCCCAGTTTCGTGTTTTAGCTTTACTGAAAGTATTCTTCAACTTCCCTAAAAAATCAATTGCCACTTGTTTCGGATTCTTCAATTCTTCATCCACGGAGGATGTAGCAACGGGGAGGTATCTCATTACTCATATGACAGAAAAGATTAATGATATTGATGCCGCTAGTATTGAACCTGAAGTAGACGAGAATTCTGGTCAGACAGGTTCTAACAATATAGAGGCTACTGGTAAGAATGCAGAAGGGTTGAATGGTGTACAAGAAGCATCAAACAGTCTAACGAGCTGCTTGTTAGAAATGGTAATCCTCTGAGTAGTGTAGAATCAAAATAAGTAGCCTTTGCTTTTCTTAGCGTGTTATTTATTTGTGTAGGGCTTTAGTTATTATTTTTCCCTGTATTGAGCATCAACCGTGTCACTCATTTTATTCGCTTGCTCTGTTCTTGGAACTTTGTATGGCTAATGTGTAATGGGTATATTCAAATCTGATAGTTTCAAGAATCCTTCGTGCAGGTTATTAGGAAGAGTTCCTCCATTGGTAGGTGGGCCTTCTTTCAGTATAAGAAAATATGCAGCCTGTCATCCTTCGTGGATATATCCAGTGCTGTTACTTCTCTAGAGGGAATCTTTGGATTTGTTGGAAAAAATATCAAGTTAGAAGATTGTCAAATGGACAGTGACGAGGATGATTATGGAAAATTTTCAGTTTCACATGTGAAACCTCACAGTTCTGCAGACAATGATGTCCGCTCTAGTGCTGGATCGGTTTATGATGCTGGAGGTTCACGATCTATGGATTTTGAGACTGTTGACCAGAGAGACTTGTCATGTGGTAGATCTTCAGTCCCAAGGGGATTATTAAACCAGCATACACCATCTCCTTCTGCAAGAGGGCCTTCAGATTTAAGAAGTAACTCTACGGATCGTAGGAACAATTTTGTTCTTGCAGGATCACCTGTTTATCAGGCAGTACCCCATGGCCCTTCATCAGGGCAAATTGCTTGGTATTTGGATGGGGACCCCACTGCTTTTGACATTTTTCCGGCTTCGGGGCAGTTGTGGTTAGGCTATTTAGGACCAGATGAAACAGAAGGTCATCTAAGGTTTCAGCTTGACAGGTACGGCCCTGTAGACCGTTTCTTTTTTGATCCAGTGAAAGGATTTGCTCTAGCAGAATATAGAAGCATAATTGATGCAATCAGAGCTCGAGAATATCTGCGAGCGCAATTTCCTTGGCGCATTAAATTTATGGATATAGGAGTGGGTGCAAGGGGATCTTTGAATGGAGTAGCATATGGTTATTGTACTCATCTGTATATTGGAGGCATCAGTAGCCAGTGGGAGAGGGATGAAATTGTCCATGAGTCGCGGCAAGCCCTTTATAAGGGGCCTCGCATGGTGACTGACCTGTACTATGAACATGCCCTTCTGATGGAGTTTGATACACCTGATGATGCTGCAATTGTAATGGCCCATCTCAGGTTTTTTCGGGGAGAAAAGAGTAAATTTCATTTGGCATCAATCAATCGTCCTTTGCCTCATGAAGATGGAGGAAGGTTTGTCTTCGCTTCTTCTGACCTATGTTTTCTTTGATGATTTTGAACTATTGACATTATTTTTAATAATGAAATATCCACAAGACTTTGTATCTTCTTCTCACAAACTCTGAAGCGTTTTGACTTTGGTATAGTTATGCACTTTATGTCGTTTTTTATGTCTCATTGGTTTAATGTGGAAGTTTCTTGTCTGAACAGTCATCCAGAGAGGCACCTTCAAGTACCTCCCTCATCAAAACAGGATAGTGGTTCAGGAGAATATGTTTCCCCCTTAATGAGTACGGATAACCACTGTAATTCTGTACCTCCTGGAGCTACCTTTCAGCAAAACTGGCCTGCAGCTGGTAGCACTCTTGTGAATTCTGCACAAGGAGGTTAGTTTTCTATCTACTCTTTCCTGAATAGTGAATGCTTTTTAACTTGTGACTGAAGATGTGTATGAAACTAAGACCACCCTTCCTCAGTCTCAGGAACTCCTCCATGTGTGCCCATACCAGCTCCGGGCCAGCCTGCAGTGCCTGCTACACCGACATCTCAAATCCCTCCATCTCCGTTTGTTCAACAACCCATTTACCCTCCTCCAAACAGCTCTTGGGATACAAGATCCCTAATCTCTCCAAGCGGTGATGCTGTAGCAACATCATCTCAGATGCAAGGACCTCCAGCGCAACAGGTTTCAGGTCCCTTCATGCCGCCTCCTGTGCATCCAGTCTCTCAGCCACAAGGACCTCAAGTTCAGCAATTTGATCAATTGTACCCACCTCCGCCTTTAGGACATTCATTACCTTCTGTACTCCAGCCACCACTACAACCTCAATCCCAGCCACCGGAACCACCGCCTGAAATGATGCCGCCTCCGCCTCAAGCTCTACCACCTCCTTTGCCTCACTCACACCCACCTCTGGTTCCTCCTCCTCCTTTTTCTCCACTGTTGTCCCCACGCTTACCTCCAATGGTCACCCAGTTGTGTGGATCAGAGGCTTCCAAACAGAACATAGGGCACCAATGGCAGGGTGCTTTGTCCAAAAGTGGAGTTCATTACTCCACCATCATTGCACAGAGATTGGAATCAGACATTTGCAAATATATCATTGGATCTCCCGAGCCTGTGCAGTGAGTGACAACACCTCACTCTAATTTGTTGTGTTGTGTCTTTCTTTATAATGAAGTGATGTGCTATGAGATGAATATTCTTTCCTGTCTTTTTACTTCTTGCAGATGGCCAGTTAAACTGGATATGACTAAGCGCACGGATATGAAGAACGTAAAAGCTACTTTTGCGAATACACAACCACACAAAGTAAGTTTCCACCTCCATTGCGAAGTAAAATTTATCGACTGTGCAAGCTTTTTTGTTACACGATTTAAGGAATGCTGTTTTGCAGAGGGAGGTTTGTCAGTTAATTCCTGCTGCTTTCAGCGATCGCAAAGGGGTATGTGTCACATTTTCAAACCCTGAATCATCATAACACCATTTTGTCTTCCTACGTAAATATAATAACTCTATCAAAACTCTCTTTCTGGTGGCAGCTCCAAGATTTCATAACATACTTGAAGCAGAGAGATTGTGCAGGAGTAATAAAGATCCCTGCATCAAGTCCCATGTGGGCAAGGCATCTCTTCATTCTTCCACACTCGCAAGAGACATGTTCCTTGCTTTCTGTTTCCCCATCTTCCTCGGAATGCTTGATCGGTTTGGTTTTGCCAAAGGATACAAATGCTGAGGCCTCATGACACAATAGACTGGTGTACCACCCCGGGACAAGGTAGAATAAATGAAGACTTATGTGTTTAAGATAGTAGTTCTAAATCACATTGTAAATGAACTTACTAGAATCTCACTCTTTCTTCTCCCTTTTGAGGGTTGTCAATTGTAGATTTGTTTCAACGATTTAACTGTCTTCCTCTACATAAGAGTCAATAGTCTGGTTAAGGTTTTGTCAGTATGCGCGTTTTTTTACTTTTAAAAACTGGACCGGACCGGACCGGACCGGCGGATTAGAACACAAAATTTAGACCATTAATGGTCAAACGCAATTTTTAGCAATGGCAAACGCAAACGCTGTTCAAGGAATCTCAATCGTTTAGCAATCACAGACATTGACGAGTACGGATATCAGTGGCTGCGCCTTTTGCTCCTCCTCCCTCCCGCCCTCTTCGTCTGAATTACAGGTTTCCTCCGGCGAGTCATCATCTCTTCTCTTCCATCGCTGATCTTCTCACAGAAACAACCATGTCTAACAGACGCTCGAATCGGCAAGATGAGAACACAAGATATGTCCCCAAGGGCCATCAGCAGCAGAAGTTTGTACCCAAACCCATGAATCCAACTCCTACCTCTAATTCAACCCCTTTCCCTGTTTCTCTCTCTTCTTCGCTTAGGCAATCAGATTCCTCCGGTGCGAGTTCCAGAGTCTCCGCTTCGGGTGGTAGTAGGGTTAGGATTGGGGATCAGGGACAGTTGGTATCTAGCAAAAGTCCAGCTCAAGGCGGTGGGAGTTTTGTGAATTACTTGCCGCAGGACGAGGCTGTTGCCGCTGGTTTAGGGCCTGATGATGGAGGTTTGGATCCAGTGGAGTCTCAGGGAGTGGTGGATCTCCTCAATAGAGAGCTCACAAGGCTGCTTAAGCTCAATCCTAGAGATTTTTGGAGAGAAGGTCATGCTTCTTTTGATTTTATGTCAGTTTTGGTTCATAATGAGCTTCGGTCTCTCGGGTTTCAACTTTTTTTTTTGTGTGATGGATTTTTAGACTGATATTACTTCTCTTGGTTAATGACAGTGGCTAGTGATGCATCGTTGCATGATTTTTTGGATAGCTTCCTGCAGTTTAGAAGCAGATGGTATGATTTTCCTTTTCATGGTGTCAAGGGTATTGTTGCGGGCGTGATTGTCGGAGAACTCGAGTTATGCCGTCGTGTTTTCATGGTCTTGTATAGAATGTGAGTCGCTGCTTGTTTCATAATCCAAAGCTTTTTGTTGAATAGTCTTTTTTCATCATGGATACTAGTGTCATTATTTTTTATTCTTTTGGGTCTTGTGAGTTGAGGGTTTGTATATTTGGCTGTGGCAGATCGTCCAATAGGGATCCCGGTGCTAAAGCTGCTGATAGCCTCAGTCAGAAAGATCATGAAGGTGGCCTTTTGCTCTTTGTCTATTCTAATCCCATTCAGTTGTTGTTACTTATTTCGTTCTGAAAAGGACATGAACATAGAATGAAAGATTAACATGCCTCAATGTTTATATTACTAAATCTTAGGCTATAATTCTTTTGTGTCTCATCCTCGATGTAAGCTGCCTTTCCTAATCTAAACTAGAGAATGACTCACAATGTTCTTTTCTTACCAAGTCTCTGGGACTATTATACCATCTAAAGCTTAAGTAAAATTCCATTACTCACTCAGGGGTATAGTTAGAAGTAGGACTGTTGTAAAGGTGATATGACTATTGTGATTATTTTCACACAGTGATTTTTTAACTCAAGGTTAGATTCCTTTACATGTTCCATTTGGATTTTGGATAAGCTTTACGAGTATTATGTGTAGACGTTGTGTGCTTATGTTGGTTGACTCCTTTACATGTACCATTTAGGTTTTTGATAAGCTTTACGATTCTTATGTGTAAAATTATGCTTATATTAGTCGACATTTGTTCTCGGGTAGTTTGATTATATTTCTTAGACCAGCTCAACATAGGTAACTGATTAGAGTTGGTTAGTCTTGGGCAGGGTAAAATAGAGCTAGCAGCTGAACATGTGGTTCTTCTTGAATATATTGGAAATTGGTATTGGTTGTACGAATCAGGTAGTGAGAGTAGTCCGCTCACTGATCAAGACTTTCTAGAATGAATTGAGTTTTTCTTCTTTTTTCTTTACGTTGCACATTTTGTAGGAAATTTTAAAGATTATTTTCTAGCTTACAGCTATTCACCAGTTTTGTTTGTAGTTCTTCTGCAGGACAAGAAGTTACTGGACTTGCCAAAGTTATTGGATATATGCGCTATATATGGACATGAGAATGCAGAGCTCACAAAATCTTTAGTAAGTCATAGGAGAATTATAACTCGTCCGAAAGCTGAGATAATCTTTTAACTCTGTGCATCATTTTTTGCTAGGTTTGATTCTCTTTTTGTGACATTTGACATCCTGGAATTCCCAATTGCTGCTGGATAATTAAGCTGAGATAATGTTCTATTCTTTTGCTAATCGAATTGTATATTTTACCAGATTGAAAATGCTGTGAAATCACAAAACGGAATTTCTGAAAGTTTGAATATGATGTTGTCTCATTTCTTGGGCATCCTGCACACAATGCATCACCGTTGCACCTCATCTTTGGAGGTATGTTATATGTATTTGATTTCAGAAACTCTTCTTTGGGATAAATTAATAAAATTAAAGGTGTAATATATGACACACATTTATATTATGTTTAAAATCACATCAAGTGTTGAATTTAACATTCTTGGTCTGTAAATTCTTGTTTTAAGTTTTCTTCTTCAACGTTATCTTGGATCTATAGATCTACTTTCATATTTGCAGACCTTAGTATCAAGTGCAAATAGTGAAGACCACGGACGTAGACAACTCCATTCAGACCTTTTGGAGGTGAATTTCCGTCCCCTTTTTTCTATTAATTTCTCTGTTGTGCATTTGCTTCTGTATACACATGAGACTAGTAACATTTTAGTTATATTCGTAAACATATAATTATAAACGTAATACAGTATTTGTTTGTGTTGATCTCTTCCAAGATATCTATCTAACCCCTGATATGGTTTCTTGTTACATAGGAATTAGGACATACATATTAACTCGTTATTATAGGGTAAGAAAATTTGAAGCTTGCTTTAGGATTGGCTTTAAAATAATTTAGTATATTTCATCTTTATTATGTTTTTGATATGAATACGTGCGAGTGAGCATGCAGACACTTGCATGAGCCAAACACAAGTGTGCACACTCTTAGCACACTCAACTGATCAAAATATAGCATGCCAAGTTTCTGCTCTTGTTGTAATTCAAAACATGAAGTATTTTGCTTGTTTATAGTGTATGGGCATGTACTGCATCCGTGCTAATGTTTTTTTCTATCTGATTAGGTTATGGACTTCATTAATGATGGAGTTGTGTCTTTGGATGCTTTCATTTCTGCTTATACACCAGCAGTTTTCATCTTAGCATGTCCTGTTGAGACAAGGTATGCACCATCTTCTATCTAAATCTTTTAATTTCTCTTGTGAGAGAAATGTACTCTCGAGTAGTATCCCCAAACCTTGCGCCTATCACACATGATTAGTTGGCATAAATCATCTGTTACTGGATTTGTATTGAATTCCACTATGAGATTCCCATGATTGATGGAAAGCAGTATTACTAGTGAAACTTTGGTTGCTATTAATGATCTATATTAGGCTTGTTTTGGATCTGTATTTATCATAACCTAAATCTGTCTGTGCAGTTATGGGAGCGATGAACTACTCCGCAGCCTAGTTCGGTTGCATGATTCATTGCTTCCATCACTTCATCGTGGCTTTCAGGTCTTGTTCAAGGATGAAGACCATGATTCTCTTTCAGACATATCAACGAGTTTAAACATGTTATCAACAAGGATAGGAAGTTTATGTTGGAAAATATTAGATATCTGTTATCTCAGCAATGATAAGTTCAATCACGAAACTTCAATTCCAGCTGTCACAAAGATGTTCCCGTCAAGAGTTGAGGACCCTATGGTAAGGGCAGATATATTGATTCAAACATTCAGGGAGATCAGTGGACTTTCTGAGCAGTCACTAGAAAGCAAGAACCGATTACTCCAAAAGATTGAGAAGAATTACAGAATCATTGATAGACTTAGGAGTTTACAGAATGCAGGTATTTTCTTCTACAATTTGGTTCTGCCCAGCTGTTACCTGATTTTTCATTTCAAAGTCGGTTCCAGTCTTTAGTATGTATGGTCTGTTAGGATAGATTGTGTAGTTCACTGAAGGTGAAATAAGCAACACATTAACTTCACTGTTAGCAAGTGAAATTTTCTGCATAAGCTAGCTCTTTGTTTCTGAATGCCATGAGTTTAAGCAGTAGTCTAAAGCAGCTTGTTATTGGTTTCTATGCAGGATGGATATCTATGGAAGATGAGCAACTTCAATATTTGTCCATGATCATGTTGCATTCGGCAGACACTTTCTCTATGAAGGAGTCACCGCTTCTTCTAACTGATGGTAGAAACGCCGAAGAGCTTATGGATGAAAATGCTGTAGTTATGCAATCCAAGATCAGTCAAATAAAAGACATATTCCCTGAGTATGGGAACGGTTTCTTAGCTGCGTGTCTTGAAGCCTATAACCAGAATCCAGAAGAAGTTATACAGAGGATTCTTGAAGGAACACTCCATGAGGATTTGCAGCGATTGGACACTTCACTGGAGACGATGCCACAACCTAAATCTGCTCCAACTCTTAGAAGCAAAGACAAAGGGAAAGGAAAGCTCATTGAATCTGACACTAGTAGCTCTGCTAGTGCCATCTATACAGAGAAACCGATCACACGGCCCTCCCTTCCAGCTTCATCAGCCTCATCAGCAACAGTTGGCAGATTTGTCAGAAAGCCAAAGGATGATACTCCAAGTTACAAAATTCTCGATGCTAGAAAAGAATCCGACAGAGAGAGGAACGCAGCCCTACTTGCACAATACGAATATGATGATGAATACGATGATTCTTTTGATGATCTGGGCTTGAGTATTGCGGAATCAGGTACTGAAGAAAGCGGAGCGTTTGGTAACAGAGCTGGATCCGAGCCCTCTGATGCTCCAAAGTGGGGTAGCAGAAAGAATCCTCAATTCTATGTGAAGGATGGTAAGAACTACAGTTACAAAGTGGCCGGCGCAGTTGCTGTGGCAAACGCCAACGAAGCTTCACTGGTAAATGAAGCAGAGGGAGATAAGATACTTGGGTTGGGACGTGGAGGAAACATTCCTCTAGGAGCGGTTAGAAAGTTGACAGAGTATCAGGCACAGAGAGATGAGAAAGGTCAGTCTAATGTGAATGTGAACCCAAGCGATGGAAGAGAGAATGGGAGAAACTGGAGAGGAGTAAGGGGAAGAGGAAGAGGAGTGGTGAACAGAGAGCAACCGCAGGAGAAGAGTAATGAGAGTAGTAATAACAACTCAGAGGTTAATACAGAGGCGGAGAACGGAGGAGGACGGGGTCGAGGAAGGGGACGAAGAGGAGGAGGTGGAGGGAGAAATCATAATCATAAAGATAGAGCTATGAAGAAACATATTGCTAGTGTTTCTGGCTTCTAGAGGTTTAAAAAGTAACAAAAAGCACAATACGTTTTTGTGGGTCTGTTTTTTCGGATACAGGGGAGAAACTTAATTACAAATCGATACTTCATTTGATTGTAATGCTTGTTTCTGGTAATTAAAAGAAGAAAACTAGCATATTATTATTCCCTTTGGTTTTGGTTAAACAAGTTTCTTTTGTAACAGGTTGGTATGAATCTAATAAAAAAATGAACTTTTTGTGAAAAAAAAAAAATTCTTTTGATATATATGCAAAGGTAACAACAACTTATAACCATTCCAAATCTCCAATTGAACTCACATTGTCTAAGTTCTATCTTTTTATCTTTATTCTTCTTCCCGTAAAAGAAAGAGTAGTTATTACTTCGAGTGACAGAAGTTGTAAAAATTTGTAAGCATGTAAGCCGCAATAATATAAAAAGAGAAGAAACATTTATAAATGTGTGTTATATATAAAGAATTGTATTTTATTTGAGGTAGATAATGAATGATCTACAATCAACAACTACACGGTTTGTGATTATATGTATCCACGTGATTTAATATACAAATAGATTTGTTTTCTCTGCAAAAAATACAAAAATAAATACATAAAAGAAAAGCCAAATCCTAAACGTAACTGGAAAATAATATACGTATGAGCTAATTTCAATTTGGATTAGACAAAGAAAAGAAGAAGAGAGAGACGTAATTATACAAAAGCTTACGAGAAGTTTGTTCCATCATCACTTGAGAGAAAGATGATCAAATCATACAAGAGAAACACGAACCGTTCAACGGGAGGGAACGCGGCAGCACTATCATTCGCTTTGGTTCGTCGTGCAGAATATTTAGGTACATACATATGTTTTATAAATTTTATCATCTTTTTGAATGCATCATAATTTACAATATTTCGATTACGAGAAAACTAGATGAAGAGAACCTTAAACATCCTTTTTAACATAAAAAAGAACACTAAACTAACACAAGTTCTACACATTAGTATAATTTCTTAGCTGATAAAAAACACACCATTAGTATTTTTCCCTTTTTGGTAACGTTTTTTTTAAGATAATCTAAACCATAATACTGAATCACAAAGCTCATAAAAAAGGAAATCGAAATTATAATCACGTCGGCAAGTAAAGAGCCAACGGTGAGGGATGAGCCACGTGTGAAAGGATATTCCTTAGATGTGAATGGGATCTAATTCTTGTCCGATTAAACCGAGAAGAGTCTTGGTACGCCTCTCTATATATAAAAGTCATCACTTTCCTCCTCACGTTTCTTCCTTTGGCATCGACGAAAGTCTGAAAACTCTTTTCTCTCCACCTCTTTCTCTCTTACCCCAAACACAAAATCTCCTCTTTAATGGATATATCGCCTCTCCGATCTCATTCTTCCTCGTTTTTATCTGCCAAACTCTTATTGCTCTTCTTCTTTTGTAGTTTTCGTGCTTCTTCGATTTCTTCTTCTTCAGTTGTTTCCCATCGTCGTAATCCTTCTAGCTTTCGGTTTCTTTGATAATTCCCTTTGAATTCGTTTTTCTTCTTCTTTCAATTTCCGCAAATAATCAGCCGCCGATAAGATAATCATGGGGAGGAGTAAGATTTCTCTTCTTCAATTTTTATTCTTTAATTGATTCAATTTGCAACTGGATTTGTTTGTTTTAGGGTTTTAATTGATTACTAATTTACTATGAAATCTCTTATATAACCAATTTCTGTTTTCGTTAACGCTTTTATAAATTTGGATGCTTTGATTAACTTTTGCTGGAATTGTTTTTTTTTGTGCAGAATCTCAGCGTAAGAACGCGACAATGTTTGATAGTGATGATGATACAAGTAGTGTAAGCTCTTCCTCCACCATGCCATCTGAGAGATTGTTGAATCCTGGTATGGATGAAGTTACTGTTCTCAAGGATGCTTTGTTAGATCAATCCCTTGATGCTCTCTATGAGAAAAGGTTTGTGTTTCTTTGTTTTCTTTTTGATGTGCTTTTGCTTGATTTTGATGCAATACTGATATTTTTGGATTTGAAGGAGCTCAACTAGAGAGCAAGCTTTGGCCACCATTGTTGACGCATTTAACAGCGACTTGCAGTATGAGTTTGTTGAAAAGAAGTAAATATCTGACACTCTTTCCTATTTTAGTTTTATCAATCCACGAGTCTTGTGTAGTTTAATCAATCATACATCATACAGAATTTAACCATGTTTCTTCTTAATGAGTGCAGGTTTGCCACTTTATTGCACCAGTGTTTACACTGCACCAAGAAAGGGTCTACTAAGGAGACTTCATTAGCAACTCATGTCATTGGTGAGTCTCTTAGTAATAGACAACTCATGCATTTTTTTTTGTCAAGTCATATTAACAGTTAATCGTGGTGGTTTACAGGGTTGCTAGCGTTAACTGTTGGACTCGGGGATCATGCACAAGAGGTTTTGGAAGAATCTGTCACTCCTCTGTCTCAAGCCCTTAAATCTGGTCGTGAAATCTTGAAAATAACTTCGGTATGGATGATTTGATAATCGATCAGTTTGTCATTACTTTACAGGTTTCTTAATAAGGTTCATCTTCGATTCATGGTTGTTGATATTCTGCCTTTTCATTGTAGATACTTGAGTGTTTAGCAGTCATAACCTTCGTTGGCGGGAATGATCCAGAGCAAACCGAGAAATCTATGCAGATTATCTGGCAAATGATCCACCCCAAACTAGGGTCTAATGTATGCATCTTACTTTTTTCTCATTTTACAAGCCTTTTCAATCTGATTTATTAAGAAAGTAGGCTCACATGAAGGTTGGCGTTTTTTTTGTAGGTTGTGGCAACTAAACCTTCACCTGCTGTAATAAGTGCTGTTGTATCTTCCTGGGCTTTTCTGCTCACAACAGTTGATCGGTGGACTCTAGGTCCTAAAATTTTTCAAGAGTAAGTGGGGCATCATGCTTTTCTTCGATCTAATTTTACTTATTCATAGACTGATTGAATATTAATGTCATTGCAGGACTGTAACTTATCTCTCTACATTGTTGGAAAAGGATGACCGATCTGTACGTATAGCTGCTGGTGAAGCGCTTGCAGTAATATATGAGTTGGGAACTCTAGAGAAGTTCGCTGCCGAAGTCAAAGGGTCTGCTAATGGATCAGTGAAAGAAGGAGGTGTCTCTCAGGAAGCATTGATGCACATGCATGGCTTGAAAGCTAAAGTCACTAAACAAGTTAGAGAGCTCTCTGTAGAGGCAGGTGGTAAAGGTTCTGCTAAGAAAGATCTCAACACCCAACGAAATTTGTTCAAAGATCTTGTTGAATTTCTTGAGGTATATCTTCTTCACCTTTTCTCCTGTTGAGGTTTAAGTTAGACTATTCTGATAGGATTTTATATATGATGTGTTTTAATGATGATTAGGATGGATATGCTCCTGAAACCTCAACAAAAGTCGGAGGGGACTATTTACAGACGTCAACGTGGTATCAGATGATACAGTTGAATTATTTGAAGCATTTCCTAGGGGGTGGCTTTATTAAGCATATGCAGGTCTGTTTTCTTATTTACCCTTTCTTTTCAAGTGTCGAACTCTCTTAAGTTTTCTTTGTTATAAAGCTGACGCTGTACTGTTTTATACAATTTGGTTATCAGGAGAATGAATTCCTTCATGATGTATTTAGTTTCACTCCAAAGAAGATTGGTGGAGGAAAGTTGTCTAATGACGAAAAGGTATGTTTCCGGTATCTTCATTCACTGTCTCGAATCTTATCCCATTGCAAAAACCTTGTTAACAAAACTGGATTTTGCGATTATTTGTTGCAGAGGTTGTTTAAATCACCAAACTCAGCTCTTAACAAAGCAAGAACGCAGTTCCTGGCCAAGCAAAGGATGTTAGCTAAGGTATTATAAATTTTGATTAATCGTCTTATCTGGGAATTGTGTTGTGCAGAAAGAATAACAGTGTGTTGTTTCCAATTGTGATGCAGAATATGAACGTTGGGCATTACGCAGCTACAGCAATGGAGGAAGAATGATGGCTCTACAATTGATTTTTGAAGAATGATGGCACACTCATCTGCTGCTTTTGGAAAATGTTGTTGTTCCATTAGTACACTTTTTCTTGTTTCATGTTTTTGATTTGATAATTGGTTCCAATATTATAACCAACTCTTAGAAATGTCTTTTCATTTATAACAATTTTCGACCGTTGAGTGTAATTCCTATGATTCAACACTTGTTGTTTCTGTTAAGAGTGCCATTGACCAATTGTATTTTGAGCTGAGACTCGGAATTGTCACTGAAAATTTGTCAGTGTATTGGTGACAGACAAAATTTAGCCCATGTATTGGTGAGAGACAATTTAGCCTATGCTTCACTTATTCAGTAAAAGGTATCTAACAGAAGAACAAAAGATAAAGTAACAAGTTCCACAACATTGAAATATTTACGAAGCAAATGCTCCTCCAAATCACTTATACATTTGGCCAAAATGAAAACATAAAAAAGCACCGTAACTAGTCCAAGGCCATCTTGGGATATCAAACTTCCAAAGGCCGGAGAAAAAATTGGTACCTTTCAATGCCAAAGTTGTGGCACAAGGAATCACATTATACAATGTGTTGCTTAGTGTGAACCAACAGGGATCATCTTCAAGGCAGCAGCAACAGGCATGCCAAGGAACCCGAGTATGATGCTAACCAACCATTGTCCCAAATTTAATGGTGTTGTATCCGCAAATGTACCCAGCAGCTCGATTATGATTACTTGGAACACCACTGTACATGTTAGAACCGCTACGAATACGTAGTTCTTTAGTATCCCCTTGAACACATCAATTTTTTCCATTTCCCTCGAGCTTATCTCATTGAATACCTGAAACAAATATCATACATTATGATGAGAACGTGGTTATGGTCAATGTTGGTTGTTTTCCTTTTTAAGATCCAGACGCGGCAAGTTACCTGGCAGAAGACAAAAATGTTGAAAATAAGGGTATTGAGTGTTAGATCAGAGTCGGGGCCATCGAGACCAAACATTGTCTTTCCCTTTGTTTGAAGACACCATATGATGACAAGCTGGTAGAGTGACTGACCAAGGATGTTCCTCCACATTACATTACTTATGAAGTTTCCTTTCCTTCCCACTGGAGATCTCTTCATCAGGTCGTCCTGTGGTGGTTCAGTCGCTAGCGCGAGTGCTCCAAGTGTGTCCATTATCATGTTAACCCACAGTAGTTGGACAGCAGTCAGAGGCGCGTTTCCTGAGACCCACAGTAGTTAGTGTCAATGTAACAGAGAAGTTAGTTGCAATCCCTGAGGAGATTAGTCTTTTGAACAAGAGAAAAATAAATGTGGGTTGGGAACTAACCAGTGAGGCAGGCTGATAAGAAGTTGACAATAAGAGCCACAACATTTACTGTCAGCTGGAACTGGACAAATTTCTGAATATTTATGTACACAGAACGGCCCCATTTGGCTACTGTGACAATCGTAGAGAAGTTATCATCTAGGATAATCACATCCGCACTTTCTTTTGCCACCTACGAAAATTGAAAAATAGAATATGTAAGTGTTGTCCTTCCATGAGAACCCAAACTCAATTGTTAGATTTTCTCACAAACCAGATAATGAAATAGGGACAATGAAGATTGAGTACACACCTCAGTTCCGGAAATGCCCATTGCGAGTCCAATATCAGCTTCATGAAGTGCTGGAGCATCATTTGTTCCATCACCTGTCACTGCAACGACTTCCTGAAACATTGTGCGGAGGAGTCTCACCAAAGTATGCTTATCCATGGGCGAGGATCGTGCCATCACCTGCAAGAAGGAAATTATACTTGAATCTTTTGTAGAAGAGTATGTCCTAAGGAGTTTTTCAGAATCCGGAAGCTAATGCAATGAAATTGAGGGTTTGTTTCCTGTTTGCGGATGTGAACTACCAACACACTGCATAAAACAGGATAAAGTAACTTGTGTTTGGCAGACAATCACCTGCAATTTTGGGATTAGCTTGAGCAGTTCCTCATCACTTTTCTCCCGGAATTCAGGACCTTCGATAGCTATGCCATCATCAGTCAATATGCCACACTCCCTGGCTATGGCCTTCGCAGTAGTAAGGTTATCTCCAGTCACCATTCTGACAGTGATGCCAGCAGATTTACAAATCGCAACAGACTCCTTGACACCAGGGCGTACAGGGTCTTTGATGCCCACAATACCTATACAAGTGTATCCACCACTTGGAATAGGAGCCTCTAATGAGAATTCATCACCAATTTCGAAATACGCTAGGCAAAGAGTTCGAAGTGCTTCGCTAGCAAATTCCTCAATTATGTTCTTCAGGTGACTGGTCGATTTTTCATCGAGAGGAACAACTTCACCATCTTTGTTGATGTACTTATCACAAGAATCTAAAACTATCTCTGAAGCACCCTTACAATGTGCCCGGAAATGTCTTTCAGGCAGCTCAATGACAACTCCCATTCTTTTCTTTGTAGAGTTAAAGGGCTCAACTTTCACAACATTTGAGGCTTGCCTTACTTCTTGGAAGTCCCCTCCGAGTGACAACCCAAATTCTAACAGAGCAGTTTCTGTAGGAGTTCCCAGTATCTCGGTTTTGTTTCCTTTGCCCACAACAATCTCACCACCAGTGTTAGTAAATATAGATTGCAGTAGAAGTTTAACAGCAGACTCAGGGATACCAGAGGCAAATTTCATAGCAGCATCAGGACCATTAACCTCTTTGGCTTGTTCACAGATGCAGGCTTTTACAACTGTCATGTGATTTGTTGTAAGAGTTCCAGTTTTGTCACTACAAATAGTTGTTGCAGATCCCATTGTCTCACAAGCAGCAAGATTGCGCACTAGCGCTTTGTCATTCATCATCTTTTTCATGGCAAAAGCAAGACTTAATGTCACAGCCAACGGCAGACCCTCCGGAACTGCAACCACAACAATTGTTACAGCAACAGCAAAATATTCTAGCATCGCCATCAATTCATCAGCAGTCCAGATCCAGTGAGAATTATCTAGGCGCTTCTGATTAGCCAATCCTTGAACCAAAACAGCAAACGTAATGACAGCAAAAAATAGACCTATTTTACCAATGATGGTTGCCACACCATTAAGTTTTACTTGCAACGGTGTCTCATCATCACCGCCTTCACTTAGTGTAGCCATCAGTTTACCCCATTGAGTCCTCATTCCAACTGTAGTCACCAACATTTTGCAAGATCCATCCTGAACCTTGGTACCAGAGAGAAGAAACGGGTGTTCCACACTGACACTAACCGGTTCACTTTCTCCAGTCAAGCTCGATTCATTTATCAGAACAGAAAACCCTGAGATAAAAAGCCCATCTGCTGGAATCTGGTCTCCAATGCCAAGATGAACAACATCTCCAGGGAGTAGATCATATATTGAGATTTTTTGCCTCAGTTTGTCTCTCGTAACCTGAACCACAATCTTTTTCTTCTCTGCATCCAGGTCCTTGAATTGCAGGGATTGCCTATAATCACTAGTGGCAGTGACAAACACAACAAGCAGAATACTCGCCACTATACCAAGTCCGTCATGGGCACCAATAGGCCACCCTTCCATCAGTATTCCAACTATAAGTGAAACAAACGCACATGCAGCTAGAATCATAAGTGTTGTATCCTGAAGGGCTTCCCAAACAAATAACCAAAAGCCACGGCTGGGGCTTTCTGTGAATTGGTTGATTCCATAAATTTCTTTTCTTACACTCAGCAGGTCTTCAGATGTACTAATTCCACTAGCAATAGACGTGGAAAGTTTTTCAGTGAGGCCCTCAGTTCCACCATGAATTTTCAACTTTTTCAAATCATGACCTTCTACAATTGATCCCAACTCATCAGGACAAATCTCAAACCCTGCTTTTCTTACTTCTTCAGGTAGTGTATACTCACTGGACAACTTTAAACCTGTAAGCACGCAATACCTTCTCGTTAAGGAAATCAAATACATATTGAATAACACAAGGGAGTAGTCTATTCTCACTATTAATGAACTGAAGTGCAGCTTGTGAAACTAAGACCGCCACTCGAAATTTTTCCTGCATTCATAAGGTTGACAAAGGAAAATGGTATTAGAACAAAGCACCAATAGCAGTAAGAATTTATTCTCAAAGGAAAAATGAACAGAACGCTTTGATCGCTCTAATTAACGCCTCCTTCAATACAAACTACAAGAAACACAAGGCTTGAAATGGGTTGTTTGCTACTAATGAGTCATATTTGCTTGAACATTCTTACTAGCAAACACCACGAAGAACCTAAAAATCTACATCTTAAATTAGAAACAGAACCTAATGTAATCATGTCTAGTGATAACAATCCCTAACCTGAGGATAGGTAACTAGAAAAATACTAAAAACGAGCTCACTTAGATCCCATCCAGTAAGTACAGTGAGTCAACCAAACAAAAAACTCGGAATGCAGAAAGATCACTTATTAGATCTCCAACAGTATACAAGCAGAAATAGAAAGAAATGTTTCAGTAATCAAAGTGAGAAGAAAGAAGCACCTGATTGGAACGCCGAATCGCCTCGGCCTCGGAACGCTTAGACAGATTAGCAGTGAATCTAAATCTCCTTTTAGGATTCTTGACGATCCAGCAGAGCTTCCTCCAACGCTGCAACGCCTCATCGGACGAGTTCTTCGGCTTCACATCGCCGAAGTTTTCGTTCAAGTAGCTCTCCATTTCTTCAGCTTACTACTCTCGAACAACGAGTGAATTCGTAACTATACTTCAGATGAGATAAGATTAGAGAAAGAGAGAATCAAGGATCTCGTAAATCGAGAACGAAGAAGATATGATATATAACAAGAAGTCCTCTCACTGGTAATGGGTGCTTTTAACTTATTGTTATTTACCTTTATATGGGTCAAGATGAAGACGATGCTTTGACGCGTCGTCTCGCACTAAGTGAGCTTCGTCGAAGTTTCGTCTGCCTGTTCTGAAATTTCCTCATGGCCATGGTTTTTTTTTTTTTTTTGGAACACTCATTTATTCGGACATGACTCGGAGCTGGTCAAGAAAGTCAAAGCTATTTACTGACTTGGACTTTATTTCAACAAAGTTTTTAGTATATTCTAAGTTTTGTGACTTTTGTCCATTAGAAATTTCACACAAATAAATTAGAATAATTTACTAAGTATATTTTCTAAAGAAATTTTTACAAAAGTAGACGAAAAAAGATTTGCTCTCATTGTTTGTCAAAGTGAGAACTGGTTTTCACGTTTTGTCTTTTCATTCAATTTCGGACCAAATTACCCTGGGAAAACTTAATAATGGCATAAACCAAACCGTGCAGCAGTTCGTATCGGTTAAGTTGACGGCGTAAACCAAACCCTACAGCAGTTGGTTTCGGTTTAGTTGATGCGGTTCAGTTTTGAAAAAGACAAAAAACAAAAAAACTGAAACGAAGAAACCGAGAAAACGAAAAAGAGAATAACGGAGAGATTGAGAGAGAATCAGAAAGCGAAACGAAATTCAGTATCCATTGCTTCAAAATTCGACATAACTTCGAATTGTTGGGTAGTTGAATTGTGCCACTGAACTCCCACATCCGGTGAAGTGAAAGTTACTGTTTTTCCCGGCGAAGCCAAGAGAAAGTTACTGTTTTTCCCGGCGAAGCCAAGAGAAAGTTACTGTTTTTCCCGGCGAAGCCAAGAGAAAGTTACTGTTTTTTCCGGCGAAATTTGAACCTCCGGCGAGATCGCATCTTTAGCTATGGCTGGGAATAAAGCTAACGACGAAGTCCCGAGGAAGCAGCATGGTCCAGGGAAGGAGAAGCGTGTATTAAGAGTTTCCCCGCGGAGAAAACGCTCTGCGACAAAGGCAACGGAGGAACTGGGTTAGAATCTCTAATTTACCGTTTGTTGTCTTTGGGTGTATCAGAATTGTAAAGCTTGTTTGATTAAAGTGTTAGAATTTGTCGGAATTTAGCATATCTTTAGGATGAAAAATTGAGAAGTAGAATTGGAAATCTCTGTTTCCGCCAAAAATATGATTTTGAGTTATAATCTGGAAAATGTCTGTGTACGTACACTACTTCTGTTTGCTCAACAGTATATGACTTTTAATTGCAGGTAGTCCAAGTGTTGCTCCGACTGAAGATCTTACAGTTGAAGAGTTACCACCAAGACTCTTTGCTCTAGACCGGTACCCTTCCGAGACGAAGATGAACGCGTACTCTAAACCGGAGTACATTTCTGACATAGCAAAAGTACTAAAGGGGAAACCAGAGATGCAGTTTCTTCTCGATTCTCCATTTGGGAAACTTTTTAAAATACCCAAAAACAAGGCATCTTTCAATGCTAAGCTTGTCCTTGGACTAATATGCCGTCAGTTAGTGACAAAGAAGGTGAATGAGATGTGGATTGTATTCGGCGGTCATCCAATCAGATTTGGATTAAGAGAATTTAGTATCTTAACTGGGCTGGAATGTGGGAAGTATCCCAAGAAGAAAGACGTTGATGATGTTATCAGTGTGAAACCTGAGTGTGAGAGTGTTTGGAATACTCTGTTTCATGAGAGGTTTGGGGACACGGTTCCAACAATTGCTGATTTGGTGAGCTGGCTGCAGGAGGAGGAAAGCATGGAGGGGTGGAACCAACTGGCACTATCTCTTATTATTTTGGTTGACGGTGTGGTAGCGGCCCACAGTAACCCCAACAGGCCTACTTCAAAGACTGTCGAGATGACTAAGAACCTGGAGTTTTTCTGCAAATACCCATGGGGAAGGGTGTCCTTTACCCGTACTTTGGGGAGGATAGCAAATTTCCAAACTCCTTACGATGCTCAGAAACTAATAAGGGGTATACTTGTAGGGTCTTATGCACTCCATGGTTTCCCATTAGCTCTCCAGCTTTTAGCTTTCGAAACAATCCCATCAATTGCTAAGCTAGGACCTGATGATGTACCTAACAGGACATTTGCTGAGAGGTCTATCCATCGTCTTGCCTCTCTGCGAGCAATCCGGACATCTCGCATTTTGGAGTGTGAGGCTGCTGATGAGGTGTGTTAAATTGTGTATGTACGTACATAATAAGTAAATGTACATTATCTATGGTTAACATACTTATTTGTGTAGGTTGAGGTCAACTATATTGTGAAACCAGCTGATAATGTTTGTCCTCCATCTCTTTCATGGGATGATGAAGTTGATGATCCAAGGGTTGATTACATTGAGGCACTGTTGATAGATGGGCACCAGTGGCAGGAGGATGAATGGGTTGGAGGCTATGCTAGAGTACCAAAGCAGTCGCGCCCACCACAACTAGAAGAGACAGGTAAGTATAAGTATAAATGTTTTTACAAATTTTTTTGGTATTGCACCTAGAAGAAAACCAATTAATAGCAGCAACTGGTCTATTGTAGATGTTAAGAGGAAACGAAATGCACCGGGCCCGAGCCCTAAAGAACCTGCTATGAAAAAACAGAAATCTGAAATGGACTGTGATAAAGAAGAGACTACTGAGGATTGTTTTGGAGAGCTTGTGCCTGAGAGGTTTATTGTTGAAATGAGGAGGTCTTTGAAGGAGCTGGAAGACCAAATGTATCAAATGCATGAAGATATGAAAGACTTTGTCCGTGACCAGATACGTGCTACCCTTGATCCAAAAGGCAAAAGGCCAGAACAAACCATACCTTCCCATGATTCGCGGGAACCACCTACTTCTATGGATAAGGCACCGGTTACTGCGAAGAAGCCATCGAGAAGGATGTCTACAAAAGGAAGCACTGGAACGAGAAAGTCTTCAAGGCTGACTCGTGTTTCTCATGATGTGGACACTCCTGCACTTTCTGTTGGCTGTAATTCCAAAGAGGAAGATTTGGATGTCCCTGGAATACATACCACTGCTTTCGGCGGAAGAAGAAAACCTTCAAAGCCGAAGAAAAATGTTTCTTTTGCTGTTGACACTATTGAGGAACCTGATTCCAATAAGGAAGATATGCAAGGATTCATTGATGAACAGGTAAGTCATGTACGTACATTGCTAAATATTTTATAATCCATATGTATAACTGTACTGTCTGGTTCGATACAGGATGGCGCTAATAATGAAAGTGATTTTACTGCAAATGATGGATTGAATTCTTCTGCCGCTGAAGAAGAGATATTAGACACTGGATTTTTAATAGTTCCTTATGCTGGATCCACACAATCCCATCTGGTATGTCGTCTACTAATACTCTTAACAATCTGTTTAAATGGTGTACGTACATATTCGCTTAAGAAGTTAGTTAAACTATGTTTCAGGATAGAGGAAATGTTGTTGTTGGTAAGACTGTCTGCTTAGGTTCAATGTCTGGGACTGTCTTTGTAACACAGGAAGAGAGGCCTGTGGAAGAAGCTACTGTTGACACCGAGATGGAAGAAGTTCCATCTAATGTGTCTGCAAGAGTTTCAGAGGTAGATCTTCTCGTAATCGTTATATACAGATTTCCATGACTATATGCATAACTATTACATTAATTTCTTCACTTATCTAACGCTTAACTCTATGGTAGCCTATGTTTCAGGATAATGGACCAAAGGATGTTGCTGAACCTGGCTTAGTTGGTACCCATACAGGGGCCGATGAAATAGCTGATGCTGACATAGAGATGGTAGACAATCCATCAGGTTTACCTTCAACATCTGCACAGGTATGTGTTAGTCACTTGTTCTTTTTTCATATGTGTACGCCCATAAGACTTTGCAAATTATTTTTGTTTCAGGAAGAAGCAAGAGATGCCAGTGCATCGACTGAAGCTAATGGCAGCGAGTCAGAAGAAATTTATGAGCCTTCTGATGGAGACACAGCTCACGTACCTGCCACAAGTGTACGTACATTTTTGTCACTATGTTCTGTGTACATATATATTGTTTCATACATTACTAAAAAGTTTCTTTCCGATGCTAAATTCTACAGGTTGAGGCGGCAGGAGAATCCAAATTAGTGACAGTGATGGAAGTTGAAATACCTGAGAAGACCCACAGTGATCCCCCGTCACCATTTCAAGTAGTTAACAATGTAAGCTAACTCTTGCAACAAATAAAATGTACTATTTACTGTTCAAATGTATAAAATTTATATTATGCAGGTCATACGGGAGTTGGATACCAAAGCCGTTGGTGATTTAGCTGCAGCCACTAATTTGGAGGTAACAATTTGTGTGTTTCAATTCCTATTTTCGGAATAGCATACATAGGATTATATGTGTACATTATATATACTTGTGTACGTTAACCTGCACAGGTAGTCATGGAAGAGCCGTGTATTGTCGAGGGGTCTGTAGAAACTGAGGATCCTAACCCAGGGTCAGATGAAGCAGACAAGACCGATATTCCTAAAAATAATGTATGTACCTATTTTAAACATAGAAAAACGTATGAAACTGTTGTTGACAATCATATTTGTTAACAGGATGAATCAGACAATCCTGCTGCTGTCGAAGCAAAAGAAGAAAAAAAATCGTCCCCAAAGAAAGTGAAGAAACAACTTGTCTATGAACAGGATGATGCCCATCCTCATGGTTTTAAGGCAAAAACAGTATTGGTGCCCGATGTACCAGCTCAACAGATAGAGGTTGTTATCAGGGCTGGAAATGTCTCATACAACCCCCTGGACGTAGTTGACCCTTCAAAAGTAGAGGAATTCAGCAATATCATTAAAGGACCCTCTGTGTAAGTACATTATAGTAAAATGGATTATTTAATATCTCAATCATCATTTTTAAGGTTGTTATCAAATATTTTTCTGGATTTTACAGGATTCACACTCTTTTCGGGTTTCGAAAAGTGCCCAACGACTTTTTTGCGAACCTTCTAACACCTGGTGAATGGGTCGAAAGTACGGTACGTTCCATTTATATACGTACATTCCTTGTTATAAATTGTACATAGATGATTAAATTTTTCGTGGAAGTGTACGTACACTGATATATTTTTTGAACATTTCAGCATTTAGAAATGATGGCAATGTTGATGTGGCACAAGAACGGGGAACAGATGATAGCAAACAGATGTATTGTATTGGACATGATGCTGACGCATCTTCTTACCAAGCGGGTGGGCGACTTCAAGAAGTGTATTAATAAGAACGGGTTCAAATGGGGTAAATTACTGTCCGACATTGCTAATGGAGTTCACATAAACCGTGAACCCAATATGAAGTGGATGAAGGATGTCGATGTTGTGTATGCTCCGATGAACTGGAAGAGTGAACATTGGGTTGCTTTGGGAATCAACCTTAATGAACGGCTAATAACTGTGTATGACGCTTTAATATCGCACACGCGGGAGTCGGCTGTGAAGGCGAGAATGACTCCTATTTGCGAAATGATGTCGTACTTAGTCAGAGCGATGTGCCAGGATGTATTGATTTCTCCGTACTCAGTTGAACCTTTTGAGTATGTGCGTTGTCCTACCGTTGCTCAAAACCCAACTACAGGAGATTGCGGGCCATACACGATGAAGTTCCTGGAGTTGCTTGCGTTTGGACACCCTTTTTCGGATCTGACAACCATTCGAGAAGCAGATTATGTCTTCTACCGTCAGAAATACTCCGTTGACATCTACGAGCACGGCAAGCGGGAGGCCGGTACTGTGCACTTGGTTTAATCGTCCAAGAACAATATTCTGGTTCTTTGCAACCAATTATTATGAACAAACCTGACTTATATATATGATTGCAACTACATTTAATTTGGAGATTGTCAGAAGTTAATTTATTGTCCTCTATCATATTGTCGTACACATCGTTCACTTATAATTACATAATGTAAATGTGTACGTACATATCTATATGTCTCGTACACTGCATATTAACTTTATAACATAACTCAAGTGATAAATTGATTTGACAGCCAACGCTTACCAACACAAGTATGACATTCATTTCAACCGTAATTGCCCCAACCAAATTCACAGTAGTGGTTATTAAAGTGAAGAAATTACTGACGACCTCTGACTATCTAATTTCAAACATGGTTAACCCGACTCTTCCCGACGATTTACTCTCGAAGATAGCTAAGAACCTGGCTGACCAATGCTGGTCCGACCTTCGTCCATTGGTACGAGCCGGCACTCGTGGAAGAGACATTGTCTACCGTCCGGATGTCCTCAAAGATGCCAATATTCTCACCTTGTGTGACTCGCCCGATGACTTCCAAGCTGGAGGGGGCCACAATCCCTCCGGATCCGCTGATGAAGGCCGACATCGAACATTTTTCTTAAGGTGTTTTACAGCTAATAATCCCACGGCAGTGTATTACGAAGGTATTCGTGTTCTAACGCATGAACGAAACATCAATGGAGCCATCAGGCTCTTACAGCGTCATGCTCCAGTACGAGCAAATGCAACACTTGCATGCGCCATTGTATTCATATGTGCTGGGTATGATTATATGGGCGGCTTGTTTCTACAGCTCTTCACCCGCAACCATTATCCATTGGACTCGGTTGCCACTCGAGTTTTGGGTGATGAGTTCATCGAGGAAATAAAGAAGTTTGACCCTCCATACAGCAATACATATGGTCCTACGTTCTCTTATCCTACCAGCCATGGAATTAGTATGCCTCCTTGCGCCTTATATTGTTACATGGTATCAGGAGCTTTCCAAAACGTTTGCAACCGCTGTTACCTCTGGTCGTGTGCCAGGCGTGTTAGTCAAATGCTATAGTTATTCCATTCTACTTTATATGTTTGTTTATGTTATCCGCTATGTCATGTTTCAAATTATGATAAGCCTTCTACTATGTTGTTTATGTTTATGTTGAAATTATATTATTGCTCAAGTTGAGAATTTTTCAGCCAAATTCACATATGATATTTAGACACTGCAGTAAATGTAAATTTGGATATTAAAATCTAAGCGTCCACAACTCCGTACACGTGCATCTACCAAATAATACTTAGAGGTTTTTTCTTTGTCTCGGAAAACTAGATATGGACGTTCACTAGCATGAGATATCAACTCTAACGTACACTAAAAAATAACACATGCAAACATATGAGGTCTTTGGTTTGTCTCATAAATGGTGATATTTACGAATGAACGTACACTAATAGTACACTACAGCGTACACTGTCTGTTGAGTAAATGTAGAAATGTAAATATGGACGTACACTAAAACGTACACTACAACGTACACTGTTTGTTGGGCAAATGTAAAAATGTAAATGTGGACGTACACTTAAACGTACACTACAACGTACACTGTTTGTTGGGCAAATGTAGAAATGTAAATGTGGACGTACACTTAAACGTACACTACAACGTACACTGTTTGTTGGGCAAATGTAGAAATGTAAATGTGGACGTACACTTAAACGTACACTACAACGTACACTGTTTGTTGGGCAAATGTAGAAATGTAAATGTGGACGTTCACTAAAACATACACTACAACGTACACTGCAACCCTTGCATGCGCAATTCTTTACATATGTGCTGGTAATGCTCACATGGGTGGTGTCTACCTCCGGCTCTTCGGAAGCAACCATTATGCTTTGGAATCGGAGGACGCACGTGACATTTGTGAGGAGGTGCTAGAAGATATAAAGAAATATGGTAATACTTTAAAATACACATACGCTAACAGTTTTTCGTTCCCGGAATGTGTTGACGTAAGCACTCCTGAATGCGCGGAGGTGTGTTACATTAGATCGAGACTCTTCAATAATCTTTGCAACCAATGTTACATCTGGTTGTGTGCTAAACAGATTAGCCAGATCCTGTAGAGCTCACATTCGCCACGATCCTGTCATATTTATAAGTTTTCCATGCAACAATATGTGAGCTTTTTACGTTGATTATCAGTAATGGAAGTTTGTTTTTAATTAAATTACCACTTTGTAATTGATTCAAACATACTAGCTCAAAGTATTCTAATATGAGACATCATTAAAATAATAAAATAATAAAATATCTACGTACACGATATATGATAATGTACAAGTGGCATAGTTTAATTCCAACTATAAAGATTACATAGTGAGCGACGATATTTGTAAATGAAGACGAAAGGAAATTTGATTTGACGTCGTATAACCCATATATAGAAGATTTCGCTCCAAATTAATTACTCGCTGTCAAATACACTCTAGAAGTGACCTCCATCACACTCTCATTAATATCTCTATTAGACGTACACGGTTACCGAGCAATGTACTCAATTGATTTGGCAGATAAAATAACTAAGTTAATGTTTATTTGAAAAGATTGTTAGTAAATGCGTTGACCCCTAATATAGCACTATACATGAAGCCATATTGTTCCACTTATATGCCATACAAACAGACGTCAACTCAACCTTCTGTCAGAGAACGTAATGAGTATTTTGTAGACGTACACGGCGCGATTATGAGAGGTACACAGGAATTTGTTTAAATTAGAAGTTACTAATATGATGCACTAAATATACATCCACGTCACCCATCCACTTACATTGATGGTTATTCTCCTCTTTAAAACTCATGACAAACACACTTAGTTGAATACACGAATCCGTGTAAACCTCCTCGTTTGAAAAACAATGCCTTTCCTACCTCCGCTAACCCCTCCAACCGAGTTGTACCTAGGAATCCAATTGCCAAGCCCCATAAGCATACTTGTCAACTACCTCCCCGTCAGCCAGACTCCCATAGAGACGCTAAGGAACTTAGTCTACAGTTGTGACATCAACACCCTTGCAATCGATGAATTCATGACGTGGCCGTCGTTACTCCAACCGGGGTCTCCCTTCCGGCCATACTTCGAGGTGCTTGTAGAACGTGGATCCATCCCGGCGGTTTACCTTGAAGGTGTTCGCCAAGCGAGCAACTTCGTGACAGTAGCTCAGGGCCTTTCAGTCATGACAACGGTCGCTTTATCTGATCCCTTTGCTTGCTTCGCAACCGGTTTGTTCCTTACGTGTACCGGTAATCACTTGGATTTCCTCCCTATCAGCGAAAAGTTCTGGGAAATGACACCCACCCTTGAAGCTGGCCACGCAGTTGCAGAGATGGTGATGTATCACATCAGCCAGCTCCACACTGAAAATGCTCGCCGCTGGGAAAGGTCTTGGAGGTTTGTCCACCTGCCGAGTTGCGTAGGGCAATGCACGTTCCATCATGGCTGCAGGGTTTGTTTTTTCTACTGGTACGCCAGGGAGATGGCTATATTCTACTAGAAGCAAAGCTGCTAAGGTCTAAGCTACTCTACTCGGCTCTACTCTCGAGTCTTTTGGTATGACGGATGCACACATATTTTGCAACACATGTGTATGCTTCGTTTAAAAAATTATGTTTTTTGAATCGTTCCAGTTTATTTATCTTATCTTATGAATTTCCCTTTATATAAACTGCCTGTCCTTTTTTATGTTTCTGGCTTTTGAATGAATTACCACTTTAAGTATTACTAGATGTCTTCGTGTACGTACACTATATAGTACATTAAACTTCGTTTATCGTACATTGGGAAATTGCGTACACAACATAAGTATAAATCTAACAGTTTTTGATGTTGAAGGCACCAAAACTAATATATGTACACGATAGCGTACACCAGAAACTATACGTACATTGCGAGAGGATTTGAACAATAAAACAAGGCACGTACATAAAACAACAAATTAGATTAAAATTTAAACGGAAACAAGAAACAACAACGACTGAAATGTAGTTTGGTTCTTATGGAAACAACAACAACAACTGGGAAAGAAAACTTAATTGAAATGTAGTCTTATATTATATTAAAACGGAGAATAATGGTTCATTCCCTCTAGCTAAAAAACCACCATCGAGATATCCGCAACTTCTTCTCTGTCCGGATTGGCAACCACCTTTGAAATAGCACCATGGCTCTCAAGCTTCGGGTTAGACAGTTCGGTTAGCCGCCAAAAGCTGAGTGCGACAACAAAATTTCCCTTACCCAAACTCTGAAAGTAACCATCCAAGTACTCCGCCTGTTGATTGCGGGCTTCGCACTCCAAGACTTCATTGCTACGTTAGAAATAAGGACTGTTAGCGTTTAGAGTGACATTGTAAATAAAACAAATGAAAAGAACACTTACTATCTATTTTTTAACTTGAAACTCAGTTTGAGACCGTAATAGTCTGTAGTCAATGCGCCAACATCAACCAACGCTCCAATGACATCTAGATGATGGAGAAACAAAGATAATAAACAAACATTTTCAAAAATGTAATAAATGAAGCGTCAGAGTTATTCCTCCTCACCGACTAAAACATTCTTGTAAGCGGATTTATCCAAAATGTAGTCGAAGGGAGTGAAATCGAAATCTGGAACTGGTGGTGATCTCGGTGGGGCATGAACGACGACGGTCCGATCCATAAACAGTATGCCGTATTCATGCTTTGTTGCTCTGACTAAGTCAGTTGACTTACGGACCAAGAAAGAGGTGATCGTCTTCCACTCATTTTCAACGAATCGGTCTTCGTAAAACGGAGCAAGGCGACGATCAACGGTGGCCTCAATACGGTTATTCTTTACATACAGAACATGATAGTAGAGAGTTTAATATATAAGTTAAGCGAATGAACGAGAAAAACACATAATGATTTAACGGAAATAACCTCGTAATCTGCCAGGATAAGGCCGAGTTCAAAGACGTTGGGCGATATAACCTTCTTGAAGACCCTCACGACAAAGACATAAATTCGCCACCCAGTGATCAGAGGACACAATTCTGAGACTGTATGAAACCCCTCCATCTCACGGATAGCAAGAACAAGCGATTCGAAAGACTAAAATTTTTTTTGTGAATGATATAACTGCCGGCACAAGAAATGGGTTTAGAATGAGGATTGTGGATAAAATTAAGGAAGGGAGGAGACTTAAATAGAGGAAATCTGGAACGGCTACAGTTATTAATGCGGTTACAACTACACTTGATTCAAATTTTTGGTAATAGCCTGGTAACCGTCATATAGGGTAATCATAACGTTGATTTGACAATAAACAGCAACAGTTACGTCCTTTCCATTAAATACCAACACAACCACAATATACCCAACCATGTCTCCAACTCCGTTCATTTAAGAGGGGGAATAAGTTAGATTTTCAAAAAACTTATTTCAAATTACTCAAAATATTGAGCAACCACCTCTGTGTACCCTTATTACATGAACTTTAACACGTACACAGACAAAAACGTTCATAGTTATACGAACGTAGAGTTTAAACGTACGTACACAACGTACATAGTTACAGGTGGATTATATATAAACTTACGTACACCGAGAAAACACAGAAGCGTACACTATATTGGCCGGCTCAGAAACTTGTCACCGGAACTAGATTGGATTTTTGCACGTCTTCTTGTTATGACCTGCTTGTCGACAGCGTGAGCACTGATTTGGTAAAAGTCTTTTCTGTCTCTTTTTCTGAAGTGACAAAGACAGGAAGTTACAAATCTCCGCATGGTAATACTCAAAATACAAGTAGATGAATGAACGATGTTAGTACATACCCGGTTTTTACCTCTAGATGGGATCCTTTTGGACAGTGGTCTTCCTGGTGGCCGTCTACTGTATGGAGGAATGAGTATCAAATCCACTATATGTTGTGGGATGACAGCATCTTTCGGATCCGCGATAGGTAGAATTGGTTCTTGGAAAGAATCAGAAAACGTTTGAAGGCCATACCACCATCCGACACAAGACTTCGGATCAATTCCATGCTCGATTGCAGCTGCTAGAGCGTGTTCACATGGGATTCTTAACTTGGTGTACCTAAGACACGTACACGTACACTGGTCCAAAACGACATGAAAATGCTCCCCGGATTTACTTGTCACTTGATAGCTCCACGGTCCAGACATCTTCACAGCGTATTTACCTGACGCAGGCAACTCTTGTAGAAATCTCTCATCAACCTCAGGTGTCACAGAAGATTTGCACCTAGCAACTTTCTTCCTCCTCGATGCGAACCATCGCATTAGGACATCCCGAATGAACTCGATCATGTAAACAATCGGATAAGTTTTTGCTTTTGTTAACACATGATTCATGGACTCAGAGTTGTTGCTAGACATGATATTGTAGCGTTCTCCTCTACAGTGAGCTCTTGTCCAATGCTCAAATCCTATGTCCTCTAGGTATTTTGCGCATTTAGCACTCTTTTCCCTTAACAGTTCAAAATATTTCTCGAAATCCCTGACCCTATAAGCTTTGGCAGCGCTGAAAAATAAAGCAGACACACCAAACTTACCATAATAGGTGGAGAGGTTTCGCTCAAGGTGAACAGCACATGCTCCATGATGCGCTCTCGGGTAAACAACACTTAGGCCTTTGTATATAGATGAATGTCTGTCCGAGACAATCATTAAATCGTCACTGTCTGGAACAATCTCAGCTAACTTTTCAAAAAACCATGCCCAAGAAGCATCGGTCTCACCATCAACAACACCAAAAGCTATTGGGAATATTTAGAAGTTCCCATCTTGGGCACATGCAATAAGGAGACATCCTTTGTAAGGTCCGACTAGCTGCGTTCCATCTACCACAACTACCTTCCTCATATATATCAGACCTTTGATAGAAGCGCCAAGAGAGACAAAGACATACTTGAAGCGCTGCTTACCATCATCTTCTGGGGTATAGTGTAGGTGTGTTATTGTACCCGGATTAGCTAATTGGAGAAGATACAGATAGGTCGGCAAAAACCTGTAATTTGCTATCTCATCCCCCCGTACATTTTCCACTGCAACCTCTTTTGCTCTCCAAGCGGTAGAATATGAAATACGCACATTCAGATCATTTAGGAGCAGCTGTGGTAAGTCGACAGCTCGCGGCCCACCCTGCGTAGAACTGTATATGCTCCTCACAACTTCTCCGAGGAGCTTATAATTAGCATGTTTATTGTAGTTCTTCCGAGAGTCGATGTTACACGTATGTGTCGTAGCATACGAAGTGATTTTGAAATTTCTGAATCCTTCACGACGCGAGCAGTCAATTGCCATGGACAAGTCTCATCAACGCACACCATCTTCAATGTTTTAGGACATGACTTAGGTTGCTTGAAGCAAAAGCATTGCTTTATCGCTTGAAGAGACATTGTTTGTTGCAGGACTTTTCTATTCTTAAAAACACTTCCAACAAACAAAGTTTCGCCTGTGGTGCTGATTTCAACCTGTGTCTCATCAGCTCAAAAATTGAGTAAGTCATCGAACACAGGAGCAGCATCGTTACCGAGATTCGCCAACTCGCCACCATGTAACTTAGGAAATTCATTATACACTTGGTAAGCCTCAGCTGCGGTAACTACCCCATTATCATTTTGTGTCCCAGTTGAGGAAGCTCCAATACCTTCGATCACTTCATCCCTGGTGACTTCGTCTATACAAATAAGATTGGAATCCCTTTGCCCTTCGCAGCGTGTACCGTAACCCAATGGAGAGATTGTTTCTTCGCCAGGTACACTAAGACCAGTGTACGTACACGTTTCCAAGAGACGACTGAATTCCCCTGTATCTCCGCTAGGTACACTAACACCCGTGTACGTACACGTTTCCAATAAACGACTGAATTTCCCTGGATGTTGAGCAGTCTGTTGAGTGAGACTGACGTCTTCCTCAAGATTTCCTTGTACATATTCTTCTACTATTACATCGTTCCACTTGTTGTAATCGTATTCTTCGCCAATACCTTCACTACCGTCTGTGGTAGGATACAGGGTACTTCCCCCAATAGATCCATCCACACCAAGATAATCATCACACCCATCATCATCTTCGTTGCCCTCCTCCAATTCATCCGCTTCTGTTGTATCGTCTTCAACATCGGCTTGCTCCTCTGCATCCTCATTATTTTCATCAACATTTGTAGCACTATCAAACACACGGTCACTTTCAGAAACTTCACCATGAGACCTAGAGACAGTATTCCCGAACGCCTTCACTGTATTATTGAAAGAGACGAACAAGTTGAGAGAAAGATACCCACCACGAACCAAAAAAAACGTCTCGAGACCCATCTGACTGTCAATGTATACAGGAGGGCGTTTAGTATCTATCAGCACTGACATTTCACCCGGCATCCAGTAGCTAATTATGGGATTGATCTCGGTGGACTTCAAACTGAAAGCCTCTCGGAGTGTACGGACAAAGTCCGTGTACGTCATGGTTTCCTGAACGCGTACACAACGACCAAAGATGCCTTCCTCAGGTTCAAATTTCCATTCTCCTTCTTTGCATTTCCACTCACCGACCATGGTAAATACGGGAATATCCATAACCCACCTGCATCATAAATTCAGGAGACACACATTAAATGCAACTGAAAAATACTATACATATAAAAAACAAATGGAATGTCGATACTACACATTTATAAACCTAAATACCAATTATCATTTGACTATTTTAAACAAACAAATATAGATTTTGCAAATATTCTGATAAAAAAATGGAGTTCGAACACAATCAAGATCCTAATATGACATAAAAAAAACTTCTTAAAAGAACTTCATTACTTACACGAGCAATGCTCCAAACTTGGTACAAAAACAAGATCAACACTTCTTCAGCAGCAATGTACGTTCGCAATAATTCTTTGTTCCTGGGTTCATCTTCTTCATCTCAACAAATTTTTTTTTAATTATTATTAATAATTTTTTTAATATTATTTGATGTAATGATGATTTTGCATTAATTGTGACAATAGTCACATCTAAACTTTTTGGGGGCATTAAATGTTGATGTCACTTCGGAATAATCTCACTTGTAACGGAACCGAATCGCGTCAACGTGAACAAAAAATCTTCAACTGAACCGGAACAGTGTACGTAACTAAACCTGCTAAACTAAACCGTACATTTCAACAGTTGCTAAGAGAGAAACGCAAGGGCAGAAACGTCATTTTGCAGGCGAAAAGACAAATGGTGAAAACCACATTTGACTTTGACAATCCATGGAAATAAAACATGGTCAACGGATGTGGCCTGCAATTTACCCTATTTTCTATTCACAGTAAAAAATGATTATAAAGTTATTAAAATCTATTTAAACAAATATCTAGTTGCTCTATATAAAATATACATAATTATGTGCGAAAAACAATCACCGCACTAAGTTAGTTTTTTTTTTTTCTTTGGCTTTTAAGAGAAAAATGGAAATTCTCGTGTTTAACAAGAATTAGGAGAAACAAAAAGGAAATTTTGTGTTGTGCCTTAAAAAAAAAAGGAAACTGAAGTCTGTGTTACTCTACATAATCTAATCTCCTCTAACAACAATCCTAATAACCAAACGAAAATAAATTCAGGTGGCTTCTCGCTTTTCTCTTTCAGAAAAACAAACGTTTTTTTCTTTCGTAGTTTCGTTCGAGATGAAGCAAATTAGTAGCGGTGAAGTTTGGAGATGGAACAAGGAAGTAGAGATGAATTCGATAAGAGATTGTTTGAAACATTGTAGTTCCATCGCTATCGACACAGAGTTTCCCGGATGCTTAAAGGAGACTCCGATGGACGCGAGTGAGGAAATTCGTTACAGAGACATGAAGTTCAATGTGGACAACACCCATCTCATCCAGTTAGGTTTCACGCTATTCGACAGAAGAGGATTCGCTAAAACCTGGGAAATAAACTTGTCAGATTTCGACGAACATAAGTGCTTCAAAAACGATAAGTCCATTGCGTTTCTGAAAAGCAATGGTCTCAATCTGGACAAGATCAGAGAGGAAGGTATTGGAATCGATGAATTCTTTAGAGACTTTTCTCAGATTCTCACGGAGAAGGACGGAAAGATAACTTGGGTGAATTTTCAAGGCTCTTACGACAATGCTTATCTCGTTAAAGGCTTAACGGGAGGGAAACCGTTACCGGAGACTAAGGAAGAGTTTCACGAGACCGTCCAGCAGCTTTTGGGAAAGTTTGTTTTTGACGTAAAGAAAATCGCTGAATCATGCAGCGGACTAAGTAGCCAATTCGGACTACAGAGAATAGCTGATGTGTTGCAGATGAAACGTGTTGGAAAAGCTCATCACGCTGGCTCAGACAGTGAATTGACGGCTCGTGTCTTCACTAAGTTGACTTTCGATTTGCTTAATAGTAGAAAGCAGAGTGTAAGACGAGTTGATCATCAGCAATTTCAACTAGAGCAGCAACAGCATCAGCAGTTTATGATGACTAGATGTTACATCCCGATACCGATGCCGATACCGAGACCGAGACCGGTGATGTTTGCTGCTCATCACCAGAACCCGTATTTTGGTGGTGGTTACTTTAGGATGCCGGTCCAAGGAATGAACTATGTTTTGTGATCCCTGAATGTTTGTTTAACATGACTTGCTCTGCTATTATGTATAATTTCTAGTTTTATCAGATGTTTCTTTAAATACTAAAGATTAACTTTCATCTTTTCTTGTCGATCAAAACAATTCTCTTAACTCTCATATGACACAATTTCTCTTTACTGGATACTTTTAATGAATCTAAAAAGTTAGAATACAGTACAAATAAATTTAAATATCTTAGAATCTACTCAAAGCCTCTAATCTTATGTTATGTAGCTAAAGCTGCGTTCCTGTCAACAAAATTGAACAACTCTGTTTGTGCCGCTTCCATTTTCACACGGAAGTCTACGCACATGAGCTATAAACCACGCGGTATTTATTAAGTTGCCAACTTGGTCATTTACAAAAAGTCGAATAGGCTGCAACTACATTCTGCAAATTTTGTAAAGGGTGAAACTACCCAGTAAAAGAACTGTGTTCAAATAGATTTTTATTATTTTACTTTTACACTTTGACGTAGTTATCTTTAGTTACAAATTTATGGTCTTCGCCGAATAAAGAGATTCGTTTTGGTCTTACAGTCGATCGTTGTTTATTCGGTTCGCATTGACTCGGAACGAGTTTAATCTTCATTTTAGTAGTATGAACTAAATTCTAATTAACTGACAAATATTTCAGTTTTACTTTATAAACAATCAAAACCCGACTATAGTAATACGAGTTTGTGAAAACTATACTCAGAACAACGCACATGGAAATTCACAGATTGGGAAAGAAGACTGCCCGAAACTTGTTTTCTCAGTCGCTCCAATTGTCTTTATCTTCGGCTACTTCATCTTGCACCTGCAAATAGTCAAATTTTGATCAAAATGACATAAACAAGAAGACTCGTGTAACAATTGATGTATGAGAATTTGAAGTAGTAATAGAATATGGTTCTGAGTTCTGACCATTTCATCTTCCACTGTTCCGCCTGGTGACCACACAAGTATTTGTCTATCTGAGCCACTTGTGTATAGTTCCTATGAGCAAGTATGACAAGTAACTCGGATTTAGAGGTGTGTTCAAGCAAACTTTGCAGACCTACAAAGTCCAATGACTCGTGGAAAGGTTATAAGGATTAAGTCATACCTGATCATTGGAATTAAAGCAGCAAGTGTTCACGCTTTCGTAGTGTCCACGAAGCATCAGTGTTGTTCTACCCGACCACATGCCAAAAGCCTTATATACAGTTGCAGCACAATTCATTAAATAATCCAGGTAATGGAATGAGAAGATATGCTGATACAATAGTAAGTTGGTGACTACCTTCACAGTCTTCATGCATGGAACAAATACCAGAGCTGGATCATCGCTTGTATCTAATTGGATTCCTTTGTTAGTCTGGATGCGTCCAGTTTCAAAGTTCACCAGGGTGTTGCGTCCAGATTCAATATCCCACAATCTTATTCTTGAATCCGACCCTGAAACATAATATGCAAATATAATAGTAATTAGACTCTTAACTGCTGTATGGCCACAGATGTTTAAGGTAGTTATCATTTATTGCAATCACAAATTAATATAGTTCACTTGATGCTAGAACCCCTAAGACATCACTTCCACTTCGTAGTGGGTCATTACCAGCCGAAGATCATACTCTTGTTATGAAGTTACAGCCCTATTACCCTAACAGTCAGTGCCTCATATGCCACATTAAAAACCCAAGTGTAGTACACAAGCAAGCTATAATCAATGAACTTCAAATTCAGGCATAAAACATTTGCCGCAATCCACACTTGCAGGTTCATTCAAAAAGTTGTTCAGACAGAGGAAAACATACCAACTAATAAATAGGCTGATGGGAGAAAAAAAATTCCAAGCAAACACTTAGCACTTAGTAACTTCCAAAACTCATGTACATGTGGCTCCTGATCTCATAAGTTGAAAATACTACTTCGAGGGTCCCAAGGGCATCTACTTTGTATGCTAATCATGATAATGTCACTAGAGAGGTATGTAATATAACATTTAACCAGCAGATGCTGCCTATAACAGTTTGTGACAAAGTTCAAATAATAACCTAAAGAACAAAGAAATTAGCCATGACAATATGAACTTACCAGCACTAAGAAGATACATCCCATCGTTAGTTGCCTTTAAGCCAGTAACAGCACCATAATGAGCCGTAGCACGATCTAGAGTAGATAACATTCCAGGGTGAATTCTCTTCTGTCGAGACTTTTCCACTGAAGCTTTAGCGCTAGATGATCCCTTTACACTTTGGCTTCCAGTTTGTTTACTCTGCAGTGTCTTCAACCTATTTTGGCCCCCCAAAGAAGATTTTGCAACTGAAGAAAGCTGTACAAGAAGATAATAAAATTACTAAAGGGAATCAATCCCCTCTCAATAAACCAGATATTAGTAATCCATTCTTTCTGTCAAATGTAGGCTTGTAGACATGCAGGGTGAACTGGATATAAATAATGGTCCTAAATTTAAAAGGCGTGTCTAAATTACACTCTTACACAGATGCGTCTAAACAATATAAGAAGAGAGAGCACAAGTTTTCAAGATATTAAAACAGTAAAAAGAAAGTACAAGTTTCACGAACAAACCTTACTGCCAACCGCAGTTCGCTTTAAAATTGGTGGTCGGAACCCAAGTTGTGTCTGTGATTGATCTAGAACACGGAAACAACCAGCCCGTCTAATGTCCCAGAAACGTATTGCACCATCACAACCCCCAGTATACAAAACCCACTCGCTGGAAGTAGACCATTCCACTGACATAACGCCATCTGGCATATCATCACAACAAGACAAGTTTTTAGCCTCTTTTTTAAGCTTTTTAACTAAGAAATTTTGGCATTGTGGAAAAGCATGAGTATAGTAGCTTATTGTTCCAGTAGTCATCAATTGATTCTATCTAATACACTTTCTTTTCCAAAGAAAACAAAAGTAACATACCACGGTGACCCGATAATGTGTGAGAGAATGCCCCAGAAGCTATATCACAGAGGCGAACCTGGACATCTTCAGTTCCAGCAGCAATTAACGTGTGAGACATTGCCATAGAAGACATGGCAGTTCTATAAACCTTTCCAGGCATTTTAAAATCCACAACCGCCTAATACATATCAAAAGACAAAAATTAGAGAGACTAGGGAAACAAAAATGATATACTTTCTTAGTTAAGACTTTAGTACCTGAGCAGTATTGGTATCCCAGACTTTTAAGTAATGATCAAAAGAACCTGTAATGAAGAGCCCAGTGTCAATGGGATACCAAATGGCAGAGGATATGGCATATTTATGTCCATTTTCATGTTGCTTGTCGACAGTAAATATACACTTGTGCTTGGCAATTAGACCACTTGCCTCGTAATCAGTGGCCCGTTGAACATCAAATACAGCAGCTGAACCATCTGCTGCTCCAGAGAGAAGATATCTCCCCTCCGTCAAATCAACCTGATAACACAGTTAATACATAAAGTAAGCAACACAAGCAGCTGATCAATTCACATTACTCTAGAAGCAGCAAACTACATAAACAAGATTCAGTCAGGGATAAGAAAAGGAAACATCAGAGAGAACCTGAAGGGAGTTAACGGAGCCACGATGAGGAGAAACAAAGTCTTTTCGATTAGAGAGTTGGAGAGACAAAATCCGGCGGGATTTGAATCGATTGGCGAAGGAATTGGAACGAATTCGACCGGTTTCTCTGTCTTTGATAGCCTCCCACATTCTCCTAGCATCTCGTCTTCTGATTTTCGTGGATATCACCAGACTTGTATGAATACTCGAGCTCGAATCTCCAAAGCCCTAAGAAAAGTTTTTGATCTTCTTTAGCTAAGTTTTTTTTCGTTTCTCTGTTATAATAAAACAAAGTCGCGATAACCAAAACACCTAAAGAACTTGATTTCGGTATAAACTGATAAACCGTGGGTTCAATTCATATCCTCCTTTGGATATATTTTCCGGTATGTATTCGTTGGACGAAAACCGGATCAGCCCCAAAAAAGCCAAGTTTTTGACACGTCATTAGTGATCACCAAAACGACAAATGCAAATATTTATTCTTGTTTCAGGAGAAGGAAAATAAATGAAAAACAAAGTTGACATCTCAACAAAGAAGGTAGTAGTCACATGATTGGAACATACATTTGTCAACTAACACCATTCCAATTGCCAGAGACAATCATTTGGCACCTTAATTTAATTCTTAATCTATGATTTATAAGAGCTGAAATATGTTTTTAATATGTTTTAGCTAAGCTTAATCATTAAGTGGATTGTCTTATGGTCATATACCCATTGTGTCGACATTTCGATCCGACCCGGTTGTCGGCAATAAAACAAAAAAGTTCTGACCCGGTTTTACATAGTTGGTATGTTACGTATAATGTATATTGGAGTAACGTTTAAAGCATTTTTAACACAATCAAACCTTTTGTTTTATGGTCATCAACTCTCTTAATATAGTAATCAAGACCAGGTTGGACAAAAAGCTATAACCATAAAATACAAAAATGAAATAAAAGGTGATTTAGTTCACTTTTGGTTAAATTTTACAACTCATATCGTTATTCTTTAGACAACTTTCGGTTTTAGTTTAGTTCGGTTGAAAACCAAAAATTCGATTTTTTTTTTTTGGTTTTCAAATTAATTTAATTTTCATAAGCATAATGAATTATGTTCAATAACCAAAGAAAACTACAGATTATACAACTCGAGTCAAGAGACACATTCTCTATTCTCTAGAATCTAATCTATCTAAAGAGTATGATTGGGAGGACAACTCTGGTGGCTGTGATTGGTCCACAGTCTTAAAACTTCGTTTTATTTTTTTCCCAAATTTGTAACTTTTAAGCCTTTCAGAATAATTCACACAACCAATTCCCTTTTACATGGTCGATTTTTTCAGCCACCTATAATAGCATTTTGTGATATATATAATATTTTGATTTTCCTCTTATAATAATATATCAGTGTGTATATATATATATGAGAATATTACATTGATCAAAAATGAACTAAACGTATTTTTAGTTATGAAACTTTTAGTTGTGATAATGTGGTAGAAATAGAATACTTTTCTTCGTTAAACGGTCGAATGAACTCGAGAAACTATATTTATTTGGTTTTAAACAGAATTGATAAAGTTGTAAGTGTGGTTAAAAAAAGAGCTTAATTTATGCGGTAGTAAATTAGTACTAATAATCAGTTTTTTAAAACATACATTTATAATTACTTAATTAGTGTTGACAAAAAACAAATTAGTTTAGAATGCCGCCATTATTTAGACCAATGATAAAAGAGATAAGATCCATAATTGCGTAATAGTGAATCTTGACCTTATTAATTGAAGTCAGTTCGTTTATAATTTACGTAAAACATAAATAATAACTGGACGAAAATTTAAGTCACCACCTGAAAAAAGTTTTAAAAGATGCTCCATGTTTGTAATAATTTTAGAAGAGCCCCAAACTTTAAAAATATACAAAAATCCCACTTGTTTGAATTACGAAACAAACCCAAAATTTTAATATAAAAAATGCTCCAATTCGGAAGCATAGATACGTAATGACTTCATCACACACACACCACCAACTATGCATATAAATGGTCATCTTTCTATTCAAACCAAAAAATAAAATTAATCATCTTACTATATAATTATAACAATATAGCAAAATTAGTATAAAATATTGTCGAAATTTTTAACAATAGTCTTTAGAATTGATCATGATGATTCATACAATTTAATCCTGACTATAGAAACAAATTTGGGGTTATTCAAAGACATTAAGTAGGGCATGTACGATTTAGGAAAATTACTAAGTATGGGACTTGAATGGTAAATGTCGCAAAAAAAAGAGTTATCAGAATGAGCTCTTTCGTCTGCATCCAAAGGCTCTGCCTTTAATCAGAGCTTCGGTCACGGTTTCCTGAAATAATTACGATCACATAAACACACACAAAAGCCCCAAAAAGCTCGAGGAAAGAGAGAACTCTGAAGAACTAACTATAGAGAGAGAAAGAGAAAAAGTTAGCAGCTTTGTTGCGGTGCAAAGAAGCAAATCTGACAGTTCGCAGAAACAAGAGAAGGGGGCAAGGAATCGAAGATTTGGTGCTTCTTTCTGAGGAAGCAAAGTAAATGCTGCTATTCAAAGTTTTACATTTTCTTCACTGAGGAGAGAGGAGAAATTGGAAATGGAATCGATCTCACTTGGGTCTCTGCTCTTTTGATCTGTAGTACGGAATTAAGCTTCTTCCTTTTGTTCTCAATTTTCGGCCTTTGAGGACCTGGGTTTGATCCTTGAGGCTGAGATCTTTCTTTTTTCTGAAGAAGCTTCTGGTTAATTTTGGTAAAGTTTCAAGCTTTTGCAAATGGGTTGAATTTGGTTAGCTCCAATTGCAGTTTGAGCAAGTAATTGAAGGATTGGAGTTAGGGTTTCTATAAATTTTACTCTGTTACTGGATTTGTTATTCAATTGTGAAGAAAATTAGGGTCTTTAGGTCATGTTTCTGGGTTTTTTCTCTGTGTTGAGATTTGACTTTCTGTCTTCAATTATCCCTTAGCAAAATGACTATTGCTTCTTTTCAGGTGGTTCAGTTTAAGACCGTTGAGCTTTAGAGATATATGTTTGGATTCATATGTGATTGCATAAGACGTTCCTATTGGCCAGAATTGAATTGTGGTCTACCGGGATAGTGTTTTGTTGAGTCTTCAGTAGTTAGGACAGTAGAGATGCCTCCTTCCCCGGCATTGAGATGCTCTCCTGGGAGGGAACTTCCTGGGAAGAAACACAGACGAGGACACAGCATTGAATATGGGATTCTATTCAGAGATAAAGACGATGATCTTGCCTTGTTTAGTGAGATGCAAGACAAAGAAAGAGATAGTTTCTTGCTTCAGTCATCTGATGATCTTGAAGATGTATTTTGTAAGTGTTTGTTTTTACTGGCTGTGTTGTTTAGTGGAATGACTGGACTTAAAGAGATAGTTTATTGCTTCATTCATCTGACTGTCACCATGATCCTTAACCTTTTTCCTTTTATTTTGGACATTTATCTTCAGCTACAAAATTGAAGCACTTTTCGGAGTTCACCATTCCTGTTCAAGGAGAGAGTAGCAGATTGCTGACTGCAGAGGGAGATAAGAATGACTATGATTGGTACCTTTCATATTTAACTTGGATTGTTTCTTATTTTCTTTCTGGTTCATTGTTACAACTAATCCGTAAGCCCAATCGAGATTGAATTTAAATTGGATATCTTCCTTACTTTTTAGTAATTCTCAAAGACGTTTGCTTCTCCAGCTTCTGATTCCATAAACTTCTTGTTGGCATTACTGTAACTTTTTTTTGTCAACAATTGTAGTATGCTCTTTTGGATGCCTAAATTTTTTCTATTGTTTCCACTCGTGGTCTCACAAATCTTAATGGATTACCAATGAAAGGTTGTTGACGCCTCCAGACACACCACTTTTTCCTTCATTGGATGACCAACCGCCAGCAGCTAGTGTTGTGAGAAGAGGGAGACCACAGAGTCAGATTTCGTTATCAAGATCTTCCACGGTATCCATCTCTACTAAATTGAATGTTATTCTATGTATAACGCTGTTGATCTTGAATCAGATCTTGTTGCACTTTCTGATTTGCTATGTGTTTGTGTAGATGGAGAAGAGCCGCCGTAGTAGTAAGGGCAGTGCAAGCCCAAATCGCTTAAGCACATCACCTCGAGCTGACAATATGCAGCAGATAAGGGGAAGACCATCTTCAGCACGCCATCCTAGTCCAGCGTCTGGTCGACGATCAGGTACCCCAGTTAGGAGAATTTCTCCTACTCCAGGGAAACCCTCAGGACCTGTATCAAGATCTCCGACCCCAACTTCGCGAAGGATGAGCACTGGGTCAACTACCATGGCATCGCCAGCTGTCAGGGGAACTTCTCCCGTAAGTTCTAGTCGAGGCAACTCTCCTTCACCCAAAATAAAAGTGTGGCAGTCAAACATTCCTGGTTTCTCCTTGGATGCGCCACCAAATCTCCGAACTTCTTTGGGTGATCGACCAGCATCCTATGTAAGAGGTTCCTCGCCAGCATCCAGAAATGGTAGGGATGCAGTCTCTACACGCAGCAGAAAATCTGTTTCTCCAAGCGCTTCCAGAAGTGTCAGTTCATCTCACAGTCATGAGCGTGATCGGTTTAGTTCTCAAAGTAAAGGCTCGGTAGCATCATCCGGAGATGATGATCTTCATTCTTTACAATCTATTCCTGTAGGTGGCTCAGAACGTGCAGTTTCAAAAAGAGCTAGCCTTTCTCCAAATAGTAGAACTTCTAGATCTTCAAAATTACTGTCACCTGGTTCAGCACCGAGAAGGCCGTTTGAGTCTGCTCTTCGTCAAATGGTACATATTAAGCGGCATACCACTTCTTTTTTTGTCCATGATTCTTGGATTTTTCATTATCTTCTAGAAGTACATGTTTTACTCTGCTTGCATCAACATGTTTGCACCTGTTAGTATTCCAACATATAACCTGCAGTCTATGAGAACACATCACAGAACATTGTTGTCAGTCTGTCATATCTACGACAAAAATAGCTTGTCTCTAAGTTCCCATTTGTTTTCTGTTACATTCTTAGATTCCAAAGTCAATACTTTATTGATAGCATACATTCAATAGATATTCTGGTAATTACCCCTTTTTGATCCTACAGAGATATATGGAACTTTTATTTATGATCTATATCTATCATGCAGGAGCATCCTAAAAGCCATCATAGCATGTTTAGGCCTCTTGCTTCTAGCCTTCCTAGCACAGGCATTTATTCTGGGAAAGGTAGTTCGTCTTACCATCACATTATGTTAAGACATTCTACTGCAACAGTGGGGAGCAATTCAAGTTCTGGCCAAGTTACAGGATTCATGCCAGATGCTAAAGGAATGGATCCAGTCCCTGTATTCCAGTCTGAAGTTGAAAATTTGGCTTATCCTGATAAACATGAAGAAAGTATTGCCTTTGGTATGGTAAATTTATCAAATGAGAGTAGTAGACATGAGAGTCATGAGAGTTCTTTCAGTGATCAGCTTGGTGATATGGATCAAGATTATACTGTTGAATGCGAGTCTAGCGCGAATGAGGAGGTCAGTCACCAGGTTTTTGATGTTGAAAACAGTTCGACTCATGGTAGTCTTCATGTAGGCAATGAATTTTTAGAAGGGGTCGCTCTTGAAACTATGGAGGTTTGTGGTAGATGTGGTTCTCACTATTGCGCCACTGAAGCAACTAGAAGCGAGATAAATATTTGTCCAGAGTGCAGGGAGGAACACAGTTTTGTAGAAACAGATTCCCCTGGAACAAATTCCCCAAAGCTGTCTCAAACAATTTTCGATGAAAACAAGTTATATTTTGAAAATATTCCTGTGATAGATGTGCTAGATTCGCTGCCTGTTGTTATGGTTGAGGAAGAAATTTTGGAGACACCAGAAAAGATTGAGCAGTGTGATAATTCCTACGAGCAAGAACAATATCATCTGTACGAGAGTTCTATTTCCAGGGCTTTGGAAGAGCAAAATGTGGATATGCTCAATTACAAGGATGGAACTCAGTCTTCCACTGGCTGTGGTCCTTTGAGTATAGGCACAAAAGATACTCAAACTCAGCTATCTGATAAGCATCATGATGTGAATATTGGTTCTTTAGGACGTGGAGACGTTCCTTTGGTTATAAAGAGATCAGTCAGTATGAAGTCACCTGTTATTCAAGCTAATAACTCCAGTTGTTTCACCAGATCATATGAGGGCTTTTCTTATTCAAGGGATAGGAGTATTAGTCTGAGAAGCTCCACAGAAACTGCTTCGGCATCTTCATCTTGGGATTACGGTTCCTCTATAAGAAAGGGAAGCCATATACGACAACGAAGCGGGAGTACACTTGACTTGGAGACTCATAGGTATGATACCAACTCCAAGTCCCTGAGTACCATGTCATCTTCATCTGGCATGTCTAGCCACACTTTCCAGGCTCTAAATGTCATGCCAGAGGACAGTTTTGAAATGTGTGCTGCCCAAATGACGTGTACACTCGATGAAACTCACCAAGAATCTCACACTGAACCCCAAAATCTGGAGTGTAAAGAAACCAATGTGATGAACGCTGATTTCGTTGAAAGCGTTGGATTAGTTCGTATTTCCGCCAATGTACTTGGTGATCTGGCAGAGCATAATCCGGTGGTAATGGACGATGAATGTTGTGAAAATGGAAATGATGTAGCCAATACTGTGATAAGCAAAGGGGAGACAAGAGAATCACCGGCACATATAAGGAGCACATCGGATTTAGGAGCATCACCTATCACTGATGACTGCCCTTTCAATGATCACTCTAGGCTACAAGAAAATGATGTAAACGAAACACCTCACGGTTTATCCACCACGACAGCCTCAGAAATAGAACCTGAGAGTAGTGAACCCGAAATACCTGGTTTAGGGGTTCATGATGAGATTCCAGAGTCAGAGCGCAACCTAAATGCAGTGGATGACTGCTCAGAAAAGAGTATGGTACATGCTTCTGTGGATCACCACAGCTCTTCGGCTCCTGTAAATGAAATTTTAGGTATTTACTCGCTTTCTCATCTGATACTGGCATCTCACTGTGCTTTTTACTGTTGTTTAAAAAAAATATATTTTCTTACAACCTTGCGAAGTTTAGACATAATTTCTTGCTCTCTGCAGATGAGTCCACTGTACTTGTGGAGTGTCCCGGTGGAAAAGAGCCGAGGAGCCTCACACTTGAAGAAGCCACTGATACAATACTTTTCTGCAGCTCCATTGTTCATGATTTAGTTTACCAAGCTGCAACAATAGCAATGGATAAAGCAAAGGATGTGCCTGCGGAAGAAGAAATGTTGCATCCAACAGTGACAGTACTTGGAAAGTCGAATGCGAACAGAAATAGTTATGGACTTGGCGGTGGAACAAAGGCAAAGAAAAGGAGTTCCAAAGCAGCAAAAGCGAGCCGAAAGCAAACAGAAACAGAGGAGAAAACAGAAGTGCAGATAGAGAATGATGAAAATGCAGGTGAAGCAGTGATGATGCGTAACGTTGGAGTTCCTCCTAGTAAAGGAGAGAATATGAAACCTCCTCCTAATCTGGAATCCAAATGCAATTGCTCAATAATGTGATATGACCCTCTCTTTGATCATTTTTTTTTTTTGTATTACTAGTAAATTTTTATGTTGTTTGTTCATAAAGTTTGTGCTTGTTCATTTTTTGCTGTTGTGTTTTGGGTTTTCTTTTAAGATTTAGCGTATTTACGTTTGTTGCAGCTAATTTGTGAGGATACACACGATTTGGGTTGCCGTCTAGTGGCATGAATTGTAAAGTTATTGTTTTGATTTGATTATTATCTTTTTATGTGTACCAATAAACCTTTATGTACTCAATTTGTTACTTCATATGAATGTATTCGTTTATCTGAATATTGAATTCATCAATTATTTGTTATGTACCTCCAGTTTCACTTGCCTGAAGCTAGAGAACCCTTCTTCAGATGGAAAAAGAGTTGAATGCAGAGGTAACTTAGTGGAGACGCAAAGAGTTTTTGTTAGCCGTGTAAACCACAATACGTTCCTCTTCTGCGGTTAGAGCTAGCAATCGATCTCTCTGTTGCCATTTCTTGGTCATCTTCAAGTGCTTCTTCTCTGCGTTCATAATCATTTTTTAAGACTCAGTATTTTTTTTTTTCAAGATCGGAAAGCAAAAGAAATTTGTGAGTTTTGTAGTATTCACTCTTTGAATGCAAGCTGTGGTCGACGAAGAATCCAATAGCCTTGTTGCACTATATGTAAAGAGAGACTAGTATAAGTTAGATAACCTTAGAGAAACCAAACCAAACAGAGCACATGCTTCTATCTTTGTGGTATGGGATCGATCATATAGGGTGTAACCAATCCTCTTTCCTCATCAACTTGTGCTTAAAAGACATGACCACATGTGGATGAGAGTAAACAGAAACATTTATGATACAAAGACATGGGCCTAGCTTAAGCGAGGTCGTTTTTTAGAACTCTCAGCTTGTTCTCCACTCGGGAGAGTCATAGAACGCTGCTGATCAGTATCTTTACCACTCCAAAACTTACCAAGGAGAGTCAAGTATCCTGAAGCATCGATGACTCTTCTAATGATAGCTTTGCGTTCAACATGCTCACCAATCTCAACAAGACGTGGGGACTTGGGCAAGCCCGTAAAAGTTATATAGACATGTGCCCTTCTGGCATTGAGTCTCTTATCCGGGGGCTTCTCATTTTCTTCCTCAGTTTCAATCACCACTTCCAGAATCTGAACCTGGGGCAGACCAGTCTGCACTATCTGCAACAACAGCAGTTTTGGTGTTAATAATTATTACCAAAAGTCATGGTATGTCATTGATATGCAAAAGAAAACAGAATAAAAAACTTATACCAAACATCCCTCTATCAGTCGCTAAAATCAAAAGTTTCAAATAAAGAGAAATCCAATCAGTGGCTTGCCACTCTGATATCTCTAGCTGCAAAAGCAAGAAAAACTTATCACTGCTTAAATGATCACGAGCAAAACAAAACTGATGATGTGTCTTAGTAATAATAATCTTACCTCGTAAAATCGGTTTCTATCATGACGCAAAGCATCTTCTGAGGGCCAATCAGGCAATGGACCTTGGAAGACACCATCTGACACTGCACTACAACAAAAGTGAGGTACGAAGGGCTCCTTGGTGGTCTCCCCGCTATGCATGCAACATTTTTAATCAGCAAGTGAGATTTGATTTTATACTCTTGACTTGTATTAAAATAAAAAAGAACAATGCAGCACAAGTCACCTTCATTTTGATCTTTTTTAGGTCTAGCAATAGCGACTGTCAAATCCAAACTGCCATATTCTCGTTCATCAACTCGAACCTGAAAGGTTTTCTCCAATGATGGATCATGTGCAAGAAGAGTAATGTAGTACGAAGACGTAAGGTTCATTGTCTTGTTGAATTTCAGTAGGGCAGCGAGCTCGAAACTTGTCCCCTGACAGATGAAAAGAGAAAATTGGATGTGGTACATGACATGTTTATGAAGCACCAAGAGAGAGAGAGAGAGAGACTATATATATATATATATAATTATCTGCAAAATATTGAAACGATGAAGCCCCAACAAAGCAAATCGCTTGACCAAGAGAGGTTCAGGATAATGACGACCAGATTGACAGTCGTAGTGAAACAGTCCAGTAAGCACTACTGGACTTCGAATATCCTCGGAATCAAAACCCTAATTAAGACATCAGCAATGTAATCAGTTAGCAATCCCTAAAAACGATAGAAACCCTAATTCAACAGAATAATAATCAGTTAGCAATCTCTAAAAGCGAGAGAAACCCTAATTCAACAAAATAATAATCAGTTAGCAATCCCATAAACAACACTAGAACCTATCGAGTTTCTACAAGCTATTAAGAAATAAGAACTAGGATCAGGGTTAGGGTTTAATAATTATGTCAGTTCAAAAAAAAATAAAAAAATAAAAAAAAATTATGTCAGTTCAATATGTACCACAAATTCACAATCATGGAAATTCTCTAAACAAGAAGAAGATGATGAAAGCATTACATCGGATTCTGCCACTCCACGCCAGTATTCCCTCACATGACGGGCATATTCCTCCCACGTAAAACACACCCTATCCTCCGTCGGCATATTCTCCTCCGCCTCCTTGTGTGTGTGTGACCTGGGCGCTTTTTTTTTTGGGTAATTTGCAAAACTAGGCATATTTGATAACTTAATTAAGAATATAGTATCATATACATATAAATTAAGAAAGTAGCATATAAGGGTTGTAAAAAGACAGTTTTGGTGTGGAATAGTTGGTGAGAGATGATTTAGTAACACTTTATTTAGTTTTCACCCATTTTTATGTTTTTGTTATATATCTTTTCCAAAAAATAGATTCTAATTCTAAAATTTATGAGATAAATTTTTTTTTTTCTTCTACATACAACATAGTTTGAATTTTTAAAATCGGATTTGTATTTATAAAATAGTAAATAATGTTTGTAAGTAAATTTATATTGTACTATTTTATTTTTTATTTTTTTTGTCATATCATCTTATTGATTTATAAATCAGCAGTGTAGTCACAATGTAGAGCATAGGTTATTACATTAGGAACCCAGAAATGATTCAGGAATAAAGATTGGTTTTGGAGAGGAGCTTTAGCAAGAATATCAGCTGGAGTATTGTGATGTCTTCTTATCCAATTGAAATGGATTGATTCAAACTTCCTTAACCACCAATGAATGTCCCGTATCCAGTTGTGAACGCCAAAATATACCTTGGATCCGTTAATTAGGTCAAACAGCATCTTGTTATCTCCTTCAAAGCAAACCCGTTTGTAACCATGACTCCAACAGTGCTGCATTGAAATGATTAGCGCTTGAATTTCACTCTCCAGAGCATTGTCCACCTTTCTTCCTATAGCCTGCCCCGCCAGTAGATAACTTCCATTACTATCCCGAACAACCCAACCTGCTTTACTTTTTACATCACCATTAACGAATGAGCCATCAAAGTTGCATTTGATCCATCCTCTTTCAGGTCGTCTCCATCTGTCATGGTTATCCTCCTCTCTCACCCCTCTGCTACGTGTATTTATTTGTGCTACTGTATTCGCCTCGGTATACTCATGAGCATCAGTTTGAGCAAGACGCAAAGTAATTTCCCAGGGAATATGTCTTCTTTGAAAATATAAAACGTTCATGCTTTTCCAAATCCTCCATAGGATCCACAGCGGTAACTGATGGAATTGACTTGTCCGTGGTGAAAGAGCCATATGAAGTATAACACGTATTTTATCATCAAGAGAAGAAGTTGTGCTTGTGAGAAAATTACTTGGGAGTCCAGAAGCACGCCAAGTTGATTTTGCATAGTCGCAATCAAAGAATAGGTGACTGGTTGTCTCTTCTTCCCGGCAACAACGATGGCAAGTTGTAGATGGTCTGATGTGTATGCGTGTCAATATTGTACTATTTATGATATATAGAAATAAAATGTTGTACTATACTATTTTTATAAATTATTCGTAATTCAGTTTTAATTTTAGTTTAGAACAAAATATTTTAAATTAAATAAAGTAATAGTGGTGGTAGTGGTGGTGGGATAGTAATTTAAATTGCAATAATAGCTACGGTAATCGTAAGAGATACAATATAGACGATCCAAATGATCGCGTTAAACCGATATGATCACCATTAAAAAACTATACCCTAAGAGATACAATATTGGGAACCCAAGCAAGCGTGGTAAACTATTGCTGTGACATAGACAGTAGCGATGGTGGTGGGATTGACGGTAACAATGGTGATGATGATAACGATTATAGTGGTGATAACGGTAAAAATGACGGTGGTAGTGGCGGCAATACGATTGTAGTGACGACAATACGGTTATAACAGTGAGCCAGTGATAGGGATAATGGTAATTTGGTAGTAGAGATAATAGTGTAATAATATAGATGATAGTTATATTAGAAATTTTATTATGTATAATATTTTTTTTGTTAGAATATAATAGAAAGTACATATAGAAAATAGAAGTAAGAGACATTAAGAGAGAGGGAGGGAGAGTGAGAGAGAGGGAGAGAGGGAGAGAGGGAGGGAGAGAGAGAGAGGGAGAGAGGGAGAGAGAGAGAGGGAGAGAGAGAGAGGGAGAGAGAGAGAGAGGGAGAGAGGGAGGGAGAGAAAGAGAGAGAGGGAGAGGGAGAGAGGAAAGGAGAGAGGGAAAGAGAGAGGTAGAGTAGGAGAAAGAGAGAGGAATGGGGCAAAATTATGAATAATACACAAAATATAGAGAATATGATCTCTTTTTTTGTTTTGATGCTACTTTCTTAATTATAATTTTTTTTTTGTTAGATTTGCAAATTTCCTCTTTTTTTTAAATCGATTCAACCCTTATATTATATCCCATCCCGCGGATTTTCTTATGCGCTTCAATTGGCCTTATCAATCCAAATCTCCTAACTTATTTATGATACAAACCCGTGAAACCTTGTATTTCGGTTTATTAAAGTTTTGTTCACTTACAATGACTCGTCATAAAGTTTTAGTTTAAACGATAGTATAAGAAAGATTCAACAAAAAAATTATTGATATTTTAAGGATGAACTAATTACCCAAATAATTTATAATTCTCAGATCATGCCAAATAAAAAATACAAATCAATTTTCAACTGAAGAAAAATAAAAAGAATGGATAATAAGTGTTATTTAAAAAATAAAATTACATGTGAAATAAAAACAATATTTTAGAACAGAAATAAGTGGCGGGAAGACGAGAAAGAGCGGCTTGGACCTTAAAAAAAACCAAATTCTCACTAAATGATTCCGTAAAATAAAATTCTCCGATGGATTTCGATTCAGACTCCGATGGTTCTCATGTCTCCGCCACTCCTCCCCGAGACTCATTTCCGTCATCGCCGCCGCAACTTCAGTCACCGGCTAAGCATGTGCCGCCGGTCTCCCGGAAAATGACGTCTTCTTCCTCTCGCTCGAAGCCCAAAGCACCTACACATCCGCCGCCAAATCCCTCACAGGAAGCTCCAGTACCGTCTCCCTATCCTCCTCCTCCTCCTCCATCTCCACTATTTACCAATCTCCCTTTCCGGATCTGCCAATCCCAACCCGCTAGGTTTTCTTCTTCCGTGTCGTCCTTCTCCAGACTCTGCAGCAGAGCTTCTTTTACATCTGTTGAGAAATTGAAATCGGACGGCGTCGATTTTGTGCCTGAGCCACCTCTGGTAGAAGTAATCGCTCCTCCAAAATCAGTTAGGAGAAAGCCTCCGAATCTCATCACCGATACTATAACTTCTCCTCCGGTGAAACCTATGGTGTTTCGTAGCAACGGTAACGGCGAGGGTAATTTCGTGAAATTGAACTTAAATGGCAAGAGAGGGAAGAAGTTTCCCAGCAAATACAAGGGCGTCTCTAAATCTAGAAGCAGTTACTCATTCAGAGGGAAGAGATACAAGAAGAAAGAAGCTGATGGTGATGGCGAATCATTGTTGGAGGAAGAGTCTGATTTACAGAAACAGATAGAAGACGAAGCTAATGGTTTTATTAGCTCTGTAGAGGATGCGATTCTTGCTGTGAAGACTGAGGCTTCTGATGAGAATCTAACGAAGCTGTTGAATTTAGTTTATGGTTATGATTCTTTTCGAGACGGACAGTTGCAGGCGATTAAGATGATTCTTGGTGGGAGTTCAACGATGCTGGTATTGCCTACTGGTGCTGGTAAGTCTCTCTGCTACCAGATTCCGGCAATGATTCTTCCTGGAATCACGCTTGTAGTGAGTCCTTTGGTTTCGTTGATGATTGATCAGTTGAAGCATTTGCCTTCTATCATTAAGGGTGGTCTCTTGAGCAGTAGCCAGGTGTGTGCCTCAAATTGTTTGTTTGTTGCCGGTTCTTTTTTTTGTAGTCTTTAGAAGTTTTTAATGGAGTCTGCTTTGGGAATTTTTTTCATTAGAGACCTGAGGAAGCAACGGAGACATTGCGGAAACTTAAAGAAGGCATAATAAAGGTGTGTTCTATAGGGAATTTTTGGACGTCTTACTTTTGATAAGACTGCTTGGTATTGTTTAAAGAACTTAGCCATGGGATAAGGTTATGAAAGTACTTAGTTTGGAAGTACATTCATTTGTGTCATGGGTTTGTTTTTCATTTCAGGTTCTCTTTGTATCTCCTGAGAGACTTCTGAATGTAGAATTTTTGTCAATGTTTCGCATGTCTTTATCTGTGTCACTTGTCGTGGTTGATGAGGCACACTGCGTATCAGAATGGTGAGCTTCTTGGCAACTGGTAGATTGCGTTTCTCTGTTAACTGTAGTATCTACTGCCTTTCCTTGTTCTGTTTGTCTTGGTTATTAAGAGCTATTCTGAACAGGTCTCATAACTTCCGTCCTTCATATATGAGACTCAAGGCATCAATGCTGTTTTCTGAACTCAAGGCAGAATGCATTCTCGCGATGACCGCAACTGCCACTACAATGACTCTTCAGGCTGTCATGTCTTCACTAGAGATACCGTCAACCAATCTTATTCAGAAGTCACAACTCAGAGACAATTTTGAGTTGTCTGTCTCATTGAGTGGAGCTAATAGGTAAGTGTCTTGTTAATATTTTTACTCTTTTGCTCGTCCTCGAGTTGTAACTGACTGAAATCTGAAAATATAACAGAATGAAAGATCTATTGATTTTGATGGAGTCTCCTCCATATAAGGAGATTCGAAGCATCATTGTGTACTGCAAATTTCAGGTGAGAGTACTTACTTATCTTCGGCTTTTTTTCACGCTCTACAATATACTTTTTATTTATTTCTTACTGTATCATGCATGATGCTAACTTAAGCAACTTTGGGCTGTGTTTGCGCAGTATGAGACTGACATGATAAGCAAGTATTTACGCGATAACAACATCAATGCAAAGGTTGTTTCCATATTGAAATCTCCGACATACCTGTATCTATAGCTAATTACACTCTAATCAAGCTTAACTTGATCTATCCAGGGTTATCACAGTGGTCTTCCTGCGAAGGACCGTGTTCGCATACAGGAGTCATTTTGTTCCAACAAGATTAGAGTGGTGAGAAAAAAAGTTCACTAATTTCCATACGCTTTATGTCCAGTTTATTCATGCAAACTATCACTGAAAAAGTTAAGCAGATTTCAGTATTCAAATATTTTATATATGTTTTGGAAGGTTGTTGCAACTGTAGCATTCGGCATGGGACTTGACAAGGGAGATGTAGGAGCTGTAAGTCTAATGCCAATACTTAGAATGCTTGAACATAACTTCAACTATTCGCATCTCATGTATATACATGCTTCTAAGTTTTCTGAGTCTGCTTTAGGTAATACACTTCAGCGTGCCAGGCAGTATGGAAGAATACGTTCAGGTTAAATTTTTTTTGGGTTTTCCTTCTTAAGCCTAGTGATCAGCGTACATATAACATTCTCGAGAAACTAAATGTCTTTGTTACAGGAAATTGGACGTGCTGGTCGCGACGGGCGGTTGTCATATTGTCATCTCTTTTATGATAATGACACATATCTAAAGCTTCGGAGTCTTGCACACAGGTGATTCGTGTGGGAACTATCAACTGTCATGGCATTGAATTAAGAGGATTTTAAGCTTACCTTTGTTTTCCCCCTTCTTGTTCAGTGATGGTGTCGATGAATATGCAGTTGGAAAATTTCTCACCCATGTATTTTCCACTGAGACAAAGCAACACGAGAAGATATGCTCGCTAGTCATTGAATCTGCCTCTCAAAAATTTGACATGAAGGAAGAGGTATTTAAAAAAACTTAATGCCAAATCTTGAAACCCGTTGTTCTAACATTTATATGATCAAGTGTCTGATCTTGTGAGATAGTGGGCGGGAAAAAACGTTGTTATAGACAATATTCTAAATTTTCTCTGTGGATCTGGCAGGTTATGCAAACGATTTTGACACATTTGGAGCTGGGGGAAGTGCAATACCTACGTATGCTTCCACAACTCAACATATGTTGCACTTTGAATTTCCACAAGGTAGGGATTAGGGAAGCTGTAGCTGAATAATTTCCTGTTTAGTGAAAAGGCCCATTATTTTTTAATGGTGTATGCTTGAGACCTCTGATGCTCAGAACATTGTTATGCTATATGTGCAGTCTTCTCCAAACACTCTTGCTGCACGAAGTGCCATAGTTGCAGCAATTTTGAAGAAGTAAGTGTATATTCATTTTCTCCAGCTTTTCTGGTCAAGCGATTCTGTAGAAGTATTAAAGTTGCAGCAATGCTCAAGAATTTTCTGTTGTTTTTAGGTCTCACGTGAAGCAAGGGTTACATGTCTTTGATATACCAGCTGTGGCCTCTAGCATATGTGTTGCAACAACAGATGTCTTGGCTGAGATTCAAGCTCTGAAGGTTAATAACACTTCTCTCTCCAATATGAATCTGTGGCTTAGTACCAGATATCTCAATTTTCATTTCATCTTAATAAGCATATTTATCTAAATAAGCGAGCCATGATTGAATTTGCACGGATTAAAAGTGACGAAGAAACTTAAGTCCACAGCAAAGAACTGATAGACACATAAATTACCCTTAGGAATATAACTATAGTACAATATAAGAAGATATACTTAATTAGTATCGTTTTGTGATAAAGTTTGGTTCAATTTTTTCTATGGACTATTGATGTAGGGTTTACTGAGAAAATACAACTGTACTGAGGGAAATGTATCTAAGGGTGGATCATATGTCATCTATTTGTTTAATTGCTTGTGTTCTGTTAAGAACTATTTCGTGTGTGTTCCACTTGAATCCTAATTATCTTCCTGATTTCTAATTAACGATGTTGAGTACTTGTAGATGAAGGGGGAAGTAACATACGAATTGAAGGACTCCGCCTTTTGTTACACAATCTTAAAATCTCCAAAGGAAATATGTTCATTGTCCAGTCATCTAACCAAGTGGCTCACAGAGATTGAAAGTTGCAAAGTAAGTTCTTCAATTTGATCTACTGCATAATTTAAGTTCCAACGCTTGTGCTTATATGTAGCAATAATTTTTGCTTCTGATATAGGTGAGAAAACTGGATATTATGTCTAGTGCAGCTGTGGCTGCGATTAGTGTCTCTAACACTTCAGAACTGAGTTCTGGTGCCAAGCAAACTCGGAGCCTGCAAAGCAGAATCTTTGATTACTTCAATGGTGATGAAAAGTGTGACAGTCCGAGCAAGGCTACTCAAAATTGGTACTAACAAAATATTTTACTTGTTTTCATAGATTCCAAATTTCGATTATTGCATAGCGAATAAGGAAATATAAAACTGCGGTTGTTACATATTATTTGTTTGTCAAAGTCATCTTTCCATTAAATTGATCAACGCTTGTATTGTGGATGCAGCGCCTTTCTACGAGCAGACATAAAGGTGAAGATCCAAGAAGCCACACTGTTGTTCATACTTTATTGTTTTGCCATGTATCCAAAGAATGTCCAGTTAACTATTGTGTGTCAAAACAGGTGTTTTTGCAGAGTAATCGCCAAGCCAAATTCACACCAAGAGCCATCGCGAGAATAATGCACGGAGTTGGAAGTCCAGCTTTTCCGAATTCAGTCTGGTCCAAGACTCATTTCTGGTATATTCATCATCATCAGCTAAACCAAGCCATGCAAGTTATTGTTTGGTGATGGTACATGTGATTTAATTGAAATATGGCTTTGCAGGGGAAGGTATATGAACGTAGACTTCCGAGTGATAATGGAAGCGGCACAAACAGAGTTGTTCAATTTTGTTGACAGGAACGCAGCTTTAGCTACATAACATAAGATTAGAGGCTTTGAGTAGATTCTTAGGATATTTAAATTTATTTGTATTGTATTCTAGATTCATTGAAAGTATCCAGTAAAGAGAAATTGTGTCATATGAGAGTTGAGAGAATTGTTTTGATCGACAAGAAAAGATGAAAGTTAATCTTTAGTATTTAAAGAAACATCTGATAAAACTAGAAATTATACATAATAGCAGAGCAAGTCATGTTAAACAAACATTCAGGCATCACAAAACGTAGTTCCTTCCTTGGACCGGCATCCCAAAGTAACCACCACCAAAATACGGGTTCGGGTGATGAGCAGCAAACATCACCGATCTCGGTCTCGGTATAGGTATCGGTATTGGGATGTAACATCTAGTCATCATAAGCTGCTGCTGCTCTAGTTGATATTGCTGATGATCAACTCGTCTTACACACTGCTTTCTACTATTGAGCAAATCGAAAGTCAACTTAGTGAAGACACGAGCCGTCAATTCACTGTCTGAGCCAGCGTGATGAGCTTTTCCAACACGTTTCATCTGCAACACATCAGCTATTCTCTGTAGTCCGAATCGGCTACTTAGTCCGCTGCATGATTCAGCGATTTTCTTTACGTCAAAAACAAACTTTCCCAAAAGCTGCTCGACGGTCTCGTGAAACTCTTCCTTAGTCTCCGGTAACGGTTTCCCTCCCGTTAAGCCTTTAACGAGATAAGCATTGTCGTAAGAGCCTTGAAAATTCACCCAAGTTATCTTTCCGTCCTTCTCCTTGAGAATCTGAGAAAAGTCTCTAAAGAATTCTTCGATTCCAATACCTTCCTCTCCGATCTTGTCCAGATTGAGACCATTGCTTTTGAGAAAAGCTATGGACTTATCGTTTTTGAAGCACTTATGTTCGTTGAAATCTGACAAGTTTATTTCCCAGGTTTTAGTGATTCCTCTTCTGTCGAATAGCGTGAAACCTAACTGGATGAGATGGGTGTTGTCCACATTGAACTTCATGTCTCTGTAACGAATTTCCTCACTCGCGTCCATCGGAGTCTCCTTTAAGCATCCGGGAAACTCTGTGTCGATAGCGATGGAACTAAAATGTTTCAAACAATCTCTTATCGAATCCATCTCTACTTCCTTGTTCCATCTCCAAACTTCACCCATCTCTCTCGGATTTTGAAGACTGAAACAGTTTGTTTATCTGAAATACTAATCTCTCTCTCTATCTGATTTCGGAGACTCGAATACTAATAGCAGTGGGAGTTTCCTTTTTTCTTACGTCGCCGGAAAGTTTCCATTTTTTTCCAGTCAAAAAGTTCGTGTTGACTTTTATCACTCCTAATTTAATTCTTGTTGGACACGAGATTTCCATTTTCCTCTCAAAAGCCCAAAATAAGAGAAGCCTGTTTCCGAAGCGGTTTACAATTTTAATACTAAACCGAATTAAATCACTAAACCGAAGTCTGACTAATACCAAAACCTTTTTCTTTTCTTTTTTCGTGTAAACATTATCATCTTTTAAACATAATACTAAGAACATACCAAATTGGGTTAAAAATTTAAAACTCATGTCGAATGAGAATAAAGAAAAGTTTAAGTTGAGCCAAAAAAAAAAAAAACAGAACATACAAAATTTGAAAATTGTCTCTAATAACAAATCTTCTACAGAAAGCTTCTCTTTTCTATTCTTTATAGGGCTAGTTGAATCTTGTATTTATGTTTGAGACATCAAATTTATTTCTGTCCTTTACGAGCAAGAAAGCGTTCTCTGGCTGCTTCAATCCGACTCTCAACATTTTCAGAAACTGCAGGTGTTTCTGCATTGTTTTTAGACAACTCCGTCTTCTCCTCAGGTACTTTGAAAGAGGGAGCCGGTCCACCGCTACATGGCAGATTAAATGATACCGATCAATTACTGAATCCAAGACCAGACAAGAAAAAGCTAGAACAAGACTGGATTGAACTAGTAAAGAGTAATGTTTGTTTTTACCTCAATTTTCTGACATTTAATTTCTCGATCTTTCTTTTGATGGGAGCCACCCATGCCATATCTACTGCACAAACATTCCGCATGAACGGACGTGTGGTGGAAATCAGCTCATGGTACACTACGTAGTTAGGCATCATTCCGTCATTGTCGGCACTCAATACAGATGATGGATGCACCTAGAATCAACCAAAAACGTCAATATGTCGATGATCATACGAAACTGGAAATGCTTACATATCTGAGCTACTGATGTAATAGAAAATCTAACACTGTAACAGATAAATGAGACTTGGATTGAGAAGTAATGCCTGGACTAGCTGGGACTGGAAACTAAGAGTCCGGTATCCATTGTGACGAAGCATTCTCTCAGCAATTTGGTTTGCATTACCAACGCATAGAGCTTTCCTCAACTTCCTGTAGTCGTCTCGGCTTGAACTCTTCCTACCATCTGCCCCAACTTCCAATCGATCTAGTTTGTCAAGGAGACCAAATATTTTAGTGACGGTTGGTTAGGTATGACACAGCCACCTATCACATCTCACAAGATAAAAGAGTGATGTTGACATAAACTCTGGTTCTGTTGGAGGCATAACCATTTAGGGTGAAAGCCATAGAGAAATAATTATATATTCTTTCACGGAATCTTCTTGTCATGAAACAATCTAACCTTTGGATATTTTCTGCATAATCTGACATAACTGTCTTCTAACATCTTTGACAAACACCATCCCTCGCACCTGCAAATTATTTTTCAACAAAAGTTATCTTTCTTATTGGCATAAGGAACCCACGTAATAATGTACCGAAATAGACTATCTAAACAAAGGTAGTAAATTTCAGTAACTCCCATAATTGTTGGTTATAAAACTGTATGAAGCAGAAAATACAAACATTGACGCCCATCGGAGTCAGGTCTCAACAATGAAGGGATTTTCTATGCTATATAGATTGTATTAACTGCAGAGACAGCATATAACTGACCACCTTCTGAAGTAACAATGCAGTAAGGCTTTTGATGTCACCATGCTTTTCACTTGGAATACTCGAGAATAGATAAGGAAGGAAGGAAGAAAATGGAACAATTACCTGCATGCCGTTCTCTTTGCACCATACAGGATCATAATTAGTACGGTCCCAAGATTCGAAAATCTGTAGCAGTTGAATGTGATCACCATATCCGGATCCATTAGGAAGATTAGAATCTTCATCATGTTTCCTCTTCTTTTCACTGGGTTTACTATCATGCAAGCAAAAACCATAAAGACAAGAGTTGACGCATCTGTATCTAGTCAATGTGATTTTAAACATTTCACAATCTGACCCAGGTTATTGTATATCGTAAAAACTAACCTCCTAGCAGGAAGAAGAGTTGTCTCTGCTGACAGCATAGCAACAACTGTTAGAGCTTGAGATAAGCAACCGGTTTCATTCGCTTCTATCAATGTTCTTGACAATGATGGTTCTAGTGGAAGATCTGTTGAACCACAAATATGGTCAGTATGAGATAGCAGCTCAAACTAGAAAAAATCAAACAGAAGAAAACTGCGCTAAACATACCAGACATTGTCCGTCCAATCCTTGTTATTGCTCCATTCTCATCAATTGCATCAATGAAATACAATTGCTTCAACGCATCTTCTAATGACTCAGCTGAATATTATATGCAGGACAAAAACCAGAGATATATTATATCACTGGAAAATTCAAAAGTATCACAAGCAAAAAAAAGAAAAACAGCAGTTTGTGCATGACAAACCATCAGTCCATTGATTTTGTAGAAAGCTTTATAAGAGACATTAAACTCCGGATAGAAATAAGTTCTTACATGAAGGAGCATCAAGAAAATCGAACTTGAGAATGTCAATATCAGGAAGATCCAATGATTTCAAGTATAGAACACTCCCGGCAAGAGAAGTTCGTTGGATTTCAGGAATAGTTGCATCAAGGAAGTCATCTCGGTAGACTGCCAATGGGTATAAACGATAACATTTCCCCGGTCTTGTTCGGCCAGCACGTCCAGCACGTTGGTTAGCTTGCACTCTGGAAAAACAAAGTGAAACAGAAAAATATTCAAAGTACAGTTAGCAAATAGGAGCTTGATGAAAACCTGAGTAAGAAACCACTGGGATTCCTGATTAAAAAATGTAATATCTGAATCTGATGAGGTCCTATTGAACCAATATAATTCCTTTTTGAGCCAACTGCGGATATCTTTACTAGTTACGGCTATAAATCATCACACATCAACTACAAGTTCATTATATGCACCAATAGATTATTACAAGGTTCATATTTAGCAAACAATCTAATGGAATGAATGAAGGTATTGAACCAAGATTCATTTGCTTACTTGCTAATTTGAATAACATCAAGAGAAAACATTCCACTTGATGGGTTATATTGTCTTTGCTTCACATACCCGGAATCAATTACATACCTGTCAAAGAAAACAGACTAGGCTGAGAATGCTATCGATCTCCAAATTGTCAAAACATTATCAGAACTTTGCTTAAAATGCAGATATGAACAAATGATACAAACAAAGACGACTTTTGGCAACAGTAACATCACAGAATAAGGAATCTTCTCATACTACATTCAGTTTTGATAGCTTGACAAAGAGACAGTACGACCTATTCATGTAGAATTAAATGTCTCAATCGTCTGTTTCAAGTTAAACTCCAAAAGTAGATCTCATAGACGTGATTGTGAACAACATGTACTGAAATGTGAAGTGAATTTAAAGGAGCGAGGAATATAACAAACAACATTAAGCCGGTATCATATATCTGCTTAAATCCATTACTGCACCTAATTACACGATTGCAGTCTTCATGATTAGTATGAATGATAAATTTATTCATTTTTTTACAGGGCCTGACTTAACACTATCGTAATGAAAGTATCAATATGTACAGTAAATCTTACGGTAGATACCAGACATGAAAACAAAAAATAACACTATAAACTTAAGGTTTTGAGTAACTTACACAACCCCGTCCACAGTAAGGGAAGTTTCAGCAATATTGGTAGAAACAATAAATCTGCGGCAGTTTGGAGGAGGAGGACTAAAGACACGAACCTGCAGAAATGGTGAAAGTCAAGCAAATTACCAAAACCTTTTACATCACCTAGATATCTCAATTGCCCAGAAGCAAAAATCTGGAATGGACACTCATATTCTGATTCTAGAAATTGTTACCTGCATTTCAGGGGGCAAAGAACCGTGAAGAGGATAAATAATAGCATCCATACAGGATCCTTCTGCTAAGCTTCGTACTTTTTCCTCTAGCCTTGATACTAATTTTTCAATATCATCCTGTTAAAACCAAAATAGAGTAAGACAGGACGCAACAATCTAGATAGTTCTGCCAGATTTCAATGGCTAGAATTGAAACAGATGATACAGACCTGTCCGGTCATGAAGATTAAAATATCACCTTCTGGCTCACGAACATGTATATCTACAAGTAACAACAAGATTTTTTGTCATGTAACAGAGAAAACATACTGTCAACAATGAAACAAGTAAGATTAACCAAATCAAATTGACTTGACAACAGAAACACTCGAGCTTGAACATACCAATAGCTACTTTCAGAGATGACTCAATATAGCTGACAGGACGCTCTTTGCTGTATAATATTTCCACGGGGTATAATTTTCCAGGTACATTCAGCACAGGGCAGCCCGAAAAGAATTCAGAAACCTTTTCGCCGTCAAGTGTTGCAGAGGTTATAAGAACTTTAAAGTTGGATGCACGGATTCTAACCAACCGTTTCACTAGACCCAACAGAATATCCCTGATAACAGTGAACCAAGTTAAGATATATTCTAGAGCCTTTGTCCATGCTTGAATCTGAATATAGAAAAGACCTTACGTGTTTAAACTCCTCTCGTGAGCCTCATCCAATATGATAACAGAATAATCATCAAGCATTGGATTGGACAGACTCTCACGAAGTAGAACTCCATCTGTGAGGTACCTGAAGCCATAAACAATCCAACAATGAGGAAACCAAAGACGAATCATGTGAAATATTGATTAATACTACACATTTAATACATCTTCCATTACTTAATCCGTGTTTTACTCGTAGTTCTATCCTCGAAACGTATCGCATAACCAACATCTTCTCCAAGAGGTACATCAAGCTCCTGTGCGACTCGCCTGAAAACCAAATCCCGAAAAGGCGGTTAAAATCAATTCTGTCATCTTACCGGAATCAACAAAAACGCAAGATGAGGAATCATGATGAAACAAACGGAAAATAACCTGGCAACGGAAACGGCAGCAACACGTCGGGGCTGAGTGATGGCGATGACGCCGGACTTTGTGTAACCATGTCGATGAAGTATCTGAGAGAGCTGAGTACTCTTCCCAGAACCGGTTTCTCCAATTATAACTACCACTGAATTCTTCTCCACTGTTTCCACGATCTTCTCTTCAAATTGAAGGATCGGAAGGTTCGCCATATCGCAGAGAAACACTCAAAGAACCTATCAAGTTCAGCAATCGATCGACGAAAGGAAACTGTAACCTGCAAGTTCTGCTTAGGTTCAGTCTAAAATCTCTGTACAACGAAATTCATTCTCCGACGAACGACGCGATAGATTCACAATACAGAACCCTAATCGCTCACCAACACTTCGAGAAATCTCAAATCAACAACACATTTTTCCTAAACCTTTTCCGTTCAAAATCTTCTCTGTATATTATATGAAAATCGAAAAATAGAAAATAAAGCGAGAAAAATCAAGCAAGCCACAAGTGTACTTAAGACCCTCTCCTTTGTTCAGCGGCTCTTGGTCTTATCTTTTATGAATTTCGTATCTCGTCCTTTAATTTATGACAAAGTTGCTTTCAGAGTAAAAATATTTCTCATTAGTAGTTATAAAACCTACACCCAACAAGTACATTGTAATTTGACAATTTGTATAACCAGAACCCAAAAATCCTTGGATATAAACTACATACCTATACAAGCTTCTTTTCTCTTTACCTCCAAGACTTTCAAAAAGAGATATAAGTCTTGAGATGGGGAAAACAAAGTACAACTTTACATCAACTAAAGGTAATAAAGACATGACTCAACACTGGTAAACTGAGAAGCTCTTACTTTTCCATAGAAAGCTGAATGCTCTTCCCATTTTCTTTCTCGAGGCTGATTTACACTGCGGTTTTGTCTCTGTTACAGCGGCTGAAGCAACAGAGAATCCGTCCTCGGGGCTTGTGACTTCTGTATGCTGCGGTTCTGTGAGATGGGTTTGATCCCTTTGCCTCAGTTCCCTGAATAGTGTCAGTAGCTTCTGTGCCCTTTCTCTTCCACGTTGAGTACCGTTTACGGAGATAGATACCAAAGAAGGTATCACTCCTTCTTGTAAAACCATCTCGCTACAGATCTCACTGTGATTGCATAATATCAGAAGCAAAGAAACAGCTTGTTCTTGCTCATTTGGTTCACCCGTGTCAAGAATGGTGCAGAGATTGCTCACAAGGCTAGGTGCTGAAACCATCTCGTCTTTTCCTGCCTCGTTCAATACCAAATTAAGTAGAACAGCTAAGGACTTTTCTGTCCACCGTTGCTCATCACTGATAGTGAGTGATTGAAGGGCGTTGACAAGGTCAGCAGATAAAAGGCAGGGGATATTGGGAGGGTAGGTGGACAGGTGAAAAAGGGAGTGAAGGGCATCGACTTTGCACTGGACTTCAGTCTCGGTCCAAAGAAGATTTACCATGAAAGGAACTGCCAGACTCGAACCTATTACGGGCTTTGCTTCTTCAAGACACGAGAGGTTCAGATAAATTGCCGTCACTGAACCATGGGAATGTGGATTACAGAGCATTTCCTCCAGCAAAGGAATAATTCCTGATGCTAGCATCAACTCTTTGTTCCTGAAATTCCCAAAAAATTACAACGGAAATGAGATATAATCTTCCAGTTGGCAAGATAAGAATAACCCACTTGATTTTGTTGTTGAAAACTTGAAATCTTAGCCCATCTATAGTTTTGCAATATTCTCAAGATAACCGAATGTGTTAGTAGACTAATTTAAGTTAGGTGCTTGATCATTGAGAGAGAGAAAACGAGACATCGTTTGCTCACATACCTGTTGTTGTCCACAGCCAAGTTAAAGAGAGCCATGGCTCCAACTTTTTGGGCTGAAGCGTTATTTTCATTCAGAGCTGATCCCAGAAACTGAAGCAACGCTTCAACACACCCATTTTCCCCCATGAGAATCCTGGCCTCCTCATCATCTTTTAGCAATACTCTTATCTGCTCAACAACTCTGCATTTCTTTCTTAAGGTATCCACGTCAGTTAAAGTGGTCAACAATTCCGTACATCTTTCAACAAGAGTAACTTGATCTTCCTGGTATTCTGATTCACAGGCTTCCTCTTTAATGGTTCCACTTTCTTCCAAAGGAACCACCTTCACATCCTTCAACTTACAAGAACCAACACGTTTTGCTGATCTCGTATCGGTGGACTCGGACACAGACAACGCCAACCTCCAATAGTTAAGGTCTAGAGACTCAGGGGGTCCATCAGGGACCTGAACGCCGTTCTGTTCACACCAGCTAGAAATTAGAGCCTTGACACAGTAGTTAGGAGTCAAGCAAAGATGAGAGAGCTGCTGGTGAGTTTTGGGACATGTGTTGTGTCCATCACTAAACCATTTCTCAATACAGATTCTCTCATATGTTTGCCCAGACGCGATAATGACAGGGTCATACATAAGCTGCAAAGATATCGGACACCTCAATTCTTCTGGCGGAACAGACATCTGCGAAGATCTCCTATTGTTATTGCAGGATCTGAAGTTAAAGGAACTCAGTTTTGACAGCTGACGGTCAAAAGCACGACCATGGGCATCGTCTATAGAACCCTGGATAGTAGGTGAACAAGGCAATGAACTACTACCCTGTGAATCATTGTCATCCCAGATCTCACTTCTGAATAGCTTTGAGTATTTCCTCATGAGATGTAATAAATAAGCCACAATTGATTCTTTCCTCTTGTCATCCTCCATTCGGGCCCTCTCAATGAGTTTCTTGAGGCATCTTCGCTCTGTGAGAGCTGCTCTAGAAGAAGTGATACCTAGTCTAGTAGCAGCCTGATGGAAAACCTCAAGTTCATTATTATCAGATGAGCTCTCAAAATTCCCCCCTTGTTGCAGCAATCCAATGATTTGATCGCCAATTTCCTTCTCTGCTGGATCAAGTGAAAACTCGGTGTTCTCTAACTCCATCAAAATCTCCAAAAGCTGCAAAGTAGGATATACAGGTTAAAATAAAAGCACTGAACTCTAGAGATATTGCTTCTCTGCTTTAACTTTCCATTCACTTGCTGTGAGAGAAGAAAACAAGAGTACCAAGATACGGGAACACGAAGAACTAACTACCTGAGATCCAATAGACTGTTGGACTATATCTTCAACACGCCTAAGGCTATCTGTAAGAGATGATTTCGCCTTCTCAAATTTCAAAACTACTGAATCCCCTGTTATAGCCTACATGTCAAACCAGCTAGTTAGCGAGAATCTCCACAAGAAGAACTGGATTAGTTCTGAAATCTTTAAGACATAACTAAACAGAAAACTTACCAAATAAAGTTTACTAGATTCAGTGCAATGGCGTAGAATGTTCTTCACTTTTTCTAAAACCACGTGAAGTGAACACAAAGCTTGAATTCCAGATTTGCTTCTCGGCCTAGCAGCTTCAAGCGACGGGAAAATAGACATGATCTTGCAGTAGATCACTGAAAGGGCATTGCACATTTTTCCGTGTAGCTGAAACAGGAATCAGTTAGCCAATGCCTTACACTTACAGCAATAGGTAACACGTATTTAAAAACCACAGGACCAAGAATCTGTTAGACATATTTTATTGTACATCACAGGATCAATCGAGCAAAATCAAGAACCAGAAGAGAGTATTAATTGAAACAAAGACGGATACATATAGACATCAAGTTACAGGACCAAGAATTTAATGTCTTAGGGAGATATCTCAACAAAAACATTATTGGAAAAAAGGTCTGATTAAGATACCTTGGCATCACCAGGGGCAAAGAAATTTTCTTCAACCTCATTAACATCCATTGCTTCAATAACTCGCTGTATATATCTATGACAACAACTCTATATCGGCTTAAAGTTCAATACTACAAGAAGAAAAAGAACCGAATCAGTGACAAGTTGACAAATAAACTAATCTATAGCAGACAAGCCAGATAGATCAGTGTTTCCTAAAAAATGCAATGTGTTCTGCACAGAGAAAGTATATAAGAACAGAGCAAAGAATACGAAAAAGCAACAAAAGGTGGTTAGTTGGGGCATTTCAACAAACAAATTAGATGCAAAATCATGAGAATACCAAAACCCCAAATATCAACAAAGGAAGATTCTTGTTTGTCAAGAAACAGAGGGAATCAGAACACAAGAACAAAAATAAAAAACCCATAAAAGCAATCTGATTAATTCCTCCAGCAAATACCCAGATAAACAAAAAAAAATCCATTTTTTGAATCGGGTGAAAAACAGAGGAACATACGTACCAAAAAAATGAACCTATAATCTGCATCTGGTAGGTGTAGACTTAATAAAGAGAAGTCGATCACAAAATCAAAAGAAGAGCATCAGAGGCATTAGTATAATGATTAATTTGTTCCTTGGAGATGCTGTTTCTGGGTAGTTTCTACGAGGGTCTCTGATTTACAAGTTTCCGAGCTAATCAAGGCAAAATTTGTCGATCCCAACAATAAGAGAGAAGAGAGGTTTGGCTATGGCTGATACCGAATGGAGATTTTTTGAAGGAAAATAAAAATAAATATTTTAGTGAAAGAAAAAAAGAGGAGAAGTTCTTCTCAAGTCAAAATAAAGCCAAAACTTGCGAGTGGCAATTGCAAGGTCGCAAGTACACACAACAGATTTGTTTTGTTTTGTTTTTAATTATGTTCTTTGTAAGAAAAAAGATTCTGTTATTTGTTTAATCATTAATCAACTCAATTAATTTTTCAAATGATTTTTAAGTATTACTAGATTTGAATTTAGCAACGGTATTATTAGGAGACATTTTAATTATTAAGAAAAAAGCTTCTTAAGATACTCATAATTTCGATTTCTTGGATGCGATAAAAACATATCATTATGGTGTTGCCCGTTTAAAGTCAAAATGCAATGTAGTTTAGTGAATCAAATTTTGTTCTGTTTTGTTTCCAAGTCTTCTTCAATTGAAACTGAAACTGTTGATCATTATTTACCAAAAAACATTTCATTCTAATATTGGATTTTCGGCTTGTATACTATATAGTTTCTTTTTTGGTCGACTGATAGTTGAAAATGAGTAATAAAATAGATACAATGATGTAGAATAAAAAGCTTTTTGACATTTTTTTTTTACTAATCATATAAATAAAAATAAATAAAGTATGGCGAAGGGGCAATGAGAGGTCCAATTTTCACCGACATTTCATATTGTAATAAACACGTCTTTCATATTATATTCTTTATCGAAAAAAAAAAACTGCATCGTGTTTTCTTCCTGTAAACCAACTAGGTTCACCTTCATTGACTAGGACTTGTGGGCCAGTGGTCTTAGTCCATTGGTTGTCTCTCTGTCACCGGGTTCGAGTGGACTCGGTTGATGTAAGAAGTTTATCGTCAGCCATATTTTCTTAGCATGTGTACTGTGTACTGTTGACAAATGACAATGCATTCGATGTCAAAAAAAAGGCTACATATTGTAGTAAATAGTAATATTGTCTTCCTTTTTTAATTACCGAATGTTCTAGGAATTATAATTTAAAAATAAACCAAAATGATGGTCATTGGTTTAATTTTGAAATGTTGGTAAAAAGAATTAGTTAAATATGAATAAATCGACTCTGATTTGTAGTCATTTTATATTATTTTGAATTGAACTTTAAATCTATAGTACTGAAACACTAATGTTTGAATTTGTGTAGAGGGAGAGTTGAAAGAGATTTGCCGACTTCGACGGCCGACACGCGCCGACAATACATGCATATGTCGGCTATTTAGATCTCTACATTGAATATCCTAAATTACAATAATACCTTCTCCCTTACTAATATTCTTTGAATCAACCTTTATTATTTTTTGTTTTTTATGTTTTTTTCAGAAATTATTTGTTGGCAACCATGTTCGCTTTTTTTTTGAATTATTATATCCCAAAATTTATAATGATTTAGACATTATTTTCCAGTTTTGCCATAAAATATTAAATTAATCCACAGATAATATTTAAAAACTTTTAAAGGTTAACATTGTCGTTTTTTTTTTAAAGGTTAACATTGTCCTTTTTTTTTGTAAATATAAATGAACTATCGCCTATTAGCAACAAAAAAGTTGAGTTTGGTCTGAGAATCGTTTAGAACTTTTGGTTTGTTGGATCGTACATATATAGGACTGCAAATTTATTACTATTTGTTAATTAGTTGAGGCTCTCCTCTTCTTATTTATTTATGAGACGTACCAAATAAGTCATTATAAAGTGTACTAACGTCCGGAAATTTGTCCACGAGTAACAATTTAAACCTCAGATGTGGTCAATGAAAAATACAAGAATTTTAAAACGACGGCTAAAATAATATAAATTTTGTAAGGACATATTGATCTATCACTGATACTAAAACAGAGGAATTAGTTTTAATGATAATGAGCATATGCAAATCTATCACTGATACAAAAAAAAAACAGAGGAATTTTAAGGGGGGGGGGGGGGAAATTCAGAAAGAACTTGATAACCAAAATCTAAGCCACAAAGAAAAAGAAGCTATGTTGTAAGAACCCACATGGTGAAGAATCTCTGTCTATTTCGATTTTGTGTTCAGATAAAACAGTAATAAGCAAAAAAGTTAGCACTACAGGTTTGCTTACGAATCAAGTTTTGTGTAGTATATACAAAAAAAAACATCTCTCTCTGGCTTTTCATACAGCAGAAGCAAACGCATCAGCACAAAAGCGACTTCTAAGCTTTACCAAATTCAGATGAAGTTGAGAGAGAGAAAGAGAAAGAGACATAAACTGAAGAATCAAAGAGGAGGAGGGAGATGCGGATGAGCCTTCACTTAAACAAGAAGCTTCTGTAGCAGAATATGTGTCACTTTCACACTTGTCTTCAAAGCAAAACCTGCACCAATAGCACAAAGCTAATACCTCAATTGCTGCAGAAAAGAAAAGAAAACATTGCAGAATTATCCATCCGAATATGGGTTCGCTTCAGACACCGATAGAAATGAGAAGCTCATCGTTGTTGGATACGTCCTGCGGATATTTGCTCAGAGAGTTACAGGCAAGTTTGTTTTGATGGTGCTTTCTGTTTTTCTTTTTAAGTAAAATGGTTCATAATTTAGAGTATTCTGATCGATGCCCGATGGTCACTGTTTTATGCACAGATGATATGGGATGAAGTTGGAGAAGATAAGTTTGAGAGAGAAAAAGTGTTGCTTGATATAGAGCAGGAATGTGTAGAGGCTTACCGGAGAAAAGTTGACCATGCCAATGTTTCGAGGTCTCGTCTACATCAAGAGCTGGCAGAATCTGAAGCCGAACTCACCCATTTTCTTTTGTGCCTCGGTGAAAGATCAGTACCTGGAAGAGTAATTTTCATTCTTTCATATCCATTATGAAGCAAAGACTATTCAATAAACAAAACCAAGACTAGTCCAGTGTTTCAGATAACCTATCATAGATAATTTTGTTGTCATTCTCTATACAGCCGGAGAAAAAGGGAGGAACACTGAGGGAGCAGCTGGATTCTATTGCGCCTGCACTGCGTGAGATGAGGCTTAGGAAAGACGAGAGAGTGAAGCAGTTCCGATCTGTCAAAGGGGAAATTCAGAAAATATCAGCAGAAATAGCAGGTAGATCGACATATGAAGACTCAACTAGAAAGATAACCATAGATGACAACGATCTTTCTAATAAAAAACTTGAGGAATATCAGAATGAACTGCATAGACTCCATGATGAGAAGGTACATTTTGTAATACCAAATTGGGAACAATGTTTTTTTTTTGGTCAACATGCATGTGTTTTACTTATCAGACAGTTTTGGCTTCTCCATCATGTTGTCTTTCATTGTTCTGTCACACAAGAATGAGAGACTACAGAAGGTTGATATATACATATGCGCCATTCGAGATCTATCAGCAACATTGGGAACAGAAGCATCAATGATCATAACAAAGATTCACCCAAGCTTGAACGACCTCTATGGAATATCCAAAAACATCAGTGATGATATCTTAAAAAAGCTTAATGGCACTGTTGTGTCTCTGGAAGAGGAAAAGCACAAGCGCCTTGAAAAGGTGAAGCTAACTAGAAATGTTTCAATTCATTATCTATCCTAAGAACATAAAACTTAACAGATATAAGTTGAAACACAAATCAGTAAAGAGATGCACATTTATCAAAGAGAAAAGAGGTTGTTATCTTATCTGAACTTTTAAGACATCATGTGTGCAGCTTCACCATCTTGGTAGAGCTTTATCGAACCTGTGGAATCTGATGGATGCATCTTATGAAGATCGTCAAAAGTTTTTTCATGTCATTGATTTACTGTCGTCCGCACCATCAGACGTGTGTGCTCCTGGAAGCATTACATTGGACATAATTCAGCAGGTAAGTATATAACTATGTAGACATGTAGTACAATGGTTTCATACCAATGATGGCTGGTGGTAACCGCCTTTTCTTTGTGCAAATTTTTCCCAAGGCTGAGGCTGAAGTCAAGAGACTAGATCAACTGAAAGCAAGCAGAATCAAAGAACTTTTCATCAAGAAGCAAAAGGAACTAGAAGATACGTGCAACATGTCGCATATGGAGACTCCATCAACGGAAATGGGAAATATCACGAACCTTGTAGACTCTGGTTTGACTAATTGTAACTTTCTGCAACTGCTGCGTGTCTTTGTTATACATGTCAAACTCATTGCAGAGTTTTGTCCTCTATTTCAAAGGGGAAGTTGACCATGTTGACCTTCTAGCCGCCATGGATGAAAAGATAGCAAGAGCAAAGGAAGAAGCAGCAAGTAGAAAAGGAATAATTGAAAAAGTTGATAGGTGGATGTTGGCAAGTGATGAAGAGCGCTGGCTAGAAGAATATGACCAGGTTCCAATCTCTTTTCTATGAAAGTAACTAAATGTTATCTCTGTAGTCTAACTCATACAAGAAACACTAACGTTGTCACAGGACGAGAATCGGTACTCAGTAAGTAGAAATGCTCATCGAAACCTAAGGAGAGCAGAACGGGCACGCATAACAGTCAGCAAAATCTCAGGTAATATAAGCAGTTCCTTAGGGTCCAACACAAATAAAGCTACAAATGACCCTGCATTTTCTTAAGTTAGGAAGCAAACTAGTCACTGACCCTTCTATAATATTTGGACCAGGATTAGTGGAATCTATATTGGTTAAGGCTAAGAGCTGGGAGGTAGAAAGACAGAAAGTCTTCTTATACAATGAGGTAACACAACTTGATGCCTTTTTGAATTAACAAAGAGAAACTCTAAATTAGATAGAGTAATCATCACCTGTTAAGAGTTATCCAGGTACCTCTTGTTGCAATGTTGCAAGAATACAATAAGCTGAGGCAGGAAAAAGAAATGGAGAAGCAAAGGCTCCGGGTTAGTCTCTCCTCCTAAGCCTTAAATACAGTAAGAAAACCAAAACTGTGAAAGGAAATATTTGAAGTTAAACCTGATTGACAATAAAATGCAGGAAATGAAGAAGATGAGCATTCCACAACCTGTGGCTGAGGGAGATAATTTTTACATGGCAAGGCCAGCTAGCAGCAATAGGCGAATATCAAATCGAAGCATGAATGGTGGATTTGGAAGTGGAAGTCCTATAAACAGAAAGTATTCAGGAGGATTCAACAATACTAACAATAATTACACAGCACTTGGTACATCTATAAGAAGAGAAAGCAGAAAGAGTGAGGCATAAAAAATACCTGTCTTTAGGCTTAATCGTGATGACACAAGTTCTGTTGTGTCACTGTTTTCAGGTCCATTGTCTCCTTGAGACACTTGTTCATTTGTATATGTTTTCACATTCAAAAATAAAAGTATAATCCTCTGTAACAACAAGACTTGAGTTATGACTTTCGGAATCTGTGTGTTTCATTATGAAACTCATCACACAAGTTCATGTTTTCATAGACAGCCTTTAACAGTGGTGAAAAATCCGACTTTTGGAAACTGTTAGAATCAGACTCCAATTTCAATTGAGAGAGAAAAGCGTTGAAGTTGGGAGATACGTATAATAGTTGGCTAAGCCCAATTCAACGAAAAGAGAGAAAAACAGATAGAGAATGAGATAGATACCTGTAATCACTAATTAGTCTGCGTCACGACGCGACAGCTACCCACCCGGCGTTGGTCCGGCGGAACGATCCACCGTCTCAATTATGGAATTAGTATTATTTTTTGGTCAAAGAATTATATAATTAATATAAATGAAGGTTTATTATTATTATCACTGAGACACTGGTCAGTCATCACACTATACTGTAAGTGGGAGGATCCTGCTAAAGCAGAAGTGTATCTTGAAGTTGATCCTAATAAATTCTGCATTGGACAAATAGTTTATTTTAAAAAAAAATTACTCTATATTTCTCTAAAGAAAAACAAAAAATTGATCCAATAATTATACAAATAAACTTCCTTTTTCATATTTGTTTTTCTCTATTACTCTATATTTTCCATTGATCTAACACCAGTAGCACATCCAAAGTATTTCCACTTACATAAATTCAGTATTTTCTTACTATATCTCCTTTTTTGCCTAATAAACCCTATTAAAAAGATAAATATATGTTTAAAAGTCAGGAAATAAATGAAATTGAAAGACCTAATATGGGTTACAGAAAAAAAAAACATACGACTTAAACATGGTGACTGTTTGGGTTATACGTAAAAGTTAAAATTTATGGAATATTTTAAATAGATTTATAGAAGACATTTCTTATTGGTTTTCGTTTCCACTTGTATCTCCACATCGCAACTTGTACATTTTATAAAATTTCGTTTGGGTTTTAATGAAAATCCAACACACATTTTATCAAGAGATTCTCGTCGTCATATCTATTTTCCTTTTCATTTTCTAAAAAGGTAGTATATGGCAAAAATACTCACCAATACTCGTTGGAAATTAAATATGCAATATAATTACCTTCCGTGACGTCAGAAGAAAAGTCAGAGTTACTACCACTTACCAGCTCACACCACATGCTATTCTCAATAGAGTTGAAATTAGACTGGTAAACATTAAAAAGTCTTTAAAACGAGTTATGGGTAATTAAAACTCTACGTTCTCCTGTTTGTTCAAAAAAAATTTACGTTCTCTTCAAACAATTTTATTCAGATTCTTATACGATAAAAATGACTATGTATCATAAGTATGTAATATATGATAAAAATGTGAAATATAATGCCCCATGAAATTTTGGAAAGCCTGTAACTAAAAATAACGAAACACGAGATGCAGATCCAAAACTGTCGGCACTAAATCAGATAATAAGTGAACCCAATGCTGTAATAAAATTCCTCAAAAAAGTAAAATAAAAGGGCAAAAGAGGAAATAAGAAGATAAATCGTGTCGCAATCTTAGCAAAACCTATAATCACCAGAGTCAATCGTAGCGTTCGCAGCCGCCGGAGGAATAGCAAAATGCCATAACCTCCCGGCGGCGTTGACTCTATACTTCCGGCATAAAAACTCCTCGGCAAAAGTCTTCTCCACCCTCCGATTAACATCGTGCAAGAACACGTGCGTAACTCCCGGTTTCTTCCGGTTCCTAGCCATAACAGCCGCCGAGAAAATCGCCGCCATTCTTCCCGGAGCTTCTGCGAAGTAACCTTTAGGAGCATCGACCATCAGCAGATCCCACTCTGTATCGTAGAACTCATCGGGCAGTCCCGTGAGAGCTAGCTTACACTTCTCGTTTCCCCGGAGATAAGATTTCGCCGGAAAACACTTAGGCTCCGTTTTGTACGAACGTAGAAGCGAATCGGCTTGTTGAAGCTGCGTCCTGTAACGCACGTGATGCGCACGTAAGAAAGGAGAGTCTTTGGTCACTTTCTGAAACCATTCAAGATCTTCTTCCAAGAACAAGGTTTTGCCACGTGGATTTAAAGAAGCCCACATGAGCGAGTCACGACCGAGACCGAACACGAGAAAGTTAGCCGGAGCTAGCTTTTTCAAGATGTTGAAAGAGATCGAGATCTCAGCAAGATTCTGTTGTGGGACAACGTTAGATGTCGCGTAGTGGACGATCGCTTGAAGCTGAATCGGAGTCGCTTCGTAATCAGCTGCCGCAGCCACCGCTCTGCTTTTGGCGCTTGCTGTGGAACAGAGGAAGAGCGTTTCGTCAGCGGCTCGTATGAAGCTTGTGAAAAGCAAAGCACCGCCAACTAAACCGGCTAGTAAAACGCCGGTGATGATCCATCTTTTCTCCGATGGGATTAACGTGTTCATGTTGTTTTGTTCGATCTCAGATCTGATTGTTTTTTAGTTATTTTTGTTCTGGTTTTTGTGGTTTGGTCGAGAGACGACCTCGGAGGAGAAAATAGAAATGTGAAGAGGATTGTTGATTGGGGGACTGAATAGGGAAGAAAGATTTGGGATATTTTTTCTTGGAGATGGTCTGATTAACTGACACGTGTCCATATCCGACCATTGAAGCAGCTTTGGGTTATAGTGGATATATGAACAAGACACGTTGCTGTGGCTTATTCGAATTTTGAAAACATTTCTGTGGACATATGTTATTTAATTGGACTTGGAGCATGGGGTTTCGTTCCCACTTCGGTTTGCTAAAGATAACAATTAGTAACATTAAACAAGATCGTTCATCCCAAATATAAGCAAAAAAACAAGATCGCCCATACAATTTCAGTTGATTTCGTCTCAATACGTATTAGGGTAATCTATGATGAGTTTACCGGTGGATAACGTTTGATATTTTGTCTTCTTGTTTTAAAATGGACTTGTGGATTTGTTATCTGTTATTGTTCAAGGTTTCAAGCTATAAATGTTGTTTATCATAATTCATAAGATCCAAAAGTTTGTATTTCTGAAACCAGTTTTTTAATTAAATTTCTGATTTATTCATGCATTTTTCATTTTAAACTGTAAGAATTTATATATTGAATTGATATGAAAATGAAAACAAAAATATAGATATGTCCGGAAAGAATTTTTTGGTTCACCAGATTCTAGTCACTTTCTTGTGGTAAATTGTTCGACAATGAGGGAGTGAAAAAAATTTCGTCACTAAAGTTTCAAATATCGAAATGATAACATAACTCAAATGATTAGCGACGTGATAGAAAAACACGTTTATGAATTGTGTATAACTCAAAAAAAATTCATATATGCGGTAATGTATTGCATGAAATGTGTATCTATGCTTGTTTTTTTCCGCGTAATTAAAGATCCAGATTTTAAATTACAAGGATCACATTCGTCCGGTACATGAACATCGATTTTGTAAATTGATTTTGAAATACACATATGTTAAAGAGCCAATAAGACACATTCTCTGCTATTCAATTTTTTTCCTTAAAAGTTTACAAATGTTTTTTGTGTCCAGATATTCCTGACACAATCTTATAATATTATCATATGTAGTTTCTATGTGTATATATTAGTTTTATAAAATTTAAAGCGAAAGAAACTTCAAAGATCACGAGTCACAGTACTTCTTGAAGACTCGTCAATTGCTTATAAAACCCATTAGGTATTGAAACAAGCTCTCTATGACTTCCTTTCTCTACAACCCTTCCCTTATGCAACACAGCGACCGTATCTGCTTTTCTTATGGTCGACAGCCTATGAGCCACCAATACCGTCGTTCGTCCCTTCATTAGCTTGTCTAGCGCCTCTTGGACTAGTTTCTCCGAGCTCGTGTCCAGAGCACTTGTTGCCTCATCAAGGAGAAGCACTGAAGGGTCCTTTAAAACCGCCCTCGCGATAGCCACTCTCTGTTTCTGCCCACCTGATAATTGTACTCCCTTATCACCCGCGTGCGTTTTGTACCCTTCTTCCATCTTGATAATGAACTCGTGCGCATTCGCCGCTTTCGCAGCTTCCATGATCTCTGCCTCCGATGCGTTTTCATTGCCATACTTAATGTTTTCGTATATGGTTGTTGAAAAGAGAGCCGGTTCTTGTTGAACTAGCGCTAGCTTCTTGCGCAAGCTACGTAAGTTTAGGGTTTTTATGTCTTGCCCATCGATGCAAAGATTGCCGTTGCTCGGATCGTAGAATCTCATGATCAGTCCGATCACCGTGCTCTTTCCCGAACCACTAGGTCCTACGACCGCAAGACTTTTCCCGGCTGAAACTCGGAGGTTTAGGTTTTTGAAAATGTCAATTTCGGGTCTTGTGGGATACACAAAACTCACGTTTCTAAACTCTATATCTCCTTTGACTTGACTAACCATTCTTGAGTTAGGCTGGTCTGGAGATATCTTGGTCTCTCTATGTAAAACCCTGAAAACTGACCCGAGTGCTTGCGTGCCCTTCACGATATCTGGGGTCAAAGCAAGCGTTTCCGAAACTGAGAAAGCTGTGACGATCAACACCATGAAGGATTTGATACTATCCCCAAAATTCGTCTCCTTATGATTGATCAAAACCGATACGTACCAGAGACCAAGAGCGTAGGAACAGAACGCAAGAAACTGAGACAAACCGTATCCAAATCCAGAGATATGACCTCTGACAAAGGCATTCTTGGTGGGCTTGCTTAGCTCACAAGTAAACTGTTCCGAGATCTGCTTTTCGGCACCATATGCAGCGACAGTTCTTATATTTGCAATCGCTTCACGTGCCACTGAAGTTGCCCTAGAGTAAGCTCTTGTGTAATCTCCTCCAAAGCCTTTTAAAAATAGTTGCTGCAAAATGTCATATTCAAGCTTATTCAGTTTCAAGATTCAAAATATGGTTGAGAGGATTTTTTTTATTTTGAGTTACCTCGGTAAGTGAAGCCGCAATGAGAAGAGGGAAACAAGCCGTTACCACAGCTGCAACACGCCAACTATAGAAAAAGGCAAGTGCCAATGCAGTGACTGTAAGAGACAAGTTTTGGACTATTGTCGAGAGGCGATCCGCTAGAGCACTCCTCACCAAAGTTGCATCAGCAGCTAAGATTGAAGTAAGTGAGCCAGTGTTGTTCTCATCCAGATCAAACCATCCAATCTCATTTGAAAGAATCGCTGCAATTGTCGTAAAGATAGTAAGATACACATTAATTCAAGAATCAAATCGATCTTAGAACAGAGCATTAAACAGAGCAATTGTTTAATTTTTTGTGTTTACCTGAGAACAAGGATAAGCGAACCCTAGAAGTAAGACGCTCTCCCATTAGTGTATAGAAGTAATGTTGGAGAAGATATATAGGTGCAGTTACTATTCCAGCTCCAGCAAAGATAATAGCTACCTTTTCTACGTCGCGCTTGATCACATTAGGAAAAGGCGAATAAAATGCAGTTAACACATAAGCAATCCCCATAGAGAACAATGGAGTTTGTGCTCCAGCAAGTACTGCACCAATGGAGCCAAGTAATGCATATGGCCATTCTGGAGAATTCAACTTTATAAGTTCCCATATCATCGAAGAAGAGCTAAAGTCTTTTTTGGAATCATCATTTTTAGTCTTCTCTTGGTCTACCCTGAAGCTTGAAGTCCTCCTTGAGCTAGAAACTCTTCTTGAACTAGAAGATCCAGCTTGAGATTTACAAGTTTCAGACATAATTGATCTCGAGTTTTCTTGAGGTTCTGTCTCTTGGCAATTGACAAGAGTCGCATAATCTCCTCCTCTTAACATGAGTTCTGAGTGGCTTCCGGTTTCCCTAACTTGACCATCTCTCAAGACAACAATCTTGTCAACATTTCGAATGGTGGATAATCTATGTGCAACGACGATTGTTGTTCTTTTTTCCATGACATTGTCAAGTGCTTGCTGAACAATCTTCTCTGATTCGGCATCAAGAGCGCTTGTTGCTTCATCTAAAAGTAATATCTTTGGATTTCTTAGAACTGCTCGAGCAATTGCAATCCTCTGTTTCTGTCCTCCTGAGAGTTGAGTTCCTCCTTCTCCAACCTATTTATAATGGTTTGATAAATAATGATCAAGTGGAAATATGAGAAGATATGAGTATGGAAATTTGGAGAATGTACCTGAGTATTGTAACCATTAGGTAATGATTTAATGAAAGAATCAGCATTAGCTGCTTTAGCAGCTTCTATGATCTGATCCATATTCGCATTCTCTTTACCTAAAAGAATATTGGAAGCTATTGTTGTGGCGAATAATGCTGGTTCTTGACTCACTAATCCAAGCTGTTCTCTAAACCATTTAAGCTTTAGGCTCTTGATGTCATTTCCATCTAAGAGAATCTCCCCTGAGTTAGGTTCATAGAAACGTTGAACCATTGATATGATTGTGCTTTTCCCTGAACCACTTGGACCGACAAATGCAAAAGTCTTGCCTGACCGTATTGTGAAACTAAGATTCTCAAAAACCATGTTTGGTCTAGAAGGATATGCGAAAGACACTTTTTGAAACTCAATCCTCCCAGCTACATTTTGCAATGTTGTTCCCTCGTCTAATCTTTGAGAACTTTCAGAATTGTTGTTCCCTATCATTCTGAATATGTTTGCAGCAGCAACTCTACCCTTAGCAATCGCGGATAAGCTAGGTGCGGCTTGACCTAAGGCGCTGCAAATGCAATTGAATCATTCAGTTTGATGATATATCTAGCAAAATTTCTCGGATTTATAAGACTTACAATCCACTGAAAATGACATTGAGGATGGTTGTGAAGGCTTTTGCACCATTGGTTTTGCCGTGGCGTACAAGAAGACTTGCATACCACAAAAGCAAAGCCCAAGCACAGAACAAGAGGCTATATGTTAATCCAACTCCTAAACCTTTAGCAAGACCGCTCCTTTTACCGAGTTTCAGAGCTTTCTTGAGAGAATTTGAGTAAGATTTTACAGCTTTCTCTTCTCCTACAAAAGCATACACTGTTCTCACCTGTGACATAACCTGAAGATCCATAGAATTGTGTTTTTCAGGATCAAATTAAAAGAATTGTGTTTGCTTTCACATTTTGCAAAAGTATTTTCTTGAAAACTAAAATATGTTTTGTTATGTGATTTCTTTTGTGAGACTTTCTTCACACGTAAATGCAGAAAGTAGTTTATGAGAAAATCTCAGTCATAGTGTATAAACAAACCTCTTCTGCGACTTTTCCTGCATCAGCATAAGCAGTCTCACTCTTCTCTGAGATTGTAGACATGACTATAGCATACCCTCCTCCTGCAATAGCTATCAGTGGAACCACTCCTAACGTGAGCAGCGTTAGTTGCCATACCGACAAAAAACCAATGACAAATCCCGCTATAAACTGAGATAGATACCGCAAAACATGGTCGGTCTGAAACAGAACAAAACATTATAATGAATCCATATAGTAGTATGAATGAATTCATATATTAGTAAAAGTACCTTATCGCCAATTGCATCTTGAACCAAGATAGCATCGCTTGATATGTGAAAAATGAGATTTGAATCTCTAGCTTCAGTATCAAAGAAAGTAATGTCTTTTGCTAATATCGATTTGAGATAATTTATACGCAATCGTGCTGTTTGTCTTTCCCCTGTTTGCATCCAACAAGAAACTCCTGCCAATAATAAACCATCCCAACTAAAAACATTAAAAACAGATAAAAGTTTATAACATTATAAAAACATATCACCAATGTACATGGAAACGTACCGATCCAAGCTGATACAAAATTGACCAATCCTAAGTAGACCAAGTACAGAGCATTCTTGAAAAGACAAAGCACCGAATTGTTATGAACTTGTGATTTTCATTTCATGAAAAGACAAAGCATTCTTGAATATAAAGATTTTCAATGACAGCGGTTTCTGAACAAACCTGTGAAACGCGGGAAGATATGGCTTTAGGATCTGTAGAAAGATTTCCAAGAGAATCTAGCATTTTTCCGAAGAACACGAAGAAGAGAGGAAGCGTAGCGCCATGTATACACGCACCTAAACCTCCTAGCAACATGAGAAAGTAATCAAGTTTATCTGCTGCGCTAAACAAACCCATCAATGACACTGATTCCTTCTTTATATTTTTCTTCTCCTCCTTTGCTTCCGTCTCGGCTTGGATGTTTCCATTAGAGGATCTTTCTGTGTTATCCATTGTCACTGAACACTGAGATCAAAAACAGAGAGGTACTTGAGAGCGTAGTAGATAAGCAGAGAGAAATTTAGGGTGTTGAGTTTCTTGTGAGGAAAGCTAAGGAAAAAGGGTAAAGTGGGAATTATGAAATAGAGACATCTCCCTCGCTTATTTAATGTAAAGTGTTAACACTCAAGTCTAATCTTACCTAAAAAAGCGATTGCTCTAACTGTTTTTGACAACTCGTAGTTAAAGCTTTCCCATAATCTTATTAATGGAGAACCTATATACGTATATCTGGTTTTACACATCAGTGTGGAGCTGCTCACTTTGTATCATGAGTGTAAACGTTTTCATCATGTTTAATTTTAGGGTGAAAGGATACGTAGACAATTGGTAGTTATTGATAAAATTGATCCCTACTACTCTGACATGCACAATAGAATATGTTTAATTTGATAAGAGTATAACGCATAGTTGAGATATATATATGTAAAACTTATGGTGAATGTTTTTTACGTGACGCTAGAAATGAATATGAAAAGAATATTGCATGGTAGGTTTGAGGAACAAATCGTTGTCAAACTTGTTATTATCGTCTTTAAGTAATGATACTACGTGTACGAAAGCAATACGCGGCTGTTTTTCATCCATGAAACTTTATAAATCTTGAATATTTATTCATGTGTACTGGTTGTTAGAGAAATAAATTGGTAAATATGTTTGAGCTGTCACAAAGCTATATCCACAGTTTTTGTGATGATTTGATCAACATATTACTCTCGAGACGATTTGCGGTTTGATGTAATATTACAATGTTTGATCAATTAATTGATCAAAGACAAAGCGCAAAGACGAAAATTCCGGTGAACAATGTTTACGAAAAACTCGAATTTCAGAATTTACAGCTTTTGGAATGGGCAAAAATTACAAAATTAAAACGAAAATCAAATTTTATCGAGCTTGTATTTGGAGACAAAGTTTTTGTTTATATGCTGTCGTCCATTTGTTAGGGTTTTACGACAAGGCATGTCTTTGGAAAGAACCTGATTATTGAAAAAAGGAGTAACATCAACACCGACAAGGTTTGTGGTTATTTTGCTGATTATGAAAACCCTATTTGTTGTTAAATTCCTAAATCTTCGTGAAACTCATGTTAAATGTCGTACTTGAGGAAGGACAATCATGGTCTTAAGCTTTTTTCTTGTGTATCACAAATCGTAGTAATCAATTATTGAAAAAAAACTTTAAAGCCCATTACCAGAATTTAGGCCCATAAATAATAACCAACACAAATTGTGTCAATCAATTCTTGACCCAATTTTTTTTTGTATATTCATGATGTTCTTTCCTATTAAAAATAACAAATTTATGATCATATAGGTTTGCACAAAAAAAAAATGATCATATAGGATAGATATCTTGGTGATAAAATTTTCGGGTAGCTTGTATGTTTTATGTTTTGTCTTGTCATTCTGACTATGAATCAGCTGGATTATTTTTTTAAAAAATCATTTCTGACATGTGCAAAGAGATAAGAGCAATAATAAAAAAAAAATGTGTGTGAGTATGTACAAATTTATAAAGTGAGAGAATGTTAGCCAAACCTTGCACATAGCCAGACTTAAGAGTGTAAACTGTTACAAACTTACAGCAAATTCAACTGACTTTTTGTCTGAAATTTTCCTCGGATTCAACCTCAAATCATCCTTAGATTGATTAGTTTGTTGTTAAATGTTGAAATGGCATAACAATAATTGTAAAGTTCCAACTGTTTTTAACTTTTAAGAGTCTTTGTCATGATTTACGGATTTAGCGTCCCAATACAAGAGGTTTGTTGAAAATGGACCCAACACAAAGAGTCACATGCATGTAGTTATTGATACAGTGAAGAGCGAACACAGCCCATATACTATTCTTCTATGAACACTATAGCTACTCAAGATAATTTTTTCTGTGTAATCAAAAAGCAGAAAACAAGAAAACGAGTACAGCTGAGCAGGTTTTATCATTGAATCCTATGAGTGAAAGCGACTTAAATAGAAAGAGTACTGCATTCTTTGTTCATACCTAAAAATCACTAAAATTCTAACCGCGTTATAGAATTAGCAATTACTCTCGTATGGTATGGATGCATTTAATACTCTTCCTTGCAAGTTTGAATTTATTATTCTCTTGTAAACAATACTTTAAATTTAGTTTCATTTGTCTATATGACTAAAATTTTAAATTCAAATTGACATATTCTTTAAATATGTATATTTTTGTACATGATGTTACCATCCGTCGACAGTAATGACGTTCGTTATCACACATTCACACTGAATTTTAATTTAAGCAAATCACAAAACCCTATTTATTATGATTTTGCTACACACGAAATCTACTGATAATTTGATGTTTGATTTCATTCACTATCCCGTCAATAAAATCACACGCAAACAAAAGTAAGGTCAACACTTATATCAGCATCGTTAATGTTAATATGTATAGGTGTCTAAGCTCCCAACTACACACCACATTGCATTTAATACGCACAACACACACACCTCAAAGTCATTTTGCTTTTAAATACAAACAAGATCTTCAACAAGCAAAAGAGTAATTGAACAAAAGAAAGAAAAACTGATAATGAAGGGTCTTCATCTCCACCTCGTCCTAGTCACCATGACGATCGTTGCCTCCATCGCCGCCGCTGCACCGGCTGCTCCCGGAGGAGCTCTGGCTGATGAATGCAACCAGGATTTTCAAAAGGTGACTTTGTGTTTGGACTTTGCGACCGGGAAGGCAACAATTCCGTCTAAGAAGTGTTGTGACGCTGTTGAAGATATCAAAGAAAGAGATCCAAAGTGTTTGTGTTTCGTTATACAACAAGCGAAGACAGGAGGACAAGCCTTGAAGGATCTTGGTGTTCAAGAAGACAAACTCATTCAACTCCCAACTTCTTGTCAGCTCCACAACGCTAGCATTACCAACTGTCCAAGTACGTTTCTCGTTAATTTCTTTTAGTTCATATATGCTGTAATCTTTATCGATCTGCTTTTGCTATCTTTCATGTGTCTTAGTGTCTATTGCATGCAAGTTAGTCTGATATTTGAGGCTACTTAGAGAAATAGATTTTTGGTTTGACGATTACAGAATGAGCAATAATAATACATGCCTAGAAACAACAAAGAGAAGAATAATAACTAAGTACGATTTTGTTTAAAACTAGTAAACTACTATGATATAGGTTTTTTTTTACTTATTTTTACTTTAGTAATGAAATCACATTTTTAAGATAAATGGAGCAATGGCCCACGAATGCATGCTTTCATGAGTTTTGTAAGTTTTAGTATTCCAAGGTGATTGGATTTTATTTTATCTTTTTGGCTGTTAATGAGTTTTCTAATTAAATCGAGTAATCAATAATTTAATTTCATTTGTCATAACTATATACAAAAATTATTTTTCGAGTGGAGAACAAGAAACCAACCAGTAACCATATTACCATATACTCCGCTAGAAATACTTTAATGCGACAGGTGCCTCGGGTTGCCACTATTATCTACAGAGAATCGCATTTAATTCGTAGCACATTTATAGTTGTAACCTAACTTTCCCACAGCTAATTTGTTACAACAACTAATCAATTCAATGTGACAAATGAACAGAGCTTCTAGGGATTTCACCTAGCTCGCCAGACGCAGCCGTATTCACAAACAATGCCACAACAACACCGGTGGCACCAGCAGGAAAGTCTCCGGCAACTCCAGCTACGTCCACGGATAAGGGAGGATCAGCTTCAGCAAAGGATGGTCACGCAGTCGTTGCTCTAGCCGTCGCTTTGATGGCCGTCTCCTTTGTCTTGACCTTGCCTAGACATGTCACATTAGGGATGTAATCTTTTCTTATGAAGTTGGTTGGTGCTTTTGTTTTTGTCCCTTTTGTTTCAAAACTTATCTTTCAAGTGTGTTTCTTTGTTCGGACATTTGTTGTAATGAGTCAACTTCCCACTCAAATCTGATATCTCTCCGCAAATGAGTAAATTTATGCTATTTCATTTTCCATTATTCATTTGACATGCTAATCATAACAACTTATTTGGTCGAAAACTAAACTTTCAAATAGTCAAGAAGGTGTAGATACCGACTTTTAGAACCTTGAATTTTATCTTACAACCTATGCTCCTTAAGTACGTTATCAAATGTACAAAATCCAAAAACCATAATTAAACCTCAGCCAATCCCAAGTCCTAAAAGAGAAGAGGTCTATTTGGGTCTGTGTTGCAAGGCCAAAGCCTCTGCAAAGTGCTTGGACATTTCCCTTACAAAATCGTCGTGGAGAGAATATGTTGGAGCAGAGGTTGCAGAAAGTGCGAGCGATTCAAGAACAGCACGTTGTCTGGCTTTTCTGTCTTGGATAGCTATCTGTCGCTCTTCGTAGAAGTTAAAGTCGTCGAGGATCGAAGAACGCATCTCACAGCTGATGAATATATCTAACATCTCTATACCTTTTTCCAGTCCCACCTGCAGATATAAACACACAAATACTATTTCATATCTTAACATCTCTATGTTCATAGTAAGATCTTGAATATGTTTCTTCGAAAATAAACAAATTTTACTAGAAGCATTTTTTGTTTTCAAAGAAGACATGTTCCACATTAGAGAGATCCATGTAGAGTGGAGAGATAACTGCCCTTATGTGTAATCATAGAAGATTCAAAAGGAGCATCAATACCAATGTGCAGTAACAGCTCAGTTTCATTATCAATGCACTTTGAGAATAAAAATATGATTCACCATTGTCAAATCTATATGCATATTCAACCATTTGAAGGAGCCTCAAGAAACGAATGCGGAAGAGAAGAAGAGTTTAGTTTACCTCTTGGGTGTCTCTACTGTTAGTGACAGGCTTATTGTCATTGCTTTCAATTATGATGTGACGAAAGAGACTGTTAGGAACATCTTTGACAATAAGCCATTGGACCGGGAAGTGTCCTGACCATCTATCCTGTTGCCAGTACTCTACACTTGTGTTGAAGTCAACCGGTCCAACCATCTCAGCAACTCCACAAAACTGTGAACTGGCATTTACCTGAAATCAAGTTTTTGAGCCCTTTTTCTATTATGAGTTTCAGATCCAAACCAAAGCGATAAAAAAAAAACATTAACAGTATCATCTCAGTGGATTGAAGTATAGACACACAGATATAGCATGAGATGAATTGATGTGATGCCGGTTAATCTAGGAAGACAAAGGCCTGACAATGCAGTTTCATGGTTGAATAAACAAGCAAGTGTATATATCTTCCAAGCAAGGTATCAGTCTGAACACTCAGAGCTTCCAACAAGTTTTGATTTGTAATGAAGAAAAATAGGCGATTTACCGAAAACAAGAGAAAGACTGGGCATGCCACGTCCTTTTTCTTTGCTTCACGATAGGCAGCATCCAACTTTTTGTTTCCATTTTTAGTGCTTGCCCAAACACAATGCTTTATGCTCTTGTGGACATTATCCTCGCTATATGACTTAATAACGAAGAACTTTGCGTCCCTGAATTGGGAGAGCAATTCTTGCTGACAAAAACGATCAACGCGATCATAAGAGATCATTTTACTTTTACTGTTTAGCCTGGATGCTCTCGGACCTCTGTTACTCTCGGTAAGCATATCAAGCATGGCAGGGCAGTGGCTGAAGTCATTGTAGCTTTCACTTCTTGCTTCATCAAGTGGTGGCAAGTTATAATCATTCTCCCAAGTTGGGCTAGAAGAAGAAGCAGAGAAAGGGCTTCTTTTGCATTGAGCATATGCTTGCTCTCTGTAACTTAAGTTTGCAGCAGATTCAAAAGCATCATGCAAACCTCCATGTGCTGGACCCTGCATAGATTTCATCAATCAGATCTACATAGAAATTCTATGTACTTTGTCCGTTAAAAGAGGTAGAGGTAGTGATTACAGAAACAAACCATATTAAAATCATTTGCCAGCAATTCTGCTGAACCAAGGTGTCTCATACATGGTCTGGTAGATGCCAATGGAGGAAACATGTTTTCTCCACTGAAGGGGTTGAGATTCATACCCCTAGGTTCTCCATATATATTATCTCTTAAGACAGAATTTCCCCTAGCGCGCATCATATTATCAATCTCACTACTGTTTCTCTCATTCACATGCCTATCAAAATGTCTAGAGTTCGCCTGAAACATGTGAAACTCCGGAGAAAGATGAATATCTTCAGGGGTTGGATACTGCTGATTTGATAAGTGAAAAGGAACGAAATATCTTGAATCATCAGCATAGAGGTCGCCATAATGCTGCAGTGATGATTGATTTCTGGTAGAAAGAGATGACCTCTGAAAATCTGATGGTACACCATTACTATGGTAAAACATTTCATTTATCATGCCCTATATCAATTTAATAAGAGATAGGAAATAAATGAACACATCATGAATATCAGAAATCAAAATCAAGTAGTGTGGAAGGCGTAGATTAGATGATTTACGCACAGGAGAGACTTTGTCAAAGCTAGGAACATCCGAGTGTGAGTGGTTCGACCTTGGAGTATCAGCTGCATATTCATTGAGAGAACGACGACATTAAAGAGCAACAAGGAAATTTCAAAACAGTACTACAATAACAGCTAAGAAGCAATAAAATCCACAATTTTGGTCACAAGACAAACATGGCGAAGCAGAAATAAAAAAAGTGGTAAAGATTTTCATGGGTATGCGGCAATGTTTCCTCTAGTGCACATATGAGAATAATCCAAAACAAAGATAACAATTTGGAATAGTCCACATAAGTAGGTGGACTTCATTATAAGAAAGAATAATCAGTTCTCTTGGTTTAAGAACATAAAACAACAGTAGCTTTTTCTTCTCCAAAAACCAAAATCAAGTTGCAAATGAAAATGCCAAAATACCAGAGAGAAAACAAAACAAAGGTCACAAACCAGCAGAAGATTAGTTGTAACCACTAAACTACAGCTAAAATACAATAGAACTGATTAGGAAAGGATCATATAGATCTAACCTCCAATGTGAAATGATTCTGTGCCCTGTCCACAAAAAGGGCGACTGCTAACTATGTCCTGTAAAATCATAACACAATGTGTCATATTGGTGCTAGCTTACATTATATGACACAAGCAATTCCACTAATCACTCACCTGATCTTGGAGAACACTCTGGTCAGTATTTAGGCCCGTAAATGAACCTAAAAAATCCATAAAAAGCAGACAGACACAACCACCATAAGTAAAAAGCTAAACATGAGAGAATAATCATAGGATCAAGGTGAAGTGGAAGAATCTAACAAAGCCTAGTAAGTGAGAGAATCCCAAAAAGGTTAAGGCTTTACGAGAAATTACAACAAGAGTGGGCAAAATTCATCAACAGACAACGTAATCTCTTCGTTAGAGTGACGAAACAATAAAACCCACGAAAATAAAACGAAAAAGGTTCAACATTTATCATTTTTAAAGAGAAGCAAGCGAGGCTTACCAGTAGTAGTAGTAGGAGGAAACCAGTCGGTGCTTCGGTAAGAAGCGGCCATAGAAAAAATCAGCCAATCGGAGGCAAAAAGGAAGAGAGACGATAAAGTTAGACAAAAGCGAGAATCTCTTTGATACTGAAAGGAAGGTGTTGAGAGAGACTTGAGAGAGGAATTGTCGAATTTTGAGGATTTTGGGAGTGTTTTTGGGTGACGCATGGAAATTCGTAATTATTCTTTTAATTAATTGAGTTTTATTTTCTTTAATATGATTAATTAATTAAGTGGATATGAATGCAGGTGAGATAATTTTGTATAAATATTAGCCAACCATTTTTAACTGATCGTTAGAAAGAAACCAATGTGGTTTTTACGAAATAATTTTCACTAATTAGAGAGATTATTCAACTATTTAGAGAATGTAATCTGCCTTTTATTAGTAGTATCCGAAATTTCTAAGAATAAGAAAGGCTTACCTGATTTATATTCTAGTTAAAGAACAAAGAAATTTGTTGGAACAATCTTGTTGATTTCTGGCTGTTTAACCCAATGCTTTTCTATCCATTTTGTTTATTTTTTTATTCTGATTCATAAGTTTACAAAGATATTGTTTAGCTTACCAAATCCATAATACATGTTGGGATCCCAAACTACAATGATAATAACGAAATAGAAAAATATATACACATAATGGAGATTGATTCGAAAACTAAGTAAAGCTTCCATTATATTACTGAAGGTGTAAATGGTTGCCGCGGTTAAATCTGTTTGCAGATATTATTATTTTTTATTTACAATTTATAAATTAAAATTTATTATAATATGAACTAAGAAAAATAAATGAAATTTCTCGCAGACCGATCATAAACCGATTTTACATTAAATAAAGTTGGTTTACATTGTATGTCCTAAAAATAAAATGAACTAAACCGCTGACGGATTTATCTGTATCTACCGCTGCAACCTACACTCTTTATAAACAAATTTATTATTTTTGACACATCTTATAATCTAATTGATTATTTAAAATATTATCTTTTAAATTCTCTAAATCGCACTATATTAAAATATAAAAATTATTTTGTTGGAGAAACAAACCTTAAAAAAGATATATAAAATTATTTGTTCAAAAAAAATGTTAAATAGAAATTAAAGAAAGAAAAAGAGAAAAAAAAAACAAATTGAGAAGAAAAGAAGAAAAGCAGCGTCGTAGAGACGCGAAGTTAAACAACAGGTCAGAGAATAAATAGAAAAACCAAAACCCTTTAGCGTCTCCCAAATCCTCTCAATCCTCTGCTGCTCAATCTCTCATCATCGGCATCGCTCTCTCTAAAAATGTCTCAGATGGATCCCGACGCTGTATCTAAGGCCTTCGTCGAACATTACTATTCCACCTTCGACACCAACCGTGTCGGTCTCGCTGGTCTCTATCAGGAAGCTTCTATGCTCACCTTCGAAGGTCAAAAGATCCAAGGAGTCCAGAGCATCGTCGCTAAGCTCACCTCTCTTCCTTTCCAGCAGTGCAAGCATCACATCTCCACCGTTGATTGTCAGCCTTCTGGTCCTGCTTCCGGTATGCTCGTTTTCGTCTCCGGTAATCTCCAGCTCGCCGGAGAAGAACACGCTCTCAAGTTCAGCCAGGTATCTCTCTCTCTTTCTCTTCGATTTCCGATTGATCTATCTTTGTTTGGATTTGTTTGATTTGCTTGTGAGTTTAGTTATTAGATCGCTAGGGTTTTAGATTAGCTGATGGATCTGTAAATCTGACTCTTTAAAGGATGTAGAATTGCAAATTCGTTGCGACTTGTTATCTGATTCGTTTTGAGCTACAATGATCGATGATGTTGTGACTCGTGTATAGCTCATTGATGAAAAACTTTGCATTAGTCTCTGTTTAGTCTCGAAGAACAAGTTTGGCTCTGAGTTTTGTTGATTAGATTGAAGAGAATTGTTTTCCCTCGCCACAATTGATGGATTTCTTGTCCATGAATGAGATTGAATAAGCTGGTTATGTCGATGTTATGTATTGTTTGCTTTGTTATCTCTGATCTTTTTTTTGTTTTTTTTGGTATCTTTGATCTTGTTCTAACACAACTACAAAACGTTTGGTTTCATTGTGTGCTACAGATGTTTCATTTGATGCCGACGCCACAAGGAAGCTTTTACGTGTTCAACGATATATTCAGGTTGAACTATGCCTGAACAGAAATCAGATTGTTGTTAGCATACATCATTGTTGCATTTCTATACTATTTGAGCAAATCCTTCTATCAATTTTTCTCGTCTTTTTCTTGTTATTCCCAGATGATTTACCTTGGGAACAGAGGAATATTGTCTCTCATCATGTATTTGGTTTGGATTGTTTGTTCATTTGTCATTACAATCTATTGACTTTATAAGACAATTTGAATGGTCATTTGGCTCTTGTTCTTTCTGGGAATATGCTTTTAATCCGAATATATTTGGATGGTCCAAGCTTGGCCTGTTAATGTGTCTAAAGGTTAACTCTTATCTATTGCAAGACTTGCAAGTAGTTTCAATGAACACCTCTCTATGTATAAATAAAGCCATAAGTTCTAATTTAGTTCAGTTGCAACATTTGACCGACTAATAGTGAATTGAAAAATGAAGTGTATCTGGGTCATATTCTGAGTTTTGTCGATTTGTTTGTGGGGTTGCAGTTGGAGATTGCTTCAAGTTTTCAATAATTTATTTACTTGATAAGCATTGCAAGTGTCAAGCACAAAAGTTGCAGATTCCCACAAACCAAATAAGAAAGATCAATTTTGATGTAGAATTTTGCTTCTTTTTCAGAAGAAAAGTCTCAGCTTCACTGATTCGACCGTTGATTCAATTTCTATGGCAGTTCATAATTTTCAGAACGTTATTACAATCTTAAGCTTTTAGTTAATACTTAACACTACGTTGATCTGCTTTGATTTTGATATAAGTTTTGGTTCCAATTAGATTTCGTGTAGTTTTCTTCACCCACCCACTACTATCAGACTATCAGAATCTGAAAGTAACCCACTTTAAAAATTGACAACACACGCAACGAAACACAAAGCGCCAAAAATTAAGGAAAAAAAGGTTTGTCGTAATCTGATACTATTCACGCGATGACCTCGTTTTTGATCATCTTTTCCTTTTCTATATTCTTTTCTCCTCTGTCCCAAACGATTCACTTTTCTCACCATCTCAATCTCCAGACCAAAAGAAACAAAAAATGGATTCTTTTTCATATTCTTCGATGAAATCCATGTTGATTCAAGCTCGTGGCTCGTTGAACTCGCGTTTGTCGGAGTTTGAGCCACTGGTTCTGCTATTGGTTCCGCTTGTCTCTCTGTTTCTCGCTCAGATTATCGGATCTGTGTTTGGCGTTGTTCACGAGAAAGGCCTCAAAGCTTGTCTTATTGGGTTTATCATGGGACTCCTCAAGTGAGAATCTTTTAATCCGCAGAATCTTATTTTCTTCTATTCCAATATTTGTTTGATGGGTGAGAGTGACTAATGATTTTTTTTTTTAATGGAAAATGAAACAGAATGATTCCTGGAGTTCAGAATTACATTGATGCTGAGAAACAAAAGGTGAGTTTTTGTTTGAATCTGCAGATTGTTCCTGTAATGGCCATTTTTTTGCTTCTTCTTGTTGTGATGTATATAAAGAGTAAACATTTCAAATATAGAAATGCTAGACAAGCCTATTTAATGCTCTCTTCTTCCATGTGTACTATTTTTAATTGTTGTTAATGTCTGCATCACTAGTAAGGTTTTAGATATTATCTGGCATTACTTGATTTGAAGAATTTTTTCACTAGAAGTCCTCAAGAATAGAAAATTACTTGGGATTAGAGATTGGAACTTTAATGTTTGTTTCTTGGTTAGAGAGACTTTAATGTTTATTACATTTCACTGTGTCTTGTTTTTTGGGGTATGGGAGCAGCATCTCTGTGTATCTAATTGATGTTAGTTTCTTCTAATTCACAGGTTGTTGACCAATTACAATCTGGTAGCAGCTCTAAGAAAAAGAATAAGACTGAAGTATTGCCAGTAAAAGGTCTAGGAGTTGAAGTTTTAGAGAAAATGGAGAATGAGAAGAGGAATGATGCTATTTGGCAAGGAAAATGCTCTGGCACTGTGTATGTCTCTGGTAGTTTATGCTTTTTTTAATATGTTCTCTGGATTTACTTTGTGGTTTTGGTGGAGATCTTTTTTTTTTTTTTTACTTCTACTACCTTTTCTCACAGATACATAGGTGGAGCCGAGTCTGAAGGACATTTTTCATTGATAAATCAAGCATGTTCAATGTAAGTTATAGCGAGATTGTAGTTCCTATTTTCATGGATTGGGGACTTTTTGCTGTTGTGTTATTATTGGGCATGAAAGCGCATTCAAGTTGCTATGTGTGATGGCATGTATGAATGATGCTATCCAGGTTTGCGCATACCAATCCGTTGCATATAGACGTATTCCAGAGTGTGGTGCGGTTTGAGTCAGAAGTAGTCGCAATGACTGCTGCGTTACTTGGGAGTAAAGAAACGGCGTCAGGAGGTCAAATATGCGGAAACATGACGTCTGGAGGAACAGAAAGTATAGTGTTGGCTGTGAAGTCATCTCGTGACTATATGAAGTACAAGAAGGGAATCACACGGCCAGAAATGTATGTTTCCTCCATCACTTTACGTTGATCAAGTATGGACTACCATAAGCTTAATTGATGGAAGAATATATCATATACAAGTGTAGGATTATACCTGAGTCGGGTCATTCGGCTTATGATAAGGCGGCCCAGTATTTTAAAATCAAGTTGTGGCGAGTTCCAGTTGACAAAGACTTCCGAGCTGATGTGAAGGCAACAAGGCGGCATATTAACAGAAACACCATCATGGTAATGTTTTGAGGTGCCAGTTATAAAATGTTTTATTTTTTTCCCTTCCAGGTTCCATGGTTTGATATTTTTGGTCTGTTGTTCATATCCAGTCCTTGCTTATTTGTACTTCCATGGTTGAAATTTTATTTCACTAGCATAATCACCTTTTTTATCTGTTATGGTAATGCAGCTTTTTCTCATAATTTTTAAACCATATTGTTTCAGATTGTTGGATCAGCACCAGGATTCCCTCATGGCATCATTGATCCTATCGAGGTAAACTGGAGTTTCCGTCTCCTGTAATTTAAGGGACATTTATGTTCTTCTATATGCAACGAAGGTGTAGGACATATTCCTTTCTTTTTTTTCCATTACAGGAGCTTGGTCAACTGGCTCTTAGCTATGGAATATGCTTTCATGTTGACCTTTGCCTTGGTGGTTTTGTGTTACCTTTCGCTCGTAAACTTGGGTATGTGTAACTGTTTTTTACCAACAACTTATCAAAGGCCTGCCTTTTTCCTACAAAAGAGATGCAAATAGTAATCTACTTTATAGGTTTAGGACTTAAGCAGCTTATTTTCATAACTTAGCGAAATGATAAGTAATTTATGGTATGTGCCTGTATGTTTTATTGCCACTGCTCTTAGTTTCCCCCAGAGCATTGGATCTCAGGTTTTAGATTATCAAGATAAAAGAGAGTGGTTTCATCTGTCTATTGTTTATATTTATTTTTCCTCACTTTTTCCCAGGTACCAGATCCCACCTTTTGATTTTTCTGTACAAGGAGTTACTTCAATTTCTGTGGACGTGCATAAATATGGTTTGGCTCCTAAAGGAACTAGTACAGTTCTATATAGAAATCATGAGATCAGAAAGGTAAATACTAGTTATTTTTCCAGTCTTATGCAATTTCTCCTGGCTCAATATGAATTGGTTTAAATTCAGCTCCTGTGTTCTGATTTTGGCATGCTTGTTGTGTCACGGGTCATCTACAAAAACATAACCACGATATCGCTTACTTTTGTTTCCTTGTCATTGTTTCCCTGAAATCATTCACACTGTCTTATGAAATCTTTTGTATATTCTACTCAGTGCTGTGAAAATTGTAGTTTCTTATAAATGATCTTTACCTGACTTTTGGATTTTCTTCCTGCAAAATATGTGCTCCTTCATCTACAAAACAGCACCAATTTGTTGCTGGTAAGTTATGAACATAGATTCTTAAATTCATGGAAATCCTAAATGCGGTATTACTCCTTAACTATTTGAAACTGGGTTTTGCAGTAACTGAATGGTCAGGAGGTCTATACGTGTCTCCAACTATCGCTGGGAGTAGGCCTGGGTCTTTGGTAGCCGGTGCTTGGGCTGCAATGATGTCGCTCGGCGAAGAAGGTTTCCTTATAGATATCTCACTCTCTCAAGCTTCTGGCATTAGAGTGTGTCAAAGATTGAAATGGTTGATTCTGTATGCTTCTGCTGTTCCACAGGTTACCTACAAAACACAAGTAAGATAATGGAAGCATCAAAGAGACTAGAAGAAGGGTTGGTATACTTTTTTTGACTATTTTGCCTTCTTCAATCGTTTTGATTCTTATAGCTTTGACTATCGTAATCTGCAGAGTAAGAGAAATCCATGAACTATTCGTCATTGGAAAGCCAGATATGACAATCGTGGCTTTTGGTTCTAAAGCATTGGATATATTTGAAGTTAATGACATCATGTCTTCTAAAGGTTGGCATTTGAATGCACTACAGAGACCCAACAGGTAATCTTAACGACCAAAACACTACATTGGTGTTACAACTAGTTTGAAACCCTTCACTGTTCTGAAACTACCTATGCCTGTGTTTTGGATCAGCATTCATATATGTATTACTCTTCAACACGTCCCTGTAGTCGATGACTTCCTTCGGGATCTGCGTGAAGCTGTGGAAACTGTAAGTCCATTAATAAAAAGTCTTTTGATCGTTTCCATTCCTCAGTTGATCGCTCGTTTCCATTCCTCAGTTGATCGCTCATTGTTATACAATTTTTGTTAGGTAAAAGCAAACCCAGGACCGATCACGGGAGGCTTGGCTCCAATATATGGAGCAGCAGGGAAGATGCCAGACCGAGGCATGGTGAATGAGCTTCTGGTTAGTTTCATGGACAGTCAATATTAAGTTTCTTGAAGGTTAAAGCATCTAGTGGGTAAATTGATATCACATTTCAGTTGGAGAAGCAAAACTTTGTATATTCACAACCACATTGTTTCGTTTGCCCTACTAATAAAATTTCATTACAATCTTCATAATAAACAACTCTTAGTTCGTTACATTACACCTTCAGAACAAAAAAGATGATCAATCAGATTTGTGGTTAGAAGGTTTTGATCTAGGAACTTGAACTGGCTTGTCTTCTTGGCTTTTCGCCAAGATCTCGTCTCTCTCTCTGAAGTATTGCTCGAAAGCACGAGGCAGGAACCTAGGGATCAAGAAACAGAGTAGATTCACTCCGAAGTAGCCTAAGTTTGCTAGTGCTAAATACCTTCCAAACCAGAACCATGTAACCACCTGCAAAACGATTTCACTCGATTTTAACATAAACCAATTCTAAAACGGTAAAGAAGACTTGTATTTGAGTAAAGAAGGGTCCTAGCCATTACATTGGGTGTAGCATTGATTGGTAAAGACTTGTTGAACCAAACATCTTTAGACCAACCAATGATGACAAAGATTCTCCAGACTGTGTAGAGCAATGGGACGAGAGCTCTTACCGGTGGCGAGAACAGAGAAAGGCCACTTATTACATTCTCTGTCAGGATTTGACACGACAGTAGAAACAAGTGTGGTGTTGCTGATCTTACCGCATGATCATCTCCTCTTGCAAAACCACCTAATACGTAAGCTAGAGGCAAGAACAGACCAATCGTTGTCCCCGAAATCACGTACAACCTTTCATTATCCCAAATATTGCAACAGAAAAAAAATGTACTAGTCAGAATCTGTAATGTTACATTTGATCTCAAAAATACAGAACCAACATAAAATTCAAAAAAATCATACTAGTAGTAAAAGAGTATGATTGGTTATCTAAAGTGGTAAAAATATTGTGGAAGCGAGAGTTAAAAGAGACATTCTTTTGTTTTCTTGTGATGGATTTGGAACCTGAAGAGTTTGCTGCCGCGGAAGACTTCGGGGGAAGCGGTGGAAACGCCGTGAGAAGGGAAAGCTAAACGCGAGAGGGCGATTATATAGATAGACGCAAACGCTGGAAAAAGCATGTCAAGTATTGGTACGAGACCGCTTGCTGAGAAAACTAGTATGAACGCGACTAGCTGTAGCTCTATAACCCTTAACGACCCCATCAAACCTCCACTGCCACCTCCTATCGCCGTCATCCCCGACCACCGTCCCTTCTCACTGGATGACGCCGTTTTGTCCACGTCGGTTCTTGGACCAACCGCAAGAGACACGCCTGACATGATGATTCAAATGGATAAGAATGTAGTTGACAGTGCAGAAGCTTGCAGGAGTACTAGAATTTATGAAGAAGGGAGCACTTGTTGACGTAGTTCCACGTGAAGGTTGAGTGATGTACACGTGTCAAAGTGAAGTCGTGAGTGTTCATTGCCTGATTTTCAACGTGTCATGTCATATGTTGCAATGATATCAGTCTCTTAATATCGATTTAATGGGTTTTTGTTTAGTCTCGTATCATGTCATTTTGTTTATTTTTGATTATTTTTCTTAATTTTTGTTTTCTTACATCTTTTAGTCGATTGTGGATATATAGCCGAAAACGACGAAGATATGCTCAAGAAGTTCTTGGCTCAGCATCATGGGATGGACTTCTCTAATGCAAACTTTAACTGATTTTCATTCAACTATTTTTTTTTAAGCCAGTTTTATCTTAATTATTTATATTATTTTTTGAGTTTTTATCAATTTATATAATTAATATAAAATTTAACTGATTTTCATAACTATTTGTAATAAATCTTGTATAAAGATCGTTTGTGTTGTTTGTAGTCATGCACAATCTTGGATAATATGCACATATAGTGTCACCGTCCAAACCATCATATTCATACTAAGGAATAAAAAAACTCTTATCATATCCACGAAAATCCATAGGTGAAAAAAATCGTACAAAAAAAAACTTAAAAAATACGGTAGTTAGAAAAGAACCCAAAACTAATACCAACTTCATTAAACTATTCTTCTTTTAAGTCAGTTTTGTCTTAATTATTAATATCATCTCTTGAGTTTTCATCAATTTATATAATTAATGCAAAGTTTAACTCATGATTATTTGTAATAAATCTTTAATAAAGATCGTTTGTGTTGCTTGTACTCATGCACAATCTTGGATAATATGCACATATAATGTCACCGTCCAAACCATTATATTCATACTAAGGAATAAAAAAACTCTTATCATATCCACGAAAATCCATAGGTGAAAAAAATCCTATAAAAAAAAACTTCAAAAATACGGTAGTTAGAAAAAAAAAAAATTAATACCAACTTCATTAAACTATTCTTCTCTTAAGCCAGTTTTGTCTTAATTATTTATATCATCTCTTGAGTTTTCATCAATTTATATAATTAATGCAAAGTTTAACTCATGACTATTTGTAATAAATCTTGTATAAAGATCGCTTATGTTGCTTGTAGTCATGCACAATCTTGGATAATATGCACATATAATGTCACCGTCCAAACCATCATATTCATACTAAAGAATAAAAAAACTCTTATCATATCCACGAAAATCCATAGGTGAAAAAAATCCTACCAAAAAAAATTTCAAAAATACGGTAGTTAGAAAAGAACCCAAAACTAATACCAACTTCATTAAACTATTCTTCTTTTAAGCCAATTTTGTCTTAATTATTTATATCATCTTTTGAGTTTTCATCAATTTATATAATTAATGCAAAGTTTAATTTGATTTTCATGACTATTTGTAATAAATCTTGTATAAATATCGTTTGTGTTGCTTTAATATGCACATATAATGTCACCGTCCAAACCATCATATTCATACTAAGGAATAAAAGAACTCTTATCATATCCACGAAAATCCATAGGTGAAAAAAATCCTATCAAAAAAAACTTCAAAAATACGGTAGTTAGAAAAAAAACCAAAACTAATACCAACTTCATTCAACTATTCTTCTCTTAAGCCAGTTTTGTCTTAATTATTTATATCATCTCTTGAGTTTTCATCAATTTATATAATTAATGCAAAGTTTAACTCATGACTATTTGTAATAAATCTTGTATAAAGATCGCTTGTTTTGCTTGTAGTCATGCACAATCTTGGATAATATGCATATATAATGTCACCGTCCAAACCATCATATTCATACTAAGAAATAAAAAAACTCTTATCATATCCACGAAAATCCATAGGTGAAAAAAATCCTATAAAATTTTTTTTCAAAAATACGGTAGTTAGAAAAGAACCCAAAACTAATACCAACTTCATTCAACTCTTCTTTTCTTAAGCCAGTTTTGTCTTAATTATTTATATCATCTCTTGAGTTTTCATCAATTTATATAATTAATGCAAAGTTTAACTGATTTTCATGACTATTTGTAAGAAATCTTGTATAAAGATCGCTTGTGTTGCTTGTAGTCATGCACAATCTTGGATAATATGCACATATAATGTCACCATCCAAACCATCATATTCATACTAAAAAACTCTCTTATCATATCCACGAAAATCAATAGGTGAAAAAAATCCTACAAAAAAAAACTTCAAAAATACGGTAGTTAGAAAAGAACCCAAAACTAATACCAACTTCATTAAACTATTATTCTTTTAAGCCAGTTTTGTCTTAATTATTTATATCATTTCTTGAGTTTTCATAAATTTATATAATTAATGCAAAGTTTAACTGATTTTCATGACTATTTGTAATAAATCTTGTATAAAGATCGCTTGTTTTGTTTGTATTCATGCACAATCTTGGATAATATGCACATATAATGTCACCGTCCAAACCATCATATTCATACTAAGGAATAAAAAAACTCTTATCATATCCACGAAAATCCATAGGTGAAAAAAATCCTATCAAAAAAAACTTCAAAAATACGGTAGTTAGAAAAGAACCCAAAACTAATACCAACTTCATTATTAATATTTTTGTCAATAACCAACTTCATTCTTTTTAAAACGAAATTTTATATGACCATGCCCACTCTCTACTTGGTTTTCTTCTCAATCCCCACCGCCACAACCACCACCGCCGCAACCTCCACCACCACAACTAGCACCACCATCACTACTACCACTAAAACCATCATCAACATCAACATCAACATCAACATCAACATCACCATCACCATCACCAACACTGCCACAGTCTCGACGATTGTCAATGAAAATTATCGGGTCGCTAGAGTCCCCTCCATAGCTTTCAATTTTTTCATCATATGCTTTCATTCTCTTTCCCTTCTTACTCTTGGGATATATGAGCCTAGAAAGGCGGGAAGCATCTTGTTTTGCTCCGGCATCCCAATACATCATCATCAACACCTTGTTCGCTGAGTCTTTCGACTTTGTATCAACTACAAGTTCTGTTCTACGCAACATCTCTACCGCTTTTCTACTTGAACCACCTTTTAAATACGCCTTTGCGATGCTTATTCCCGTTTGCCACGCCAATGAGAATCGCGGTTCTTCGACTTCTAATCCCATCAGAAACATTTCCATTGCCTCCACATCAGGTAGACTCGCGTAAGCCTTCAAAACGTTATTGGCAGTGAGATTCTTGTCATGTTCTACTCCATTCTCCTTCATCTGCCTGAGAATCTCGTCGATCATGTTTTTTTCTCCAAGAAGAGCATAGAGATAAATCATGCTGTAATAAGGGTAAGGTTTCAAAAGCATGTTTTGCACCCTCATCGTCTGGTAAGTGGCTTCCGCTTCGTGTCTTGTTTTCTTGGATATTGTGTACAAGCTTAAGAGAGTGGTGTGGACTGAGTCGTCTCTCATGTTTTCAGGAATGCTTTTGAAGAACTTTTCTGCTTCTTTCAACCCTGTACTGATCTCAACAAGACAAAGCCTAGATGCAAAATCTTCAGTGCTTAGATCGAAGATACCTCGTTTAGTTATCCACTCTGAGACCTAATACACATCATCAAGAACAGAGATATAACGATTTTTTATGAGATTTATTGCGATTGAATCTCTGAATCAGACCGAGAAACGAGAGAAGAGGAAGAAATTGAGACCTGGAGAGCGTGATTGAATCGCTGAGACTCGCAGAGGGAATTGATGAGGCCTCTTAGAACCGCAGGGTTTAAGTCTTTCCCTCGTTTCAGCCATTCGTCCAGTGGAGGAGTAACCTTCTTTTGTTCCCGTCCCAATGCCATGATTCGACTATGTGAAGTCTCATTTAGCTTCGGCGACGTTAGGGTTCCGGCGAATCGAATCGACGGTAATCTCCTGGACAGGAGATTTTTTATTGCGTATCGTCCAAGGCATTTCATTATGCTCTCTATTCTCAAGAGATACAAGTCGGTAATTAAAATCTTATATAGATAAATAAATGAAATACTGCGTATCGTCCAAGGCGTTGCGTTATATTCTCAATCTATATAAATAAAATGAAATATGGGGAGGTAATTAATCCATTAATTCTAAAATCTGACCAAGAATACAAAAGAAAAAAAAAAGCTATGGACATGAGCTTCGTTGGCCCAAAAAAAGTTAAAAGGCCATTTAGAGCAAACATTAAAAGAATGCTACTTATGGGAGAACCAAAGTGATAGTGGTCTTCCTCTTCCACAACCTTTTCATGTGTCTCTAGGTTCTGTAACCGGCAGACGTGGATGGTAGTGAGAAAGAACACGATAAAGCCTGCTGAATTTGAGGTTCGATTCTGCATTTTGATACAATTATTCCCAAATTCGAAACAAGTTTGAATCAAAAACTTGTTTTTCTTTTTCTTTGATTAATTGGCAAGCCAAGAATTGAGAAGAAGTGAGTTAGTCAACATATCTCTTTCTAACCAAGAATGTTGTTGTGTCTTTAGGTTTTACATCTATTAAAATGTTGTATAAATAAAGAAATAAAAAAAGCCATTCTTTTTAAGTCTCGGGATGGACACACAAGCTCAATCAACTTCTCCATCCCACATTCCCACCTACCTGGAAACTTACCATTTATGCAACACCTATCCAATAGTAGCCAGTATTTCTTGGCTTTGTTCCTTTAAAATCTGGAAAAAATAGTTAAAGATTATGAATCACAATTATTTACAAAAATACATCTAGGTCGTCTAGTTTTATGATTCAAAATCTAATAAAAATCAGTCTATCATAAAACTGTTTCGATGAAATTACGGTATCAAATTTATATTTTGCGTAATGAAAATTATAATTCCACAAAAATTATAATTTTTTGGAGTTATAATCTAAAACATTGTCCACAAATACCACAAATACCAAAATTATAATTTTTTCATAAAACATTGTCCACAAATACGCAAAACATTCTCATTATAATTCCCACGTTGTCCAAAAAATTTATATAGCATTCAAAAGTTTTTTGGACAAGCTTTTGGAGTTATAATCTAAAACATTGTTCAGTATTCAAATCATACAGAATCATATGTTGTAAGTGTGATGTTTATTAACTTTTGAAATAGTTAACTTTTGTTTATTGGACATATGGTTATTTGTTCATTAAAATATTGTAACTATTTCATGTTTTAATGTATATTTGTTTTTCTAATTTGCAATAGGTATCACTATGGGAGATTCACAACCAAGGGGGAGATTATAAGCCGTGGTCTCGAAAGGAGACTAAGTTGTTGGTGCAACTTCTTGAGGAAAAGATCAACAATAATTAGCGTGATTCTAATGGCACAATAAGTAAATTAACTGTGGAAACGAATATTATATCGAAAATCAACAAGTTTTGTCGTTCAAAAAACTACAATCACTACCAAAACAGAATGAAGTATTTTAAAATACAATACCAAATATATCTTGATCTTCAGCGTTTTAGTTGTGGTTTTGGTTGGGATCTTTTGACAAAAAGATTTATGGCTTTTGATAAAGTTTAGGGCAATTATCTAAAAGTAAGTATCTCATTTTCTTTTTAAGCGAACATGGTTGTATTTACATGTTATTAATTGGTCCTTTTGTTTTTGTTGGCACATCCAAACAATAAACAACTTCGTTATGATACATTTGAATTTTTTGGCGAGTTGCAAATCATATTTGGGGAAAGTGTTGCTACTGGAAAAAATGCAATAGGATTATGTGATTGTACGGATGCACATACGTACAAAGCTGGAGAGAAACCGAGAGAAGAATATGTGGATGATTTTGACAAAGGGTATGAGTATGATACTAGAACTCATCATGAGTCATCGGAGCATTACGCACCATTTATGTCTCATGGAACTTCAGAAAATCATATAGAAAAGCAGATCTGAGAGAAATACTGCACAAAAAGAAGAAAGCCGTATAATGGTTGCTACCAGTAAACTTTTGGATATAATATAACAAAGAGAAAAGAGGCAACAAAAAGAAGTGGCACAAAAAAGAATAACGTTTGGGATGTTATGAAATAAACTTCTAATTTGGATGAACATATTCGTCAAGGCACTTACCAAAATTTATCATTGGAACACAAGACGTTTTTGTGAGCATGTCCGTGGAAGAGAGGCTATGATAGATACAAACCAGTATGGAATAAATATAGTTTTTACTTGTTTTTTTTTAATATTTTTTAGGTTTTAAAGTTGTTTTTACGTCGCATTTTTATTTTCTTTATTTTTAAAGTTTTAATTTGGATTCACCAAAAATTTTATGAATAAATTCTTTATCTTACTTTTTATTCTAAAACTTCAAATAGAAAGTTTGGAAAGAAAAAAAGTGGTTAAAGAAGTTTTGTTGGATTTCGATTAGATTATACAATAATTTGTTATAGAGTTTAATTCTATTATAGAAAACCAAATGACATCATATATCACTGAAAATAGACTTCCACATATTTGATAAAATGAATAATAATTCTGTTTCAATGAACCCAAATATTTTAAAATCTGATAAACTTCAATTTTAATGGAGTTGACTTCAACTTCACTAACCACTTACACCAGGTTAATGAATACATACGACTCGTCAATTTGTCATCATGTCGAGAGAGAAATAATTATCATCAATATGTTTAGGCGTTTAGCCAACCACTTCATATATTGGCGAGATTATTTTCTTATAAATGTAGCAACACATAAATCAAGAAATTCGCTTTCAATATATTTTGGCCGGCAAATCATATAATTTCAAAATCCAACAATACTATTATAAAAAAAAAATCTAGGGAATTACAATACAGTTGTATTTACGTAATGACAATTGTAATGGACATAATTAGAGAACTAGTTGCCATCAATATGATTAGCCAACTACTTCATATATTGGTGAAATTTTTGTTTTGAATCCAACAACTACTGTTGGATCAAGAAAACGCCTAATGATACAATTTCGAAATCTAATAAAAAGTCAATAACTATACTATTTCTTTGGTCAAGAAATGTCAATAACTATTACTAGTATGAAGAGCTGAAAGGTGAGGTGTTCGAGAGAATAATATGGAGATGTGGCCGAAAACAGAGAACCAATAACGAAAACTTCGCTCCCTGCCTACTCATATAAATTTCGATGAATTTATTAGCAACCTACTCAACTCGAAATGACTTATGCAGTGAAAATAATATACTTGAAGCCAAAAATTTGCTTTTTCGGCGTTATCATTTTGAGACTTGTCATCTTTATACACTTTATATTTTATATTAAACTGTATCTTAGTTTACTTTACCTTTTAAATTGCTATTCAATCTTATTCTCCAACGTAGTCTCATGGCTAATTGACTTAGGATTCGGAGTCATATTTCACGTGGGAATTTTTAAAGTTTTTACGGATCACGGGAGTTTGAAGTATATTTTTATTAAAACTAAACTTAACTTAAACTTAATGAAAATGGATGGGAATTGATGCGTAATACAATAACCAAATTCAGCAATTTAGTATTATCCAGAAAAAGCTAATATGGTAGATGACACATTAAGACTCAAAAATACTAGTGGATACTTCAGAAAAGGACCTCCAACAACTAACGTACGTATAGTTTAAGAGTATACGTTGAAGGAGTCCTGCGAATCTAGACTATATATCAAGCCAGTTTGTTAGTTCATATCTAGGAAGCTTAGGATGTAAACATCTAAGAACTTGGATATAGTTATGCAATCATTAATATTGTGAATTATGATATAATTTTCTCTAAATACATATTTTAAATACCACGAAGTATAATAACACAAATTTATTAGTTTATTAGAATTAATAAATGTTCCTTGAGAAGATAACTTAAAAATGTGCCTTTTCTGCCCAAATCTTCCATGTAATGTCCGTTTGTTATCGATTCCATTTTCTATTTGAACTTATAACACCTTCACAAATAGAAAGAGGTAGCTCCAAGAGTGGACTGCTCATAACGTTTTTTTCTTTATAAAAAAAAAAGGCCCATAAGAATTTTTAAATACATTCAACAATGAGTTTCATTAATTGTATACTTTCATTAATTGATTCTCTATTCAGAGGAGGGTTTATGAATTTGTATATGATGGATGAATTAGTGATTCTGAGAGCTAAACTATGTATGGTAATCCTCTTCTTCGATGGAACCTTTTGTCGCCAAGGTTGTAATGTCATGATTGAGCAAACCTTTTCTAGTTAGAGGTATAATTCTCTGTACACCCTTTAAATTTGAAAAAAGTACAAATTAAAACAGACCCGTTAAAAGAAAATACATCATGGAACATGTGAGGGTTGGATTTGGGTTGCACAGTTGCGCCTGTGGTGGACGTGGATTCCCCGCCACAGTAGTTAAAAGATGTGGTCCTTCAATTTGAAAGTTAACGTGTGGCCTCAAACTGTATAATAAATTGTATACATTTACGCATGTATCTACATTTTTTCAATGACCAATTAATTTTTTCCCGGTCAAATAGAGCCCACATATAACTACGTTAAATTAGAAAAATAAATAAATAATAATAATTAGAAGCAAGAAAACAAAATAGGTAAACAACTATATATCTTTTGAAGTTAACTATTGTTTCGAATAATTCCAGCAAATAACCAACGTGCTGTTGGTCTAATGGTAAATCTCTCAGGTGAAAGTACTGGATTCAAGACACGTTGGGAGGGATCTTTTTTCAAAAGGAGATGAATTTAACCTGGTGTGGGTTCCGCCTCTCGGAGAACTTCCAAACATTCAAAAATTTTTTTTTTGAAAAAACCAATCATGAAATTCATCTTTAATGATAGTCGACAAAAGAAACCATAAAAATAGTAAGTATCAACTCTTATGGACAGAAACTACAACTACTTAAAGGTAGATTTGCAAAAGACTAATTACTTACTCGAAATCATTTGTATTTATCTGCCACTAGAGAAGTAGAGGGGACAGTTAAAATTTTAGTGCCAGTCTATCAATAAATTATCTCCAAAAGTCGATGTTCGAGGTGAACGAACACATGGAGCTGAACCATATATGAAATGAAGTTTACAAGTTACATTATTGTATTGGATACAAAAGAAGAACTATGCACTCACAAAGAAGTTTCGTTTCTAAAAAATACTACAGAACGGCAAACTCGTGATTAAAAAAACAAAACTTAAAACTACTCCATATAAGTGCATAATAAATGTATACAGTTTCTAAAAAAGGATAAAGACGAACTTCGTTATGGTCCACTTACGGCCGGGCGGATCTGGGTTTTACAGACTTGTCAACGATTTAGGTAGAACGATGATGATATTAAATGAGCACGAGGCAAGTGAATCTTGTTTATATTTTCCATTATATTTTACCCGTTTTTCCCTACAAGAAACCCCAACACCCTTAAGGGAGATCTCAAGTACCTCTCTGTTTTAGTAAGTCACAGTGCTAAAGTGATAATGGATAACATAGAACCACCCTTTAGTGGAAACATCCATGCTGAGACCGAAGTAAAGAAGGAGGAGAAGAAAAAGATGAAGAAGGAATCGGTGTCATTGATGGGTTTGTTTAGTGCAGCTGATAATGTTGATTACTTTCTGATGTTTCTTGGGGGTTTAGGCACGTGTATTCATGGCGGTACGCTTCCGCTCTTCTTCGTGTTCTTCGGGGGAATGCTAGATTCTCTTGGGAAGCTTTCTACAGACCCGAATGCCATATCTTCTCGCGTTTCACAGGTTTCTTCAGAAACCGATATTCTTTCTCTTGGTTTTTGGACATAAAGTCATAACACTTTTGTTATTTGTCTTTTCAAGAATGCTCTGTACTTGGTCTACTTAGGATTGGTCAATTTGGTATCAGCCTGGATTGGTACGTGTCTAGCTACTTGATTTGTTTTTATAGTGTTACAAAAAAACTGTTTTTAATGTTTTAGGTTCAAATGGTATATTGGCAGGAGTTGCTTGTTGGATGCAAACAGGGGAAAGACAAACAGCGCGATTGCGTATAAATTATCTCAAATCAATCTTAGCAAAAGATATTACTTTCTTTGATACTGAAGCTAGAGATTCAAACTTCATTTTCCACATCTCAAGCGACGCAATCTTGGTTCAAGATGCCATTGGCGATAAGGTAACCTTTCATTATTAATTCTATGGACGAAACAAAAACATGTAACTGATAGAATGTTTTTTTTTTTTCAGACCGGCCATGTTTTGCGGTACCTATGTCAGTTCATCGCGGGATTTGTCATCGGTTTTTTGTCAGTATGGCAACTAACGTTGCTTACGTTAGGAGTGGTTCCACTGATAGCAATTGCAGGAGGAGGGTATGCTATAGTCATGTCTACAATATCAGAGAAGAGTGAGGCTGCTTATGCTGATGCAGGAAAAGTTGCAGAAGAGGTTTGTTTTAGACACCATGGCTGAGATTGTTTCAAAAAAACAAATATATGCGTTTACGTGTGAAAAAAGTTTTCAAAAAAAAAAAAAAATTAAAGTACAGTATGATCAAAACCATTTTAACATTTTAAGTTTATCCAAAATATTTTTGCAATATATCTCTGAAAAACATATTTCTCTATGAACTTCAGGTCATGTCACAGGTGAGAACAGTGTATGCATTTGTAGGAGAAGAGAAAGCTGTAAAATCTTACTCAAATTCTCTCAAGAAAGCTCTGAAACTCAGTAAAAGAAGTGGTCTTGCTAAAGGTTTAGGAGTTGGATTAACATATAGCCTCTTGTTCTGTGCTTGGGCATTGCTTTTTTGGTATGCAAGTCTTCTTGTACGCCATGGCAAAACCAACGGCGCAAAAGCCTTCACAACAATCCTCAATGTCATTTACAGCGGATTGTAAGTCCGAGAAACCCGATACTTTTTCTCGATATATATCTTCAAATTGCATCGTACAAATCATTCTCTTACATTTGCAGCGCCTTAGGTCAAGCCGTGCCTAGCTTATCCGCAATTTCTAAAGGCAGAGTTGCTGCTGCAAATATTTTCAAAATGATAGGAAACAACAATCTTGAAAGCTCTGAGAGATTAGAAAACGGAACAACATTGCAAAACGTAGTTGGCAAGATTGAGTTTTGTGGAGTTTCGTTCGCATATCCTTCGAGACCAAACATGGTTTTTGAGAATCTTAGTTTCACGATACATTCAGGCAAGACTTTTGCATTTGTCGGTCCAAGTGGTTCGGGGAAAAGCACAATCATATCAATGGTGCAACGTTTCTATGAACCTAGATCAGGGGAGATTCTCTTGGATGGAAATGACATCAAGAACCTGAAGCTGAAATGGTTGAGAGAACAGATGGGATTAGTGAGTCAAGAACCAGCATTATTCGCCACAACAATAGCTTCTAATATTCTTCTCGGTAAAGAGAAAGCCAATATGGATCAGATCATAGAAGCTGCTAAAGCAGCCAACGCAGATTCTTTCATTAAATCATTACCTAATGGTTACAATACTCAGGTACATTATCCAAAAAATTTATACTCATATCTTCTCATATTTCCACTTGATTATTATTGATAAAATCATTCCACTAGGTTGGAGAAGGAGGAACTCAACTTTCAGGAGGGCAGAAACAGAGGATTGCTATTGCTCGGGCGGTTCTAAGAAATCCAAAGATATTACTTTTAGATGAAGCAACAAGCGCTCTTGATGCCGAATCAGAGAAGATTGTTCAGCAAGCACTTGACAATGTCATGGAAAAAAGAACAACAATCGTCATTGCACATAGATTATCCACCATTCGAAATGTTGACAAGATTGTTGTCTTGAGAGATGGTCAAGTTAGGGAAACCGGAAGTCACTCAGAACTGATATCAAGAGGAGGAGATTATGCCACTCTTGTAAATTGTCAAGACACAGAACCTCAAGAAAACTTGAGATCAGTCATGTATGAATCTTGTAGGTCTCAAGCTGGATCATATAGTTCAAGAAGAGTTTTTAGCTCAAGAAGGACTTCAAGCTTCAGGGAAGACCAAGAGAAGACTGAAAAAGATTCAAAAGGCGAAGATTTAATAAGCTCGTCCTCAATGATATGGGAACTAATAAAGTTGAATGCTCCAGAATGGCTTTATGCATTACTTGGCTCAATTGGTGCCGTTCTTGCCGGATCACAACCGGCATTGTTCTCCATGGGGCTTGCTTACGTGTTAACCACGTTTTATTCACCTTTTCCTAGTCTGATCAAGCGTGAAGTCGATAAGGTAGCTATTATCTTTGTTGGAGCTGGAATAGTAACAGCGCCTATATACATTCTCCAACATTACTTCTATACACTAATGGGAGAGCGTCTTACTTCTCGGGTTCGCTTATCCTTGTTCTCAGGTAAACACAATTTTATTCAAACATCTCTGTTTTGGATTGATTCGATTCTTGAATACTTATAAATGTATACAACAACTGCAGCGATTCTTTCAAATGAGATTGGATGGTTTGATCTGGATGAGAACAACACTGGCTCACTCACTTCAATCTTAGCTGCTGATGCAACCTTGGTGAGGAGTGCTATAGCGGATCGTCTATCGACAATAGTCCAAAACTTGTCTCTTACAATCACAGCCTTAGCACTTGCCTTTTTCTACAGTTGGCGTGTTGCAGCTGTCGTAACAGCTTGTTTTCCTCTTCTCATTGCCGCTTCACTTACCGAGGTAACTCAAAATCAAAGTTCCTCTCAAACCAAATTTTGAATCTTGAAACTGAATAAGCTTGAATGTTATATTTTACAGCAATTATTTCTAAAAGGCTTTGGAGGAGATTACACAAGGGCTTACTCTAGGGCAACTTCATTGGCGCGTGAAGCGATTTCGAATATAAGAACCGTCGCTGCATTTAGTGCTGAAAAGCAAATCTCAGAACAGTTTACTTGTGAACTAAGCAAACCCACCAAGAGTGCCTTACTCAGAGGTCATATCTCGGGATTTGGATACGGTTTGTCACAGTGTCTCGCGTTCTGTTCCTACGCACTTGGTCTCTGGTATATCTCAGTTCTGATTAAGCGCAACGAGACCAACTTTGAGGATAGTATCAAATCTTTCATGGTATTGCTCGTCACTGCTTACTCCGTAGCGGAAACGCTTGCGTTAACCCCAGATATCGTGAAGGGCACACAAGCACTCGGGTCCGTATTTAGGGTTTTACATAGAGAGACTGAAATACCTCCAGACCAGCCTAACTCAAGATTGGTCACTCATATCAAAGGAGATATAGAGTTTAGAAACGTGAGCTTTGCGTATCCCACTAGACCCGAAATCGCCATTTTCAAAAATCTAAATCTCCGAGTTTCAGCCGGGAAGAGTCTTGCGGTCGTGGGACCTAGTGGTTCGGGAAAGAGCACAGTGATCGGACTAATCATGAGATTCTACGATCCGAGCAACGGAAATCTCTGTATCGATGGGCATGATATAAAATCTGTAAACCTACGTAGCTTGCGCAAGAAGCTAGCGTTAGTTCAGCAAGAACCGGCTCTGTTTTCAACATCCATACACGAGAACATCAAGTATGGGAACGAGAACGCGTCAGAGGCAGAGATCATTGAAGCCGCAAAAGCCGCGAACGCGCACGAGTTCATAAGCAGGATGGAAGAAGGGTACATGACTCACGTGGGTGATAAGGGAGTGCAGTTATCAGGTGGGCAAAAACAGAGAGTGGCTATCGCACGGGCAGTTCTAAAAGATCCTTCAGTGCTTCTCCTTGATGAGGCAACAAGTGCTTTGGATACGAGCGCAGAGAAACAGGTCCAAGAGGCGCTAGACAAGTTGATGAAGGGACGAACCACGATTCTGGTGGCTCACAGGCTCTCGACCATAAGAAAAGCAGACACAATCGTTGTATTGCATAAAGGAAAAGTTGTGGAGAAAGGAAGTCACAGAGAACTTGTATCTAAATCCGATGGGTTTTATAAGAAATTGACGAGTCTTCAAGAAGCGGTGTGACTGATCATCGTTGAAGTTTCTTTTTCCTTTTTAATTCAAATTTATACACATACTATGACTTGTTATACGATTGTGTTGGGAATATCTAAACCCAAAAAACTTTTTGTAGTCCTACATGAAATATTGGAAACGAGCGATGACTTAACCCTGTATGTTATTTGTTGTTTAAACAAGAAAATATAAAACCTTTTAAAGAGACTGAAAGGAACAAGAAGAGAAAGCTTTCATTATGATTTGGTAGATTACGAAAGCAAAATATATATTACCCCTAAAGTCGCATTAAGAACTCTTGGGTGGGACAAAAAGACTAGGAGCAGTAAACATAAGACGCATACACATATCAAGAAATTGACTACAAATTCCTTTAACATCCATAAATGCATCTCATTCCTCTTCTTACTAATCGACTTTAACATTTCCTCAACCTTCAATGCATTCCCTTCTCTACAAAACCTAGAAATCAACAAACCCGGTATGCTAACATCCAGCTTTGGGTTTCCACTCTCCGTATACCTTCTCTACTCCTTGTACATCGTCCAGCTTCAACAAAGAACTAATCACAGTTCGATATCCATCATCGTCCATCTTCAACAAAGTTGTAACCACAGGTAAACGTTTTTTACCATCCTCCACTTCTTCTTCCTTGTTATTCTTACATTCGTCCCAAAGATTGTGCACCTCTCTTTTACACCGTGCCACATCACCATACACCTCTACCGCTTTTTTTTGTCAAACCGGCTTTAACATAAGCCTTTGCCATTGCAATCATTGTGCCTCTTTCTAGTTTGATTCCATCTTCTGTACCCCAACGTCTCATAAACATTTCCATTGCTTGTATCTTTGATTCTGCCGCGTACACCTTTAAAACATGGTTGACCGTGATAAGATCAGGATCCACGTTGTTCTCCTCCATCTCACGAAGAATCTCATCCACCATGTTTCCTCGACTGTAGAGAGAGAGAATCAAGTTGAATGTTGAAGGTTTCAATAGGAACCCTAGCTCTCTCATCTTCTTGAGGCCATGGCTTTACCCAAGTTTTTATCGGATTTCGCGTAAGAGCTTAAGAGAGCTACGTAGACAGAGTAATCCTTCATGTTCTCAGGGATGTTTTCAAAGTACTTCTCTGCTTCTTCCAAACCCAAAACATTCTCAGTCAGGTAAAGCCTAGCTGCATAATCTTCCAAATAAAGATTACAAACTTGTTTTTCACCCATCCATTCGGAAACCTGAAGGGCTTTTGAGAACTGTTTGGAATCACGGAGATTCTTGATGAGGCATTTGAGATCAGACGGTTTCATTTGATCTCCCCATTGCTCCAGAAGCGGAGTGACGGGTTTATTCATTCTTCTGTCCTTAATGGTTTTACTGTTCATGAGTTTCTCAGCCTTCTCTGTCATTCCTCTGTCTCGATAACCAGAGGCCAACATTGTCGGGATTCGATGATCAAACTCAAGTGGCAAAGATTCCCACACTTTGTAGATCTCTTCTGCTCCAACGATATCATCTACTTTCAAAAGCGAACGAATCACTGTTCGGTAACCATTGTTATCACGTTCTCCTATCTTACTCTTGTAAAGTTTCCATACACGTAAAACCTCTTCTCTGTTTCCAGCTTCACCATACAGCTTCATAAGATGGTCGTAAGCTGATTTTAACGACTTCTGATCCACCAATTGCTCTGTTAAACGCAGCATTTTCATTGCCTTTCCACTTGAACGGGCTCGCAGGTAAGCCTTTGCCATGTCAAGAGTCGTATGCCACTCAAGTTTGATCCCATGAATCCCTTCCCACTTATTCAAAAACTTCTCCATCTCGGTCACGTCACACACAGCCGAGTATAGCTTCAACACGTTGTTCACTGTGACATTATCCGCCTCCACGTCGTTATCTTTCATCTCAAGCAAAAGCTCCTCGACTTTTTCACGATTTTTTAGTGCACTGTAGAGAGACATCATTGCGTTGTAAGGAACAGGTCTTAAGAGAAGACCTAAGTCCCTCATTTTCTGGAACGTGGCTTCGGCTTTACACAGAGTTTTGTCTGATCTTGCGTACGAGTTTAAGAGAGAGGTGTAAACAGAATCGCCTCTTGCGTTCTTTGGAATACTTTCAAAGAACTTCTCTGCTTCTTCTAACCCTACAACATTCTCTATCAGATGAAGCCGAGCTGCAAAATCTTCTGGGATTAGATTGCAGATTTTTTCTTTACTCATCCACTCTGATACCTAATTATAACATCACCGCAAGACATCAATTCCAACACTTATAAGAGATAGAGAACACCAAATTGGGGAAAGGGAAAATATGGAAACCTGAAGGGCTTGGAGAGATTGGTCGGAATCACGAAGCTTTTTGATGATGACTCTCACGTGCGAAGGGTTCACTTGATTCCCCTGTTGCCGCCACTGTTCTAGCACCGGAATGATTTGTGCATTTCGATGGAGAGCATCTGTGATACGATGCTGCAGTGTTTGGCTCTCTGCCACATGGGGATGATAGGGTTCCAAAGGAGCGAACCCGGTAACGCGTTGCGTGTTGTAGAAGAATTCTCATCATGCTCTCAAGCTGGAAGGATACATGAACAACCTAGGGTTTTATGTTACTGTGGGTTTTGTGCTGCGCCGTCTTCTTCTTTTATGGATACTATTTCTTTAATTAATTTTAAGAAATATGAAATATGATAGTGTAGATACATGTTTTTTTACTTTTTATGTTTAGGCTTGTGAAGCAAGTGTTTTTGTTTGTTTCAAGAACCTGAAGGGTTTATGTGAGTATTGCTTTTGTGCCGCGTCTTATTTTCTTGGGTACTAACAAAAGAATTATAATAATTTTCAGAAATGTGACAGACCAAATTGCTTGTGGTTGTAGCTTTTATTGCTTAAGCTCTGTAAAGCAAGGCTTTTTTTTTTGTATAGCAACTTTTTTCAATTATGTTTATTCTCGTTAAAATTGATTTGTATACTATTATTAAAGTTAACACATCTCATGATATTTTGTATACATCTTCAGATCATATAAACACGTCTTATTATCAACAAACAGAATAATTAGTGACATTCATTACAATGTTAATTGATATGTATTGACAACAACAACTTCCTTTACGAGCGTAAGTTCCGACAAACCGGACATGAACCATGAATCTTGAGCCACGACATGGAAACAGTGATCACATTCTGGTATGCACCGTACGGTCTCTTTGCTAGCATATTCTGATAAACAAATGGGAAAGATGATACCATTAGTACCCGGTAGCCTTCTACTTTCTCCCAACTCTAATTTCTTGTATGATTCTATTGTAGACCGGTCAAGACCTGTAGTGACCACTGACCACAACCCCTCGTGGTCGTTACGTTATGATTCGAGAATCACCTCAAAGTTTTTCCTTTAAATCATATATGCCAAATCACAAACTATTTTTCTATTTCTTAAACAAAAATTATAACAATTCCACCAAATATTCTAAAAATTCACTTAAATCACCTAAAAATATAAAATTCCTTTAGGATTCATTTTCTAGGATTGTTATTATTAAGAGACTTTTCTATTTTAGTTTTGACTGTTTATATAATTTTAATATAATTTTCTTATTTCATAAAAATAAATATAATTTATTTCTTTATGCTATTCATAATTTTCTAATTATTTATATAGTTGATTTGGTATGTAATCTTATGATCTATGTTTAAATGGTATGTAATCATATGATCAATGTTGAAATGTGATCTTTGACTGGGGTTGTCATGTTTGGTCTTTTGGGCCGAAATCTATGTGAACACGTGGTGAACACTTGGACTATATATGTGAACACTTGGTCTTTCTCCTCTTAGGTTTCTCCTCCTAATCTTCAAATCTTTACACAACGCCATCTAAAGATATGGCGATAAGTTCGGAATCCCAAGTCCCCCTTTCGCTCCCGATCATCGACTTCTCCAATCCAGATCTCAAACCGGAAACCCCCGAGTGGGACTTGGTGAGATCCCAAGTCCGAAAAGCCTTAGAAGAGTACGGATGTTTTGAGGCCTTATTCGATGGAGCTTCCATGGAGCTACGGAAGGCCTTGTTCGAGTCCTCCAAGGAGGTTTTCGATTTGCCATTGGAGACCAAACTGAGTACAAAGACAGACGTACATTACGAAGGATACTTGACGATTCCGAGGGTCCCTATACAAGAGGGCATGGGCTTTTATGGTATAGATAATCCTAATGTTGTTAATGACTTGACTCACAAGCTTTGGCCTCAAGGCAACATCTTCGTCGGGTACCCTTCTTATCACTTGAAACAAACTTTTGGCAATGAATGTTTTTGTAGGCTTTTGCAGAAATATTTAGCTTTTGGTTTGGCTTTAATCTATTCAAAAATGTGAGTGGTAACTGGTAGGTTGTTTAGTATTTGGTTTTAAGAACTTTTGGAAAGAAAAAAAATCTGAGATAAGTTTATATATTAAAATATTAGTTTTGTCTTTAAGTTTCTGGAACAAAACAAAGCTCTTATACTGTAATAACTTGCAAAATATATATATTTAATTCTGTCTTTGAGTGACACCTACGATTTTTTATCTACAAATATTTTTATAATAACATAAAAATATTTTATTTTATTATTTGGTTATCTAAAATGTTCTCATTGGTTTAATTTTAAAATTGAATTTGTATCATGAACTATGGTATCTTAATAATATAAAAGTGTCAAAACAGAATATATATCGATTATAAATACTAAAATATACTACATATATATTTCAGGAAGAATGTTCAGTCGTTTGCGGAGAAGTTAATAGAATTAAATTTGACGGTGAGGACAATGACTCTGGAGAGTTTCGGACTCGAGAAATACATGGAGGAGCATCTTAACGCAGCGAATAAGCACTTTCAGTTACTTAAATACAAAGGAATTTCCGATGATAATACAGAGAATAAGATAGGTTTTTACCCTCATATCGATAGGCATTTCCTCACAATACTCTGCCAGAACGATGCAGTAGATGGCTTGGAGATCAAAACAAAAGATGGCGAAGAGTGGATCAAAGTTAAGCCATCTCAAGCCTCTTCTTTCATTGTTATGGCCGGAGCTTCTCTTCATGTAACTAAAATTAAGCTTCCTTGACTCTCAAGTTTCATTATTTTATAACCTATAATAATTATGGGATTAACATATGTAAGAATACGTACGTTGTTGTAGGTACTGTTGAATGGTGGGGTATTTCCTCCGCTTCACCGTGTGGTTATAACCGGAAAGAAAGATCGGTATGTGGCTGCACTGTTCACGATTCCTAAAGAAGGAGTGATCATAAATGCGCCTGAGGAGATGGTAGATGATGAACATCCTCGTCTCTATAAGCCTTTTGATTTTTGGGGTTTCTTGAAATTCAGCAACTTACCTAATGCAAGGAAAGACATATCTGATCTCACCGATTACTGTGCCCTTTGAGTATTATGCCTTGCGAATAAATAAAACTATTAATCATTTGATCATTAGCTATATATGCTTTGTTCAGTTGTTTGTTTTTTTGCTCTTGAGTTGTTTTTTTTATTTGTTTGAATATGTAACCTGATTTACAGAAACTCCTGAATTATTTGATCGATTTACAAGCAGAAGAATTAGTGACATTCATTAAAATGTCGAAATACTTCATATTCAAACAACAACAAACAACAAGTTCCTTTACGAGCGTGAGTTGCGACAAACAGGACATGAACTATGAATCTTGAGCCACTCATCGATACATTGGACGTGGAAACAGTGATCACATTCTGGCATGCACCGTACAGTCTCTTTGCTAGCATATTCTGATAAACAAATGGGACAGATGATACCATTAGTACCTGGAAGCCTTCTACTTTCTCCCAACTCCACTTTCTTGTATGATTCTATTGTAGATTGGTCAAGACCTGTAGTGACCACAACCCCTCGTGGTTGTTGCGTTGTGTTTCTGGCTGTAATAGCTGCATTTTGTCTTCTCTGATTGACAAACCTCTCGGAATTGTAAATGCGGATAGCAGCAATACAAGTTGCGGTGATTCCTCCGATTATGCAAAGGGTTATTATCAGTGGTCGTAATCTACTTTTTGTTTCATCTGCCGGATAACATATCAAGAATGTGTTTTAAACAGTCGAAGTAGAGAAATTAATTGATTACGATTTTTGTTTGATATTTGCTTATTTCAACAAATGTCAGTTTAATAAAAACAAAAAATATGCGTTAAGTATTCTAGCGATCGCTAGCTAGCGTGGGGAATTAGAAATTGAGAATACTTCGGTTGGTTAAATTATAACTAATCTTCGACCATAAAAAACTAATTAGTCAATTCATAATTTCCATATTTAATTCCTACTAGGATTTCTCTTTGTAAAAAACTTCTTGATTAATCTAAACCTAAAAGAACCTGGATTTGAAGTTTTCTACCAAAACTTCTTCAGCCTTACCAATAATGGAGTTTTCTTCGATTATAACTTATAAGTGAAGAAGAAGAAGAAGAAGAAGAAGTTAAAACAATAAAGATCATACCGGGTGGATCAGCCAAGTATTTGACTTCGAGGGAGGCCTTGTTCTTGAAACCACATCTCAAGGACTCCTTTTCACAACCTCTGCAATTCGGCGAGCTCCATTCCAACAAGACGTTTCCAAGCCAGGGCACTGTAGAGAACCCTTTTTCTTCAGTTATCACATCTTTATATATCACATCAACAGGAACGTATAGTCCTTTCACAATCTGACAAGAAGGCGGCAACAATTTTGAAAAAGTCAAATTAGACGTGGCGAAGAAGGAGGAGGTAGAATTGCTTAGGCAAGGGATGGACATCAGAGACCAAACCGGTATCACGACCTCATTCGGACAGGTCAAGAACGTGTAGTAGAAACTGAAGCCATAAGAGAAAGGAGATCCTGAAGTATTGAAGGTTAAAAGCCTTTTAACCATACAGTTTTCAGGGTCGCTGATAGAAATCTGCTGCTTTTGGTAGTTGATTTCATCGACAAGAAATGTTCCGGACATAGGAAGCTCTAGGACTGTCTTATCGAGGTTGTTGCAGTGGAGATTGAATCCTGGATTGCCGCAGAAAGGAAAACGAATGGGGATTCCAAGTGGTTCACATTTATTAAGATATGAATCCGAGTAGGATGAAGGACATTTTTGAGGGTTCAAGGCGTTTCGGAGAGGTAAGATAAAGATGGAGAGGAGAAATACAGAGAAGAGAATTCTTGATTGAGGGAATTGTTAAACGAAAAATTTAATAGAGAATTGGTCTATTCTTATAGTCACTAAGAGGAAAGTCAGAGAATTAGTTGTCTTTTAAGAAGAATTGTCACCTGCATCGGATCCCACGTCTGCAGAGCTATATGACATTCAAGCATAAACATTATACAACATCCACTACATGTATTATACACTAGAATAAACTGATTGTGGAATTTCGCCTGTGAGTAACTCTTTAAGTAGGGAGATTTATACCTTCTGAATTGGCCAACACAGCCAGAACCACCAAAGAAACAGCAACGAAGAACCACAGCCGCAGATCCGCTCGCCATCTGCGAACTGGACTTGGAAAACTTTGATTAACAGCCATAAGTCAGGGTTTTTAAAACAAAGAGTATCAAGGCGTATTAGCTTGTGAGACTTCAAAATGCTTGGATAGACATGTATATACTGTCAACAGAATATGGTTTTCTAGAAGGTTACAATCTTTTTTAAACTAGATAAGATTCCAAGGTACATAAAAGGGCCAGATAAGGCAATAAAACAGAAGGGCGGCCAGATGAAACGAGACCGGTCTGTACATTTATGAGGCAGTGGAAGTAAAAAAAGTAACTAAGTTTGTAGCTAAAAGGAAGCCTATGTGAAGAGACTTAAGGTTAAGGGTAAGGAGCTTCACTAGCTTTCACAAATCTGCCTCTGACACGCAACCTAGTGTCAGCTCTTGCCTTCCTCGATTCATACCTTATGGTCTTATCATATCTGTTGGCACCCGAGATCCAAGACAAAGGGAGAAACGAAATATGGTATCAGATTCTTTAAGGGAGATGGGCAATAAAAAATTATTAAAGGGGAAAGAAAAAAGCAGCATTTACCTCCGTGTCTTCCTCTTTTCCTTGTAACGCTGCATTGCATCTCCTCTGTTCTGAGCCAGCCGCTCCAGATCAGCCTTAGTTGCAACTAGTCTTGTGGTCTTACAACTAGTTCCAGCAATATGCTCTGTGAAATGCAAGTCACTGGAGGAGTTCGAACCTTTCTCAGAGCCAAAGGTAATTGGACGATTGTTGCTCTCAGATTTTGTTGGTTGTACCTGGCCTGAAGTTGATCGCTTGTAGTCATCCTGCAAAAGAATCCTAATCAGCATCACAGTTAAGTTGCATAGCAGTCTAGCAAATATATATCATAAGCCAAAATGTTAGAATTGGTGGCTTGGTGATGAGGTAAAACAAAGAAAAGCAAACCAGCTTGTAACTTTTTTCTGACTAGGTTTCATGTTCTGAATTCTATCATTCACTAAAAGAAGCAACTGTCTACAACAATTTTTGAGGATGAACGGGAGATGACAACGTATTGTGTTTTAAACACTACTCTACTTAAATGACTAAGGTTAATGAGAACTATTACCTTTTTAATCTCTTTGACACCTTTCACATTAGTGGAACAAGTTTCATTCATATGGTCAACAAAATTGTTGATTGTGAATGAAGAAGCAGCACCTTTCCCTACATATGCAGCTTCCACTCGACTCGTATCCTCAGGTCCCCGTGACTGTCCCAAGTTAAAATCCCATATCTGTATACAAGTTCACAACACAGGTTAAGAAACCTTTCATTTTTTTATCTTCTTGAGAAACCATAAAACCACACAGAGTGACTATATTTGACCTTACACAAAAACATTTCACCACTTAATCTCACTTGCTCATTAACAGAAAAAACTAAACTGTTCTTAGCCAAAAAAATCAAAAGAGAGATAAGCAAAACCTGAGAACTCTGGCCACCACTAGGATTAGTAGTAGTAGCATTCCACTGCTGGTTAACTCCTCCTCCTCCGCCACCATTGATCTCCTCAACATCTCTTGACCATTTCAATCTCTCTGACATCTCCGGAACCATAAGCCCCTCTCCTGCTTCTCCATCTCCATCTCCATCACAAGCACCCTCACGGTCACAATCACGGTCACGATCACCATCATCGCCATCACCACCGACAACACCACTCTTAAGCAACTCCTCAAGCTGCTTACACAATACCTGCTTATACCTCCCACAACTAGATCCACAAGATCCACGCTTCTTAAACGTCGTATCGCTGGGAACAATCAATTCATTAGATCCCAAAACCCAAGAATCCAACTGCATCCCGAAATTATCCATCATCATCGCCATCATCGGAACTTGATTCTCTTCATCTTTCCTCCCTTGCTCCAAATCAAGTCCCCATAAAGCAGCAAGCTCCAACGCCGATGGACAACCGGAAAAACCTTCCACGGCGGATCGAACATGAGCATCGGAAACTGAACAACTTCCGTGAACATCCCAATCACACTCCTGACACAAAATCAGATTATCGGTGAAACACCGAACAGAGACTGGCTCGTTACCGCAATTATCGCAGATCTGAGATCGCACGTGCTTCCTCGACAACAGATTCGCCGTGTGAACTTGCTGATCACAAGGCAAACACAGCTTCGCCGTATCGGCTCTACAAAACAAAACCGCCGTACGCTCGCCGCAGAAATCGCACGGTACTCTCTCCGAACTACTCATAACTGACTCTCTCTCAAAATCCCTAAAATTCGAAATCAAAATCAGAATTTATTTTCAGAGACTAAGGACGGTGAGAAGAATGATGACAAATCCATTTCTCACGTTTTTCATTTTGAACTCTTTTTTTTTTTGGGGGGCTTTGTCAAAATTATCTGCAAATCTTTTGGAATGAAGAAGACAACGAAGCTAATTATTGTAAACAGTTTGGGGTTAGGGATTTGTTTTTCTGTGTTGCGATGTATGGAACTTGTGTATGATGGATTGTTCAGATTGAGATATGTTGAGATCTGACGGTGTAAAAGCGTGCTGAGAGAGTCGCCATTGTTCAGACGGCGAAGCTTACGTTGACTGTGACAGAGAATCTAAGAGAAAATATCTAATCTGCTTTTTCACCTAAATATCTATTTTAACGTATAAAGGGAAAGTTAGTTCAAAGCACATGATTTTTATGGGATTAATTCTTTCCGTATATAGCAATAACTTTTTGATCAGTGTAATAACGGCTGGAATCGTCTTTTTCTGGAACTAGTATTTACGAACATTGCAGCGTAATGTATAGCATATATTTATGTGCATAATAAACTGCTACACACGAGTTCTTGACAAAAGATGTGATAAAATTAAAATCGTAAAGATATTTTAGGATTCATGTTAGATATTTTCTTTTTGTCCATAGACTTCAATAAGTTGTTTTTTTTTGTTTTGAAAAAAAGTATAACTTATTTGTAAAGTGCTATCATTCTGAGGTATAAATATCTTGAAAAAGTTCCTGGGGAGTGGTAACAATCGGAACGATTCTTGACTAACGCATTAAATTTCACGTGTTAGAGAGTTTGTGATTCAGACTATACATAATACAGTATATGAGCGGGTTTTTTCTTTTTTGAGTCAAAGCGGAATATATGCGTTATATACTTCTATATTTGAATTCTTGAGTTTTGATCGAATGTTTAATTTGTGGTCAACTTGTGGAAATCTCTTGGCAAAGAAATCTTATTTATCCAAAAAATAGTTGGTATGAAAACTCTTGGCAAAGAAATCTTGTTTATTCCAAAAATAGTTGGTATGAAGAGTTTGGATTTCTGCTTGTAAGAAAACTGCGACCTGACATCAAATATTTTTCTTTTTAAAGATAAATAGCTTGAATTTTCATATATCTCTATAGAAGATGAATCGTCGATTTTTTTTTTTTTAAGTAAAAGATGATATAAAAGCCCATTAGACTCAAAATTGAAGAACTATCTCAAGAAGGAACTCAAAAATGGGCTTCAGCCCATAAGGGAAGCTTGTAGTCCGGTGATTGGATTATATATCTTCCGGATCCGGTATCGTTTCGCTCCCTTTAGGATTTTTCCGGAAGGAACAAAAATCTGATTCAGAACTTGGTTTCGCTGGTCGTTTTGGTTCTAATCTGAATCGCTGGTTTATTCCGGTTGTGAATTTTCGTATATTTATAGGACCGGCGAATCAGAAGCAAATTGTTGTTAGGAATAAACCCTAAATTCTGCCATGGATAAGGAGAGATATTCCAGGAGCCACCGTGACGATCGTGATCGAGATTCGAGTCCCGACCATTCTCCACAACGTGAAGGAGGACGCCGCCGTGACCGCGATGTTGATTCGAAGCGTCGTGATTCAGATCACTACCGTTCATCGAGGCGCGGCGATAGGGAAGATGAGAGAGATAGGACCAAGGATAGAAGAGGGAGATCTGTAGAGCGAGGCGAGAGAGAAGGGAGTAGAGATAGGGAAAAGCATCACCATGAGAGGTCTCACGAAGGTAGTAAAGAGAAGGAATCGAGGAGCAAGAGGAAAGATAGAGAGGAAGAGAATGGGGCTAGGGATGGGAAGAAGAAATCTAGGTTTGCTGATGGGAATGGTGAGAGGAGGAGCAGGTTTGAGGATGTGGCTATTGAAGTTGAGAACAAAGATGCTCAAGTCTCTGAGGGTTCTGGGGCTACGAATCCAACCAGTGGCGTTACGATGGTGAGTTCTTTATACCTTTTCGTTAATCTTCTTTGTTTGCTACTTGCGATTTGTTCATGATTACCTCTAGTCTTCTTCGCTAGCTAATGCTTGCATTTTCTTTTTTTGTGCAGGGAGCCTCTACATATAGTTCTATTCCATCGGAAGCTTCTGCTGCCCCTAGTCAAACACTGCTCACTAAGGTATCTTCGATATCTACAACGGATGAAAATAAGGCTAGTGTTGTCAGATCTCATGAGGTTCCTGGAAAATCTAGTACAGATGGAAGACCATTGTCCACAGCTGGGAAAAGTAGTGCAAACTTGCCTCTTGATTCATCAGCGTTAGCAGCGAAAGCTAGGAAAGCACTACAATTGCAAAAGGGATTGGCTGATAGATTGAAGAACCTTCCTTTGGTAAGATGTACAGATATTCTATACTTTTTTGCGTTCATTCTTCTCTGAAAACTTTGTATTTGATAAATTGCTTTTCTTATTCTCTGTGCAGCTGAAGAAGGCTACTAAGCCAACTTCAGAAGGTAGCCCACATACCAGAGTGCCACCATCGACTACCACTCCTGCTGTCTCTACAGGCACATCTTTTGCTTCAACATTACCACATACTGGCCTTGCTGGCTTTGGGAGTATTGCCAACATTGAAGCTGTTAAGCGAGCCCAGGAGCTGGCAGCTAATATGGGATTTCATCAGGATCGAGAGTTCGCTCCCGTTATTAACCTATTTCCAGGACAGGCACCCTCAGATATGACTGTTGCACAGAGACCGGAAAAGCCCCCTGTTCTGCGCGTGGATGCACTAGGAAGGGAGATAGATGAACACGGAAATGTGATTAGTGTGACTAAACCAAGCAATCTTAGTACATTGAAGGTCAGCAATGTTAATTTGAATATCTTAAGTTTTCATGTTTTTCTTTATATGATCGAGCTTCTAAAGTACTTGGATTTTACAGGTTAACATAAACAAAAAGAAGAAAGATGCTTTTCAGATTCTTAAACCTCAACTGGAAGCAGATCTAAAAGAAAACCCCTATTTTGACACAAGGATGGGTATTGATGAAAAAAAGATTCTGAGACCTAAACGTATGAGTTTCCAGTTTGTTGAGGAAGGTAAATGGACAAGAGATGCTGAAAATTTGAAGTTTAAGGTATGCATTGTCTTTTGTATGGATTCTTTTTGACGATATTCTCTCTTGGTGGTCTTTTAGATGTCTCATTGTGTGTATTTCTGTCTTTTCTTTATAGAGTCATTTTGGTGAAGCAAAAGCGAAGGAGCTGAAGGTGAAGCAAGCACAACTGGCTAAGGCAAACGATGATATAAATCCAAATTTGATAGAGGTATCCGAACGTGTCCCGAGAAAAGAGAAGCCCAAGGAGCCAATTCCAGATGTTGAGTGGTGGTACGTAATTTCTCTCACCTTACCCTTTCTGTTAATGCTAAGTTGTTTTGTTTCTGATTTGACATTCACTTGGCATAACCTTGGTGGAAACAAGTCATCCTGCACTTAAAAACTGAACTTGTAACGATTGGAGTATTTGATGACTGTGATGAATCACCATAACAATAACTTTAGTTTGCTCTCAGCTACGGATGACATTCATATAATTTGTTTGGTGTTCTTGTTGCTCATGTTGGTTTAGGGTTGTTTGTTTGTTTTTTGAATTACTATCTAGTTTCGTTTAGGTGGGATATATACAATTAATATTTCAATTCTTTGATTTCTTTGAGTGTTCGCATATGTGCTTTAGTTTTCCACATACAACTTCTGAAAGTTCAATGGTTTTGTCATCAGCAACGGTGTGATTGGTAGTAAAATATGGTAACATGAATCTACTGATGATTATGATCTACTTAGTACCTTTCAATGCCAGCCCAAATAGTTAATCTAGCTGCTTTGTGCTCTGTCGTTTTGGTCTATTTTCTTGGTATATGTTCATGATGAGTCTTCTTAGTTCATAATTGTTTTATGTTTCAGGGATGCAAATGTCCTCACCAATGGCGAATACGGCGAAATAACTGATGGCACCATTACTGAAAGCCATCTGAAGATAGAAAAACTTACTCATTACATTGAGCATCCTCGTCCCATAGAGCCACCTGCAGAGGCAGCTCCTCCACCACCCCAACCTCTTAAACTGACAAAGAAGGAACAGAAGAAACTGCGAACCCAGAGGCGTCTAGCAAAAGAAAAGGAGAAACAGGAGATGATCAGACAAGGGTTGCTGGAACCACCAAAAGCAAAGGTGAAGATGAGCAACTTAATGAAGGTTCTTGGTTCTGAAGCGACCCAAGACCCAACAAAGCTTGAAAAAGAGATCCGCACAGCAGCTGCTGAGCGTGAACAGGCTCATACAGATAGGAATGCTGCCCGGAAGCTAACTCCTGCAGAGAAACGTGAGAAGAAAGAGAGGAAGCTTTTCGATGATCCAACAACGGTTGAGACGATTGTGTCGGTGTACAAGATCAAAAAGTTATCGCACCCTAAAACAAGATTCAAAGTGGAGATGAATGCAAGAGAGAACAGATTAACAGGGTGTAGTGTGATGACGGATGAAATGAGTGTGGTTGTGGTTGAGGGCAAGAGCAAAGCGATAAAGAGATACGGGAAGCTGATGATGAAGCGAATAAACTGGGAAGAGGCAGAGAGGAAGGAAGGGAATGAAGACGAGGAAGAAGAAGTGAATGGCGGAAACAAGTGTTGGTTGGTTTGGCAAGGAAGTATTGGGAAACCGAGTTTTCATAGGTTTCATGTACACGAATGCGTGACGGAATCCACTGCCAAGAAAGTTTTCATGGATGCTGGTGTTGTTCACTACTGGGATCTCGCTGTCAATTACTCAGACGACTAAATCCTCTCTCCCTCATATCATCATCATCACCTTGAAATGCGTTAACTATTTGGACATGTTATTGCACTTCTATGAACATATATTCCCCTGGTGTCTGGTATTTTAGTTTTTGAACAAGAAATGATCTGTTTTTTACTAGGTAAACTGTTTAAGGTTGATGATACAACATGAATTATCTGAGTCACAGCCAAAAAAGTACCATTGGTTAAGTATGATTATGACTTAAAACAAAACTATAATGTTTTAAAAATATCGAGGCCACTAACCGATAACATAATTATGTGTACAGTCAGAAGAATGAGCCGCGCGTGTAGATGGTTGGACGAAACGTGCGACAAGATGCGAGCCTGAGTGCTCAATATGTACCTGACAGCTACACCTCCTCCAGCTTTCTCTTTACCCAACAATTCTCCACCAACACGGGCGCGTGACCTCATGAAAATCCCCAAACTACCCTCAAACTCTGTTTTTTTTTCCTTGATTAAAGAGTCTTCCTTCGTGTTTTTCTTGTTTTCATTCCTTCCAAATATCTATCTCTTTTGTTTCTTCTTCTTCTTCTCCTCTGCTTTTGGAATCATTATAGTGATAAGAGGAGATGGCGGATATAACAGAATATCTAGAGAGATCGATGCAGAATTGTTCACTTATTGATCGGAGAAGTAGTATGGGAGATGGATTTGGTATGAGCGATGAACATATCCCGATCTCAGATAGATTCTTGGAGCTCAGTTCTCACTTCTCTGTTCCTTCTCATTTGGAACAGTGTCTTGATCTTAAGGTAAAAGAAAACTCACACAAAAAGAAACAGATTCCTTCCATGTTTCCTTATAATTGATCTTTCAATTTTATTTTGTTTTGTCTCAAAATGCTCAAAGGGTTTTGGTTTCAAGCTTGATTTGTAATTGTATGGCTAAACTAAACGCCTTAACTGATAATTCTAGTATTTTCTTTCGTTTTGGGGAATAAATATGTTTGAAATTGCTATGTAGCATCAAATTTTGAGATGCTGAGGTGGGGTTTTTGTTTATAGACAGGAGAGATTTACTACAGAAGCTGGAATAGTGGAATGAGAGTGAAAGAAGATCCGAGAAAATCGATGAGTCGTGGTAACTATGCAGACCAATCCAGTGGTGAATCGTCTGGAACAGTTTTTTCATCAGAAGAAGTTAGCTCGTATTATGAAAGCGAAGAGTCTTCATCAGAGTCGTCTCCTTCATCAAGAAAGTATCACAAAGAGGAACAAGACGAAGATGTTCTTGTGGTAGCTGGTTGCAAAGCTTGTTTAATGTATTTCATGGTACCTAAACTCTTTAAGGATTGCCCCAAATGTGCAACTCAGCTTCTCCACTTTGATCAACTTCACTCTACTTCTCCTTGAACCTATCTTTCGTTGTTGATTTTTTTCTCATTTCATTTTCAGTTTTCTTCACATAGATTTGAGGGTTGTCTTCTCTCTTTTTGTCTTTTAATCTCTTAACTCGTATATGTATAAACTAGTGTTCGTGTTGTGGCATTATATTTAAAGACAATGTCTCAAAGTTGTTGGAAAAGAAAAAAACAACAACATGGATTAGTGAAAAGCAGATCAGACTGTGTAAACTAAATAGATCGGATAGAAAAAACAAAACAAAATGTGGTTAATGGCTTAATGCAGATCCGGTGGAACAAGTGCTAGTGATTGCATGTGTTTTATGGGATTTACGTAATCGTGAGGTTGCTTGAATAGACTGGTGTGTTTTTATGGGACTAACTGATCTGTCAGGTTAATAATATCGATTGGTAATGAAAGGAGAGAGTCTTGAGAGTTTTGTTTAGGATAGTTGTTGCATAAAAGTTGGTCAATGAAGCTTAAGACTCGCGCGCTGCGTGGAAAGAAAATTTAAAAAGCATAATGATTGCAAGCATGTGATTTACCACAATTTCTGTTTCTTTTGTTTCCCATTTTAATTTATAAATCAAAAGTTAATCCTTGATTATTTTTTTGGTTTTGACCAAAATAAAAATGGCTTTATACAATAAATTATAATCGAACCATAATTGAATGGCATTTCCCCCTAACATTGTCAACTTTTGCAATCATACATATAATATATTGAAATAAAAATGGCAGTAATTCACAGCAACTACAGCTCACATTCAATGAACAACTTATACGATCAATTAATTATTAATGCAAACAATCAAAGAAGAATTATCATCAGAACTAGTGAGGCTCATTTCTGTCACATTAAATGTTTAATAATACTATATATGGAAAAGTCAAATTATAAACAAGATCTTTGGGTTGCATTAGCTATATCTCGGGATTTTGATTCATTGACCTCAATGGGAGTTATTACGAAAGGAAGCTAATTAAGGCGAGATATGTCTAGCTATCTTTGTGATTTCAAGTTGTTGTGTGAACAACTTAACCATATTGGAAAGCTATTGTCCGAAATGATGATCTTTTTTCGTTAATTTGTGTTAAGATCTTAGTAAAGAATACATGAGTCATTTTGAAAATGTGATCAAACTTCTATGTATTAGCGTTATATATACAAAACACGTATATATACGAAGCACGTATCCCATCTTATGCTCTTGCAACTATCACTCCTCATTTGCGCTTTGAAGCTCATATTTGCTTATGAGAATGAAACACCTCATTCTGAACTTTCTTAAAACAACTACAATCTTACGTGTAATGGCTAGCTAATAAGGCAGATGAAGTACTTGATAGGGTTTAGGGGTTATAAGGTCGTGAGAACTTCTTTTACTCTTGGGCGTCGTGGATTTCCTCAACATGGCCTACAGGCTATATCAAACCAAAATAACTTTGAGAAACAAAAAACAATCGAGGTTCTACCGACCTCTTCAAATCATTGTAATTTATAAATGTTGGAGTCACTTTCAGAAAGTGGCTAAATTCTTAAAGCTCTAGCTGTTATGTTAATCTATATGGTCTGCAATGAATAGGATGGACTCGTGATTCTAGTGCTTTTTCTCACATCACATAGAGACATGAACCTCTTCAAGAAGCAACATCTTACTCAGGTTCAAAATTTCATGGTTGGTGTTGGAGTCTTCATACATACTCACATGTTGGCTTCATATTATGTACCACTTCATGTATTATTTATCTTGAGAATGTTATGATTTTTCCAACTGTTCATATCTTTTTTTTTTTTTTATCTCTTAAGAATGTTATGGTTTTTCGAACGATGTGATAATGTTCCTTTTGAGTTTTGTTTGTTTAATTTCAGATAAGATGGGTGTCTTTAAAAGTTGGGAGACTTAGGTGTTACGTTGCTCTACTCCTCACCCATAACTATAGTGATTATCTATGATGTCTAACATTAAGCGAGTTGTAACATCATTTCTATGGATCCTCAACCTCGAAAGAATATCAAACCTATGTAATAAACCAGATGGAAAAGAATTCCAAACTTTCGTTTCAGAGTTTGTTTTGTATGTACCTTGACCATCATTGACATTAATAGACATGATTTTAAAGCGTTCGTATGAAAAACATACCATTATAAACAAAGAAATATCATTTTTTATTTTATTTTTATATACCATTTATTGTGAGTCTTATATATATATTTGGATTTAATATATATATACTAGGGTTCTTTCACTTTTGTATTTAAGTTAACTTAATATTTTTTTGTAATAATTGGTTCGTAAATGTTTAAAATCTGTGTTGTTCCTGACAATACTCAGGTTTATCTTGTAGTCATCTAGGCTGGACTGGACTTTGAAATACAAATCCGAGAGAAAACGGATCTGACCAAGCCGAGTTAAAAATAAATTTACATGCTCGCGAATTTCAGGTTGGACTAAAGTGCCTTTACCAAATAAAAAGACAATGCTACACCAATATGAGTATTCCGATCGCATCTAATATGCATGCTCAAAAAGGTTCCTTACTACACAGTTATCTTTATTCTGTTTTAAAACCCTTTTTCTATATTACTACATTAAATTAGCGAGATATGACAACGAAATAGTCAATCAGTCGTTGCTACGTCAAAATTTCGCTAACTTTTTGCAACGATTTTTAGTAATAATGTTTCTTATAATATTTCACTAAGATTAATCAGCTGCTAAGTTAGTAGATCACCAGATCACTCTTATTCTACGTACGTTGGACTCATGTTTATCAGTTAATAGTTATCACCGTCACAAAAATCTTTTTTTGTTTTTGTTTTTGGTATAAGATCATAATAAACAAAATAAATGTTATGTTTTACTAAACATTCATAAATTATCAGTAATTATCTTCTAGTTTAGGGAAAGTATATACTTCGATCTATTTCATTGGGAAGTTTGCTAAGCGAAAATATACATTTATGATCAGATATTAGGGATGAACTATTATGATCGTTTATTTTTGAATCAAATAAACTATGAGCTTATAATACATAGACATTTTCGTATATTATCATAAAAGTTCTTTTTTTATATTTGAATTATCAAGAAGCTTCAAACATTCGATACATAATATGTTCCAAGTTCAAGAAGACAGGAACATATCGAATTAAGTTATTTCATTTTTATTTACTGTCAAAACGCGAACTTGATACGTAGAAATACTCCCCCTTAGGATTCGGCTGTTGTCTACCTTTTTTGTCGACCACTATAGACTATATTTGTGGTATAATTTCAGTTGATATTGATCCAAAAAGCACATAATAGCTCTTCGGAAGGTAAGAAAGTGACAGCGGCAGCAAAGACGACTTCACAATTATAGACAACTTAGATGCATGCATGTACGGATAGAACAAAATCTAAAAACATTCGGAGTGCAAAGTATATGTATATAATCAGGAAGAAAAAAAAATGTTATGTATATGAATGTGTAATTGAATAATTTGTTCGAAATGATAGAAAACTTGTTATATGTGATTCCAAGTTAAAGATTTGAGTTTCACTATCGACGACAATTATTGTGGTCTCACCTTTGCTACTGCTTACTATAGATAGACGTCTTAAATAGCAAAAATATTCGGTTTTATAAATGTGATTTGGGTTTCGGTCCTGGATCTATAGCTACTAGGTCTGGTTATATATATGTATATATTCCCATGTATATACGTAAAAACAATCGGGTGGGGGTCACATGGAGTTCAGAGAAAGAGCAGAAGAGTCCCCACGTCGTCTGTGGTTTGGGTCCTCGGGCTATGGGGATACCAAACACCATCATGCATGCCCAACTCTCTTTTTCATTATTTTTCTCTTTCTTTTTTGATTTTAATTATACCATTTTAGGGTTTTCTTTTGTATATTCATGTCATCCTACAACCATCGAATATATAACCCACATTTTTCCCTTACATATATTAAAAAGGAAAAAAAGAATCCATGCTTTACCAATTTCTACTCCTACTTTATTTCCCTTGCATCATTTCTTTATTATTAGCCTTTCATTCTCTCTTCACGCTCCCTTTTATGGTTTCCTTTTCGTTTGATTCAACTTCCCATCATGCATGTATATATATTAGTACTATATTCTATGTAAAATTCCAAGTAATCTATCTTATTATTGACATTTTGACAGATATTGTCATCATATTCCTCTCCACTCTCTGCCCATTCCACTTGCCTCATTTCTAATCTAAAGGATATATTTTATTATCTTATCAAGTCACTCATGCACCCTTTCTCTGTTTATGCATATGTGTAATTAAGTGCAACTCAAGTACTCCTTCATATATTTTTTTAAAACAATCTTACAAAAATAAACAAGATGCACGTACCTTTGTTTTACACATTATTAACATCAAAAACCATCAATCACTAGATAAGCGTCGCAGTGAAAATGCATTTATTATAATTGATTATCCATTTTGATAAATATTATAAAACTTATTTAAGATAATAGAAATATATACCAGAAAGTTTTTTCTTAAATCAATATTTAGTTTTTCAAGCTGAAACTAATACTACAATATAGAAATTTTCAATATAATTTACTGTAACTCCTAGGACCAAAATACTTCTACGCAGACTGTGATTTGTAGTTATAAATATAACTTGTAGTAGTATAACATTAGCGCCTCGATATTCACAAGTTCTTTTGCTAGGGTTGATAGTTGATACACATGATTAACTTATGATGTTATTTCATAAGACTTTAATGAAAAGATAAAGTTGTAAGACTGTTGAAATGTTTTAGGAAATGAGTGATTTTTATAGAAAACAAAAAGGAGATTGCAATGATCGTAATTGAAGATTAAATTAGTTGACGATCATTACAACAAAAATGGAACGTACATATATATATGATCTTCTTACATGTATGGAACATGGTTCGGATTAAAAGTTAAATTAACATGAACTTCTGTGCGTTAAAAGTTAATCAATAACAGGTGCTTTTATTCCTTTTCAGTAAAAAAATGCATGGTCTTTATTGTATTTTGTGTAAGATTATATCAAAAATTCTAAAAGACTCATGTGATGAATAACTCTATTGTATAGCAAATTAATTGTTTGATAAAATAATATCGAAATAATATACAAATTAACATGGATTATGGTCTGAAAGATCAGTACAATGAAGAACTAAATTTGACTTGAGAGCACATCCTTAGAAATTTTCCCTTCTACCAAAATAAAATAAAAGAGAAAACCAACTTGAAAGAAATAAACAGCTTAAAATTATCCCAAAAATCTCATTAGAAATCCATCCAATTAGGGCTAAAAATAAACTTTCTAAGGATATTAGTAATTAAATTCCCTTAAAAACAAAATAATAACTTTGTCTGTCAATTTTTTGTCCTCGGAACATGGCCTTAAAAAAGCGATTAGCTGGATCGATCACACACCCCATTTCATCCTTTTTTCATATAAGGAATACCTTTCGTCCTTTTAAAGTCAATAAAACCCAAATAAACTTTTACAGAAATAATTAATATTGTTTATTCATTTTGAGTAAGAAAAAGAAAAAGTGTAGTCCTAAATTATATAAACTTTTACATTACGTATATATGATCTCTACGTACATGAAATTTTTCATAATTTCAGATATTTCTATTGAATTAAATCTGACAGACAGAGAGACCATCACACCCCTCTCTCTTTCTTACATTCCCACAAGCTTCCAAACAAAGAGAATTAATGGAAAGTAAGATTTTCAAAGGAATAATTTCTCTTCCTCGTCCTCTCTCACTCACAACCCTACGCATTTAAAATTATTGAAAAACTATGTAGTATATTAAATAATTAAAAGGAAATAAATAAACAAAACCCTTATCTTCTTCATGAGAATCATTTCTTCTCCACAAAACCATACCTTCTCTAACCCCTCTTCTCACTTTTCAATAACCCCTCCATATATGACTCATGCTGAGATCATATGACCAATATGGTTCCTCTTGAATCCTCAACGCTTTTCGGTGTTTACGGCGGTTTCACGGACTCGATGATGATGAGAGAAACAACTACCAACAATCAAGATCCTAGTGGAGATACATGTTCCGTCTCCGATCCAGCACCAGGTTCTACTGATTATTATAACATCTCTTCTTCTCCAGTGAAAGACGACGGAACGGCCCCAAAGAACGACGTCGTTTGTTCTATTAACGTAGACGATAATAAAGACAAATCTTGGCTCCGCTTAGGTATAGGCCCTGAGGAGAACACGGATGGCTCGTATAAGCTCCAACGTTGTTGTAGCAAAAACGGAAGTGGAAGAGAGAATTCATTAGAGCTGAGCTTGTTCTCTTCATCCTCAACCGCGGTTAGTAGTAGTATAGATCACCTACCGACGCAACCGTTGCAGCTGCCATATCATCATGATCAGTTATTGACGATGCGTGGACCGTCGTTGGTTTACAACCACCAATTAATGAAGCCTCAAACGTTATTAAATCGCGGCTTTTCGTTTCCATCTTCAAAGCCGTGGATACCTCAATATATGGCGCCGTTTAGACCGTCATCATTGAGTGACCGTGACGTCACTAATAATAATAGTCTTTCAAGAAGCTGTTGTGTGGATGAGGGAGGAGCTGGACCAAGCTCTGAGTTTAGGGTTCTTGATCCTCCAAGAAGACCACATTCTGGTCTTTGGTTTCTTCTTCAAGCTTCACAATTTCAGTAAGTATTTTTTTTCTTTCTAGATTCATTTTTAGTTAAATTCTATTTATTTTAGTATGTAACGCATGTGCATGTATATGTTTTATAACGTTGGATTTGTGAACGCAGGGAAAGGGAACCGTTCTTGCCTCAAGTAAATAAAAGCTACTTGAGAATCAAGTAAGTCTATTTTTTTGTCTCATGCGTTATAAAAGTTCTTTGTTTAGGGGAGTTTCTTCTGTTAATTATATTCTAATTAACAAATTTGTTTTCAATTTGCATGGATAAGAGATGGGAGAATCACTGTTAGATTGTTAATTAAGTACCTCATGAAGAAACTTGAATTGGATAGCGAATCTGAGGTAAATATCTAAACTCCAACTCTTTTATATACGTTTTTTATCTTCCAAGTTTAGGGGCTGCGAGATGAAAATGACATTGGAACTAAATCCCCAACTTATTAGGTCACAAGTCTGATGTCATAGTGTCGTAACTTCGCTAACTTATATAGTTCAGTTTTAAGTCTTAGGCTATAGATATTCAAATTATATATTGTAATACAGTTGAGTGAAAACCACATTCTGAATTTTGAGAGCTACATGACATCCTTAATTAGGTGCAAATCTAATTAATAATCATGAATAACCTCGGGTTCGAATTTATGAATTCAATTATTTCTGTGTTCAATTAATTAATTAGTATAAGCAAAAATGAATATTTTAGGCTTATAATGAAGCATCAAACTAATATTTTTCCTAAGCAACTTTCTAATCAGAATTATGATCAACCAAAAATCAGTCTTTATCGCTTTTGAAAATTAAACGTTATTGATTGATCGTTTCTCGAAGTACCCACTACCTTATCAAATAATTATGATAATAATTGTTGTTGTTATTAATTCTCTCATAGGAAACTGGAAAACGAGAGGGGAACTATAACTGGCCGTTTCATTAGTTTCATGCCATAATATTGTTATATTAATAATGATTTATAGTAGTGATTATTTATTAAGAAAAATATAAAAAATAAGTCTGAGTCAGCAGGCATGCTTGCTTTGAGAATAGTAGAAACCAGAAAAGAAAGGATATCTTAATCCAAACTTAAAAAGCTTACATGCGTATGTGTGTTTAGATGCTCTCGTTAATCAGAAATTACTATAATCTATATTGCATGTCCCTCTCGCTAGGCTCACAAATACATGTTCATGCGATTATATGAACTCTTGTGCCCTACAAGAATCAATTGCATGTATAGGTGTGTGTGTACAGTAAAATACGTTTGCTAATTTATTAAAGTGATAATATACGCTTGCTAATTTAGTAAACGCGTGATATTTCATTCTACATGATAAATATTTTTTCAAAAAATAATGTCTAATAAACGACCATTCAATAACGTTTTTGTATTTAACATCTAAACATCATTTTGGACGTCGGATAAATGGCTAAGTCTTTTTAAAAAACTGTAGTTGCGTTAGTTGATGGTCGAGACTCGAGACTAGCGATTAATTTATACTAAGCACATTCATTATTCATAATTTGATAATGAATATTCTTGAAATTTTATACGTACCATCAATTGTTGAGTTCAATTGGTGTACAAATATAATCTTTAAAAAAACAGCATGTTTTAGCGATAGTATAAAGTGACTAGCTAATTTAGCAAATTATTTTCCATGGTCAGAGAAACTTTTGGACCTAAAAATCTAAATATTTTGGTTATCAAGTAACCCTAAATATAACATGATTTTATTTCACAAAAATCAATTATATGGAGAAGTTGAATTTCATACAAAGTACAATTACGAGGAAGTTGAATGTCACACAAAGTATAGATAGCCATGGAAATTTTAGTTTTTCGTTCAATGCTTAAGTTCTCATGTTTTTGTTTATTTTCGTGAGTATGTTCGTCACAAGAATATATTGATATTTGGTCCGACTAATAAATGTATTGTTAGTATAAAACATTTTATATTGATACTTTAACTACACTGATGCATGATAGACATAGAGATATATATAGGTGACATATTAAATTCTCATTCTAATAATCATTTGATGAAAAACGTGATTTGAGAGCATTGATGCATGCATGGCTAAGTTTGTCTTTTCCGTCGAGCCAAAAATATTGCCTTTCCCACTCACAAGCATATAAAAGTTTCCCTAAATGATCTTTGGATAGTTTCATACTTTTTCTAGTCAGTTAGTTGATACATTTAAAAGTCAATCAAATTAGCTTAAACATTTTAATGCATCTATGGAAAATTCGAATTAAGTCATGCTAATATTGTGCATGATTCTTTTGCTTAGGAATCGATTATAGAGACATTTTCTCTTTAATCACTACATTATTTTTTACGGCAAGTACTATATATAGGTTTTGAAAATTAAGGTGTGTGTCGATGAATAGAAAAAGTAAAGTAATGATCACTATGTTAGTGTCTCAAAATAGGACATGCCATATCTAAATTTTCGTGTGTGTTAAGTGTTAACTAATTACCGTCAGAAATTTTGGTAAGAACCAGACATATGTCTACATAATAAAAGGTGTGTTTTTTTTATTTTTTTTATTTTTATAAACGTTTTAAAATTGTTAATACTCTATAAATTAAGGGAATTACCTATCATAATAAATATAACTATTTCTGAAATATATATAAAATTATTAATTAGTACTATAAGAAATCTCGACCGCTCTATCAAAATACATAATTTTCCTTGAACAGCTAATCTCCAATCCATGGTTAAATTTTCTTAGTGGAATTGTTATAATGATGCATGTAAAAGGCAAACAAAATTACCGTAAACCTGTCGTCATGCTTATGCTTGCTAAGCTCAGCTATTATCTTGTTTTCTCGTTAAATATAGTAGCATATATAGATATCTAATATGGGGTTTGTGTAAAATGTCGCATCATAATCCTAAGTGGGGCAGTTTCATGAATTTTGAAATGCCTTGATCATCTCCTCACCAACCAATCACGTTCCTACAATAGAACTCAAAATAATGTATTTCTCATTTAATAAATCAAACACTAAACGCTTGACAGTTCAACAGCAAAATATACAAAACTTTGTCTGATTACATAAAAGAAACAGTTACATGTTCTTTTTGATGTATAGAACAATGATTGCAAAACCTTGCATTTGGTGTATCATTCTGTTTTCATATGAATTCACAACATCGTGAGAATTGACGCATAAAATTCAACTATAATCTACAAAAATGACGCATATATAGGAACGAAGTAAAAGCAAGCGTATTGCCGGCGTGCATGGAAACATGATTTTGAGGTGCTATCTTATTAAAAAGAATTCCTACTCGATTACACAATATTAAAAGTAAAACAAGATCCTATATATATATATTACAAAATTAGCCCACAAATAGTTTGAGATGATCTTATTCAGTGTCAACTTTTGAAATTTGTTTTTCCACTTCGTATTTTTTTTCCCTTTGTGCAACTTTTACTTCATATCTTTGGCGTCAAGTCGAGGAAAAGTTGAGATTTTAGGGTAAGGTGTACGTTACATAATTCTTACTACGACTAACAAGCCCAAGTTTCCTCAATGGAACGGTTAAAACACATAAACTTAAGTTAAGTTGTTTAACTACCACTAGTTATAGTATAGACCATGCAACGTTTCCAAATCCCAACACGCAACGCTATCTCTAACCGGTCAAGTTTCCAGATCAGAGTTCACGGTTCAATCCAATTGTATTTTATAGACCCATGTCAACAATATATTAATTATTTTAAAAATCCGAAAAATAAAAGATGTAATTTCTATCGACAACAAAAATTACTTAATTTACATTTAACAATTTAAATTGTCGAAACCACACTTACTCTAACCATTAGCGTCTCATGTCACACACACGAGCACATAATATGGATAATGATGTGATTTTGACTCCAATTTTGGTTTGCTTGATGGAAACAGGTAGAAATAAGATGCAGAGGACAACAATTATCGCCGTTGTTGACGATGCAGCATGTAAGAGATTCCATATGGACTCCAAAATCATCATCATCTTACTCTTTCACTTTGCTTCGAGACTCATCAACTATTGATCATGTCATGATTTTGCATTATGGTAGGACTGCTTAGTTAAATCTTTATTTCAATAGTTTTTGCACTAAGTCTAACATTTTTCGATCATCATATTGTGTACTTTCGATCGAGTTTTAATTAGATCTCCCTCTCTTTTTTTGTTTGGGTTTTCGATCTATTTTTATTTAATATATCCCTCCAATTTTCTCAATAGTTTTTAAAACTATATGGCTCATATTGTAGGGAAGTGGTGTCGTACGAGCCAAACAAGTGGTCTGACCACTGACCTATAAGCCCTAGACACGATCTTATTACTTTAGTTTCCTGCATTTGTTTGGTTATGTTATCATGATTACTATATTTCTATTTTCTATTACAAGTAATTTTTAGGGTCATTGTGAAAGTAGTCTAATCTTCTTTCCCTTTAATTTGATAAAATAACACCTTTTTGGCTTATCCATTAACAAAGTAAGACCGTCAAGGTATCAACATATATTGAACATTTATATCTTTTGTAGGTTGTACATATAATATATACATTATCGAAACTTTTTAAATTTGAAAAATTATAAACTTTTCATAACCTTTTGCAAGTGTTCGTAATGAGTTTAGGAAACACAAACTAGGAACAATATGTGTTCATGTATGTTTTAAACTTACAAAAGTTTAATTGTATTCTACTTTATTACCCTTAATTTCTGTTTGTTGTCATATTTTCTGTTCAGAAGATATGATCTAAAAGACTTGAACACAGCTCGGTGTTTGGATTTGTTTTACAACTGTTGGTTCCTGACAAACTAAACCGATCCAATTTAATTCGAATAAATTAAATCTTATAAGAAAATACAAACTACACTAAAATATGGATAGAATGTGTAATTATTTTTCTATACACGAAACCAAATCCGAATACACTTCAAAAAAAAAATGACCGAATTTTAATTTTATTTATAAAAACATATATATTGAATTAACATGAACTAATACTTCACCAAACACACACATACCAATTTTTTAGCAGTAACTGTAAATCTATATCAGGACTTACCTAAATCGAAATCAGGACTGGACCGTTATGGACGGGCCCAATAAAAAGTTATCCTTCTAATGGGCTTTAAAGGCCTCATATCTTATTATTTTCAACTATCTTCTTCCCCAAAGGCATCTCTCCTTCTAAGATTCCGATCTGTTTAGCTTCTTCTTCTCCGACTCTCGTAATGTCGTGATATGTTCAATAAGCTTTCTTCAATGGCGTATGGTTCTTTCGGCGTCTCATCAAAAGCTCTAGTCTATTGCCGTCCCTGCTATGGCTCCATTAGAGATCTCCCTTTCTCCCTCCGAACGTCAACAGTTTCGTCTCCCGCTCTTTTCCGCTTTGAAACTCTATGATTCAGTTCCATCTTCTATATTTCCTTCTTCACCTTCGTAACTAACAACGACCCGAAAATGGGTATTGTTCAGATTGGTCATTGCGGCTGTGTTGGAGCTATCGCAGCACCTAGAAATGTTGTGAAACCTCGCAAGGAAGAAAGTCGTGGTGATTATCATTCTTTTGAAGATTCTGATTCTATTCAATAAAAAAGTTGCGATTTTTATTCTAATGAAGCGGGAATTGTTTTGTTTTGACTTGTGTAAAAATGATCGAAGATTTTAGTGGAGCACGGGGAAGTAATAAGGATAAATCGATGCCATGGAAGAAGTTAGATGCTAATGAATTTGGTATTCAGAGGTCAATGATACCAGATTCTACACGGATGGTTCTCAATAAACTCAAGAAAAAAGGTTTGCTTTTTACGCTTACTTAGGCTTCTGATTGGACTCTGGCAATTCTTAGTGTGCTTATATGACAAATATCAGCTTCTGTTGGGAAGAGCTTTGAATTGTTTGGATTTTGTTTTGAACTCTGCCTTAAAATCTGTGTTTTAGTGGCTTTAGTGTAATGTGAACCCTCTCAAGCTTTTGAGATTGTTTAGTTTAGAACAATGTGAAGAATAGCTAAAGGCTTTATTTTTGCTATGATTTTCCAGGATTTCAAGTTTACCTAGTTGGAGGTTGTGTTCGGGATCTTATTCTAGATAGAATCCCCAAGGATTTTGATGTTATCACTACTGCTGAACTCAAGGAGGTTTAAATCAGCTTATGTTCTTACTACAGACTTGTATTTTTTTATCCTTTTTTATGATGAACTCAATCTTGCCTCACAAATTTACGTTTTGAATCATCGCTTGTGTGTATAGGTACGGAAAGTATTTCCCGGCTGTCAAATTGTTGGAAGACGATTTCCAATATGTCATGTTTATGTTGATGATATTATCATAGAGGTTTGTTCAACATTTCACTTATTTTACACTTTTTCCCTCTCTCCCTTTCTCCATCTTTCTCTCAAGTTCGTAAAATTGTATCCTAAGGGATGATGGAGTTTTTCTTTTTAATAGGTGTCAAGTTTTAGTACTTCAGCAAGGACTGGTAAAGCGCCCAATAAAAGCTTTAGACGGCCTGCGGGATGCGATGAGCGGGATTATATTCGTTGGAAGAATTGCTTACAGCGTGATTTTACAGTCAACGGGTAAACAGTACCTCTCTATCTGTATTTCTCTTATATTTGTGAATAGAAATCCATATGCAGCATCCGTTAACATTCATATGTTGGTTTTTCAGGTTGATGTTTGATCCATCGGAGAATGTAGTGTATGACTATATAGGAGGAGTTGAAGATTTAAGGAATTCTAAAGTAGGTTTTGCAATTTAAGCTATTATGCTTTATAGAAATCTACTGACATGTGAATGAATTGGTATAAGTCCTAATCAGTTGAAGTTTGCTCTGTAGGTTAGAACAGTATCCGCAGCGAATCTTTCATTTGTCGAGGATACAGGTCAGTTGCAGATGCAATGTTTTCATCATTGGTATGAAAGATTGAAATCTATTTGTTTGGAAATGCTTTAAAAATCGTAACGGTGTTCACTTTGTAGCTCGCATTTTACGTGCAATTAGGATTGCAGCAAGGTTAGGATTCAGCTTGACTAAAGACGTTGCTATTTCTGTGAAGGAGCTTTCTTCTTCATTACTGAGACTTGACCCTGTATATCTCGTTACCTTTTCTTGTTCTCCTTGCTCTTCTTTTTTGTTTGTAAGGTTAGGACTAAACATTTTTCTATCGTGTTCCAATAATTCTGCAGTCAAGGATTCGGATGGAAATCAATTATATGCTGGCATATGGGTCCGCAGAAGCTTCTTTACGGTTATTATGGAGATTTGGCCTCATGGAAATTCTTCTACCTATCCAGGTATGGTGAATTTTCTTTAGCAGTGTGGCATTATGGTGTACACACTGAGTACTTTCTGTTGTTCACATTGAAATCACTTATGTATTCGCAGGCATCTTATCTTGTTTCCCAAGGGTTCCGGAGGCGTGATGGAAGGTCCAACATGCTTCTGGTACATATTTTTGCATTCTCAGTTAGACATGGCAACTTCCTGTCTAGTAGTAGTAACACTACAGAGTGAAATTATGGTTCCATAGGGCTAACTGATTACCCTTGCAGTCGCTATTTCGCAACCTTGACCGACTTGTAGCACCTGATCGACCATGCAGCGAGTTCCTCTGGTGAGAAATCTTCTTTAATACATCTATCTTAGTAATTGGTTTTGCCTGGTTAACAAATTTTGGGACTATTAACCTCAGGATTGGGATCTTAGCATTCCACAAAGCATTAGTCGATCAGCCTCGGGATCCCACGGTAGTAGCTTCCTTCTGCCTTGCCATCTACAGTGAAGTATCTTTATCAGAAGCCATCGCAATTGCAAGGAGCAACTCAAAACAACACAACTCACACTTCCAAGAATTGTCCAGTCCTGAAAAGGACACTGCTGACTCAGAGAGCAAAATATCGCAGCAGGTCATAAAATTAGCAGAGTCTATAAGATCAGCTGCGCGGAAATTGAATAACCGAGACTACATAGCTAACGCAATGAGCAAATACCCGCAAGCACCGGGCTCTGATATGGTTGGTACACTCACATTTCAATAAAACATTGCGATCACAATAACTGAAATGTTTCATATTCTTCATTGAGATTATTGATTGTTATCTCAGGTATTCTTGTCAAGACTTATGTTGGAGAGAGTAGAGAAAATGTTTGGAAATGTGAGAAGAAAAGGAAACCAAGAGAGAGATGATGTCCCAAGTTTAGAGCGTAGGATAAACTACAAGTCTCTTGCCCTTGGAGACTTTCATGAGACACGTCGTGTTTTTGCTAGGATTGTCTTTGATACCATTTACCCTCTGGCCTAAAAGCCCACCAATTTTTTTTTCTTTCCAAATTCGTCTAATTGACTATAAATGAATTGATCTATGTCCTATCTTACTTCCCATGTGGAACATTCCTTACACACAGGAAAAAAATTGTAGCTAACAAGCAAGTTACTGGGCCCAAACTGATTGCAGAAGAACAAAGCTTTAACAAGAAATTGTTCACTTAACAACGTGATGAGGCTTAGATCAAAGTTCTCATGTTTTTTTTGTCATGTTTAGATCAAAGATCAAAGTTCTCATGTTTCTGAAGACAAATGTGTATTCTCTGATTCAAGAGCCTTGGGGATGCAGATGTATCTTCAGAGAACATAAACGAATGATGTTAAAGCACAGTAAGCTTTTGAGTTGGTACTACACACTCAACAGCAGACGTTTGCTAGTTTTAGTACCTGAATCCTCTGTTCCATAAGTAAAGTACATAGACTTCATTACTTCAAAGTTCACACTTGCTTTTATATGTTTTATTGACTCGGTAAAATTTGCATTATAATCCATTTTTTATCTTCGGTCTTGCATATTTGTGGTACTACTATTAACTAATGACCATATTTTAAGCTGACCGTATTATTAACTTTGAACCTCATTTTTGATGGAGTTAAACACAATCTATTCATATGATGGTCAACCAACACACAGACATATCATTAAGCAAAACTAAATGATACAGTTAAAACCCATAAACACCCATTTCTTAAGAAACTAGCTTGTTGCCATGTCATTGATCAACCAGCAATCTTGAGTAACAAGTTGAAATTACATTAGTAAATACACCACATTTTTTCTGAAAACCAAAAATCAAAACAGAGGCTCACTCACTAGCTCTCACCCCTTGTACATCAAATTGTGCATCGTTCGTGACTACTCGTCTGAGCTACATTTTTTTTTTTTGAACTTAAATTAATCTTTTTCTTTGGGACAGATTATGCATGATGTATTTATACTTTGTAGAATATTAATTTATTCAAAAGTGGGTTAGGCTTCCATATAATCTGCACAAGAAAAACATTCGACTGACGAAATAGATAATGCGGAAATATTTTTGTTCTCTTGACGTAAATGGAAAAATCTATTAATTTCGCAATCTATCGTAAGCAAATCTTGAGAGTGACATGAGTCGAACCTAGCCGTTTCACAAAACTCCAAACCATGCAATGAAATGTCACTACTTGTTTCTAGAAACTATTACACATTTGGATTAGTTAACTGATTGGTTCATCACAAAATACGATATTACTTTATTTTATTAAAAATATAGATGTTACTTGATAATTGCAAATCCCAAATTGTGTATTGGCCTATCCTCAGAATCTGATCACTAAAAAAGCTGTACATTGTTTTTGTCCTTTTCCTATTTATTTGTCAATTCGTGCTTTTAAAATAAGATTTATACAGACAAAGTTAGGTGTACATGAAATATGCAGATCTTAATGAATCTCTATGAATGGCAGATTGTGAGATATTTCATAAAGTGATTGCTTTAAGACAGTCACAAATAGAAGATTGAAAACATATCAAAGTTCCACTAACTTTGTAAATAGAAAAATAAAAAAGATGCAGCCAAATGCTATCACACATCTTTTGCCAATATTTTGTTGTCTCCAAATTTTTGATTCATTAGTGATCTACGGTTCAACTTTTTTTCTTTCTTGTTTTATCTACGAAACAATTTTGAATTTTTGAGAATGTCTTTGTGCCGTATTAATTGAGATTTTGAATTGCAAGGCATACACAAAGCCATGACCTTCGCGCCATGGCTCACAGATTAATCTACATACCTTAAGTGGATGTAGTTTTCACTTTTCAGTTTAGTTTTTGGCTTTTAAAATAAATAAATAAACCATTAACCTTCTCAAAGCTTTGTAGATTTTTTTTTTTTTGTTTGTAAATTCATATAAGACCTCAAATATATAGGGCGAGCAAATCCATTTGCGAATTAGACTATTTTTTTTGTTAATTACTCTTAAATTATAATTTACCGTGGACTAGCTACAAACTGCTTTTACACAAAAATAAACTTAGTATAAGAATGATTGTTTGATGATAAATTAAAATAAACTCAGTATGCACATCCATTAAAAACATAAATTTAGTAAGACGACAAAAAAGATGAGCAATTTATCTAGTAGTAGTATCTTTTAAACCTAACTATTGTGTGATTACTAAAATAATAAAGTAGACAATGAATGATTAGGGATAGCGAATGAAGAAGGTGGAAGATGATGTTAACTTCGGATTGGCGCGAAATAAGATAAAAAAGCTTGTTCTTCAGAGAAGAAAGTGTTTATGATTGGACAAAGAAAGAAAGAAGCAAAGCCTATCCACTTCTCATCTTCTCTATTACCAACAAACCTTCCCCTTCTCTGTCGGTTCCTCCTTTTCTATTATTTTTAATTCCAGATAATAAAAAGAAAATCTTTTTTTGCTTAAAGAGCTCAAACCGAAACCCATTTCAAGATTTCATCCTCCGGAGTGTTTCAACGAAGCTTGGGTATTGTTTCCATTTCTCTTTTTTGGGTTCAATTTTTGGTTCTGGATTAGCCTTTGTAATGTAGTAGTTCTGCGAATATACTTAGTGTAATTAATCAGCTTGCATTGTTGATAATCCACGCTTAAATCGATTTTGGGCAATTGCTGGTTTTTTATTATATGATTGGACAGATGAATGCAACAGTTTCTGGGTTATACTCTGTTTGATTTTTGTTTTAATAAGAGATTCCTCCAAAAGTTTTGCTGGGTTTTTTTTCTCTCCTACTTGTTTTAAAAATATCCCACTTGCAAGAGTGTGAATTTGAAGACAAAGATGAGTCAATCTCTAGTTTTTGGTTTGATTTCATTTGACATTTGAGTCTGTGTCCTCAATATCCGTTTTCTATATTTCTTTTTTTGGGATTTATTTCTTAAAATTTTCTTGCAGTTTAAAAGTTGGCAATTTGGATATGATGATTGTGTTGTTTACCTACCATGTGTTTATGATTCTGTCTCTATCTTCTTCATGGTTATATAAACATACACATCCTTTTTTGATAATAGTTTCATTGATTGAATGTGATGCTGAAGATTCTAAATGCTTTGATGTCAATTTTGGGTCTTTGCTGATTGGTTAACATCTCTGTCATTAGGTACATAAGTCTGATATGAGAGGTTTCGTCATAACTTGTCTTCTAAGGTAAGTTTCCTCACCTGTGGCGTAGATTGCATCATCAATCCATGGACGTTGAAGAAAAGAGGGTTTCATCTGGTTATGCCAAGCCTCCATGGATATTCAAAGGAAGGCAAGAAAACACTTTTTGTAGCTTTTCAAGAATCTGATTTCTAGTATATGTTTTGCTAAATTTTCTTCTTACTGTGCTTTCAGTGCGTTGTACCAGATTCATCTTGTGAAGGCTGCGACTGCTCGAGCATTCATCCCCAAGGAGTTTCGACTAGTTGAAGCTTTTGGGTATAAAAGCATCTCCTGATGCGTGTTGCTATTGATTGTCTTCTTCAAACTGCTTAACCATTGTTGTGTGTTGTGGGATTGTCAGATACACTCTTGGCGGTTTCTTCCTTGCTAGCTACGATGATAGCCCCGCTGGTGTCTTTGATGAGGTCTCCTTTTCTCCCTACTTACTCAAACTAACCACCCCACAACATTCTCTCAGCTTTTTGTTGCTTTTTCCCAGCTTGTAGTAATTGCAGGGATTGTATGGAACCCTCCTACATCATGCGCGTATGTTGATTCTCCCCTTCTTGTACTAATATAACCATTTTTTAGTAAAGCAGAATTTGACTAAAGTGAAGTGACCAAGATTATAGATTCATGCTTATCGTAACATTGAGTTATGAAGTGGTATTTTTTTCTATTGCTTCAGATGGGCCGCGAGGGTACTTGTGAACAGCGATGAGGCTTGTCATCACGGACGCAAGGTAGGTGGGTCTACTTTGTATATTTGCTCTCTATCAATGGAATGATGAGAGATTGGCGAATAATAATGCATTATTGTATAACATGGTGATGTTGCAGGAAGTAGGACTCCCAAGCCAAGTTGCAAGATTTTCAAAAGTTAGTGACACTTTGTTCTTAAAAGTAATTTAGCTTTTAATTATTACTGATTATGCTCCCAATAAGTTTCTTTTTAACTACATATGAGGAAAACAATATTACTCTTGTCTACATAAAGTGGAGACACTGTAATTATGAACTACAAAAATCATTCTTCCTAACTCTTGGAGAATGGGATCAAACATGTTGTCTTGATTGATCTTCTTTTACATTTTGCGTTGAGTAAAAGGGATTTTTTGTGGTTTTGAACAGAACATTACTGCAGTCCCAAAACAAAAAAGGGACAGAGCTTTTGGTTTCTTGGACACATTTGGTTTGGGAACTACTCTGTCTCATCCTGAGAATTTGATGGAGGTTAAGGTTAGTGAAGTTGATAGTGCTGCTTCTACTGATATCTGCAACATCCAAATTAGATCAGACGGTGAGTTCTTCGCTTCTTGGCCTAACTTTAGCCTATGTGTAATACATTCTGAGAAAAATCATGTCATGTTTTGATATCTAACTATGATCTTAAACTGGCTACCTCAAAATCAGAGACCAAAGTTGGAAACTGGATGGGACCTGCAATCAAAATGGCTCTCCCAAGTTTTAGGTAAAAATTTGGCTCTAGTGATTGTTTTTATAGGACACTTGGCTCGTAAGCTCATCAAAAATGTCAAATAATGGCAGTGGCAATACAATTTACAACTCAAACTTGCTCAAGTACTCATGCCATCTCCACTGCAGGTGTTGTTAGTCGTTACTGCTTCTACTTTACAAAATCTATCGATATATTGAAGAACACTTATAAGAAGAATTTTGTATTGAACTTTGCAGGGTGAGGCCGGTGAGACCTGCGGTTGTATCAGGGGCTTTGGAAGATGAGACAGAGAAGTTTACAGAACAGAATCACACATCACAAGAGTCACTTGAAAATGAAAGGCAGCTAAGCAAAGCCGTGATGCTATCGAAACCAATCATAGCTCTTCAATTCAAATGCTTAACAATGCAAGTAGAAGCTCCTGTTGTAATTTACCCTTCAAAGTAAACACAACACTCAAATTCCAAGAACATACAGCTTCCTTCCTAAAAGGTTCACATCTTTACAAAAACAAATATTTCCGCTTTTTGCCGATTAAATAAGCCATTCTTAGGATAAGTGGTTTGCCAAAATCTATTATTTTATACTTACATAAGGTCAAGAGATCATGGTACAATATCAGAATTCTTCAGGAAGAGGATGGCCGTCCAAGAACGCCTTGAACAGGACAAGTGATCTCTCAGGCTGTGAGAATGGGACCTCGTGTGAAGCTCCTCGCACTGTTGCAAAGGACAAGACATTTCCATAGACTTGAGTCCATCCTCCAACCTGAGACACCAAACACAATGTGTTAGTTTTGTTTTCATTTTTTCTTTTTTTGTACCATTAGAGAATGTTGCTTGTTTACCTGTTGGCCTGCAAACCAGACTCGATAAGGTACACTTGTTCTCAGTCCCAATTGTTTGGCCAATCTACTCACTAAGGTTCTACTTCCTGTCAACGGGATCACAGAATCTTGATCTCCACTGTTCTTGCAAGAAAAACATCCACCATTAAATCATGAAGACAAGTAAAAGTTTAACAGAGAGACATTGATATTTACCTGTAGACAAGAACTGGAACTCCAGCTTTAACAAGGCTCCCTACGATATTAATCGTTGGTATTTCCACATCAAGCAATTGGTAATCAAGCACACTGTCATAATCATGAGAAAACCAAAATCAAAAAACGTTCAATAACTACCAACATCTATTGGAATCATCTGCAAACTTTTAGAGAAAAAAGTGATGACTAACTTGCTGCAAACTGTCCATTCACGTACTCCTATGAGCCGAGCATGAAGAGCTTCCTGCACATCTCTTCGGTTTAGATAGTTGACCGTCTCATCTTCGACACAAACATCCACAGATTCTCCCACTTGCTGTTTTTTTCAAAGAATCAACAAAGGTCATAAACATAGTCACAGAGCAAATGACAAAAGCTCTAATATTTATGTTTGGTGTGTTGTGACTCACATTGGGGCTTACTACTTTGGATTGAGATAGCACAGAGGGAATGCAAACATCGAGAGTGACATCATATTTATCAACAAATCGACTCGTCTCAGTGCTAACTTGACTCATCACCTTAGAGCACATACTAGACATTGACCCTCTATAGTACTCACTCACATAGCGCGAGTAATTACAGTAAGATGTGAACATTTTGTAAGTCGAATCCGATATCAAGCCATGAGACCAGAAGTACTCAGCTCGCGAGTTGAAATCTGTCGCAAACTCCAAAACTGGATTGCCAATCTACAAAAAACAGGATTAAAGTCAAGAACATAAAACCATATTGAAATGAGAATGAGATCATGTTTCTTGACTTACAGCAATTCCTCTCAGATTGAACAAATGGTGCTTCTTGTTGTACTGAATCATAAGCTCAGCTAGTTGAGGAACATAATGGCCTACATTTGCATGCACACTTCAGCAACAAAAACTTCAACTAAAGAGCTTAAAGTAATGGAATGAATAAAGAGGAACGTTAAAGTTATTACCAGCATAACTTTCACCAGTGATGAAGAGACTTCGATTGAGGTAATGAGGGAATTTGAGAAACCATCTTTGCAAGAACACAAGGTTGTCTCTTGCTGAAGTGGAAATAAAGAAGACAAAAGAGAGTTTGAGAGTGTTAAAGACAAACAGAAGGAAACAAGAAGAAGAGAATAATAACTTCAGATGTGATCTGCACAAAAGGTTGAATTCTTTTGTTCTTTTTGTCAGTCTCAGACTGGACAAAGAAACAAAAGCTGAATGAATCTTTTATTTTTAGGAAAATATTAATAATATTCACTTTCCTGTAAAAGGAAGAACAAACAAAAGAAATGACATTCACAGGTCATACTACTGTGTAACACCATCATCATAACTTCTCACTCAATCAGAAAATTCTTATTAAAATGAAAAAAAAAAAAAAAAACTTGAAAGCCAAAGCTTTTGTGGTGTGTAAAAAGATGTCTGTTTTCATTTCTGGTGGTTACAAAATCTTACTTTTGATTTGTTGTTTTTTTCTGTTGTTGCTGAATTTTGAAAAAGGGAAAAAGACACAAACGTCTGGGTTCCTTTATGCAAAGTCTAAATCAATAGATTCAGCAAAACACAGTTTCTCTGAAGGGTTTTGTTTTTGCTTTCTTTAATCAAGAATTGAGAATTAAAGAAAAAGAAGATACTTAATGAAGGGTTTAAGAAGATTAACCAGTGATCTTATCATTAACACCCTCATAATGGGAGCTTTGAGTTGAATAAGAGAATCCAACTCCAACAGGTGTCTCTAGATACAACATATTAGCCTCTGCAACCACCAAACAAAATTAAAAATCAAGACTTAATAAAGTTTTTTGAAATGTTGAAAAAAGAGTCTTGAATTGTAATTACCTTGGTTCCAGCTATGCTGATTCTTGACCAAGATTGGTCCTTTTGGTCTAAATGGTCCGTTTTCTGAGAATGCCCCAACGCCCAAAGATGAACATCCAGGTCCTGCATTTATCCACATTTTCACATTTAATTTTTTCTAATCTACTATAATGTAATTTGGTAGTTGAGAGTGAGTGAAGATTTGAAACGAACCTCCATTGAGCCAGAGGACGAGAGGTTTAGAGGATGGATTGGTTTCTGCCTCGGCGAAGTAGTAAAACAGAGCTCTCTGTTTCTTGTCGTCGACAGTGACATAACCGGAGTATTGCTGAAATCCGACCCGGGGTTGACCGGGTAAACGGGTGACTCGATCTGAGTGGGACAGAACACTAGAGGAGACCGTGAGAGAGTGGAAGATAATTAGAGCAAAAGAGATTGTGAGCCATTGGAGAGGAGACATGATGTCACTTCTCGGTGTTTGGTTTGAGAAGAAGTGAAGAGGAGACTAGTGATGGACTTTGGTCTTTGTTTTCCCACTTGCTCCTTTGCATTTATATCAAGATTCACCTTTTTCTTATGTAACTTTTTTAATTGGTAATATTTACCACATCCGTAAGAAATTTATCTCATCAGTAACATTTATTTAGTCAAAAATGCGGTAAAAATTAGCGGTGCCATTACTACAAATCTATTAGTATATTTCTCTCTTTTAATTATTTCATTTTTTAATCGTTTTATTTTCCGTTAATATATATGGCGATAATGTAATAGAAAAAGAAAATATCTATGAAGAAAAAAGTAAAAATTACTCCATATATAGTTTTTCTATGTACAATATATAAGATTTCACACATATATTATTTGTCATTACAAGTATATCATTGAGTTTTTGTTTAATTATTATTAAGATAATTCTTCTAAGTCTAAAAAATGATATTGAGATGTTAAGAAATAAAATAAAAGTATAGAAAACATCTAACTTTTTGGAACTAAAACTGTTTCAAAAAAATATCTAACATTTTGCAACAAAAAGAATATCAAATGTGGACCAAAGCACTTTCTACTGATGGTTTGAATCCAATAAGTATAAAATGGAAGGAAATCCACATATCCATAATGTTAATACTCTTAAAGTCCACGATTATTATTTTTCAAAAAGAGAAAAGTAGCTATATAAAAGCTGAAATATAAATCTACAAGATAAAAAAAAGAGGGTAGTTAGTGACACTAAAAATTAGAGTCAATTAGAGCGGCAAATAAGCTGATTACCAAATTTTAGTACAAAATTGTCAATTTTGATGATGTTTGCAAGTAAACATGGCTGGAGTTCACTTAACCAACTCCCACCCACATCCAAAAAGTTTCTTTCTCCTTTGAGCTCTTCCGCCATTGAATTAATTTTTTTAATCAAATATATTTTCTTTTTATAGTTCTACCAGATTTTACAATAATATATAGTTATGATCGAAAGTCGACATCAAGAAATTTTAGAATACGTCAATGGAGGAAGAGCTCAAAGGAGATATCGCTTGCATAATGGTCATGGTGAAACGTATTTTAAAATGTTACACCATCCATCTCTACGTCCCACGCACATTCAAATCTGAGGAACACGGTCAGAGACTCAAAGGACTTTCCATCTACTACAATAACAAAATACTGAAAGTCTGAAACTAACATTTCGATTGCTTCGAAAACAGATATTGTGATTGCATTAGTGATTAGTGTTTGCTAACTAAAAAACACAGCAAATTCCTACAAACATTTGCAACACTATCCGTTAGGGCTTTACAGTAGTGTTTAAAATTCCAAAATATATTTGACAAAATCAGTAAAAAAAATGGTAAGTTTCTTCAGAGATGAATAAAGTGATTTAGCATAATAGACAAAAATCAAGCTGCAAACATAAATAATCTTATTTAAATCATGGGACCCTAAAGAGGATTATATACCTAATTAACTTATTTATTACAATAAACTTAAAAAGTTTAGAATAAAAGAATAGTAAATTGAGAAGAGCATGACACTCCAGTTATAATTATTTAAATGTTAGGCATGGTAGAGAAATAAGGCCAAAACAATTTGGGAGTTACAACGACAAGAGTAGTGTGTATGGTATGCGTGTAAAGGAACTTTTAACAATGGCACTCACAGAGACCACTGCATGCAATTATGCCTTTCAGCAATTTTATTACTTTTTAAGGGTCACTTTTTCCAGCATAGAAGATTTTTGAATTATACTAGTACTTATTTTGTGACTCTGTTATTATTTTGCTTCGTAAAATCAAGTACAATACTCTGGAATTTACGGGTGATGATGTTCACGTCAATAGTAACATAGCTAGTAATAAGTATTCAACATCTAAGTTTATATAAAAAAACGTCTGCAAAATGCTATTTTTATTTATCAACAACAACCAAAAAATGCCAATCGATCGTCACTTCTATACCTCCAGGAAAACATTTTTTTGTTTGAAAACGAAACTTCATTTTGTTTTCTTTAATTTTTCAAGCTTCGTTTTGCTCCTATATTTGTATTTAATATATACATTCAATTAGTAAATCCTGTTGTGCGTATTTTTTTTTAAAAAAATCTTTAATTTGCTGTTATCTTAGATTAAAATATCATTACTATTAATATGAACAAAAGTAATACTCCACTATAGTATTAAGTAGCCAGACTAAGCGATAATCAAAATGGATAAACAGAAACAAACAAGGAGTGCATTGCTTACAGCCAATTTGATGCTTCACGCCAAGCTTTCTCCATCTTTCCCAAGGCCAAATCATTTCTCTTTCTTTTTTTTTCCTTTTCATTTTATTCAATTAAAACTTTTTCCAATCCACCATGCACCCATTTTATTCACTCATCATTCACTTATCCTATTTTTCGACGTGTTTGAAGATAAGGTTAATACTTAATATTACCTTAAAATTAAAAAGTAGGAAGTTTAATTTTAAAGGAAAAAAATGTGGCCAGTTTTTTAGAAAATTGCTTTTGTTCATATTAATAGTATATGACATTTTATCATTTTTGTTTTTTGGAGAATGTGTAGAAAATGATGTATGACACGCTTTTGGGAACTTTGAGTGTAAGCCAAGTCTTTTAACCTTTTCTCTTATTCTTCGTCGAAGCTTTTTGACATGTTTTTATACCCAATTATAATTCGAGAAAAAGCTAAATAACTTTCCGATATAAACAAGGAAAAAAGAAAAATGTAGAACTATATAATATTCTTTTTGTATGTATTGAAATAGAAATTCCAAAAACAACAACATAAGACGATGTAACTCATCGAGCCACATGTATCTTGTTGATTCTTAATCAAGGAAGCGGTATATACACTAATACCTAACGCTACGAGTCTACGACATGCAAATGATTGTTGACTTAATGGATTATTAAGCGATTTTTAGGTTTAATTAAGCCTTTCTTCCCAATGGTTTCGCTTTTTCCATGTAACTAACGAATCTTTCCATGAACAAGAACGCATCAAATTGATAACATAAACACGTATCACACATATTCTTAACTGTGTAAGAAAGATTTGATTTGACAGGATTAGATCATAACATTCTTATATTCAATACGATGTCAAATTACTTTTTGAATAACGTTTTGTGTTTTCTAGCCTAGCTGGATGGTTGTCAAAAGAGATATAATTGCTCATTGACACACGTTGGACGTCGTTTATGAACGTAGGTATCGCGGAGAGAAAAAGAGAGAGATTATGGATGATATGAATGATGATGATGATGGGGTCAAAGGTAACAGTGTTCCCCACTTGAGAATGTCGCCGGAAATTACTCCTATTCGTTCCTACACCATTCCTCTGAGAACAGAAGTCACCATATCATTTTAAAATTCTCAATATTTATTTTCCAAATATTTTTTCGTAAATTATTCAACCAAAAATATTGAACCTAACACATAACAGACAACTCCGTGATCACGCCCATTTTTCAATTGCGGAAGTCTTTGGTTAGTAATTGTTACTGCGACAACGTCTTTTCTTACCGCGGTAACAATAGGCCAACCATTCAATCTTGGTAAATCAATGTTAAACAAAACTACATAACAAGAAAAGCGAGAACTTGCTCATCATGATCGCATATCAAAATTTGTGCTGTGGGGAAAATTTTATATGAATAACCATTTTGTTGGGAACTGAAAACAGAGAAAAAAAATGAAAAAGGGAAAGAGACAGAGTCCATTTGGTCTGAAACTCAAAAACAACTTTTGCCTTTATGGGTTGGCTAAAGGAGTGGGAATGGCCCATCCCCACCCTCTCACGTCTTGTCTCTTGTATCCCTATTTTCTCATTATCCTCTTAATAATTACAAATGGAATTGGAAACACTAACTAATCTGACCCTTTGTTTGTGTCTTCTTCTCTTGTTTTCTTGTCCCAATGTCTTTTGGCCTATATTCACTTATTGTGAACAATTATTAGTTTACTTAAAGTTCATTTAAACTTTTGACTCTCCATCGTTAGTTGTATGTTAAACATGTAGGGATTAGATAACCTACGTTAAGGTAATTATATGATCAAAACAAAACTATAGCATGACTTATGATATGATTACTAAAGAAAGGTACCCCAACCAAGTGTGTTACTCTTGTACAATTGAATGTGATTATTCCCACTCGCAGAGATATTTGGGTTTTATATGTTCTTACTTAGTAAACTTATATATGATTATAAGTTAAACTAATACTGATTCAAACAATCCTAATGTTTATTCTAACCCTAAATAAATAAATAACGCTATTTAATCTATATATAGTTTTCCCAACCTGTTTTCCCATATCCATATCAAGAACCAAGATCCAATACACCTTTTAAAGCCCTACTTAAAGTATAGAAAATATTGGTTTCTGTTTTCAAAAATATTATGTAAGAGGAAGAGAAAGATAGAGGGGTAGGTCAAAAGGAAAAAAAAGGCTTTGAATTTTTAATGTAACATTGAAACGGTAACAAGTGTATGTGTCTTTTTTGTATGGTAGTAGTGTTGGGAATTGTTAAATCGAAGAGAGAACATGCATGCATATGAATAAAAATAACAAAAATAGTTAATAATTTAGTGTGTTTGTTAGAGATGATTAATCGGCCCTCTAAGCCATCTAAGTGCATCTCATGTCAACCTTTCTTTCATATGGCGTGTGACTTTGACCCTTTTTATAACTACTAGTTTCGGTCTTCTTGGATTCAAGTTCCCTTTGAATAGTTCAGTTAAAGGAACTATAGTGCCAAGTTTGATTTTGATTTCATTTGGATATACATGGATTCTCTTCGTTACGTGACAAGCTTCCAAAGAAGAAAGTGACAAACAATAAAGGACGTATACATACACTATGCCCTCTGATTCTCTACAGTATAGTCTTTAGATGGTTGTGACAAAAAGGAAAATAAATACGGATTGACACTAACACTTAGAGCATGTCCATTGCAGGGACCTTACAAGTTTCTTAAGAGAATCCTAATGAAAAGAAGCAAAAAAATAAATCAAAATTGACTAATTAACCAAGGTGCGAACCTTGAATAAGGTATTTTTGGGTGAGTAAGGTTCGCTGACGTGGCACTATATCATTGGAGGACCAATAAAACAAAACAAGTTTTTTTCCTTTTTTCTTTCTCTCCTCTCTCTTGGTTTCGTATAGAGTTTCTGAGCTTTGGTTTATGTTCAAATTTGTGTTTGATCTGTTGGTTTTTAAGATAAAAATGTGACCCTTTTGCTGCTTATTCACTTCTCATTAGCATTACAACGGATTGGTGACACAAAATAATTGGTTCTAGGTTTATGTTTATGCTCTTTTGTTTGCTCATTTAGTTGATGTTATCAAATAATTGGTTCTAGGTACGTGCTTTCATTTAAGTTCATGACAGTGTCTTGAGCTGGAGATAGATTATTCTATGTTCTTCCTTTGGTGACAATTTCATTAATAGACCTCTCATCTCGGACTTTAGTTTCCTCTTGGAAGCCTTTTGATTTGTATTCTTTTTTTCTTTTTTTTTGCTTTTATGTCATCATATATGTTTACAATTTGTAATATTTTCTAATAACTTTTAAGTTTTATCAAATAAATTATTTTAAAAATATTTTTGCTTTTTAAAGAAATTTTCATAAGGACTCCACCATTGGATAACAAAAAATTTAGAGACTCAACAAAAACTCTAAACTTTAAAATTACCAAAATATATTATTAAAAAATGTTAAGGATTTTTTATAAGGATTCAATCAATGGGCATGCTCTTATCTTTTGGTTTCTTCTTGTTACATCGTTTTTGGGGGTTCCAAATATTTACAAGACTTAATATAATCCATTTAGACTGCTCAAAACCACTATCCACCATGAGCCAACTCGTGTAGCCCGCATTATTTTAGCATCAACATTTGTAGCCTTAACTCGTCTCATGGTAGGGTAATTTATGCCCAATCCACGGGTTCTCGACCCAATCGACACTCAAAAATAATAGTCCAAAGGGTTTGCATTTCTTTGTCGTCACTTTTCTATATTTTAAAAAAATATTCAAGTTTAAGATTTTAGTCAGGCCATTAAAACAAACTTAGAACTCTGCCATTGGTAATATCGAAAACCCTTTGATTCCACTTGCTCATCAGAAATATCATAAAGGATATTATCATGATTCATGAAAAATACAAGGCAATATCAAAGTAAAGAGACGGTCCATTCTATAGTGTTGCAAAAAGGGTTCTTTTATCATAATCAAAATGCAAATCGATGGGGTAATTGTTGATTGTTCCATGGTTTCATCCACATGAATCCATATTACCACAGTTTTTTGTAAACGTCTCCTAATGCGATTTACGATATGTCAAATGATCATTTCCCCACATTGTCTGATACCTGTAACAACACAATCATTAAATTTAATCCACGTCGAATCTAAAAGGAAGAGAGGTCATATGGCGATTTCGTGTTTATATACCTTACAAGATGGCTTGGGGTAGAGGATATCGTAATGGCCTGGACGATACAGCAAGGTTATAAATGGAGCAGAAGCTTCTTCATCTTTCTCATTGGTAATGCCCACAGGAACAAAGTCATGATGATTCACAGTGACGCCCCCACTATCACATGAGCTACGGTCAAGATACACAACACGGATTGCAACACCAAGTGCGTCCGACAAAGCAGTTATGTGAATATGGTCACTCTCTTCCCCCATTGGTTCGACCGAGGACTTGCAAAACTATAACAATGTAGTGTTAATATCTTGCATTCACCTATGCTCTAATAATCTATGAGGAGGTATTCAGAACTTTCAACAGAATCTTTAGTTTAAACATAAGTGCAAGAGACTTAACGTCTCACAACGCTGACTAATCAGAGATAAAGCAAGCAAGTTTGGAAGGACATTAAAATTGACAGAGATATCACAGAGACGGAAAAATAAAATTTCAAACATATCACCAAATGGCCTGAATTCCAAAACAGAGTAAGCGTGTGTACAAACCTGATCCACTGTTGCATTTGATAAGCCTGTTATAAAAGGCTCGAAAAAATCGGCACGCGTTCGTATATCACCAGCAGTAACAAACCTAAAGAACATTACAACTGAGACAACAAAAATTTGTCAAAACTATGTACCATTGGATATGCATCGCCAGAGAAAATTAGAGTAACTTACTGTAATCTGAGACTGACTGATCTCTACTTCTGTTAACCAGCTCATCGTAGCTGTAAGAGAAAGATATTTGCAAAAAGGATGAGATACAACGAGAAGAGACTTGTGCCATTTCATGAAAGTCAGAACTTATCCACACGAAAACAGAAATCAAAATTAAATGCCAATTAAAAAGCCATCTGGATAAACAGTTCTCTACCTTATAGACTCTTCAGTTCCTTGGAGAATGTCATCTAGTTGCTCAAGGAACAACTGTATTTTCAAGAAAGATGAAATTGAGTATTGGTGGTGATCTTACCAGATTTAAAAAGCAGACACAATAGAAAACAGAAAAAGGTGGTCGATTTACCGCAAAGAAGTCCTCAAATGTAAAATCTGTATAACCTAAGTTTTGCAGAGTCTTTCTACATTTCTCAACATTGACCTTGATACGATCGACTTCAGCACGATCTTGTGATTCCAATATATGCTCCTACGAAACAAAGCAGAGAAAACAACAGCAACTTTAACTAAAGATACAATCCACGTCTAACCAAAATAACAAAGTTCAAAACCAACTACACAAACAAGAGCTAGGCAAAATAGAAGACATTCTGAGAACATACAAGGTAAGAGAACATAAAACTTCGGAAGAAGCAATTTCCATCTCCTCTTGTTCGCCGGATTCCGATATATTGACTGTCCAGTATCTACAAGCATTGCAAACATGATAATTCAAAAAGACTGAAAGCAACAAACCACGAAAAAGATAACAGAGCAGAAAGTAACCTTAATCTTCTCCAGCAAAATGGGACTCCCTGATTGATACTCTGCAGCTAAACTAGACAGAGGTTCCTGCACATCATTGAACCAAAACAATCAACCTTTTTAACTTCTTTCGATAAATAAACAGAGCAAGATAACACGTAGAAGCCAAAAAACGAATAATATGAAACAGAAGATCAATTTTAATATTGGCTCTGACCTTATCACCAACATAAGGAACTTTAGCAGCTTCTTCTTCTTGAAAAGATGGTTGATCTTCCACTGATGAACAATTTCCCCATTCTTCACCCTTAATTGCTGAAATCGATGCAGCTACTTCCGCTTCATCCTTCACCATATCAATCTGATTCTGCATCTTCACTACTTCACTAAACTCTCTTCCTAGCTTATTATTAGCTTGATCTACAAACACACAATTCAAATCCGATTTGAAACAAACGACTCAAGATTCTATCAACTGATCCTCAATTCAACGATAATTCAATCTGAATACTGATAACGAGTTTGTTGATCAACAATTCACAAATCTGACAATCAAACAAATACGAATCCAAGAATCTTAAGATAAGGAGAGAAACGGGGAAATCGATGGCGGAGGATTTACCAGAAACGAAGATCGATTGAAGAAAAGATTGGATTGTGAATAATTGAGATCGTTTGCGACCTAAATTGAAGCAGGTTGGGACTTGGGAACCAACACTAAGCAATGGGGAAGGAGGAAGAGTGATGATGATGAAAAAGATTTCTCAAATCGGGGAAACCATCAATTTTGATTGGAGGGGTATAAATGGTAAGATACGTTTCGCTTTTTCCCAAAGTACTTAATTTTTTATATTTAATTTTTTATTTTTCTCTACACGAATCAGGAAAAAAGTCGAATCGTTTTTGGACCATAAAAAGTTAAAATGACGGTAGAGCTTAAAATGGGCCTAAATATTTTGGCCCAACAATAATCTGAACTTTGCTTAGTCACTAGAGTTTTGTTTTCTTTTTCTTTACAAACTGACCATAAACAAAGTGAATCAAAACTACCTAATTTATTAAGATAAACGATTTGTTTGTTTATCAAAACTACGTAATTTATCAAGATAAACAATAAACAAAGGAGATGACAAAAAAAAAAAAAAAATTAACAAAGGAAGTTTACCAAAAAGTATTTCAATAGTAAAAAATGATTTTAAAACAAAATAAAAATTGACAAATAAAAACATTAACTAATTAAACACTTCAAATTTTAGAAAGAGATCCATCAAGCCAAGAGTACAAATATTTGTCTTAAAATAAGAAGTCGAAAGAGTTGAATAACCATTCATATTATTTTTTAATATTTGAGATAAATAAGTTGGAAAACTCATTCAACACATTTAACCAAAAACAATACAAAAAATAATATATATATATATAGAAAATTTGTTCAACTTATCCTACTATATTATTTGGGAAGTACATTTTAAATGTAACCTTAACTTTTATAAGTAATTACATAGGTATGCCATTAGAAATAAAATTTTAAAGAGTAAATTAATTTATCTCTTTAAGGATTAAAAAGTCAAATACTAATTTAATTAATTAAATTTAATTAAAAAACGAAATATATTATTATTTTCCAAAAATAATAACCAATCAAAATCAACATATAAGATTTGATATCTAAATTTTAATTAATTTAATTTAATTAGAAAAACGAAATACATTATTAATTTCCAAAAAAGTAACCAATTAAAATCAACAAATTAGATTTGATATCTAAATTATCATATTAATTTTTTATTAATTATTATAGTTCACTTCTCATCTTTATATGATTCTATTTTTGCCGAAAAATAATATCATCATTATAAAAAAATAATTAGAGTTTTTTCGCATATGCCATATTTTGAATTTTTAAAAACGAATATAAACTATTCAATACATGAAAAAATATTATAACGGAAGAAAAATAGATTTAAGAAAACTTTCTACTGAGTAACGGATCATAATTTGAAATATTTCTATTCAATTTCACACATATTATAATGAAAATTTATAATCTTATATACTACAGTAATTAATAACATATTAGATGTGATTCAATTTTTAATACAAGCTGAAAAATCCTAGAATTGACGGGTTTAGATCGATATTAATACAAGATGATATACTACATGTGAAACTCTTAAATTAACAATCAAACTACAAGTGTATAATCTTAAACACTAAACAATATAGATAATATCAACAAAATATATACAACTCACAGATTACTATACATTTAAAATCAAATAAAATAATATCATATATATTTAAATCATCTTTACAATAAAAGTTTTTAGTTTAACTAAAGTATAAGCCTACCTGCGGTATACTGCAGGTTAATAACTAGATTATAGGGCTTATTGGATCTAAAGACGGGTCATCAAAGATTTCCTAAACTGAAGCAAAATATACTGAATATTCAAATATCTATCTGTTACCAAATTATAAACAAATAAGTTCGTAAAACAATTTAATATTTTATATACGAAATCAATTAAATCTTAATCACATAAAAATTAGCACAAAAAAAAGTATTCAATAATTAAAAAATTATCAAATCTCTGTGTTATATAAGTTTTGATACTATATTCGAATAAAGTGTAATATACCTTTTCAATTTGTATTATTTAACTAATTTAAGCTAACTAATATAGTTGCTAATCTTATACCTATCAAAACCGACTATCGTTTCTTATCTCTATAGTATTTTTGCAAGATTTTTTTGGTGGATTTGGATAAAAGTGCATTCGGGTCATATGGTACAGTCTCCTATTAAATAAATATGGTGCACTCATTTGTTATTAGCTAAAATATTTAGATTATAATTCAGAGTCATATCATTAATAAAATAAATGGCTTTTTGGCAAGACGGATTTGGATGGACGGGTTTTTGAATCAACATTAATAAAAAAGTAAAATATAATTAATCCACAATTTCAATACGGATTAAATCTTTAATTTATTATATTTTAAGACCACTAATATTAAACATATCAAATCATCCTAATTTAGAAAAGGTTATATAAAACCAAAAATGTTATGTGGTATGTATAATGTTATTATATATAAAATTAAACTATAAAATATAAATGTATTAGAAAATGATACAATTTGCAAAACTTTTATATATAAAAAATAATTCTTAAATTTTAAAAATTACTATTTTAAAAAAAATTACGGGACGGGTAAAAAAATTACAGAACGGGTTTTATTTTGGAATTGGGTTATATGGTAGATGTATTTGAATCAATATTTATAAAATTTTAAAATATGTTTAATATGCTGTTTTAATAGGGGTTAAAACTTCAAATTTTTAACAATTGTCTCATGGATTCGTGGTATAGCGTTACTTAATAACAATTATAAACTGTAAAATATAAATATTTTATAAAATTAAAATTTACAAGTTTTAATATATATTACTTTAAAAAAATAAATTGTCCCGCGGTATATCGCGGGTTAAAATCTAGTTCATCTACTATTTTGTAGAGGAATGAGCAGAATAATGTCCAATTTTTTGTTCAGATTAATTTTTTCCAATCATTTATCTACATGCAACTATTTGCACCTTTTTTTTTCTACGTAATTATATGCTATGTTCAACAGTCTATCAAATATCAAAAGAAACGTGAAGACTAGAAGTTTTCGGTCAGATTTGCGACTTTCATAAATATCATATCAACATAATTTCTGTTCTAGGAAAAGATATCGGTGATAGGATTAAATTTTAATTGGTAAAAACTTCGGTTTAGCGATTTTTATTTATATTTTTTTTGTTTTCTAAAAATATAATTATAGCTGACATATGTAATTTCATCTCTTTTTGATAAATTTCATTAGACGAAAGAAAGTACACTTAAACTTTGACATAAAAATGTGATCGCGATGTGTGGATGTTTATCTAAATATAATTGTTGCGATTAGACAGTTGACAAGAAGGAGATTTCTCTTTCTTTTTTGTGTGGCTTTAGAAGTTTTCCAATACCCTAACGTTAGTTTTCAAAATCACCAGATTGTGTTTTTTTCCAATTCTAGCAAAACATGCATACATATAACACGATCACGTTTAGACATGATTAGGATAGTTGTTATTTTTTTGAATATGATAACTGATGAGGATAGTTTGTGGAGTTTTACGACTAATTATACAGTTAGACGACGAGCTTGAAAATCTGGATGGTTTCGTCTCTTAGTTTGTGTGATTGTGTAGAACTTCAGTTCATTTCTAATATTTTATTATAAAAAGAAAGAAAGCAGTTTCATTGGATCCAAATAGTTTCGTAGTTTTACTATGTTCCGAGTCCAACAAGTTAAATCACTCCCGAGAAAGTCTAGAGTGCTGAAAAAGTCCTCTTGCCTAACTCTTTTGCATAATGACAAAACGTAAGCTCTGACAAATAGAGTAATCTATGTTATGGTTTTGTCTAATTATGTAATGTTTATATATTCGTTTGTGGTTTTGAGATGTTTAAAGGCCAACCGAAACAACATGTTCTATTACATCTCGTCAACCAAATTATATTTCTTTCACATGCACCCTAATTCTAGATTACTATTTAATTGTGATTTTCGTCTTGTTAGAAGACAAAGTAATAATACGATTTTAATTAAAGAAAAAAACTATAAGTTTTTACCTTTTTTCTTTATCTTTCCATGATGGAGCGCATGGGCAAACGACTAAATAACCTTAAACTTATGCCACATTTTTTAAAAAACATTGATCAACTAATTATTGGTCACTACGCCCTAAGAAAAATTATTGGTTTCTGCATTAATGCAACATTTTTTAAAGTCTAGTTGTCGGAACTATGTTTGACCCGATTGAATTAGTTTAGTGTTTGAACCCACTTGGATCAAGTGTCATAAGAAAAAAAAAACATATTTAGTGTTAGATTTATCCGGAGGTTCTACAGATTTTAATAAGTATTAAAGTGAGAGCCGGTTGTTAGTATTACCGACTAATTAGGACATAAATCACAAACTTGTGACTTAAGTGTGATACATGGCTTTGACCAACAAAGAAACATAACTGGACCCAGCCAATTGAGTAAAATCGAAGATATATATATGTACTTAACATTATCTTCAACATTTGCCCATACTTTAAAGCATAAACATTTACCTTTCATGGGGATTACATTTTTAAGTCTATAGCTATATCCATTATTCAGTTATGTGCATAAATCAGCTTCTTCTTCTTCTTCTTTTGTAACTAAAGCATGCATAATAAGAAAGCCGATATTGGACATAGACCAACAAAGCTATGTAATTGGAATGATCAGCCAATTAGGTAACACATCAAAGAAAAGAAATAATAGATCCTCCGATGTTTGGTAAATTTATTAATAATTATTTACACAAGTTGGTAATTGTGGAATAATTTGTCTACACAAGGTTGACAATTGTGGCTGAGCGATTATGTTAGAGTGCATCAAGTTGAAAGTGTAGGATTTTGTTGGACTCTTTTGGTGCCTTGGTAAAATAAGATGATATAATCGGGGTGGTTTTGATTGAGCTTCCACCAAGATAGAGTGTTCATATTTTATTAGCTAGTAGACTTAAAGATTTATGTCACTCATCGTAATGAGAAATTTCTACAATTTCCACTTATATACAATGCAAAACAAACTAAATTGGTACAACAAACATATATTCATGTGAACCTCATATGTTCCTCATGCATAGTTACCAATAGTTCGTATCTCTCGTCTTTTATTGGGAGTTATCTTATCAATGTGCTGAATTTGGCTATAATGATGTTTTTCAAATTGAGCACACGACCATGAGTACTTTATTTTTTGTTTTTTCAAAATGACTTAAAATCGTTGTGTATCATTTATCGAGTCTCTATTCGAAAGGCCAGACTAACTCGATTTGGACTGGTGCCAAGACAAAAGCTTGTTTTTGGGGAGGTGCGGAAAGGTGAAACCCTCCGTAGTACGTGATGTATCTCAGGAATAGAAATGTTCTGATTTTATCATTTAATCTTTGTGGAGTTTGATGAATATATAAAGGTGATTTAGAGTTTTTATGTCATTATTTACATGATTACTAAAAGAAACCCTAGGCTAAAAGATATTTGCCTCAAAATTGAAAAAGTTGAATATTTTAACACTTTACTAATATATACTTTGTTAAGCACCATTTTTCCCTCCTATTTTCTCTCCTTATTTCAAGACTACATGTGCCCTCATAGAGACACTTGCTTTTGCATTTCACTTTATGTTAATCTGAGCAATAAAAGACCTCTAAAGACCATATCTAAGCAAATCCCTGAACAAATGTCCTAATCAACAATTTAATTAATACTAGTTTCTTTTCGGTTTCAAGGCGTTTACCAAAAACCAAACAACTCTTTACACAAAACTAGTTCTATTCACTTTGGGATCGGTGATGTGCTTATTGCTATTAATTAATACTAGATATGATCATAGTCTCTTCTATTCCAAGCAACGCATACCACTTTGTTTATGTGGTACACCAGTCATTTACTTGCCTACTCAATAGAAGTTTTCACTTTTGATTTTGTATTTCTCTCCATAAGTATAATATTAGGAATAATTAAAGCTATATAAGTAAAGAATGCGAAAATCTTGATGGATTTAACATTATATATATATATATATATATATATCTTTCTAGATTTAGATTTAAACTCGGATTGTTATGCAATGACGCAACTAGTATAAATGACTAGGCTACATCTTACATGTTATGGTCAGCTAAAAATTGTTATGTTAAATGTGTGATTAAAATTAATTTAATTGAGGTGTATGTACACACGAAGGATTTTATATTGCTATAGATAGATAAATAAATAAAAATAATTTATACTGTTTGGACTGACCAAGTTATAACACTAAGAAAAACAATAATATGGGAATTCCACAGTTTATTTTTCACTAATTTTCAAAATCCGTTATTTTTTTTTAAAAAATGTTCTAACTAAACGAGAGAATTAAAGTTATATTCTCTTCAAGGAAGCTGGCAAATTTATTTAAAGTCTCACTTGTACATCAAACGTACGTTGAATCATTTATAAGAGCTGAGTGTGTAAGATACGTAATTTAAATTTGACAAGTCATTAGCTTTGCCAAATATTTCGAACACTATGAAGTCTGTGATCATTAACTTATTTTTCTTGTCAACAGAAGTCACATGTTACATCACAAATCCTAATTAGTAGAACACTAGAAATCAGATTTAGCTATAACCATCCAACATATAAGCTATACACTTGATTTTTGGAGACTTGTGGGTAAACTAACTACTCTTGAAATGTGAGACTCACATGTAAGTCTTGTTTCGGTAATTAATCTCTAAATTTTAATCTTATGTAACCCTACGTTAATAGACCGAATAATATTTTTTAACTTGAGTAAATCGAAATCAATACTCATATTACTAGATTATAATCTCATATCATATTCCTAATTTTTATTGTATTTTTTCTGTTTCTCTTATTGCCATTTATCTGAAATTTTCTTTTTAATTTATTTTCTCTTATGGTTTTGTCGTGATTCAGGAGTAGTAATTAATTCACGTCATGCGCGATTTAATATGAATTTAAAAATGTTATCTCAGTCCATGAGAAGTAGTAATTGTGTTGTGCGTATTGGTTTGAAGTAGTCCACCAAAAGAGCAATAAATGCAAAGCTCGTAACTTTGACCTATTTTTTGTTTGTCTTATTACACTACTGATTTTTTTTTCCTTTGCCATGTCTATACAGTATACACTATTATTCTCTCTTATTTTTCAATATATGAACTACATAACACATTTAATATAAACAACATGCATTAGTTTACATTAGATAGAAAACTTAAGCTGTTACATGATCCAGGACTTTGGTATCCTAGTGGCATGTCCGCATGTGTTGCAATCTCTTAAAACTCTCAAACAGCAACTACAACATATTCTACATAGTCTCTAGATTTGTTTGGGTCAACCATATAGTCTCGAATTTAAACGTCAAATTCACAGTACGTATATGGTTCTTAACCACTGTATGCCAATTATTATCACTAACCCTTTCAATTATACTGTATTTGAAACCCGAATCTTATATTAACCTTAGCGTTTTAGGCTTAAGTTTATTGTTGACTTTCGAACTGTTAACATACTTTTATGGGTGTATATATATGACTTATGCTACAACCAACTTTTGATCCTTTAACTTCTAGCATAAGTCCATGACTGTAGTTTCCAATGGATATGCTTAGAATCCCGTTGACATATATTTTGAGTGAAGAATTAGATGATGAACAATATAAAAGTATTTAAGCCTTTTAACAAAAATATAAAAATATATTAAAAAAAAATCCTGTTAATAAATTCTTTTACGGGAATGACCAATCAAAATATATGTGGGCTTATTGTTCCACGAACCAGGATGAAACACATCAGATGATACATCATTCAAAGGTTTTGCGAAAGTTCTTTTTATCTAACTAGGATTTCGGATGGTTTGCCTAAAATAACATAATAGAAGAAAATATGGGCGTTACGTATCAGGAAAATATTATCACAAAACAACATTTCAAGAATTCATTACTTTTAAAACAGAAATAGTAAGGTTAGAAAATATTCAAAAAGAGTGCATGTCTTTTAAAGTTGATGGGTCGGTCTTATAGATTGCGCATGTCCTGTATCTCTCCCAAACATTGTGGACCGGTCTATGTATTTGTGAAAGGAAATATGCCAACTTTTACTAGTCTCTCTCTCGCATGTGTGTGAGTGAAATAGTTTTAATATTTCAAATTTATTTCCAAAACAATTCTTACAAGGATTATCAACTGCGCAGCTTAAAAAATCCAATTATACTCAACTAGTATTATCACTCTATAGTTCAGAATACTTTTCTTGAAAATATGAAATATATATAAACTATAAATTTTATGTTTTTATATTATTTAATGAAGACAATCAATGGGATTAAGACCATTAACGTGTGAAACATAAGACATATATGATTTATCGTAAGGTTGAGAATCTATGTATGCTTTTTCAGGGACCAAAAGGAATATATAACATCCCTTCAGAAAAAAAAAGATTTACATGATTTGGGTTGTTACGTTTCAAAAAGAAAATTAAAACTCTAGTTTAAAATCTGGTAGATGTTTCAGCCCCTTGTTTAATAAATCTGAAACGAGATTCTCACCATCATTTTTTTGGGATAAATTATCACTATTATTTTCATATATATGTTATTTTAAATTGATTATTAATTATTTAGTAGAATGGTATAATCATGAATTATAAACAAATACGTGGAATAAAATAACTAAATCGAGATGTTTAATTAAATCAACTTAATTGTCAAGGAAAAGATTTATTTTAGTTTTATCATTAAATGACTAAACCAAAATAAACTAAGCAATATAAAAAGCCTAAAGCAAAGGAATTGACGAAACATGCCTAAAGTGTATGACATAGCGTATTTGAATGAAATTTGTTCACGAGAAAAAGATCATCTTCTCCAAACCCTCTCAGGCCTCTTTTCTCTCTGTTCACATCTGTTTCCTCGTCACACAAGACATATACATTAACCTAATTCAACTGTTCCATGTCTTTTAAAGTTTTCTTGATGGAATTAAGCTGATGCATGTTATTTTATGTTGTAATTATCATCATTTATGGTTAGTTAGTCAATTGGTCTATTTATATTATATGTATATCAACGTAACGACCCTATCATATGCATTTGGATCTGCATCACCAAGATGATGACTTTATAATATCCAAGAGATTTAACAATCTTAACAATCCTTCTCTCTCTTAATCTTGATTGCCATAAGTCAAACTTGAGATTATTTAATTACTATATGGAGCCCAATTATCGCATGTAAATGAGGTTAATATAAATAGGCAGATTTAAACTAACATATATGTCAATGGAATTTGAATAACTAAGAGTTGTTTAGTATTTCACAGCAATGCAAATATACAGGTTTTAAGAACAATATGCAAATGAATTTAAGGGATATATAAAAAGTTCTTAAAGAAAATTCCATAGCCACATATATAAAGAATTTGTTAACTTAAGCTATCATATACTTCTTTTTAGTATAAACTTTATTTGAAAAATTTGCATGTGAGTTCATAAAGGTTTCAACGAGTTCCTAAATAAAATCTAGCTAAGAGGCAATATTAGATGAGTATAGTGAAGACCAAGTGAGTATATCTTTTGGCAGACATATGCAAATCTTGTGAATATGATTGGATTGATATTATTCAACGGATCATAAAGAAAGAGCTTGATTGGAGGATTAAACAGCATATAAACAAATATGATATTAAACAAAAAATAACATATAAAATTATAGGGAAAGCCTGCACAGGTAATATTGACCAACAATAGCTTCTTTCTAACTAGACAAGGCCATGTGTGTTGTAGGACCTCCCAAATATATATTTTCTAATAATTATTTCATCATTTGCCAATTTATTATATAACCATTTCTCATCCTTCTCCTCATACCACCAAAAACCAACCTTCAAGAACAGAGAAGAAGTGATTCTCTAAACAACAAAAATAAAATAAAACTCTTCTTTCTCTATTTCTGTTGAAGGTACCTCATCATTGCAACACAAACTTAAAGCTTTGTTTGTGTCTGCTTTCAGACAATGATACCAAGTTACGACCCAAATGATACAGAGGCTGGTCTCAAGCTTCTCGAGGATCTGACAACAAATGCAGAGGCTATCCAACAACAAGTTCTTCACCAAATACTCTCTCAAAACTCTGGAACTCAATATCTCCGAGCATTTCTGGACGGAGAAGCCGACAAGAATCAACAAAGCTTCAAAAACAAAGTCCCTGTGGTGAATTATGACGACGTAAAGCCTTTCATTCAACGAATCGCTGATGGAGAATCATCTGATATCGTCTCTGCTCAGCCCATCACAGAACTCCTCACTAGGTAAACATATTTTTTCACCAAATTCTACAAAAACTATCGTTATATACTGTTCTCTTAAGAATTTTCGTTATACTTATTAGTAATTTCTTTGAGTTAATATTGGATGCAGTTCGGGGACTTCTGCAGGAAAGCCGAAGTTGATGCCTTCTACAGCTGAAGAATTGGAAAGGAAGACATTTTTCTACAGCATGCTTGTGCCTATCATGAACAAGTAATAAATGAGTTTTTATTACTTCAATCTTAATTTACGTAATTAATTTTTTTGTTTTGTGCATTAATATCTCTTAAATTCATTCTCATTCCAAAATAAAAAAAAAAAGAGAAATACAGAAATATTTCTTAAGAAAATAAAAAACACAATAGTATATAATAATTTTTGTAGCATCCAACAGAAACAATATACGTAACCAGCTCTCTTATTGGGCTTAAAACATTTAGGAAATATATTTGGCTTCTCTTTGCTACAAAACACCTTGCAGATTGAATATGTAGGATCCTAGTTACACTCATGAGAGGGCAAAAATAAATCAATTATATCTGTTTTCTTTAGTCAAAAGATTAAAACAGTGAAGGAATTTTTTTTTGATAGATTGGATTGTGTTTACATATTTGAAATTGCAGATATGTGGATGGGCTAGATGAGGGAAAAGGGATGTATCTTCTATTCATAAAACCAGAGATCAAGACTCCGTCAGGTCTAATGGCCCGTCCTGTTTTGACCAGCTACTACAAAAGTCAACATTTCAGAAACAGACCATTCAACAAGTACAACGTCTACACTAGCCCTGACCAGACCATTCTTTGTCAAGACAGCAAGCAGAGCATGTACTGTCAGCTTCTCTGCGGTCTAGTACAGCGATCTCATGTCCTAAGAGTCGGAGCTGTCTTTGCCTCTGCCTTTCTTCGAGCAGTCAAGTTCTTGGAGGATCATTACAAAGAGCTTTGCGCTGACATTAGAACCGGTACTGTCACTAGCTGGATCACTGACTCATCCTGCAGAGACTCGGTCTTGTCGATCCTTAATGGCCCAAATCAAGAATTGGCTGATGAAATTGAGAGTGAGTGCGCTGAAAAGTCGTGGGAAGGAATCTTGAGGAGGATATGGCCTAAGGCTAAATATGTTGAGGTGATTGTGACTGGTTCGATGGCTCAATACATTCCGACACTAGAGTTTTATAGCGGAGGTTTACCGTTGGTTTCAACGATGTATGCTTCCTCTGAGTGTTACTTTGGTATCAACCTTAATCCGTTGTGTGATCCTGCCGATGTTTCCTACACGCTTCTTCCTAACATGGCTTACTTCGAGTTCTTGCCCGTCGACGACAAATCCCACGAAGAGATTCACTTTGCAACTCACTCCAACACCGATGATGATGATGATGCTCTCAAGGAAGATCTCATCGTCAATCTTGTTAATGTCGAAGTCGGTCAATACTACGAAATCGTCATCACTACATTCACAGGTCAGTGACTCTCTATACGAACACAATCTAGGTCTGATGTGGATTCCTAAAACGGATAGTAACTTGTAGCACAAGTGACCTGTTACATATGTTTTTGTCAATAGGTTTGTACAGATACAGAGTAGGCGATATTCTAAAAGTGACGGGTTTCCACAACAAAGCGCCTCAATTCCGTTTCGTGCAGCGAAGAAACGTTGTACTAAGCATCGACACTGACAAAACGAGCGAAGAAGATCTACTAAACGCAGTGACACAAGCTAAACTAAACCATCTTCAACATCCTTCAAGCCTCTTGCTCACGGAGTACACAAGCTACGCAGACACGTCATCAATCCCAGGGCATTACGTGCTCTTCTGGGAGCTAAAGCCACGTCACAGCAATGACCCACCAAAGCTTGACGACAAGACAATGGAGGATTGTTGCTCTGAGGTTGAGGATTGTTTGGATTACGTCTACAGGAGATGCAGGAACAGGGACAAGTCGATTGGGCCATTGGAGATAAGAGTGGTGAGTTTGGGCACGTTTGATTCGTTAATGGATTTTTGTGTCTCACAAGGATCATCTTTGAATCAGTATAAGACTCCAAGATGTGTTAAATCTGGAGGAGCTCTTGAGATTCTTGATTCCAGAGTTATTGGGAGGTTCTTCAGTAAGAGAGTTCCTCAATGGGAACCACTTGGTTTAGATTCTTAGACTTTACTTCTTTTTCTTTAATGTATGATTAAAGTCTTGATTTTATAAGTATAAGATCTTCATTTGTTAAGTTGCTAATTGGTGTTTCTTTTTTTAATTGTTAAGCTTTTGTCTCTTTTGTAACAAACTTTCAGCAAAGTCCTCTCATTTTGTGAATGTATACTTTTGTGTCTCTTTCTTTATTATTCTTTGTCTCCCTCTCTTTTTCGAAAAGATTAAAAAAAATCGTACCAAACCCTTTACATAAAATCTAGCTCATCTCTTTTTTTCTTCATAGGAATGGTAATATATTCATATTGTATACATAAATCGAACATAACTGAAAAATAAAAACAGAGATTTTAAGACCGAAAAAATATTATAAAAGAGAAACTTTCGAAGTTCTCTTTTGCAATATATCTACGTTAGTATAAGATAAAGATGAAAATAAAATGAGGAGATTGAAATAATTGGATAGAGAGGTGAAGAGTGACGTATAGATGCACATGAAGATGGTGATGGTTTAATATGCCAGCCAACACACAGCAACATCATTGAGATCCACATTTCTTTCTTACATCATTTCTATTTTTTTTCTTGCATAAATCTCAACTCTATCTCTCGTCAACAGTTTTCACTTTTCTTTCTTTTTTCTCTTCTAAAATCCTGAAAATAATTTATATAAATGATCGTTACTTGTACTAGTTGTACATGTAATAAGTGTTGAAGTTGATTAAAACCACACAAAAAGTTTTGTTATGAATTTAATATAAGTTCACTAATATATGCAAAACCATTGTTTAATATGGAAACTATAAAGATTTTCGGAGCAAATTTCTTCCAAGTGTTGACATTTAACAAGTCTTGGATTTGTTTTCAGCTCAAAGTAGGTTTAACTCATTATTAGTAGAAAACCATGTGCCTGAATAGTATTGTAATGTAAACTGCAGAATATAAAATTTTAAGAATATTCGAACAACAATAAACGATGTGTGGTCTTATGAAATCATTATTATATAAAATAAAAACCAAAATTCTTTATATCAGCTATTCATTTTCACATCATAATCTACCTTTTCAAATTGTGGTTTTAATGACATAATTAAAATTAAATATACTAACTATATGAGTATTTGGTAGGACTACCAACGTATATCTATTACTACATTTAATGTCTGTTTGAATGTGGCTGTCGACATACATATATAGCCGTAAAATTTCAATATACAACCTATGTTAAGATATTGGATGAATATATTTTAAAACAAATCGATATATTACCATGATTTGATTTTTATAAAAACATTAAATTTGTAGAAATTTTTCTTGAAACTATCATGAACAAAAAAAACAGATGACATAGGTTTTGATCTAAATAACAATACTGTTAAATATATTTTGAACCAGATTGGCTACCGAATTCAATTTTTCTATTGGGGCTATAGGTGTTCTCCCGGGGAAAATAACCAATGGAGTTGATTACGTTGCTCCTCGCAGTTCTCCCTTTAACACCAACGGTAGATAGGAACCGAAATGTCTCACGACAATCTAAACCCAGGGCTCAGGCAAGAAAACCAGGGAAGCGTGAAAGAGCTCACTCGTCCAAAGTTAGATCTAGCGAATAGCGATAGCGTTTTTGTTTGTATAACAACTTGTAATCCACACTCATAGTTTCGGATATTCAAAAGTTTGATCGAATCAAAACGGTAATGTGGCTAATATGCCCACCCACCCCTCGTAGCTAGATTCATCGTAAGAAATGAATTGAAAGCATGGTAAAATAAAAGCAAAGCATGGTTAATGTGGAAGTAAGTAACCGACAAGAGTTGGATATGATGGATGTGTTGCTATAAAGAGTAAATGGGGTAAAAGAGACAGATCTATGACCCCAAATATTAAAGCAAAAGAAAAAAGGGAACAAACTTAACTGTTCACTTAAGAGAAAACGATGAGTTTCCTCTCAACTGTCCTGTCATGTTACTTTCCGTATCGCTCTCCAGAACAAAAACGCTGTCGTTTTCGTCTCGCTACCAACACAAAACCATTGCAACCCCATCTAATCCTGCTGTTTCAGTGTATATAAAATAAATAAATAAAACTGTTCATTGCATGTAAGTCTGGAAATATATACACGTATTGTCAACTTAATGACAGATTCGAATAATGCATTTTTCTTCGATAAGAATCTATCCACAATAGTTTTGATTAGAGAGCGAGACCCCATGAAAGTTAGTGTCTGAGACTTTATCAGCTTGTAGCCTTGTAGTCCTAACCACACTTAGACGTTGTGAATCTACAGTGGTCTATTCCAAAAATAGTTTATAAACATTTTATTTCCGCATTCGTAAGTCGTAACCCGTCCTTTTCTGTAGAAAAAAAACTACGTTAAACAAACATCATAGAAGGCTAGTTTTTATAGACAAATTAGGTATAAGTCGCACAACAAACCCAAGGTTTAGATGATGAACACAACTATTTCACTATCATAGTTAATCAAGGTGGTTAATCAAAGGAATTCTAGATCGAAACTCATAACTGTTCTCGTTATAACTAAATAATCGAATTTGATCAAATTTTGGGGTAAGTTCTCGTTATAACTAAATAATTGAATTCGATCAAATTTTCGGATAGGCTCGACTACGCGTTCTTTTGGAGGGGTCTAATACTCACCACTAGTCCAATACTCATGTGTAATATAATAACTCAATCAAGCTTTTTTTAGCTACTATAAATCATATAAAACTAGTCAAAGAAGATGTTAAATATGACGTTGTTATACTCACATGCAAAATAAAGTACATTTGTAACTGTAAAAGTTTTAATAATCAACGAATCATGGATTGAGAATAAATTTATGAATGTAGCTGGGAGTCATTAAAACTTTACTGCATGTTAATTTTTCGAGTTAAAGCATCCTTAATAGACTAATGGTTGAAAGTTTGGTTTGTTGATATTAGAAAGAGAGTATCATTTAAACCAAAAAAAAAGAAATAGAGTATCATGACTCTGGATTTAAATCCTGAATTGATAAACGGCAAATGCGCAGTAAAATGTGTTTGTAGTTGCATTACTACAAGAGTCAAATCCAAAACTACTAAATTTGTACAAACTAAATAGACATGCGGCCGAGAATACACACTAAGCTAAGAAGAAGAAAACTAAAGAGAGTTTTAAAGTTTTTCTTAAGTCTAATTATAATATCAAATCATAAACAAAGCAGACGTGAAAGATGCAACTAAAAGTGGAATGATTAACTAAAAAGGCAACAAAGTCGACATGCAAGCTAAACAAAGAAATGGTTAAACTCAAGATTAATAAATTGATCTATCGTTTTAAAAGTAGAAAAAAGAAAAGGAAATGTGAGCGTGTGTGAGCCGTGTTATGTAAAGGGAGAGGCTAGAATAAGGCCACGAGTGCAAGAGGGAACAAAGAGAAGCTAATAATTAGAAGGTTAGGGAGAGACTCAAGAAATGAAAAGAAGAGACAAAAGATAGAGAGAGAAGAGAGACCCACAAAACAAAACACACACGAGTAGAGATGCAGCATTAGACACGACTCCTCCTTTTTCCTACGCACGCAATTTGGAGCTCGTCCTCATATTGGAGGTAGGGACTCTCCTTTAACACTTGCTCTTTCCCTTCTCAGTTTTGGTCGGATTCATTTCATAAATCTCTCTCTCTCCCCCATTTTCTCTCTTATCCAACTTCTTGTCTCTATTTCCAATTCTAAAGAAACAAGCAAGATTTGGTAGAGATTATATGAAAGATTTATCTTATATACAATAACTTGTGAAGTAGAGACTCAAAAACCTTAGCAATTATTGATTGTTCATAGTTGTCACATTTTGGTCAAACTTAGCCATGTATCTAGTATCTACATTGGACCGTCCAACTTATGCATATTAATCTAGGTATTTTTGAATAATTTGTAGCCATGTTAATAAATGACAAAACTCCTAGAAGATTGAGACAGAAAGCAACAAGACTGAAGAGAGAGAGAGAGAGAGAGAGAGAGAGAGAGTGTGTGTGAGACCATAATATTAGTATTAAGAGTCGACCATATTAGTCGTACTCTGAACACCGCATTTAACACCCCACTCGTGTGTCCTGTCTTTCAATTGCTTGTCCCGATTCACGTTCAATGACAGAACCTTATTCCTAATTTCACGCTCGTTGTTTGCAAACTTAACAACTCTTACTTAGCATTTTCCTATCTCCATTCCGGAAACCCGCATACATCACAATCATTGTTGGCCTAAAAACACGCTAAATCTATTTTGACACACATGAATAGCATGGACTACCATGGAAAAGAGACCTATATCCATTTAATTGTAGGATCATGCGTCTTAACTGATATTCGTTTTAACCATGGTCACTTTCCTTCAATATGGCTAATAACAGGCCAGAGGACCGGAAAATCTGTACGTTATACTCGGAAGTGACTGGTTGAGTTCATAATTGTAGGAGTAACAAGATTTCTAATTTTCTACCCTTGTAGTTCTTATGGATCATAACTTTAGACATCTTAATACCACAGTAACACGGTCGGACATGTTTCCTCGGTGAAATACAACTCACAACTAGGGATTTTGGGTTGAAATTTTGCGGACAGCCAGGCTCGGTTCTGGATAGGACGGCCCGAGCTGGACCATTTTCATTTTGTCACAATTGGACCCCGATTAAGTCTAATCCCGCTTTTTTCATTGCACTTTCCAGGTAAGATGGGGGCCATAGACAAACAAGACCATACTAAATCCTAAAACTCAAGCCTAAATAAGGACCGGCCTAATCAGTGCATCAAATTGAGCCGGGCCAGGTTGGCCCATCAAAACACACTGAGGGGCAAAATATCAAAAATAAATAAAACTACAAGGGGATGACTTTAAACCGGGTCCAAATCCGGGTCCGACTGAACCAGGTTGCCCCATTTTTTTTTTTTTTTTTTTTTTTTGAATGTCAAAAAAGAAAATATGAGATGCAACCAACTCTCAATCAGGGAATGGACATTTTGATGGCATTTGTATTGTCACTTCTAAGCTACTAATCACAATCTACAAACTGTGTTTATGGTAGCATTTCTCCTCAGTGGTAAATAGAATCTATGGATACAAAATATTTACCTGTTCTTGAAGATGCTTAAAACATTCCACTATCATTCAGATTCTTACCCCAACTTTTCTTGCTCGAGCTTTTCAACTATAGCCTTCTTTTCATCATCAGAAAGGGACATGAACGTGAAAACAGATTTATCTCCGATATCATCCTTCAAAAACCAAACAAGATTATAGATGATTAGTATTATGACATTTTGGTACTTTCATAAATAGCAAAGACCTCTATGAAAGCTTGTACATGGCTTATCTTCAGAGAGGAACAATGTACCTTAATAGGCTGAGTAAACTTTCTTCCAGCAAATACTAGAAAGAGAGCCATCCATGTTCCTAGCAACACCAGTTTTACCTCATCATTCATCAGACCACTCTGCAAATTCAATTTACCAATTTAAGTCAGGCCAATTTAACAAATACCAAGATCCCCCAAGTTAAGGAAATTTGAAGCTTTCTCTTTAGAGAAACGACGCAGCAGATTTGATCTCAGGAGTCTAGGCAGCTAAAGCAGGATATCTTAATCAAACAAGGTACTTTACCAAATGCCCAAGAAGAACTGAAGGTATGATGAATGTAAGAAGGCCAGCTTCTAGCTTTCCATAACAAAGACCTGCAGACAGAAATTACATATCAAGAACATTGGCACGGTTAAAGATATGAAGCCTTATGCAGAAGCAAGATATTTACCTTCTTTGAAAACGAGTCCTGTGAGAGATGCGAATAGGGGACCAACAAACCAAACAGCGGATGGATGATCAACGACATAATGAACCAAGTTATCACCAGCTGGTCTAGCAAGGGCTGCGTAAGTAGCGAAAGAACCAACAAAACCAAGTGCCCATAAAGCTTGAAGAGTCCTCTTAATCTCCGTAACATATATATGTATTAGAAACAGAGATAGCCCCAAACCACTAGCACCAACAAAGTAAAACAGATCATGGTTTTGCTTGATTGTTTCACTTAACCAAGAGTCTCCTGGTAAAAAGGCAGCAGAAGAAGCAGCTACAAAAGATGCAGCAGCAGTTACTAGTCCTGATCTGTACAAAATAACCTGAAGAGAAAAAGGTACTCATCAACAACTTGAGCTACCTCTAAACTACATGACTATGAGAATATGAACAAATTGGCCTAAAACTATCAAAAGGATTCAACTTTGAGGAACCCAAGTGTGAATTGGGCAGGAATCGTAAGGAGAGAAGAGAAGAGACCTCTTTGACATCGGCTTGGTCAATGGTCCAAGGACCGTAAACACCTTTGTAAACGGTTCCATCGACGGCTCCTTGCGAACTATTGCTCACAGCCTTAACGTTAGCCCTTCCTCTTCTCACCCCAACTCTGGCCGTTAAAAACGCCGGCGATTTGTTGAAATAAGCCGGCGGTGTGACGAGTGTCGTCGTCGATAGCAAACGCGAGGCCATAAGTCACGAATCGAATTCACAGAAGTCGTACCGGTTTGGTCTGGCATAGCTTGCTAGTGAGCCAGATTGATCAGAGGTATCAAAACGCGGTCGTTTGGTTATGAGTCTTAATGTCTTATGACGTGGTTGGGTTGAATTGGTTGAAATAATCTGTGGTTATTATCATTTCATCGTCATGGACAAAATTCAACAGTAAGCTAAGAAATATCTCTTATGAAAAAGATCTTTTGATATTGTCTTTAGTTGTACATTTGGTCTCTTCCAAATTTGCGTAATGCAGAGACTTACCTGGATTCAGTAATCAGTACAAGTATCTCTGATTATCCACAAAAATGATTGTAATCTCATTGAAGATTCAACCAACAAAAATAAGTAGTAAGACCTACACTATAGCCACACAAATACCTATCTCAAATTTAGAGACTAGACTATGGATGATACAGAGTGAATGTAAAATCTTTGTGTTGTATAATTTGTCAGATTTTACGCCTCAATGCAAAAGCCATCTTGTTAGCTTGATTTGATTCGACTGATCTCCAACACTCTAGCACTGTTTAGATCATCACTATCTTGATTCAACTACCAGCAAAGAATGTCATACTCAAGGACATGACATACCTCTGTAATGTAAAAGTTATACATAAGAGAGTCTGTTTCTTTCTACATAAAGAACACAGGGGTTACATACAAAAGGTCCTTGCAGATGGTAAATACTGCAGAACCAAGACACCTCATTCAATCTCTATCTGTTGAGGAGAGTCTTCATCATTGGAAACAACCCCATCTGCATCAACTTCTTCTTCTGTAATACCCGAGGCTTCAACTGTTCGCGTCACCCAATCCTTGAGCGGCTCTTCGTTTAGATCAAGTCTTAGAAGTCCAGCAAACATCCCACCCAAGAATGCAATTGGCTCCTATACAAACAAACCACATTGAAACAGAGAGCATTTGATGCATCAATACTACCATCCAATATGAAAACAAACAATGTAACACTTATCTAAGGATACATATGTGAAACAAACAGACAAAAACCCTCCAAGATTGATCAACAAACAACACACAATCACATCACAAAATTGGGATATCAATTGCTTAATTGCTATCTGGAACAACTCATCCCAAGTACAGATTACGGAAAAAGAATCAATTTTGTCATCATCTATATAATTGTACCTTGAGAGCTTCGGAGAGAATGGGTTCTTGAGGGAGATTGAAACAAGATGATTTCGAAATTAGGGTTCTACGAGTCGGACGAAACCAAAGTTCATTGCTTTTGACTCCGGCGGAGAACTGAAAATTGTGACCCACAAAAGAGAATTGTTAAACAGATTGTGTAATTAGAAAATCAAAATCAGAAGACGAAGAAGGAAGACGGACCTGGTGATGGTGAAGCTGAGAGACGACGACACCCGAGGACGGAGGACAAGTACAGATTAAGACAAAACCCATCTCTTCTTCTTCTTCTTCCTCGGCTCGGCTCAGAAATTATCTCTATCTCAAAAGACTGAACCAAGACCACAGTGATTTCTCAATCTTTATTTTATTATTTTTAATTTAATCAAACCTAATCTGAATTTTTTTAACCAGAAAATAAAAACGAAACAAACCAGAAAATTGTGCATTTGCATTGAGGATTTGGGTTAAATCCGACGTTGTCCGTATCTAACATGAATTAGCCGAAATTTTCCGAATAAGCTGAAGATTAATTGGTATTATTTGCGTAGGTTAGTACTTAGTAGTGTATATCATAAGGTCGGACAATTATATATTTGTATTTCTCTGTTTACAATCTATAATATTACAGTGATGATATTTTGTGACTTCTTTTATACATAAACCGCATTCGTAACTGAATTTTGCTTTTCTATATAATAGTTCCAAAACTCCAAGAGAGAAGCTCATCTAACGGGATTAAGTAAACTAATGGTTTCATTGGTTTGTATTTTTATGTCTTTTTCAACATTATTTCTTTCTAAGGGTTATTGTTTTCGGGGATTTTAATATGTTTGTTTGTTTAGTTTTCATAGATATTTTTTTCTATTGAAATGTGTAAATTTTTATATAATATATTTCAGTTGAAAGAAAAAAAACTAACTAAATTTAAATTTCAGAATATCTACATATACATTTTTGCAACCATTTTAGCAAATAAATCCTCTACTTGACACTTATTTACAATGGCATGCCATTGGCATTATTTTTTTTTTCCTTAATTATTTGATTTGATTTTTAATTTTTGATTTAATATATCAATCACATTATTCATTCAAATTTAATCCAAACAACTAACTTTAAATCAAATTCCTTAAAATTAGCTACACATGATTATTTAAATGATTATTAATATTATACTTTATTAAAAGGTAAATATTGTAATTATTTAAAGTTTATAAAACGTTTATAATATTTATAAAATATAAAACTATATGTTACATATAGAGAAATATTTTAAATGTGAAATTTATAAAAATCAAATAACTATTTGAAAGACACATTTTAAATTTATTTGAATTATAAATCTTTTAATAAAAATATTATTTAAACAAAACAAAAAAAATAATGTTTAATTTCACCGAACGGGATTAGATGGTATGACAGGTTTAGAATATTAAAATATATGAACTTTATAAATTATAACAATTAAATAACCATTTAAAATAAAAAGTTTGAAATTGATTTGAATTATATATATTTAAAATTAAAGTATTATTAAAACAAAAATAATAAAATAATATTTAATTTTATTGAACGGGGTTAGATGGTAGGACGAGTTTGAGTTGATAGTAATATGAGACAGTATACCTAGGATGAAATCCATTAAATATGTTTAATTTCATTGAACGGAATTAGATGGTCAGACGGGTTTGAGTTTATAGTAATACGACACGTTATACAACGGGTGAAATCCTATAACTAACAATTAAAATACAATGATATAATTTAAAATATATGACAAAAAAAACAATCTTAACAAAAATCATATATAATTTTAAATTTTAAATTTTAAAAATCGACTTACGGTGTATTCCATGATAAAATCAAGGGATTGTACAATATATAGAAATTAGATTATATATTTATAAATACAAAACAATATGTTACATATAGATAATTTATAAAATAATATATTCTTAGTTACTTTTAATAAAATAAATAGTTCTGCGGTGTACCGCGGGTTAAAATCTAGTATTAGATTAAAACTCTAAGACCAAAACCAATATCATATGTAAATCATCTATATATTATAGATTAGTTAATTTTTACTTTGTGTACTATCATTCATTAAAGCAAAAATTAAAAAACCCGGAAAAACTCGACTAAATTGAAAATTCATTGAATATCAGTAGTATTTTTCAATCATATGATACTATTTTCTAGTGTTTTTCACTTTCTCGTTTATTTCGTGCTACTTAAGTATTGGTTGTATGGTTTGTGGAGCTTTAATGTGTATGTTCATTGATACATTTTGTATTATCGTTTTCAAATTAATAAAGAATGAAGATGTTAAAAATATATATATATATATATATATATATATATATATTATGACATTATTCAGTAATAATTATACACAAAAGTAATTCATATTCACACGATATATCTCTTGTTTATTTTCTTTCTTGGATAACGAACATGTTCATGCTCATGCTACTAATCATTATAAAAGCATTGAGATTAGTCATATGAAACGCCACAAAAAAATAATTAAGAAGACGATAAGGAGTAGTTTTATATAGCAAAGTTTCTATATTAGAAATATAAATATCGCTTCCTTTTCAGTCCTTCAGTGTGAAATCATGTATATAATTTGATATCTAATAAATCATGATTAAACGAAATGAAATTAATCATTTGGATCCGAAAGATTGCGAGACTTTGCAATCATGAGTATTGTAAAGCATGTGATTAGCCCATCATTTGATCAAGTGGCACATATATATTCAAGGAAAACAAATGAATCCGAAAAGAGTCTAGGAAGTTCACATACTATATGATATAACATATTAATTAGTACCGTTAATAAAAGAACTGAATTGAGAAGTTTACTCTTCCTGATTTTTGATTAAAATTTTTATATCATGACTAAATCGTTGTTGAATTGTAGACCTATAGAAGTATATATACTGTGTATTATTTATCAAAAACAAAAATATAGTTCTGTTTGATAAATAGAAACTATACATAGTTGAAGTAACTATTGCATGTGTATTTGAAGGTAACTATTGCATGTGTGTATTGAAGGTAAGCACGTTGAAGTAATTTTGTCATGTTCGAACTCAACCAATGAGTAGGTAAATACCACATGTATACATGTATGATAAGGAAATAGTCTTTACCTTAAGTTACATGCCTCTATGATTCAAATTGATTGCCAAAATTATTTTAAAACCAAAATGGCGAAAGATAAACCGATTTTGGAAGACGTAGAAAAAAAGATAACGATTCATATGGACGATTAGTTGCTAACAAACTTGCATACATCCAGTAATTTTTTTTTTGTTTGGTTTTAAACAAAAGAAACTGATAATCAACGTTCATAATTGAAAGCCAAAACGTCTTACAAGTTACAAGTGATCATAAGTAGGCGCAAGGAATCTCACGCTCCTACAAATAATAGCAGGCCTAAAATTAAAATAAAAGAAAAAAAGTTTGGAAAAAGAAAAAGAAAAAATCCATTGCAGATTGGTTCATAGTCCTGCATGATTCACTAGGGCCAATCCTAAAAGCAACTAACTCATTTCACTTTCACTTATGATTAGATGGTGATGATCATCTGATTTTGCACATTTCCATGTGACCCACTTTTTGTATCTTAAAAAATTCCAAAAGGGACCTTTAGAATAAAAGAGAGGGTCCCTACACAAACACATAGTGAAGGTGATCTATTTAAGCACACCCATATTCATTGTTCAAACATAACCAAATCCATCATTTCTAGTTATCTTTCTATCATTTTACATTTTGACTATTTGATAAACTATAGTAATTAGCTATGGAGTTCAATGGTAATTTGAATGCCGGTTCTTGCTCTAGATCAAAAAAGAGTCATAGGCAAAAGCAGCAACAACCGCAGCCACAGCCACAACAACATATTGAAGAAATAAAGTATGTAGGAGTGAGGAGGAGGCCATGGGGAAGATATGCAGCTGAGATAAGAAACCCGACGACGAAAGAGAGGTATTGGCTAGGTACTTTTGACACGGCCGAGGAGGCTGCATTGGCTTATGATAGAGCCGCACGGTCCATAAGAGGCTTGACTGCTCGAACCAACTTTGTCTACTCCGATATGCCTCGTGGCTCCTCAGTAACTTCCTTTGTGTCTCCTGATGAATCCCAACGTTTCATTTCCGAGTTATTCAACCCTCCAAGCCAACTAGAAGCTACTAACAGCAACAATAACAACAATAACAATCTCTACTCATCGACCAACAACCAAAACCAGAACTCTATTGAGTTCTCATACAATGGGTGGCCTCAGGAGGCTGAATGTGGTTATCAATCTATAACCAGTAATGCTGAGCATTGTGATCATGAGCTTCCACCTCTTCCTCCCAGTACTTGTTTTGGAGCTGAACTGAGGATTCCGGAGACGGATAGCTATTGGAATGTTGCGCATGCAAGCATAGACACGTTTGCCTTCGAGCTTGATGGCTTTGTGGATCAAAACAGTCTTGGTCAGAGTGGAACAGAAGGGTTTAATTCTTTACCCTCCACATTCTTCTACCAATAACAGTCATGAGTTGTCCAAGTTTGTGTCTTTGTTCTTTGGTATTTCTTTTGTTATCACTGTCCTTTTCGCCTTTATAATGGAGTGGAATGAGAGATATCAAGTGTCTCTCTCTCGCTTGTAGAGTTTATGTTTCTTTGAAAATTTATCAAATGTTTTGTTATTGTCGCTTACCAAATGCAAGACTCTCTTGATTAGTACTTGTAAACTTTGTGTAACGCATACGATTGTGATTGCTTCAAAATCTATTTATTTTTCGGTCCATATACCTTTTGATGATATTGATTTTAAGGTGTAACTGGCTAACTAGCACGATTAAGGTTTTTCAATTAGATAATTAGTATCGGAGGAAAATAAAAAATACCATAAATTAAAAAGTACCACAATCTTAAGTTTTGCTTTAAACATACCATCACTAATTGTTATCTCAATAGCACCATAAATTATTGTGTGAAAGAAAATATTGGTTTACCCTAAACACAATATAAACAATATACACAATCTTGATTTGTGACTCATGATGTCTATCATTTGTTACTACTTTTGTGTCGAATTCGGTTTGATACATATAATTAAGAACAGTGATGTGAAACCAAAACGAATAGCATTTGCAGTTGAACATTTGATGGGTATAATATATTACATGTCACATTCTTGGGCGTTTTTAATTAATTATTATTAACACCATATGACTACGACGATTTCTTTCGCATGCCACTGAGGTGAAGATATATGACTAATAACAACTGAATTAATTATATTTGTTTTGATTAGAAACATTTTATTGTAATTATTGTAACATAGATCTGCAGCGTATAGAGAAGAGACTATGTTTTAGTCTAAAGCTACAAAAAAAGTTAATTGTTGTATAGCTTGTATCGCTCAGCAACTCACTGTACTATCTCTTGATTCATGACATCATTAGTTGTTGCATGTTAGAACTTAGAAGAATCCAGAATTCAAATTAATTAAACCAAATTGTCTTTATCTATCTACCATGTTGCCAAATATAGTATTCTTTTCTACTAAAAATACTACTACTAGTCACGTTGCAAAATTTCCTTTTCAGGCCACAATTTAATGAAATCTCTTAACTACTACTACTCTTTAAATAATCATATCGTTAACATAGCGTTATTAAGCAACACAACAATCAATTATTATGCTTTGCAATCTGAAAATCCAAAACACATAGAAAAAAAGAAAAAAAATGGATGAGACCAAGATCCCAAAGAAACTGCAAAGCGATGACGAAGAAAACATAAGTTTGATTTCTTCACTTCCCTTTGACGTAGATTTCGACAGCACGAAGCTCTTCAAATACCAAGGATGTTGGTACGACGACAAAACTCTGCAAGGAGTCCTCAATTTTCAAAGAGGTTTCGAGCCACAAGACACCGATATAATTATTGCTTCGTTCCCCAAATCTGGCACTACTTGGCTCAAAGCTCTCACGGTAGCTCTCCTCGAGAGATCCAAACAGAAACACTCTTCTGATGATCATCCTCTTCTACTTGATAATCCTCATGGACTGGTACCATTCCTCGAGCTCAGGCTGTTCACTGAGACCTCGAAACCAGATCTGACCAGTATCTCATCGTCGCCGAGGTTATTTTCGACTCATGTGGCGTTCCAAACGCTGCGAGAGGCTCTCAAAAACTCTCCTTGTAAGATCGTTTACGTGTGGAGGAACGTGAAAGACGTACTGGTGTCGTTTTGGTATTTCAACAGCGCAAAACTAAAGATAGAAGAGGAGAGAAGCATTTTGGATTCAATGTTCGAGTCCTTTTGCAGAGGAGTTATCAATTACGGACCATCCTGGGAACATGTCTTGAACTATTGGAGAGCAAGCTTGGAAGACTCCAAGAATGTGCTTTTCTTGAAGTACGAGGAGTTAAAAACAGAACCTCGCGTGCAGCTGAAGAGACTTGCCGAGTTCTTGGATTGTCCTTTTACGGTGGAAGAAGAAGAGAGGGGATCAGTGGAAGAGATCTTGGACCTTTGCTCATTGCGTAACTTGAAGAATTTGGAGATCAACAAGACCGGAAAAACGCTTAGGGGGGCCGATCACAAGATTTTTTTTCGTAAAGGGGAAGTCGGTGACTCGAAGAATCATCTGACTCCTGAAATGGAGAAGATAATTGACATGATCACTGAGGAGAAATTTGAAGGTTCGGATTTGAAATTCTGAGATATGTGTATTCTATGTTTTCTTTGATGTTCATTGTTCTTTTCTTCATTTGTGATTCATGATGTCTATCTATCATGCATTCGCTTCTACTCTGGTGTAAAATTCGGTTTCATTTACCTAAGAGCAATGATTTGCAACCAAAACGAATAGAGCTTGGGATTTAGAACTGATGGCAAATATTAGTGTACACGAGTATATCGAATTTACAGCCGTTGGGATGGTGGAACACATTACATTAGACAATATTGGCCGTTATATTCGTGAAGACCATATAGCTACGACGAGTTATTTAGCATTTCCATTAAAATTTATGAAACAAGGTAGTGGATGACTACTAAGTATTAACCAATGTTTAAAAAATCGCAAGTCAGTAGCTAAACGTTTGATAGGGGATTAGCGCCTAGATCGATTAATTCGGATTTACTTGGGGTGTAGGCGTTAGCACATTATTAACTTATTTTTTAAAATATTTTTCATAATTAAATTTATGATAAAGCATTAATTGGTTGTAAAATATGAAATGGTAAAGACATTACCTTTTATTTTAATGTTGAGATATATATACCTTTCTGTGTGGTTTAATTGTGCTTTATTTGACCAAAGTACATTGTGTTGTTATGTTTACTTGATTCCATGATCATTGGAAAATACTCAACTATTATCTTGTAATCAAGCATCAAGCATCAAGCATCAGTTGCAATAAATAAATAAAATTGTATACTTTAATTATACTGAATAAAGTCTTCGTTAGATAGCAGTGACACCAAATCCCTAAAAATGGGAGAATCTATCAGGAAAGGTTCCTGGTTTAAACTTAGAGGCTTCATGTCTCGCAAGTTCAGGTGGCACCAAACTATTACACTCATTAAGCTTCTGCTTCAAACCATAAAACACATCTTTATCCTCAAGAGTCAAGAACGTTGTCGCAACACCTGTCTTCCCTGCTCGCCCTGTTCGTCCAATCCTATGCGTATAAAGATCCATTGTGTTAGGCATATCGTAGTTGATGACTTGTGCCAAGTCAAGAATATCTAACCCACGGCCTAAAACATCTGTTGTAACAAGAACGTTAAATCTCTTTTTCTTGAATTCTTCTAAGCTATAATCTCTCTGTTCTTGCGACTTTCCTGCGTGCAATGTAGTCACACGACACCTTCCTACCTTTTCAAGATTCTTAACAATGTAATCAACCTTGTTCCTGGTATTCACAAACACTATCGCTGTCTTATCATCACCTAGATCGTCAATCAGTTTCTTTAACCTAGAGAACTTATCTGATTCTTTGGTCATAATCACTTGTTGAGTGATAAACTTTGTGGTTTCTCCAATGGTGACCACAACAGGATTCCTCAAGAATTTTCTAGCGAGACGCTCTACACTAAGAAGCATAGTGGCACTGAACATATACGTAGTTCTGTAAATCTTTTTTTCTTCGAGTTCTTCATCTTCCTTCTCGGGTTTCAAATTACTACAAGGCATTACATCTAACACTTCTGAGACCTGTGGCTCAAAATCCATGTCAATCATCCGGTCAGCTTCATCAAGAACTAAATAGTTACATTGGTTCAACACCACGTACCTTCTCTCAAGGCAATCTAGCAATCGACCAGGGGTAGCAATCACAATCTCACATCCTTGTGATAATTTCAAGGCTTGTTTCTCTATTGACTCCCAACCAGTGATAGAAACCGCCTTGAACCCCAAGTAACGCGAAAACTTAACCGTCTCTTCTTCTATCTGATGTGCAAGCTCCCGTGTAGGAACCATAACAAGAGCGTAAGGACCTTCTGTCTGATTCTCTTCCCTCATTGGTGGCAACCTAGATATGTAAGCCAACATTGGCAAAACAAAAGCCGCGGTTTTGCCGGAACCCGTAGCTGAAATACCGATAACATCACGCTGTTCAAGTCCTAAAGGTATAGCTGCCATTGAATAGGTTTAGGTTTGTCGTATCCTGCTCTTTTTACTGCTTTCATTAGCTCATAACTAAGCTTACTCTCTTCCCAATTCCTCATCGGATGAGGAATCTTTGATCCTCTGTAAGAAATATTAAAATCTTCCTTGAAAATACGCCAATCTCTTTCATTCATCTCCTCTAACTTCTTCTCGCTCCAGTGCTTATCTTCTTCCTCACGCTTCTCTCTCTCGTGCTTACCCGTCATAAGTTTTTTTTGCTCACGGCGATCTATTCCCGCGCGACACCCTCTCCCAAACAGAGGCTGAGCTTCATGAGGGTTTTGGTAAAGAACATTCATCTCTCCACTCAAAGTATCTTCAGTGTTCTCCCAATCGAAACGGAAATTCTTGCTCGGCTTCATGATGACTCTCTTCTTAGGCTTTGTTGTTCCTAAGTATTGCTCTTTCATTGCGTTAATCTCTTTCTCACGCTTTACCATCTCTAATTTCTCAACCCTAGCTTTAACTTCACGTTCACGAAACTCTCGATCGCTCTCTCTGTTTCGGTCATGGTCGTGGCTTCGATGTCGTTCTCGTTTCACATCTCGGGGACGGTTTCCATCGTCATTATCGGAGTTGGAGCGAGAGATCTGAACGATGCTGCGGCGATCACGATCGGCGATTTCATCCTGACAGCGTTTTAGGGCTAATTCTTTTCTGTGAGCTTTGGTGAGGAATACGGGCTTCGTAAGATTGTCGAAATCGAGCGTCTTCTTCTCCATCGCAGTTTTCATGAATCCTTCGAACGATTGCTTCATTGAATTAGGGATTTACGGTGAATAAGATGGAAAGAACAGAACCGTATTTCTTCCAAATATGGAAACTTACTTCAACTGAAGGAAAAAAGCCTGAACTCACTAGCCCCGTTATATAGGCCCATACGAAGGCATAACAGAAAATATATAATTATATTAAATGTTTCAATAGTGTGATTTTAAGTTATATAAATCAAAAGTTATTGTAAACGTAATTCAAAGTGTTTGGAAAAGTGGTTTTTTGTTTTGTTAGATGATATTAAATGAGTTCATGTTTCTTAGATTTTGTAAGAGATTTAAGTTATATTTGTGTGAAAATATAAATAAAAAAACAAGTAAAAACAACTAAACAAGGCTGTTGTAAATATGATTTAGCATAATTAATTTAACATTATATTTGTAAAAATAATGTAAGCTAATTTAGAAATAAATCCATAGAATTAACTAAATTTAGAGTTTTTTTTTAGCATAACTAAATACTATAAAGATAAACATACAAAACAAGGAACACTATAGTTAGGTTGAGAACTATAGATAAATAGATGTGATGAACTCTAGTCTTCAGACTCCTCAACATATTAATATATTTTAGTTTTCTTCTAGTGATTTGCATTTTGCAACCTATCGCATTTCGATAGATATCATAGAAGGGAAACAACGAGTACGTTTTGTTTGGATCTTATAAAAACGAGCAAAAATAATGAAGCTAGATATCATAAATTTTAGAACTCCAACAAACAAAAAAAAGTCTCCAAGAAGATAGGCAGGATCATGGAGTCAATGCGTCTTAATCCAATCACATTCCAGAAGATAATTGGTATATCCAATATTCCAATCTAGAGATATGTTTTTTAACAGTAAACCTAATTTTTTAACATTATATAAAACTAAATTATTGGGGTCGTCATCGTCGTAAATTGAAGGCTACTCTCTAATACTACTATTACAATTACTACTACTATTTCGTAATAGCTGCTAAAGAAAGAAAAGAGAGATGTCTTTAGGTGACTTTCTTTGACTCCTCTTTTGTCTCTTTTTCACACTTTAGTTAACAAATCAAATAACGAGACTGACACCAAAAAACACTCCTACAAACACGTGCCTTCTCTATCTCCCTCCTCCCAATAATTTCCATTCAAACATTTATCACAAATTACGACCAGCTTTTACCAGTTTTGCTTCTTTCTTTTTTAATTCAAAGATTTTTCAAAAATGAAAATGACTAAAATGATGAAACTATAATCACTTTCGTTAATTCCATTGTAAAGAGAGCATTTTCTTTATTCAATTTTTTTCCCATTGTTATATTCTTTTGCATTCGAATATAAATGTTTTCCTATATGAAATCGAAAATATATTTAGCTCCTATATATTAATAACTTTATCCTATTCAATTTTGTGCTAGAAACCGCCAAAATTCGACAGAAACTGACAAAATCAAATTTCATTTCCAGAAAAATGACAGAAATTTATTTTCATACAAAAAAATCATTTATCCGTTGGTCGTTCAAACTGGCAACTAAAGACAAAATGTATATAATCTTTTGATTCATATTTTTATAAACAAATAATTAAAAACCCAATAAAACCAAGTTGCCAAAATAGAAGGAAAAATAAATAAAGAAAACTCCTTATTTTGACAAAAATGAATTCAGAAAGTTTATCGATAGGTCGTTCAAACTACAGTTTATTTGAATGACAATTTAACATTATTCGAAAGATTCCAACGTTTATGTACGAAAGCAACTGTTTTTTTCCTAGCAGAACAAAAGTAACTTGTTAATGTTCAACGAAAATTAGTAGTAACAAACAAAATAGTTTTGTGTTTTGATTCGTTAATTCAATTATAACACAAAAATCTGCGGAATCCAACAATTTCGGAAACAATTACTATCCCTTTTGGTTAATTAATCTCAGTTTCTTTACATCAAATTTCAACAATTTCTATGTATCACCAACACACGAATCTGCTAACTAATCAAAAACAAAAACTAATCTATTTTCCTCATAATACTTTTCTTAGTTTTGGACTTGGATTTGGATTGAAGTTTACGCTTCGAACTTGAATCACTCTGAGACTTCTTCTTCATCACAGTAAACCTTTTCCTCTTCTTCTTCGTCTTCTCCATCGTTGCTGCTTTCATTGCCTTAGTCTCTGTTATCGTCTCAAGCTTTGGCTTCCATCTACGTAAACCAACCAATTGAACATAGTCTTTCTTCAACTTCACCGTAGTACAAACCCTACCTTCTCCTTCTCCTCCTCCTTCTTCTTCCTCTTCCTCTTCGTTTACTCTGTTTTTCTTCCCTTCCATCATCAGTTCCGACACGAACTCTTCAGACACACGGATCCTTAAACGCTCTCCTTTCTCTCCCTTTTGTATAAGAAACGGCTGAGGTTGCTGTTGAGTCTTCTTCACCAAAACGCCACCGTTTTGTGGGGTTTTAAGGGTGGCGATGGTGAGGAAAGAGAGATCGTTCTTGAAGAAATCTGATGGGAGGAGGAAGTAGTTGAGACCTAGCTTAAGTGTTTCGGTTTCAGACAGAACAGGGGTTTTCTGTCCGATGTAGAGTAAGTCTGATCTACAGATTTTGTGTTTTGGGAAGTCTTTTGTTAGCTCTGAGACTACTACGGGACGATCGTAGACTTGTAAAGAACCGTCGGATCTGACGAGCTTGATTCGTCCGCCGTTGCTGGTTCGGTCTGGTCGAGGATGAAGACAAAGCCAACTTGAAGGACCTTTGTGTAGCTTTACGAGTAGACTCCCGAGCTTTGTGATGTTATCATGACCCATTTAGTATAAGCTGGATTTGGGGGTTTCTTTAATCTTCTCTGCTAGAAGAAGAAGGTCATGAAGAAATTGGTGTGTGGAGGAGAGAGAGAGATAGAGTTTTGGAGTTTCAGTGTGAACAAATGAAATGAAGTTTTGGTTTGTATATATATACACTGAGAGTATTTTACATACAAAAGAATTTATCTCCCTTTAAAAATGTGTTTGTTTTCAATTTTCATATTCAAATATATGAGTTCTCCTTCATTTCATTTTATTTGGTAAACAAATAGGGGCCCAAACAAATAATTTTTGGCTTTCAAGAAAAATTCAATTTTTTACATCTTTTTCACTTTATCTTTTTGGCTAATTTCAATTTACTTTAAAATAAATTTTTACTAATAAGTATACTCATCTATTAATATACAGATTTTTTTTATTCCATTCGTTTAGTAATGTTTTGTATTTTTCTTTTTTTTCATGCATACATATTATTTATATTTTTATGCACACCTTATATGTATATGTTTCAACTATGTTATCGGACATCCATGCTTTAAAAGTTGGATATATGGACTAGGTTTGGTCCAAGTATGTTAACTGTGATTAAGAAGCGATTAAAATAATAATATATGAATAAAGAATTTGACTATGTTTAACGTGCGTGACGGCATTAGGTTATACAAATATATAAAATGAAAGAAGACTTAGACCGGTGGAATTAAAAGGAAGTATCGAGTGTTCTTTTTAGACATTTCAATCTTGGTTTTAAGGTATTTCAACTTTAATGAAAACTCTAGAATAATCATTTCACCTTTTTCTTCTCTTTTAACCAGTGATTGACCCAATCCCTACTTAGTTGAGCAATCATGATCATCCTGAGATTATGATATAAGTATTATTCTTTTTTTTGTTGTTGTTACACTAATCTTGGAGATATTTAATTATCACTATGAACATAAAAATCCAATCCTGATGTTAACACGAGTTTTAATTAGAATTAATATTTTTCAACGAAACATATGAACATGACAACATCCTATTATTAGATTAGATGCGGAACATATTTTTCAAGTTGCAAAGCCTAAGAGAAGTAGCCACCTCTCAAATTTGGTCATAGAAAGATGTAGGTTTGACTCATCAAATAGTGTACGTAATTATGTTGCCTTACTTTGACTCGCTTCTTCATTACTTTATTTTGGTTTTGAATTGCCACTCCCGCCTTACTTTCTTTTCCTTTTCGCCATCTTTTTTTTTTTTCGATTTTGCATGATTGCCTTATTTTTCTTTTACTTACAAACTTTTGTAAAATACTAATGGTAAATTAATCTGGAAACCGGAGATCGGTTTTATGTAGCTTATGGATTGTGGGGAGGTAAAACGTCTGAAGAGAACTCATGCTCACGAGAAGTAGCTTCTTCTGTGCGTTTACGGCTTTGGTTTTGTGTGTGAAACTTCGCATTATCTTTGTTTTGTGTAGCACAAACACATTTAACACCCGATATGCCATCTTATTAAAGTAATCGAGAAATCGGTTTTATGAAGCTTTTTCATATATAGGGTGGTTTCGGTTTGATATCAAGACTCCCGTAGTCGCAAACACACTCTTACAAAGATGGTTCAGAGCTATCAGTTTTTGCTGTTGTTGTTTTCAACGGATGTATATGGTTCAACTATATTTACATTTTTTTTTAAAAGATCCAACTATATTAACATTTCATGACACAATCACTCGATAACCATTGAATATATAGATATTGTAAGACTGACCATGTTCAGTTAACACAAGAAGAGTCCAAATGCTAAATCTTCAAATTTGATGGGCACTAGTCATAGTTTATATGCTAACAACTTTAATAAGAAATTCAAAGGACGTAGCTCGTTGGTGAGCAAAGAATAAGACGACAAGGAGCAATAGGCTTAATGACAGACAATTCGCTAACTTCTAAAGTTGGTCACTTCGTAAGAATGATACAATGAAGCTTAATATTTTAATATATCATATTAGATATTTTTGGTTTTGGTTTTAATCATTTAGATATTTGCATATAACGAATGCAAGTAAAAAACAATTTAGGCGATTGCACAAACCCCACCATTTAGATTTGTTTCCACATATATACTCAATGTTACTATCTTCCAAAACTCATACCAGATTTGTTTTAAACACATTAAACATAGGATCTTCTATGATGAAAGTGTTGTAATGAGCCCGTGTCACCAATTCTCCCATGCATGCTTATTATCGATTTGGGCTCTTTTCAAAGGCCCATCGGTGATATATTGGGCTTTCTAAATGCTGGTTTTGTCTATAGCGCCCAACTTGATCACCTTTAAAATCCTAAACTCATCAAAAACCAAAGACCGAATCCAACTTAGAACACGAATACAAATCATGAATGTTAGATCTAAAGGACAAGGTTCCCTCAAAAAAAATAAGAAATAATTTTATACAAAAGGAAATGAACAAAAGCAATGTTTATGAGTAAACGCCAAGAGGACAAAATGTAGAACACATTGAAATGGTATCAAATACTAAAACACACTGTTCCATATATTAATGCACAATATCACTAAGAGCTGCCATTTATACCAGTGGACCTTCACGGACCATGTGACTGCACCGCTTCTTGAAGGCTCTTCACAGCGCTTTCATAAGTCACAAACCCCATAAACCAGAACTCGTGGTTGTCGATGGAAATCACTTGTATGTATTTATCAGATGTGTTCACTCTACTTGTTGATGGGTTCACTGCCTTCAGCTGATTCGCCGGAAGTACCACCTGATCATCACATCAAAATCATCAGCCACAGACTTTACAAGGAAGAATGACAGAAAATAGACTGCAAGTGCAAGGTTCTCAAGGAACGAAAAAAGGTTCTCAAGAACCACCCAAATCTTAAAATCAGTTTTCCAAAGATCATGTTGTCAAGAAGCTTTCTGCTTGGTTTAATAGGATTTCAGCTCATGTTAGATGTTTACATTAGAACCAGTCCAAACTCTCAAACTAACAATTATTCAATGGCTCCCCTAGTTTTATCAAGAATGCTACAAGATTTAGCTTACTCTCTTAGGCAAACCACTAAAGTCCTAATTGTCTACATAGGAACTAACATGCAACTACTCAACAATATCGTTAGAATGATTATGTAGTTTCCATTTACTATAAGCGTACACACACTACGTTCTATACGTCAATAACTAGAAATGACAAGAAAATTTGTTATAGTCTATGAATCTATGTAAATAGATGCATTGAAAATGACTTAACTCACTTAACGCTTTATCATGTCACCATCAAATATTACATTCGCTGAATCTTTGTTCTCAAATAGTTTTCTTAGATGTAAATAGATATAAAATAAAAGAGTTAGAAAGAAAAAGTAACCATAGGATAGAGAGCGAGTATACCTTGTAATAGCTCCACAGGGTCTGCTCACCCTCTTTGTAAGAGAGAGGATTGTCACTAGAGAACGCAAGCTTGTGAGTCGAAAGATACATAACTCCCAGGACAGGACCAGCAGATGTAGACAAGTAGCAAGCATAGGTCTTGAGAAGTTTTTCATCAGGAAGGCAATCAAATGTTTGCTTGAAGACCTTCTCGTATCCACCCTCTGCAAGTATTTTTGTCCCCTGAGCAATTCGTGAAACAGCAGCATCTGCTACACTTGGGCCTGTTTTCACTGAAAAAGAAAGGATAGATATCAAAACGTATACTCTCAAGTCTCAATTCATATAAAATATCATCCCTCCCTCCAACCATATGTATATAATACTAATTCATCACACAAGCGGAGAAATAAAGCCAAAACAACCTATACTAGAGAAGCTTCAAGAGTCAAAGGCAATAACCAGATACAAAGAACTAATTGGCTTAAACTCAAACGGAAGAGCATGAATATCAAAATTGTTGGCTAGATTTAGTGTCGGTGGTTGAACGCGAAGTAAAATTCCGAAGAAGCGCCAATTGATGAACACTAACTTAACCAGAAGGGGCATAACCAATACCATCGTATTCTCCAAGAGACGGTAATCAGATTAATTGGTAATTCATCTAATCGAGGGGGAAGAAGAAGAAGAAGAAGAAGCGCTTACAGTGCTGCCAAAAATTTCCGGCGAGATCCTCCGCCTTCTTGGTGGCGTCGGCAGCCATTTTCCCCCATTTCCCTAACGTATCCTTCACCGAATCCATCGTATCTGTCCCCAAACCAAGATCAATCAATCAATCAAAGGCAGAAATTGGATTAGGATGCGAAATCGGATAGAGAGAAGAAGAACTCACTCCTTGGGGCAGGGGAAGGAGAAACGTAAGGATTGGATTCCGCTGGCATGGTGGTTGCGGCGGCACCGGTGGGAATAGGCTGAGGAGGAGGAGGAGTGACGTCGGTAGGATCGAGCTTAGGGTAAGGAGCGTAGTCAGAGGAGTGAGCAGCAGCCTTGGAAGGCTCCGACGCGGCGGCGGGCGTAGAAGAGATCCGGCCATGATCATGATTCTCTTGCCCACTCATGATTTGATGTTTTCTTCTTCTTCTTTCGAAATGAACTTTTTATTTTTTTGGTTTGGGTTAAGTAATGAAATAAGAGATGGTTCGAATCTCGCAGGCAACAAATAATAATTGAATTAAAATGTCTGTCCGCGTTACGTTGGCATTATTAATCGTAAATAATTTAAGTAGCCTCTTTCCCAAAGTCGGTCTAACATATATATCTCGTGCGGTCTTAAACAGTAGACGAAACTTAATGCAATTAGTTTCTGTAACGGATACTAGTATTCAATTATACCTTTCCTCTAGAACATATCCATAATCCATGTATGTACACCGGTTTTGTGCCCGTTTATCTTCCTCAAGAAATTCAGACCTTCTTCACTTACGATTTTTGTTTTAACTAAAAAATATCTTATTCTAACTTTTTGATTGCTTGGTTTATGTTTTTTAGTTTGGAGTCCAGACCATAATCCGTCCGTGTGTATTTGGACTGTAAAAACCCACATGCGGTCCACCCAATTGACAGTTCTAATCATAATAACAACAACAAAACAAGTTAGATTGTAACCGCTATTGATATACCACAAAAAATTGCTATTTTTTCCGATGAAGGTTAAGAGTGTCTTTATCATTTCGGACATTCGACGATAAAATTTTGTTGTGTTGAAAACATAGTTACCATATCAAAAAACTAGTTTTCATCCAAAAAGAAAAGTTGATTCACATTCTTCTTGATGGTATTTAAACGAATGACATTTTTTTGAAGTTTCATATAGCTCAAACACTCAACGGTTTAAATGAAGCTTCTTATATAAACCTCAAAATCAGATTGAACCTAAATGATCTTGGGAACTCAAGTCCGTATCCATAAAGCTTACTTTTTATAATCCAAGCAGCATCTAAGTTACATTTATCAAACCTTTTTCCAAATTTTCTAAGACTATATGTGTACAAGGATTTTATTCACAAAATTAACGGTGTTGAAGAAATTCTACAACATCTTTTTCCAAATCACTTTCAACTTTTAATTCAAACAGTTAACTTGTAAATAGTCTAACTCACTATTTTCTTTACCGCTACAAAATAACGACCGCCAATTTTTTACCATTTTGTTTTTACCGTTTCACTAAATTAATTAACTACGGAGAATGAGAGAATACGTGTTTAACCCATTTCGAGTCTTCTGAACCAGAGAGAGACTCTGGACGTAGTGGCGAGAAAGCAAAAGATTTAGCGAACGTCTCTTCTCTCGTCTCTCGTCAGCATATGCGTAAGAGCATCTCCATTGGTGAGATACTCCATGAGTACCTCATAATATATTATTAATATTTTAATTTAAGTAGAGAAACTTATACTAAAATTGTGCTTCCATTGGTGAAATACTCTTATGAGTATCTCATTAACATTAACATATTATTATATGTTTTTTATATTAAATTTAAAATCTCTACAATATTTTCAAACATATCAATTATTATTTTTACAATTATATTATTAAATAGTTTTATTATTTTTAAAACCATAATTAAACATAATTAAACATAATTAAACATTACTTTACATATAAAATCATAATAAAAAATATATCAATTAAACATAAAATTCCATATAAAACCATGATAACATAAATTAAATAGAAAAAATATATAAATTACACAGAAATTACATATAAAACCATGATAACATAAATCAAAACTAACTATATTATCTATTATGGTTTTACTCTTCATTTGATAATGCACCAAACTTTTGTCATATATGCTCAACTAGGTCATCTTTTAGTTGTTGGTGCATATCTCTATCACGAAGTCGAATTCGATTGCCAAAAATGTTGTAAAATAAAAATAGAAAATTTTAAATGTTTGTTTTCTAATTAAAAAAAAACTATTGTATTTATAAGTTATTATTATGTTTAATGCTTAACTAACACCAATTAAATAATATTCGTATATAATTTAAACATATATATAATAGAGCTTGTTATATAGATAATTTAATTTTATGAATTTTAAAAGTAAAAAAAAAAAAAAAAATAAACATATAAAGTATTTAATTGATGTTATAAAATATAAATGATTTTATTTATAACAAAGAAAAGAAATTAATGACAAGATGACATTTGGAAGAGAGATAAAATTTCTCCAAGTTTCTCATTTCAGAAAATATTCTAAAAAAAACTGATTAAAAAATTATTATTTTAATATTTTTGATTTATGTTTGTTTGGAATTTATCATGGAAATGGTCTAAGGGTTTAACTCTCAAAATCAAAAACCTCTCCGTTTTTTCCTCTCTGTTTAGCTTTGAATTCACAAGAGTCATGCGAAGATTCAACTGGGTTTGTTTTCTTCATCCCTCTCTAGATTTAGCTTCATCGTTTTCTTCTTCTTCCTTTCAATTTTGAAATTGAGTCCTCGAGAGAGCTGAAATCATTTTGTAATTTATGTTTATATCGTAGGTTCTGCGGCATGTACAAGCTCGAAGAACTTTTGATTCCGCGATCGGATTGCGTCAAGGTAATGTATAAAAGTTGTTAAACTAGGGTTATTGATTTCGTCAATTTTTGCTTGTTTCAAAAAGGAATCAAAAACTGACATTCATATGCTCTTCGAGGTTTATCGCCTTCTCTGAGCTGATTTAGGTGTATATGCAACAGACCAACGACAATGTCAAGTTTTTTGGGGTTTATTAGAATTTCTAATGTAGTGATAATTTTAGCTGAAATGGGGTTTTAGGGTTTATCAGGAAGGGGTATCAAAGTATTGGGCACTATTAAAGGTAACTCAAGAGTTGATTTTAAAGAATCGAAATGTAATCTCGAGGTCTCCGTGGTAGCTAACATTAGGGGCATGAGGGAATTTCCAGTTGATGTTTGTGTTTATCTACAGACTATAGGAAATATGCATTCATTACTTGGAAGTTTTGACTCTTTGCAGGGTCTCAGAAGCCGTTGTTCGAGCGATACATTCACGCTACAGGTCTTGTTTTTTTGCATTCACGCTAATGAATAAAATGATGTTTTGTATCATTTTATTCATTAAATGCTTTTGGTTTTGGATAATGGTTCTCAGGTATAAACAACTCCAGTGCTCGTAATTACTATGATGTTCTCGGTGTTTCTCCTAAAGCTACACGGGAGGAGATTAAAAAATCATTTCATGAGGTGAGTCTTTCGGCTCATTGTTAGTGGACTGTTCTTCAGCTTTAAACATTTTTTTACATCAAGCAAAAACTATTAGTAAAAGTTGTCTGCTCAAAATTGATGAGTGAATGCACAATTGTTGCAGCTTGCGAAAAAATTCCACCCTGATACAAATAGAAATAATCCGTCAGCAAAAAGGAAGTTCCAGGAAATAAGAGAGGCATATGAGGTAGTTTTTTCTTTTCCATCTGCCATCATCTGTGTATTTTGAATGTATCTTCTGATATACTTTTGTGTTGGATTAAAAAACTGTAGACCCTGGGAAATTCGGAAAGAAGAGAAGAATATGATAAGGTACGCTTTTTTGTTGTTTTTATTCTTATTTATCTGGTGGCGAGATCACTAAATATATTTCTTGATGTTATCACTCGATCCAGCTGCAGTATCGGAATTCGGATTATGTAAATAATGACGGTGGTGATTCAGAGAGGTTCAGACGTGCATACCAGTCCAATTTCTCGGATACTTTCCACAAGATTTTTTCTGAGGTACATTATTATGTTTCCCTTTTGCTCATCTTTTTATGTGATTAGTTAAATCTCTAACATTAGTAAACTTTATTCAGATATTTGAGAACAATCAGATAAAACCTGATATTCGGGTCAGTTTCTCTGATTCTCTCTTTTATTTATACAACTGGAATCTGGTTGACTTATATAAATCTTGTTGTGTAGGGCTCTTCAGTAATACACATGTTTATATTGTTAAAAATTGAATAGGTGGAACTGTCGCTTTCTCTTTCCGAAGCTGCAGAAGGGTGCACAAAACGTTTGTCTTTTGATGCATATGTCTTTTGTGATTCCTGTGGTGAGTGGCCACAGAAGTTTTCTTATATTGTCTCTTTTGCATTTACTAATATTGACAAGCCAGTCATGGCTCGCAAGATTTCCTGTAAAGATACTTGAGAGTATAGACACTTTAAATTAGGAGTCCTAACTCGTCATGGTACATTATTATTCAGTTGCCCAAAATGGTAAAATATTTTTCTTAACGAAGAATAGACTTCTGGAAATGGCTCTGTGATCCATCGATGTTAATGTACATGTATCTACAGTTTGTTGTCTCTTTTTTTTTTTTCTTTTTTTAATTTTATTCTTGTAACATTTACAGCCTTCTGTCTTTAAAAAGTTACTGATTCAGCCAACTTTGAGAGGACGAGTAAACTCAGTTGGGTGAAAGTAATATTGTTGCAAAACCATGAATCCCAATCTCGCATTGTTTATCATTTTACAGATGGGCTTGGCCACCCTAGCGATGCTGCCATGAGCATTTGTCCAACATGCAGGGGGGTTGGACGAGTAAGTACCATTTAGAGGATATAAGTTTTATTTTCTTTGGAGGGTTAATAAATCATACAATTTCTATTTACAGTACTATGCTGTCTGTCTCTTTAACAGGTAACTATTCCTCCTTTTACAGCATCATGCCAGACGTGCAAGGGGACGGGACACATTATTAAGGTTTGAGAAAAAGAGCTACTTTATTGACGCTTCAGTAGTTATCTCTCTGGCACTGGTTACGAGTATATATGTGTTTATTTCTTCAGGAATACTGCATGTCTTGTAGAGGATCAGGTATTGTGGAAGGCACAAAGACAGCTGAACTTGTGATCCCTGGAGGTTAGTCTAAATCTTCATGCTTTTGTTTATCTTTAACTTGGTTTTGATTCCAAACATGTCTGTCTGCTATGGAACGAGTAGCAAGATTTCATTCACTCTGTTACGTTCCTTTCTTTGAGGATTTGTGTGGTTTAGATGTAATCCAATTTAGATATCGGTCACACTTATTGTTTGACTGGCTTTTCTTTTTCTTTTCTAAGATTATGCTTGGCAATTTACATTTTCTGGTTAATTCTGTGCTTGGTATTTTGGGGCAAAGATGAAACAATGAATTTGGGATTGTGATTTCCGATTATCATCTTACATGACTTTGGTGGATTAGATAGTGAAATAGGTTTTTGATGACAAAATTCTGTCAAACTTTAATTTGCTTTCTTCTCTCTGTACTTGACCACAGGGGTGGAGTCTGAAGCTACAATCACAATCGTAGGTGCTGGTAATGTAAGTTCAAGAACAAGTCAACCTGGGAACTTGTATATCAAACTAAAGGTTTGTTAAAGCATCTGTATTTTCTTCAAATTTGTACTTGTATATTTTGTAAGACGTGCCTAGAGAAGTTTGAATCAAACTCACCCTTGACGTTGATGATTGGTCTACCATTTAAGTCCATTGATCAATTTAACCTAAGAGATAAAACAGTTAATATAAGTGGCAAAGTCATGTTATAAGTCATATATTGACTTTGAACGAATTCATTTCAAAAATGATCTAAACCAATGTTCACAGATTTATATGTGATTGCTACTCTACTTTGTTTGTTGCGTCACTATATAATCAAGACTTATTACATCCAGTGAATCAATTGTTCATGCTCTCTTGTAAAGTATTCTTCAATTCTATCATCATTCTTGCCTCATTTAGGGTCTTACTGCATGCTGAATTTTCCTTTATTGACACGTATCTAATCTTCTTTTGGTCACAGGTTGCTAATGATTCAACTTTCACTAGGGATGGCTCAGATATATATGTGGATGCTAATATTAGCTTTACACAAGTAAGCACACTGGTGAATCCTGAATTTTGGGTTATAAGCAGAGCAGTACCTTCGAAACTCATGTTTTTTCTGCATGGTGACACTTTGTGGTCAAAACTCAAAAGCCTTAACTGCTAGCTGATAAAGCTCTGCAGTAACATAATTTAGGCATGTCCTATGATAAAATAAAACCTCTTAGAGGACATAAACTAGAGAAAAGTTATCTGGAGTCTAGCTGAAAATTAATGAGTTTTGTCCTATTCAACTGGTTTATGTGCCAAAAGTTTACTAAACTACTAGGTTTAATAATATTAGCTAGTAGCATCTTTATCATTATGTATATGATGCGCTTATTCTCTAAACTAGATAATGTGGCATATCGGTTCAAACTCAATTTGATGGCCCCAGTCATAAAACTCAAGTGCATGCTACTGCACTATTTTGCCACCAAGCCATAGTACCTCGGCTGCAGTATTTTTCTATTATAGTGCATCCTTTCATCTCTTATGGTTCACGTTGTTCCTACTATTTCTCCCTTGAGCCATACTGGACATGTCTTAGAAAACTTATTTGACAGGCTATTTTGGGGGGCAAAGTTGTGGTGCCAACACTTTCAGGCAAGATACAGCTAGATGTAAGATTCGTCTCCCAGTGAGATTCATATAATATTTTGTTTGTTTATAATTTGAGTCAAGTTGGTTTTCATCCTCTGACCAAGAGGAAGGTTAGATCTCAAGGCTTTGGAGATAATAGAGGTACCTTATTGTAATTGTTGCAGATACCAAAGGGGACTCAGCCTGATCAACTTCTTGTTTTAAGAGGCAAAGGTACATATAATTATCAGCCTATATGTTCAATTTTTTTTGTGTATTTGCGTGTACTCTTCTTAATAGGTTAGTTCCTGCAGGACTACCGAAGCAAGGCTTTTTTGTAGATCATGGAGATCAGTATGTTCGCTTCCGCGTTAACTTTCCTACGTAAGATTTCTTTTACTTGAAGTTCAAGTAATACACTTGTTGGAGACATCCACATTATGCTATGCTAAAAACTCTACTAGTGTTTAGAATGGAAAAGACACTTTGTTGCTCTAAAGTTACGGTTTTTGAAATAATTTTCCTAGGACAACATTGTGTTAATTTCCCTGCCGTCTGATTATTAAATCTGATTACATAAGCTTCTTGATGTTCTGGTGGCATGTGGATGTGTTGGATTCTCTTCTTTTCATTTCCGTCAAGAGCTAATATTGATAGATTTCTGGTATATGCTTATGCGGTTTACTTTTTTCCTTGTATCTACTAGTGAAGTGAATGAACGTCAGCGTGCTATACTGGAAGAGTTTGCAAAGGAAGAAATCAACAATGAGTTGAGCGACTCTGCTGAAGGAAGTTGGTAAGTAAATTTTATTATTGTGTTTATAACAGCATATTGTGTGTAATATTAGATGGTTAGACGTAAATGGACATCTGGTATAATTCACCTCAAAGGAATGTAGTTGGTTACAATAGAAGAATTAGTGATGCTTATACATTACTGGTACATTTTCTAGGCCTGCTTAGAAATAAGAGTTAGAAAAGGCGGATATGTAGATAACAACAAGACATAATTGAAAAATGAGATACCTAGGTTCTCTTATAAGAAATAACTAGAAGCTCTAAGGGAAACAGTGTAAGAAAGCCAAAATGTCTGTTGGGGCTTTTTCTTTACATTTTGATTCAACTGAATGTTATTTCCTCACTAGCGATTGTTCCTTATAGTAATGAAGAATCATGAATATGAACCAAACAGGCTTTACCAGAAGCTCTCTACTGGTTGAACTTACAGGTGGAATCTAACGGGTCCTCAGATCATCCGCGACTTCTCGTTAATGGTGCTGCTGGCGCTATTGTTGAGCAGGTTAATGGGATGAAGCCACCACGAGAGATGAAAGATAAAAGCATTCAACAGAAGACAAATGAAGACTAATTTCATCTATTGCTGGTAGAACAAAAAGCTCACCAGCATAACAGAGAGTGTCATTGTTTGACCTCATAATTCTATTACAAACTCATTTGATGTGAATAATAAGAGACATCAAACAAGTTAAGCTGAAATAAAGAAAAGAAAAAAAAAAGTCCTTTAAGATTGTGTTTTCGGCATAATCCCACAAGTTTCTCAAACATATCTTCTAATCTACTTGGCGGAGAAATGAGTGCTATGATGTCTTTAAACGAAAAGCCATGCTTCGTTGAGTTTTAACACTCACTTATGGGTCTTGACAAAGAAGATTGTTCTGTCTCCTGACTCTCCTCCTGCTGAATTCTCCTTTTATCCTCGCCAGACTTTATCTCACCATAAAAGTAAGAGACAAAGCCCCAAAGGGAGAGAGCAAGAGAAAGTCCCTTCTCAGCTTGAAACTTTTCATGGTAGAATATAACAGCTAAAACCTCTGTAATTGGCAAAAGCACTGATATCATAATACCCGAGACGAGAGACGATGTGGAGAAGATTAATCCAATGGCTCCCAAGAAGAAGCCTTGCCATATGATGGCTGAAAACACAGCCACCACATAGAACAATGCCTCTCCAAGCTTGAACTCTCTTGCTTCTTTTGGTAAGGCCTGCAAAAACAGTAAAGGGCTCAAGTCTCTGTTAAAAACTCTTTTGTATGTTTTCAGATTCAAAAGAGTGACTAACCTTGAAATCACCAGCGATGAACATACCGATGACGCTGACAATAGAAGCAAGGAGACACAAAATCAACTGGAACTCGAGCACAAGGGTATAGCTCATGGTTTGCTTAGCTTTCTGGTAAGCAAGTTCCACTAATGGCAAGATGAAAGCATACATAACAGCTGCTGCTACAGTAATCAAGAAACCAGTTATGTACTGCTTGTGAGTCTCATGAACTGGCTTATCAGTTTCGGTATGCATTCCCAAAACCGCAGCACCAACAGTCAACAACACAACAGCATTGATGGTAAAAGGAGTGAACTTATGTTTAACCATGAAGAATGAGAAGATAGCTATAAAAGCTAACTGTGAAGCAATGATAAGAGCAGCTGTAGAAACTGGAAGATAAGCTATACCATATGCATACAAGTAGTTATCAAACCCTGAGAGAATGCCTACAATAACAGCGGCGATAAGAAGACGCGGTTTGATAAGAAAGAAACTTGTACTATCACCCACATTGTTGCTTCTGCGCCGGGTAATGTAAGAGAAGAGCAGAGGAATGAAGATAACAGGAAAGCCTGCAGTTTCAAGAAACGTAGAGAACCAAATCCTTTTACCGCCATTGTTGAAGTAGAGACGCATAATCAAAGGACCTCCACAGTTTCCTATGGCTAGAATTATGCAGTTTATGATCACAAGAGCCTTCACCATTCTTGTCTGATTTCTTGTGGATAATGAAGGTTGGTGGTCGAAGGAGTTAGTTATAAGGTTTGGTGTTGCTGTGTTTTGGAACAAATTTGGTCCGGTTTTAGATTCTGTCGTGATAGATCTTTGTGTTTCTTTTTACCTAACGAGGCTTCAATGGCTAAAACATGACTTTTCCTATTTTATACCCATAAATTTTGCTAACTGTTTAATTTCGTATAAAAAACGTAGTAATTATCTTATAGACCAGATAATATCATATCTCTCATATTAATTTACGTTTCCATCAAATTCTACAGTTTTGATTATTGGATTTATTTCTTTCTAAATTTAGTGCAATGACATTAAGATTTTCAGTTCATAATTCTCTCTATAATTAGAAGATTTTAAGGATGGTTAATTGGTTCTTTGACTCTATCTCTTTTGTTTTCTCTTCTTCTTTCTATATTAGTTCTTTGATTTATATACAAATTTTTATATTAAATAGATAAATTATATTAATCTTAAATTAAAAGTGTGAAATGTTTATTTTATAAAATCGATAAATAGGATGTGATTTTATCAAATACGAAATATCCTATCTTTTACTTATCATTATCATTCTATTTCTACTACAAGTGTATTAAAATTTGCATTTATCAAATAGCTCAATATCTTTCAAATTTATTCATACTTATACACAAGAACAATAACAAAACACACAATCACACATAATATTAGGAACAAAACATAACAGTAATGCTCTGTTATAATCCTATAGAGTTATAGAAATTAAGCAACATAATCACTAACAGGAAGAATAGGCAGTTCTGTCTCCGGCGGTTGAGGTTTATCAACAACTTTCTTGCCGGATTTAAACTCGCCGTAGAAGTAAGAGACAAATCCCCAAAGAGAAAGAAGTAGAGAGACACCTTTCTCTGCCTGAAACTTCTCCCGGAAACAAACGACGGCGAAAACTTCAGTCACCGGAAGCAGAACACTTATCAGAACACCAGAAGCTAGTGATGATGCACAAAACACAATCCCTATGGCTCCTAAGAAGAAACCTTGCCATATTATTCCTGTGATCACTATCAATGCATAGTAAAACACTGATCCTCCAATCTTGAACTCTCTTGCTTCTCTTGCTATCACCTACAAAACATGTATGATGATGATTTTAGTTGATTCTCAAGTTTAATCATAATTTTAAATAGATATGGAAATACAGGATAAAGGTTTGAACAATTTTTAAATAATGTTTCTAATAAAAGATAAGGAAGACAAATCATATATATGAAAGTTGGCCAACTCTCTCCATATGATTGACACATCATCACTTTAACATGTGCCATGTGTCCACATAATAATTAATGTAAGCTTTCAACTTTTAATTTATAGATTAATGATGTATTTATTATTTAATTTTACATATTTAATTGTACTAATACTAAATTTATTTTGTTATTACATGTTGTTCAATAAAATAATTTTATTGGTTTTCTCATACTCAGAAGATTTTTTTCTGTAATCTTAACTCAAATTATGAGTGTATAGTAGTCATGGATTAGTTAATAGTTTGAATAGTTTGCATATTGTTATATATCTATATAATAAATCGCCGAGGGTGAAGAGTATGTAAGAAATTTAATCATCAAATTCTTAGGTTTCGAGAATTCCAGTATTACCCTCTATTTAATTAGTTTAAGATGAACATTGTTTAGGAATTGTGTGTATAATGCATTGTTGAGAATGTTGTTAGAAAAAATATATTTTAATACTAAGAATAATTACTTATTACATAAGTAAATGATTAGATAATTAAAAATTATATTTAAATTATACGATACAAAAAATCTGAAAATACCGCAGCGTAGCGCGGGTGATTACCTAGTATTACATAAAACCTTATTGAAATTGTTAAATATTTTATAAATTGCTCAAACCTTTATCTTGTATTTTATATAATATTTGTTTTTAATAAAAGATCAGGAAGACAAATATTACATAAAATCACATATTTTATTATAACCAGGAAATCTATATTAAAATTGTTAAATATTCTATAATATCCATATGTATTTAGAAAATGTTTAAATACAGATACCAATATATCTTGGTTGACTAGTATAGTCTAGTACCAATGATTCTGAAATAATTTCTATATATATAATTGTTTCCATGGATTTTCTCCATTAATAATACAAAAGAACAAATCTTAGTATTCCTCATTTCTTGGGAATCCAGACTAAATTTTGGCCTCTATCATAAAATGAACAAAAAAACTATATAATTTAGAAAAACATTAAAAATAGAGAATCCAAAAACTCAGCTAAAGTCTTCATCAAAATCTGCATAATATTTTTTTTATCAAGATCATCCCATGATACTCTCTCTTATACTAAAAACACAACGTGAAAAAAACTGTAAATTTCTTACCTTAAAATCTCCAACGATGAACATGCCAATGACACAGAAAAAAGTAGCAGCAAGGCACATGACCATCTGAATCTCAAGCACAAGTGGGAAAGTGATTTCTTGACGAGCTTTCTTGTAAGTTAGCTCAACGAGCGGTAATATAAAAGCATAGAGAAGAGCTGCAACCACAGTCATCAAGAACCCAACCACATACTCTTTCTTGCTCTCCTTAGCCGGTTTGTCTCCATCACTGTGTAACGCAAGGATCCCGATACCAACCGTCAACAAAACGACGGCGTTTATGGAGAACGGAGTGAACTTTTGCTTGACTAACAAGAAAGCGAAGAGAGCGTTGAAAGCTAGTTGAGTTCCGATTATGAGCGATGAAGTTGAAACTGGCAGATATGCTAATCCGTAAGAATATAAGTAGTTGTCAAGTCCTGTGAGCAACCCTATGACAATGGAGGCGATAAACAGAGGAGTTTCCATGAGGAAGAGCTTTGTTTTCCGCTTGTTTTCCGCGTTGTTAGGGTTGCGGTTGCTGCGGCGACGGCTGAGGAAGGAGACCAAGAGAGGGATGAGGATGATTGGAAAACCAGCGGTTGATAGGAAGCTCATGAACCAGATTCGTTTTCCGCCATTGGTGAAGTAGAGACGAGTTAACAAAGGACCTCCACATGTTCCTATAGTGAGGATAATACAGTTTATGATTATCAAACCATTCTTCATCTTCTTCTTGCTGCTTGCTGTTTTTGTTGTCCTCTGTTTTGGCCTTTTTGATGATATTTCTCATCAGCTTGAGGGGTCAATGAGCAATTATATGTTTTTCATTTTGTGTGTGTTTTGTTTGTTTGTGGTTTTGGATCGTGTGATACATTGTCAAGGAAGTTGGGAAATTAAAACGGTGGGACATAACATAGCGGGCGCGTTTGCGATTTTAAAACGTTATACTTACTACTAGGGTTTGAATTTCCAACTAAGGATGGTCCTTTGTTTTATCGTGATAAAAAAAGAGACGTGTTATTTTCTGCTCTACATACATTGAGTATGACAAAAGAAAGAGTTGAATTGTGGAGATAGAAAAAAACAAATCGTCTCTCTGTGTTACGCTAAATTTTCGTTGTGTGTATAAAAAGCAAGAAAACAAAATTTCGAGAAGAAAAAACAGACGTGATTTAAGAGAAATATCTTTATACTTGGTTTTATCTTTAGATGAGGATATTGTTATAGAAAAGTTATCTTGATTAGAAATTTATCTTTAGTATCCATTTGTCTTCGTTTACGGACTATTGTAATCAATCATTTTGTCATATGCTTTAATACATGGAATGCTGACTTAAGCTATTTTGTTTGTAGACTTGATTATTATTTGTTGCAACTAGTTGTTTTGTTTTTATAGCTCCATTGTTGAACTCGCGTAGTCAGTCGTTGGCTTGAAAGAAGTGATTCAATTTATGGTTTCTACACCACTATATTTAACAAGGTTTCTACCCGCTAGGATACTAAATACATCAACAAATTAGATTTTAACCCGCGGTATACCGCGGAACGATTTATTTTGTAAAAGTAATATATATTAAAAGTTGCAAATTTTATTTTTATAAAATATTTACATTTTACAGTTTATAATTGTTGTTAAGTAACGCTATATCACGAATCAATGAGACAATTGTTAAAAAACTGAAGTTTTAACCCCTATTAAAACAGCATATTAATAATATTTTAAAATTTTTTAAATATTGATTCAAATACATCCACCATATAACCCAATTCCAAAATAAAATCTGTTCTGTAATTTCTTTACCCGTCCCGTGATAATTTTAAAGTAGTAATTTTAAAATTTTAAGAATTATTTTTTATATATAAAAGTTTTGCAAATTGTATCATTCTCTAATACATTTATATTTTATAATTTAATTTTATATATAGTAACATTATACATACCACATAACATTTTTGGTTTTATATAATCTTTTCTAAATTTGGATGATTTGATATGTTTAATATCAGTGGTCTTAAAAAATAATAAATTAAAGATTTAACCCGTATTGAAACGGTGGATTAATTATATTTTACTTTTTTATTAATGTTTATTCAAAAACCCGTCCCTCCAAATCCGTCTTACAAAAAAGCCATTTATTTTATTAATGATATGACTATGAATTATAATCTAAACATTTTAGCTAATAACATAGGAGTGCACTATATTTATTTATTACGGGAATGTACCTTATAACCCGAATGCACTTTTACTTAAATCCACCAAAAAAAAGTCTTGTAAAAATATTATAGAGATAATAAACGATAGTCGGTTTTGATAGGTATAAGATTAGCAAATATATTAGTTAGTTTTTATTAGTTAAAGAATACAAATTAAAAAGGTATATTACACTTTATTCAAATATAGTATCAAAACTTATATAACACAGAGATTTGATAATTTTTTAATTGTTGAATATTTTTTTTGTGCTAATTTTTATGTGATTAAGATTTAATTGATTTCGTATATAAAATTATTAAATTGTTTTACGAACTTATTTGTTTATAATTTGGTAACAGATAGATATTCGAATATTCAGAATATTTTGCTTCAGTTTAGGAAATCTTTGATGACCCGTTTTTAGATCCAATAAGCCCTATAATCTAGATATTAACCTGCAGTATACCGCATGTACGCTTATATTTTAGTTAAACTAAAAACTTTTACTGTAAAGATGATTTAAAAATATTTGATATTATTTTATTTGATTATAAATGTATAGTAAACTGTGAGTTGTATATGTTTTGTTGATATTATCTATATTGTTTAGTGTTTAAGATTATACATTTATAGTTTGATTGTTAATTTAAGAGTTTTACCTGTAGTATACCATCTTGTATTAATATCGATCTAAACCCGTAAATTATAGGATTTTCCACCTTGTATTAAAAATTGAATCACATCATACACATAAAAAAATCTAATATGTTATTAATTATTGTAGTATATAAGATTATAAATTTTCAATATAATATGTATGAAATTGAATATAAATATTTCAAATTATGACATGTTACTCAGTAGAAAGTTTTTTTAAATCTATTTTTCACCCGTTATAATATTTTTTCATGTATTGAACAATTTATATTCGTTTTTAAAAATTCAAATTATGGCATATGCGAAAAATCTAATTCTTTTTTTATAATGATGATTTTATTTTTTCAAAAAAATAGAATCATATAAAGATGAGAAGTGAACTATAATAATTAATAAAAAATTAATATGATAATTTAGATATCAAATCTACTTTGTTGATTTTAATTGGTTACTTTTTCGGAAATTAATAATGTATTTTGTTTTTTCTAATTAAATTAAATTAATTGAAATTTATATATCAAATCTTATATGTTAATTTTGATTGGTTATTATTTTTGGAAATTAATAATGTATTTCGTTTTTTAATTAAATTTAATTAATTAAATTAGTATTTGACTTAAAGAGATAAATTAATTTACTCTTTAAATTTTATTTCTAATGGCATACCTATGTAATTACTTACAAAAATTAAGGTTACATTTAAAATGTACTTCCCAAATAATATAGTAGGATGTAGCGGCCTATACAATATATAGACCTATTTCGGCCGCAAATTACTCAAAGCTTCTCTTGTTTTGGTTTAGATATAGTCGGTTCTGAGTGCATACCATAAGATGTGGGTCTTAGGTATATTCAGTAGTAATAGTCTTAGGGAATCTCATAGTGGGTTGATATATTGTAATACTCGCATGAAATATCATAAGATGTGAGTGCATTTTAGAATATTGAAGTATATGTTAGTATGTTACATTATTATTATAGCTTTAAGACCAAGTCAAGAATGGTGGTGTTAGTTCATAATAAGCCAAGTAAAGAGTGACTTTAGATATACTTATCAACGTTGAGTCAGAGAAAATATCTTTCCTCTCCAAATTGATGTGAGTTCCATGCTGACTTTATTCCAGTGTTGAAAACATGACTGGCGATATTGATTTTGACCCGATGTGTTATGTGAGACACATGTGTACGTAAATAACCCAAACATAATTATACTCCTATTATTTATCAACAACAGAAAAGAAAAATGGTCGTTATTGATTACCAACAAGTCGATTTCTCTTTATGATGGAACCTATAATCATGGCCCAGAAAGAAAAGTTCAATGAATTCTAATGAATTGACATAGTGGTAGATATATGCATAATGCATTCAAGCCAATATCATAAATTCAAGATCGTCTACTACGAGACATAATTGGTGCAGCATACGCACATGAGTCACATGACCATAAATTCTAAAAATTAAGTTCTTCAAAGAAATAAATTAAACACTGAGCTATTAAAGTATAAATATCCAATATAAATTCTTTTACATTTGTATGACCAAAAAAAAGAAAGTATAACAAGAGACTTCGATAATTTGTAAGAAGTTGATGGATTACAATCAGAACCAAACTCCGATGGTCTCTTTGGTAGATTTTGAACTTCAAAAATTCGAAACTATAATTTATTATCCAAGTACAAAATGTTCGTGTATATATATACATTAAAAAATTGATTTTGAATCCTTAGAATCAAATAGAGAAACAAAAAAAATAAACATACTGTGTGGTAAAATTGGAATGTGATGTTGGTGATGAGAGTGACCATGAAGAAGAAGAAGAAGACGGACGCCAACTCTTAAGCTGAATCTGGTAATCTTACTGGCAAGTTAGCTTTCCTGTGACCCCTTTGACCAGACCGTCTGTCTCTTCCTCGTCTTCTAGGCGGCGTTGCTCTTCCACTTGACATTTTTCTAGGCAAATCGCTGCTGATTAAAACTGGTGGAGGCGGCGAAGGTGGTGGAGGAGGAAAATTAGGCACCGGAGGTCGTTGCCTTGCAAATCTTTCTTGTTCTGCTCGGTGATATCTCTGCATTTGAGAGTTCGATACAAACGGGTAATGATAGAGTCAGGATCTTTTTACTAACTCTACTTTTAGGCTAAGTCAGCATGAGACGAAAAAATCACCTGAACTACAAAATTGCGTCTTTCACAATCAAGGAACATGCTTACTGTCCAGTTTGTTTTTGCTGCGATCTTATCTCTTACTGTTGAGAAACTGATTTGATCTCTAGAAGTGAATCGGTCAACTTCGTTGAACCAAAGACAAGTGAAGAGGTTGCTTATGGGAACATGCTCTCTTAAAATGACACAACCCTCGGGTACGTCTGCATAGCCCAACCATATAGTTGTCTATATTATTAGTGTTTGATCCCGAAAAGGGGATTTTAGACAGAATAAGCTAAAGAGACATACCGCTTGTGATTGGGAGCTTTGCGACAGAATAAGGGGTTAACCCTTCGTTCTTGTAAAAATCCACTTGAAAGTCGATAGAAGCATTATCATATTTACCAGCAGCTTTATTTGCTTCGGCTTCCACTAAGACATCAAATCGTTTGTAATGTCTAGAAATAGCAAAAGTAGCATTTTTCCTCCACAAGAATCTGATGAGAAGAGATGTCAGTTAAATTGCTGCAGTCCAGAAACATAACCACCAAGCTTAAGGCCTTCTAAACTCAAACCGTTAACTTATCTGAAACAACTGAATATTTTTAACGTACTTGAATGTTAAGTACGTATAGCTAGCTGCTTAAGGAAATTCACCTAAGAAGAAAAAAGGGGTGGAACTAGCAGATTCCTACCACAAGAATTCACTAATATGATTAGAGGAATGGTTGGTGTTTGGTAAATGCTGGAAGCTGCATAGCCACCACAATTGAAAATGGTTGCAGTGGAATATTGGGAACACTACATACAGCATATCACTAGAGTTTTCTTGGGATTCATCTTACACTGAGAAAAAATATGATAGGCCTCACCTTTCAAGAATTTGATATGGATCGACGACAAGTTCTAGTTTTCCGTCAATCCATAAAGAATAGCGAGCATTTGGAAACATCCTATGGACAAGAAGCTTGGGCACCTACAAGAGAACAAAGCATCAGCATATCAATGGCATTTATATTCTCTCTCTTTACTCTGTCCATTTTGGAATCAGCCATGTGCCGTGACCCGTGAGATCTATGTTGTATATTCAAATCTGATTTTCTTGGGTTTCTATGAAGAAGAACTTTTTGCTCTCCAATTAGTAGTAACAACTTCAAGCCTGATCTAAAGCAAAAGGATGTTGTTACAGCAGTGTGGGTACAGTACTTTTGGAGAAAGACTGTAATAATAAGGGGAACTATCTAGCACGTCATTAAGTTCATGTTTCAGTTTGGACTAACTTCGTGCATAATATCTTCCATAAACTTTCTTATCTGAAAGATAGGTGTATTTACCTTTCCATTGCGCCTTCCATCTGAATAGGGGAGATTATGAACAACAACAACTCTCCATATCCCTACTTTCTTATTGCCATCAAGGCCTCGTTCTCTCTTCAAAATTGATTCAGTCTCTTCATCAACAAACATGTAGAAGCAAACTGTTTCCTCCGCATATTTACTGATATTTTGTGGGGCTTTTACATCATCAAAAGCATCTGAAAAATGATAGAGAGATTCTAATATTAGAAACACGCAGAAATGGGAGTGGATTGATTGACTACAAAACAGAAAAGGATCATGCAAAACACTACCAAATACTGCTGAAGCAACAACTATCCCACGACACTGCTTCATTTCAAGAAGATCTGCCTCATCAATGTCAAATCCTGTATTTCGACCAGGTTGAGGTCCTTTGACAAACCTGATGGAACAATCATCAACACAAATTCGAAAAAAAGAAGACAGGGGAAGTAAACCAAGGCCACAAAGATACTCACCCACAATGTACACTCATTGTTTCTTTAATGTCAAAAGAATCATTCCTATGTTTCAAAGTAGGATAACCACCAAAATCTGACCCTCCAAACTCTGTCTCTCTGTTTAACGGTTCTTCATATATATACGTTAAGTTCTTAAGAACAGGGGAAAATGATGGGGCATTTGGCATCAAGGCAACTGCTTCTTCTACTGGAAGGTAACATACCGGGCATGCTGAAATCAAAAACCAGGCAAACAAACCAATACTCTTACAAAACATCTATACAGCAGTAAATCTCAGATCTTTTCAACCATCACAACAACAATTCACAACAACAATCTTGTAGTGATCTCAGAAAAGAAACAGAAAAATGGGAAGAAATCAGAAATCAAGACTAAATATCTTACGGCGTGGTCCTGTTCTTTTCCTGTCTGCTGGTGGGGGAGGTAAAGTGAAACTGTTACAAGGATGACCTTGAGGAAGCGAATAACCAAGAAAATGTATAGGAGGAGGAGGGAACACAATAACTTCTTTTGCCTTGAACGATATATTTCCAATATTCATGTTTAGCTCTTCATTTGTTTGTAACATATTTGAATAATTTACGCCTGAACTGCCATTGAAATGAAGACTCGGAGGACCTTGACCTTCCTGACTATCTTCACCTAGTTACAAAAAACCAAAAGAACATTCACAACCATCTCAAGCCTGATTGTTCATAAACTTCAAATCAAATACATTCTAGCTCTAAGTAGCATTATGATCACCACTCTACACAACATTTGGTTCCACAATTCTAATCCAAAACAAACACATTGGTACACAAAAGCATACTAAAATTATTCAGCTGAACCAATAGTTATCCCAACTTAGAAACTAAATCCACAAGCTAAACTACCATGAGTACCCAAAATCGTCGAGAATCGATTTACCTTTTCCGACGTAAAGGACGCGAAGGAAGACGACGGCGGAGATTAAGAAGAGAAGCAACATGCCAACCTTCTTACGACCAGCGAATTTGCAGATCCAATGTACAATACCTTCTCTATCTTTCTGCATCTTAGATGGTTTGGTACGCGTCGTGGTAGTGATCTGGATAGGTAAAACGACGCCGTTAAGTCCCGTCTTCTCCAAGGAACCATAGCTACTGGATCGAACACCCAATCCAGTCATCGTTCCCTTTACCTTCCCCTTTAAATCATCATCACTCCATTAAAAAAAATCTCCCACACCAAACTTGAATTCGATGTCTTCTTCACTCAAATTCAGATCAACAAGTTACCAAGGATATTGTTCAAGTTATCCCAAATTCGATTCTGGGTTCTGATCTACAAAATTGAGCTCGAATAGAATCGAATCAAAAGAATCAATGAAATGAAATGGGAGAATCAGAAGGAAGGAGACACAGATCAAAGAGAATCTTCGGATGAAGAAGATAACAAAAATCTAGGGTTTGTGATTGGTAGATATGGTTTTTATTCGTCAGAATTTTCAAAAAATTCAATGAATCTCACACACAAGCCATTAACAAAGGCAAACAAAAAAAGTCACTCTCTCTCGCCCTTCTCTAACAAACAAAAAAATACTGTCAAAAATTTGGACGATGAAATAAACAAATAAATAAAAAATACATAATTCCGCGTTAACAAAAACAAAAAGGCAATTTTGATAATTCTTCTATCCAATTTTTGTCTATTTCTACATTTTTAAAATTTTTGTCTGTGTCTTATTTCTTTATAACTTGATTCAAAAAATTGTTAATTAATGTATGTAATAAGCCCTAATATAAATCCAAAATTAAAAACATTGTCTGTAAAAAAAAAATTGGTTAGTCAAATCTTTTGATATGACTAGTGAGTATTACTAATTTACAAATTAACGAAAATTTAAGCACGTTATAAATTTGATTATAAAATGAAAATCTCTGTCTTTCTATGTAATTAAAAATAAATTATCTTGTATTACACTTGGCGATTTGTTACTGGATGGGCGGGGAAAATTTTAACATATAATTAAGAAGCTTAGAAAATTAAGAGGCTATTATTGTTGTCCAAACACTCATGTATCATTATAGAGTTTGTGACAACTAAGATTTCTTAAAATTAAATGAACCGGAAACATTTGTTTAATTTAATCTCTACCTAGCAGCCACTTATGAATCATGTCATTATTGGTCGTATCTGTCGCTCTAAATTATAGTACTATTGTTTAGTTTTTTTTTTGTTTACTACATTCGTTTCATTATAATATATAGTTTTCATTTTCTCTTTTAATGTGTTCTTGATTTTTTTTGCACATGATATAGTCTTAATAATATTGACATAAAATGATATTGTCTTACTAATATTGATGTTTATTTTTTTCTAGTAACTCTGATCTGTCTTAACTCATTATATAGTCTTGACCACACAAGCATACTAAAATAGTATTGAGTATGTCAGTAGGATATATAAATTTAAAATATAAATTTTTATTCATTATGGAAAATTATAAATGAATGGATTTGTAGATGTTTGGTAAAAAAAGGTAAACGTGTTCTTTAAAAAAAAATGAAAACTAAAAAAAAATGTTCAGTTACAACACTAAAATTTAAAACATACGTGAGTATTTTTGTTTTTTTATCAACCCATTATATATCTCTTCTTTTTCCTTATACATATTTTTGTCACAATTTTTCGTACATTTTGCCTATTATTATTTCTCGTGTTGTATATATCATTACATACTGCATCGTAAATTAATTAAAGCTTTACATTTTATAATAAAATGGTAAACTGAATTTCACCTTATATAAAACATTAAAACATATATACTAATAAATACAAATAATCAACGAAAAAAAACTAACAAATAGAGAGAAAATGGTTTAGAAATACTATGAAATTACGATTAGGTAAACGGATATAACTAAGCAAAGTGAGCTACAAATCCAATACAGAGCCAAAGATAGTGCCTTATCATAAGAAAAGTTGATGGATTCATCATTCATCCCATCTCTGTTGGCATATAGAAAAATGATATCATTAAGCAAAAGAATTAGAAGGAAAAAAAGTTACATCGGTTGATTAAGACAATTTTCCTGATTGCTCGCATTTATATGGCCATTGCTTGTGGTTGTAGTCTCATAGTCATAATACATACTCTCATTGTCCAGTTTCGTTTAAAGATGACTTCATTTATAGGTGGTTGCGGTTGGGAAATGAGAGTCTTTAGTGCTAAGCCTTTAAGACATTTTTTTGTTTGTATTTTTAGATGAACCTAAAACGTGACAGTATATTTGATTGATCCAACAGTAATAAAAGAGCTTAAACCGGAATCAAACGTGACACTCTATTACTTCTACTTGTCGGTTTTAATTTCGTCTCGTTTCAAAATCGTTCTATGTAGGTTTAGCACGTTATGATGATAGATTCATCAGAACAAGTTTAATGTGACGTCTATGTGTAGCTAATTCTGATCTGTATTCGGTGAGTCTGTCGTAAAAAGTCAATGGTCAACAATATAAACATGGGATTGACAATTTGACATCAAACCAAAATTCTGATAATAGTAATCACTTGCAATTACCGAAACCGGAATATACCGGTTTACTTATCGGTTTTAATTGATATTTTCTTCGGGAACAGATTCGTCCCAGAAGAACTCTCTGTGAAGAAGAAGAAGAAGAAAGATGGAGAAGAAATCTCAGATTTCGTCAACGGAAGCTGTTTTCCTTGGAGCTCTAGCTCCAGGCGTTAATGTCTGTACTAATTTCTCTTCGAATTCTTGTTACCTCTTTGTGGATGTTTGGTTAAAACCCTAATTTGGATCGTGATTTTGTCCAGGGTCCAACATGGAACACATTGAGATTCGCGTTTCTGCTACTGGGTCTATGTCTAGCTTTCATGCTCTCTGTAGCTTTCACCAGTGGCCAATCAATGTTGCTTGTTCATGTTGGCTTTCTCATTGTTATCGCATCTACTCTCTTTATCCTCCTCAATTGGTATGTCAATTTTTGCTTCTCTTATCTCAATTTTGTTTGAGCTTTTTCTGTGTTGATTCCTGTTGAAACTTTTCGTTACTTTCTAGGGTTTTAGACGAATAAGTAATTAGATCTGATACAAAACTTTCTCCAGTGTCTTATTGTGTTGTTGATCAATCCTTGAGTTGTTCAATTTAAGGATTCGAACATATTTCTCTACATTGCTGTTATCTTGAAGCTGAAGGTGTTCCTGTTGCATTGTTTTAATGAGTTATTCTTCATCATGATCTTTGTGCTATTGAGTTAGATATCAGATAAGGGTTCTCAGTTCTCATAGTTTTGTATTTCCTTAGAAAATATCACATCTTTGTGTTATCTTACTGTTACCTGTCTGTTCTCTAAGGTTTCTAAGATTCTAATAGGGTTTTACTTATGCATCTTGAAGAGTATATTAAGTATTAACCTTCACTAGATGCTTAGTTGCTTACAATGCCTATTCTTCTGTAGGTTTCTTGCTCAGACAGGCTTAGTACAAGTGGAAACACAAATGCAGGAGCTGAATTTGTTACCGAATGATAAAACCAAATGATCATGGTCACACCGGTAGAAGCAGACGCTTGTGTAACAGAACAACAGTTAACAACAGATATATCAAGCAAATATGAGGACTGGATTGGTACAACAAGAAGATCCAGTTTCTATTGTTGGTACATAGCATTTACTTTCTCATTACTCTTCCTTAGTTCTCCTGTCTTTTGTTGTTTTCTTTCTTTGATTTGAGAAGACAGCCTTCATCGTGATCAGGATTTGATTTGCTCAATTCTCCAACATTAGTTTCTCTGTTTTGGTTTGTACCTGCTTTTAGGAAGCTATTCCAGACTAAGTTTATACCTCCCATGTAAAAAGAGGATTATTATTGTATAAAGATTGTTCTCATACTTACACTTGTTTATAATGGTCTCAAGGCTAATCTCATATACATTCCTCAAGAAACCAAAGAAGTTGATGGTTTCAAAAACTTTCAAGTTTCTTCTCTTTGTTTGTTTATGTACAACCAAACCATCTCTTAATATGATTTTCCATTCTCGTGAAAATTTGAGAAACAGTACACAAAGAGAGAAGAAATAACTATAGTTGTCACAACTTGTCAACTTAGGACAGTTTCTTGAAAACTCACTCACTCGCATCTTTAGTTGTTCATATATGCAGGAGGAGGTCCTCTTAGCCTCTGACCGTTCTCATTCAGCCACTCTTTTTCTCTCAGAAATCTAAGAAACGGTCCGGGATCGTCACTGAAGCCATAAGGATTTGTTGTGCTTTGTTGAACGTTGCCGAGCTTCTCTCCTCTAGATTCATGGTCTTCCATGTAGAGCTGAGGGTGAAACGTTGAGTTTTGAGAAGAATCGTTTGGTGTCCCGTACCTAGCTAAGAGACTGAACTTGGAAGAGCCATGAGCCATAAAGTTTCTCAAATTGTTTGTTCCCTGAGCTTGATAGGAATAGGCTGGTCCAAGATTCCTACTTTCTCTGTACCGACGTAACCATTCAGAAGAAGAAATCCCAACAAAGGGTGGGTTTGTGTATGGCTTCATGATACCGGGGAGTTCCATATATCGTGTCTGATCATAGAAGCTCTCTGCTTTGTTAGTACTAGCGTCATTATGAAACCAAGAAGCGTCTTCAGGCAGTAGTGGAGCAGACGGAGTAGGAGGCGAATAGGAAGACGCAGGATGCTCGGTGCTGCTATTGATGGAGAGACTATCAAAGGCTGAGACAGGACCTGTTTCATCAATAGGGCCCAATCCGTTTGGTTTACTTAAACCGAGTCGTCCTTTCTCTTTGTTCTTGTCAACCACCCACGCGCTCAGCGATGGAGGTCTTCCTGAGACAGTGCCTTCTTCGAGATGCAAATGTTGTGGATCCGTGTCCTTAAGACCTTGCGTAAAGCTGAAACTTTCAGACCCAATGAGTGATAAGGTACGTCTTAGGCTGTCATTGGATGTAGTTGTTTGATTTCCTGAAGTTGTGCAATCAGAGCTAAGTGGCTTTGCTGCAATGCCAGAAGAATATATTGGAGCAGATTGACACCTTACGAGCGGCTTGAGAAGAATGACTTCTTCCTCTTCTACAGGAACAGATCTTTCATTCTCCAAAGGAATGATTTCAACTGGTCCAATAGTAACGCATTTTCTGTTTCTACCCTCTCCATTTCCATGAAAGAGCTCTCCGTTGCTTTGCAATTCACCCGAAGTTGTGTAGAAATGAGTCCGTTGATTGTCAAAGAATAGCCACTTTTGAGAACCCTTCTTCTGCCTAGTTGTGATATCAATTGCTGAACTAATAATCCGTTGAAGACGAAGCTCCTTCCCTCTATCAAAACTCTCTCTAAGATCCATATTACTTGAGAAATCCAAAAGTGCATGTATGGGAGCCAGAGGAGCCAAGGACTTCAGTTCATGATCTTCCCAGAGAGCTAACAACGTTTTAGCAGGGCAGTTTTTGTCTTTCACCTTTAACTGGTTCAAGATATCAACGAGTTTGCCAAAGAAGTAAGATATTGCACTCTTGCTCTTCTCATCAAACCTGCATTCTTCTTCTTCTTCTTCTACCTTGTCAAGCAGAAACGGTAAGTAGTCTAGAAATACAAGTAGAGCAGGTAAGAGAGGGCAAGAATCCAAGGGAGTTGTCTTCAAACATCTCTCAACAACTCGCCCCATGACGATAAACACCATAGTTAATGCTAAATTTGTTAGCTTAACTTCCTCTTTCACGATGTCGGATCCATTAGCCTCTGCTAAATTGTGGAAGATGTAGATAAAAACCGCAACAATTTGGAGGATTTTATAAGGTCCCTTTCTCGCCGTGTCCATAAATTGATAAGACTCCAACATGGCTTCTAGATTTCTATCATCTGCTGCAAACGCTGCATCCAGTTCTCTTATAGTTGATGCAAATGCCCGACCAAACTCATCAAAACTGAAACAAACCAGAGAGAAGTGAAGAGAAGAACAGTTTTGGAGAAAGGCTCATCAAGAGCTTGAGCTAAAAGAGGAGATAATGTTGTACTTCAGTCAAATGTTACTCATAGTCCAAACTGACCTGGATTTAAGGAAAAAGAAGCTAGTTGTTCGAACAACCAGGGGCCATAAATCAATTCCGGCAACTAGTTCTCCTTTTGCTTTTGACAAATCTCGTTCCTTCACAGAAACTTTTTTCTCTGATGGGTTTAAGTAGTTAAACTCTGCATCAGTAGACAGAGACTGCAATGGAGATGACCTGTTCTGTAGTAGTTGAAACAAGCATTTTGAGCAATGTAAGGCAAAGACAATCTCATTGCAGATAACAGAGAAGTATCAGTGGATCAATCACCTTCTCAAACAACAAAAGAAGATTGTTCGAAGCACCAGGAAAAGGCTCTTTCACAGCTAAGCTTCTTACGCAGTGATACAGAGCCAATAACTCATCACTAACATATGTGGCCAATACAGCTAGCTACACAAATGTAAGAAAACCACTCAGAAACGGCAAATGACAAAAGAAAGTAATGGAAGAAGAATTAGTTACCTGGTTATGAGGATTTCCACTATCAGGCCAAGATTTTGCAGCTTCAAGATAGTAAGTAGCTGCAGTTGACCAATTAGGATGTTCATGTGCTTTCAGATATTGTTCTTGATACCTTTGAAGATCTCCAAGACAAATGTAGAAACGATGGCATAAGAATCTGCTTTTTTGCTCTCCTGATTCCTCGGAGAGTCTGTGGTAATATCCTCTGACTTTGGAAATCAGATTCTGGTAAAACTCAGCTGCTTTTGACAGAAACAACTTGAATGCTTTCATATGCTTGGCATGATCATTTGTTTTAAGGCCTTTACGAAACTCATCGATGTGTTTATAGTGGAGTTTCCAGAGACAGAACTCTACTTCTTGAAGCTCTTCGTGTTGGAGATTGCTTTTAAAGATTTGCTCGTAGGTCGAACCAGCTTTCGCGTATAATTCTGAAACATCGGTATGCAATATAGTCTTTGAATGGATTAATGTCCATAGCTGTTTCTCAATGTTATTAACCTGAGAATAAAAAACATCATTCAATTGTGTGTTCATCTACAGAAACAGTAAGATTCTTTAAGCAAAAGAAACAAGCTTTACCTCAACAAGAAAGTTAGGTTTTTGTTTCTGATCAGCTGAATTAGCTTCCATGATCTTTGGAATCAGACAAATATATCTCAGACAAGTGTTCGAAATTTGAAGACAGAGCACAAAAGCAGCCTGAGAAACTAACAGAGATTCAGAATTTTCTCATAAACAGGAAGAAGATGAGCATTTCATTGATGGCATAAGCAAAGATTCAGGACCAGAACACTGTGGCAATTATAAAGCAGAGTGCTTGGTCTACAAGAAATCTGAATAAGCTCAAAGCCACAAGCTTTGAGTGAAAACCATGAAACCCAGATGATGAAATTCAAGAAGTACAGAGACAAAAGCAACAATGGAAGAAAAAACAGAGAAAGAAGAACACACAAGAGATATCACAATCAGAGAAGCAGAGTAGAGAGGGGAAGAAGAAAATCGAAGGAGAGAGTTGAGTCTTTATGGAAAACGAAAAGACGAAGAGGAAGAGAGACTTTACCAGAAGAAACCTTGACGTACGGAGATTGGAACAACAAAGGGGAAGGAAGAAGCCAAGGGAAGTGTGTCACATGGAAGAGAGAGATTGCTCAGTTGTGAAACGGACAAATTAGAAAGGTAGCTGATGATGATGTTGATGAATTAATGATGATGATGATCATGATCATGGAGAAATGGAGGTGCATAGGTGGATACATATCTAATCCATTATCTCACTTCTTCTTCTTCTAAGTGCGCCCACCTATTGCTTTGTTTCTCCTCTAAACTAATTTTTTTACATTTTCTCCTTAAATTTAATTTAACAATGTAATGCATATTAATCCTATGTAAAAAGAAGTTTAGAGGAAACAAAAGTTACCCACTACTTAATATTCCTTGACGTTTAAGCTAAACCTTCCTTTATCCTAAAGTCCTAACTATGTCATGACTTTAGGGATATAGTAATCCTATGCGAATTAATTTATGTAATGATACCTATAATTATAAAAGCATCAATATGAGCTTTATAGTGATCTTTCAAAATAAAACATCCGTTGAATTTTTCAGACTCAATAGTAAAAGAAAATTTCGTCTGACCAGAATTTGAATATATATCATCACGACTGAAAATTAAATAAATTTATCAACGGCTGAACCTAATCGAAGAAAATAGTTTGTTCAAAGACCCAAAAAAGTTATAAAAACATAACAAAATAAATATTTAAGAGGATTTGTAAATTGATGTGGAAAATAGTAAATAAGAATACCTTGATTTTTTGTCCAAAAAATAAATAAAAAATACCTTGATTATCCGAGTGTTTTCTAAAAATTGTATGAAATTCAAGTGCTAATTTTATTATATTTTATCAAAAAAACTGTTAATCTTATTAATATGATCATGCACCATCGCCTTCCAACTTTCAAAATAGATAATCTTATTAATATGAAATAAACTGAAACAAAACATTTATTGAGAATAGACTCTGGTTCAAACACATACACTTTGTGTATATATTGTGGGACATAACATTTTTTTTAATATATTGATGAATTGCGTAACTCCATGATTTGCTAGAAATATTTCCACAAGAAATTATTATTTTTTGTGTGTGTGTGTGACTGTGTGGGTGTGTTTATTGATATACTCACATATGATAATCTAAACTATTAGGTGTAAAAAGATGATAAAAGTTTAAAAGTTCCAAGATATCTGCACCTTAGTCATAATTTAACTAGTTTAATTAAGGAATTGATATTCCCACAAATCACAGATTAGCTACAATTGTTTGTCACTTGACATCACCTCAAAAGATGACTTGTCTTTTTGGTTATGGATGGACCCAATGCGTATTAAAAACAAAGACAAACAATACACGTAATTGAATGGAAATTTACCAACACAACTTTCTTCATATTTATCATTTAAAAATAAATGACTAAAGAGAGGAAATATCTTTGATGATTGGTGTCAACATTTGATGATAGATACACATGCATATTATTTTTTACTGACTTTCCTTTATAAAAAAAAACGTTATTGTTGGGAATTATATTCAAAAGCATCCCATGATGCCATGATGATGGTGTCTATGTATAGACATTTCAAAACGGCAGCTGGAAACTGTATTCGCGTTATAATATGTATCTTAAATCTCGCTAGTGTTTATACTACTCCATAGATATCGATTTGCGACGATAAGTACGAGACTAGAATAGTGGCTTTGGTATTGACTTTTTCTATATCGAATTATAGAATAATTGTATGATTAACTTCTTAATGACAATAGACATTCGAACCAATTACACGCGGGCAACGAACGTTGTAGTAGTTGTTCGCTACGTGATTTGACCCATTTCTCTCATTGTTATCATTATGAAAATATTTTACGAAACTTTTAGTCCGACATCTTACACTGTTTTACTAACTGCAGCTCTCGTCTTTGCTCTTCATGGCATTTTATGGAGTACTACATCGCATTATTGTACATTCAATAATGGAGTTCTTAAATGAGATTATAAATGGTTTGACTGTTTTTTTTATAAAGATGATGTACTTATAATTTTAAAATTAACTGGTAGTAAATATATTGATATGTATGTATCATTTATATATTGGTTCATATCCCATTTGAATTCAAAATAGTGAAATTATTAACATTTTCCATGGTTTTTTCGGTGAATTATATTGTCTAGTCTATTTCGAATTGAATTTAATCTTAAATCCGCATCATTCTCTATTTTGGATCAATAATCTGATTTTATACTATGTGAACCAATTGACAATCAGTATATATGTTACCTCGCTTGACACATAACTAAATGAGATTAAAAATGTGGTCCCTTTTTTGTCAAAATTTAAAAATGTGGTCCTAAGTTTATATATAAATATAGTGTTATCGAATATGAATCACATATAAGTATATTTTGAAGAAAAAACAAAAAAAAACAATGTTTAAATTACACCAGTTAGTATGACTTTTATTAAAAATTGAAAGTACACTGTTTAATTTACATTGAAAGAAACATATGTTTATTAATATCTTGCAGAATGTTTTCAACTATATGATTGAATATTGATTAATAACTGCCAAGTAATACTCTATCATATCCTCGTAATGGGTGTAAATTAACATATCAATATACAAAGACTTTTTTACAACTTACAAAAACCATTTACATATCAATAACCAAAGATTTGTAAACAAAAAAAAAAAGATTTGTAAAAGGCCACGCCAAAAGAAAAAAAAAGTTATTGCAAAGGGTCAACACTAAATTACGTTGGGCCAGAAATTTTCATTCGTTATGCCTTAGAAGTAGCTCCTAAATTAGGTTAGTACACATATTGAGTGTTTTGTTGAGTTTTTTAAGCTAAGAGTCAGACATTGGAGCTCATGCAAAGATTTCCACATAAACGTGTGAAATTGTTGTTTTTATTTCTTTGGTGAATGTTCGTTTTCTTATCCGGATGTTGTTTATTTTGTCCACTCAAATTAAACATTTGATGAGTTTGGATATAATATCAATAGCATCCAAAAATAATGAGATTTTAAAAGAAGCCATCATCTTCTGCATATTTCTTCTGAAAACTCTCTAGTCACCTCCATACGTAAAACAGATAAAAATCTAAAAGAGTAAAACGAGAGGTAACTGGTGATGAGAACATAGTCTATCGTCCTCGAGGCCTATCATGAATATATTTGTAAATATATCTTGAAACACCACACCTAATCTTTATACTGTGGTTAACGTGGGATGTGCTAATGTAGTTTATGTCACTGTGTTGTAATACTACTTCACCGGCGCCATCTTTAACTATTTTCTTTGTTTTAAATTAAATGTTGTATTAACTTTCTTTTTTTCTAATATTGTTTTGTGATTTAATGAAATCTCTCATTTTCCCCTAATAAAATAGTACTAACAAACAAAAAATACAGTAACTATAATAGTATTACAAAATTCAGTCTAATTTTTTAGGATGTAATAAAACATTTTCAGCATGAAATGTGTAAGGTTGGATCATGCTGTTATACTACTCACTCCTAAGTTCTTTTGAAATTGGTTACAAAACTGATAATAGACTTTTACATGCTAAAATTGAGCATTTTAATATTTTTCAGAAGAAAAAAATAATAAGTTAGCCGATCAAAAAGCAGAGCCAGAAATAACTTGTAACAAATTTAGATCTAACCACCAAGCGGAAGAAATGGAGAAAATAGACCTAAAAAAGAGGTTAAAACCCCAATTTCAAAGTAACAGAATTAACGACCACAAAATAATAACAAGCAAAAAATCGCAACTGTCTTAAGCCTTTTTTTAATCCAACAAAACCAATCTCTCATTTGTTCTTCTGCATAATCTCTCACACACTTCTATTTCTCCCTCTCCTTGTCACAAGGAAAGGGCGTAGAAGAACCAAAACCTAAACAAAAGAGCAATAATAACTCATTAAAAAACCAAAACCAAAAAAAAACAAAATGGGTGTCAAAATGTTATTAATCTTTGGTCTCTTGATCTTAGCTATGGTAGCTAAATCCGTCAATGCAACCTACCCTTTAACCAAATCTTGCATCAACGGGCAAGGTTGCATCGGGGAAGACGATGAGCTCGAATCTCTAATGGATTCAGAGACAAACCGTCGTCAACTCGCAAGAGGACGTCGTTACATTGGCTACGATGCTCTCAAAAAGAACAATGTGCCTTGCAGTAGACGTGGCCGATCCTACTACGATTGCAAGAAGAGAAGAAGGAATAATCCTTACAGGCGTGGATGCAGTGCCATCACGCATTGCTATAGGTACGCTCGCTAAATGATAGAGAGGAAGAGATTTGATTCAACAACGTACGTTCGTATCTTCATTCTTCTTTCTTGATCGTTAATATTAATTGCCTCTCCTTACTTCCATCTTTTTTTTTTTTCATTCTTTCTTAACGTATCCTATGTTATACGTATGATCTATATATTCTTTTTTGTTCTTTATATAATCATCATGATGCATATAAGCTTTTGATTCATTGGTATATCACTTACTTTTCCTTTGTTGTTGTCCTTTTTTATTTCGTTTCGTTCATATAATTAAGTTCCGTTTTGTCTATTATATACATCATGATGTTTTAGTATTTTACAATTAAGCATTAATTTGTTTTAAGACGAGGGATCAAATGAGACCTATTTCTTCTTTTATATCTTCTTTTGTATTTTATCTCGAAACAAACGTTGCAGATTAAGTTGAGATTGTTAATGATGGATCCAACCCGATCGGAATAAGAAATCGAAAATATGTTAATGAAAGAAAGTCCCACATCGGAAGTTGGAGGAATTATGAAGTGATATATAAAGGGTTAGGGTCACTCCACCTATTGCCAATTGGTTTTAGGTTGGAAGCCGATATTTAAACCCAATTCTATCAAAATAATTTCTTATTTTATCAACAAAATGCCGCACTGTACCTTGGATTAAATGAGAAATAATTTGAGGTCTCTTGCTTAAATTTCCAAGTCGAGAGGAAGGTTTTGGGGTGTATCTACATGAAACTATGACTTAGATCAATCATATGATCACATGATTGATGTTTCACATCACAATGTTTTCAAGCCAGTACAGAATATTTTATTAGAGATAGATCAATTCTACTCCGTCCGTTATTTCTACAGTTACATATCAGAACACGAGTTTTTGACGGAATGACGTGTAATGAAACATGTGAACTAAACCAAAAAGTATAATATAATATTGAAATACTGAAAACTAAAAGTGAAACTTGATTTTGGATTGGAAAAGCCCAAGTCCGAGCCCAAATCACCCGCACCTTCATGGTTAGGAAAAGTGTTTTGGAGTTCAGTATAAGATCTCAAATCATCCTTAATTAAACTTCTTAGTTATAACTAAATAAATCGAGGAGTTTCATAACTAAGAATGTCCATGGATGATAATTTGGAACTGAAATGGGTGACAACATAATTTGGTTGGCTGGCATTAATAGTCACTTCTAGTTTAGTACTTCGACACTAAACTAACTTATAGAGTGGAGAATATTTATGCGGTCGCATTCAAAAGTCAAAAGAGCTTCAAGTTCATGGGGCAATAAAGAGAGCCCTAAGAAAACGTCTAATGTTCTTCACTGAGGCCCATCCTGTGTTCTGACTGATTTGCTTGCTGTGTTTTTTTTACTTGTCTGTTTGTTTGTCTGAGGAAATGTTTAGTAGGTTCATGGTCACAAGACCCACCTGCACTACTACTTCATTCAGCACTGTATGGTCATTTTCTACATAGTCATTAAATTTTAAAAAGAAATAGAGCCAAAGTAGACTTTGAAGTGAGATGAGAACCTAACTTTGAAACATTATTGCTATTCACACCACATCTCCATTACTTTTTGACTTTTCTTTTTTTGCTTTCTAATTTTGAAAACCACAAAAAAAAAAGCTTAACTTTTTTAAATATACTAGAAAATGAAATTTTACAAATAACCTTTCTCATTTTATTGTATGGAATAATATTCTTTGTTGTAACTTGTAAATGAAGAAGCATTTGTCATCTAAATCTTGGTATATATTTAAGGAATTTAGGTACAACATGATAAAAAAAAATCGGGATTAGATTCTAGTGGGTAAGATTTGATCAATAGTACATATATATTCACAAAAGAGTGGAAAAGTTAAAAATAAAATAAAATTTAGGATATTATTTTTTGTTTTATAAAGAGAGAAATTTTAAAAATAGGTCAACTTCTCAATAGCACCAATAGTGGAAATGGGGCCCACACTTCAACTCTCTTCACATGAGAATTTTTTTTGTTTAGAGAGAGAAGAGATAATAGATCCGGTCCACCATGAGAAGATTGAGTCAAGTTTAATTTAATTTTTAGTCTTCGAAGACCATTCAATGATAAATACTAACATAATTAAAGTGTTAATTATTTCTTTTGACCACGTCCATTTTGTGTAACCAATTAAAACACCTAATTTTTGAAAGTTTCCAACAAGCCTAATTTTACTCTAAACAAAAAAACCTTTGACCAAGAAATATTCAAAAGATAAAAATCATATGGGGCCAATTTAGCATATGCCCATTACCTCAATCCATATGCCACTAAGTCCACCTTCAACTATATTTTAAAACGAAACACTCAAAACATAATTTTTTACCCCAAGATATTATTAGACCCAATAGTGACCACAACCAAAACTTGTACTCTAATGTATCCAAAACCACAATTTTTTGTTCTTGTTACGGTTAAAAACAAACAATATCATTATCATTCATTAGGCCACAAATATAGGTAAAAGCGGTCAAATCTCTAAAAACCCTATCATCAAATCATGAATTCAAAGAAAATATAGTCAAAAGATTCCTTACCTCTTAATTAATACTCTCTCTTTTAGACAGCTAAGCCCCACTCTTTATCTTCCTTCTATCCAATTTACTCTTTTCTTTCTTTTTTTCAATTTCGTATTCTCCTTTTTCTAAGGAGAAAATATGAAAATAATAATAACAAGAAAAAAATCTCTTTTATTTTCCACACTCCTTTTTCTTTTTGTTTACCCTTTCATCAATCCTTAGCAAAAAAAGGTTGGACCAATTTGGTTCCCTCTAAAGACCAATCTCTTCATCTTTTGTTTACTGAAAAAAAACAAATGTAGAATGCAACTAATTGTGTGTTTATGGAAATAAAATAGAATAGAAACAAAAAACAATTTGCTCATTTCACTAAAATTGTACAAAACTCACTGAATTATTATCAGTACTAATCTAATTTATCAAATTCTGCAGAATAAACTCATCAATATTAAACCATTAATACAATTGAAATCGCGAATTGGATTTAGCAAACATCTCAACATTACAAATTTTCTCGTATAATTCTCAACATGATTCATCTCAATTCCCCAATTATAATATATAATTAAGATCACAAAAGGATAATAAAAATTTGAGTAAAAAAGAAAAATTAGGTCTTTTTTTCAAGAAGTAGAAGCTGATGAAGAACCTGAGACTCTAGGAGAAGTCACCGGGAATAGAGGAAGAAGTCGAGGCTCTGGATCCATCGGAGTTGTTGCCGGAGATGGATGCAAATAAAAGCCTCTCTCTTTCATTGCTTTCTCCTCCGCAGCAAGCTCGTTGGGGCTTTGGTTTGATGACCCGGATCGATCAAACGGGTCGGGTATAAGAGGCGTAACCGGGCTGAGAACGAGAGATGGGAAATCTAAGATGCTTGGAGAGAGGATCTCCGGTTTACGGGGAGAGAAAGCTGAATTAACCGGGTTAAAAACCGGGTTTAAAGGATTGATTTTGAGATTCTTCATTGAATTACGACGCTCGTAGAGACGAAACCCTGATGCTGAAGAAGAAGACTGTTTCTTGTTAGGTACGGCTTTGATTGGTGGGATTGAGAAAGAAGAAGGAGTGGATCTTGGGTCGGGTTGATGATGGGTCGGGTTTGGTTTGAGAGATGAACCGTGTTTGGGTCTCTCGGCGGATCCGGTTAGCATCTGGACGACTTGTTTGAAGGAAGAAGTATCTGCTTGGACGAATGTTGTCGGGTACGGGTTACCGGATTCGGATCTTGTGGTTACGTGTCGGGTCGGAGTTGTTGGTGGTTTGTTACTTTCACTGCTACTGCTCATACCGCAACTGTTGTTGCTGTTGTGACATCTCGGCGACGGAATCAGATTCGTCGCTTCTCTGTATCTCGGTGAATTCTCCATTGTAAGAGAAGAGAGCTTTTAGAGAGAGAGAGAGAGAGAGAGAGAGAGAGAGAGAGAGAGAGAGAGAGAAACTGTGTTTTGTTTTTGAGTTTAATAAGCTTTGTGTTTTGGTTCGGTAAGAAAATGTTTTCGGTGGGCGCTATTGGCTCTTTAGTCTTTTTTCTAGTTTCTTTAGGTCTTTGCTCACGCGCTGATTTAGAGAGTGCGTGTCACGCGCCGTCGTTGAAAGTGGGAGGAAAAATGTGCTCTATTTGGTTTTAGTCTTGGCAATAAATGATAGAGGTAGAGATAATTTACCCAAAGAACATTGAATATCATGAGAGGAAAATGTTGAACTCAATAAGCAATGATGGTTTAGATGACTAGGACGTTTATGTGACCTTTTGGTCAATAGAATTAATATAACTCGAAATGAATGTTATGGTAAGTTGATTTATCTACGTGTCGTCGTGATATATATATTCAACCAAGAAATGCTTATCTTGGAAGTAATCTAATCATTGGGTTTTAGTCGTTTGACTAAGTGAACTTAACATATGTGGAGAGATGTTGGGCTTTAATAGTTTTTTGGGCCTTATATTTATTGAAAATCTATGTGTACTTAGGTTGTTGCTTTACTTGTTGCCAAACGGGTTCGGTGTGGGTTAAGAAACCGAGCCCAGTTAGTGTTCATTTATTTGGGCCATGTATTATATATAGTTTATATTTTCACATTGGTGTTATCAAACTATGGAGTATCGATGACATATTCATTATTCAATACGTTAGATGTTTGAATTTTGATGCTAGAATTTAGGCTTGAGATTCAAAACCTTCTTCCTTTTCACTCTTACGATTTTTGGTGAAATGCTTTTATCCAAATAGTCAATACTAGAAATGATCAAACCTTATGAATCTCTCATGGATAGATATTTGATCTCGTGTCTGTTCAAAGAAGAAAATAAGAGTGAAGTTAGAAAAGATTCACACCGCAATATACAATTTCGATAATTAAACAGGTGATCAACACTTTCATCAAATTAGCTTCTTCTCAATGCGACTAAATTCTTCTTTGCTTCATAAAAAACTGAATTATAGTGACAAGGAGAAGTTGTAAAAAAAATCAATCATGATACTGTTACTAGTTTACGCCAAGTGAGTGTGTACAACATACTTTTTCTATTGACCCGAAATGTAGAGGCCTAATTAACCAATGCATAACAACCCGGTTAACATTTTTAAGAGAGCACGTGAGAAGCTTTATGAGCTAAGGAGAATCTTGATCCATGACACCCTATAAAATATTTTTTTTTTTTTAAATGTACAATCGCTTAATCGTCCCGCCACAACCCATAAACTCTTCTTGAATCTTGTTTAACACTTTTTGTTAAAACTGTTTTTTATTAATATCTTGAATTATTATTTGTCCTTTGTAACTTTGAGATTGTGATGGGAAATAATGTCAGCCCCGTGGCCGACAATTACGCAGCTGATTTTTCTCCGTATTCAAGAACAGACTAGAAACCCTATTCGATGAGTCCCCCTTCCCATCGAGCTTTTCACCCTTCTTTGTAATCATTTTTTTTTTTGTCTGCAGCGTAACTATTTTTATCATTTTTATTTGATCAAACAAAAAAGATATACAAGTTGAGAAAGAAAATAATATTCAAGTTATTCATTTAGTTACACATTCTAATTGTAAGATTCTATAGTTAACATTCATTTTGCTCATTCGTTTTGTAATGTAATGGAATCATCTTGAAAGCTGCTATTTTTATTCAAACGAAACTCAAACGACGTCACTTAAAGAGATACAACATAATACCCAAGCATTTAACTTAAAGACTAGCTAACATTGATTAAAATTCAACCGTACAGTAGACGCATAACAACACTCTCTCTCAATCTTTTTAAACATGAAACAATCAAGATAGTAACCAGAGCATCAAATCATCTTCATTTGGGGCAAGACGGGTTAAAGGCAAATGGACCAACGTTAAAGAGACCGTATACGAGCTTGTTGACGACCACCGTAGATTTTCCCAGCTTTTTCTCAGGCTTAAGTTCAGCGCCGACATCTCCACCGAAGAGCTTTGAGACTTTGCTGCATTTGTAGTCCTTTGATTTCACCAAATACACACGACATCCTCTGAAACCGAAGTTCGTCACCGTCTTAGGAGCCAACAACAAGAAGTATCCGTTCTTGTCTGTCGTCGTCTCCGCTGTTATGTTCTTCTTGCTCTTACACACTAGTTTCACCGTAGCACCTGCACAAACCCATAAAAAAATATTAGTCCGATATGTTTATAGAATAAAAGGATATAGTTATGTGTTTTTAATTATTTTTGTGGGAAGTAGTGAAATTTATTGGCCAGACTGTAAAAAACAGTGACTGATGAGTGCAGAAGTGTACATAGTCACTCTCTTTATTTCACACCTATTTTCGAAACATTGACTACTTACGTAACAAAGGTCCCACTTGTAACGTTTTCAAATTTGAATTATTTTCTGAAATATGCGTCATGATTAAGATATGAAGTACGTATTATTTTATAGATATATACACTGTTTGAATGCGTATGCAGAGCCAAGTTGAGTTGTTTGAGAGATTGTTACTGAGGTATGTCTCATGTATGAGTGAATAAACTGAATAATGAAGTGGAAGAAATAGTAGTAATTAACAAAGAAAATAGTTCAAACCTTCGATGGGTTTAGCGCCTAAGAGTGTGTTGAAAGCAGCGTACTTGCAGCTTTTGCAGTAAACCGTACCCCGAACGGCGACTAGACTACGGTTGAACTTAGGCGGGTAAACCGGCGGTGTAACAGGTGGCTTCGTCGGAGGAGAAACCGGAGGCTTAACCGGAGCTTTGGTAGGAGGGTAAACCGGGGGCTTAACTGGAGGTTTGGCTGGTGGGGAAACTGGTGGCTTGACCGGGGGTTTAGTTGGGGGCTTAACCGGGGCTTTGGTTGGAGGGTAAACTGGTGGCTTGACTGGGGGTTTAGTTGGGGGCTTAACCGGGGCTTTGGTTGGAGGGTAAACTGGTGGCTTGACTGGGGGTTTAGTTGGGGGCTTAACTGGAGCTTTGGTTGGAGGGTAAACTGGTGGCTTAACCGGAGGTTTGGCTGGTGGGGAAACAGGTGGCTTGACCGGGGGTTTAGTTGGGGGTTTCACCGGGGCTTTGGTGGGTGGGTAAACCGGGGGCTTAACCGGAGGTTTGGCTGGTGGAGACACTGGTGCCTTAACCGGGGGTTTAACAGGAGATTTGGCCGGTGGGTGGGGGTGAGGGTGAGGGTGAGGGTGGTGGTGATGAGGAGGGTGTGGGTGGTGGTGGCCGTGGTGGTAAGGAGCAGGAGCAGGAGCTAGAGAAGGGGTTTGAGTCTTATGGTTCACTTCTTCAGTGAAGACAGAGGAAGTGAAGCACCAAAGTGCTACGAGACTCACTAATACACTCTTACCAATGAAACCCATTTTTTGTTTTGTTTTTGGGTTAGTGATATGTTTTGAGATTATGAAATGGGTGTATATATAGGTGGAAGGTTCACGCTTCGAGTGTCATGAAATTACTCCCTTTTATTTGTAAATAGTAAATCAAAATCGATCGACATGAATTACCCCATTATTAGTTACTAGTACCATTTTGTGCCCAAAAAAAAAAAAAAAAAAAAAGTCACTAGTACCATTTTGTTACTCTCTTTTTTTTGTTACTCTTTTTTTCTTCTGATAGATATTCAAGATGGAAAACTTTAGTTATCCAACAACATTAAAATGGTCATTGTTTCCTACACATCTGAAAAAATGTGATATGCAAATTTTCTACTATTACGACCAAACAAAAGTCACATCCCTGGTGAACCAATGTTAAAAAGATCTTAACCCAATTTTACCAAAAAAAAAATCTTTACCCATCTAGTAAACATTTGTCGTCTAAAATATATAAAAAAGGACTAATAAGTGTAAGATCTTTTTTTTTTATGATAATAAAATTAGATTTAATATAAGTAAGATTTAGATCGCCTATTAATTAGTTGATGTGTGTTTAGATCGTCTAAGATATGTCAAGTTGGTGTATTTTTATCAAAAAAAAAAAACAATTTGTTGAATAATATAGTCACAAAAAAAAAAAAAAGATATATAGTCACACACAATAACTTTACTATTATCACTGGTGATCCATATAAAGTGAACATTAGTAAATACTTTAACAAAAGTAAGATATTGGGATACTATAAAATTTAGGAAATTGTTTTATAGCATGAGTAATAGTAATGTTGAATTTGAATTGTCATTATAATTTGTTTTGTGAACTTTTTGTTTTGACATTATATCAAAGAAAGCAATTTTGTTTTGAAATCCAAGCTAACATGCAAAAGTTTTTGATAATTTTTATCTATGTATTTAGAAAAATCATAAGTGATGGTAATAACAGGCATTAATTTTTTTTAAAGGAATTTAGTACCATAATTCACATATGAGATAGTAAAAAACTTTGATATAGTAGTCAGGCATCTGATTCGTGATTGTATACTATCGATGTTGATTGTAATCCGAAGTTATAAATTACCAAATCTGGTTTGCATAATTGATTGAATTTTTTTTGGATTATGTCAAACAATTTTGTTTTGAAAGTAGTATGTATAACATTTTGATTGGCATTTGTGACACAGGTTAAGCTACCATTCTATAAAAGTATTTCAACAATTGTCCTACTAAACATGTAGTATTCAATTATTTTCTATATACTAAGTAGAGAGTCGAAGTGACTTTGCCATTACTTATATGAAGAGCAAACAAAACTTTCATTTGATACATTGTGATTAATGGAACCACATTTATGTAAATCTGATGTGTTTTTTTCACTATTTTCTTATAATAGATCACTGAATGAGATCTTCGGGAGACTTTGAGCGTAATTGCTGCATTGAATAGCACATGTCGCTCAATTGCTTTAGAACATTTATTTTCATAATACGATTTAATGTTTTTTTTTGCTAAAAACAAGTAACATAATACATTAAAGTTTGGTCACGTAAGTCTAATATTCTTACACAAGTCAGCTGCTGATAACATACTAAATACATAAGACAACTCTATAATACAAAAATTACTCATCTCTTAACAAGCCAAATATATTCAAATTTGAATCCATCATTATTGAGATTACTGTTCTTCAAATAGTTAAACAAATTACGCTTAGATATTTTTCCTGTTGTTTGTCTGAATGTTTTTTTTGTTTTTTTCTGTGTAAAGATTAATTTTAAAACTTCTAAATCGATTCACGAGTAGGTCTTACCCCACCATTTCTACAATGATCAGTAATATTCACGAACTGGTAACTTAAATTATTACAGTTGTGGGAGAAATGTTTTTGTCCGGAGAGAGACATGTCATGTTACATTTTCGTGTTACCTGCAAAAGTATGGAAAAAAAATGATGGACCCAATATTGGACCCACCCACCCTATCAATTTTTTATTCTTCAAATAAAACCTATCTTTGGATGCTTTGGTCTAAACGTCTCACTAGAGATATAACACAATTATGGGCCATAATTGTTTAAATGTTTAAATCCGATAACGCGATGATGTATCATTACATTTACATAGTAGACTAATCATTCTTGTCGTTGGAATGATTCTCTTTGCTTTTACGTTTTACTGAATTTAATAAAAATAATAAATACGCCCAAAAAAGTATGCATCGTGAACTTACCACATTTCCCTCCAAGAAATATGGCTACTTTCGTGGTAGTCTTTGCCCTTACATTTTTGTGTATATATAAATTTTCATTAGTCTATAATTATAGGATAATATCATTGTTGCAAATTTATTGGTGATTTGTTTCCCCAATCTCTTAAGATTATAAATTGTACGTGTAAACATTTTTGCCGTTATTCGATTTATTATGAATAAAACGAAAATAAATATAATTAAGAAATAAACTCTTAGACAAACAAATACATATATGAAATATACAAGTACCCTTTAGTAACAGTTTTTAAGTTTTAATTATATTATTCATCTTATCCTATTTAATTCATGTTCTTGTTCCCACGTCCATATGAACGGTTAGGTTTGTTAGTGTCCGATATAGTTGTGGGATCTTCACATCAACAAAAAGAAGTCCCAACAATCTCTTAAAACTAATCATGACCAATTGTCTTTATACTACTTTGGTGAAATGTTTGGATTTAATTCTGGTGATATTATGCTACCTTTATATATACAAGTTTTGGCCCAAGATCTGCCTTCATATATCTGGGCTAATGATATACAGTACTTTATTAGATAACTTGTTTGTGCTGTGCGAAGAGAAAATTTTACATTTTGAAAATTCGTTCCAAGTCGTTAATACATGGTAGTTCATTAGTGATTGATTGAAATTTCATTAGTGATTGATTGTATTATTGGCTTATATCTATATACTTTTCTAAGTATAAGTTTTTTAATTGCCAATTTTCATATTCATATATGCGTTATTTACCAACTTGATTATCAGAACACCTATGTACACATGTAATATATTGAACGTTCATAAAAAGTTTCATAGTCCACACATGACATATATATCACATGATGACATTTAATGTCAAATTGAATTCCACGCTTCCTACGTTTTTTTATTTAGGAATTTCAGAACTTGGGAGCTGTGGAATCCATTATAGTTTAATGAAACTATGATTTTTAAAATGGGGTTATAACTTATAACTGTTTAAAGGATTTTTTTAAATGTTACTGTCAATAAATCCACTCACTCCGACTACTATAAATTTTAAAACTGAACATCTACAGCAAAAACTTCTATAAATTTAATATTATTGGGGGCATAATATTTATTACAAATATTAATTAATCAATATCTATTATTTTAATAGTTCTAGCAAAATTCAGTTTTCATTTTTGACTTCAAATTCATTATTCTTGCATTTTTGTGTTTTTATATATTGTCATAGTATTTTATTCAAATGTGTAAAAAAAAATCTGATTAAAAAAGATCTTAGAAAAAAAAAATCTGAATTTTTGTTTAATAATGTAAAAATGTTTTGCTGTATTCATATCTAACGCTAAGGCTCCAATTTGTAAATTGCATAATAACATAGTGGTATAAGTTACACGATAAATATTCGCATAATAAAAATTTACAGAATGAATAACAAGAAAACGAAATTACTTTTAAAATATATTGATTGAATATATTTTGTAGAACAGCAAAATAAAATATTATATTAATATATATATATATACTTAATAAACAAAACCATGTTTTAATTAATTTTAGTAATTTTTAAATAATATTTGATAATAAAAATATAAGATTACTAAAATTTATTAAAAAGTTGCGAAAATATTTTTTAAATATTATTAATGAAATAATTTTTTGTATAAAAAATATATATTTTTCTTTTATAATTTCTAATATTTATTATGCGTAGAATAATAATAATTTATTATGTGGATAAGTAATTCTATATCCAATTTTTTGCATAATGTATTTATTTGTAATTTTAAGTAAAAATGCAAATTTTGTTTTTTTGTGCTTTCTATTGTAATTATGTAGATTTTTTTTTTTGACAAATTTTTTGCATAATCTCATTAAAAGCACTATTATATCATTATTCATATTATCAGTCAGAGCTTAAATTGTAAAATTGTTTTATGATTTATTGTGCCTAGATCTTGATGTCAACTTTTGCTCAAAAAAAACAAAAAAAGATCTTGATGTCAAACTTACCAAATAACTTTTAGTCAACTAGCTTTTTATTTGTTTATTATAGTTTACTTAAGCGTAGTCGCGTAGATGATAAAATCATAATTCAGTATACCTGAGAGAGTGAGAGGAGAATCCTTATCTATTGACTATTATTACTAAAAGCGAAACTAGCTCATCTGCTCATGTATTCACGTGAAATTCTGCAATCATCCTTCGGAGCAAAGCCAGGAGCATATCCTGGAGAATAGCAAGATTAAAAAATTTGGATTCTTACATTTATTTCCTAGATCTAATTTTAAATTGATAATATACAGGATTTTGTATTTAGGTGCGACCGTGTTATGTTTAAATCAATAGCGTAAATCCAGTAAACAAAAAGATCACTGAAATAATGTTAGCCTAAAACAATATTCGTTGTAATTTTGTAAGTTATCAAACGTCTAATGTCTTAACTCTTAAGTGCCTATATGCAAATACAATTTGATTGTAGTTTGAAACATGATTTTTTTTTGGTTAAAAGTTAGAAACATGTTAATGTACTAAGACTCCATACAGATATTTCTAGTGTCAAAGTTTACTGATATATTGACACTCATATGGATCAACTTTCGATCAGATTGTCAGATCAAAGACTAACTCCTAAGAAATTTGGTTCCACAACTCAATTTATATCATTTTCCAAAAATGATTAATCTTGTGGTTGTGGATTCATTTTAAAGTGAATTTTGTTATTTAAAGCATAGTATCTATTCCTTTGCCAAAAAAAAAGCATAGTATCTATTCAAATTAAATAGGTTTTGATAAGAGGTTGAATTTGATAAACTTACATGTTTCATTTTCACAAAAACGATTGAAAACTAATTACAATAGCGGATTGTAAATCAAACCTACGTATTGCATGAACCTTTTATCTCTATTATTTTCAGTTCTATGAAGGTTCGGTATTTTTGTCAACTGGTTTCTGTCAGGGCTAACTGATCAGTGTAGTATCCCAGGTAGGGTTAGACTATTGGGTTTGGAGTATTGAGTAATTCTGTTGGGCTAGCTATAAATAGAGTATGGGCAATAGTTATAAGAGCTCGGATATACTCAGAGTTATACTAGTAATAGTTTTGGGCTTGGATTAGAATCTAGGCTAGCGTTAGAGGGCTAGGGTTTAGGGAATCAAGGCCTCATAACTTATCTTGATTTTCTAATTAGCAAATAAGAAAACAAAAATCATATGTTTTTTTGTCTGATAGAAAAGCTATTAGTATTACCCATCGGCGACTACTATGCATCATCCTTTTTAGAAAAACTTGTAGGTGCCGACCAAAAATCAAATGAAAAGAAAACTTGTAGGCGATAGTACTGTTTATCGCGTGTAAGGCAAGGCACTGTTCCCAAGTTATCTTTAATTTCTAAATAGAAGCAAGATGATTTTTTTAAACAAAAATAAAAATTGATACAGTATATACAATATAATTTCACACTAGTAACATATTATAAACACTTTAATTGTCATTTTTTTTTTTAACAAATTCAAAAGTTTTCGACAATTCTTACAAGTTAGCTATGAACGTTATAACCAATCCAGCACCTATGTCGTTCCATTATTTGTAACGGAATATCAACTATTTGGGAAATCCCGAAAGACGAAAGTCCATATCTCTAATTGTGCTAATGTGTTTTTAATGGTTTTTTGCTAACAAGATGTCGATAATCTCTTCTGGGTGATAAAACTCAGAATAATTTTGTTTGTAATTAAAAACTAATTATACTGAAGATAAATGATCGTTTTTATTAATTAAAACTTTAATATATTGATAGAAAAGTAATAAAAACACTATTAAACAATTATAGATATAAATCTCATCTTCAATGAGAGATATGATGAAATATACTAACTTTTTTTTCTTTTAATCTCTTTTGTATATCTTAAGGTCTATTTTCATAAAGGGGGTTATGAACTTGAGAACTTCCACCACCATATCACCACCACTCAAAGTCGTTAAAGCTCACCTGATCATCGGATGAACCCACGTACGCGTGATCCTCAGGTGGCATTGATGAGGACGTGGCTTGATGGTGCTGAAGGTCAGTGGTGAGGTCCATGAGATCGTTAGGGATGGGATAGTGATCGTTTAGATTTCCGATGAGCATTGCAATGGAAGCTTCCTCTTCGTCTCTTGGTATGTAATCAAGCATTGCCTCTTCGTAGTGGTTCCTTTCCCTCGACTCATTTTCTCTTCCTTCATTTTGTTTTCCCGAATTTCCATTCATGGCGAAGTACTGTAATAAGAACAAGCGATCACACACAGACACATAAGTCATAAGTCCTAACCAAACCAAATCAAACCATATTATAAACTCTAAATTAACCAAATTTCAATTATTATAAAATTTTCTCCATAGTATTTACTTCCCCCTAGGCCCACAAGTTATTAATACCTACCATATAAGAACAGTTATCATTGACAGAAAAAGGTTTTAAAACTTTTGTCTGGATGCTTAACAAACTCAATTCAAAGACCACTTTTTAAATTTCCAATTTTGGACTACTAATTAATCATTTTTTTTTTAACTTTTTCATGTCTTTTTACAAAATTAAATAGGGAAATGAAGTAAATAGAGAGCTCACGAGATTCTTGCTTTCGTCCTCGTATATTGTTAAAAAGTCTCCTATCTCAGCTCCATTTTGCTTCACAAATTCTCCTTTAGTTATCACCACAAAAAAAAAGGAAAAGGTAAATCATATTTATTTAAAAGTAGTTTTACATAAGATTTTGTACTTTTGAAATAATATTGGAGCTCCTTAATTTACCTGTGTTCTCGAGGACATACATTCTGCTCTTGTTATTGGACCAAAACCTATGTCATTAATACGAGCATTTAGTCTTCTAATTATAATACTGTTCCCAATTGATAAAAAAAAAATCAAAATTTAAAACTAAGTATGAGAACCGGTAACACAAAAAGGGACTAACAGTTGAGCATAAAATTAAAGTTGTGTTAATTGGGAAATGAAAAATGGATTAGAAAGCGAATTATTTACTTGTATTTGAAAGACCAAGACTGCATAGAGAAAACATCTCTCATCTGTACAACGATTCCTTCTTTATCAGATAGCTTCGGAAGATTTGCTTCTGCATCTCTCTGCATTCCAAAGCCATGATTCACGTATTAGTGTCTTGCTAAGAAAAATAAGAACGATATCATTAAAATAAAATTGATTAAAAGTTTGATAAAACCCCAAGATATGTAGAATCTTTTTCCCTAATGATTTTTATTTATTCACTTTTTCGAGGTAAAGTGGTAAACCATTCAATGGACAATTAATTAGGAAAGGCATATAAACGACCTTTCATTTTCTTCAACCCAATTTCAAATTTAACAAATACAAATAACAACATTGAAGGAAGAAGTAGCATTCCATATATTCAATAATTATAAGCTATCTTTAAAAAAATCAAGTTTAAAACTATAAAAAATTAAATTAATTCATATACTACTTGCTAAATAAATAAAAAATCAAAAACATAAAAGTTCGTACAGAAACCAAACAAAATTTGATTAAACTAACTTTACTTCAGTCCACATTTTCTTCTCATGTTTCTTATTCATCTTGTTTTCGTGTGGATACTTATTTTAAAGACTTAAAACTTTTTATTGGTTAAACAGAAAACAGTTAGATAAACATATTATGTAAAATTTGAAAGTAAAATGAAATGTGCAAGAAAAACTCAGTGAAATTGAATAATGAGATAATATGTGGCCGCAACGATTTTTGTGCTTGTGTTCCACAAATCTCTTGTATAAAATGACGGAAGTCTAATCCTCATAAAATAACTTTATTCTTCTAAGAATTTTTTTATGGGATTGTGTTTTAAATTTTCAATGACGTACGTGATTGATGATTATCATTTTCATCAATGCATTTCATTTATCATTATACAATAACAGAAAAAGAAGAAAAATCATGAAAACAAACAGAATTTTTTACCAAGTATTGGTTCGAGAAATTAAAAAGAATTTTAAGAATTCACATACCTTTGGTAGAACTATCCTCCCGAGTGACCCAACATCGCTGTTCTTCAATTCCTTCTCACACAAAACCCTAAGCTTCTACAAGCAACAACCAAAACAAAATAAAAATAATTAAAAATTGTATCATAAAGTTTTATACACCCAAAATTGTATATATTCATATAATAACATGAAAACCAAAAAATAAATAAGAAAATCGTACATATTCAAAAATTGGGACGAATAAAAACCAAACCTTGTTATCAAATGTGGACTGTTGGTAGCTATCTTTCTTGTCGGAGATCTGCACGTTATTTTTCAAGTTAAGCATCATCAGCTGTCTCTTTGAATCAACCAACTCACTTGGACTAGAATTAGGGCTAGAGTTGTTTCTTGATCTCATCATGGCGTTTTTCCTGTTGATCCTTGCCATCTTCGTCATACGCGGATCAAGAAAACCACCTCTCTCTTGCCACAAACAAGGATTACCAACCAGAGAACCGAATTCACTTCCGGTTTGCGTAACCGGGATCTGAGGATAACACTCCGATAAGTAAACCGGCTGAGGATTCATCACCGCCGCCATCTGCTCCACCGGGTATGAAAACGGAGGCAAGAAGTGATGAGGCTGAGCCTGATGATGATCATAAGTAGGGACTGTTGTGAAGTGCGAGCGATTGTTGTTAGGATCCATAGAGAGTTCTTGGACAGAGTTTGCGTTAGAAGAGGGAAAGGGTAAGAAGTTATCCATTTTTCCCGGAGAGAGAGAGAGAGAGAGGGAGAGAGATCTGAGTGAAGAAACAAAAAAAAAGAGAGGTCGTTGGGGAGATTGATTAGGAGAGAGCGAGTGAAGAAGAGACAGATGTTGGAAAAACACAAAAGAAAACGAGTCAAAATGTTGCAGATGGTTCAATGTTTGCAGCTTATGGGGATACCCATCGCACCACTCAGACAAGGAGAGAGATATGAATACAGAGGTTAGGACATATACATACACTAGTACATGTGTATATGTGGCGCCAGATTGTGTTTGAATGTATATAATGGCTTTTATGGCACAGAAGACCACGAGAAGGTCATTGGCTATATGTGTTTTTTCTCAGAGAGAGAGAGAGAAGGCTCTTTATTTTATTTTGGAGTTCCTTGGCTCTCTTCCTTATATATTAACTCTGTTAAGGTCCAAATCTATACCTTAATATGCAGTTCAAACATTGAAAAAACGAATCTTTGTACCTTTAGAAAGATTTAGCATAAATGCATAATAATTAAATTTAGAGTAAACACCATTAATAGCCATTCATATTTTTGTATAAACTAAATTTCTTTGTAATTAATATTTTTTTGTCGTTTTTGCGTATTCTGAAAAAACGGGTTATTTTAATATAATAAACTTATTATAGATTTTTTTTTGTATTCAAACATTGAAAAGGACAAATCCATTTAATTTTGCAAAAACTAAGTTAGTCGTTTTTCCATTTAATATATATTTTTGTCGTCTTTACATATTTTGAATAAACGGTTATTTTATTAAAATAACTTTAGTGTAAAAATTATTCGTATCCAATATTGAAAAAGATAATTCCATTTAATTTTAAAAGTAATGTGATATTTAGCATACTAGTTTTGTGAAAATCGAGTCAATAGTTATTCTTATTTTGTAGAAACTCAATTAATTGTCATTAGTACACTTTTGAGAAAATTTTGCTTTTTAGAAAATTTACTATGCGCTAAAATTTATTGGAATCAGAACACACGGCATAAAATATATAACCAAATATATAGTCTTAGAAATGGTACGATGATAGATTTTGTGCATATTTTGCAAAACTCGATTAATCGGAACAAATAATTATTTTTAACTATTGGATATTGGAATTTGTTCTTACATAAATTAAAATCTGATTTTTTTATACAAGCTACTTTTTTTGTCGAAATAATTTTATTAAGTGTCTCACAATTTTTTTTCTTTTCGAAATCATAACCCATAGAACACTCTACAAAACAAAGTTTTTTCTATACTAATAATGAAACAACTAGAAACATAGTTATCAAAGATAATATAAGCTTGACTGTCACCAAATTTCTAACCATGAATTAGGTTTGGTAACATGTTCAACTCGTGCCCTAAGAACACCTCCAATTACCCAGCAATTTCTATCATCTTATTGGTTTCCTTTTTCGTCCCAACCCAATGTTATGCTCTATCAGAAACTTACATTTGGCGAGGAGATGGACACAAATTTTGTTCTAAACCGCGGCCGCCGAGCTCATGTTTATTCTCGGCCATAAACTCTGAAATTTTGAAAAACTCGTTTTCTTGTTCGTTATAAGTTTGAAATATAGTTTTGTATAGGTATATTTGGTGAAACATATATATCAATAACAATGGAAGGAAATGGTGGATTAGTAAAAAATATTGAAGAGGCATGGGTTGATGGACAAAAAGATCCCACTCAGTTAATTATGGCAAATACTGGAAGAGGCGCACGACTCGTAACTCCTAGCGAGACTAAGGAGGTAGGGGAAATATAGTGATGTAGCGTCATATATATTTTCTTATTTTTTGGGATTTTTCTCTGTTTTTTTTTTTTTTTTTTTTCTGTCTGAATGATTCATGATATTAACAACAACTTGTTCACAATTACAAAGAGGAAACAAAAGCAATCAAACTACAGAAAATCATTACAACAATGTAATGTATTTATCAATTTCAAGCACCTTCCGTAGCCAAAAGGGGTAGCGTAGAGCTACATAAGATTGCGACCGGTCCGCCATTGTGACACTTTTAGATAAGAGGAAAGCTCCTTGGATTGCATAGCTACATATACTCTGTTTGTTATTATCGTAGAGTTTTTGACACTTGCTTTGAGAAATTTGTGTCCGGGTGAAGAAGTTGTTTCCAAGTATATATATTTTGGTTTTGTTAGATATGTCGAAGACGATTTAGACTTATCATTAGTAGTATATGTAGCTTTGCTTCATGTTTTTTGTTCGTTGGCTTTGGTTGAGTTATAATTGATATATCATGGATTATTTTCCGTTATTATTTATGATATAGATATTGTTTTTAGAGTTACTATGTTATTTTAAAAATCTTTTCGGTTATTTATGCGAATATATTTGGAGTTCGTTAAGTATTTTGGAACCAAACAGAAAAATAAAGGCTGAAAAAACGAATTTGGTGTCAGATCAAGTAATCAATGTCGATCGACATGTCGATAGACACCGTTCGCATCCCAACAAAAGTCTTCCCAGTTTAAAAATTAGAAGATTACATAATTGTCCCATAAGATTTTTGTATTTGCATTATTTGTTCCTAAATGTTTTTGAGAACCTATTAATATATTTTGGGTCAATAGTTAGAATTATCAAGCTTTTACTTTTTGTTTTCTATTTTTCAAGAATTCTTTAGAGATTTCAAAACCTTATAAAGAAAATAATACTTTCTAAACTCTATAATCTTTTGAATTATTTATGTAATTTTATTCAAATATGATATATGCTTCTATGATCATGTCTTAGTAATGCTCTCGTTGAGTTTAGGGATTCACATAGGGATAGGATGAAATTAGTAAATCCATAGCTTCTTAGGATAATATATTTAGAGTTCTATATCTACATGTCAGTTTCTCAAAACTTGTTCCTAAGAATAGCATTACTTTATTATATTAGATTAGAAGAAAATTTGGACTACTCCCGAATATATATGTAACAATTGAATTAAGAGTTTTAATCCGGGCTACCTAAGAGATTTATATTTTAACTGTTAATAAATGTTGTTGTAATTAGCTTTTTACAAATGTTACTGTTTGATGTTTAACAATTTTCGTAAGATGACATATAAGTTTTTGGAGAATTCTTAACAAAATGTTGTAAGAGTACATATCACCAACTATATAGTCTTCTATGTAAAAAAATCATGAACTCAAAGATATATATATATATATATATATATATATATATATTTTGTTATTGAAGCTCAAATCTTTAGATGAGGTTCGACAATAAAATTATATATTTTTCAAATAAGCTTTGGACATCAATGAATTAAGGACTACAAATGAAGCAGATGCGATAAAACACTAATTAGATTTTTGTAAAGATATACATAGATCAAAAGTGACAGTATTTTGAATCAAATTGACTATAACAACGTTTAGCAACAACCTGGTGGTGGCCAGTATAGGAAATAATTTTTCTTGTCCTTCATTTTAGAAGCCTGAAAGACATATATAACAATGTGATTTGATACCAACATCATTATATGTATTATCACTGTTGAGATTTCAGAGCAACCATATTATTGAAGACTGTAATCAAGCCTTTTGATCAAGTGCGATTGTATGAGTTCCATCTCCATCGCTCCTCCTCCACCACTCCAATTACGAAATTCAGAACTTTCTTTCTAATTCAACGTTATAGATAACATGTTGAACTCGATAGTGTTAAAAAACCTGCCCAAGCGAAAAGTTTAAATCAATGATCATGGGAAAAGAAGCAACTGACCAAAGCAAGGAAGAAGTAAGAAACCAACCTTTATGTGATAAGGCGAAAATCACCAAGAGGGAGCTAGAAGATAGAAACTATGCACAGGTTTCTCCAATTAGTTGCCTGCAAAAGAGAGATATTGGTCAAGGAATTGATCAAACAGAAACATAGGAAGGTTGGGAAAAAAATTTGTGAACTGTAGGCAAAGAAGCTCAGAAAACAAAAATATAGTGAGTAGTCTAAATATAACTATGTGAAGAAAAATCTGTAGTTTTAATTGTCATCTCTCTAAGTTGTTAATACGTTAGCTTGCTTTCACTCTAAATCAAAAGAAACAAAACAGAGGGTAAAGAAGAGAACGAAAACAGAGAACTTGAGAGAAGAGAGGGAACAGACTTAGAGTTTGATGGAGAAGATGAAGATGATCCAACCTGAAACAGAGTGAAAAGAGAAGAATTCAACACCATCATGATAAGCTTTTTAAACCCTCAACCCCATCATGATAAGCTTTTCCAATCCCACCTATGCAACAAAATAGAAAATCACCATCATCATCATTATGATTCAAAAAAGAATATGGCAATAAATGAAACCACAACCACGTAGTACAGTGTTTGCTTAACACTCCCAAACAAAATGCAGTGGCAAATGTCTGCGTATAATACTCAGAATAACAAAAAAAAGGATCACTAAATTGCTAAGTGATATCAATTCTCTTAATGAGATCAGACATCAAATAAAAACTAAAGAGTACCTCTAAGCAGTCAATAAGACTCTCAGTACAATGAAATTAAATGATTTGAACAGGCCCATAATTTCTTCGGCGTAAGAGGTTGCTGATGTGGGATTCTTGTTAGATGATTTTTAGTTTGCTAATGTGGCTAGCTTTACAAGTCTTAGCTTCTTTTATTAGTAGTAGATTTAACATTTCATTCAAAAATTAATAATAATAATTATAATGTAATATATAATGGTTTATTGTTTATCTAACAAGTGTTTATTAGTTTGAGTTAAAATTCTATATGACCTACATTAATTTGACAAGTTTAGCTACATTAGTTATCAATATTTTGCATTCTCAGAGCATTAAACAACATACAATATATATTGTAGAAGCATTGATTTGCATTCTAAGAAATCTTAGAAGATATATCTTCATTTAAATATCAAAAATATTTTCTGGATATAACAATAGAAATTTTACATAGTTATTAACTTATTATAAATTCACGATGCATTTACATATATCTTTTGCAGTGAATAGATATATATACAAAAAGAAAAGAAATGAAAGAATATGAAATATACTTAGACAACAATAATATCAAAGATCTAAAGAATATATATTTTTCCGTTCACATCTTGGACTTCACGGAATTTATTTCATAATCAAGTTTTAACGACCTAGATGAATATATATTCTTCAAGATCAATACCAAGATAACAATTCTTACGGTGGCATTGGCTTCCAATTATGAACTTTATGGATCGTACCTTGATTTAACCTAAAATATATTCCATCTTCTCTAGCTGTCCATTCATATGTGCCTCCTTGAGCCACACCCGGTTTATATTCATACACATCAAATTGTTGGCCAGTCCTATAATCAGGCCCATGTCTAAAGGTACACCAAAAAAGTGTCGTCTTCCAAAAATTATCCCTAATATCAAATTGATATATTTTTCCATACTTGACATAATGTTTTCCCATGTCGGCCTTTCCAGATTTACACTGCACAAAGAGGTCTGAGTGCTTCTGATTGGGATCAAGATCGTTCCAGATATGGAGCTTGTTTGCTCGTCCATATACATTACCAATTATGCATAGGCCATAAAAAAATAGAAACACTGACAGATATTTCATTTTTTTTTTTCAGGTGTTTAGATTTTAATTTTCTTCTGTTTTTGTTATTTTGAACTAATAATTTTCTTCTGCTAATTAAATTGCTTTTGTGCTTGTTATATTATATATATAAATCTATAAATTGCTATTTTTAGATTTACATTTTCTTGTCTCCAGACTTATAGGAAATTTCTATTAATAATGAAGGTAGCAAATCAGTGTATTGGAATTTTGGCTAATCCAAAACTGTGTATCGTCCATATATTTTACCAAAAACTGCAGTATTTTCCTTTTGACATGTGGCATAAGTTTTATTTTTTATGTTTTGCTTTATTTTTTTTTCTACTCACGATAAAAACTATTGCCAATACTATTGCAAATTTGAGAATTCAAAATCGGGTTTTTTATATCTCATAATTACATTATGTTATCTAAAATATCTTGTTGTATCTAAACACATTTCGAGTAGTAAAAAACTTAAACTTTATATTTATATTTACGTGCAGATACTTTTTGAAAAATCATTATTTCTACTATCGAAACTTCATGAGCTTCTTCATCTTAGGTGTTCATCGCTATGGAGTTTCAATTAATTTGAAATCAATTTCTAATTGGATTCAAGGTCAGAAGTGGAAAAGGTTTGATCTAAAAATCAATTTCAGTGTATCTAGCTTTTGTTATGGGGTGAGAAATTTAGGATATCTTACACGATGCTTGGTAATTTAGGGTTACAGTTGTCTCACATAACTCTTACCATAAGTTTTTGATTCGCATGTGTGTTCAAAGGATTTGGTTTTCCAGTTCAGCCAAAAAAGACTATGGGAGCAACTTTGCTACTGTTTTTTATTGGCGTACCTTTAGTATTGTAGTCTTTTTGAGATCCTTTTTAATGTACTTTATGCAACAGGTTTTGGCGACAAGCTCATTGCTTCTTTCCTGGCTTTTACCAAATCCAGAGAACAACCTTAAGCTTCAACTCTACAATTTTGAGAATTCTAATCTAACTTGTATATTTGTCTTGTGTTTAACTGGCTACACAAGATATGCAATGGGTGGGAAAATGAAGCCAAAGACCACCTTTCAAGCATTTAATATTGAATCACTACCATTTTTTTGCATAACATTGATATATGAATTCTCCGACGACTTTGTAATCTATAATTGATTTCAGGTCATTTGTGGTATAAACACTGCAATTTCAAGACTTTCAAGACTCAAGAGTAGGAATGTGTACAGAGTATAATATTTCAGAACACATGGAAATTCATGAATGTTACCATCTTTGTATTAAAAATGATTGTAAAGTAATATATAATGGTTTATTGGTCAAGTGTTTATTAGTTTTGAGTTAGAATTCTATATAAACTACGTTAATTTTGACAACTTTGTCTACATTAGTTATCAATATTTTGCATTCTCTGAGCATCAAACAACATACAATATATATTGTAGAAGAATTGATTTGCATTCTAAGAAATCTTAGAAGATATATAGCATTATCTTCATTTCAATATCAAAAGTATTTTTTGAATATAATAACAGAAATGTTACATAGCTATTGACTTATTCTATATTCACGATGCATTACATCTTTTGCAGTGAATATATATACAAAAAGTAAAGAAATGAAAGAAAATAAAAATATTACTTAAACAACAATAATATCAGAGATCTAAAGAATTTTTTCCCGTTCACAACTTGGACTTCACGGAATTTATTTCATAATGAAGTTGTGACGGTGTAGAATATATATTCTTCAAGATCTATACCAAGATAACAATTCTTACGGTGGCATTGGCTTCCAGTTATGCACTTTACGGATCGTACCTCGATTTACCCTAAAATATATTCCATCTTCTCTAGCTATCCAATCATAATCGCTTCCTTGAGGCACACCCGTATATTTATACGCATCAAATTGTTGGCCAATCGTATAACCAGGCCCATGTCTTAAAGTACACCAAAAAAGTGTATTCCTCAACCATGTTTCCTTAACAGGAAATTGATATAGTTTTCCCCACGGAAGTTCTTGTCTTCCTTTGTCGATCGTTTTAGATTTACAATGCACAAAGAGGGTTGTGTGCTTGTGATTGGGATCGAGATCGTTCCAGATATTGATCTTGTTTGTTGTTCTGCTACCATTTACAACAATTATGCATAGGCCATAAACAAATAGAATCACTAGGAGATATTTCATTTTTTTCTCAACTTCAGATGTTTAGATTTTAATTTCCTTCTGTTATATTGCTTTTGTACTTAATATATTATTTGTATACATAAATTGCTATTTTTGGATTACATTTTCTTGTCTCCAAACTTTTAGAAAATTTCTATTAATAATTAAGGTAGCAAATCAGTGTTTTGGTTTATTGGCTAATCTAAAGTTGTCTTTTTTTCACCAAAAAGTCGAGACCATAGGAATTTATGTGGTCATCCGGCCATAAACATCTGATAAGTGGCAAACCAACTTTTTAATGATATTCCGACATAAAATCATTAGACATTTGATTACTAATAGTGTAATGATATTAGATTACAATAGATTCGCTGACAATCTGGCGGATCCATTTACCAAGGGTTTGACACGAGATCAAATGATAAAATTATCAAGAATAATGGATTTAAAGCTTATGTAATATAAAGATGATATTTTGATGGATACCCCACTTATATGACTAGAGATCCTAAGAACTAGGTTTAAAAGGGAACACTAAATCAAACGAAATGACTAATAGTCGCAGCCCAGTTTCTAGGATAATAAATAGTGTTTCATGTACGTTTAAAGGATAAGCAATGCTTTTAAAAGTTGAATCCAAAGCTTTAATATATAAGTAGAGTTTTACAGGAAACTTCTCAAAATAAATGCTAAGTGACAAATCACCTAATGAGTATGAAATGTGGTCGTTTCTAGGGAAATATGTAAGGCTATATTCTCTAAGTTCACTCATGAAATCCAGGAATGTTCAAGGCCAAAATGAACATAATATAGAGAACTTGTTTTTACGAGAAAAAGTAGATGGGTTTCACTTGTTGTCTAGGTTTTCATAAAAATCTGGGTGGTTCATGACATAATATTCACCTCTCGGACGAGTAAACTTGACAGATATTAACAATGACTAGTTCAAGGCAAAAATGCTACCATCTCATGCACATCTAATTTTTCGCATATACTCTTGAAAGTCAAGTCTCTCAAATCTAGGTCAGTTTTAGGTTATAGAGTCATTAAAAAGTCTCAAATATTTAGAGTCAATTCTATTCATGTGGGGGATTGTTGGAACTCAATTTTACACAAGTGGCTCTCGCCATCTTTCCGGCAACTTTTCCGGTGATGGCCGTCACCGGAATGACCGGATCATGGAGTTTTTGGATTCCTTATAATGAGCACTATAAGATAATGTATTTACATGTAAAAATTGAAGTTATATTGAATGAGTAATTGAGGTTCAAAGTAGTGAGCTTAAAAACTTATAATAATAAATAATAACATTTGTCCCACATTGGAAGTTTGAAGGTTCTCCTTTTAGTATATGGTTCAGTACTACTTATTGGGAGAAGACACTATGGTGTAGGAGATGCAAGTTCATTATGCAAAACAAATCACATGCGCGACCGCACCGCCATGCCGAGCCGAGCTGGGCCAGGCCAGGCTTGGGTTTGGGCTCTTGGGGAATGTGGGCCTCGACCCATAAAAGATGTTATTTTTGAATAAAATACTTATGAGGCTTTTGTTACTTTTATGTAACATTTGCTACATAAATTATTGCCCAATAAGAAATCAGTTTGCATAATGAAAAGAGATTATTCGAATATTTCTTATTCAAATTTAAAACGAGAAACGGAAAGTCATAATGGCTCATAAAATCTCGCACACGTTTTGACTTGCGCTTTACTCCGAGTTAATAGCGGATCACGCGATCTTCGCCCTTAATTGCGGATCGCATTTGCTCCTCTCTTGGCTATAAAAGCAACGGCTCCTCCTCTCATTTTATTCACTCGTTTCTCGCAAAAAGTTGAACGAACACTCTCTCCCATCTCTCCCTTTCTTCTCAAAGTAAGTCTCAAGAGTATATAGTAGTTTTCAAGTTCGTAGATTCTGTTATCGAGTGTTGCGATACCGGTCTTATAGTGGTTGTATCCTGTGATCTGCTACTCATAAAACCGCCACACTGCGGAAGATAGTTTGGATTACGGTAAGAGAATTTAGATCTCGATTTCACTAGTTTTCGAAAATCGTATTTCCTAATCGTATTTATAGAGTTCTACCTCTTTTTTTCAAATCGAGATTTTGCGGTCCTACATGAACAAGAGATGCAATGGCCCGAGACTTTTTTGTTTGGAAATTTTTTCATATAAAAAAGTCTAAATATTTTTAAAAATTGTTAATAATCCAAGTATTATAACTCAAAAAGCCCAAATTCTGAAATACTAAATATATGAAAAGATCCAAATATTTTTTAACTATATCATTCTTTTATAATTAGAAACCACAAATCTTTTTACAATAATAGGCCAACAAGTTTTTTTCCCTAAGACTTATATTTTCTTTGAGCCTGGGCTGCATGTATAAAATTCAAAAAAAATTATTACTTAAATATATTCTAACACAACGATGTATAAATTTAATACAATACAATTATGAGATATGAAAAAGTCGATATTCCTATATCCTAAGAGAAAACAATAGTCCATTTGAAAGGTTCTTATTATATTGACATGAAACCACTATAATTAATGTGATTGTGATACATGTTAATTAACCGATTGATTTTATACAAGTAAATATTTAAATTTTATTATTAATTAAGATGTTATCCACAAGAGAAGATTTTTTAGAATAAAAATATCTATCCGATGAGATTGACTCAAACATGGGTGAATATAAAAAATGTCATTTGGATTTATTACGGTTCGGTTAAGAAAGCGATCATAGAGTTTTTAAGAAGAATCAAACTACATATTGATTAGTTGACTAAAGTTTTTTTTTGTTAGTTGACTAAATTTTTACATGTGTAAAATAGTTCTCTATCTTTTAAACTTATATGATGGCTAGCATGCACTCATATCATGTGCGTCTACAAAATGTTGGTTGAAGGATCGATTTGCATCCCTAATTTGCTAGCATACCTGTTTGGTTTACTGGTGTTCTCTTATTGTAAGTTTGTAACGGCTCTTGATCATGCATATTAAAAAAAAACATTATAGAGAAAAGTTAGGAGTACTTACAAGAAATTAACAAATTAGATAGAGAGTTGAAACAAGTTAGAAAAAGAAAGGTTAACGAAACCACCAAAAAAATAATAATCAGGTCAAAACACATGAACGTCTGATGCTCTATATGAGATTCGACGCATACGTGGAACCTGTTTGATTAACTAGGTTAATCCATTTGATGATTGGAGTCGTTCTATATTGCTGAGAATATATAAGAGATAATGTACAAGAGAGTTGTTAGGGGCTATATTAACGAAGCTTCCTAGTATGCACAGAAGAAGATGTGTGTATTCCTCTTCTAGTATCCTCCCCAACTCGAACCATGGAGATTGTGAACGTGAATTTTGAACTTGAATGCTTTGAATAGACAAGTAGGGAGGCCTTTGGTGAATATTTCTTCATATTGATGGGAGGAAGGAACATGTAGGACACGAACCTGGCCGAGTGCTACTCATTCATAGACAGACAACATATCCAACTCAACATGTTTTGTCAGATGATTTTGCATCCGGTTTGTGGAGAGGTACTACACTTACATTGTCACAATACACGATCGTTCATGTCGAAAGAGGGTAATGAAGTTCGATAAGCACGTTTCATATCCATATAGTCTAATAACTGCATTGACAACCCCTTCGTACTCGGCTATGTAAGAAATATTGTACAACAAAAGCCGCTAGGGGGGCTATTAACTACGCTTCATAATATACACAGAAGAATATATATGTATTCCTATTCTAGTAGAACCGCTTGTTACGCTCTTTCCATAATAATGATAGGAATATCAACTCAGCAGGACATTTTGAGCAATCGTGTGATATTTGAATCCGTATTTCATCCGCACAAAACTGATGTGTCCAAAGGATACCGACTCAAATGTTGATTCGAGACAACTCTTGCACGGAAAGAATCATTACAGAGAAAATGACATAAAGAAACTGGTAACGAACTCGTGCCCACTTTAGAAAAACACCACACTAAACTCCAAGTCTGGACCAGAACTTGTGTTCTCATGCATATAGCTCCCTTGTAACATATGTGGAACCATGAGTTATAACCAACATGCTAAAGAACAAAATCATATCAATATGATATAGATATGAGCAATATACGTTATAAATATCTAACCAGGTTTGTTCGCTTTGTTGGTCTAAGAACACGTACACATATAAATACTGCTTGCAATTGTATCCATTGACGTTGTTTCTGGTAATTTTCTCGTATTTATGGATCTCCTATTTGACATTAGCTAAAGGACATTTTCTTTTCAGCCAATTCAAGTCATCCACATTTAAATATATATACACAAACATGCATGTATCCAAAAGCACCGTAAGAACATAACTCATACATGAATAACAAAAGTTATAACAACACAAAACCACACCCCTCCCTCTGTTTGTATACCCAATGAAAGCCACACCAAAAAAAGAAATGTGAAACTAAAAAACAGATATAAAACTTGAAATTAAACTATTGAGTTCTCTGACCCCATGAGAAACCCAAATTAATCCAAATATACCCTCCTAATCCCAATGAAAAGAAACACCAACCCATGTGGTGGACCTTAGAATTACACAGATGGGAAAGAGAAAAGGAAAAAGATCAAAGTCAGGACCATATTATGTACATACACATATCATTTACCTCGAGTAAACTTAACAAGAGACCATAGTAAACCTTGAACCAATCTTGAACCCTTTTTGTTTTTTGTTGAACTACGCGAAGGAAGATGATTGAGATGGTGAGATGAAGAGGATCCGAGGGAGCTTTATAGTGCCAAGATCAACATTTCCCCTGATTAGATCTCTCTGATCCAAGCTTCTTCTCTCATCTCATAACAAAAAGGAAAAAAAGAAAGATAAACCCTACCTAGTTATAGATCATATAACCAAAGTTTTGGTTTATATCAAAGAGGTGAGGGAGGATCCAACGTTATTATTTGTTGGATCAAGCCATGCTCCATTGACAACACTTGCATTATTCCACATGTTGTTGTAGTTTGAAGGATCCAAAGATGATGATGATGACATGAACCCATTGATGTTCCCAGAGATCTGATCAAGCTTTCCTTCTTTGTACTTCATATCTTCATTGTTACCTCCAACATGCAAATCTTGAAGTGATGCTAGGGTTTGGAGATGGGATTGTCCCAACATGTCACCACCATTGTTCATGGGTTTATGTGGGTGCTGGAGAAGAGTAGAAGAAGAAGACATCGAGGATCCGAATAGACCCGATAGAAGAAAGGGTTTGTTTGTTGTGGAGTTGTTGATGAAGCTACCATTAATGGTGTGGTCATGACTCATCTGATGCGGAAGCCCTAATCCAAGAGCACTAAGACTGCTAAAACCAGATGAGAGAAACTCACTCTCTAAACCACTTGATGAACAAGTCTTTGAAGAATCACTGAAACGGCTTGGGATCATTGGAAGATTATTATTACAACTGCTCATATGATCTGATAAACCATAGAACAAAGGATGATGATTCATGGAAGAGAAATGAGAGATCTGATGAGGGTTATTAGGGGATGAAGAATTAGTCGTCGAGACGGTGGAGGCAGTGGTTGTGGTTGCGGTTGATGGCCGCTTTACACGTTTGTTCTTCCGGTAGCTACCCCCTACGGGAACGTTCCTGAGAGTCCCACCTCTCGTCCAGTACCTCTTGCAAGCCTTGCAAAAGTGCCGTGGTTGAGAGAGGCTGTAGTTGTTGTAGTAGCAGAACTTTGTGTTGGAAGAATCGCAACGAGGGCATTTAAGTTGCGGTTGTGGCTGCTGCGGTTGCTGTTGTTGTTGCTGCTGATGAGATGAAGCCACGATCATGTTCTTGCTTTGCATACTCGCCTGAGAAGAGAGGGAGAGAAAAAAAGAAAGAAAGAAAGAGAGAAGGGATTTTTAGATCGTGTGGTTTAACTAAAGGCAAGAGAACAAAGAGAGGACAAGAGGATATTATTCGGATCCAAAAGCTAAGAAACAAAAGATAAATGAGTCATATTATTTAGAGAGAGAGAGAGAGACCAGTGGATTGGTGTTGGGAGAGCTGATGATAGGCATCTTCTTGTTCTGGTCACAATTGCCAAACATATCTTTCTTGATTAAGCTCTTTTGATTTTTTTTCTTTGTTTCTTTTGCTTGTATAAAAGAGAATCCTTTTGAAACCAGCAGTGTACAGACAAAGAGCTGTTGGCTACTGAAGCTATTATTACTGTTTTAGCTTTCAAAGATTGAAGCACAAAGATTCTTGACAGATTGTTCTTTTAAGCTCTTTATTTTATTTTATTTGTAATATTGTTATTCGTGCCACTATTGATTATTATTATATATTATATTATGTGTGTGTTGCACTAGGGTTTTCTTCTCTAGTTGTACTTATTAACATATAGCTACTAGTTTTTAAATAAGATTTGCTACAGGTTCAAGATGCCTTTGTTCTAAGTATGGTCCTTACTCCTTACACCGGCTCATTTTACTGAAATATATTATTAAAAGAAAAAAACAGTTTTCTGTGACAAAAACAACATCAGTCTCCTTGACCGACTTTAAACAAAATCGTTTTCATCATATTTTAATTCAAAATATAAAATAAAAATATCATCTATTTATCAATTTAGACAATTTAAGCAGTGTTATTGGTTTGTTATTTAAATAGAGTTTTAGTGACTTAAAATATTACGTAAGATTTTGTGTTATTCAATCATGAATTTTAAAAAATATTAAAATTTGGTGTTATTAGTTTAAGATTTATAAAAAATAATTTAAAATCTTCATAAATCTGAAGTTATTGAATTTATATTTTTATCAAGTCATTAAATTTTTTGTTATTCAACTAAAATTAAAAAAAATTATGATTGTTAATGAATTAAATAGTTATGCTATTAGTTTATGTCTTTCTATATTTTTATAAAACAAAAACATGAAAAATATCGTCAAAATACCAAGATTATTTGGAAAAATTTACTAAAAAACTAGTCAACAAAATTATAGAAAACTATCTAGCAATAGTTTAGACTATTTTATTTATTCACTTTTTATGATATTATTCAAGTCATCAAAATTTGTCTTAAATTAAAAACCAATAACATCCCTATAAGATATTGTTTTGCTATCTAATGACTATACAATAGTTTCTTATTTTTACTTTCTAGTTTTGTAACGTTAATAGTGTAAATTGTACAATTGATTGAAACATAAATATCAAAAATTGTTAATAGAAGTAGCATGCCTTAATTTTATCCGTCACTTGTTCTTTCACATCTACTCCAATCTGGATTGTACTGTTGTCTTTGCGTATCTGATGGTCTCCATTGTAATATCTCAACTTGTCATCGCCTGTTTGCCGGATTGTATTGCCCTTATGCTTCAGAAATCAGGGACATATATATTGGGATGCTCAATCAGTGAAACAACACAAAATTTTAGAAACCTTCATATTTTGGTGAAGATTACGCAATCATCTTCTCCTTATTCCGGTTTTCATATATATCCTCTTCCTCCTGGATCCCTTCTCTTGTACCTATTACTGTAAGTCTGTAACATATGTATAATTGGATATAGATAGTTTGTTGTACGATCCAACAAAACAGTTTTAAAGAATGAAAACATTTCTTAACGACAAAAAAGAGTACGCAAGCAAGCAAATTAGGTTATTAAATGTTTAAATATGTCACATCACATTTTCCGGACTCATGTTTTACCATCGGTATTTAGATAATAGGTCTAAAGTCTAAAAATGTCAAAAAAAAGCCTAAACTTTCAAATTTGGGATGGAAAAGGCATGAACTTTGAAAATGTCATATTAATTATGAAGTTTTGGTTGACTTCTCAAAAAATAGCTAACTTTCGTTGACTGACCCGTTAAAGGCATGCCGTTAAATTTCCGTTAACAGAATAATAACAGAGTTATCATTTCGTTAGAAACCCAAAACGACGTCGTTTTAAAATTTAAAATTAAACAGAAAAAATGACTACCACCTGAGCTCAAACATGAGACATGAGAATACTTTTACAAGCATCCAAACCATTTAGACACAATAACATCTTCGTATCAAATAACAAAAGTTTATATTTAATATTACATAATTAACAGAAACTAACAAAACTCTATTGTTGCGTGCCATAGCTCTGTATTTTTCTCAAGTTCACAAAACCCAATCGCATTTCAATTTTTATGTTGATTGTGAGATTTGCGATTCAAATATGTGTTATCTTCGTCGAACATGAGCTTTAGATTGTGATTTAATGGATCTATATGTATTTTTTCTCAATTCCCTCAATTTTGAAACCAAATTATTAAAAAGGTTTGAGAAGATGAACAAAATTACAGTTTTGATACCTAAGAGCTGGTTAATGCTCAAACCATAACAAAGATCAATAAAACAAAAATCGCTCACTCCGATATCTATCTAATGGAACGAAACCAAAACGCCGATGGAATCCTGTTTACGGAGAGAACTCCGATTCTAGGGATAGAGGAGATGAATGAAAATACGAATTGTTGAGTATATATATACATTAGTGTTTGTCACTTTGACAAAATGTAATTGTGGGTCAATGGTTTATAATCTCGTAATGAGTTTCTCATGGTAGCGGTTCGAATCTTGGCAAGGTTCATTTTTTCTGTTTAATTTTAAAATTTAAAACGACGTCGTTTTAAATTTCTAACGGAGTGATAACTCTGTTATTATTCTGTTAACGAAAATTTAACGGCAAGCCTTTAACGGCTCGGTCAACAAAACTTAGCTATTTTTTTGAGAAATCAACTAAAACTTCATGATTAATACGACATTTACAAAGTTCATGTTTTTTTCATTCCAAATTTGAAAGTTCAGGCTTTTTTTGATATTTTTCCCCAAAAAAAATCGGCCACATGCACATTTTGAATTAAGCTAGAGATATGTAGGATTAATTAGTTTATTTCAAGAAATTTTTTCTTTTTTTCTCAAATAATCCAGTAACTACTTTGATAACAGTCCCATTCGACGCCCTAAGTATATCCTATTACTTGTTCGTACCACGCTAAATTGAGAAGCACAAATAAATAAACAATGTCCATCAAAGCATATTGATTATAAGTTTAAAAATATAAAAGCCTCAATAATGAATTTCTTTCAGCATAGGCATATAGCTAATAAAATATTAATTTACAGAAAATTAAATAGTTTTACAAAGAAACATTTAAATTTAGGGCAACAAAACAAGTCCAAATTACTTGACGTAGTTTGACGATGCTAATTTGTTGTCCGATTAATTGATTGTAAGCTGATGAAATAAGAATAAAAAAATAAAGGAATAAGTTGTAAGTTTACATGCTTGTGGGAATCAAAGCATGTAGTAACTATTTCATAATTTTACGTAAGTTTTGTCTTATTACTAGCCCTGATTTTAGCTTAACAATGCGAGTTAATTCGACACCTAAGTAATCGTATCTTAAACTAAATCTAGATCCCTAATCGAATAACTTACATTAAACTAAAGTGTATATATATATATCGAAAATGTAAGAAAAAAAGATGGAGACAATAAAGGAGAATGTAACAGGTGAATCTTTCAGAGGGATCGAGGAACATCACTCATCACGATAAGTGACATTCTTTTGCATATTGTGGAATTGGAGTGAATCCCTAGACCCACATCACCCTATATATCAATCCCACTTCCAACTCTTATATTTTAATTTATATACATTCCAACAATCATATTATATACACATATCTATCATACAAGCTAATAAGCTCACTATATATAGTTTATACGCGTCGGTTTGAATATTATATCGTACTACTCCCCCTAAAATAATACTAGTTGCAACTTTTAAGATGTTAGTAATAATTCAAGAGATTTCTTACAATATTTTAGCAAGCTGGAGAATGTTTAGAGATATAGATAATTTATACATCCAAGGCAAGAATGATAGCAAAGCACAATATAATAAGAAGTAAACAAATAATGTTCTTTTGTAAATTAAATATTTGAGTTTAAATTCAAAGGTTATTGTATAGTAGTTACTTCATATTGATTGACGTCACAAAATCAAATCGCGTTTATGTGACTACGACGGTCTTGGAAAAGTCATGCGATATATTCTGAAATAGCCAATATTGTCTAATTATAATTGAGACTATATGCATGGTAGATCAAATTATCACATCATTACTAAGTCATGAAATAGGAAAAAAACAATGAGAATCTTTAAGAATTAATAAGAAATGGGGTTAGATTAGAGTTGCAAGAAAAACAAATGAGAAGAAGGTTTTTGAGAAGTGAAAGCTCCAAGAGGAAAGTGACAAAATAGAGCATAAGTGCATGTGATGTTCCATCTCACTCACTGCCAACCCCAAATGGGTTCACATTTCCAATCTTTACTTTATTCTCCATCGTCTCTTTCCTTACATTATCTTTGCTTTTCTTTACTTTTTAATAAAATAATATAATTAGATCTTAGGACTATGTATAGAAACTAAAACATATCACATCTTACTACATATTTTCATATATTTTTTTTAATAGCATTTAAACTATACTACAGCAAAAATTATTTATTTCAATTGATTTATCATGAGATAACCATAAACCATAATCATTTAGCCAAAGATTAGCGTTACAAAAACAATTAGAAGTTGCAAAAACTTCATAAAAAATATTGTTATGTACGACCATATATATAATATTTTTTTTTTCTTGGGAGGATTGAAGAAAATATTCAATTATTCTAGTTTTAGAAAATAAAATGTACTTTGCACAAAAATAAAAGAAAATGTACATGAACCGCTAATTTTTTTGCATGAACCGCACAAAAGCTCATTCGTTCTCTCCTTAATATACACTAGATTTTAACCCGCGGTATACCGCGAAACAATTTTTTTTTTTAAATCAGTATATATAAAAGTTTGCAAATTATATTTATCTATAAATTATTTTTATTTTATAGTTTACTGTTGTTATTAAGTAACGTCCTTCCAAACCCGTTCCGCCAAACCCATCCCGTAAAAAAAACCCGCAATACACCGCTAATTTAAATATATAATGAAAATAAATGTTTTACGGGATTGCAATTGTATTTTAGTTTGTCAAACAAATTTTTGTTTTAAATAATTGTCGAAATCTAGTTCAAATTTTGGAGAAATAAGTTTAGTGAATTGATAAAAAATGTATTTAGGTGTGTTTTGCTCATTTTAAGGGATTGCAATTGTATTTTGGTTCACATCACTAACATAATTGTATTTAGGTGTGTTTTGCTAACCTAAATCATTATACAAAAATGTATATTGTTCTATATATACATTTTTGCAACCCTTTTAACAAATAAATCCTGGAGTTGAGATTATTTACAATGTTATGCCATTGAAACTATTACTTTGAATTTAATTTCGGAAATTATATTTACCAAATTTGAATTTAATTTCGAAAATATTAACCAAAAACGATTATTACCAAATATGTAGAGCCATAAACTATGTTAAGTAATGCCCTGACAACACTAACATAAATGTATTTAGGTGTGTTTTGCTAACCGAAATCTAATTCAAATTTTGGAGAAATTTGCGTGATATATGAGATTGAAATATATTTGGAATGTTTTTTATTTGTTAATTAATTTATTGCAGAAAAAAATAAATAATTAAAAGCCAGTGGCAGCCATTGTAAATAAGTTCCAACTCCAGGATTTATTTCATAAAATGGCTGCAAAAATGTATATATAGATGTCCCGACTAGATGGACTTTTACATATGTACTTACTTATTCCTTAATATACATGTCTTTCTTCTAATCCTCCTCTTTCTTGGTAATAATGTCTAACGAGATCACCAAAAACTCATATTCACCAAATAAAAATCTCCAAAGAACTTCTTAGATAAGTCATTACTCATTTTTCTAAAAAGAGTCTACACTTTATCCACACAAAAAAAAAGAGAGTGTACACAAATACTTTTAATTAGGGCATATATATATTTATGTACGTATGTGTCAATATATAGTTACGATGATGCATGTGGGAGGCAGATTGGGAGAAAGAAAAGCAAAAGCATTAGCATAGGGAAACTAACGAATTTTGTATAACTCCAAGGGATTTTCTCTTCTCCCCTAAAGTTCTATTCTCTAATTAATTACTGTAAAAATTCTCTTCTTTATTTCATTTTTGTCAGATTATTGTTAATTTGTTTTTTTTGTTTGTTCCTCTGAATTTCGTTCTATTTTCTCGAATTTCGATGTTACTTTGCCTTCTCCAGATTACTCTTTTTCTTGGAAATACTTGCTTTTGCCAAAGAAGGTTAATGTGTTTTTCTTTTCATATTTTGTTGTTTTGGTCGATAGTGTTCTCACAGTTTGATTGGCAGTTGATTTCGATTCCTTTGCATCACAATCAATATTAAAGTAAGCATATCCAGTTATTATACCAAAAAAAGAAAAAGAATGTTTTGTTTTGTTTTTATCCAAGACCTTGCGAATACAAGACAAAGAAGAGAATGATGTTGTTGAGAATAGTTTTACATAAGGTTATCAGATTAAACTAGCAAGGATATTATCTTTAATATATACAAAAAAAGTGACGAAACTTTTTATACATAGTTTCAAATAACACGAAGTTGCCCAAATATATTCAAACAACGCAATATCTTCAAAACAAAATACGTATACAAGAATGTGGACTATCACAAAAAAAAGCCAGTAAAATTCGTATATCATGAAAATTTGTATGATCTACGAACATGTTACTCCATAAGGTATTAGTGCTTGGTATTTGCCTGCAATCACTGAGATATGGCATGAACAATGGACGACATATAATGTGTAGAAACACTAGCTGCTCTCATATGAGGAGACGAGAGGTAAAAAGGCTACCAAAGAAAAACAGAACCACAGTTTGAAGACTGATAAACAGAGTTGCCAAAACGTATTATAAGGTTTTATATATGTTACAAACAGAATAATCCAGAAACAGCAGCAACATTTTGTAATTTCTCTATCTATACAAAAGTTAAAGTTGCCACTCCAGCAAAAGGAGTAAAAGAAGGCACAAATTCTGCAAAGAAGCCAATCTTGTCATAACTTGCTAGGGATCACATCACGGGAAAGCTTGGTCGGCTTTACAAACATGTCTTGGGTCTCTGCAATGAACTTGGCAAACTGAGATCCTTTCGTTTGTTTGTTATTACCATCTTTGAGTAACTTAGGCAGATTGGGTAGAGACTGCTCAGTCTTTGGTGATAGTGATGGCATCAAAGCCCAAATGGATGAGAGTTCTTCGCTAGGTTGATCAAGTGTTTGAAGGATCGTTGTGTTCTGCATATCTGTTTTAAGACGGGAACAATAATAAGCAAACACTTTTTGACACATCTACTCTCTATTCTGCTTCCATAAGTGAAACAAACCAACAAGATTAGACAAACCTTCTGCAAACTTGAAGATTGGTGCCAAGACTGCACATGGGATGCTGAAGTTGAGATGCGGTATAACAGTCCCCGCTCCATGTCTTGCGTTGCTGCAGATACAGAAAACATAGCAATGAACAATCAACTACATATCATCATGATTAAAGAAGAACTGTCCGTTTCTAATGACACATCTCATCAATGGATCTAAAAGACCTACGTATTGTATTTGAGAATGATTTTCGGTTACCTGGTAACAAGTCCAATCATATGGCCACTTGAATTGAGAACAGCACCACCACTGCCACCAGGATGCACAGCAGCTGTTGTTTCGAGCATAGCGGGGAACTCTGCGACTTCTTGAGAAATGGATTGCGTATTCAATCTCCTCTTTGCGTGAACTACCTTTGCTACAACTCCAGAACAAATAGAAGGAGAAAGCCCTAATAACAAACACAGAAGAATAGAGAGGATCATTTATTTCTTCCATTTAAGGACACTTGGCACATGTAAGGCACAAGAGAATGTAATTTCAGGGTGTGCAAAGAAATCTATGCAAGATTATGGAAGCACAACATAAGCAAGAATTGAGCAAAAATCTGATTCAACAAGACAATTCTAGGATTAACGGAGTCTTTACCACATCTTGGTCCGAAGAGTCCATGTCCAACAACATGCGCTGTTGTACCCAAAGGAGGAGAAGAAAAATTGGCAGTAATAGGTTGGAGCTTTCCAGGGACATATTCTAGCTGCAGTAAGGCAATATCTAATTGTTCCTTGCAAATATAGACCACGTTTGCAGGACACCAAGTCCAAGAATCTAGGTGACACAAACGCACACGTATGTCTCTATGCCCAGTCTGAAGGAAATTGTGTTTGTATTCCCTGATGTTCTCTCCAACAGACGAATAATGATTTCGTGGAGCTTTCCGTGGCAATGTTTGACTCTTCTGTTCCCAAAATTTACTTCCCGTGGAAGAAAATTCCTCGGCTCCTAAGACATAGGGTTTAAATCCTTCACCATATACACCACCTTTTCCATACCTCCACGGCTCAAGCAGGTGAGCATTTGTTAGTATGAGACCATGTTCGTTAAGAATAATACCAGAAGCCCAAACACCATCATTGACCGTAATAAGACAAACTGATTCCATCGCCTTCTCAATAGCCACTTGTGCAGGAATACTAGCATCTGATTTAACACTTAGGACTTCGCTCCCCCACTGACTTGCTTTTCCTTCTACAGATGGTTCCTCAAGCAGCAAGTGGCTGCAAGCAGTTGTGATTGCTCCCCATGGAACCACCAGCTGCTACCGAAGGCTACAGTTTTGCATGAAACATTACAATAAAACTTCAATGGACATAAAGGAAATGAGGCTGCCGTTGACAAACCTGAATTTCAACGCCGCTATTCTTTTGCCTTAGTGGTCTAATCAAAATGCCAATTAAGTGCCCATTCTTAGCAAACACCGGAGCCCCTTCCATTCCTGAAAGAAATTGAACCGGAACGGAACATGTTTTAGCTCTTAAGATGAAACAAATAGAGCATATATAAGAACTATTGATAATCGTACATACCAGGGAGACATCGAACATCAGCTATCATCAGTGACTTCTTTAGGGATCCAGAAGGATAGCTATTCGCAATGGAACCAGTTGATACGCTGTTTCAAACCAGTTTAGATTCCCGGAGTTAAATGCTGACACTATCAAGAGAAAGGAAATCATGATGACCTCTAGTCGATTAAAATACAGTAACGCTAGTGTAGCCATAATTCACCTGTTAAAAAAGTTAACAGGTGAAAGGATTCCAAAGGGAGAGCCTAGTGCTACAAGTGTATCACCCTTGCTACTTGATGAAGCAAAATTCATGCTTGGTTGACCCTGATTTACAAAATATTTGCGTCACAAAGATGAACCATAAATCAGAAAGAAGGAAACGGGGAGGAAAATCAGGGAAATATTTACCAGTAAACTTAAGGGGACTCCTAGAATAGCCATTCGAGTGGCAGACTTGGCCATGAAGTTAGCGTTGTGTGGCTCATCAAGTTGCATCAAGGGCTTGCTGTAATGTTCAATCTAGAAAAATGATACTTAATCTCAGAAATAGACAGATATCTTTCATTTCAAAGAAGGAAATACAAACACGCATCAACTACTCAAGCAATTTCAGGTAGGAGTTCAAACCAAAGACCATCAAAGAGTATTACAGGTTTGCATTTGACTTACATTGATTGAAGGCTGAGAACCATTAGCAGCAGAAACCAAAGACCAACCAATATCCCATCCAGAATCTTTCGAACCAGAAGAAGCTTCAATAAGAGATTGAAGTGCAGCAGAAGATACAGGGACATCAACCTTGTAACATATTAGTTAAAAATCAGCAGCGAACAGAATTTTATATGCCATAAAAAGGGAGCTACAACATATGCCATAAGAAGTGCATATCACACATCTTGTAAACTCAATTTAGTGGCTTCATAAATCATCACCACAGGGAGGTATCAACAGTCACTTCTAATAGCAAGAAAGAAGAGGAATTGCATCCGTACCAGCGAAAGAAGTTGCGCAGGAACCCAAAAAGGAGCTTCCTTTTCTGACTTTAGCTGACCCTGAAAAGAATACGCATCTAGATCACACCTTAAAAACTCCAAACAACTTACCATTCAACATAAACTATTCATAAACACTATCTGTATACCTCCACCATAATCTCAATCATAGCACCCGGAATAAGCTTCACCGGATCCTTTACAAAAAAAAAACAGACATCAAGATTGAAGAAGTAGCACATCAAGCAAAAACATGTATCATTGATATTGAAGTGGAGCATGTGTATCTAACCTGAGAGATACTACTACTAGTTCTGTGACCTAATGTTAAGAATGGCTCAACAACAGATGCAACGGTCAAAACCAGGGCCATGTCCTGACCAGCTTCAAACAGAACCTTAGCAGCGACCTCACCACTCAAAAAAATATCTCTTGGAAGCAAGATCCCAGAAGCTGAAAGTGTTGCATTGCCAGAACTTCAATAACAAAATTACAGCCACATTAAGTTCCATGATAGAAACAAAACTAAAGCATATAATACATGTAAAAAAAGTCATCTTGTGCTCACTGGTATTGATGAAAAGCATGCTTCCTCATCTTCAATCCCTTTGGATCCTAAAATTGAAACCAAGTATGATTAACACTTTGTACTCGATCATGTGTAAAGTAGATAAATTTATGGATAGAATCTCAAAACAAGAATTGGGTAAAGAGAGATCAGGGCTTACAGGGCCTTCGACTTTGACCAAGACGGCGAAATTCCGGGAAAAGCTGACAACTTTAGACACATCCATGATCGAAAGAGAAGGGATTTTTAATCGGAGAAGGTGGATTTGGATTCTGTATAGCAGACACCAAAATTGTTCGAAGTTTGGATCTTTTAAGTTTTTGGGCAACGAAGATAATAATAAGCTAATCACAACATTCACGGAAATGGCGGCTACGGTTTGGCTAGGATTGGGCAATTGAAGTCTTCGGGTGGGTTCGGTTCGGTTCTCCGAACCAAACGGTAATTAGGTGATAATGTGATATGGTTCGGTCTTCAATTTCTTTCAGAACTCGTTTGGTTACCACTATTAAAAATATTTCAGTTCAACTACAATTATTATACCTTTTGTTTTGATTAGTGTTTCATATTTTTGCAGTATATTTTTTTTCTCTTGTAAGCTACATGAATAAATTTTCTTAATCTAATATTGGTTTTTGAGAAACTTTATATCAGTACATGTTTGAAAAAAAAAAAAACTCTTTGAAACCAAGTCCGGTAGTACAAGAGAGAAAAGTCTCCACCACCTGGATTCGAGTAGTATTAGCCACCGAGGTTCGATCGCCCATCCCAAAAAGAAGATAGAGCTTAGATCGTCGGAGAAAAATTATGGTAAACTTATCATGAAATACTTACAAACTTCGGTTTGTTGTATGAGCTAACTTGTTTTCCAGTGTTCTCTATTATGTATGACTTGGAAAAAGTGTATCGATACTTAGGGAAGTCCGTCAACGTGCACACTAGTTCATATATTACATAGCATGTAAACAGGACCGGTCATGAGCATAACCAGATGAAGCATTTGTTATGGCCCCTAAAATTTTTGGGGGCTTTTATAGATATAAGCATATTTTGGGCCAGAAACTCTAAAATAGACACATTTTAGTTGGGCTTATAAAAAGGGAATTTTTTTTGTTTGTGAAATGACAATCTTCTCCTCAATTTGTTGATGAAATATCACTTTGTCTTCTTCTGTTTTTAAACTCCACACTCCTTCAAAATCACCACTTTCAACTCCATCAATATCGTTTCCTTCACTTCCGACGACTCACAATACAATTCTTTCATCAACCTCCTCTGATGAACTCTATGGAACTAATTAAACGATTGTTAATGCAAGGAATCTAAACCCTAAGAGGATAACATTTAGGGAACCCAAATATTCTAATTTTAGATGCAGATCGAATCAATTAATCTTTAATTCATCTATAATTCGAAACCGAATCTAATTGTTAGTGTCGATGAAGCTTACCATCGTCGTCGCGGTTCGTAACACATGATCTTGAAAGGGGAAATCAATTTCAAAGGCGGGTCGATTTGGCCTTCAAACTGCAACTTTCAAATCTCAAATTGGAGTTTGGAAATCAAATTCATGAAACCTTTGGCCTGGTTTTGGGGAAAAAAGAAAAAAAATGATAGATTGAAATGTTTATGGCGTTCTTTGAACGATAACAATCACGGGTTGTTCTTCTTCATTGGTTGTGTATGTTTCGAATTCTGGGTTTTGGATTTCCTTTTGTTAGTGTATATGAGAGACATGATCTCTTTGTTCAAAAAAAAAAAAAGACATGATGTCTTATTGTTTAATTGGTTTGAAGGATCTTGTTTTAGCTTTTCTGAAGAAGAGGGTAAAACAGTCTTGAGAATTCAGTATAAGTACTCAATCCCATAAGCTATTAAAAAAGCCTTTATCTTATAATGTCCATCACTTAATTGTGCCGATCCCATAATTGATCCAAAATTTCTGACGTTTTTTGTTTATAAAATATGTCCCCAATTTTATTTTACTTTTGTAAAAAGGCCTCCAATTTTATAACTTTCTATAAAACTCTTAAAACGTATTTAGGCCCCAAATTTCAGGGTAGGCTATGCATGCAATGATTCGTTTTTTTGTATATTTTTATACCATATATTAGCTATTCAAACACATCTTAAATATTATTAAGTAAAAAATTTGATATGCTATTTTAACATATTTTAAAAAAATATATGGTGCAAAACGAAACACGTAATAACATTAATTGGGATAATAATAAAAAGGTATATAATTAATTCTTTCTTTTGACTTTATTTCAACAAGGAAAAAATAATTTAAGAGTTAAACAAAATTCTTTCAAATAAAAGCTATTCCTTTATTTCATTTTAGTTTCTTTCTAATTTTTTTTTTATCAGATACCAATCGGAACTCACCATCAAGCGAGGAGACAGAAATTTAGGAGTAAGCCAATTGTTTTTTTCTTTTGTGATTTCCTATCGTATATTTTGTGTTCCTCTTTGTGATTGACATCGATGTTTTAACAGATCTACATGTAATTTACCGTGCACTTTAAAATTTTAGTTTGAACATAATGAATGTGCATATTGTGTAAATGTGTGTCACTTTTTGTTTTTTATATTTTGGCTGCTTGAATTTGGTTTGGATATGTCAATTATGGATGAAGTCTTTAGATTTTGGGCTCGATTCTTCACATTTATTATGTTTGCTTGATTTTTTTTCTTTAGTAACTGGGCGGGAGACTTTTTTTCTTTGGTAACTGGGCGGGAGACTCTGTCTCCCGTTTTTATTCAAAGCAAGAAAAAAAAATTCTACAAGAATTCGCTTTGATCGTACGGACCTGAAATTATCCTCCCTCCATATTAAATCTACAATACTCGGAACAATAGTAAACAAATGAAAACTAAGATAATTTCCAGGTAGATACAGACTTGCTAGTTTTGATATATCACTAGTAGAAAGTAAAATTCAGTTCTGAATTTACAGTGCCCTTGTATTTTTTGTTTGATTCTTTGGTACTAGTAGAGCTTTACAATAATGATTATATGCTACAACTTACCTAATTCTTGCATTTTTTGTGCTTGTAGATTTGTCATGGTGAACTTCTCAGGATCATGGACTTCTCAGGATTCCGAAATTCGCAAGGAAGTGGAATGTCCAATTTGTCTAGGTATCTTAATAATTAACTTTTTCATGTATTTGTTTGTGGTATACATATCTAAATCAGGCATATGTAAGCCTCCTTGACCGGCTTTAATAAAATTTAAAATTTAGCTAATGTCAAGTAACAAAAATCTTTTTCTTAATATAAAATATATTTAATGGGAGATACTTTTATCTCTAGAGCTAAGAAACAAAAGATCTAATTCATGTACATGCATGTGTTACTGTTTTTTTCTTAAAGCCATTCATGTATTAAAAAAAACAAAAATTTTGTTTGGAGCCATGTTTTCCTTCTCTTTATGTAGAGTCTACCTTTTTTTGAATTTTTTTTTGACGATCGCATTCATCGATCACATCAATTCTCCGCTCTGTTGCGGGTACAACATTTATTTACCTTCAACAACCCACGAGAGTTTTTACACTGACATGCTTGTATATAATTAATCATATGTTAATATTCAATCATAGTATTTAATATTATTTTGATGGCATTTTGAGAGTTTGTTTCTGTTTCGTTAAAAAGGCATTTTGAGAGTTATTCTATCAAAAGGAAAATATTTTACACTGACATGTTTATACCAATTATTGGGATTTCTTCAGGTATTGTTCGCGAAGCTCAAGTTTGTGTGGAATGCATGCACCGTTTCTGTAAAGAATGCATTGAAACATCCATGAACAATACGTATGTGACTATTTCTTAACAAACATGTTGCTACTTTCACTCACTTTTGATTTATAAGTTGAAAATATTTTGTGCTCACCCTTCTAGTTCTTTTTTTGTTTTGTTTTTGAAGAGACCTTCAATGCCCTTCTTGTTGTATCTGCTTTCCCAATCATCACTCTCTCAAAGATGATAAACTTGTTGATGCATTCATTGCATTTCTGTATCCGGGTGATGACAAGTACCAAAAAGAGGTAACCATCATTGTTTTTCCTTGATGATATTACTTATCATTAGACTGTTGGTTTAAGCTCAAAGCTAACTTAAGTAATAAGTTATTATTTAAGAAAAGAGATAAAGCTTAGGATCTTTAGGAGTTATCTAAATACATTCCTAGTTGGTTTTGGATTTAGTCAAGAGTTTTCTTATATAAGGAGATATCAATGTGTGATATCTTTTATGAGTTTTGTGAGAGATTTGAGAGACCAAAGAGAGATACGAGACAAGACTCAAACAGTTGATGATCTTTTGATGTATGAGGTTGTCTTCTTAAATGAGAAACATTGTATACCAAGTGAATACGAGACAAACACGGGTGAGGAGTATACTTGCTATCTTGATAACGGGGCTAGCAATCACATGACCGGACATAAGAGATATTTTCTGTTTTAGATGACTCTATTACGAGAAAGGTAAGATTTGGGGATGACTCTCGCATTGACATCAAAGGGAAGGGGTCGATCTCTTTTGTTGACATGAATGGAGAACCAAGGCTAATGACCGATGTTTATTTCATCCCTGATTGGAAAAGCAACATTATTAGCCTTGGTCAAGCCACATAATCCGGATGTGATATACGAATGAAAGAAAAGTGCTTAACAATGCATGATACTGATGTGAGATTGATTGTTAAGGCCAATAGATCAAGCAATCAACTATACAAAGTCCACATGAGAATAAGAAGCAATGCATACCTACAACTAACAACTGTAAGCGAGAAGAATAGATGGCACTCGAGATTCGGGCATATAAATTTTGAAACGATGAAGTCCATGATCCGGAGAGAGCTTGTGCAAGGAGTTCCAAGTTTTACCTTTGAAAGGGAGATTTGCGAATCTTGTTTACTCGGGAAGCAAACAAGACAAGTATTCCCACAAGCCACCTTTTACCGAGAAACCAAGGTACTTGAACTCATTCATGGAGACCTTTGTGGCCCCATAACTCCAACGACACTAGCCGGGAATAGGTATGTATTCGTTCTTATTGATGATTGCTCTAGGTACATGTAGACGATTCTTCTAAAAGAAAAGAGCGATGCTTTTGCCAAATTCATGAGTCTAGTAGAACAAGAATTAGGCTTAAAGATACAAACTTTTAGAACGGATAGGGGAGGAGAGTTTGTATCTCAAGAGTTTAACTCGTTTTGTAACTCATATGGCATAAAAAGGCATATCATTGCTCCTTACACACCACAACAAAACGGTGTTGTTGAAAGGCATAATATAACCTTGATGGAAATGGCGAGAAGCATTATGAAACACATGCATGTACCAAACTACCTATGGGGAGAAGCAATCCAACATTCGAAATATCTTCTCAATAGGATAGCCACTAGAGCGCTAAAGGACAAAACCCCATATGAAGTTTTTCGAGCTAAGAAACCAAACATCAACCACCTACGGATTTTTTGATGCATTGGATATGCAAAGGTAGAGAAACCACTCCTAAAAAATTTAGATGACATATTGCGTATGTTGGTTCACTTAGGAACGGAACCGGGATCAAAGGCATACCGATTACTTAATCCACAAGTAAGGAAGATAGTCGTACGTAGGGACGTTGTATTTGATGAAACAAAACGGTGGAATTGGCACCATATTAATTCGGAACAAGAACAAGATGAAGGTTTCAGCTTTGCGTTCGGAGAATATGGCAACCGTGGAATCCAAGAAACAAGAGAAGAAGTCGAGAACGAGCAAACCAAAGAAGGATAACATGAGGATGAGGATGTTAATGAAATTGGTAATGACTTTGAGACTAGTAATAGCTTGGAGAACACTAACACATGTACGGGAACTCAAGAAGCGGGAACAGAAAGCTCAAGTGCTCACGGCCAAGTACAATTGTGAAGGATAGAGAGACAAATCAATAAGCTAAAATACCTTGAAGATTATATTCTTCTTGCCGAGGAGGAAGGTGAAAGACTATTGTTATGTCTAAATAATGGACCAAGAAATTTTGGTGAAGCAATGGACTCGAGGGATTGGATGTTAGCATGTGAAGACGAAATCTATTCGATAAAGAAGAACGAGACTCGGAGTCTTGTAGATCTTCCATTTGGAATAAAGCCGATTGGTTTAAAATGGGTATTCAAACTCAAACGAAATTCTGATGTAAGTATCAATAAATACAAAGCTCGACTTGTTGCTAAGGGTTACGTGCAACGTTATGGGACTGATTTCTATGAAGTCTTTGTTCCAGTAGCTTGTATTGAGAAAATAATTCTTGTCGACCTTGAGGCTTCAAATGATTGGGAGATACAACTTGATGTTAAAACAGCTTTCTTACATGGAGAGTTAAAGGAAACTGTTTATGTCACGCGACCAGAAGATTTTGTAGAAAAGGGAGAAGAAGGAAAAGTTTACAAGCTCCATAAAGCTTTGTATTGCTTAAGAAAAGCACCAAGGCCGTGAAATAACAAGCTGAACCAGATCCTTCAAGAGCTACAGTTTGAAAAATGTTCAAAGGAACCGTCGGTTTATCGGAAAACTATAAGTGGTGAGTTTCTTCTTGTAGCAGTTTACGTGGATGACTTATTTGTTACAGGAACAAATACAACCATTATTGATGAGTTCAAAGGAGAGATGACTTCAAATTTCAACATGAGCAACCTTGGGAAATTAACTTATTATCTCGGAATTGAAGTGTTTCAACGAAAAGAAGAAATAAGGTTGAATCAAAGTCGTTATGAGATGAAGATATTAGAAGAGACTGCAATGGTGAGTTGCAGTCTGATTCATACATCGAGGGAGTCCGTAGTACAACTAGCAAAATCCGAGAATGAGAAAGAAATTGATGCTACGGGATTCAGGAAAAAGGTTGGTTGTCTGCGCTATCTTCTACATAGTAGGCCGGACCTATCTTACTCTGTGGGAGTAATGAGTCGTTATATGCAAAGTCCAAGAGAATCACATGGAGCGGCTATGAGGCACTGCTTAAGGTATCTTTAAGGAACCACTAACCTTGGTTTGGTATTTAAACACTCGGTGTCTAAGATACCAAAGTTAGTAGGCTATAGCGACAATAGTCATAACGTTGATCTGGAGTCCGGACGATGGAAGAAGCACATCTGGTCATATCTTTTTTTGCTATTAAAGTCCAATCTCTTGGTTCTCACAAAAGCAAGATATTGTGGCAATGTCATCATGTGAGGCTGAATTCATGGCAGGCATTGAAACGGCAAGATAAGCAATTTGGCTCCAAGATTTGCTCAGTGAAGTCACCGGGTTACCAAGCAAAAGAGTTGTTATACGGATTGACAATAAATCAGCGATATCTCTCACGAAGAACCCTGTATTTCATGGCGAGGGCAAACACATCCATAGGCGGTATCACTTCATAAGAGAGCGTGTCGAGAATGAACAAATAGAAGTCGAACATGTTCTGGGAATTGAGCAAAGGGCAGACATCTTAACAAAGGCCCTTGTAAGAATGAAGTTTAAAGAGATGAGAGATCTCATTGGTGTTCAAGATGTGTGTGAAGGGATAGAGCTTAGCTCATCTTTAGGAGTTATCTAAGATGTGTTTAGGAGTTATCTAAATACATTCCTAGTTGATTTTGGATTTGGTCAAGAGTTTTCTTATATAAGGAGATATCAAGGTGTGATATCTCTTATGAGTTTTGTGAGAGATTTGAGAGACTAAAGAGAGTTTTCGTTTTTGAGTTAGTTTTCTAGAGTTTAATAAGAGAGTTATTCTTAATCTTTGAGTGTTCTTAATTCTCGTCATTACAAGATAGACCAAATCTGATTTATTTATTTTTGCTTTTATGTTGCCGCAGGAGCTAATACTCAGTGAAACAGAACAGATTAATATTCAGCAGGTTGGTTTGGTTATTAAAAATATTATGTTTAGCTTCCAAAGTCTCTTAGCTTTTTATAAATGATTTTGATTAGTGTTCCTCTATTCACTTAATCGAAACATGACTTCTTCTTTTTTCAAACAGGGCCAAGCCAGTTATATGCAAACATTGAAGAGACAAGCTAAAGTAGATAGCGGCAAACGCATGTCAACCAATTTTGTAATTCGAAGAGACCCTACAGGTCAGTGCATCTTTCGACCTATTCCTTTTAAAGGAATGAGAAAGGTTCGAAAGCATGTTGATGATGATGAAGGTTGGTCTGGTGGTTCCAAGAAAGTCAAAGTTAGAGGACTTACTTCTTCTTCTGGTGATGGAGATAGTCTATCTTACCCATTTGAAAATGAAACTACCATTCGTAACAGAGAAAAAGATCGTTTAATGCTTGAAATTTTTGGGCCTGAAAGCACGGATGATAGTGATGAAAGTGGCACTGAAGAAGAATTCATGGAGACCAACTTAATGTCCTTGGTGAGTCTGCAATGGGGAAAACGTGGGAAACGCAGCATGCGTAAGGGCACATGGAAAAGACACATACTCGAAAATCATGTTGGACAACACAAAAATACTCAAGATGAGGTAAAAAACTGTCTATATTGTGAAACATTAGTTCATAGTTTTTCCATTTTGATCGGTGTTGTTTCCATGATGCAGATGGACATTCAAGTCTTGCTTGTTTCAATGGATGCGTCAGTGATACCAAATTTGCAGAATCCTCAAGTCAGCTGCAAACCTAACGTGACATTGAAGTCATTATGTGAGGTATGTTTAATTTTAACCTAATCCAAAACAAAAACAATGCATGCTTATCGATTTCATGAGTCTAATTAAAACTTTTCCATAATACAGATGTACGTTGCTCCTTACGTTGAGGCACAAGCTGAAAAGATTGAGATGTATGTGGTTAAAGAGTTGGTGGCAGAGTTGACAATGATTGATCCCCACAGAGACAGAGTAGAGATTGTGAACAAGGAAGACAGTGTTGGTGGATTGAGAATGTATAACTTCAACAATGGATATGTGGTGAGTCTTTTGATCTTCTTGAACCCTTTTATATATCGAAGTTACAATATAGTATATTTTTCTTACTAGGAATACTGTTTTTGCTACAGATTATTGGATATATGAAGACACCTTAAGATAATCAAGAGTGGGAGCAACAAATTTGGTGGTGGAGGTGGAGACATCAAACCATTTACCAATAAGAAACCACCCAGACTTTATTTTTCAAATATTTTTATCGACTATAAAATGAACACTTTGGTATTTTATCGAGACTGGATTGTTTCATATTTTTTCATTGTAGAACTTAAATTTCTCTCTTTATTTGACTATTTCTTCGACAAATGTGTTTGTTCTTTAGGTTTTTCAAGGATTTAACAAACTTTTCGCATCAGTACTGAACAAGTATGCAAGCTTTACATTTTAGGATAGACCTACTTCCATTTTTCTGTTTTTCCAAATTTTCCTATAATAGTATTAAGAGTTTTTAAAGAGCTTTTTAATTTTAAGAAATTATTTTCTAAGATTCTTTTTCTGCTAAAATCTTTGATTAGTAGTAATACACACTAGATCGTGTTCATCGTGATTACTCTTTCTGAGTTACGTAGTTTTTAAGCTAGGATCCATATATAGAACCAAAGACCTCTATCGATCAAACTCAACATGTAGCTCCATCTGTTTTTCTAAGTCTTCGAGATTAAATTATTAGCATTAGCTTAATAAGAAAAAAATTGAACATGGCTATAACAAAACAATTGTCTCAACTCTCAAGTCTCAACAACGCACGTCACTCAAGCTCCGCAAGAATTCTTCATACGATATTGTACAAGAAAACTAGGAAATGTGAACTGATGCAATGGTACCTAGCAAAAGTATGCTTATTTATTTAACATTAAAGCAAAAGCATCAACCATCATCAAAATCCAACAAGATAGTGAAAGATCCAACCGCCACTTGCAACTACACTACACAACTCTGAAATACAAAAACTTGCAAAACACAGCCCAAAACAGAAACTAACACACATTGCTTAGGTGGGAAGACAGTTTTTTGTACAAAAGAAAAACATTCCCCGTCACTTTATCCACTCTGATAAAGTACACAAAAACAATATAAAAAAAACAAAGTAAGGTGGCGGAAGATCAGGTCACCATATTTACATCACCCGCATGTCACACTCCATCGGACCATCCCTAACGGTGCTGACTCCTTGAGTCACCGCTGTACAACCTGCAAACACCCCACGTGCGGTCAATTAGTGAACCAACAACTCGTGATCTGAACCATCCGATCAACAATCTCAAATCTCAATACTCAGAAGAAAAAAACAACGGCTGTGATTAGCACTCTAAAACTTTGGCCATGAAGGTTAAAGAGTTAATGATATTATACCATATGCACAAAAAGGAAGGTTGATTTGGTCAAATCAGAATAAAACTATTCACTTAATCCACGCGCCCACTAAACACAGTGCCACATGTTCCTTCCTTTGAGCTTCATTATCAACGCTGACACATACCAAAATATTCGATAATTGTTAACAAAAATCAATAACCGGACTAAACCAACCTATCCGTTCGTAGAATAATCCGGTTCTTTGTTTCATAAGTCATAAATCTTAAAGGTTAAGTCGATCAAATAACTTGTTTCTCTCTATACTACAACATCTAAGAGTCTAAGACTATGTTATAATCATGTACTATATGAAATAAAATAACAGAAAAATTGTAGTTACCAGTCGTAGACGGAGGGAGAATTTGGATGGGTGGGTTTATCAAAGATGTTGGAGCCGATGGCTCTAGTGGCGAGGTTGCTTCCCGGATTAAAGACGCTCCTCCACACGTTATCCTTACGTGGCGTCGTCGGAGTGGTTGGAGTCGTTGGAGTTCCAGGGCTCACTGCCGCCGGCATGGTCAACGACCTATGCATCACCACCTTACTGCTGCTCCCTTCTCCTATATCTTTCCATATTCACAAAACACACTAATTATTAGATTTAAGTCTAGTTTTTGCTTGAGCTAAAGTGTTTTGAGTCAAAATATAGATAGTTACCTCGGATATTAATGGGTTGGGTGGTGATCTTACGGAGGCGGCCAAGGCCACGGTCAGGCTGAGGTCCAGCCACAACATCATCCCAAAGCTTCTCTAGCAGAACCATCTCTTTTTTTTTTTTTTTGGGTAGATCTTCAATGATTTTGTAGACAGTGAAACACTTTTGGTGGTGGCATATGACTTTTATAGACACCTTATCAAAATATCTTGATTTTTATTTACATTATTAATTTTTTTCTTGTTTTTTCACTACCGGCCACGCCATTTAAAAAGTTTGGTGACTTTATTTTACTGGTTGTTTTATTATTGAATAATATTTCTTAGTTAATTTTGTCACTACTAATCCGGTAATCCCAAATCTACTTAAGTATTTATGTAAGATTCAATGTTTTTTTTCTTCTTATAATCTGAAGATTCCAAAATTAAAATAATTTTTGAACTTAATTTTAGGATCACAAAAGAAAAGGAGTGGGGAGGGTGTGCAAATAAAAAAAAGTGCTAGATGGAATGTGACACAAATCTAGATAAGGATGATGAGTCATTGAAGTGGGACCTATAAAATAAAGTATTCTAGCCTCGAGCTTCGTGAAATTATCACAAGGTAACAAATTGGTAATTATTGAAATATCGTCAAATTCAGAATACCTAATTTCTTCTTAACCATATGTAGAATTTTATGTGAAGCCTAAGTATCATGACAAACTCTTAGAATTCATGCATTCACCCATTCATTTCAAATGATCCAAACCAAACCAACTCGTTTTAACAATAGAACAAAAACTTTAAGAAGTGGAATAGAATATAAGGGATTGATGATTATGGACAGACAAATGGTCACCTTTTGAAAATCTGACCAGTTATTCCAACATGACAGGAGGCACATTTTGGGGATCGAAGTTATATTTACATTCTCCAAGAATGGGCAAAACTTGAGGTTACTTGCATCAAGATCAGAGCAACAAGTAAATTTTCAAATTTTATCTTACCACAGTGAAATTAAATAAAAGTAACACTTGCAATATCTTGTTCAGTTGTTCTAATAATAATATCTTGTTTTCACAAATGTCCAAAGGCATGGGAAGATGTCTCCATACGGACAGCCTTACTGGGACCAAAAGTGAAAAGAGATCGGAGTGCGAGCGACACGTGGGCCGTCAGATCCAACCATAACATGTCTCTTTTACCTTTTACCCACAGATTAAAAAGAGTATTTATTTTTATTTTTATCTCATGATCAAACAGAATCTTATATAGAAGACTACTAAGAAAAGAGAGTAATATATTGTTTGCAATTGATTTTCACCAATTAACTTTTAGAAAAATGAACTTATAAACCTAAGCCCAACTATTGTCATTATTATTTTTTGTCGGCACCAACTATTGTCATTACAATTACAGTGTTGTTGATTGACGAAGCCGAAAATCAATAACTATATCTTCTGAGTCAAAGCCGGTTTCTTGGGCCAACTACATCGCTAGCCTAATGGGTTTCCATATGTCGCACAAAAGGTTTCCACGAAGGCCCTATATTTGTTCTTGCCTTCTTGGTTTTGCTCATTTAACATTTGTGTTGTCTTTCATGCTTGATTTTATATCTATTTCTTCATACTTGAACATATGTAGTTATGTACAACCCAAATTCTATTAAATTACATAGCTAAATGATATATGTTAAATTATTTTTTGATTTTGACTTCCATTTTTGGAATAAATATATATCTTTAATTAGAAACCTATTTTAGATTTTTCCTTCAATATTACATATCCGGAATTGTGTAAAACATGATCCTTTTAAATCGGTACTTTATTACTTAAATTAGACATATTTGAATGTGTGATACATGTAACTTTAACTTTACATATATAAATACATGTTTTCGTTTCTTTGTAATCTTCAAAAATCATCCTCGTTTATCTATTTTAAGATGAAAAATGTCTCTCAAGTCTCGGTAGCCGTTCTACTTATCTTCTCCATTCTTGTGTTAGGTTTGTTTTTACATTTAAACTCGTTTTAATATAATCCATATATTTGTTCTAAATGGAAAATATTACAAATACCATGATTTTTCAAAGGTATCCTATGTAGTTTTCAAACTACATGTATATAATAATTATTTTTTAGTTCCTATATATATTTTCTCAAGAATAATCAATGGATCAACAAATAAATAAACTATATTTTATCATAACAATCTTATAATTTGAATATTGAAACTCATATTTTATGTTTGATATATTACAGGAATAGGAGTCCAAGGAAAAGTACCGTGTCTTTCGCGTATGTTTAATAAAAATAATACGTGTTCTTTCCTAAGATGTGAAGCTAATTGTGCACGGAAGTATAAAGGGTATGGTGATTGCCGTCCAGGAGACAGGCCACACGACAAAAAAGACTCGTTGTTTTGTTTCTGCAATTATCCTTGTTAAAATTTAAAACACCTAAGGAGTGCACATACATTTTACCTCCATGCCTTTTTAACTTTTTTGTATTTACAGTAAAAATCAAACCATATTTATAATAAGTGTTGTATTGTAATATAATAAACCATATGTTCGGAATTTATGGTCTGACGGTTTGTACTAGTGAATTCTTACCAAATTCTAGTAAAGAATAAATTTTGGTAATTTGCGTTTATATATCGTAATTTTTTTTAATCTTTCATCTAATTAAAGTTTGGATATGAGGTATAATGCATAAACAACTAAACGGACCTTATATCAACATCTCGTTTCCACATATTCAAAGAGTTAACGTGAGAAGAAAGAAAAGATGAAGATTCTTCCTTACACCAGAAAAAGCTATATCATCATCATTCACAAATGTGCAAAACCATGGGAAAAGCTAGCGATATCAGCAACACATGGGCCGCTAGATCTAGCCGTTACATGACTCTTTTACAGTTTTACTTTTACCCATAGATACACATTCCCCTCTTTACAAAAGTCAAAACTAATATAAGATATCGTTGGAGCATCAAGAAAAGATAAAAGAAGGATGGAGTCTTCCACATCGTGTGATCAAAGATAGTTAGGCTTACACTCTTGAAGCTACCCGTTGACTTAGAAAGCTAATGCTTTAAATGATGAAGGCCAAACTATCCATGCGCATCACCAAGCCCAAGTATTATTATATTCACAATAGCCCATTTGTTGTTACATTATTTTGTTGATTGAATAATACCTAAATAGTTTAACTAATCTTCTATTCGAGTTTTAGTTATTTACATGTTTATGTAAAGATTAGGAAGTTTTGAGTTTTGAGTAAATACTATTGAATACAATGACAACAACAAGGTTAGACATAGAACAGTAAAACCAATAAGAAAAACATATCACACCTTTGCAGCAGGAAGAAAAGACGATCTCGCAAACTCTTCATAAGTTGCGTTATGGCACTTGTGTATCTTTAGTCTACAATTTCGCTCTTTGTTACTATTAGTGGAAATCTTGTTAGATATCTCCTAATAATACTAGCAATTTAAATCAATGATAGATGTTGTGGAGGATGGAGACGATAGAGCAATTTGTAGTGTCTGATGATAAACTATAATTTCATATTTATGAAAAAAAAAACAAAAAAAAAACTTTTACAAATGGTTTCAATTGTAGACTTTGTAGTAGAGAATTTTATATGTAATAGAGAGATTTATAGCCAACGACTTCTTATTTTGGTTCAACGACTCGAGTGGGGAAATGCTTTTGATGTGTTTACCAAAGATTGCGCATCAATCAATGGTTACAAAAGTCAACAAAGTCAAAGCTATATAGATTACGACCATTCTCAGCCGTCCGATAAATAAAGGGTATTCTGTCTTTTTGAATGACAACTAGCATTTCTGGTGACCACGAGACCGGGAATGTTCGTCACGGGACGTTTTCATTGTCGTTCGTTCCCACCAACATTTATCGTTATTAATTTACAAACAAAACCGTTTTTAGCAACTAGTAATATTTAATTAATCACTAAAGCACTGATTTATTGTTCTAACAACTAATTGATTGCAAAAACTACAAAAACTACTCCACCGACTCCACAATTCCGCAAAATCAGTTTTGTAGTTTTTTTTTTTGTATCAAATCCACAATCCGTAAATCAGTACATTTTTCAGTCATTATACATACATTAAATTATTTTTGTCAATTGAAACAAAAGTTAAATCTAAGTTTTTCAACTATGACTTACGGTAAAACCTATCACAATCATATACAAATACAAATATTTGTTTACCTAGTTGATGTTCGTTTCTCCATTAAGATCATTTATCTGAATGGATTTGAATATTGATGTTCGTTTTAACCAACTTAATAGAGCAATGAGATAAATCAGTTAAATGAATTTTAATAAACTCATCCAAAAATGATCGAAATCTGGCTGATTCTGATCAGAACAGTTAACTGGAAGTGATTCAGTTTAAAATACTAAATGTTATAAATACAAAAAAAAAACTAAATACTATAAATACCAAAAAAATAAAAACGAACATCATTCAGATAAATTAATGAGATGGATCATTTGAATAAACTATTTGGATGCATATCCTAAATAAGCAAACTAACAAGACCCTAAAAGGATTAGATATTGTTTTGACCTTTTTTCCTAATCTTGTTCTACATCAAATTTGTAACCACTTTCGTGACTAGAAGTTTATTTTATACCCTTACTAGAAGTTTAACGAGACCTCTCTCATTTGAGCTTTCTTATTCGATATACGCATACATGGATTTTGTGGTCGACATTTCCAAAGCCTATAAGATCATCAATCCAATGGTTAAAGATAAATGACATTGAGCTTGACTACGATAACTTAAGTGCGCATCAAAACATTTGATTATTCCTCATCCAAATTAAAAAAAAAAAGAACGGTGGGAGCATTTAATAAGATATTTATTTACCTGCACTCACGTCCTCTCTCTTCTTCTTTCACTCTTACACGAAAGGAAAACAAACAAAAACGAACCAAATAAAGTTATTTTAGTGCTCTCTAATGGCGATATGAGAGATTCGTGAGAGAAGATACAGAAAAAAGCTTCATAATTTGAGATTCTTTCTAGAAAAATCAATCAATGATGCTTCGATTTATCCTAGCTTCTCTTCTCCTTTCCTCTTTTAGTCTCTACTCTTCTCTAGCTCGACCAGGTTCGTTTTCTAGATTTAGTTTCTTCTGATTCGAAATCTTTTGACTTGCATTTGACTTTGATTCGCTTGATTTGCTTAGCTCCATATGCCTTGAGGATTAGTTGTGGAGCTAGGAAGAATGTTCGAACACCACCAACTTACGCACTTTGGTTCAAGGATATAGCATATACAGGAGGCGTACCTGCCAATGCAACAACGCCTACTTACATAACTCCTCCTTTGAAGACTCTTAGATATTTCCCAATCTCTGAAGGACCTAACAATTGCTACAACATTGTCAGAGTTCCTAAGGGTCATTACTCTGTCAGGATCTTCTTTGGACTTGTTGATCAACCTAGTTTTGATAAAGAACCTCTCTTTGACATTTCTATTGAAGGCACTCAGATTTCTTCTCTTAAATCTGGTTGGAGTAGTCAAGATGATCAAGTTTTCGCTGAAGCTCTCATTTTTCTTTTGGGTGGGACTGCTACTATCTGTTTTCATAGTACTGGTCATGGCGATCCTGCGATTTTGAGTATTGAGATTCTTCAGGTTGATGATAAAGCTTACAGCTTTGGTGAAGGTTGGGGTCAAGGAGTGATTTTAAGAACTGCCACTAGGTTGACTTGTGGTACTGGGAAGTCTAGGTTTGATGAGGATTATAGAGGGGATCATTGGGGTGGTGATAGGTTTTGGAATCGTATGAGATCTTTTGGTAAGAGTGCTGATTCTCCTAGATCAACTGAGGAAACTATTAAGAAGGCTTCAGTTTCACCAAATTTTTATCCAGAAGGACTTTATCAGTCTGCGTTGGTTAGTACTGACGACCAACCTGATTTAACGTATAGCTTGGATGTGGAACCCAACAGAAATTACTCTGTATGGTTGCACTTTGCAGAGATTGATAATACTATCACTGCTGAAGGAAAAAGGGTGTTTGATGTTGTGATAAATGGAGATACTTTCTTTGAAGATGTGGATATCATAAAGATGAGTGGTGGTCGTTATGCAGCACTTGTTCTTAATGCAACAGTGACTGTGAGTGGAAGAACCTTAACTGTCGTTCTACAACCCAAGGCAGGTGGTCATGCTATTATCAATGCCATTGAGGTCTTTGAAATCATAACCGCGGAGTTTAAAACATTACGGGATGAAGGTACACATTCTTTCATGGACACTTTTTAATGTTGTATTTTCACCGCTCTTCGTTTTCCTGCATAGATTCATATAAAGTTTGGTTACTTGAAAACGAGACATGTGTGCCTCTTGTCGTCAGCTGTCTTTCTACTGTTGTAGAATGGTATTTGGTTTATATGTAATGTGTGATTCAAGTAAATCTTATTCGTATTTGTGCTAATCTAAGTAGGAATACAGTTCTGATGTTGGAGAAAACTTGTCACTCATGGTTTATTCTTCTAATAGCTAAGCTGGTTGATTGCTTTCTGTATCACTAGATTATTATAATTGTACATAATGTTGCTTGTTGTTTTCTGTTTCAGTCAGTGCGTTACAGAAAATGAAAAAAGCTTTAGGACTTCCTTCTAGGTTTGGATGGAATGGTGATCCATGTGTTCCCCCACAACATCCATGGAGCGGGGCTAATTGTCAGTTGGACAAGAACACCAGCAGATGGTTCATTGATGGACTGTATAGCTCGTTTCTCTTCTTTTTGTGTATACTCATAAATAACAGATTCATTAACCCTTTCTTTTGCTTAGGCATCTCATTAGTTAGAGTCTTAGAGTCAAAGGATCTCTCTTTGAGTTTCTGGTCTTTTATCAGGTTTTCTAATAAACAAACTTTGTTTTTCGTTGCAGTGATCTTGATAACCAAGGTCTGAAAGGTTTCCTACCAAACGATATATCAAAGCTAAAACATCTTCAGAGCATGTAAGTCAATACATTATGCACATCCTGCAAATGTTTATCCAAGTGTCTACGAATATTGTATGTAAACGAACAATTTTGTTATCTTCTCCAAGAAAATGACTTGTCTAATGAAGAAATTGTGTCCATTTTTCTTGTGTGTCATTAGTTTTTCTTCCCTCATTTGTGTAATCCCCCTTACAGTGAAAGCTTCTTGATCCATATCTTGTCCATATTTCAGAAACTTGAGTGAAAACAACATTCGTGGAGGAATACCTGCATCGCTTGGAAGCGTTACGAGCTTGGAAGTATTGTAAGTAATCAGTTTGTTTATTAATTGAGTACTTTATGTGTTAACTTTTCAATTCTGAACCCTGAAACTGAATTTTTATGCATCTTTGCAGGGACCTCTCCTACAATTCCTTCAATGGATCTATCCCTGAAACCTTAGGAGAGTTAACATCCCTGCGGATTCTGTAAGATTATCAACTTTCTGTTTGTCTCCATGTCAATTTCAGTGGCCAGTGGAGTTCACATGGTCGGCAACATGAAACCTTTTATTGTATTACAGGAATCTCAACGGAAACTCTTTGTCTGGAAAAGTACCAGCGGCTGTAGGTGGAAGGCTGTTGCACAGAGCAAGCTTCAAGTAAGATGATTGAATCAGAGACAAAGTTTTTAAAGAAATATTTGGACTTGGCATGTGAAGAATGATGTTTGGCAAATAGCACTCACTACCCTGTAACTGTTTTCTCTATCTCTGCAGCTTCACAGATAATGCAGGTCTTTGCGGAATCCCGGGGCTACCAGCTTGCGGGCCTCACCTTTCTTCTGGAGCCAAGATTGGCATTGCATTCGGTGTTAGTCTAGCATTCTTATTGATCGTTGCATGTGCAATGATATGGTGGAAACGACGACAGAATATTCTTCGGGCACAGCAGATTGCAGGTAAACATTCATTTCCGTCACTAGGAAGTTGTATTTAGTCTTTTAAAACAAACCTTTATGAGCCTGCACTGTGAAAATATTGCAGCAAGAGGAGCTCCTTATGCGAAAAAGAGAACACACGTATCTCATGACATCCAAATGTCACGGCACGGGCACAATAACCATGGCCAAGCTCGTACCGCTGTGGAAAATGGACCGAGCTTGTTGTCTTGAGTCACTTCTTTCAATCTTCTTTGGGTTTTTTCAGCAACACGAATCCCAAACCCCCACAAGGTCAAAATGTTCATATCATGTCTACCACATTGCTCGCCACAGGAAGAAGACCAAGAGGAAATACATTTGTAAATGGTCTTGGGTTCTTTTAATTATCCAGTTCATAGAATAGGATTCGATTTTTCTTGTTCAGTTTTTATGGGATTAGTCCTTTGGTACTTTTGTCTGGTGGGAGTTTAGAGGATAACTAGAACATAAAAATTACGTTTCAATATATTACACATGTTAGTTGAAAACAACCGAATGTGGAGTTGTTATACTCAATGGATACATCTCCTAGAAGCTAGAACCAAATCAATTGATCACAAAACAGGACTTTGTCCTCAAGAAGCATGCTTCTGATGTGGTTCTTGAATCTCGCTAACAAGCTCGCCTTCAGCTTCAGCTTCAACTTCCATAAAACTCTAACTCTACACCAAGTATATTAAAAATAACTACATAGAACTTTCTTCAAGATCTTCGAGAAAGCCTTGAATATATGGAAATGAACAAAGGGAACCAGAATAAAGATGTTTGGGGATGACAAAAATGTAGCAGAAAATCATATAAGAGAGCTCCAAGTCATGTGTCTTATACAATAACTTTGTCCCATGTTTCTGCACGTTTTCTACTCTCATTTCTTTCTCCCATTTTTGTAGTGAACCGAATTAAACCGGTTCTGATTTCATTTTCTTCCAAATCTGAGTCAAAGCCTCTAAAGGGTTTCTTCTTCTCTGTTTCTTCTATCTTCAGGGTTCAGACTTTTCACGGAGTGAACACAAACGCCTACGATAAACCAATCTCAGAGGTCAGCTCGATTTCTGTCTTTGTTAGGTTGTATTTGGAGGTTTTTCAATAGGAGTTCTCAATTTTAGGAGCCAATGTCAGTTTCTAGATTGAAATCGATCTCAATACTCAAAGCTTAGATCGAATTATATGCTAAAGCTACCAACTTTGCATAACCGATTATGTGTTGGTGACAATGAGAACAAGTGTGAGTTTGTAAGTAAAAGAAAAAAGCCAAGAGCTTGGAAACCAAACAATATAGATAGAGAGAGATACAGAGAGAGGAGATGATAGAATATAGGATAAGGTGTTACTTCACTCTGACTTCTTTCTGCATAAAGTTTCAAAATTAAGTCATTTTTTTTGTGTGTGTTTTGATTTTCAGAAACAGCTTCATCGTCAGAGATGGAGGCTCTTTCCATCAACGCACCAACTCAGGCTTCTACTTTGCCCTCCGGATTACAGTAAGTTTCTTCTCTCTATCTCCCCTGCAATTTTATTGCCTAGGATTTAAGAAGTGAATGTAACCAATATTGGTGTTATATTATTAGTTGATCTCTTGTCTAGTTTCTTCCGCATGTTTTAGATAAGATTTCAGTGATAAAGGCACGTCCTTAAGTTTGTATTCTCCAATTCACCATCGAAATTTGGTTTGTGATTTCCCTCTTTTTGCATCACTTGTCAGGTAGAAACCTTAGAAAAATAAAGATAGATACTTTATTTGTGAATCTTCCAGTTTATATTTGCACTTGTCAGCTTACCGGATTAGATCTTTTATTGATTCAGAATAAGTAAGGAGGTCGAAAAAAGATACAATGTAGTTAGAAGTGTTGGTGAGCAATGCATACATGATGATGAGCTGAAGGATCTTCTGGCTAAGAAGGCTGCTCCGGTTTGCTACGACGGTTTTGAACCATCAGGGAGGATGCATATCGCTCAGGTGTGTTACACTTGTCATATGCTTGTTTCACATAGCTTGCTTTGGAATTCTTTTATGTTCTTTCTTCTTTAAGTGAGAAGCTTCTGCTGGCGCGTTTAACTCTGCTATTACCTTGGCAGGGACTGATGAAGATCATGAATGTGAACAAGTTGACTTCTGCTGGTTGCCGAGTGAAAATATGGATTGCAGATTGGTTTGCATATATGAACAATAAGTTGGGAGGTGATTTGAAGAAAATCAGGGTGGTTGGAGAATATTTTAAGGAGATATTTCAGGCAGCCGGGATGAATAGTGAGAATGTAGAGTTTCTATGGTCATCCGATGAAATAAATGCTAAGGGAGATGAATACTGGCCTCTTGTGATGGACATTGCCTGCAGAAATAGTCTCGCCCAAATAAAACGGTATGCCCAAGTTTCATTTATTTGCAGTCATGTGAATGGTGATGATAAACATTCATGAGTATGTTTCTGGTCTTATCAGGTGTATGCCTATTATGGGCTTGAGTGAAAATGAGGAGCTGAGTGCAGCTCACATTCTGTATGTGTGTATGCAATGTGCCGATACTTTCTTCCTCGAGGTACTTTAATATGTATTTTGTCATAATTTCTCCCGTGTATAAGTGTTCCCCTGCTCTCGTTAATCATCTTTGGATCCTTGAAATTTTGTAGTGGCGCTCCAATCTGTCTATATCAAGTCCATCGACCTTTTAACTTTTCTATGATTGGTGTTGAAACTTTTCCTTAACCTCTGCAGGCTGATATTTGCCAGCTTGGGATGGATCAGCAAACAGTTAATCTGCTAGCAAGAGATTATTGTGATGTCGTAAAGAGAGAAAACAAACCTGTCATCTTGTCCCACCGTATGTTCTACATTTTCTGTTTGATATCTGTTCTGCTGTGCATCTTTCCAAGGGCTCTTTTAATCTCTAGTTCTAACGGATTGCAGATATGCTTCCCGGTCTTCAACAAGGACAGAAAAAGATGTCTAAGAGTGATCCTTCATCAGCCATCTTCATGGAAGATGAAGAGGTAAAGTAGCTTGTTCGGCTCTAAGCTTAAAAACAGAGAGGGTTTGATAGTTATTTAATCGTGTTATTTTGACTTCCAGGCTGAAGTTAATGTGAAGATTAAGAAAGCTTATTGCCCTCCGGATATAGTGGAAGGTAACCCATGCCTTGAATACGTCAAGCACATAATTTTACCCTGGTTCAGTGAATTCACAGTTGAGCGAGATGAAAAGTACGGTGGTAACAGGTGAGTTTTTCTAGTTTTTATGGACCTTCTGTGTTTTCGTTCTGTTCCTGGGTTTAATCTCTAACTAATGGCTGCCATGAAATATTTCTTTGGTCAGATTTTCTCAGTATACATGTCTCTTTGTCAGTTTATCTAGCAATGCGAAGTACTAACTTTTGGAATGGCATTTTTCAGGACCTTCAAAAGCTTTGAAGACATCACCACTGACTATGAAAGCGGCCAGTTGCACCCAAAGGATTTGAAGGACGCTCTGTCAAAAGCGTTGAATAAGATACTGCAAGTAAGTATTTCCTTCTGTTGCAACAATACAGTTATAATATTACCTCCTAGAGGAGATTAGGTCATTAATTTTAGGTTTTGGATAGTTTTAATCTGTTTTTACCCATATTGCAGCCTGTTCGTGATCATTTCAAAACCAACAGCCGCGCCAAGAATCTGCTCAAACAGGTCAAGGTAATAAAAATCTCTTTCCACTCATGTTTCAGGTACCATCAGTTACTTATAGATCTACTGCTTGGACATTCATACGCAACCTCTAATTTTTCTCTCCTTTTTGGTTTATCATGTGTTATTGTAGGGTTACAAAGTCACCAGGTAAATAAATTACGGAGCAAGAAGCATACTCAGATGGCAATATTTTAGCAACTTCTCTCATTAATGAAACTTTTTATAACCAAAACCTAATGTATTCATGTACTTATTGGTCTGTCAGAGTCATACCAACAGCTTCATCTACAAAGGAGGAGGATCTTTCCATCAACACATCAGCATCTTCTTCGGCCGCCGGATTACAGTAAGTAATCTTCTAGTGGTTTCTTGACTTTCTTCTGTATCTCCTATTCAATTTCTTTCATGTTCCGTTGCTTAGTGTCCGAGAAGATAAATGACTTAGGAGTATTCAATGTTTGTTTTCTCATTTAATTTGGTTTCTTTGTGACTCGTATCTGAAACTTGGAGATAGATTTTCTTGCTTTAGTTGCTTAATAGTGTCCTCCTGTGATTTTAGATAGATTAATCAGGAAAACAAGGCACAGACTCTAGTTCAAGTTCTACTATGTTTTATCAATATGTTTGTGCGTTTTCCTATCGTGTTATGCACTTGTGGTTTAGCTGATTAGGACGTTATTACTTCAGGATGAGCGAGGAGGCCGAGATGAAATACAAGATTGTGAGGAGTATTGGTGAGGAATGCATACAAGAGGATGAGCTGAAGAATCTTCTAGCCAAGAAGCCTGCTCCTATCTGCTACGATGGTTTTGAACCATCAGGAAGGATGCACATCGCCCAGGTCGGTTATCATTCAGTTTTGTTTGATTTATATTGCTTAAAGATTCTGAGTGGCCAATCATAATTGATGCGAGATTTCTCTCATAATTTAAGCCTCTTTGGAAATGTTTAGTCAAGGTTGAAGACGCAGCTTGAGAGTTGTCGAGCTTTAATAGTTTGTTCCGTTCTATGTGATTATTTTGAAGGATTTTATAATCCGAAGGATAAGATTGTTCATTAGGATAGATGAGTGTACTTATATAGATAAAACTTTTATTGAAATAGAAGATTACTTGCGAAAACTGAAAGCCTTTTTGCTGTTTTGATTATATATATTTCTTTGCATGAGAACTTTCTTATAACTTGTCTCGTTTTGGTATTTCCATAACAGGGAGTTATGAAGGTCACCAATGTGAACAAATTGACTTCAGCTGGTTGCCAAGTGAAAATTTGGATAGCAGATTGGTTTGCTCAATTGAACAACAAGTTGGGAGGTGACTTGGAGAGAATTAGAGTGGTAGGAGAATACTTCAAGGAAATTTGGCAAGCAGGTGGGATGAACAATGACAAAGTAGAGTTTCTTTGGGCATCAGACGAAATAAATGGCAAGGGGAGTAAGTATTGGCCTCTTGTGATGGACATTGCTCGTAGAAACAACCTACGTCGAATCTTGAGGTAATTAATTCCCAATGCTTGGTTTATGTATAATTGCAATGACAACGGATCTGAATGAAATATGTCACCTTTCCTTACAGGTGTGGGCAGATTATGGGACGTAGTGAGACTGAGGTGCTGAGTGCAGCTCAAATTCTTTACCCCTGTATGCAGTGTGCGGATATTTTCTTACTTGAGGTACTCTTAAATGCAGTTTTGGATTATATAATACATATACACTTCTATGATTGTTATTGATATTTGATACTTGTTCTTTGACCTGTGTAGGCTGATATTTGCCAGCTCGGGATGGATCAGCGAAAAGTAAACATGCTAGCAAGAGAATACTGTGCTGACATTAAGAGGAAAAATAAACCCATCATCTTGTCCCACCGTATGTCTCTTTGCATTTTCTGTTCTTTCCAGTGCTGTCATCATCTTGAGCTGTTTTTAATAGCTTATTGGCTTTGCAGATATGCTTCCTGGTCTCCAACAAGGACAAGAAAAGATGTCCAAAAGTGATCCATCATCTGCAATATTTATGGAAGATGAGGAGGTAAACTAGTAGCTATAAAGTTGCAGAACAGAGTAGAGCTTTTGTAGATATCAAACTTGTGTAATGATCTTTTGTCTTCCAGGCTGATGTTAATGAGAAGATCAGCAAAGCCTATTGCCCTCCGAAAACTGTGGAAGGCAATCCATGTCTCGAGTATGTCAAATACATTGTTCTACCACGATTCAATGAGTTCAAGGTTGAAAGTGAAAAGAATGGCGGCAATAAGTGAGTAGTTCGAATGAAGTCTTGCAACTTTTGGATTTCTGCATCACATTTGGTATCTGCATAACCACTTCTGAGACTGATCTTTGAAATTCTTTTTAACTGTCAGGACCTTCAACAGCTTTGAAGATATTGTCGCCGACTACGAGACCGGCGAGCTACATCCCGAGGATCTGAAGAAAGCTCTGATGAAAGCATTGAATATAACTCTGCAAGTAAGGACATTTCCATCTATAAATGACGATACTCTGCAACAAACAATGAGCAAGCAATCCTTATTAAAAAGCGTCTTCTTCTCTAAGTTTCTGGCATCAGTACAATCATCATGGAACATGAAACTCGTCTCTTTTCAATCTTTACTTGATGTCCGAGTCATTAATTTTATGTATATGAATGATATGCTTCTTATTGTTACTGTTTTGTCTCAGCCTGTTCGCGATCACTTTAAAACCAACGAGCGTGCCAAAAATCTACTGGAACAGGTCAAGGTAATAAGAAACTATTCCCCGTTGGTTTGATCAAAGCCCATTGCTTATATATTCCTCTAACTATTTTGGCTTATCGTTTTTTTCTTTCTTTTTGCAAGGCTTTTAGAGTCACCAGGTGAAGTTGCAGAAGCAAAGAGAGTATTTGTGGACATCAGTTAAAGAGCTTTCCTAAGGATTTTGGTGGTTACTAAGAAAGCTAACAAATCTCTTAAAGTTCATTTTTGTTTTTTGATAGATATGAGCCTCGAAGATTAGAATCCAGTTGGACAAATTTTGTGATTTATTGTCAACTAAAAATAAACCTCCACAGCTACAAGAGCATTAAACTAAAATTTTCCAGTATTATTTTTTACCTCTAATCGAAATTGTGAATCACACTGACTAGTAAAAAGAGCTAGCTGATGGTAAAACGTAAAAGTTACTACCTGTAAGTAATTCCTGGAAAAAAAGAAAGATAAGAAAGCAACAAAATAGTCAAAAAAGAGGCGCGAAAGTGCAGTCAGATCAGGTGTGGGGAGAGAGGAGGAGGGGGTTCATGGAATGAGAAGAAGACACGTAAGCAGAGAGACATCAAAGTCATGATTTCGTGTGAGTGTTGAGTTGTGTTCTGTTTTTGTAGGAGGCAGCCAGTCAGTACCACTTGATGACGATGCTCCTTTTGTCCTAGCTGCTACTACAAAGACACGTCATAAAGCTCTTATGTATCACAGGCTCACGTGAACACGAAAGCCACATTCACATTTTTCTCCAAAATATTTCTTGAAAATGATTATTAGTACTGTAGTAGCTTATATAGCTTTGGGGTATCTCTCTTTTTTTTACTGTGCTTATAGGTAGGGTTAATTTAAATAATTAGATATGTCAGAGAGAGAGAAGTCAGACATCAGAGTTCGCACGTGTATAAATTTTGTTAGATATGGACCAATGCATTTGTTCAATCAAAACGACAGACCCTAAGCCTTGTCACGTGAAAGGAAACACAGATTTTTTTATTTATTTTTAAATAACCCTAAAACCAAACAAAAACATCTTACAAAATGTCAAGAAATAGAGAAGTTAAAAGACAAATTAATCTAATAAAACTTCAGTTGATAAAACAAAAACAAAAAACCTCTAACTAATTTGTTTTAATTCATTGTCTATTACTGAAAATTATAAGCCACTTCAATTGCTATAAATTTTTGACTCCTATGATTACTATATATTTTACACAATATAAAGACTTAAACTACGTCACTTTTTAGAGGGAAAAGAAAGAGCCTATGTAATCTACTCTATTAGTATAGACTAGAGAGTATAGTAAGTTTGCATAAGATGGGCTAATGAATTTTGGACAAAAAGAAAAACAAAATCAGTCAGAGCTAAAGATAGAGTAGTTGTGTCAAGTAACTTTATTTAATGATCTCCTTGTAGCCTTGTCCTCGTGCATCATAAATATATATGGGTGCCAATAAAACCCCAAAAGAGAGCATTTAAATACTTGTCAAATAATAGAGTGAAAGATACAAAAGATAGAGAGAGATGGCTATTATCAGTACTAGGGATTACGTCAGCATCCCTATGCCACAGGTTCAGTCAAAGAGGCGGCCCATTTTTCTTTCCTCTTCGTAAATGTACAAGATTATTTATTTTTAGTTCTTTTTTCTTTGATCATTTTGTATCAATGGTTGCTGTGAGAAAAAGCATCGAGATTGTTACGATCGAAAACAAAGTACTTGAATTATGAAAAAATGTTTGGAGAGCCTATGCAAAAATGATCTTTCTATCTTCTTTTTATAATAGCATAAATTTCATAGTATGGCATTATCGTCACTAGCAAGTAATGAGTTAATTTACCATAAGTTACAACGGTAATGAGGTTGTTTGGAGAGTAGAACTAAAATATTTTATTTCTAACCATTACCTAACAAATCTTTTTTATATAACAGAAGTTGTAAATGGTAGATAAGAAAACAGTATTAGCACTCAAAGGAATGATTAGCATTGTTTTCTTTCATGTCCTAGAATAAGTCCACTCACCACTAGAAGTATTCACTTTATGAGAAATCCTATTGTATTTTTTCAAATACATCAACTTATTAAAACAACATTATTTTGGTGTAGAACACCCACGTGTAACAATCTCTCAGCATACCACCGTCACATCACCCAACAGCAAAAGATCGAACGGTGCTTGATTCTTGCAAACCCCAGAGAAAACCTCGATCCTAGAAATCAAACACTATTCAGTTTTGTTTTTACTATTAACTTGCCATATATATTACGTATAGGCAACAAATAAAGATAGATAATCGTCAAAAGAAGCCGAGGATTACGGGTGTTCTCAAGCGGCCCTACAAACACACCTCTTGCTCTTTAAACTCACTCACTCTCTCTCTCATTTGGGTCAAACGAGCCAACAAAGCAAAACCTCTTTCTTCTCTTCTCCACTTTCTCTCTAGATTCTCTCATATTTCCCCTCTTGAGAGTCTAACAATGGCGTCAACGACGTGTGCAAGAGAGGTGCATTACAGAGGAGTCAGAAAGAGACCTTGGGGTCGCTACGCTGCTGAGATACGAGATCCTTGGAAGAAAACTAGGGTTTGGTTAGGCACTTTCGACACTCCCGAAGAAGCTGCTCTTGCTTACGACGGCGCTGCTCGTTTCCTCCGTGGTATCAAAGCCAAAACTAACTTCCCTTCTCCTCTCTCTCTCGACCTCAACCACCTCCCTTCCGCTCCCTCAGCCGCAACCGCCGCCGCAAATAACCAACCCCACCAACACCAACAGCTCTGGTTCGCTGCGCCTCCTCCTGTTCCTCCAAGCTCCGACCATCATCACCAACACCACCGCATTTTTCTCCGAACCGGTGTGCTAAACGACAAAACTTCAGATTACTCTTCTACAGAAGCGCCGCTTTACTTCACCTCCTCGCCTAACACAGCCACGTCATCGCCTGGTTATCAAGTGGTTGGGTTTCCGATGATGAATTCTTCTCCTTCCCCTGTTACGGTGAGACGTGGCTTAGCCATTGACCTCAACGAGCCTCCGCCGCTTTGGCTTTGAAAACAAACGATAAAGATGGATATAGCGGCGCCGTTTTGCCTACTTTTCTATACGGCGCCGTTTGAGACCACTTTCGGTGGAACTACTTTAGTTTCTTTTTTTAGCAAATAGTATCTTTTTGTTAGAGTTAGTAGACTTGTTTTTATAATTTAATCCTTCTTTTGTTCGTTATGTAAGAGTCGGAGATCGATTGTTGTTGTGAGATCCATATGTTGCGGAAAAAACAAGAAACTTCTTAATTAGCAACACAAAAACTTAACAACGTCTGAACGTGGATCTAATTATGTTTGTGGATCGTGTTACGACCGTCGCTTATGTCGGTTTCGAGGGGGTTTTAAAAATCTTATCGTATTCTATGGCGTGTCGTGAAGTACGGACTGACTTGTGCAGCTGTTTGCTTTGCTAGTGTCCTGTTTGACTCACGCGCCTCTCTCTTAAATCACGACAAAAGACGGACTGAGAAAAGAAGGAAACAAACAAAAGAGATAGAGACTAATGAGAGACGTAAATGCTGAGCAAGCGTGTGAGTTTGGACTGGCTTATTCACTTACGGACAAGATATGTGTATTATGAGTCTTGAGTTTGTAAATAAATTGTATTTTTTTATTTATTTTGAAAATTTTCATATGAATTCGAACAAAAGTTTTCTGATAAAATTAGAGGAAGTTTAATTGTCCTATAATTTTTCTGCTCATGTTTACCAATCTTATATATGTTATGCGTGTATACATATATATATAGAAGCATCTAAAAATATAAAATAAATAAAATTTTTGACGGTCCTATATAGATAAATATCAAATTCACATAACAAATTTATCTACAGAAGTCTTAAAATAACGCAAATTTCAGTAGTAAATGAAACAAACATGTTTGATATAATCAAATATCATAAGAAGTCAAATTAATTAACTAAAGGAGATCTCACGTAGCGAAATCAAAACTTTCATGCAGATTGTGAAGATTTTATGTTTATGTTTTATATGTAGAACCGGAATCGTGTAGTTTTATGAGACTATAAAACAGTCATAGAACTGTTACATGTGTTAGACACTTAGACATATGTATTGACTAAACAAAGATCATGCATTATGCATATTGCTTTCATAAAAGATCAAATTCTAACAGTTTCGTTGCAACTTCTTTTTATCGTATTTCATAAGCGATTTGTAATCGACCTCATGTAGCTTTTAGCAAGAGAAAGACAAAAAGAGTTTAGCGACAAATTTTATAATTTAAGAAATATTTAGAACCTAACAAAAAATTTATGTTTTAGGCCTAATAAACCAGTTGTATAATCTGAATTTAAACATATGTTCGCTATGACGACGAACCTCTGCATGTGTTTCTGCGGTGCAACTGAATTTACCAAATTGGCCAAAGAGACCCCACGCGCCGCCGCATGATATCGCTTGTGTTAGTGAAAAATCAATTCAAAACTTTGGGTTGCTACATTACTTTTTTTTTATATGGGCTTAACTGTTTATTTTAGTCCTTCCTTGCGTGTCTCTTGTCGTTTTCATAAACCTTATACCTAAGGTTTATATAATTATTTGACAAAACAAACAAAAAAGTCTTATAACAATTTAGTGCTATTTTTCTTGAAAGTGTGGCGGCAGTGGCCGACCATCAATTTTTGAGGTTTATAATCAATAATGCCTTTTGTGTGTATGAAATGGTTCGAAGATATGTGTCCAAAATAAGTCCCAACAAACTATCCGCGGTTTTGGAAATTATTGGTTTCTGGTTTACAATTTCTGAGTTTTTAACTTTTTGCTCTATGTGAGTATATTGTGTGCCTATTTAACCCATGAATTTAGGTAATAAGGCTAATCTCTTCAAAAATTATTCCTTTAGCTCAAAAAAATTCAAGAGGAACTAATCGTTAGTTTTATGTATCCCATTTGATTTCTTCATCTCCGAGAATCAACAAATTCAAAATGAAGGATTTCTGAGATTTGATATAGAACTGATAGGCTAAGAAAATCAAGATTATTTCTGTCAAAAAAATTATATAAGCTAATTGAAATCTAGTTATATTATATAAGATAATTGAAAGGCAATGGACATTGTTGACAATTGACAGTAATCTTTTTTTTTGGGGGGGGAGCAATAAACATTAATATTTGGGCCAAAAGAATTGATGGGCTGTTTAGCAATCGAGGTCCAAGTTCAGTTTTGTTAACGTTGATACAGATATTGTAGGTAAAGTATGTATATGGAAATGAGATATATATCGAGCAAACCTATACTCATGGACTACTGTATTCATCTAACATTTTGCCATTATTGATCCGACTTATACAAAAGACAGTTAGATGCTACACTACTCTTAACTTCACCCATACAAATCGACCATACAAGCTTTCTCTGGCCAGTACAAAAAATAAGGCTCCCTATGAATCTCTCAAGCCAAAAAAATTGATACTCACATAGAGGACAAAACTCTCTCATTGCAGAACATAACATTTAACCATAAGAAATGGCCAGTATCCATATAGGATTGCAGCCGATAATCAGACGTTATGTTTTTAGCAATGAGACTACCGCCTCTATCTAATGTCAGGCTTTCCCCAACAAGTTTCCATTCCCCAAACTGATATAGAATAAAGAGGAAATCCAAAGATTAGTATCTGAAAGATGGCTAACCTCTCGACGACTCGACCTATTTATAGTTCCTACCAAAACGTGTATAAACTATCGGTTAGGAGTTTGTCCAAAAGAAAAATTATGGGTTAGGAGAAATAAGTAACTATACATGTATAAATGACTTTCTCTTTATTTAGATATATTAAAAGACACAATATCTATGTTTTATTTTTCTATAATAGACTTTTGGTCAATGATAAGTTAAAATACATTCGCATATAAAAAATCGTACATTCATATATAGAAAAGATAACAAATATTATAATCTAAGAATGAAAACCGTACAATTCATTTTCCATATTGGCAAAAATGAAAATTAAATAAGAAATGATCATATAAGTTATCGATATACAAAATTTCATCTTAATTAAAAAAAAAAAAAAATTCAGGTAAATTGAGTTTTAACGAAAAAAAAAAATAGTGTGTTATACACGGTATAGACTACACCCAAATACAATTTAGATAAACAATCTATATTTTTCTTAAAACAACGATTAACATAAGATATCTACGAATGCCACTTTCCATAACAACAAGAAACAATACAACAAAACGATAACTTATTATTTTAGTTTTTGAATATAATATAAATTATAGATTGCTTATCTATAATTTATTAAAAATATATATATATATATAAATTAAAAAAAAAAAAAAAATTAGCGTTCTTACAACTAATGCCGTTATGTTTAACAATTTTACAAAGAAAAGTTAGAGCTTCTTGTCCTAGCTTGTGTTCCTTGATTCGAGCAAGATAACTTATTATTGCTTTTGTTCAAAACAGCAAATTTTATATTTGACCAATAATCTCATTATCCTGAATAAAGTATTATCTCCATTATATTTGTTTATTAAAAAAATAATTAAGAATCCTACTATTTCCTCAAATCCAATTGGATATAGGTAAAAAACATAAGATCAACAACCTTATATGTTCATCAGAGAGATTAATACCAAAACAAAGTATCATTTTAGTTGATCAGGATTATCATTAATGATATTTAAAAGAACATCAGCAGATCTGAACGAAACACGATCTCAACACTAAAAAATTCTTTAAAACTATCTGCTGATGACCAAAAAAAAAAAAAAAAATTATTGGCACCACTTAAACTTAAAGCTTCTACTTAGATGATGATCAAATAATACTCAATTCAGAAACATTTAATTATATCTAATAATCATAATTAAATCTTAATCAGTTCTCAGGTGGAGGAGGGAAATTAAGATCCAAGTCCAAAACCACACGTCGTCCTTCATATCTAACGACATCCATCACCACCGACGAAGAATCCGATTCACTCCTTTCATCGAACACCATCATCCCAGCCTTAACCTGAATCTTAGGAAAAGGGAATCTCGAACTAACAGAGTCAGATCCGAGGTTGAGATTAGGAAACGATGATTCCACGGTGCTGCTCTGGCTCAGGCTCTGTGTCAAACTCAAGCAGTGGGCGTTGATGTTGTAACAAGGGAAGTTGGTTTTGGCTTTAGCTCCACGAAACTCAATAGCACGTTTGTCGTAGGCACGAGCGGCTTCTTCAGGAGTGTCGAAAGTACCGAGCCAGACACGTGACTTCTTGAAAGGATCTCTGATCTCGGCTGCGTAACGTCCCCATGGTCTCTTCCTCACTCCTCTGTAACGGACTCCGTTACCTTCGTTGGTTTTGACGGCCGCCGTTTTAACTGTCGGTGCCATGACAACAACAAACAACAAGATTTGTTTATGTAAGAAAAATTGTTTATGTAAGAAAAAGAAACGCTGAGGAAGTTTGATGAGTTTGTTATGTGAAGAAGTTTGTGAGGACATCATTTATAAGGAGGAGACGACAAATATAAGTCAACAAAGGGGCGGCCGAGTGGCAGTTTTGGTAATTAAATCCATATTACGTGGCTTCTTTTTTTTGTCTCCACGAAAGAGGAAAGTGAGAGTGAAGAAGCTTTTTTTTTTTTTTTTTTCTTATTACTAAAAGACATTTTATCTATTTAGTGGTTATTTTCTTAAATGTTTTTATTTATTATGTTGATATTAATGTTTTTTTTTTATAGTTTGTTAATTTTTTGATTGATTTTATTTGGATTTTCTATATATTGCGTGTGGTGAGGAGCCCACGCGCTTGCTTGACACGTGTTGACTTGTGTTGTCTGCTTCTATTGGTTAGCAAACTGTAAACAGACACGATGTGTGATAATGATTTTAGATCTGTTATTTTTGATTAAATGCGAGTTTAATTTTGATATGTATATCTGTTTAATTATTTGTTACTAAAATCCGAGATTAAGTATGTTGTCATCTTTTATTTTTTAGAGGAAAGGATAAAAAGTAGTAGTTATTATTGAGTTTATATGGGTCTACCGTTTTTAATTTTAGGCTTTGCATGGAAACAATTTATATTTTGCTATAAAAAAATAAAAATAAAAATATGTTTTGCTTCTTTTTTTATTGTATATTGCTTGTCATATTTTGATTTTTTGTTTTGGAAAAATATACTTCAGAGTGTTTTTATTATTTATTCTTATTTTCTTATTAAAAATAAAGAAATAGGAAAACAACTTTCAATTGACTTATGGTGATGAAAACAACTTTCAATTGATTTTATAGAAAAATTAAAAAAAATATATTTATTATTACTAGAAATGATTCGTTAATGACATTCTCAAATTATAATTTATATTTCTGACAAAAAAAACTATATTTTCATCTAATTATTATTTTTTAAATCTGGTTTTTAAAAGAGATAATTTTAAGTGTATGATTTGATACAAAATTGAATCAGTTGCTTATTTTCAAAAAGAAACTTTCCTAATGTTCTTATAAATATCATAAATTTATCAACATAGTAATTATTTCAAACAAATTTTATCCTCAAATACAAATATAAGTAAAGATATGGAGAGTTGCATACCAATGTTTCTCTATATATATAAATTAACAAACATATGACATGTGTTATTATTTAATTATCAATTGAAATAATTATTATTAAATGAAATTATATATATCTTTAAGTATTAAAAATTTATCATGTATTGAGTAGTAAAGAAAACAAATACTGTATACAATTACTTATCTTCCTAATTATTGATAGTTGGCAAGCTGTCACGAGAGAAAATATTTCAAATTTTAATACAATCATATATTTTTACATCATATTTATGAATGATATGTTAACACTATATATAACACAGTAAATATAAATCTAACCATTTAAAAATTTATAACTATTTTAATAAGCTGAAAATATAATAATATCGTTATATATAGTATTATGTTAAATTTAAAATTTAATATGTTTATTTATATATTCCAATAAAATTTGCCGTCACAATAATCTTATCAAATATTTAATAACTACTAACGCGAATGGTAAAAATCAATTATTTGTTTACTGATAAAGCAAACGATACGAAAGAAAACAAACATATTCCAACCATGATATTTGTTAATTTGTTTTTTTATCAGATTAATTTTAAGTTGTTTTTATTATAAATTTTAATTTATTATAGATATGATGGTGGTGGTGTTTTGTTTAGGCAGCAGCGGCATAGCAAAGAAAAAAGACAGCGCTGTAATTTATAGAATTTAAAGATCAAAGGATTTTAATACCATGTAAGATGAAAGAATCTTTTGTCATTCTAGATGGTATGACTGAATTGAGAAAGATCTTATTTGAGTAAATATACAATTAAAAAAAGTATAGATATACACAAACAAATCATAATATATTCTAACAAGTTCTATTTAAAGAATTAGTCCTCCAAATTGTTTAATTCTATTTTTTTCATAGCTTGGTAAACGAAGTTGAGGTTGCGTAGCTATTCATAAATTTAGGTTGGTGTTTATCTTTTTAAAATATTCACCCAAATTTAACTATGTGTTTATATTGATGATTCAAAACGAAAATATTTTTTTTGAAAACTCTTCTTCTTCCAAAAAAACAGAAAATCGTAGCCAATATTGCAAATACTGCAAATACTTAAACTGGTCTCACATGCGGCTGCGGATGGCTTGACGAAGCACACATGCAGCCTTTACGCTCAATAATTGGTAGAACAATTAAACCATATCTTAAAAACAAATATATGTATTTTTTTTTTAAAACAAAGAATGATTACTTACTTATGTGTTACTTAAAACAGACACATTTTGACAACAACAAAATAAACAATGCACACATTGTATAGACCATAAAACAGAAAGATCGGGTTGAAACCAAAGACAGATGGCTGCAAAATTGTCGGAGAACAAACACTGATGAGAATCATATTTTACATAGTTAATCGAAGTATAAAATACTATAATACTAATACTGATACTAATGTTTAAAATATAAAAATGGGATAATGTTACCTTTTTCCAGGATTGCCCACATTTCAGATGCAATGCATTTGCTCCACCTTGATTTCAAAGTTTGATAGATTCTTCTCCTCACAATTTCACATTATTTAATTGCATTTTGGACTTTGAGGTGAATGGACCATAACTACTTGGTCTTCATAGAAACATATTTTCTTTTCCAGGGGTATTAATGAGTATCAAGCATTTAAATCGAAAATCGGTCGGACTACCGGAAACTAATTTATGCAATAGTTTTCACCAAAAAGATCATCACTAGGACCAAAACAAATCACTAGGTGATGAAAAAAAAAAATCACTAGTTAAAATGTTTTAATTGAATAGTAAACACATAGCAAGTAACATAGAGAATAAAGACTGCAAACTATAACTACTTATAAAAATATCAAATATATTTATCTTATGAAATTAACAAACAAAATTTCTAATAGTTCATATAGCTAATAAAATCCTTTTATTTTTCTTTCTTGTGAAAGAGCTTGTAACTAAAAATAGAAATAAAAAAATATCCATACATAGGCCCCACATTACACACGGTAATCGTATCATTCTCATTGGTCGATCGGATTCATTTCTTTTGGACAACTTACTATTCCAAATTAGATATGTAATTACGTCTTACGCGCTGAATGTTTTTTAATCATAACTAATACGGATAGTCTTGGTGTGGTATTAATCATAACAGTGGCATATAATACTAATACAAGGTTAACGGTTCAGGTTGGGCACAAAACAGTGGGTTTGATGCATGAATGAAACTCACATGTGTTATAAAGTATCTTTACAAATTAAAAATCACAATTAAGGCCAACTAAATTATTGAACTTGCCGGGAATATAACAAAGGAGGAGACTTCGGATCTTTTCGTGTGGTCAAGATGGGGACATTTGGATCAAAGCGTGTCCGTCGTTGACTAAATCTCATTTATTCGGTACGGATCATATGGTTATAACTAAAATAAATCATTTAAAACACATGTTATATTAATATTATGAATCATGAAACTCTTTTTTTTTAAAAACTAAATTTACTTCAAAAACATCTCATTTTGTTTCTTATAGAAAATGGACAGTTAAAGCTTTAATGCGTCTGAAGAATATTTTTTGCTCTTATAAATTCAAAATAATTTGTAGTTGTTAATGCTTTTATGGTCCGATTGTTCTTTTTGGGGATAGAACTTATGTTAAATTTGATTTGTTATGAAATGATAATAATAATTTGGAATCTCTGTTAAATTTGATTTCACTATGTTAAATTTGATTTGTTATGAAATCAAATGATGGTATCATTGTAAACTATAGTTTCAATATTGTGTGAAAACAAACCATGCCCCAAGTCAGCATAATATTTGGGCCTTACCATACTACTGGGCCTTGATCTATTTTTGAGAATCAATAGCCAACTGATTTCGTTTCCTAGTGTATAAACAACCAAGTACATGCAACCCTCATGATCTTTATCATTCATAAGACGTGTGATAAACAAACAACTATTGAATCCTCAAAGGCATTATCTTAATTACATTATACGTTTGATATAAAACAAGCTAGTTTCATAATTATACAAAAACATTAATTTAACAAGATATGAGCTGTAATCCTTTATGTAATCTGTTTTTAAATAGCTCAAAATAAGTAGGAGCATCATGCAGATCGTAAGAGTTTTGGAGATTATGCGTCTTCATGTTTCTAACATGTCTATGGTTCTCATAACTACCTTCGTTATCGTCATTTTCTCGACCGTAATGGCAAGACCTTCTATCTCTACGAACAAATCTCCATCTCTAGATTTAGATCCTTCGTTTAGGGTGAAATCCAAGAGCTTTTTACCAAAGTTGTATGGCGATTATGGGTTTTGGAACCCAAGCCCGGTTTACGGAGGAGGTTTTCCTTATCCCGGGCCAGTTCCTCATGGCAGTCTAGGTCCAATACAGAGACATAAGAAGCCGAAATGAAACCGGAAGATATGTTGGATTGGATGTTCTTCAACTTTGCTACTTACAGGTAAAACTTTTGACATATGGGTGTTGTATAAATAAGGTAGTGCTGATTAAAGCTTGTGTAGGTACTTACTGCATATGAATAATGTCATTGTTTATGTTTTGTAGTAGATACAAATAGTTATATATATACACATCTTGTTCCACTCTCTAGATAAACCATGTATGTGTAGTATATATATAATCTTTACAACATTGGCATGTATTCAGTTATGAGAAAAGATTGAGTTCATGAAATATTTTTATGAAAAAACATGGAGCATAAAGTAGCTATGACTAAAACTAACAAAGGATTTGTTATCTTCCTTAGCATTTTCCGAAACATAAATTTGAACACGAGTCAAAAGGAAACGCTTCATAACCAAAAATTCTTGGGTAATTTGAACACGAGACATAGAATTCAAAAGATCAACTTGGTATGGTGACTTTTCTTCAAGTCTTACACATGCTTTTCGGGTTCAACCACACGTTAGGAATTTTATTGAAATATATTTTAGGTGATTTTCTTAACAAAATGTTTCATAGCATCGTAGAGTATTTTTTCCTTGTTAATATTAAATACAAAAATTCAAATTGCATTGATATCTCTAGATGTATCTATAAAACTGATATAATTTCTTTAAATTCATCCAATTAACATCGTTTAAATACTTATCAATACTCAAATAATTACTTTAGTAAACGTTTGATTATATACATCTTCTAACTATAAGTTGTTGAATAAGGGTATGTATGTATACATTGTTTTGATGTGAAGCCAAATTTCTCAGATCCACTATTCATCCGATGACAAGTTACATTTGTTTACAGTAAATATTGAAGAAGCCAAAGATTGATAACTCTTAATCACAACAAACTTAACTAGTAGAAATTCATGTGTTTTTATATTGTTTTCAACCACATTTTTCAGTCGAATTTGAGATCCAAACTTTATAGAAATATATGTAAAATCCTACTATATTTGGTCCGACGCCGCAACTTTGTCAATCACACAGTAACATGCGACGAACAACGTGTAAGAAGTCTCGTTGCTATATATACCAACTGTAGTGTGGTTGACACCCAATTACACAAACAAAACGAACATATGAAGGGTTATATGACAAAATCTTACATGGAAATAAATATTAAAGTCGATGATGTAACGTCTCACAGCCTTACATTATGAGAAAAGTCTACCAAAGAAAGTTTCATGTTACATGTTTTGGTATCAAGTCTTCATGACATCCGCCAGAAGTTTATATTAGGGAAAATCATATTTGCAGATCTTGATTCAAATTATATATCATTTTGGTGGTGGGCACATCTAAATTTCCTAAGAAAATAGGTTAAATCTAAATAAGACTTCATTTTAACAACTCAGTCTAGACTGTCTAGTGATTGAAGGATTAATAAGAATGAGTTTAATTCGAGTTTTTTTATATAAAAAAAATTGTGGTGAGCATTGAGTATACATTAAATGACAACTCGAAATTAATCCAGATCTCTCAGTTCTTAAAAGATAAAAGACATAAAACTAAATTTAGAGTTCATTCAAAAATAAATAAATAGAGTTTGATAATGATTTAGATAATTGAACACATTAGTATGAGGTTAAATAAAACACTAATATGAGTGACACAAGCTGATTTTTTCAAAGAAATTGTACTAGATGATATAATTGATAAAATCATAACTAAGAAAATTATAATTAATTAGAACAGTAGACATCACACTAGACAATAACCATAAACTTCGTTAGTGTTAGAAATTGGACAAAAAACTACAAAACAAATCTGCTGATTTTACATAGTCCTAGTCAAATATCATCAGCCTAATTAACTGCCTAAGTGTCCTCTAACAAACTTAAAAAAAAAATCAGTAATCTACTTGCTACTAAAACAACATTAAGACAAATTAGGTAATAAAATATTATAATTCCTTTTGTCACATTAAAATCATTCACATTCACACTATATAATTCCATATCCGAAATTCAAACATAATTTTAGCCGTAAAGTCAAAGTAATGGCGTGTTGACTAAATAATGTTTTAACGATTTTCTTTCCAAAACTATTCTTAAAGTATTTCACTTTGAGCCATACACCGTTGACCACTTCAATACCTTCGCGCTTCTCTTCTTCTTCACCACCACACACAGCCACAATCTTTTGAATTTTCCTCCTCATCATCGTCTCTCTCCGATCCATGGCCTTTAACAATTTCACCCGCCTCGATGCTCACTCCGCCGCCGAGAAAGCCGTCTCTGTAATCGGATTAGGTTACGATCTCTGCTCCGATGTTCGTTTCTCCGCTTGTAAAACCACACCCGACGGTTCCAGGTTAGTCGAAATCGACCCGACTCGGAACCGTGACTTAATCTTCCCCGGTGGTATCGTCGTTAACAACGTCTCGAGCTCGATTAAGTGCGATAAAGGCGAACGTACTCGATTACGCTCCGATATACTCTCTTTTAATCAGGTTTTTTAGTTAAAATCTAAATAATCCACTGAGATTCGTGTTTTTCGTTTTTAGAAACCCTAATTTTTGAGTGTGTTTTTTTTGTTTTTGTGTAGATGTCGGAGAAGTTTAATCAAGATATGTGTCTCTCCGGGAAGATTCCGTCAGGGATGTTTAATAATATGTTTGCGTTTAGTAAATGTTGGCCAAAAGATGCGAGCTCTGTTAAGACTTTAGCTTATGATGGTTGGTTTATTAGTTTGTATAGTGTAGAGATTGTTAGGAAGCAGTTGACACTACGTGATGAAGTGAAACGTGAGGTTCCTTCTTCTTGGGACTCTGCTGCACTTGCTGGGTATGGTTTTGATGATTCACTTAGAAAGTTTTTAAGTGTGATTTGGAGTTTATGTTAATGAGTGAGATTGAATTTTTGTTTTTTTTATAGGTTTATTGAGAAATATGGTACTCATGTTGTTGTTGGAGTGACTATGGGAGGTAAAGATGTCATTCATGTGAAACAGATGCGTAAATCGAATCATGAGCCTGAGGAAATTCAGAAAATGTTGAAGCATTGGGGTGATGAAAGATTTTGTGTTGATCCTGTTGAAAGTAAATCTCCTGCTTCTGTTTATTCAGGGAAGCCAAAGGTAAAGAGTCTAGTAGTCGGGGTCTAGCTATCAGTGTCGTTGTGTTCAAATCACAATGTAGCTTGACATGTTTTTAATGGTTCTGCAGGAGGAGAATCTTCTACAATGGGGACTTCAACCGTTTGGTACCTCGGTTAGCTCTGCTGTTGTCATGCATACCAAGAACGAGGTTCGCTATTTCTTACTATTGATGCAGTGAGTCAAATGGGTTTTCTTTTTAAGCTTAAAATAATTGTGTATTTGCATCTCCAGGAGATTATGAGGGTTTGTATCAGAAGAGGAGGTGTTGATCTGGGGCAAAGTCATGAACGATGGCTCTCAACAGTATCACAAGCACCCAACGTTATATCGATGTGTTTTGTTCCTATAACTTCACTCTTGAGCGGTCTCCCAGGAACAGGATTTCTTAGTCATGCAGTGAACTTATACCTCCGATGTGAGTATTTTGTTCTTTTTTGGCTTTTGTATCTTAGGTACTCAACGGTTCATTCAGGTAACAAGGTTGTTTAAAATGTTGTAGATAAGCCACCTATAGAAGAGTTGCATCAGTTTCTTGAGTTTCAACTTCCACGCCAATGGGCTCCAGTGTATGGAGATCTCCCTCTTGGACTACGCCGCTCGAAACAAAGTTCTCCATCCCTTCAGTTCTCTTTGATGGGTCCAAAACTATACGTCAACACATCAAAGGTACATTTGTTTTTCACATTGATCCATGTAAATGATAACCCTTTGCTAAGTTTACACTTTCCAATTTTTTGAAAACTGTTGTGTAGGTTGATTCAGGTGAGCGACCAGTAACCGGACTACGCTTCTTCCTTGAGGGAAAGAAAGGAAATCATCTAGCAATACATTTGCAGCACCTCTCTGCATGTCCTCCAAGTCTCCATCTCTCACACGATGACACCTATGAACCCATCGAGGAACCAGTTGAAAAAGGGTATTATGTACCTGTGAAATGGGGAATATTCTCACACGTTTGCACCTACCCAGTTCAGTACAACGGAGCACGGTCTGATGACACCGCCTCTATTGTAACCAAAGCCTGGTTAGAAGTGAAAGGAATGGGGATGAGGAAAGTTCTCTTCTTGAGGCTCGGTTTCTCACTAGATGCTTCAGCTGTTACACGTAAATCGTGCTGGGACAATCTTTCAACAAACTCGCGCAAATCCGGTGTTTTCTCGATGATCAGTACAAGACTAAGCACGGGATTAAGTCCAAACCCGGCAACAACTAAGCCACAGTCTAAGATTGATATAAACTCTGCAGTGTATCCTAGAGGGCCATCACCGCCTGTGAAACCAAAGTTGCTGAGTCTTGTAGACACGAAGGAAGTGATGAGAGGTCCAGAGGAACAACCTGGATATTGGGTTGTGACTGGTGCTAAACTTTGTGTTGAGGCAGGCAAGATCTCAATCAAAGCTAAATACTCTCTGCTCACTGTCATATCGGAAGACTCACTGGTCTGAGAGATTCATTTATTCAGTTCCAAATGACAGGGAGGGGTGTCTAAGTAGAGAACACAAGTGTAGTGTGCGTGTTGGATTTTGACAGATTTCAGTTTGTGATTAGCTTTAATCAGTTGTTTTTGGGTTGTGAACAAATTTATTTATCTGTTGATGTAAATGTTTCGTTGTATATGATATTGTTGAATTTTACATATAGTATATATGTATTCGTGTAGAACATATTTGGATGAAATTGAACCAGTTTCATTTTTGTTCTCCTTAAAAAAGTTCAATGAATCACAAAAGTACCATCGTTCCTTGTTGCTTTAAATCTTCTTCGATAACAATGGCTTCGAAACTCCACACATTCTGTCCTTTTTAATGCGAGAGAGGAGACAAACTGGACCAAAAAGATTCATGAAAATTTTAGTTAAAGACCAACTTCATCATCTTTGACAAAACCTTTTAAAGGAAAGATTCAGCTCTCATTTTTCTATGCAACTTTACAATGTTCAAGACTTCAAGTAGTCTATTCCATTCCCCTTTCTGACTTTTTAAAAACTTTTTCAGTAATTACTTTGAAAAATTCGTAGCAAACACAAAATTTTATTCAATACAACAACCAAAACAAAACAAAAACCAAAATATCAACTCAATAAAAAAAGACAAACACATGAGACAGAAAAAAACAAAAATAGAAAGAAAAAAGTGGAAAACAAAACAGGCAACGGTCAAACAAATAGCCTGTCAAAATGCTGACTTTTAGTTAACATGTCAGTATCTCTTCCGCGACGCCGTTTTATGACTACGTACAATCCCCACCGACCTCGACTTACTCAGCCTCATCGCTGCCGTCGTCACCGGTCTTTCTTTCTCAATAAGTAATCTCATTGTAACCACCGTCTCATCACCAAACCCGTCGTATGGATCCGGTCCAACTTTCGCTCCTACTGATCTCGATCTCAGCACAAAATTCCGACGACGAAACGGCAGCGTTTCCTCCGGAACTAATCTCTCGTAAACATCATCCACACTCGTCGTCACGTTCGATACCTTCCGATTCTTCCTGCTTCCTCCTCTCACAATCCTCACATGAATCTCTTCCTTCTCTTCCTCAACCGCCAAAACATTTTCCGATCTCTCTTCACTCCTCCGCCGCAGTTTATTCCACGCCGGAGATAACTGCCTCACCGTTTTCAAACACTCAACAACCTCTAACATATCTGGACGTTTCTTCGCCGTCGATCTAACACACCTAGCCGCCATAACGGCCAACTTCCGAATCACGGCGTAATAAGGACGGTTCTTAATCTTCAAATCACAAATCGCGTCGTAATCGCCGCGTTTGATAAGCGGCACCGCCCAATCAACGATACACGACGGACTATAATTCAAATCAATGGCTTCTCTACCACTAATAATCTCCAACAACAATATCCCAAAGCTGAAAACATCGCTCTTAGCCGTCAAGTCCGCCGGTGCTAAGTACGACGGATCTAAATATCCCAACGTACCCGCCGGCGGAGTATATTTCAAACGCTCATCGTCAACGTTTCCGATCAATGCTAATCCGAAATCAGCTAACCTAGCGTTACCGTCACCGTCTATTAAAACGTTACACGATTTAATGTCACGGTGGATCACTTGAGTCTCTGCGGTGTGAAGAGCGTGGACAGCAATCGCGATCTGAAGCGCGTGTTTAATTCTCCGATTCCAACTACTTAACCGTGAATCTAACGAACTACGAGAATGTAACTGATCGTGAAGCGTACCGTTAGGCATGTACTCGACGACTAACAGCTTTGTTTTCCTCCGGTGGTCAACGCAGTAACCGATTAAGTTGACCATCCAACGGTGACGAACCCGTGAAAGAATCTCGATCTCATTGTCTACCTGACTCACGTTGTTATTGTTATTACCAACGGTAGTGGTGATTGTTGTTCTCTTGACGGCGGCGAGAAGCTTTCCGTCGTCGAGAACTGCTTTGTAAACTCTGCCGTGACTTCCTTTTCCGAGGAAGTTATTGGCGGAGAAGCCGTTAGTAGCGACGGCGAGTTCGTCGTAGTTGAAAACCCGAAGCTTAGGAGGATGACGTTTCTCCGGTACTTTAGATCGTCGACGAGGATTCCAGTTATAAGTATCGCAGATTGCGACGGCGGATTCGCCGTTGCAAGAGAGATAACCCATGGGAGAGATTTAGAGAGAGAGAAAGAGAATGGAACATGATTGAAGTTTTTGAAGAAGAAGGGTGAGGTTACTGTTGAACAGCTTTGGTGCAAGAAAGCAAGAGAAAGGTATGGTGTGAAAACAAATCATGAAATCAAAGTTGCTTTAATTTCAAAGTTGCTCAATTATTTAATTTGCAATTAACGTTTTTACGTGTGTGTATCTGTGCATGAGTGAATGTGTGTAATCATTCATTTCCTTAAAAGTTTGATATGATTTTCTAAAATTATTTCCGCCTCAATGTATTGTTAGTTTGTTATAATGATACACTTTTAGAAATTAAGATTTTGCATGTATCAATTATTGGTATTTTATAGGAAGATTCATCGCCGGATATCTTGGTGGATGATTGAAACAAAAAAAAAAAAAACGTAGCTAATTCGAATTTTCTAAACTCTCATGCTGGTTTTCGGGCATGTTCAAAATGTGTGACTATACAAAAGATAACCAAAATATTACATATTTTAACTTTTAAGCTAAGCCAAACACACAAGATTTCTTTTAGATGTACAATAATAAGCACAAATTAACATATCAATATTATCATTGGCCCGAGCATTCCTAGTATACTGTAGTTAGAGATGAGCATACATAATCTACATTTTGTCTCCTACGAAAATGTATTTGGTCTTATGTGTAGAATCTAGAGCCTCTTTAGGGATGAGACCAAGCGGGAACAAGGATGATAATAGGTAATTCAAAGATTTTTATTCGTGTATTGTTATAATCCAATATAAAATCTGTGCACACATGTACTCCCACAAAAAGTGGATCATCGAAACTGACATATACGGAGATCTTGCTTCCAATTTTGGAAAATGATTCTTTATTTCCAAATTTAAGACTCGTTCGTTCCCGAGTCACTGAAGTCAAGGAATCAAATTGGTTACTAAATTCAGCAGTTGCAACAGTCGTGTGGACTACTACGCTGGCCACGTGTGATGTTCAGGCTTTGACTTCTGGCTCCTTTGTGGTGTTATTTCTTCTTCTTCTTCTTGTTCTTCAAACCATAATTCTGGTTTCCGATTTAAATACATAATAGTATGAAAGTCAAAATCTAGCTGCTTGCTGTATTCAATTTTGGAACATAATCTCCCTTCAATTTTAAAAGAATCAGAAAATAGTTCCAATTCCAAATGCATACGAGCTACAATAGAAGGCGATTCGATGTAAGAACCCATGAAAACTGATTCACTTTTATATTTATAAAGTAAAATAGTTAAAACATTTGCAGATATGGTTTAAGAATCAACAAAAGGGGTCTTAGAACTCTTAAGAAAATCTTCCTGCTTACTGCAATGGTGAGAACAAGAGTCATCCATCTACAACACCAGAAAACAAACGATACAGACACTACATTAGAAACTTTCGACTCATTTATCGAGCTAAAACAAAAACAAAAGAAAATTGCCTAGAGACGTAACTCAATTATTATCACTTCTAATGGCAAACTGCCCTAAGATCAAGTTCAAGAAACCCAAAAGAAAAGTCTCATTTCAGCACCACCTTGTCTTAGACTGCATGCATCGCTGACCTCTCCCCAGTAATTCATCATACATCATCATTGCAATCTGAGTGAATACCAATTTTTTGTATCAGTGTGGTTCTTATGCTGATGACAAGTGTTCTAGTCCAAGATATTCAGAAAATATAGCAGTATGTCAATATTTCAAGCATATTTGACCGCATTAACAAAGACCACACTATCGCAGAGAATCAACTACAAATGACCCATCTTTCTAAGAAACGATCGCTTATGTATCCATATAGAAAAACTCTATAACCATGATGGCAAATCCAGTAAAAAGACCCAACTCCAAGACCAGAAGATAAATTGATTGACTCACATCACTTTTGTTGATGGATCTTCATCTAGTCTCGTCTAGCCCTACAAAGCAAAAAAAATTGATTTTTTCTCAATGGATTCAAGACATTGGATTTAACTGGGTAAAGATATGTACAAAAAGATGACACAGGACAGACTCTGCTAAAGGATTTTTCTATTAGAGTAGTATGTTTTCCTAGACTGTCCAATTATTTAGAGGTGGAGTATTCTAGATGCCAAAAAGATCTGTAAAAAATGACTTCTGTTCGTAAAAACCAAAATCTTAAGGGCATATACCTAAGAACTTAATACTGGGACAAACCATGCATAAGGAAAGTTCAATAACACAATTGCACGAGAAACTCAAAACTCAGGATCCAAAAAAATTTGAGTTCAGGAAAGAAAAAGCCTAATAGAGCTACCTCCCAATCAACAATGCACACATAATGAAAACTGAGAGATGCCAGAGAAGTTTAGAATTAATTGAATAAATGAACACATAAAAAATCCACATTCACTACACTAAATAAAGTTAAGATCTTGTTTTAACTTTCTATGTAAAACAGAGCAACTCTAAACCTAGCCCATAACAACAACAACCGTAATGTGGGGAGATCCACAAGCATATGATCATTACCAGTTTACCACTATTATGCAACAAACTTAAGAATGCAGACATTTTGTCTAATCAATAATCCTACTATGATTGACATCTTCAACAACAAAGAGGTTTCTTCTTAGCAAGCTCTCCACTAAAACATGCACACGAAAGACTACACTAAACACTCAAATCAAATCAAACTCGGTAACAATTCAATTCAATTCAATCAAGAGACCTATCGAAAAAATGAAACACATTTGTCTTTAAGCATTTTTGTTTGTGCATTTCATTTACCAGACAACTAAGCATGTAAACTTTATTCTATCATCAAGAAACTAAACAATATAGAGAATAATAAGCAATGAGAAGAGAGTGAAGTACCATCAACGATCCAACCACGGCGTGAAACTGAGAGCATTGAATTGAGCAAAGCGGAAGCAGTGGCAGTGTGGTAAGGGAGCATCGTCTCCACGCAACAGCTTAGTTCTACCGGAGATCTTTCATTCCAAACAAAATTCGCAAAACCAAAACAATTTCAGAACGGAGAATAAAACGAACTAAGAGACCAAATCAGTGTTAAGAAGATATACCTGAAAATGCGATTTGTTAGAGGACTCTGTTTAGGCATCCGAAACGCGGTCCGTGCCGATGACGGCATAGGCTTGGGTCCGGCGGAGAATCTAAATGCGGTGGACGATGCTCGGCTTGCGGCGGAGCGGAACACGGACCTTGCGGCGGACATTGGACGTGTAGGATCTTTGGATTTGTTTTATTTTTTTGTTCAATTTTTGGAGAAGAGAGAGTTTAGGGCTTTTGCGTAGGGTTTTGCGTAAGGGAGGGATCTGATGCAGCTGCACCTACAGGAAGCTCTGTGAAACTGTTGCTTGCTGCGGATAAGTGACACGTGTCAAATCCGTAATTTCTAGTTTTCTTCTACATTAATTGGTTTTACCGGAATATTGAGAAAAATAGCTAGTAAACATTATGATAAAAAATAGTTAACAAAAAAAATATTTATTTATAGAAAAGGTAAATAAATTAAAATAGTTTCTCGGCATGGTGGTAATATATTAATATTCATGTAATGATTTTAAAATATATTTTAGAAAAGGTGAATAAATCCAGGAAAGGAGAAAAGAGGTTTTTAGTTTGTCCTTTATGTTGGCCGTGATTAACGGAATGGGGACTCTTCTTTTCCTCGTAAAAGACTCGAGAATGGATTCTTATTGCTAAGTGCTTTGGAAGTGTCGTTGTCTTTTACTTGTCCCGGCGTTTCTGTTAGTCTTTTCCACCCATATTACCACCAATTACACTAAACTTCTTATTGTTTACTATTTTTCAATAAACGAATGTACAGAGAACAGATTTTCCCTCCTATTGATGCCAAGAAAGCAAGAAACGCGATTGAATGTAACAAAGGCTTAATGTATCCATCTCAAGGCTGAGATTATAGCTAACATTAAGGCACATGTTTGAGAAGATTTTTGTGGCTTCGACAACATTTCGATTTAATCAAGTGGAGTAATATATGTTTCTAGATCCATAAGATTAAATAGTTGTTGTGCAAGTAATTATTACTTTCTCTTTTGCACTTACGCAAGGAGGAAGAGGCATCTTCATGTCCCCCATTATAAATCATTGTAAGCAGTCACGTTTGGTCCCATTTTAATAATGGGAGATCCATACAGTCTTTATCTAAATTATCTTTTACAATATAACCAAAAAGTGATTAAATTAACATAAGAGAATAATAACATAAAGTAGCACCATATATATAAACTATCTTTCTTTCACCGAATAATATATGCAAACGCAAACATCAAAGTTCAAAAACCCATAGAAAAGCAAACCCACCGATTAACTAAAAAAAAAAAAAAACTCCTTTCTCTTTTTTGTTTTTGTTTTCACTTTTAAGTTTTGCAATGATAACAACGATTTAGTTTGACTAAACAACGATAAGTAATATAACTTAGTTTGAAATAAAAGAAAGTACTTTTAAGAGTGTAGTAGTCTTGAGAGGAAATCAAATAACAATCTTCATCAAGGCTTGAACTGATTAGTGCCTTGCTCCTCAACAAACTCTTCAGGCTGTTCGTTCATCAAGTTCTTCTCCCACTTGGAGTTGTACGGATCCTTAAAACTGTTCTCCTCGTTGTTGTTTCCGTACGAGTACGATTGCTGTTCGTAGTTAGTCTCGGTCGCGGGAGAAGAATAGTAACCGGCGGGGCTTTTACTGTGTGACTTCCGGTAGTAATGGCCGTGGTTTCTGTCGTTGTAAAGGTCGTAGTAGTAGCTACCTTTCTCCATGAACCTTGTGTCACTCATGCCTTGTCTCTCCAAGTTGTGGCTGTAACCTTTGTACGGTGTTTCACGTTCTAACTCTGTCCCGTAAGCGTTAGAGTTGTAGACGTTTTTCTTGTTGTCTTCATTGTTCTCGGGGAAAGACTCTTCCTTAACGTTTTCATCGTACTTGTAGTTGTAGTTGTTGTTGTTGTTGTTGTTGTTGAACTCTTCCTTGGCGTAATTTTCATCGTACTTGTTGTTGTTGAACTCTTCCTTGAAGTTTGCATCGTACTTGTTGTTGTTGTTGTTGAACTCCTCATTGTTATAACCTTTAGTGCCGTAGTTCTCTGTCTTCTTCGGGTAATTTTCCTCGTAGTTGTTGAAAGACTCTTCGGTCTCGCTCAGGCTTGGAGTGGAGAAAGTCTTGCTGTTGACTTTTTCATCGTTCTTGTTGTTGTTGTTGAACTCTTCTTTGTTGTCGTTGTTGTTGTTGTATGTGGTCTCGTGACCATACAAGCCATACCCGTTTCCGGACTCGGGGACAAAGGTAGGATCTTGTTCTTGCTCTTTCTTGTTGAGGACGGATTCTTCTACTGTGGTTTTCTCGCTAGTCTCAAGAGGGATGAAACTGTTAGGGTTTTGATCTTTGGGGGATTCTCTGTGGAATTTTCCAAAGAAGTAACTGTCTCTTGCATGGATTTGGGTGGAGAGAAGAACAAGTGTAGTGAAGAAGAATAAGAGGGAGCCTCTAGTGGAGAAAGCCATGATGTGAGTAGTAGTAGTGTGATAGAGAGAAGAGAAGAGACAATTAGATATTGTGGGTTTATTGAGAGCTAGTGTGAGCTTATATATATTGAAAGATTCTAAGCTCTGTGGCTTCTTTTTCTTTCTTCTTTTACCTTTTTTTCTTTAGAAATTGTGGACTTTTTTTAATGTGTTTTAATTTGAAGTCGTTAGGTGGAAATGGGGACTGGATAGGTGATAATGGTTGATGGTGGGTCCATTAGGATGAGATGATTTTTCAAAGAGGTAGCTCAGCTTTCTCGCCTATAAGATTAGTTTATCAGAAAAAGGTTATTAACCATCCTTTTGGTTTGTTAACTTTACCAAATTACAATTATCGACTAGTTTATTTGAGATGAGAACATGGATCGTATTTTAGTAGTCTTGTTGGAAACACAACAAATATGGACTAGGAACAGATAAGGCTTTTGTAGTTTTCCCATTCATCCGTATCATACTGTCACACTCATTGTTGCTTAGCAGCTTAGGAGTTGGAACCAAAATTCAAGTCCTATCATAAAAGTTTTCATATTGGTAGCATTAGTTGGAAGATACATCTCGTCCAAAATTACTTATTTTAATTAAGTACCTTAATTAATCATAGTTAAAATAAATAAAAGAAAACATTTTGTTAGTATTCCGAGAAAACATGGAGAAGCTAGAAAAATGTGTGTTGTTTATAAACATTATTCTTCCTAATTTTACCCCTAACAAATCGACATAACAGTGTCATGTTGATCATTGAATAGCCTCGAGATGCTTTCTTATGTAAAAATCACTTTATAGTATATGTCTCCAACTTTCCCGATCTTCAAGCAAACTTATAGTATTTGATTATTTCGGATGGTCAGACAAAACCACACTTATATAAAGCTGATTTGAAATGCACCAGTAAATTCAGTAATCTTTATCATCATGTACTACTCGTAATCATTCTTGCTTTATAATACGAGCAAACAAGAATAATAGATTTTGGGGTATTTGGTCCGATCAACATTGATATCTGAAGTTACTATGTGAATTTTTGTTTCACTGTCTCAATATAACTTAACACAAGAAGCCAGGGCGAATGAGCCATCAAAACATGAACCATCGTTGTAAACTAAAACTTTGTCGTCGTTGCTCTTTGGTGTGGTTTCACTATGTCCAAAAAAGGAGAAAGAAAATAGGATATTAAAAAGAAAACAAAGAGGGAGGAATTGAGAGGCGAGTAATAATGCGAGGATTGAGGGAGGGTTAGTGGGAATTGCCCCAATCCCACTGATCACTATGGAGACACCAATACACATATCATGTGACCCTAAGCCACTAATCTCTCTAGTCTCTATTGTCAGTGATTAAATTTCTTGACTCTATATGTCCTCATGTATCTTATTCTTTCCTCATAATACATCTACAATCTAAGATATGCACTTAAAAAAAAAGTATTAAAAATATCGAATTTTGTTTTTTGAATTAGATTCCCATGTAGTAGATAACATATATGAACAAAATATACTAGGATTTATAGAAAAAGCAAACAAAAAAATTGTCAACAGAAAAGGAGAAAAAGAGACAAATGTTATTAAGTTATAATGTCAAGCAACATTGAGTAATTTGCGGGGATGAGTATGAGAGAGTAGGTATTTTCACGTTTTCAGACGTAGAGACATACAAAGAGCTTATCAACCATTTTAAAAGCTAAAAGGATTTCCCAACATAAATGAGAAGAATAAAGTGCATGTTTCCTTCTTTGAAATTGAAATAACTAAGAAAGCATGTATTGTATCATTTTTTAAAAACAAATAAAAGAAGGATATGATGAAAATAAAAGTACCAAATTCAATAAAAAGGGTAAAAGAAAAAAACAAAGTGGAAGATTTACTAATAATGGTTTGACCAAAAAAAAAAGAGGTTAATTCAATCAATCAAAGACAAAAACTCGAAAGTGTTGGGGAGATTTTGTGGCGTGACTAGCGGAATGGGACCGACAAAAGAGAGGTCGTGTGGTGGGAGTAGTCGAGCTTTGTACTTTGTAGGACCATTGCATCAACAATCTCGACTTATTGTAATTTAAGGGATACATACTAAAATGTAGTTTTCCATGCTACAATAACAACTAGTTATATTAAGATTTTTTGTTTTTTTTGTTTTTTGGTCATCTCATTTTATTAGATAATGAAAAAGATCAAACTTCCAAACAACTAGTTAAGAAAATTATGCTGAAAATGTATAAACTAAACCAAGATAATAATAATGAATGAGTGATCTCAACCTATTGTCCTACATTATCCTGAAGAGAGGTTGATCTTTGATTAGCTTCACACTAAAAATGAATGACTGATCTCAATCTATTGTACTACAATATGGAATTTCTGAATTTCTTGCAGAGAGAATGTGAGAATGTGTAAGGAATTTGTTTGTTAGTAAAATAACTTTCATTTTCCAATAATGTGGTCTTGTATATATAAACTTTCACTACACTACATGTAGTAAAATCATCTCACGTTAAACCATACAAAGGCTACTCCTACTTACGACAAACATCTAACGGTAAAACAACGAACAAGGACTTGACTTTTGTCTGCATGTCTTTGGTTTTGTCTCTTTTTTCAATAACAAATTCAATTTCCAACAATTGAACTTGGATACAACTGTGCACCTTGCCCCATAATAACTGGTTTAAACTTTAAACCACAGAGTAACCGGATTTTGGTTTGTTCACGGATGTAATTGATCCTACTAGGATTATCCTACGGATCTCAAAGCTTAAAACTAGACAATTTCTTGAGCAATGAGAAGCAAAACCAATCTGAACATTGCTGATGCATCGGTTGAACATGTCATCCAGAAACCAAACTAGGAAGAGAGTAACATCCATGCTCCAAACACTGGGAAGGTAATTAGTGCAGATGCCTGGAGATTTCATTTTTAATCAGATGTGATTAAGGATCAGACAAATCAAACATTGATTTAAACCATCTACAAGCTCTGAAAAATATGAACTGACATACCATGAAAAACACCACTTCTCTGTTTGCGAGAGCCGCTGTGATCTCGGTTCTTTCCATCTCATGCTCGATGAAGCCTTGCAACTATAAAGAATCAAAGCAAAGCGCGGTTACAGATTCATTCGATCTAAATACTGGAGATTGTGAAATGTGATTATCTGAAACAAAACCTGGTGGTGATATTTGGTAACAGCTGCCCAGAGGCTTTTTAACTGTGACAGGGCTTTTGTGAGATACGGTTGCACAGAGAGAACCTTCTTTCCCTTCCAGTGAATGTCAAATGCTTCATCAACTTTGGGCAGATGTTTTCTTTGGATATCGCTCATGAGCTAAATACAGATACACAAAGGAGAAATGAGAGGCTATGAGATTATTAAACGACGGTTTAATTGTCTATTCCTCAGATTTCATATCACTGGGAGTCCACAGCTGGATTTGAAATTTACCTTCACGAACGGGCATCTGCTAGGTGTGTGATGCCTTCGGTTATTGAATTCTCTCATCTTCAAGATGCAATAGGAACAATCATCAGTGACGTGAATTTATACCCCACTTGGTCACAACTCACAAGATTCAACTGCATTAAGCGAAAGAAACTTAAAGGCAAAAATTAAAAACCTGCTCAAGATGTTGAACCTGAATCCACTGCTCCGTAACAACTTCTGTCATCTAAAAATGATAAAGGAAGTAGGTCAGTGCCAAAAGAGCTTGAAGCATTTGGTGACAGCAACAATCTAAAACTCATTTTCATACAAACATATCAGAAACAGACAGATTTCATTTGCTACCACATCAAAGGGACAAACAAAAACAAGACAAGGACAAAACCAAACAAAAGTGGGGTAATTTGGTACTACACATAACAAATTTAGTTACATAGATTAATAGATGCTTAAATACCTAACAACAACAAGTTTTATGCCGATTTATGTTGGTTCTCTGAGATCCAAACATATATATTCAAAGTTTAAAGGAATCTATCAAAATTTTTGTAGAAATTAAACTGAAGTGAACTTAGAGATGATTCTGAACTACCAAGAATAGTTAATAATTTCTGCTTTGGATAGAAGATTAAAGGAATGGGTGAAGTAAGAAAAGCCAATAATCACCTGTTCAACTTCCAAAGCCTTAGCTTTAAGTTTATTCTTAGCTTCTCTTGCTTTATCCTCTAAAACGTGTAGCTCGAAGTTGGTTGTTCTCAAGGCAGCCCATAGAAGTTTCACCTACCATTGCCAACCCTGTTCTTTAGATTAGTGGAGTTGAAGAATAAGTAGCTCCAGCATTGGCAGAACACAATTTGGGAAATAAACCAATAGAAAAAAACATTTTGAGAACTAGTCTAAAGAATAGAATAGCCACATGACTGAACAGACCTCTTCTTCTAACTCGCTTATCCTCTTTTGAACCAAAGGTAAGCCGCTCTGAGATCAAATAACAAGTGTTAGCAATGCAACTACCATGATAAAGTGATGGCACAATATACATTTCAGATAAGAAACTAGCTCCAAACAGAAGAAACAAAGACCCTACTTCAAGAGCAGCAACATAATCAAACTCAGTACAATCTTCTAAGGGTTTATAAACTGATTCAAATACAACTAGAAGAGGGATAAAACATTACGAGCCGAGTACTTATCATACAACCAGGCAAGTTTTCGTATCACCAATACTTAGACATCCTACAACAAAGGTGTGGCAACTATACAGAAGTGGCAGCTACAACTATAATGATTAAGCTCAATAGGGCATTGAGTTTTCTCAAGTAAACATTATTCAGAAAGGGGGTATCATAGGAGAGCCTCAGACTAGCACATACGATCTAATGAGTGTCCTACCACATTCATTCCCTCATCAGCAGAGGAAATTTTTAAAGCCTTTTAGCTAATTCTACTTAACATAACTAAATGTTCAATACATTCTCCTTAGAGAACCAAACCAACCTTGTCAATGTATGAAGCAGACTGCAAATCAAGGATCTGAGTTTCAGCAACTTGGATCAACTTCTCACGCTCTTTCAAGTAAAGGGTCTTACCATCCAACTTCTGTATTGTCGCCTCAAGAACAGCTTCTACACGATCAGAGCCAATCGATTCCCAGCAAACAAAACAATACAATTAGCAAAAAGAAAAAGAAAAAAGAGAAGCCTTGGTGGTTCAACCCAAAACCACCACGAACAAAAAGAAACAAACTTTACCCAATTGAGATATTCTGAGCTTAGCTGAGTCCAGATCATTGATCAAGTTCTGATTAGAACCGATCTGCTGCTGGACTTGAGAGGAGAAAACGAAGAGTGGTGAAATGATGAAAAACAGAGCAGCCAAATGCAGCCCCATTCTCTGTTCACCGGAGTTCCGACGTTCCCGGCGTCGGAAACTAAGCCAACAGTTTCGTCTCTCCTCTTCTTCTTCAGAGAGATTTCGAGTCAAAGCTTCCTCGTAAAGGTTCTTTCGATTCCTCTGTGATTCATAGGGACGGCGAGTAAACCGGGATTAAAAAATCTGAATTGAAGTATTGAACCGGTTTTAAAAACGACAAGGACTGTACACTTGAAAACAATAAAGGGCAAGATGTTTACTCTCAACACAAGTGGTTCCTCAAAAAAAAAATCTGGGGGATATGATAATCATGCAACCAGCCTGCGGATCTGAAAGACAACAACACGAACACGAGACCAAAAGCACGTTAAAGCCCTTCAAGAGTTGTTGTATTAATTTAGTTTTAAATTAACTTGATTTATATAATAAAAAGAAAAAAAGCTTTGATAAACACATCAACGGCAGAAACACACATAAGCACGCGATTCGCTGTAGAATCCTCAAGTTTCGATTTTTTTTTTCTTTTCATTTACAACAAAAAAAAACAAGATTTTAATTAAGAAGAAAGGCAAAAAAAAAGAAAGGAATATGAAGGAGGTTGAAATTGAGATGAGTGGTACTACTACTACTACTACTAGAAGCCCTGTTGTTGTTTTTCTTCCTTTTTGGTTTTTATCGATTTTACTATTATTATTGTTTGTTCTTCCTCTTCTTCTTATTCTTACTCTTATATATTCTACTTCTTTTTATTTTTATTTTTTTACGTTTTTGGATCAGGGTTTGTTTGTTCAATAGAAAGCCCTAGTTTTTGTTTTTGTGTTCTTTGATTCTTCTTGCGGCCGTTTCTGGGTTTCTTCTTCTTCTTCTCTTTCCATGGAGATGGGTTCTGACGGTGAAGATCAGAAGATCAGGAGCGTCGTTGGTGATGCTAATCTTAATAATAAGAAGAAGAAGATTGATAATAATTCCTCCTCTAAGGATGGTCGTGTCAAGCCTAAACGTCAGATGAAAACTCCGTTTCAGCTTGAAACCTTGGAGAAAGTTTATTCAGGTTCTTATTCATCTCAATTAATTTGATTCAATCTTCGTTCTCTTTGTTTTTTTAAGTATTGATGTTGAATTTTTGATTCAGAGGAGAAGTATCCGTCGGAGGCGACGAGGGCTGAGTTATCTGAGAAATTGGATTTGTCAGATCGACAATTACAGATGTGGTTTTGTCATAGACGGTTAAAGGACAAGAAGGATGGTCAGTCTAATAAACCGGTGAAATCATCGGTTGCTGCGGTTCAATCGGCTTCGGTTAACGAGTTACCGGCTGCTGCTGGATCGGTACCTGAGCAAGATTCCAGATCTGATTCGGGTTCTGAGTCTGGTTGCAGTCCTTATTCCAACTCTAGGAGGAATTTTGCTAGTGGTAGTAGTAGTTCTCGAGCTGAATTGGATGAATATGAGACAATGGGAAAGCCGAGTTATGAGTCGCGGTTGTCGACAATGGTGCATAGAGCTATTGTCTGTATTGAGGCTCAGTTAGGTGAGCCATTGAGAGATGATGGACCTATTCTTGGCATGGAGTTTGATCCTTTGCCTCCTGGTGCGTTTGGAACACCTATAGGTATACATTACTTTCTATGTTTGCCCTGTTTTATGACTTGTGTAACCAATGTCAGTGTTAGTATTACACTTCTTGTGATAAGTAACTCTCTAACTTTGTTTTCATTGGCATTTCAGCGATGCAGAAACACCTACTTCATCCCTATGAGAGCGATCTGTATGAGCGACATGATCCCCGACCTCGAAGAGTTAGTTTTCTGACTAAACAGATATGCTCTATTTAGTTTCTTTATAATGCACCTAGATATCTCAAATTGACTAGTTGAAGAGGTTACCATAAACTGATGGTCTATGAATTATATGGTAGGAGTAATTTTTAGAGTTCTCATTACATGAAGGCTGACATTAGTCTTATGGCAGTTTTTAGTCTCTGATCATTGTTAGAAAGATGAATTCCGCTCTGCTGTTTCTATTCTCTTTCTTGTCCATTCATGTATTCACAGTTTTATAATATTTTCTTTTTACTACTTTGCTTAACATATTTGCTTTTGTTGATTATAGTCTCATGCTGCTGCCCGTTCTTTCCATGAGCAACAATCTCTGGATGATCCGTCTTCTTTTACACCTAATATGTATGAACGATACTCTGAAAATCATGCACGTGGTATGGACTATGAAGTTGCACGTTCTAGAATTTCATCATTTATGCACGCGAATGGACCTGTACCAAGGTCCTATGTTACCCCTGGACATGCGTCTCGTAACTGTTCGACATCTCAACAAGACATGCCAAGCCCCATTGAATCAGCGCATCATGGTGATAGATTCCTGCTGGAGAAGGACTCATCAGTCCTTGGTACAGAAGATCCATATTTGTTACCTGATGGAGTGCGTAAGAGTAGTGATGTGCATAGAAAGGGAAAGGTAGCTTCATTGTACCAACTTTTATTTCATCCGTTTTTGTTGACAAGATGTGTCTTTGTTGTAATGTCATTTTTCTATGTTTACTCTCACAGATTAACGATGGTAGACTTGGAAGAGGGAGTGAAACCCGAGAGAATCATGGACCAAAAGATCTTGAGAAGCTAGAAATTCAGAGGAAAAAGGTATTTGCTCTACATTTATTATCCTCCTTACTGATTATTTGGAAAGGTGTCTTATTGTCTTTTGTTAGTATCACTGTAACAGATATATTGATGAGTTGATGCTTGTGTCCTCAGAATGAAGAACGCATGAGAAAAGAGATGGAAAGGAACGAGCGTGAGAGGCGTAAGGAAGAAGAGAGGTTGATGCGTGAAAGAATAAAAGAAGAGGAAAGGTTACAGCGTGAGCAGCGTCGTGAAGTAGAAAGAAGAGAAAAATTCTTACAGAGAGAAAATGAAAGGGTAAGTTTGGAAAACTCTGCCCAGTTGTTATTCTTTGGTATTTTTTTGTTAATCCTGCTGAGATTGAGCAACTTTTGTGGCAAGAGTTCAGAGAGTGAAAATTATCTTTTTGTTGACATGTTAAAGGCTGAGAAAAAGAAGCAAAAAGACGAGATTCGTCGAGAGAAAGACGCTATTAGACGCAAGCTTGCCATTGAGAAGGCAACTGCACGTAGAATTGCCAAGGAGTCTATGGATCTTATTGAAGATGAGCAGCTAGAACTAATGGAATTGGCTGCTATTAGCAAAGGATTACCCTCAGTATTACAGCTTGATCACGACACATTGCAGAATCTTGAGGTGTATAGAGGTATGGTCTCTCAGATTTAGTTAGTAGTGGATTTGGTAATCACGGCCTAACGGTCTACTTAGTTTTTAGGCTTTACAATCAATAATTTTTGGTAATTTATTTTAGTGTTTTTCCTCTCTGAAATTTTAAGCTTAGTATTAATTTTTATATTCTTAGTTTGGTATATTCTATGGCCTAGTCTGGAATATTCAATGTTGATGTAGCATGTTAGAACACTGCGAAGATTATTTTATTGTAATTACATTGATTTCTAGATTGGGTAGTAGCTTTTGTATTTGCTTTCTCTTACAAATCTATCTTCTTCATATACTTATCAAAATCAAGACAGTCAAAGTAATTTGCTTATACCTTACTCGATTGGCTTAGCTTTATTACAGTGTTGTAATTTATTTATGGTTCCTGCAATTCATCATAGCTATTCTGCTTTTTCAGATTCTCTGAGCACATTTCCACCAAAGTCTTTGCAACTAAAAATGCCGTTTGCCATTTCTCCATGGAAAGATTCTGATGAAACTGTTGGAAACCTTCTAATGGTATGTTGTATTGATCTTTACCCTCTCTCCGGCTGCTACCTCTCATTTAAAATTAGTATTATGATCAGAATAACTTGGAGACCAATTTGAAATCAGTTGGATTTGTTTTTCCGTGTATTATGCACCCTTTTGCAGATTTCACATATCTTATGTTGTGATTGCTTTTCAGGTTTGGAGATTCCTGATATCATTTTCTGATGTTCTTGACCTATGGCCTTTTACACTGGATGAGTTTATTCAGGCTTTTCATGACTATGTAAGTCGCTCTTTAGTACCTATAGCCTGTTTTCTCGTGTTCTATAGTTGTTTCTTTCATTTCATTGTTCGTGCTCTGTATTTGATAAAGATCCTATTGTAGGACTCAAGGTTGCTGGGGGAGATACATGTTACTCTTCTGAGATCAATAATACGAGATGTCGAAGATGTTGCTAGAACACCCTTTAGTGGAATTGGAAATAACCAATATACTACAGCCAATCCTGAGGGTGGACATCCGCAAATAGTTGAAGGGGTAGCTTTCTTCGTCTCTGTATGTTAATATACTTTTCTCTTGCTGGTTTTGTTCAGTGGGCTTCATCTTTCATATGCTTCTTTCTCCTTCAGGCTTATGCATGGGGTTTTGACATTCGTAGTTGGAAAAAGCATTTGAACCCACTAACATGGCCTGAAATACTGCGACAATTAGCGCTCTCTGCTGGATTTGGACCTAAGCTGAAGAAAAAACATTCCCGATTGACCAATACTGGTGATAAGGATGAGGTACGTATTCACGTTTGGGCGCCCCCTAACTCCTAACAAGTGTTTACTCAGGATGTGATGGTAGTACTATATATGGAGAGAAATAAAAATGAAATCCTGGAAGCTAAGCTAGGCCTTTGACATAAAGATGGTTTTCGTTTTTTCTTACACATTGTTTTGGTTTGGTTGTGTATGCAGGCTAAAGGTTGTGAAGATGTCATTTCTACTATCCGAAATGGTACAGCAGCTGAAAGTGCTTTTGCATCGATGCGGGAGAAAGGGTTGCTCGCTCCTCGCAAGTCGAGGCACCGGTTGACACCTGGAACCGTCAAATTTGCAGCCTTTCATGTTCTATCTCTTGAAGGAAGCAAGGGACTGACAGTATTAGAACTTGCTGACAAGATTCAGGTAAATCTATAATCTATATTTGCTATGCTGTTTTCATCGTATTTGAATTTTTTTCATTTACATAGTCTTTATGTTTTCCATTGAAAGAAATCTGGACTTCGGGACTTGACCACAAGCAAGACACCAGAGGCTTCTATTTCTGTTGCATTGACAAGAGATGTGAAACTCTTTGAAAGAATAGCTCCTTCGACTTATTGTGTACGAGCTCCTTATGTGAAGGATCCTAAGGATGGAGAGGCAATACTCGCAGATGCCAGGAAGAAGATACGGGCTTTTGAAAATGGATTTACAGGTCCAGAAGATGTGAATGATCTTGAAAGGGATGAAGACTTCGAAATTGATATTGATGAGGATCCCGAGGTTGATGATTTAGCTACACTGGCAAGTGCATCAAAAAGTGCCGTTCTTGGAGAAGCGAATGTTTTGTCAGGAAAGGGGGTAGATACAATGTTCTGTGATGTTAAAGCAGATGTAAAGAGTGAGCTTGAGAAGGAGTTTTCATCTCCTCCTCCAAGCACTATGAAGAGCATTGTTCCACAACATAGTGAGCGGCATAAAAATACAGTGGTTGGCGGCGTGGATGCCGTAATTGATGAAAGCAACCAGGGCCAATCATGGATTCAAGGTCTTACGGAAGGGGATTACTGTCATCTAAGTGTTGAAGAGCGCCTTAATGCCCTTGTTGCTTTAGTCGGCATTGCCAATGAAGGAAACTCCATCAGAACAGGTCTTGAGGTAAAGTCTGGGTTTTCTTTTATCAGCTTTCCTGTTGAACAGAGTAGAAATTGACCTTTTGAGTCTATTATTTGTTATCTGATTGAAATTTATTCACAGGATCGTATGGAAGCAGCAAATGCTCTTAAAAAGCAAATGTGGGCTGAAGCACAGTTAGATAACAGCTGTATGAGAGATGTACTTAAGCTTGATCTTCAAAACTTAGCAAGCAGCAAAACTGAATCAACGATAGGCCTACCAATCATTCAAAGCTCTACTCGTGAGAGGGATAGTTTTGATAGAGACCCTTCTCAACTTCTAGATGAAACAAAGCCCCTGGAAGATCTTTCGAACGATCTTCATAAATCATCTGCTGAGAGAGCACTTATTAATCAGGATGCCAATATAAGTCAAGAAAATTATGCTTCAAAGAGATCACGCTCCCAATTAAAGTCATATATAGGCCACAAAGCAGAAGAGGTGTATCCATACCGATCTTTGCCGCTTGGACAAGATCGGCGCCACAATCGTTACTGGCATTTTGCTGTATCAGTGTCTAAGAGTGATCCTTGTTCGAGGCTCTTATTTGTTGAGCTACATGATGGCAAGTGGCTCCTCATTGATTCAGAAGAGGTAATATAACAACCTCAGCAATTTGTTAAAAGATTCTAGCTTAAGGTTTTTGATTGCCTTTTGGTTTGCTAATATCCAGCTTAGATAGAGATTTAACCATGCCTTCTGTGAAATTGTTCTGTGTAGGCTTTTGATATTCTGGTTGCATCATTGGATATGCGTGGGATCAGAGAGTCTCATTTACGCATAATGCTGCAGAAGATCGAGGGATCATTCAAAGAGAATGCTTGTAAAGATATAAAGCTAGCTAGAAACCCTTTCTTGACGGAAAAGAGTGTTGTGAATCATTCTCCTACAGATTCTGTGAGCCCATCGTCCAGTGCTATATCAGGGTCAAACTCTGATTCAATGGAAACTTCAACTTCAATTAGAGTTGATTTAGGTAGAAATGACACCGAGAACAAGAATTTATCAAAACGGTTCCATGATTTCCAGAGATGGATGTGGACCGAGACGTACAGTTCACTACCTTCTTGTGCTAGAAAATATGGGAAGAAGAGATCTGAACTGTTAGCAACATGTGACGCGTGTGTTGCTTCCTATTTGTCTGAGTATACCTTCTGCTCTTCTTGTCACCAGAGATTGGACGTGGTTGATAGTTCAGAGATATTAGATTCAGGTTTGGCTGTGTCTCCTCTTCCTTTTGGAGTCAGGTTGCTCAAACCACTACTTGTTTTTCTCGAGGTAAAGCATAAATGATTTTTGTCGACTTAAGCGCCGGTTCTTTTGGTACCAACACTTGACAACTCCCTTTTTATTGACAGGCATCTGTTCCAGATGAAGCTCTTGAATCATTTTGGACAGAGGACCAAAGAAAAAAATGGGGGTTTAGGTTGAATACTTCATCATCACCTGGAGAACTTTTGCAGGTTCCATCATCTTGTTTTTCTTTCTCTAAATTAATGCAAATTGGAATGATGTTTTGTTTTAAACCCGATGTCTTCCTTTTTTTGGTTTTGATAGGTGTTGACTTCCTTAGAGAGTGCAATCAAGAAAGAATCTTTGTCATCCAATTTTATGTCGGCAAAGGAGCTTTTGGGAGCTGCTAACGCTGAGGCTGATGATCAGGGATCAGTGGACGTTCTTCCATGGATACCAAAGACAGTATCAGCGGTTGCTTTGAGACTTTCAGAACTTGATGCATCCATTATTTATGTGAAGCCAGAGAAACCTGAGGTCATCCCTGAAGATGAGAACGAGCAGATTGTAAGTTTTCTAGACCAATATTGGTTCGAAAATTGTTTCTAAGTTAATACTTTGGAAGTTATTTTTTTTTTATGGTTATGGAATCTTATGTTACCCACGTATTGCAGAGCCTTTTCCCTAGAGATTCACCTTTCAAAGGCAAAGGACCCAGAGAGCAAGAAGATCAAGACGAGGTTGCTCCAAACCCGGGTAACAGAAATAAGAAACGTGCACGAGTAAGCTTGGGATCTGGATCAAACAGAAAGGTGAAGAGGAAGAAAGCGCAAAGCGGTCTTAACAAATTTGTCGTTGGTAGGAGAAATGTTGCAGTCAATAGTAACTTAATGGCCGTTGAGTTGAACCACCAAGTCCCTGGAAAAGGAAAGAGGACGGTTAGAAAAAGACCAGAGAGGATCGATGAGGATAATTCCCACCTAGTCAATAGAATGGCTAATATTGTTAGGCCTAAAAGCGAAGAAGTTGAAGAAGATGAGGAAGAAGAAGAGCAAACATTCAGAGACATTAATGAAGACTGGGCAGCAGGTGAAACTCCTAGAGAGATGGAGGAGGACTGGGCCAATGAAACACCAAACAGAATGATGACGCCGATGCAAGTGGATGATGAAAGTGACAACAGTGTAGGAGTTGAATCAGAGGATGAAGATGGTGGTGGTCAGTTTGTGGATTATAGTCAGAGAAACAAGTGGGGGTTAGATTGGAATAGTAACCTAAATGTGGCAATAGAGGAAGACGAGGAAGAAGAAGTTGTGGGGGTTGGGCGGGTCGAAGGAGAAGATGACGCAGAAATGAGTGAGAGCTCTGAAGATGATGATGTACCTGCTAATAATGCAGCAAACAATTACGACAGAGAATCAGAAGGTTACAGCAGCAGCGATTCATGAAGTTGAGATCTAGTAGCTTGTGAAGAGGGAAGATTACATTCTTGTTGAAGATATATATATATATTTTTATGTAGGAGAAAAGAGAGATAGTAGCAGAATAGGTTTTCACCTATAGAAGAAGAACATTTCTGATTAGTTTTGGTGCAGTTGTTAAAGCCAAGCCAAGGCATATATTTAGCAAATGCCTTTGTTATCATAATTAACAATTTCATTATTTTGTTAAGTATAAGTTAATGATTCATGTGTTAATCTCCAATGCTTAAGGGCTCTCTCCTACTAGTACTTGTTTAAAGTTGTCGATGAACAAGAAATGATTCTCAACAATACGCATGCGAGGGTGTGGTTGTGATTTCATACATTTCTTCCAAAGGAGAATCGCTTAGTCCTTGGACTCATGCAAAATCTCACCATTAAATGTCAAAAGGTATATGCCAGAAAAAAAGATTTTGTCTCAAAACTAAAAGAAAAGAGGCATTTTGGAGAGAGGACTTGAACGAGTTGTGTTTGTGTTTTTCTCAAATCATTGCTATGTTTATTCGCAATCTTCGGCTTCTATGTCTTGCAACTTTTGTCTTGAAAATTCTTTGGACAATTACAGTTTAAGCGTTTTGTGTTTATTTTAAGGTAAAAGGTACTTTCACTAGATGGTTTAAGGTAGAGAGAGAGAGAGAGAGACCCCTTTTAGTGGCGTAGTGATCCATTCTTCATTTTTTCTTCTTCTTTCAATTACAGGTTGAATACGAAAAGAAAAAGGCGTTTTTTAGTTCTTTTGAATCTTCAATTCAAACCCATTACATTTGTATATCCCGTAATACTAGTGATATGCTGTGAAACTTTTGCGACACTGCTACAAAACCCACTCAGTCAATGTCTTGTACATAAGAAATATGTTAGTGAATGTAATAAAGATTTTCTAATGAATAAAAGCTGGTAAGAATTTGAGTAGAAATAAAATAGCCAAAAATGGTGATAAATAGTAAATGTGATTTAAATCTTTTTTCTTAAAATGATTGATTTAACAATCAAACCACTTAAATGTCACAAATATAATCCTTATTGAACTATTATCTCCTTCTCTGCAGTCTCGGCTTATCGCAATGCTTGTTCCCCGAACATTACGAGCCTAAACACTCTTTACCGTGCCACCAATCAACGTGGTAAATCTAATATACACTTTATTCATAAATCATATAAATATCTTTGTAAGATGAAACATCCATATAAATTTCTTCCATGATGAACTAATGACATTAAAAGATCTTTGCAAGACGACATGTTTGTATGAATTTATTCAATCAGCATATTATTAAACTTGATGTTGTTATATCCATAACAATGTGCATGCTATATTACACATAATATACGCAACGCAAGCATAGAACATGCATCAAAAGCAGAGAAAGTGGAAATTTCGATTGGACAATACAACCAATATAGAACTTCAAATGGAAACTAAATAAATCGAAAATAGTTGTTTAAAAGACTTCCTTTTTTATTTACCTTGCCAACCAAAAGGAGAAGAGGAAAGTGGGAGAAGGTGGGATGTGAAATAAACTCTAATATTCTTAAAGCTTAATTAAAGTGAAATGATTAAGCTTAAGGGAATAATTATGATTGCAAGGTAGGAAGATGATCACCAAAAATTGGACCGCTGACTCTTCTTCTCCTTTGCTTCTATCTTCTAGATGCTTTTTTCATATTTTAACCTATAAAGAAAAACATATTTAACCACGTAGAACCCACAACTACTGTTGTTTTCATAAATTAAATGAATTATTGGACCCATCAGAGCAGATAAACACTTAATAAAGATCACGAGAAAGCATAAGATTCATCAGCTCTATATCTCAATATTTTGCGGGAATTCCTAACATTAGGAATTTCAAAATAATCTATATATATATACCATTAGGTTTTTTTCTAAAGAAGGTTGAATCTAACATCTAGCTAGGTCGAGCCTTGTTGTGAAGGGGCTTATTTACCATGCTATGACAGTTTTGGCTCACATACATATATCAGTTTTGGTGCAAAGTTTTTGGTTAACTAAAAAAAAGATTAACGAATTCTTTACTTTGCTTCATGTGAGTTTATACATGTATACTTGCGATCGAGGATGAAAACAAGATTAACATGAGTTGTCGGGTTAGGGATTTTCATTGATCTACACTTAAGATATCTACAATAGAATAAATACTTGAGCATAAGGGACAAGTCGAAATGTATCGAACTTTAAAAATCTTATGTAATACATCTCTTGTAATTGGCTATTATACTTGGAATTCCTAACAAAATACAGATTTACAATTTGGAATTTTGGGAGGAATTGAAGAGGTGACAATACTAGAGTCTCTAAGATATATGATTAAATATTCCCTCAAAGTTTGCAAAAGTTCCACTTTCTGATATTTATAAGACCCCACAGATCTTATGGCAAGTGGGATACTTGGAAAAAAGTTTGGGTACAACCACAAAAGCTTCTTTGAAGATTTCACCAAAAGCAAAAGAAAGAAAAAGCAAGTGAAAAGGAAACGCCTTTGAGAATAATATATCTATAGAAGAACAAAGTTTTCGTTTGGCTTATTAATATTAGTACATCTTTTATGACCCGAAAAAAGATAATGGTTGTACTAATCTCTTCTGTATCAAAACATTACATTTTCAAAACATGTCATTAACATTTTCTATCAAGAATTCAACCGTATTAATAATTATAAATGATTCAAATAAGATAGATATGATCAAGAGATCTTTGCTTTTATAAATCTTTTCTAAATATTTTATAGCTATTTTTTTAAGAAAAACAAGTCAGCACATAGAAAACAGTTTCGGATTACAAGTTGTAACATGTGGAAGCAGAAGGAGTCCATAAAATGATGGGTTGTCCAACTACTCCTAATAACCGTTTCCCTAACGGTTACAATGCTTCGCTCGTGATCCTACAAAATCCAAATTAGACTCACACCAATCTTGCTACGACTGAGTTAACTGGCTCTAAAGGTAGAAAGTACACAATTAATTTGTAATGACTATTTGCTCTACGGATATAAATTATTTGAAAGAACTGAAACGCAAAAAGACCAAACAGCTGTTTTAGTTTGATGTCTAATCTCGTGATACTTGCTTTGGTAAAAAAAGAAACAGATACATCGAGATTTGCATGCATGTTTATTTGGTTTTAGCAGTCCCTATGGATGGAAGAATGATAGGACGACCGACGCGATGTTTCCAACTTTGGCTTGTCTCGGGAATACATACTTTGCTTTTCTTTTCTATTTCCTTCTCTCTTCTCGATTTTTTCAACCTCTCTCCTTTTAGCAAAAACCCAAAAAAGAAAACGTGACGTATGTGATATTATTTTGTTTTTTAATGATCAATTTGTTGAAAAATGTTGATTCTTTTTTCTTTAGTTACTGATTGAAATCTGAAAAACTTTATCTGATGGAGTCTTCGACCCAGTGGTTAAAGATTTTAGGTCAAACCTAACTTTGTTCGTAGGTTCAAATGTAGTTTCCGTGTCATAACTCTGCCTTCAATTAATGATAAATACAATAAATAGTACCTAAAAAAGAAGAAAGAATAACGAGTACTAAAATGAATGTGATCATTAATGCTACAGATATTAAGGAGCTTAATGCTAATAAAAGTGTTGATTCTATGATAATGATGCTACTCTTTTAGTCCATTACTTCAATTGCACGCTAAAAGTATCACAATCCACTATGGTCGGCTTGTGTTTCCTGTAATATTAATTAAGATTTTCTTTTTTTTAATTATGATTTACATTACTCGGAGACCATATTAGTTTTGCATTGTTTCTTTCTGTTGTAATCCATATATAGTAGAATTCTACAATGGAAACTTTGGCACGCTGATAACATGTTTAAAACTACTTAACAATGTCGTTAATTTACTAAAATACGTCATTACAAACACTAATTTATATTTTCAACAATTTTGGAACGGCGATGGTTTGACTTGATTAAAATTATATACAAGAAACAAATAGGTGGTTAGATAGTCCATAAAAGATATTAGACATTGTAAAGACTTTTTTTTGTCAGATGAATAGGTGGTTAGATAGTCCATAAAAGATAATAGAACGTTTTTTTTTTTTTTATTACGCAAGATAATAGAATGTTGTTATCTATGTAGTAATTGACAGAAAAAAAAAAGTGTGATAAAGACATACATATATGAGTGTGCCGGGGTTATATGGGGTGGTGGTTTAACATCAAATTTCGTTGGACGTGGGATAAAATGATATTGTTATTTTCTGCATGTAGGGCCTGCATTAGATAACATTGCATTTTGAGTTACGTATAGGACAAAACAAAATTGGAAATGCGACAAAAGATAAGACAAATTTGAGTGTGTATTGAGATTGGCATGCTATTTTATATGATAATTATTCACTGTCGGCTCATCAACAATTTGATCTCATCAACTTTCTTCTTTATATATTAATGTGGATGAATTTATTTCATGTTTGCTTGTTCATAAATTAAAATCATGAAGGCATGAAGCTATGAATCGTATTCATTACTGTATGCGTACATACAAATAACAAATATCATATACCACATTTATTAGTTGTGGATCTCGGTGTTGGGAGAATTGAACCATTTATTGTCTATCATAAATTTCACTGCAGGATCTAAATAATAGGTATATTAAATTCTTAGCAATGATTTGGTTATTTTACTAATGGATGAAACCTACAAAACATGTGAACGTTAATAATTTATTTTAGTATTTTCTGAAATTCCCTACTTTTAATACTAATTCTTATTAGCAATAATAAACACATGTATCTTCAATAAAAATTCCTTTCACAACATATTCCAAACATCGGATTTTGATAAATTTTAAAACATACATTTTTTACATTTCAGATTTGGTATATGATCAACAACCATCTTCAAGTTCATGTTAAGATCTACCAATAGAGTATTCATTATAGATATCACATAATTATATGAGTTCTTTAGCAAACATAAATGTTGTTTTTCTTTGCTATATTTTTAATTTTAAGTTTGATTTATACCTAAACATTTCTTTTCCAAACATAAAAAGAATATAAACTAGACATTACAATCAAATTAAATTTATAAATTAGACATTTATTTTCAGAAAAAAACTAACTAGATATTATCGGATATGTTCAAGCTAGTCTTTGACTAATAAAATTTATAGTAAGTTAAATGTAACAACCGTTCACAAAAATCAAATGAGAAAACAAGTATAACAACAATCCGTTCGGTGTCGAGTGTCGACTCGTAGTCTTTGATGATGTATTCTATTTAAGTAAATTTACTATATATGATAGTACACCAATTCACCCAAATATCTATGCGATTTACATAAATAACTTAACAATAATATGAACATAATGAAATACAACAGTTTAGGGAAAGTGCATTCAACAACATCAACGAATGCAAAAATAATGTATATACCATAGGGGTGTAATAACGATCCTTGAACCTTCACAGTTATATATTTGTAAATTAAGTGAAGTCTTGAACTCACGAATTTGGAATCTGCGTATTAGAAGGTTCATGATTTATGATTCGAGGAATAGGAGTGCACTTAAGGGGATGAGCCAAATCCAAGAAAAATCTTAATCCGGAACCTTCTTGCATGTTGACTTTATCTCCTTCGATTTCCCAGTCAAAGCATTGCACCATCACTCCAATTGTGGTTTCTACTAAGGTATAACCAAGATATAATCCAGGACATCCTCTCCTTCCAGCGCCAAATGGGAGGAACTTTAGTGTTTTCTCCTTTTTCTCCTCCTCTTGCCCTAATCTTGAGGCATCTAGAAACCTTTCCGGCTTAAACTCATTAGGATCTTCCCAAATATCAGGATCTCTCATCACAGCATAAGCATTAACGACAAGTGATGTTCCCTCATGTATATAGAACCCTCCAATGTTACAATCTTGCGTAAATTCTCTTGGCAAGACCGCTCCCACCGGGTGTAATCTTAGAGATTCTTTCACGACTGCTTGCAAGTAAGGAAGTTTTGGTAGATCACTTTCTTGAATCAACCTTGTTGTCCCCACCACTGAATCGATTTCTGTTCTTAGTTTCTCAAAGATCCTAGGATTGTTGAAAATTTCTCCCATTGCCCACCTTGTTGTTGAAGAAGATGATTCACCGGCTCCAAAGAAAAGCTCCTAAAAATTGCAAATTATTATTTAGTATAATGGTACTAATGGTTTGGATTCTCAATGAAATATTATAACCAATGATAGGATAACAATTTACCGCTAGTAGTGCCTTGATATGGTTTCTAGTGATCTTATACTCTGCGTTTTCGTCTTGATAAGCTGCCAATAATGCATCCATGAATTCAGTACTTTGATGGTTGTCCATTTTTTCCTCGTACTTCACAACAATATTTTCTAGCAACTCCTCAAATTTGTGTGAAACATCCATAATCTGCTTCTTTAAAAGAGAGATCCCTAGCTTCTCAAGCGGCTTATGAAATATTTGTGCCACACAAAACATTTGAGACAAATCAGCTAACTTGATAGAATATTCTGAAACTTTTGTCCCATCATTGTTCTCTATTGAAAAACTACTTCCTAGGCTCATTTTTCCGAGGGTGTTGTTAACGAGTATCCTTGCTTCTTCACCGATCTTAAGGCTTTGTTTTTTCATAGCCTTATCGAGTAATTTTCTATGAAACCTCTCTAGCTCAGCTGCACGAACACCACGTGTCCGCTCTAGCGCTTGGGGTCCGAGTGCCCTGGCCATGATGAGCTTTCTCATGAATTTCCAGTAATCTTCACATGGAGCTCGGAAATATCCAAAAGAACCAAACACAATGCATTCATCGATTGCAACATCACCACGATAAGAGACATTAATGTCGTTTGTCTTGAAGATATCGTAAGCCGTTGAGGCAGAGGATACAAGAACAATGGGGACATGGAAAATGCGAAGATGGAGAAAAGGTCCGTATTTGGATGAGATTTTTTGAAAACACTTGTGGATTGAAGCAAAGAGGAGAAGATGAAGATGACCAATGATGGGAAGAGAAGGAGGGCTTGGAGGTACATCAAATCCATCGTTTGGTTTCTTATAGAATAAAACAAAGAGAAAGAGAGTTGAGATGAGGAATATGAGGGTAAAGATGAAACAATTTAGAAGATCAAAGCTGACCATTACTGTCATTGTTGCTAATAAGCATTGAGGAGCGTAATGCCTTCAAACCATTTATATAAGAACTTGAACTCTCAAAATATAGATCAAAGGTTGCTTGCTTGTACACAATACTCGTAACAAATTAATAGTTCTATTAAATAATTCCAAAGTGACAATGTTATGAAACTATAAGAGGACATCAATCACACGTAATGGAAACTTGATTAACTAAGTAATGAAATTAAAAATATAAACAAAACTAATTTGACGGTTTCTTTCAATCAACTAGCTAGCAACAATTTGTAGGATGAAAGAGACTTTGCTTATAACAATCTCATAAGACAGAGATTTGTAGCTATTGTAGTGTACGTAATTTCTTAAATGTCTATCTTATAGGATACAAGTGTCGAACTCCGTTTAGTGTACCCTAATTTTTTTTTGACAACTTGTATTGTGTGTTTCACAGAAACTATTAGAAACACGAAGAAGAGAAGACTGCTTGGAATCAATCTATCTCCAAAATTTCACTCATCTATCTCTTTAAATATCATTCAAATGGTATGTTGATTAAAGTGATGCTTTTCTCAACCGATACATATGTTAGAACATACGTTTTCTAACTAACATATATGTAGGCAAAATTTGTGTTGTTCTTTTATGAGTTTATTATTTTGTTAAATTAAGATTAACTAAAATAAAATCAAATTCCAACTGATAAACTAAGATTGAGATTATGATAGTAAACGTAACAATTCTCATAATGTAACGGGCATGAAATCCAAATCGTAAGAAAATAAAAACAAAAATAGATAACAATTTTTTTTAACTGGATTCAACAATGTATTCACGTCCTCAAAAACAAAATTCTTGAACACAAGTACAGTTAGTGCAACTCTTTTTCACATCCTACAAAATAATTTACGATTTCGTTTAGCCGTAACAACTTATGAAAACCAAGTTGTGAGAATAAGAACAAAGTGTACACACAGTTTGTTTTTCACAATACATTATTTTACGTCTTCCAATTTTGTTGCATATCAACCTAAAATTTAAAAACCATAAAGAACTCTTATTCGACTCGAATACTTTTTTAAGACTATGACATCTCTAAGATAAGCAATACTCATGACTCTCGCTTGAGAAGTGCATTCTCATATTGACTACACCATTAGGCAATATGTTTCCTAACGTTTAACCATACAAGTTTGTCCCCCTCTTTCCCTTTGCAATACTAATTAGTATAACAAATTTCATTAGAGAATGTTTAATTTCATAAATATCTCAATATTTTGATATCTTATCCTATCTTCCATATTTTCTTTGCATTTTTTGTAAATAACTACATATTATTATCTTCAAAAATGAATTTCACATTTCAACAAAATAAAATATTTTCATGTTTCTACATGCATGCTAGTTTATTCTCTTAATAGTTGATACAATATTCCTAATACTCTTTAAGACGTGCATAAACTTTTTAAAATTGAATGATAATTAATTTAATTCACATCGACTTTAGACTACGTTCCAAGTAAACTTCCAACACATTCTGTTTTTTTTTTTTTTGATATGTTCTAACAATATTTGTACTTTACTACTTTACAAACGCCGATAATAAATAAAACTGTCGGAATATATCTCATTCCATCTCCAAAAAAAAAAAAAAAAAAAAATCAGATATCTACATTTCAAAATTAATGTTTACCGTACCTTCTTTTCACCTTGCAATTTTTTTAAAATGCACATTTACTCTACTAACTAACTTTTCATTTACATTAAAAACATATATAATGAAATCAAATTTGTATGCAAATTCCATATATATTATAAAGCTAAAATTATTTAATTGAAAATTTACAATCTTATCGTCTCCTACATAACTAATTTAAAAACAGTTGCATTCTCTTAAACAACAAAGTACAAAAAAAGAATGTTTCCTTCCATATGGCTATTTAGCTAGATCATCATTATTAGTAACATTCTCTTTTATAATCAGATAAACACAGGATAATTATACAATGTTGGAAACTCGACATAGATACTAATAATTGCAAACAAATAATTAGAGAGAATCGTTATAGAAAACAAAAACAAAATAAATGATAGTAGAAAAACAAATGATTTTTATAGCATTCACAGTCAGAGTCACGATAATTCACCTGTCTCCGGTCAACGCTTTTTATAGACTCTCTTCTTCTCTTCCTTCAAAGCACTCTCTCACAAACACTCTCTTCTTCATACTCTCTTATCTCTCTCTCTTTCTTCAACCACCGTCATAGATACCGGGGAAGACGAAGAAACATGTATCTTCTCTTTCTCTTCTTACTTTTCCCCACCGTCTTCTCTCTTAACCAAGACGGTTTCATTCTTCAACAAGTCAAGCTCTCGTTAGACGACCCAGACTCATATCTCTCTTCCTGGAACTCCAACGATGCTTCTCCTTGTCGGTGGTCCGGCGTTTCCTGCGCCGGTGATTTCTCCTCCGTCACTTCCGTAGACCTCTCCAGCGCTAATCTCGCCGGACCTTTTCCTTCAGTCATTTGTCGTCTCTCTAATCTGGCTCATCTCTCTTTGTACAATAACTCCATCAACTCTACTCTTCCTCTCAACATCGCTGCTTGTAAGAGTCTTCAAACTCTCGATCTCTCTCAGAATCTACTCACCGGTGAGCTTCCACAAACTCTTGCCGATATTCCGACTTTGGTTCACTTAGATTTGACCGGTAACAACTTTTCCGGTGACATTCCGGCGAGTTTCGGCAAATTCGAAAACCTAGAGGTTCTTTCTCTTGTTTACAATCTCTTAGACGGTACGATTCCTCCGTTTCTCGGCAACATCAGCACGTTGAAGATGCTGAATCTTTCGTATAACCCCTTTAGTCCGAGTCGGATCCCGCCGGAGTTCGGGAACTTGACGAATCTCGAGGTTATGTGGCTCACTGAGTGTCATTTAGTCGGACAGATCCCTGACTCGCTGGGTCAACTCAGTAAACTCGTTGATTTAGACCTTGCGCTCAACGACCTTGTAGGTCATATTCCTCCTTCGCTCGGTGGTTTGACTAACGTCGTTCAGATTGAGCTGTACAACAACTCGTTGACCGGAGAGATTCCACCGGAGCTCGGGAATTTGAAATCGTTGAGACTTCTCGACGCGTCGATGAATCAGTTAACCGGGAAAATACCGGACGAGCTTTGCCGTGTGCCGTTGGAGAGTTTGAATCTCTACGAGAACAATCTAGAAGGTGAGCTTCCGGCGAGTATAGCGTTATCTCCGAACTTGTACGAGATTAGAATATTCGGAAACCGGTTAACCGGTGGATTACCAAAAGACCTCGGTCTAAACTCGCCGTTGAGATGGTTGGATGTTTCGGAAAACGAATTTTCCGGCGACTTACCGGCGGATCTGTGTGCGAAAGGAGAGCTAGAGGAGTTGTTGATTATACACAATTCCTTCTCCGGCGTTATACCGGAGAGTCTCGCCGATTGCAGGAGCTTGACACGTATCCGGTTAGCTTATAACCGGTTTTCCGGTTCAGTTCCTACAGGTTTCTGGGGATTGCCTCATGTTAACTTGCTTGAGCTCGTCAACAACTCGTTCTCCGGTGAAATTTCGAAGTCCATTGGAGGTGCTTCAAATCTCTCGCTGTTGATTCTCTCCAACAATGAATTCACCGGATCTTTGCCGGAGGAAATTGGTTCTTTGGATAATCTTAATCAGTTGTCGGCAAGTGGGAACAAGTTCAGTGGCTCGTTGCCTGATAGCTTGATGAGTCTTGGAGAATTAGGTACTCTTGATCTTCATGGTAATCAGTTTTCAGGAGAGTTAACTTCTGGAATCAAATCTTGGAAGAAGCTCAACGAGTTAAACTTAGCCGATAACGAATTCACCGGTAAAATTCCAGATGAAATCGGGAGTTTGTCAGTATTGAACTATCTTGATCTTTCTGGTAACATGTTCTCTGGCAAGATCCCGGTTTCATTGCAGAGTTTGAAGCTAAACCAGCTGAATCTGTCTTATAACCGGTTATCGGGTGACTTACCGCCTTCTTTAGCGAAAGATATGTATAAGAATAGCTTCATTGGGAACCCGGGATTGTGTGGGGATATCAAGGGATTGTGTGGCTCTGAGAATGAAGCTAAGAAGAGAGGCTATGTATGGCTTCTTAGATCGATTTTCGTACTTGCTGCGATGGTGCTTCTTGCGGGTGTTGCTTGGTTCTACTTCAAGTACAGGACTTTCAAGAAAGCAAGAGCCATGGAGAGATCTAAGTGGACTCTAATGTCGTTCCACAAACTCGGGTTCAGTGAGCATGAGATTCTTGAAAGCTTGGATGAAGATAATGTGATTGGAGCTGGAGCTTCAGGTAAAGTTTACAAGGTTGTACTCACCAATGGGGAAACTGTTGCGGTTAAGCGTTTATGGACAGGTTCTGTTAAGGAAACTGGAGATTGTGATCCAGAGAAAGGTTACAAACCTGGAGTTCAAGATGAGGCTTTTGAAGCTGAAGTTGAGACATTGGGTAAGATTAGGCATAAGAACATTGTGAAGCTATGGTGTTGCTGTTCTACAAGAGACTGCAAGCTCTTGGTTTATGAGTACATGCCTAATGGTAGTTTGGGAGATTTGCTTCATAGCAGTAAAGGAGGAATGTTGGGATGGCAAACGAGGTTTAAGATTATCTTAGATGCGGCTGAGGGGCTTTCGTATCTTCACCATGATTCTGTTCCTCCGATTGTGCATAGAGATATTAAGTCAAACAATATTTTGATCGATGGAGATTATGGTGCAAGAGTTGCTGATTTTGGTGTGGCTAAAGCTGTCGACTTGACCGGAAAAGCTCCTAAATCGATGTCAGTGATCGCTGGTTCATGCGGTTATATCGCACCAGGTTAGTCTTATGATTCAAGTTAAATGTGCTTTGTTTAATCAACAGTTTTGCTTAAGGTAATAATGCTCATTTGGTACATGTTGCACGGAGATTCAGATGAACCACATTTAAGTTTTATTAGTTGAGACTTAAATGAGCATTCACTATCTATTGAGACATGTCTGAAACCATGGCTCCACAACTTCTCACTTGTCCATTAATGGAATTTGAAACTTTTTGTTTGTTTGTCTGTTTCCCTCCATAACTTTCATTTCAAACTTCTTGCAGAATACGCATATACGCTTCGTGTGAACGAGAAAAGCGACATCTACAGTTTCGGGGTAGTGATCCTTGAGATAGTAACTAGGAAACGCCCGGTTGATCCAGAACTTGGGGAGAAGGATTTGGTGAAGTGGGTTTGCTCTACATTGGACCAAAAAGGCATAGAGCATGTGATAGACCCGAAACTCGACTCTTGTTTCAAAGAAGAGATAAGCAAAATCCTCAACGTTGGACTCCTC